>NC_064641.1:120798924-123198924 GCF_023864345.2 Schistocerca serialis cubense
TTGTTAACCAGCACTTTTACTTGGATGTTTTAAGGTTTCTGCGAGAGTATGTGAGGAGGAAACGCCTGGAACTTTGGCGATCAGGTGACTGGTTTCTGCATCACGACAACGCTCCAGCACACACGGCCTTACGAGTGACCCACTATTTGGCTTCTCAGAAGTGGTCTGTCATTCCCAACGCTCCGTATTTGCCGGACCTAGCCCCATGCGACTTTTTCCTATTTCCACAAATTAAAATAAAAAACGCTAAAAGGGGAGCGTTATGATGATGTGGAGGTGGTAAAAACAGCTTCACAAAGGGCACTGGACAATATCAAACGTGAAGAGTTCCAAACATGCTTCCAACAGTGGGAAAAGAGACTTGACAAGTGCATCGCATGTAAAGGAGAGTATTTTGAAGGTGACTGAAGTAATTTTGTAAAAAGGTTCATCAATAAATTTTTTATGACAACAATCCTGTTTCTTTTGGATCCCCACTTGTATTAGTGTTAGGAAATATTACTGATGATATAAAACACAATCTTGTCACTTGCTCCATGAAAACCTGAAAAAGGTTATATCTTTCCTACTTCCAAGCACAACAAGGGGGGGGTGGGGGGGGGATGAGTTTAACGCAGACAAGTGCACAATAATCACTTTGTACAGTATCCATGGCCAGTGTTCCCACAAGTTAAAAAGGGACTTGCATTAACTGTTCATTGTTTGTGAATAGTAAAGTGGTTGGAGGAAAGAAATCCATTAATTCCAAGAACTTGTGACTGAACCACTAACAAAGTTTGCCAAACTTACTGGTAAAGATAGTGACCTTGAGACCCACTCACAGCTCAAGTACCACATTGAAGCGTCAACAGATGCAAAATTATTTCTGGCAACATGAGACAACTGTCAACTTGAGGTCTCAAATCAGTTGTCAAGACAGATAATGCAAAGCATTATAGAAAACAGAGACCATCTTGTACCTACAATAAAAACAAAGTATTCCTCTGTGGGGGCATAGAGGTGATGGGAGTCTATTAGAAAACGAATACGATCTTGAATGTATAGTGAGTAACGAGGGAAACTTTAGAGCTCTTCCAAGATTTATAATTGACACTGGAGATTTGTAACTAAAATATCACTTTGAAACCACTAAAGTGAATGCCACCTACTTGAGTAAAACAATGTGTAATGAGCTTATTTCATGCTGTGAACAGTGATGTTGTTGAGAATACTAGAGAAAATTAAAGATTCTCGTTATTACAGCATAATCTTTGATGAGACTACGGACATAGCGCAGATCACCCAACTGAGTTTAGCTGCAAGATATGTTGCTGGTGACGGCAAATTACACGAAAGATTTTTGGGTTTTGTTGACCTCCATAGAGACGATAATTGTGGTGGAAACATTGACGATGAACCTCAAGTGGAAGAGCATAGCATTACTGGTGAAGTATTAGTTACTACGATTTTAAGGAGAATGTATCTTTGCTGTGTTGGTACAGGCTATGATGGCTGCTCAGTTAATACGTCAGAATTGAAAGGAGCTGTGGCTACAATGAAAAATAAAGCTATCAATGCACAGGTAGCACCATGTCGAGGTCATCAGCTCAACCACACTGTTTCTTGCAGTTACAAAGTTACATGTGTGAGAAACTCACTTGGTACTACTGTAGGGTAGTGGTAGTGCCGTTCTTTAGTGTCTAGCAAGCGGTTCAGTACACTGGAGTGTCACCTAAAACACTCACTGCAGTCACATTGTCAAACGAGATGGGTTGAGCTACGTGATGCTGTTATTCAATTCGCAGCTGATCCCGGAACAATTTGCAAAGTTATTAAAGAAGTAAAGTGTTGGAGGGATAGAACAATGGCTGCCAAAGCCAATATTATCCTACGAGCTCTCTCTAATTGCGATTTAATCATCACTCTGTTTACACTGAGTGACATTATGAGCATAACATATCCAGTCAGCAAAATCTTAAAAGATCCTAGCTTGGATGTCGCAATGGCAAAAGCAAAAATAGATTCGACACTCAAGGTGTAAGACGGCATGAGAGCTAATGCTGATAGCCACTTTGCTCGTATTGTTGAAGAGGCGAAGGCAGTTATGGAAGAGTTAGACGTGGAAGTGAGTGTTCCTTGTCTTACAGGCGGAGGAAGACGCTGGAAAACTGCGATCATAATGATGATGCTATGACATATTGGAAAAGAACTGTTTTTATTCCAACACTGGACCATGTTACGACTAACATGAGAGAACGTTTGCTGAAGAAAATATTTATCATTTAAAATTCAACGTACTTTTGTCCTCACAACTATGGAATCATGATGGTAATGATCTGGCACATAAATTGAATCAGTGCTAAACTGAACTACCATTCTTTGAAGAAGAATCACTCTTTGTGATTAAAAAGAGACCAATGGGAGAGATTCTTTAATACAAGCAGACGAGCGTAAATGCCTTTAATGATAGTGATTTTGTTACGCAAGCGTTGTCTGCTTGCCCTAGATCTGACTATCCTACTTTGTACATGCTGTACAAAATACTTGCTTGTATGCCTGTATCTATTGCTACACTAGAAAGAAGTTTTTCAGCATTGCTGTGTACAAAGGCTTGGCTGAGGTCGACAATGGAGGAGGATTGACTTAATGACTTAGTTCTGTTGAACACTCACCCTGACATTGATTGTCCTATTGGCAATGTAATTAAACAATTTGCCAGAAAGAATAGGCGCATAGAATTCATCATTTGAGGAAGAGAACCACAGCTGTAACTTTTTATATCTTATTATGGCATTGTCTTTCATTTGTGTATACTCATTTTAAATAAAACTTTCTTAAACATTGCATGTGACTTGATAATTTTTTATTACGGTAAAAGTGAAGGTAGCTCAAGATATTTTTAGCACCCCTTTCCTCACCCCCCCCCCCCTCCCGTCATATAAAAATGTAGTAAATGAAGCAGGCAAAAAGGAATACAAACATGTCAAAAATGAGATCGACAGGAAGTGCAAACTGGCTTATCAGGGATGGCTAGAGGATAAATGTAAGGATGTAGAGGCATATATCACTAGGGGTAAGATAGATACTGCCTACAGGAAAATTAAAGAGACCTTTGGAGAAAAGAAAACGACTTGTATGAATATCAAGAGCTCAGATGGAAACCCAGTTCTAAGCAAAGAAATGAAAGCAGAAAGGTGGAAGGAGTATATAGGGGGTGTATACAAGGGCGATGTACTTGAGGACAATATTATGGAAATGGAAGAGGGTGTAGATGAAGATGAAATGGCAGATATGATACTGCGTGAAGAGTTCGACAGAGTACTGAAAGACCTGAGGCGAAACAAGGCCCCGGGAGTAGACAACATTCCATTAGAACTACTGACGGCCTTGGGAGAGCCAGTCCTGACAAAACTCTACCATCTGGTGGGCAAGATGTATGAGACAGGCAAAATACCCTAATACTTCAAGAAGAACATAATAATCCCAATCCCAAAGAAAGCAGATGTTGACAGATGTGAAAATTACCGAACTATCAGTTTAATAAGTCACAGCTGCAAAAAACTAACACGAATTCTTCACAGATGAATGGAAAAATTAGTAGAAGCCGACCTTGGGGAAGATCAGTTTGGATTCCGTAGAAATATTGGAACACGTGAGGCAATACTGACCATACGGCTTATCTTAGAAGCTAGGTTAAGGAAAGGCAAACCTACGTTTCTAGCATTTGTAGACTTAGAGAAAACTTTTGACAATGTTCACTGGAATACTCTCTTTCAAATTCTGAAGGTGGCAGGGGTAAAATATAGGGAGCGAAAGGCTATTTACAATTTGTATAGAAACTAAATGGCAGTTATAAGAGTTGAGGGGCATGAAAGGGAAGCAGTGGTTGGGAAGGGAGTGAGACAGTGTTGTAGCCTCTCCCCGATGTTATTCAATCTGTATATTGAGCAAGCAGTGAAAGAAACAAAAGAAAAATTCGGAGTAGGTATTAAAATCCATGGAGAAGAAATAAAAACTTTGAGGTTCGCCGATGACATTGTAATTCTGTCAGAGACAGCAAAGGACTTGGAAGAGCAGTTGAACGGAATGGATGGTGTCTTGAAGGGAGGATATAAGATGAACATCAACAAAAGCAAAACGAGAATAATGGAATGTAGTTGAATTAAGTCTGGTGATGCTGAGGGAATTAGATTAGGAAATGAGACACTTAAAGTAGTAAAGGAGTTTTGCTGTTTGGGGAGCAAAATAACTGATGATGGTCGAAGTAGAGAGGATATAAAATGTAGACTGGCAATGGCAAGGAAAGCGTTACTGAAGAAGAGAAATTTATTAACATCGAGTATAGATTTAAGTGTTAGGAAGTCGTTTCTGAAAGTATTTGTATGGAGTGTAGCCATGTTGTTGTTGTTGTGGTCTTCAGTCCTGAGACTGGTTTGATGCAGCTCTCCATGCTACTCTATCCTGTGCAAGCTTTTTCATCTCCCAGTACCTACTGCAACCTACATCCTTCTGAATCTGCTTAGTGTATTCATCTCTTGGTCTCCCTCTACGATTTTTACCCTCCACGCTGCCCTCAAATACTAAATTGGTGATCCCTTGATGCCTCAGAACATGTCCTACCAACCGATCCCTTCTTCTGGTCAAGTTGTGCCACAAACTTCTCTTCTCCCCAATCCTATTCAATACTTCCTCATTAGTTATGTGATCTACCCATCTAATCTTCAGCATTCTTCTGTAGCACCACATTTCGAAAGCTTCTATTCTCTTCTTGTCCAAACTATTTATCGTCCATGTTTCACTTCCATACATGGCTACACTCCATACGAATACTTTCAGAAATGACTTCCTGACACTTAAATCAATACTGGATGTTAACAAATTTCTCTTCTTCAGAAACGCTTTCCTTGCCATTGCCAGCCTACATTTTATATCCTCTCTACTTCGACCATCATCAGTTATTTTGCTCCCCAAATAGCAAAACTCCTTTACTACTTTAAGTGCCTCATTTCCTAATCTAATTCCCTCAGCATCACCCGACTTAATTAGACTACATTCCATTATCCTTGTTTTGCTTTTGTTGATGTTCATCTTATATCCTCCTTTCAAGACACTGTCCATTCCATTCAACTGCTCTTCCAAGTCCTTTGCTGTCTCTGACAGAATTACAATGTCATCAGCGAACCTCAAAGTTTTTATTTCTTCTCCATGAATTTTAATACCTACTCCGAATTTTTCTTTTGTTTCCTTTACTGCTTGTTCAATATACAGATTGAACAACATCGGGGAGAGGCTACAACCCTGTCTTACTCCCTTCCCAACCACTGCTTCCCTTTCATGTCCCTCGACTCTCATAACTGCCATCTGGTTTCTGTACAAATTGTAAATAGCCTTTCGCTCCCTGTATTTTACCCCTGCCACCTTTAGAATTTGAAAGAGAGTATTCCAGTCAACATTGTCAAAAGCTTTCTCTAAGTCTACAAATGCTAGAAACGTAGGTTTGCCTTTCCTTAATCTTTCTTCTAAGATAAGTCGTAAGGTCAGTATTGCCTCACGTGTTCCAGTGTTTCTACGGAATCCAAACTGATCTTACCCGAGGTCGGCTTCTACTAGTTTTTCCATTCGTCTGTAAAGAATTCGTGTTAGTATTTTGCAGCTGTGACTTATTAAGCTGATAGTTTGGTAATTTTCACATCTGTCAACACCTGCTTTCTTTGGGATTGGAATTATTATATTCTTCTTGAAGTCTGAGGGTATTTCGCCTGTTTCATACATCTTGCTCACCAGATGGTAGAGTTTTGTCAGGACTGGCTCTCCCACGGCCGTCAGTAGTTCCAATGGAATATTGTCTACTCCGGGGGCCTTGTTTCGACTCAGGTCTTTCAGTGCTCTGTCAAACTCTTCACGCAGTATCATATCTCCCATTTCATCTTCATCTACATCCTCTTCCATTTCCATAATATTGTCCTCAAGTACATCGCCCTTGTATAGACCCTCTATATACTCCTTCCACCTTTCTGCTTTCCCTTCTTTGCTTAGAACTGGGTTTCCATCTGAGCTCTTGATATTCATACAAGTGGTTCTCTTATCTCCAAAGGTCTCTTTAATTTTCCTGTAGGCGGTATCTATCTTACCCCTAGTGAGATAGGCCTCTACATCCTTACATTTGTCCTCTAGCCATCCCTGCTTAGCCATTTTGCACTTCCTGTCGATCTCATTTTTGAGACGTTTGTATTCCTTTTTGCCTGTTTCACTTTCTGCATTTTTATATTTTCTCCTTTCATCAATTAAATTCAATATTTCTTCTGTTACCCAAGGATTTCTACTAGCCCTCGTCTTTTTACCTACTTGATCCTCTGCTGCCTTCACTACTTCATCCCTCAAAGCTACCCATTCTTCTTCTACTGTATTTATTTCCCCCATTCCTGTCAATTGCTCCCTTATGCTCTCCCTGAATCACTGTACAACCTCTGGTTCTTTTAGTTTATCCAGGTCCCATCTCCTCAAATTCCCACCTTGTTGCAGTTTTTTCAGTTTTAATCTACAGGTCATAACCAATAGATTGTGGTCAGAGTCCACATATGCCCCTGGAAATGTCTTACAATTTAAAACCTGGTTCCTAAATCTCTGGCTTACCATTATATAATCTATCTGATACCTTTTAGTATCTCCAGGGTTCTTCCATGTATACAACCTTCTTTCATGATTCTTAAACCAAGTGTTAGCTATGATTATGTTGTGCTCTGTGCAAAATTCTACCAGGCGGCTTCCTCTTTCATTTCTGTCCCCCAATCCATATTCACCTACTATGTTTCCTTCTCTACCTTTTCCTACACTCGAATTCCAGTCACCCATGACTATTAAATTTTCGTCTCCCTTCACAATCTGAATAATTTCTTTTATCTCATCATACATTTCATCAATCTCTTTGTCATCTGCAGAGCTAGTTGGCATATAAACTTGTACTACTGTAGTAGGTGTGGGCTTCGTGTCTATCTTGGCCACAATAATGCGTTCACTATGCTGTTTGTAGTAGCTTACCCGCATTCCTATTTTCCTATTCATTATTAAACCTACTCCTGCATTACCCCTATTTGATTTTGTGTTTATAACCCTGTAGTCACCTGACCAGAAGTCTTGTTCCTCCTGCCACCGAACTTCACTAATTCCCACTATATCTAACTTCAACCTATCCATTTCCCTTTTTAAATTTTCTAACCTACCTGCCCGATTAAGGGATCTGACATTCCACGCTCCGATCCGTAGAACGCCAGTTTTCTTTCTCCTGATAACGACATCCTCTTGAGTAGTCCCCGCCCGGAGATCCGAATGGGGGACTATTTTACCTCCGGAATATTTTACCCAAGAGGACGCCATCATCATGTAATCATACAGTAAAGCTGCATGCCCTCGGGAAAAATGTATGGAAGTGAAACATGGACGATAAACAGTTTAGACAAGAAGAGAATAGAAGCTTTCGAAATGTGGTGCTACAGAAGAATGCTGAAGATTAGATGGGTAGATCACATAACTAATGAGCAGGTATTGAATAGGATTGGGGAGAAGAGAAGTTTGTGGCACAACTTGACTAGAAGAAGGGATCGGTTGGTAGGACATGTTCTGAGGCATCGAGGGATCACCAATTTAGTATTGGAGGGCAGCGTGGAGGGTAAAAATTGTAGAGGGAGACCAAGAGATGAATACACCAAGCAGATTCAGAAGGATGTAAGTTGCAGTAGGTACTGCGAGAAGAAGAAGCTTGCACAGGATAGAGTAGCATGGAGAGCTGCATCAAACCAGTCTCAGGACTGAAGACCACAACAACAAACAACTTCCTTGAGGTTTCTCTGTATCTGCCACTGGATGAATGTGGTGCTGTAATTTTATCATTATAACTTTCTTCTAAGCCTAGTTAATCAGTCATGATTTTTTTTTACAAATTTTAGTGCAAAAATCAGTTTTTACTTGACTTGAAAAATAAGAGGTAACTTCATAAGAACCTCTACAGTATGTTTTTACATAAAACAGAACCTAAATTCAAAACTAAAATTTTCTTTCCCAATATTTCACGCTTTTGAGATTTTGTGAGAAGTGGTTTCCCGTGGAAACCAATCAGTGGATCATGCCGAAGCTCTAAATAATATTGGTATGGTTTTACATCATCTGGTACAGTATTGTGACATCATTTACTTATTTAATTTTACATTAGATTGTTACACAATGTTTTGTCTGATTACTCATGCAGATGTTAAGCACTTTCGACTTGGCCCTGGCCAGGTAATGGAAAAGTAGCGATCTCATTTTCTCGCCACCATTGCTTGCTTCCCCACAGCATGAATGCCTGGAGAGTGCTATATGAGAACTTGTATGTGTGCTGTGTACATAGTGTGTAGGTAGTATCAGCAACTGATTTTCTTATATGGGTACACTTACGTGAATGGTTCAGTCAGCAGTTTGCAACCATCACTTTAGTGCAAGTGTGCTGCTCATAGAAGAGGCTTTGTTTCAAAGTGATCAGATTCTAAATTTTCACAGTCGGCATGTATGTGCTGTCAAGAACCTGGATGATGTAGTGTAATCACATCATCAAGGAAGATTGTCTGTCAATGTTTGGGCCATCATTGGTGATGGCTGTTCGTTAGGGCCGCGTGTTCTTTCACCCAGGCTCAGCACAGAAGTTTATGATGCTTTCTTAAAGAATACTCTGCCTCTTCTATTAGTACCCGTTACCTGTGTCTATACGAGGCGACAAAACATTTACTTCATGTGCTATGATGCTGCTCCTCATTTCATTGTTAATATTCGTAGACTGAAAAGAACAGATTCCATTACAGACAGACAGGTAGAGGAGGACCAATTCTTTGATCTCCACGTGCTGTAGACCTAAACTCACTAGACGTTTATTCTGAGGCCATATGGCAACTCTTGTGTACAGGATCACGAAACAAGCTGTACGGAATCTTTGTGCCTATGTTTTCGAAGGCCATTCTCCAGAGATACAGCTATGTGTCAGGGATTCAGTGCAGTGGTTGCTTTATGAATGTATCTTTGCTAATAAAGGACATTTCTAACATTTTGTTTAGAAAAGTGTTTAATACTGTGGTGATAAGATTTTTCCTGTGTGTTTCCCATTTCTTGTTTTTAGAAACTGAGCTCTTAACTTGGAAATAAGGCGTTTGCCGACCCATCTCTGGGTAACATATTTTCTTTCTATATGTATGAGAAATGTTTTCTGAAAGTTTGGCCTTGCTTTTATGTTACATCCCGTATTTTACAAGAAAAGATAAAACTTTCACTATTAATTTATCACTTTTCACCGCTTGTCCAGTTTTTTCCACCTTGAAACAAGGGCATGCACACCTGTGCAATAAAAATTAAGGTCCTGCTTCCTCCATCATGCCTGCCATGAGCTGCTTTGAGTGTGGCGAACAGATGGAAGTTGGATGGTGCTGGATCAGAGATGTATGATGAATGGGGAAGGCTTCCCAGCCAGTCTTTGCAGTTTCGCCATTGATGAAGAGATTGATGTATGGCCTAGCATTGTCATGCAAACCATTATCTGCCAAAGCTTTTGATGGATGAACTATTTGAAGAAGTGTTTTCAACTTCTTGTGGGTCTTTTATGAATTGGAAAGTGTTTATTGAGCACCCTATCTCCAAAAATTCAAAGAGCCACACACTCTGTATCCCCAAAGACTGTTGCCATAACCTTTGCAGCAGAGTGCACTGTTCTGAATTTTTTTTCCTGATCTATAATGTGTGATGGCACTCATTAACAGCCTCTTGGGCTCAGGTTAAGAAAAATGAACCGAACTCTCGTCTCAAGTTACAATTTTCACCAAAACTCCTTCCACTTCGCACTTAAGCACTGTAAAATTTTGGATGCAATTGTTTGCCCTGTCTCTTTACTCTGGTTAGTACCCAGTCTGCACAAATCTTGGATTAGCCCAGTTTTTCAGTGACCAACACGCTGCCGTTACCGACGGATAACTGACAGCATAATTTGCCAAAGGTGTGTGAAACCACAGCAGTTGTTTGCTAGCATATCGACATAGCATCTGACAATTGTGTTTCCCCTTTATATGCTCTACTGCAATGAACCCATCACCTAATGGTTCTGGCATCCACCCTCTTATAGCTTTCATGAATGCAATTGACTATTTCACCCTCTGGATTGAGGAATTCAATCACAGAACACTATGTTATATGTAAGTCAGTTTTGGACATTTTCTAAACTTAAACAGCGCACATTGCTACTGGAATGGGCTGGAGAAGGAGGTTTGCAGAAGTGCACCAAATTTACAATTACTGCATTATCAAGTTAATGAAGGAGAAAGAAATTATGAAAGAAATAGGATGCGTAGATCTACTTACTAAGTTTCAAGAACCAATGTAAGTCCCTAAGAATCAAAAGTATGTTCAACACAAGATCTGGGTAGTTACATAATGCACAGAGGCTTTCAAATAGGCATTCTTGACACACTATATATGTGAAAAAAGCAAGACAGTCTTAATATGTGGTACTGTTGTAAGTATCCTCTACAATGCACGCAACAGTTGTTTGACAATTGCGGCTATAGAATATGATTTTTTAAAATTATCCACATTTTTTCTCGCTTTGTAGTTTGATATTTACAACCTATAAGGCACTTACACACTGACGATTTGACCGCACGACCTGTTGTGCTCCTGCCGTACCTGTGACTGGTGGTGGATATTCTGCTTTGTTGGACCCTTTCACATGTGACAGTCCGGCAGCATGGTTGTGCTATGGTAGTCATTTGTTAGTGCTTTGAGATTGTTGAATAACATGCATTTTCTGCATCATATTAAAGAATTTTGTCTGCTTTTCTGCTGCAAAAATGACTTTAGACAGGGAACTTTTTATCACTGAAGTGAATGTCATTCTGTAATTTGGGAATGAGAAAATGATGATTACAGCAATAAGATCGAAAAGTATAATGCTTTCGGAGTAGATGTGCAAAAAAAAAAATGTTCCTGACTTTGAAAATAAACCAGTTGTTTCCAACATTCATTCCACTTAAATCTATCTCTGTCACTAACCAAGTTGTGCGGAAGGCAACATGCTCCAATTATCACTGCACAGAGGTCCTCCTTCACATTTAAAGGACAATAAAATATTTGCCATTTGTTGGATAGGATCCGAAAAATATGGTATGTAGTGGTGCATTCTCTGTAAACTGTAATTATAAGCTTTTCTTTTTTCTGTCAAATTTTTTCCACTGCATGGGTGGTGCAAGTTGTCTTCAAGAGCAAATGTTTCATCTCTGACGAAGCGGAATGGAAGAGGTTCGCCTGAGAAAGGCCAAGGCTTTGGTAAATTTAACTCCACGAGAGAAAAGCCTCAAAAACTGGTTCTCTTGCAGAATAAAACAAAAAAGTGTATATTTTGGTCCTATCACCTGTTATTGCAACTAAACCAGCAGAGTTGGGAGAAGCTGTTGCTCATGCTTACGACACAAATGACTGCTGTGCAGTATACAGTTGCTTCCAATGCTCATAAGAGACAACGGGTGATGGACGAGAGAGATTGTTTGTTACTTGCAGCAAACGTCAAAGAAAAAGAATTATCAGAGACTGAAGCCGATGACACTGACAAACACAGCAAATATGAATGCCAAATGGTAAATGATGTCAGTTTAGAGAAGATACAGCAGGTTTTACAATTAACTAGAAAACTGTAATTTTCAGCCCATGTCACACATGTATGTTCAAATTCATCCATAACTATTCTTACATCCAAATACATTAAGTACTTGAAATTGTGATGCCACACATTCACCTATATTATCTGACTTATCAGTAGTCACTGGCTTACTCTATAGATAGTGTAAATATCAGTGTTGGTTCACTGTATTTTAATATTAAACAACTCAAAAAATTACTGTTAAACCTAACTTAAAAATGAATCTGTATCTAAAATAAAGTATTTTACTCATGTAGTTGAGGAATTTTGCAGAGTTTCCTCTCAGTTCATTGTGTGTTTTTTAAAGGGAGAGAAAGAGAGAGAGAGAGAGAGAGAGAGAGAAATGCTGTTTTTCTCTCAATTAGTTAACGTAGGATGTATCTGGTTCTTTCATTGAAGTCAGTGACGTCTCTATTTTCTTTTCAGTTACAAAGTGAAAAGCAACACTTACTGTCAGAATCCATATTGTAACTGGCTTGCACAAGTATGCAGTCAGTCTGTCACAGAGCTTTTGACATATGGTTCAGTTACATGCTTGACAATTCAAACACGTGATAGTCATGCATTGCAATAAGTGAACTGTGCAGCTGAATTGCCGCAATGAAGCAGCCGTAGACATGTAATGTGAATCTGATGCTAGTATGTAAGCACCGACATGTAGGCAAGGGCTTAGTGTGGCATTCATGTCTTTCTGATACGTGTGTGCCTAATGCAAGAATGTGAACTATGGCGACGTTATTACCAAGTGTGCCCAAACAGAACAGCATGTTCTTGTTCTTTTCTTGGCTGCCAAAGGACAAACACTTGTAGGCATCCATCGGAGGATGAAGAATGTGTATGGGACAGCATGTGTGTCGAAAACTACCTTTGTGGAATGTTGTGCCAAGTTCCATGCTGAGTGCTGCTGCTTTATGATAACGCATGTCCCCATATTGCAAATTTTGTAATGCAGAAGTTATTCAAACTCACATGTGAAATACTTGAGCACCCGCTGTATACTTCTTATCTCTTCCCATGTGATTGTCTTGAAAATCGTGTTGGACAGAAATGCGCAGCAGGCAATTACAAACTTCTTCATGCAGCAGGATGCAGTGTTTTACCAAATGGGTATCTTCAGCCTGGTGCATCAGTGGGGTGATTGCTTCAATTCTTAAGGTGATTTTGCCTGATTCGCATAGTGATTCTGGACTGTACATCCTTTGAATGGAGACTTTTTGATCACTGCTTATATATTTGCACATGTCACAAACATTGTCATCTTATGGGCAACATAAATATTTGGGTTCCAGGCACTTCCAAGAATATAATACTGATACAACAGTACGATTTGTGGTGAAAATGACTCCCGAAAAACTACAGAAAGCGGAACAGGAAGGATTGCACAAGTTTTTCAAATTAGAAACTACATTGACAACCACTTCCATGGTGAGTGCTGTACAGTGTCAACAATTGTTAGATATACTGTGCTGCATTGTTTCAAACTGACCATATGTTTTTATTTTCAGTGTGCGTTTGATGATATGCAGTGTCTCAGAAAATATGATTCAGTTCTTCAAATTCTAAAAGAGTTTTTCAATTTAAGACTTAATTTTTATGGAAAACGCAAAGCTTATTTGGAAGGTATGCTTCAAGCAGAATCCTTGAAGTTGAGTAATCAAGCTCGATTTATTTTGGAAAAATGTGATGGGGTCCTGGTTGTGGAAAACAAGAAAAAGAAAGTGATTATTGAAGAACTGAAGACGAGGGGATATGATGCTGATCCTGTAAGGCAGTGGAAACTCAAGCAAGACAAAGAAGCATTACTGGTAAATACATCTTTCACCTGTATATTTGCTTTAGGCAGCATGGCTAATTTTAGTGCTTTATTTTGGGATAGGTCTAACAAAACTGAAAGCTGTTGAGTGATAGTGGGATTTGAGCAACTCACCTGTTTGTAAGCAAAAAATTTGATACTTGGCTCTGTTCAGAATTTAATTGCAGAAGAAAAATATACTACTCAGCCAGATATTTACTTATTTTTTAATTTTTTATTGGAAATGGTTAAGGCAACCACTCATGTAAAGTGGGAACTTTGGGTTTGAATCCCTGTCCAGCACAAATTTTAATTGTTGTCATTCCATTACACAGCTGATGGTTGTCTCTATTCACAGCTGCAAATACATTTAGTGACATTTGCAGTCGCAGCAATGTGCATACGCGAAGGAACATTGCATCCTAGTTCTTAACCAAACAAGCATTGCAATATTGCTGGAAATATTGTATTTGAGTACCACAATTGTGCTCATTGTACATTCGATTTTGAAAATAATTCAGAATTTCTTTAGTAAAAGTTTGTTTATTGAGAATCACTTGTCACAGCTGAAGAAAACAAAACTAACCATACAGTAGATTCATTTGCAAACACAAACTATTATCACTATTTGCAGGACCTATAAAACTAGGACAATCTATAGCCTCATTTAATGTTGTGGTCTGTTGAAAAACTTCCTAAAATTTTGATTGTGATGTCCCTCACACGTCCTAACTTTTAATTGCCATGTGACAATTGGAGGAAGTGCTCCTTAATAGTGACGCAATGGACACAGTGCTATTACTTACATGAGTCATCTACAATAGTCACTTTTATAGGTTCTAATCAACTTACGCGGCAGGATCTTCTAGGTAACCAGAGGTAATATCAAGATCAGTTTTGTGCGCACCCCTCTCAGAGAGAGAGAGAGATGACACGGCATGTTCAATAGCTTTCAAACCATCAGTTTCTGTCTCATTACCCTGTATTGCCATTTTGACATCAAATGCAAACAAAATGTGGTTTCAGTACACTGTTCTCATTATTTTTTGTTATCTATTAAACTGTCTAGAATGAGATATCACTCTGCAGCTGAGTGCACACTGGTATAAAACATTTTGGTAGATAAAATCTGTGTGCAGAAGGTAGGAGATGATGTACTGGCAGGAGTAGGACGGGTTGTGAGTTTTGTTTGGGTAGCCCAGCACTTGCCTTGGGAAGGCAAAGGTCTCAAGTTTGTGTCTCAATCCTGTACATAGTTGTAAACTGCTGGAAGATTCATATTAAACTATCGCTAACTAACTATACTTCTTAGTCGTTGTATATGTTTTCCACCAATTTTCGTTTTCTGACTGGACTAAAATTGCACTCAGAACTGCAGTTTGAACCTGAGTCATACCATTTGGTGGACAGTAGTGCGGATTGAAAGTTCAATATAGTGTGAGCTTTAGGTAGATGGATTAAATGGCAAAGCAGTATCTGTGAGATCATCTCCTGGCAATACAGATTATTGTGATTTGTCGTGGTGGTTTATTTGATTTGTAGATGATACTTAATATCAGCCTATGCATTGATTTATGCAAGACAGTAACATATTTTTAAAAAATCTTGTATTATTGAATGTTCATATGAAATTGTGAATCTTGCACTAATCTGAACCTTTTAATACTTTGCTTCCACATAAGGACAGGGAGGTAAGTTCACATTATAGTTACCTGTATTAACTTTCCTGGCACACTGATCCAAGTATTATAACTTAAATTTATCAGTTAACTTTGTACAAATTGGGTAGAAGTATTTTATAAGATGTGCAAGTGTTTGGCTTTTTTATTACCTGATCCTTGCTTGTAGGAATGCAAAAATTAATGGTAAATGTGGGGATATTGTAATGCGCATATGAATACCAGAAGCTGACCCAAGGAAACAGCCATTTTAAAGTTAAATTTTTGTTTAGAAAGTATAGTGCTAATCAAATTTAACAAAAGATCGATATTGAACTGTAAGGTAGAAGACGGACTGCTCGGAGAAAATAACTGAAGAGTTTGATGGACCAGAGAAGCATCTGAAGAAGGGTGAGATGTGCCCGAGAAATAAAGACAATCAGTGAAAATAGTGAAATGATACAGTAGGTGAATGGTTGAATCATTGGCAGGTACAAAAGAAAGAAGAAACTGTGACACACGCACACATGTACGCCATGTGCAGTTGAAACCAAATGCCTGTCAACCTGGTGCTTGGGGGGGGGGGGCGCCTGCATTTGGTGTTGTCCTGTAGGATAGGAGTTATGGGGGAGAGGTTTTGGAGGGATATCTGACAACTTTGAGAGAGGCAGCAGATTTATGGTACGGGAATGTGACACAAGGGCACCAGAGCTGGTAAGTTCATGCGGCATGTGACGATGACGGTGTGGAGATGTGGATTGGAAGAGGATGACAGAACAGAGGAAGAGGAAGCTCTTGGTTAGAGGATGTGGATGCAGTGCATTTGTGGAGGATCTTGAGACAGAACAATTTGAGGAGCAAAGGATGTGTTGGAAGGCTAACTTCCTTTTGCATCATTCAGAAAAGCTGGTGCTGGATAATCCAGATGGCGCAGGTTGTGAAGCAGCCACTGAGCATTTTAAACTGAGCAGTATGTTCTGCCACTGGATGGTCAACTCTGTTCTTGACTGTTCGTTCTCATGGACATCTGGTTGGCAGTCATGTCTACATAAAATGCTGTGCAGAAATTACAGCAGAGGTGGTACATGACACGGCTACTTTCACCAGTGGCCATGTCTGATAGAATGAGGTAAGCCTGTGACAAGACTAGCGTGTGATGTGCTGGGTTGGTGAATAGAGCAGGTCTTACATGTGGTCGTTTCCATATGGTGAAGGGTTGCATGCGGCAAACTGATGGACCAGCCAGGGTGTTGTGCAGATTGTGTGGGCAGTGATCTATCATCTCGGGAGGATTGGAAAGGAACTTGGATAGGATGTTCCTCATATCCGGGCATCATGATAGTTACCCAGAGCCTTACTGAAGGTCAAGGTTCAGTTGCTCCAGTCCGGATCGATACTGAGTGATCAGGGGGACACTCTTTTGCTAGTGATTCTTGTGGATAGTGGGAGGATTAAAGGGTTATGAGGATATGGCATGTGATATCTGTGAAATTGTAGGTACTCTTGTGGTTTGTGTGCTTCTTGTGGACAGAGATATGGATGGAACCATCAGAGAACAGGTGGCAAATGTCCAAAACGATGCTGTGTTGTGTTGAAGATGACAAGGTGTAGCGGATGGGAGAGAAAGTGTTGAGGTTGTGCAGGAATGAGGGTAGGGTGTCTTTGCCCTGGCTCCAGTTCGTGGTCCAGATCATGAAGGCATCATCAGTGAATGAGTTTGGAATTGGAAGGACCTGTCACAACAGTTCATTTGCCAAACTACAATCCTAGCATTGTGTGTTCAGCAGGTACAGTTTAGCTGCACGGGTGTGTGTGGGTGGGTGGGTGTGCACGCGTGCCCACACATAAAAGTTTGTACTCTACCTAGTTAAAGGATTTGTGCAACAGATAGCAAGTTTTCTTCCTTTTTTAATGTCTATCGATGACAACGAACACTTCTACTGTTCGGTGAAGGGTCTCATTTCTTCTGAAGTATTTACATTCTTCCATATCTTCTCTTATAATGTAAATGATAACAGGATTCTTATAAGGTGAAAGGTAAAGCTGTCATTAATCTGAAGAAAGGTTCACGATTGCATCATTCTACTGGAGGTAACATGCCTTCTTCTGATCTTTGAAATAACTGCCCAGGAAACTATTGTCTTACAAATGGCTGGGGATTGAACCTTACAACTGTGGTCTGTAGTCTGGCAATTAAGCACTTAGACACCACCCAACAATTCAAATAACAGACTCAAAATTAAGCAGAAATTCGCAAGACTGGAATAGAATAAGGAATGGAAAGAACAGCTATCAACTATAGCTATTAGTGAATGGAAGCAAGCCAGTTGGTTTAGTGCCTATTAGTTGATACAGTAGGAATTTAAGAGATTTATTGAATATATGAGAGAGGCTTCTGAATATAGAATATTACTGTAGGATGTAGTTACACGAGTAGCAGGAGACTGGTATATGTTATGCCATGTAAGTTACATTGAGCATGTTGACTTTCGTAATTTTGATTTGCAGCTGAACTGTAGTTATTGAATAGTATTTAGTTCAATGAAGTTTTGGGCCGTGACTGTGTAAATTTCTTGGGCTTCCTTTTCTCTGCATTCTGTAGTAATGCGGGAAATAAGGTGCTTCACCTTAAAATTTTTGGGAATAAATATGAAGAGGTCCCTAATCGACATTCTCTGTTTATTCTTGGATAAGAGTATAGTACGTTCTTCTGTGTAAGACTTTCTTAATACAGGAACATTACATATTTTATTTTCTCCAAATCTCATATAAGAGTGACATGAAGCAAATTTTACAGTCTTCTGTTGTTTCTTCATGATCTGTTCCCAGAATTGTTACTCTGTGGATATTTACAGTGGGCTTGTTGTGCTACTGCAATGTGGTATGACACAGTGTGAAGCTTGTGCAGACGCTGCCCATACAAGTACATCATTGTGCTGTATTGTCACCCCACCTTGGAAGACAAGTGGCGTCCCTCAGTACTCTCATTACAAGCAAATTACATAAAATAACTGTACAACAGTTGCCCACTCCTAAATATTAAATCATTGTCATTTATGGTTTGCAAGCATCCTGTGTTGGCAAGATTGACATTTCTTCTGGATTGATAAGTAATGCAACAGTTGGAGAATGTATTCCTATTGTCGTTTTATGTATTCCTATTGTCGTTTTATTTAGAAGTAGGAAGGGAAACCTTTGATTTTTGTTGTGATTTGTGTTGTATAAGATATTTATTTTGTATGAAAATATGTGTGGAGAAGAGGCTGCAGAAATTTAATTTCTGTAGAACATTTTGGCTATTGGCATTTTGGGCTCATTGCTAGTCTAGTTTCAGATAAAGCAATAACACAAATTAGCTTTTAACTGTAGTTTAGGAAAGATATTTGTTAATGACACAAGCTGACCAATCAAGTGCCAAAACTCGGGCCTTTGAGATGCATCTCCAGTTGAACAGGCCCACAACTGGTCAAAGGACTTTGTAATCTCTCAAAGATATGTCATGTGCAATTTCAGACAAGCAAAAATAACCTGCTCTTACCAGAAGTAAACATTAGTGGTCATATACAAAATTAAACAGTGTGTGTACAACTCCTTGATATCCATCTGCATAAGAGGTTACAGTGGAGTCAAGTCAACACACACACACACACACACACACACACACACACACACAAGCTAAGCTCAGTTCAGCGTGATTCCGTTGAGATCTCTCTCATTGTGTTGACTTAAAGATAATACCCTTATCTTATACTGTATGTTTTCCCTTCCTGTTTTATGGAATTATCGTGTGAGGCAATGCACTTAACCTAAATATTTATTCAACAGGCGAAAGCAGCAAAAATGTTGTGTAAAGTATGACTTCACATCTTGCAGAGATCTCTTTTCGGGAATGTACCTTGTATATGTATTATACGTACCTTGAGAGTGAAGGGTATCTTATCCTTGCCGGGCAGTAATGAAGCTGCAGAGATGTTAGATTTACTTCAAGGTGAGGATATTGATACGACTCGCATAGGGCATATCAGTGGGAGGCAGAACCCAACAAAGACCTGGCATGGCATGTGGCCTCCCCCCTCAAAATCTTGGTTGGAATTTGCATTTGCCGTCATGCCTGACGAGTTCAACACAACAGATTCCCTTATGTTCATGAAAATTCATGGGTATGACATACTTAAATTTTTTTCTTGGTGATGGTGTTTTAAATGCATAGCTGTATCTCAATGTCTGTTGTAGCAGCTCTGCAGAAATTTTACCTAATTTGTTTTGTGAAATGGTGTAAATCATTGAAAGCTTTTAGTTCCAGTGATGTATTATTCTTCCTTCTTGTTCCAGTTATGTTTTATATGCATTATTGTTCAAATATGGGCGCTAATATTGTACAATACTTTGACACGCTAGGATAAACAAATATGCCTTTCTCTTAACACGTCTGACAATGCCATCCACCAGCCTCCTTTCCCAGTTTTTCAGTGCCAAACGTGGTGCATCTTCCCCAGGTCAGTGCAGTTGCAAAGCTGCAACTTGCATCCACTATTAATTTGCCACAGTTTACAGTTCTTACAGCACTGACAATATGAGCAGGCTGAATTACAGAAATACATTGTCCTAGGCAGAAATCGTACTGCTTTGGGTTAACAGTTCACTTCATCATTTGATGCCACCCTTGAAAATCAACACTGCTGTAGAGCAGTAGCGGTTTTGGACCATAGTTGAAGCTTGTGTGTCATGTTTTGTCACACATTTCAAGTGTTCTGCACAATCATATTTATGTTAACAGTTATTTTTCTCCTGTAGAAATATGTATTACTGTTAAGAATCTCTATATTTGTAAAGTCTCTTCAGTTCACACTACTGTAGTGGCTAATAAAAGAAGAGAAGAAAAGAAAAGGTTGAAAATGTAGGAACAAATGGTGAATAAAAAGGGGGGTTTAAAATCGTTAATGGCTGTGAAAAAGGGAAAGGGTGAAATGCAAATCGGACTTCGTATTACAGAAAAGTTATCGGAATTCGTGATTCGGAAAAGCTATTGTTGGGGTGGTCCTTGTGGCGTTTCTGAGCAAAAGTCAAACCAATTTCCACTACAAAAATTATTTGAAAGAGAACAGAGAATAACAAAATGTGATTAACAGGGGGAAATGGCGTAGATAAGAGTTCATCCTTTACCATGTTAACATGTCTTCTCGTGTGCGGTGTCCAGGTCTTGTTCTCCAAAAATCTCCTGCTTCATTTCTGCGTGAAAAGTCTTAGCTGCTCCGAAATCTTGCAATAAATTTCATTGTCCAGGAATTACTAATGTATACAAAAACTGTCTTGATATTAAATGCAATGTATTTTACGTTGCTGCTTCCATCCTCTGAATTTCATACAAATTTCCACAATACGTCAATAAGTTGTTTTTCGTCTTAATCAGACCAAGACTAGCTAATAAGTAAGTTCAGCTTCCGCTCTCAAGAGACAAAAGACAGATAGAAAACAAAAGGAGTTATAATTTTTGGTACCTTCATTTTCTTATTTTCTCTGCCGTTGAGCGCTTATACAGCTGCGACGGTATAATTTATATCTGAGGGAAGGAGTGTAGTGCGGTGAAATGCAAAGTCCTGCTACACTACAATTGGATTCAGGCAGAACTGTGGTTCTGAATTGTTATGTAAGCCCACTCTCTTTATCATCCTCACACACCAGCAATCAATGTGAATTCTGCATTGCATGCAATTGGAAAACACATTTTTATTTCCAGTGCTTAGTTCCTAGAGTAATTGGGAAACCTCCAAAGTGGTTTGGACATAGGTTACTGAATAGTCTGCTGCTCCACTTCGTGAAACTTTCCTTTCTGTGGTTTCCTGGATGTTCGATGTGTAGAACTGGTGTTCTTTAATTTATACTCCTTAGGACACCACTTATGAACATTCACTTCTGTAATGCCAAATTCTTCACCTTACACACAGTTGTTTGTGGTCTCTGCTTTGTGAATCACTATTAACTTAAAATTAGCATCCATTGTTCATGTGAACCAGTTGGGAACTGTGAAATCATAGATCATGTTTATCAACATTTATGGCTGTGATTTGCATCCATTATCGATTGCTACAGTTTAACAGTTCGTACAGTACTGACAATATAAGCTAACCGATTGACAACAATACATTGTCCTCTTGGCTCTCTACAGCACAGCTGAATTAGCAGGCATTATATGACTTCAGTTTAGCAGTGCCTCTCACCATTTGTTTCCAACCTTGCAAATCAACAGTGTTCCAGAGTGGTAGCAACCTTACCCATTGTTGTTGAGATCATGTTTTATTTGTTGCACATTGAAAATGTATACTATTGTTGATTATTTGTTTGACTCCAATTTTACTTTGAATTGAACTGACTTTACAAATGGACAAGCAACTGTTTAAACATCGTAGATGTTGATGAAAAGCAATGTACTAGGAATACATTCCCATGGTTTGCTGCACAATGAAATTTTCTACCCGCTCACCATTCTCCTTCCTGGATTCATCCTAGTGCTCGGTGAAACCAACACCAATACTTCCTCTCCCTTCTGATTTTTTTCAAATTAAAATTACAACCTGTGAAAATATTGACTTCAACAGTAGTGATTTTATACATGAATGTAAGATGATCATGTATTTCTCGAATGATGAATTTGGGGGCAAATTTTGTCTTACAGGTAGGTAAATACAATTTAGCATTTCTCTCCTAGACAACCCAAGTAATTTGGTCAGTGCAGTAGTTCTTTATGCTCGTAAAGAAATTAAAATTTAGTATCTTTTACTGATCATGCCTTTTTGAGTTTGTTATGGTTTTAGTGTTACAAAAATCCAAATTCGAAGTTACTACCAGTATTTGTGTTAATGGTGATCCTAAAATTCAATTTGAGAAGCAATGTACGTATTTAATACTTGAATTTTACAGAGGTTCAACAGTTTTGGCATGCATTGTGTTCAATCTAAATGATTAATGGAAAATCTCATATAAAGATGTGAAACAATTACTAACAAAGAGATAGAGGGGCTGGCCAGTACTTACCTCAGCTGAGTACAGCCGATAGATACACATAAAACAGAACCGAAAATTTACGTTCCTAGCTTTCGGAACAAATGTCCCTTCATCGGGGAGGAGAGAGGGGAAAGAAAGGGAAGAAGGGAAAGGAGATTCAGTTACTCACAACCCAGGTTATGAAGCAACAGGGAAAGGAAAATAGGGAGGGTAGCAAGGATGGAGGCATGGTTGTCAGAGGGAAGCCAAAGATATTATTTGGCTTCATAACCTGGGTTGTGAGTAACTGAATCTCCTTTCCCTTCTTCCCTTTCTTTTTCCCCTCTCTCCTCCCCGATGAAGGGACATTTGTTCCGAAAGCTAGGAACGTAAATTTTCGGTTCTGTTTTATGTGTATCTATCGGCTGTACTGAGCCGAGGTAAGTACTGGCCAGCCCTTCTATCTCTTTGTTAGTATTGTGTTTAATCTGTCGTTTAAGCTTTTCACTGAGGTATGTGTTATCAAAATGGGACAACTTTTTGCAAATATGTAAACTTTGAAACTCGTGAGTTTCAGCATTATTTAGCTATTTGTATTCTTTATTAATTTGTTGATTTTTTTTAAAAAAAAGCTGATAATCTGCAGGTATTATTTACTGACATTTGAGTACACGACCTATTTTGTCACAAGCAGTACTGGCTTCTGCAGATACTGACTGTGTTCAGAAAATCTTGTGGTGCAAAGATAGACTTTTCCATGTTTGTGGAATGGTTAACTTGCTATTCTCTTATGAAGTCATTCGCTTTCATCGCCAAGCTAGTAAGAACTCCAAATATAACCTGTATGTTCTCCAGCTAGTCCAGAGGTGCTTATTATTTGTAGATTGAAAAGTAACACCACTTTGCTGGGGTCTCACTTGGCAACTGTTAAAGTGTTTTTGTATCTTGCTGGATATAAAACATGGAATAAGCAAGTAGTGTTGGAAAGTAAGTGTTACAGCACGATGTTAAAAGCATTGCTGTGGTATGAAGTTGTGAACCAAATTAACCAGAAATCAATCAGCTTCATTGTTTAAATCAATATGGTCGATTCCATCTCTCAAATCGTGTGTGTTTTTTTCATTTATTCCTGCTATAGTTCTCAAAGCTGACTGATAATACACTTTTATAACTACAATTTACCACAGCTCCTTTGCTCCTTTTATGATAACATAGTGACCCACAAGCTTCAAGCAGAAATCAGATAGTGAGAGTATATGTGTAACGGGTAAAGTTTATAAATTTTCTTGCAAGCATTGCTGTTAGTGACTAGTGTAGTGTTGCGAGAGTATAGTGTCGCTTTAGTGTAGCGTAGTTTTGTGTTACATGAATGTAATATGTAGTATGGTGATAGCCAGAAGCACTGTAGCAGCGAGATGCAGATATAGAATACTCACATTGTACGTAGGGACTGCTCAGGTTAGTAGTACGGAATGGACAAAAATCTGGAATCACTAAAAACACAACGCATTACCATGCTTAATGCAGTGTTGAAAAACCGTTGACATTAAAAAAAGCTTGCAGTCTCGAAATGGATAAATGCAGGTTGTAACAGGACATTTTCCACCAGCATTACTTTTTCTCAGTGGCAGCTGTTGATACCAGTACTATTTTTCACAATTTGGACAGGTTAATATTATTTCAGTTGCTTTTCTGAAAACTTTCATATAATTTTATATGCAACGTGTTATATTTCAAGCTAAAATTTATGAAAAGGAATTACTTTATAAAATATTTTAGTTTTGATGTTTTAATCGATAAGTACTAGTTCTGAATGTGCAGTTAAAATTATTTTTATCGGAAACATTTGAAATTACGAATTATTTATGCACTTAAAATTTCTATTATTAATTACGCAATCCTGTACTGTTTACTATGTTTATTTCTGGATTCATTTATGAAACAATAATCGAAATTAATAATGTAACGAAAACCAGTAGGAATTCATTTGTTAAGAAAAATTGTAAACCTTTTTCGATATAAGGTAGCCTCTGATGTGATCGGACGTATTTTTGTGTAATATGTGCGAACCAGGTAATTTCGGATTTGCTAATGTGAAGAATTAAAATACTGTACGATATACTGCAATGTGACAAAATCTGTGGAGAAAATATTCGTGTAAAAATTTCTGCAACAACAATCTTCAAATTTATTTAGTTCAAACCAACTGTGAAGATCTGATGATAGATTTTCAGCTTCAAGAATCAGACCTGTAGACAAGAAGAACTGGAACCATCTCAACATGACAACCCAAGTAAACATGAAAGTTTATTGTAATCTTCGCTCCTCTCAAATCTTCATAAAAGACTTTGCTTATTAATTACTTGGACTGGCATTGTTTAATGTGGACAATGCAGGGAAGAAGGGGGGGGGGGATTACAAGGTCCTGTATGATTCTCGTGGGAGTCTTGTATTATTATTCAGCAAAATAGTGGCGATTGCAGGTATCACAGTTGGCCGAGGAGATGCGACAATTCATCCTCCTGCTCACAAAACCAGTCCTGCACAATGCGAGCTGTGTGAATAGGGGCTCTATGGTATTGGAACAAAGTTTCACCATTGGGATCAAACATTGTATGTGGAATGGTTCTAACCAGCTAAAATTATACCATAAAATCCTTGGCAGTTATGCGACCTTGCAGAGTGCCCATGGATTACCATCATATGGCTGTCAATATTATCACTAAATGACCATCCGTTTTCACACTTAGGGTCTAAACTCGGCCATAAGTTTGAAACAGTGCACAAGAAGACTCATCCAACCAGATTACTTTCTTCAATTGCTCCATAACTCAAGTTTTATGGCTTTGGCACCAGGTTTTCTTTATATGGGCATTTGCATCACTGATGAGTGGTTTTGGAATTCTTACTCGCCCTACAATTTTCAGCTTATGAAGCTCTGTTTGTGTTGCTTTGGTGCTGGCGGGGTCCATGATTGTGACATTCAGTTTTGCAGTGACTTTTGTAGCTGTCCTCTTTATTCTTCATCACAATAACTCAACATAAGCCTGCTTTAATGGATGATGTTTTTCATTTTTTTCCCTGCATGCAGTATAAATCCTTGATACCATGTCTTGTCAAACACCAAACACTTTAGATACATAGATTACAGAAGCATTCACCATACAAACACAAACAATTTGCCCATGTGTGAATTCACTTAGCTCTGACATAATGCACTCACAACTATACAGAATGCTGTTCTGACCATGACTGACACTTGCAGCTTATTAAGGACATTGCATAGGTCTGTTCATGATCAAATACCGCAGTGAAACCTGCAGACTTGGCTAGCATCTGCATTTATTGCAATGTTTCCATATTTTTGTCCAACTCCTGTATATTTCCTGTTGCATGGCTGAGTGTAGGTAAAGATGACTACTGACTGTAACTGGCGTGTATAGATACATGGAGAATTGGCCACTACTGAGAAACACAGGTTTGAGGTCTTATCCATTGCTGAAAGTACAACTGAGCCAAGATACGACACCTCGTCTGGTGGGACTGGGTCCAGTCTGTCAGAAAGTATGGAATTCAGAAGGTTAACAGGGTATGTGTTTTTCTATAACGCAGAAACTCCTCCATGGGCCTGATAAGTTGCATTTTGTTGGTCATTATGAGTTCTAAAGATAGATGGCTTATTGAGTCCCTCTGAGAAATAGCTGGCAGGTTTGGAAGTAGGACCGCAGTGTCCACTAAGGGTGTCATCAGATTTACTGTAGGAGGTCCTGTTGGCAGCTGTTGTGCGCAATGGATCCAGCCACCTACAAATCATGGCTTGTATCTGCAAGAATGAACTTGTTTTCCAAGTTCAAAGGCCATCCTCAGTTCTACATGCGTCTGGCAGAATTGTTGAAGAAAGCTAACCTCTCTTTTGAGGGTGTGCAAGTTGAACTAGCATTTTGTAGATTCACGTTTAGAAACAGGTTAGGAGACAAGTGTGGCTTAACCCAGAGGCTCAAGACGATTCAGTGATAATCTTTGATGCAGATTTCTCGGCCTCCACTGTTGAATGGAGAATTGTATGACATGCCTTTATAGGTGGACTTCACCCAGGAAGCAGTTTCTAAGTTAGATCATATGTGGGATTTGATAAATTGCAGTTTGATTTCAGAGAGAGGAGAATAAGTGTCATTAATTAAGCAGGGTAGCATTCATCATGGCAGATTCTTGAAAGTAAATATAAATGAAGTATTAGCATTTTATCCATCATCAACAACTGCAGTTCTATTTGTTGAAATAACTAGCAAGCAAGTGCATAAAAGAAATTGTATTTACTTTGTTGGTTTCAGGCATATAGTGCCATTCTTCAGAAGGTCTGTTTGCAGTTCCCAGCACCACAATACACCTCGCACCCCTCATTCATCAACAGGCTCCTTCGTGGCATGTTATTCATGAGTGAGATTGCTTTTGAGTAGCATACTAACAGGAGCCTCTCAGCAAAAGCAGTGTTACAGGCGCGTCGTGGTACTGGAAACTGCAACTAGATCTTTTGAAGAAGGGCATTAGATGCCTGAAACTGGCGAAGGAAACAAAACTTCTTATATACAATTGGTCACTGATAATTTCAACAAATGTAGTAGTGCCCAAGGAAAGTCCACAGTAGTAATGGCCATATAGTAATACAGTTAAAAAACTGATATTGTAAGTGAATAACAACAAAGGTTTAAATTCCAGTTGGAATTCATATCGGAAAAATAGGCAGGATGCCGATGGTGGACACTTGGTTGTAGCTGTAATTAACTTCATAAAAATTGATGATTTTAAGACAGATTGTGCAACACCTTTGTAGACCTCCAGCCTTAGGAGCTGCAGTGGTGGAACATTTCAGGGAATACGTAAGGAAGGTCATGCGTAAATTTCCTGATCTTGTTATCTGTAGACTGGAAGATTCAAGTAATGAACGGGCCTGAACTTTCTGATGTTGAGCAAGAAGATGGTGACTGTAAGGCCTTACCACTGCTATCAGTAAGAATGTAAAGAGTCAGGAAAACATTTCTGTTTAGTAAATGCAATGAATGAATAACTGATGCTGACTTTAAGGTAACCTAACATGTGATATTCATGTCTGAGACTGCAAGTGTGGAGCATAAATGGACTAAATTTGAGTGTTGTGCAATACGTCTTACACAGATATGTGATGACCAAACTTGTGAGGGATGAGAAAGGCCTGCCATGGTTCAACTAGCTTTGTTGTGGGATTGAAAAGAAATAGAATTCAATACGTCATTGTTCATGGAGAGAAATGTTAAGAGCTAAAAGTAGCACAAAATGTGCCCGAAGGAAGTGTCATAACACCATTACTGTTTGCAATGTACATGCTGTTGGGCCACGATAAGTTGACATTGCATGCAGTAGCTGTTGGGAATGGCCAGAAGTGTGCCTTGCCCCAACATTTTGGTTACTGAGGGGAGAAGATTGATGAGGTCTAGGCAGCTCAGACAACATTCCAGCAATGGCGGCACCAATACCTGTTTTGTTCTTATATGAAAGCAGACATGACATTGCGAAAATATTGGTAGCTCTCAAAGACAAAGGCCAATTTTCTCCACTACTTGCATTACGAGTAAGTAGGCTCAACTTTACATGGACAAACCGCTAATGAGCTAGTGAGTGACATTGGAAGGTCTATGAGGATTTTTGCTGATGATGCTGCTGTATATAAAAGTCTAAATGCTAGAAAATTGCTGAGGATTAATGCTTAGTGTGGGGGTTGCCAGTTTATCCTCAACTTAAAAAGTGTACTGTACTACACCGAAATAGGAGCACAAACCTGTTACTGTTGCTCAAAACAAACACATCCATTAAATATTCAAGAGTATGCATTTGGAATAATTTCAAGTTGACCAGCGACATTAAACTAACATTGGAAAGATCCTGAGGAAGTGTAGTCCACCCACAAAGGAGGTAGTGTACAAGGCCCTCATTTGATGGATACTTGAGTATTGCTCCGCAGTCTGAGACCCTTACAAGGAGAAATGGAAACAAGGAAAATCCAAAGAGGAGAGAGTGTTTTGTCATGGGTTTGTTTTAAGTGCGAAAACACCATGGAGATGCTCATCCAACTGTACCATACAAGGAAGGCATTGTACAAATTTCAAGTGAGTTTTCCCCAGTATACAGCCTGAAAAAAGATCGTGAAGGTGAAATAGAATGATTTGAGCCCAAATGGAGTTGTTCCTTCTCTACATCATTTGTGGCTAGAACGAGAAAGTACCCTCCATCATACGTGTTAAGTGGTTTGCGGAGGATGGATGTAGATGTAGAGATGTATATTTCAGTGTGTAGTATTTCAGATTTTCTTATCTGAATTCATTGGATTATTTGGGCAAGGAATAACTGAAAGGTAAAATATGTTCCATCTGGTTGCTTTATGAAATATACACTGGCACAATACATTTCCTGCATCAAGGGAAGTATCCTGTCACCAGTGTGAAGTATGTATAACAGTCTGCAGTTTAAATTTTGTTCATTTGTGTAAAGTCTATATACTCAACAGTATAACCCCTTTTAGAGGTTTTGGTTGTTGTTGCAGATTTACTGCCCATAAGACAAATTATGTTTATGCGACAAGTCTTTATGTAATTTCTCAGTGAGAGAATTTAGAATCCTATACTAGTGTTGGCCTTATTTCGTTGTACTCACACTAAAAGGCACAATGTGTTGTGTTATGTTGCAGGAGGAGAATAGCAATGAAGATGATTCCTCAGATGGGATGGAAGAGGATATTGATAAAATGTATGATTATCTCTTAGGTATGACAATGTGGACTCTTACGAAGGAGAGAAAAGATGAACTCTTGGCAAAACGTGATGAAAAGCTTCAAGAATACAAAGTGCTACAAAACAAGTCTCCATCTGACCTGTGGAAGGAGGATCTGGAAGCCCTCTTGGAAGAGGTAAAAATCAGATACACAAAATGTTCCAGTTTAATATACTTCCTTTTTATTTTTACCATCTATTTCAGTTCAACATAAATCAAAGTAGTGTTACATAATCATCTGTGGCAGCCAACCCAGCAAAGTAGATTGTATTATGGGTACTACTTACAAAACCAAACAGGGGCCATGTTATTCGTTTCATTAGTGTTTTTTAAAAATCTGTATGGAAGTATATAGTTAAAATGGGATACAGTTCTTTGTAACAGTCTCTTACATTTTTGTAACATCTCTCTGTTAACTTAGGTGCACAATGATTGCACTTTGTACAACTTGTTTCTTCTATCTAAAATGAGGAGCTTAGATGGAGCTACTTAATGACATTTTATTTTGTTGCCAGCACATGTAAGATTTGCTGTCAAGTGTCTGTGGTAAACTGTGTGAACTACTACATAAAAAAAGGTAGATCATAATTTCATAATACAGTCTGTCGTATTCATAAATTGCCACATGGTACATTAATGATAAATTTCATGATATGCACTATAACCGGTTCATACAAAATTGTGCTCAAGCTACATCCAGTTTCTAATTACACTTCTTATCTCTAATGAACCCTGGCATCAGCAGAGTCAGATATATATACATCACAGCTAAACTGCTCCAGTTAAAAGCATCACCCACTCCTCCTTCCATTATGAATAAAAAAATCCCCATATGTATTATCTAATGTATCTAATACCTTATTTTTAATAATCATCATAAAATTTCTCACATTTTATGTCCCTTTTTAATCTCACTGATGAATGGAGCACTGAAATGATAAATTACTTCTGTATCTTGAACATTAAAGCAGGATTTGTTTTATCAATTGTTATGTATCTTACAAGAGAAGTCCCCTGGGTCGGGATTAACTTCTTGAAACCATCCACACGGTGATGTAGGTGGGCCCTCATTTGCTTGTAATCAATGGAAAAAAATTTCATCATTTTTTGTGCTGTTCTAGAACATTAAATTTGGTAACAGTACATTTAAGGATGTTGTAGTGTGCGGATATCATATGAGCCTGACACACAGAATGTTGTGGGTTCAGATCTCATGAGGTGCCTCAAAATTTTATATTTCTAATAGTTGTCAAAATGATGGATTATTACTTTTATTCAATTAATTGGTTTAATTTTTCTTTTCCTTTTTTTTCCTTCAATCCTTTCATCGTATTATTTCAATCATAATATTAACTTTACATTTGCTATCGTTCTTTCTTCCTGTCATTCAGTTTCCACTTGGAATCTTGTGCATGTAATTTTAATTACTTTTATTTATCTGTTGTAATATATCTAAATGTTTTAAGATTGCTAATCTGTTGGTTACAGAATAAAAGATGAAATGATCTATTTATATTGGCTGTGCAGTGGTGTTAAAAGTGTATTTTTCATTATGTAAAAGATATACATTTTTTATTGTATTATCCACATAACATTTAAAACATGGATTCCTGTTAAACTGTAAACAAAATAACAATGATAAAAATGTAAACGAAACAAGGAATTATAAATAAATGCACAAAATAAGGAATGCAATAATGTGAATAAAAATTTAAGACCATCAAACAGAAAAAAGTAAATCAAAATTAATACAAAAAACATATGTAAAATATTCTGTTTCCTTGCTGCGTCAATTCGGGGAGAAATCTCGAGCTTTCGGCAATAGCCTCCATTTTCATCGTCAGGAGCAATTGACTTTCTTCACTGCTGCTGTGGTGGTCTTTTATAGCCCGTGGGCAGCTTCTGATTAGTCGATGATTGCGTACTGCTGTCGCAGACAGTGTCAGTCTGGCTGCTGCACATTGTGACAGCAGTACGTAATCGCCGACCCATAAGAAGCCGTCCACAGGCTATAAAAGGCCACCAGAACAGCAGTGAAGACAGGCAGTTGCTGATGACGATGAAGGCTATTTCCGAAAGTTCGAGATTTTGTCCCGAATTGACGCAGTAAGAAAACCGAGGGGGACCCAAAAATAACAGGAATTTCTTCCTAGAAAGCATATACTTTATTGCTTTCAAATCTCCTTTGAAGTACTCTCCATTAGCATTAATACACTTGTCCAAACGTTCATTCCAGTGTTCTAAGCACCTTTTAAATTTGTCCTCTTTGATACCTGCTAGCACTTTCATGGCATTGCGTTTTACATCTTTCACATCCACACAGCGCTTCCCTCCCAAGTCTCTTTTCATCCTCGGGAAGAGGAAGTAGTCCGTGGGTGCTAAATCCAGTGAATAGGGCATGTGGGTCAAGGGAGTCGTCTTCCTTGAGGCCAAAAACTGGCGAACGCTGAGAGCCGTGTGCGCGGGAGCGTTGTTGTGATGCAATAACCACACGCCAGAATCCCACAAAGCTGGACATTTTCACGACGAACTTCTGCAAAGCCGTTTCATAGCCTCCAAATAGAATTGTTGGTTTACTTTTTGGTTTTCAGGGACAAATTCAGAATGTACGATCCCTTTGATGTCAAAATAACAGATCAACATCGTTTTCACATTCGATTTCACTTGTCGAGCTTTTTTTTGGTCGAGGTTAGCCAGGTGACTTCCATTGTGGTGGCTGTTGTTTACCTTCTGGATCGTATCCATAGCACCTTGACTCTTCACCTGTAATTATTTTGTTGAAAAAATATGGATCGTCTTTGAACGCGTCCTTCATTTCGAGATGGCTTGAACGCGACAATCCATTTGATCTCCAGGAAGTAGCTTCGGCACGAATTTTGCTGCCACTCTTCACATCCCTGAATCAATGGTCAAGACGTGCTGAATTGAACTCCAGGACAACCTGGACAAGTTCTCGAATTGGTCAATTGTTCTGCATCGATCTTCACTGATGAGATCACAGATTTTGTCAATATTGTCCTCGCTTCGAGCAGTTGAAAGTCGACTGGAACGGTGCTGATCTTCAACCACCATTTCTCCCTTTTTTTAAACTGAGAAAACCATTCGTACACTTGCGTTTTACTAAGAGCATGGTCTTTGTGGGCTGTCTGAATCGTCGCAGCACTTTCTGCTGCATTCTTGCCAAGCAAGAGAAAAAACTTCACCGCTGCACGTTGTTCGTAAGAACTAGCCATTTCCTCATGTCACGTCTGCCCTGTACGCACACTCAAAGACCTGCCAAAGAAACATGGCAGACGCGTGGCAGAATGACTCAGCAGAGCTCCTACTACAGCTCTGGCGGCGCAACCTGCCACTACAAGTACACAATGTGCAGCATTACGATTCGGGTTACTTTTGGGTCCCTCCTTGTATAAGTGATGTCGCAAAATACTTCATTCTCACAATACAAAAAACAAATAAATTCACTTGCACAAAGCTTCCAAATAAAAAAAATTATAGGAAGAAAAAATAGAGAACATTTTAGGGGGGTAAGTCAATTATTATCCGCAAAGTAGTTAGAAAATGTTATTGTAATCAGATAGGAAACTTACAAGAACATCATTTTCCAACATAGTCTCCTTGAGTCTCAACGCACTTGGTCCATCATTGTACAAGTTTCCTGATGTTCTCATAAAAGAAGGTTTTTGGTTGAGGTGCGAGCCAGGAATGCACCACCGCTTCTTTCACTGCTTCGTCTAAGGCAAATCAACGACCCGTTAATGCCTGTTTGAGTGGCCCAAACAAGTGATAGCCAGAAGAGGCAAGATCAGGACAATATGGAGGATGATCCAGTGCTTCAAATTTAAGTTTTTGGAGCATTTCAGCATTGTGGGCAGCAGAATGCAGATGGGCATTGTCGTGCAACAACACAACACATTTTGACAGTGATTTTCGGCGTTTGCTTCGAATTGCAGGCTTTAGCCTGGCAGTAAGCATCTCACTGTAATGTACACTGTTTATTGTTGTGCCTCTTTCCCCATACTGTTCCAGTACTGTATCTTGTGTGTCCCAAAAAACCGATAAACTTCAGTTTTCCTGCAGACGGTTGGGTCTTGAACTTTTTCTTGCATGGTGAATTTGGATGCTTCCATTCCACGCTCTGCCATTTACTCTCCAGCTCGTAATGATGGAACCATGTTTCGTCACCAGTAATGATGCTGTCTAAGAAGCTGTCCAGCTGTCCCATTCGTTACCATAGCGATCCCTTTTTTTTTTTTTTTTTGGTAGATGTCCAAACGCATTTGTTTACGCAACTGTGTGAGTTGTTTTGGGACCCATCTTGCACAAATTTTATGAAGCCCAAGTCTGTTGTGGATGATTTCATACACAGAATGGTGACTGATTTGCAGACGATGTGCCGCTTCATCAACAGTTAATCGTCTGCCTTAGAGAATCATTTCACATGAACGCTTAATGGTTTCTTCATTTGTGGCAGTAAACGGTCATCCAGCTCCTCCATCGTGCATAACACTTATGCGACCATTTTGGAATTTTTCAATCCATTTGTGGACACTCCATTGTAGCAAAACACTGTTCCCATGCTGTTCCGAAAGTCTTCGATGAATTTCGGCCCGTGATATGCCTTCCAACCACAAAAAAATGGATCACTGAACGCTGCTCTTCTTTGATGCAAATAGACGGCAGAACAACCGTGATTAATCGCACTGCAGCGATAACGAAACTTACCTAGCAGCTTGAAAATTGCAAAGATATAACGACATATAAACAAAGTGTGCATCATCAACGTAAAATAACAGCTCTAGAAAAACTAAATTGCAGATAATAATTGACTTACCCTCGTAAAAGTTAATACAGTGTTTAAAATTATGTGGCAAAGTATTATTAATTTTAAAAAAATTACAGGGGGTTTGTTAATGTATTGAATGTTGAGTGATGTTCAACGTGTGTGAACTACACAAATGGATTATAAGAAAACTGTAAGTACAAGTTCTACCAAATTTTGCCATTAACTACCTATAAAAATCAATAACTAAATAAAAATGGAGCCTTTTTTATATATTGCAGTAACGTCAACAAAACAAAGTGCACACATCAAAAAAATGGAATAGTACAAAGAAATACACACTTGAAAATGGGACTTATTTCCCGAAATGCATCATACGTAACATAAATAAAAGAAAATTGTGACTGGTGGTGGAAAATGATTTATAAACAAACCCATTTTTTCCACAGTTACAGTCTTTCGAGAAAACTATTTATAATGGACAAAATAAAAAAAAATGATCAAAACATTTTCATAAAGAATTAAAAACTAAAAATTTTCAAGCACCTGAAAAAATTCAAACCGGCACCCTCCTGCGCATCAGACTGGTGAACTAAGCACTATGCTACAATGCTGTTATATCTGCTGCTGTCAATTTTTTAAGTCTCTAAAACATAATGCAAAATTATGAAATTCTTTTAATCTCTCCTTGTTAGTATCATCATGGTATCAGCACAAGAAACATAAACCAAGGGTTGCCGTGTATAGGCACTCCATTCGCCCCATCTCCTGTGCTGTGCTTCCTCAGTGTGTCCCCGCTCAGTGTATCAGACCAGAGGAGTATGCTGATTGCTGTTTAATCCACATCCCTGACATCATTCAATAGATTTTTATTATTGTTGTGATCTTCAGTCCAAAGACTGGTTTGATACAGCTCTAGACTTCAAGAACTACTTTTACAGGACATAACTAAAAATCTTTCATCTGTTCTGTTCATGTGATATCCGCTATATACATACAGAGCCCTTCAGTGGTGTTAGTGTTCTGTCATCTCATGTTGTCCCTACTTGTTTCTTTGATCTTCAGTTGTACTGCTACCCCTTCCTGTCTTTCTCTGCCTTTTGTCCTCCTTTTCCTGTGACATTTTCGTGTTTTGTCTCTTAAATTTTCATGTCTCCCAGACAACCGCAATTCCATCTCGTGTAATGACACTTTCTGACTTACCTTGTTCAGCACATCACAAAATATTCTATCCCTGATTATTTCATGTATGCTCAATACATCAGTCAATATTCTATCCGTGACTATGTGATGTATGCTTTTGTCTTTCAGCATGCACCTTTCTTCCTGTGTTACTCTGTGCATTCCACACTTTGTGATGATATGGACTGGTAATGCAAACTGTCCACAGTCACATAAATCACTGTTTTATTTTTTAACTCACCATGTAGTGGAGATGTTGATTTGCGGTCAGTCAGGCACAACAAAAAGGCTGCTAAACAAGTGAGCTTTTGGCCAAACAGCCTTCTTCTAAAACACACATACATACACACACACACACACACACACACACACACACACACACACAGAGAGAGAGAGAGAGAGAATTTGAAGCTTTCGCAACCAACAGTTGCTTCGTCAGGAAAGAGGGAAGGAGAGGGAAAGACGAAAGGATGTGGGTTTTAAGGGAGAGGGTAAGGAGTCATTCCAATCCCGGGAGCAGAAAGACTTACCTTAGGGGGAAGAAAGGACAGGTATACACTCTCGCGCGCGCGCGCGCGCCCACACACACACACACACACACACACACACACACACACACATCCACCCACCCATATAAGGTAAGTCTTTCCGCTCCCAGGATTGGAATGACTCCTTACCCTCTCCCTTAAAACCCACATCCTTTCGTCTTTCCCTCTCGTTCCCTCTTTCCTGACGAAGCAACCGCAACAATAATCTTTCCTCAGTGCTAGGAAATGTTTTGTTAACACGTCTTCCAGTATTGCTTCTATCCCACGCTTCTTCCTACACTGTCATTAACATGTTTCTCATGTTTCTTATTTCTACTTTATCACCGTGATTGTCCACAGTGTCACAGATGCTCTCTCTCTCTGCTAACTCAAAGCCAGTGCACTTCCCCTCTACATCTTAAAATATAGTCAAGTGGCAACATCCCTAAAATGCCCATCAGGACATCTGTTGTTCTACCATTTAAGTCATAGGAAAACTAGTAACTTCTTTGCCTATGTTGCCACCCTCATCTAAGAGCCGAAACGCTAGCTCCATATGCCAGGAGTGCCATCAAGACTGTACGTGTGATGTATTCTAAATAACTTTAAAGGCACTCTAAATCTGTTTTGGGATAAATTCATGATTTTTCACTTTTGCTACCATTTTTAATGTGGACTAGGAAGTTTTGCATTATGTGTAACGTGACGGCTAAATACCTATATTTTTCTACCCCGAATGGTTTCACGTCTAATCATTATCATAAGATTTCTCATTATAGGTAGTCATCCTTTTTGCAGTGTATGCACCATTGTACAAGTAACAACTTTTAATTTGTCTCCTAGACACCTTTTGTGTATTATTTCTCTTGCAATCATTTTCCTGTCTCCTTTCTGTGCTTTAGATCGTCAAATCGCAACTAGAAGCTGATCATCTGCACAAGTTACACAGCCAGTTAACGTCTGGTGTTGCTGTCATTTTTTTTAAGCAGGCACTCAATGCCTAGGTACCAAAATATTTGTTCTAAAATGGAACACTGGTCATCCTTGTGTTATTGCTTTGTACGTAACTTTATCTGGACACGTAAGTCTGGCCTTTTCTTTTCTTGCAGTTGTGTCACAAACTTTTTTTCAAAGTTGTAAGGCTTTGCAAGTCAGACAGTTGTGAGAACAATGAAGACCACAACAGGTTATCAAGCTGAGGACAGAGCTGCACAAAAAGTAGGCTACATTAACATACTCAGTGCTCTGCATTTATTATTTTAGCCATCGTAATCCATTTTCGAGATAATCATTTATATCTTGTCGTTTGTTACAGCTATTGTTATAGTAAAAGCTGCTAATTATTTAGGAGGCCAGTCTTTGCATGAAGCAGTTGCTTTAGTGCCAAATAAAAATTCTGTACATTATGGGATCAGATGACTATTGTGCTTCAAAAAGTAACTGACCCATTTTCTGAGATTATCATACTTCACTTGGCATATGGAATTACTTCCATCCATGTTTAATCTCCCATGCAGCAAACTGGTATTTAACAATGAGAACTACACATTTTGTCTTCACATTTTTCCTCAGAAATTTTCAGTAAATTGTTCGCATTAACAAGTTTGAGTTCAGTACCTTTCAGGATAATGCTTGAAGCTGGAGCTTAGCCAGTTCTTATTATATTTCAATGAAGGAAAATTATTAGGGGTAAATTACAAGCTATATCATCATCACATTTGTACACTCAGTTATCCAGGAAGAATAGGAATTGCTATATACCTGGTCTGTGGTCACAAAATATTGGCCTCAGAGTGGAGTGTGATTTTCTGTGATCGTAAATGGATGGAGAAGTCAACATGAGCTTGGGTGGAACAAGGATGAGGAACAAAATCGACTAAGCACGTCAGAGAAACCATCGTGGCATCAATCTTAAGTGATTTAGAGGAACCACATAGAATTAAACCTGGATGGTCGAACCGGTATTTGACTACCTCTTCTCTAAAATGTGAATCCAGTGCTTTAATCACTGCTACATCATGTTTAGACCAGTTCCAATATGAAGGACGCTGAGGGTGAACGAGTTTCATATCATCAGAGGATCAAATATACTGAGACATTTTCAGCCTATCGTATGGTCCTGATCTCTCTCTCTCTCTCTCTCTCTCTCTCTCTCTCTCTCTCTCACACACACACTCACACACACTCACTCACTCCCCCCGCCCCACCCCCAATTCAAAGGAATTAACAACCCAGTTCGTGTGTTACTAAGCAAATGCGAACAAACTGGTGCATCTGCTCACAGTTGTCATGTTTAAAGGCCATTGGTGAAGATGCTTTGAAGGTAAATTATGTGCAACAGAATTGTGTCCACCCTCTCATTGAATTGTAGGTATGGTGCAGAAATGAATTTGTTCATATTTTATTTGATTTCTGACCACAGCATGGTTTTTTTATTTTATTTGTGTGGGCCTGTATTACGTACCCCGAAATGACAAAAGTCATAAGATAGTGATATGCACATACATAGTGGCATGTACCAAGATATAAATTGCCGGGCATTGGCAGAGCTGTCATTTCCAGATGCTGAGGCTGGTGCTGCTTGTTTATTTCACACTCCACCCCCACATCTTTCACATTAGAGCATTCCTGATGTGTTTTTGCTAACACCACATTCCCTGCAGAGTTCAGCTCGAAACAACTGTCCAGATGGGCATGACCATTGTGTACTCCAATTTCCACTGCCTCTTTGCTATATTTCAGAACCCGTTGATGCATAACAGTACCTTTGTCTGTTCAAAAAGAAACATGTCCTTCACTGTCGATGTGCTCTGCCACTGAAGACTTGTTTGGCTGATGCAATCACTGCCTTTGTTCTGAACAGTCATGTGAGATGAATTGTAGATGTAATGTGCCTGTATCCTTAGAAAGTGGAAATATGTGTATGTGACAATATTCTGAAATGGAGCAGCTCTGCATAGGATATGATATTAGCAAAAATACATCAAAAATGCTCTGCTGTGGAAGTAGTGGAGGCAATAGGTGAAATACACCCTCCACCCTGCTTGGGGAACCCTTTCTGCTACCAGCCATGACATCTCTTCTGGAGGCATGTGATTGGCACACCATTGGGCTGCCAACAGTGTGTCTGGTCCAGTGGCTATGAAGGAACAAGCCTAATATGAGCATGACAGTTCTGAATATGCCAAGTAGAAAGCTAATCAAAACATTTACAACACCATGACTCGACCGATAACCCAAAAAGATTTCCTTGTTGTTTGTATTTACATATGAACTTATAGTGAATGTTTCGCACAATTTGTCCGATTATTCCCACTCTGCTGATTGTACAACACAGTATTCATTGCACCCAAAAATAACACTTTCAGAACCTATAATAGTAACTTCGTTTAGTGCAGCTGCGATTGATATGTCTTTAAGGACCACTTATACAGACCTTAAAGAGGAATAGATAGTCTTTATCACTCATTTGAAGTATTAACACATGGAAATTAGCTGAATTCCCTCCTATAAATGATATCCAAAACTGGCGAATACAGTAATGTTACTATAGAACTTGGAAGGCACACAGATTATATAATGGAATAAGACTTTTAGTTATGCCTTAAATTATTGTATTACTGAAATCGCAGGATAAGTTGAATGCTAGGTATTAAGCCCTCTTTATTCCAAGAATCTCTATTATACAACTAGACTTGCCCTTCTCTTTCAAGTATCTTAAGTTTCCGGTAAAAGTAACCTCAGCTATGACAGTAAAAAAGTCATGGGATCAGATTCTTCAGCAGGGTGGGCTCCAGTTAAAGAATCAGTATTTCTCCCGTAGGTAAGTTTGACTTACACTTGATATCAAGTAGAAACAAAATTTAAATACATTATACAGAGAGGAATGCTGTAAGTATGGTGCAGAAATCTGTTTCTTAAACTGTTTTTGATTACTTGATGCTGTAAGGAAAAAAGAAAGAATTTTTAGGGTGGCGAGGTCCTGGATCTCTCTCTCTCTCTCTCTCTCTCTCTCTCTCTCTCTCTCTCTCTCTCTCTGATCACTGAAATTACTTTCTGCTCAGTGCAGCAGGCAGGTAAACACTAATGGGAATTAAAAATATTTGATTATGGGGTCTGTAAGTATTTCTATTCATTGTTCTTATTGTAATTTGTGCCACTTGGAGTTGTGCATGAATTCATTAAAAGTAAAGGATTTTGTTTGGTCCCAGTTTTTTTCTGGCACTCTTTATGATTGATGTGGTCGGTTTAGATAAACAACATTTCAATGACATCATCATAGCCTGGTTCACAAAATAAGAAGAAGATTTAGACTTTGTCTTGTAGAAAATTTTAAGCAGGTATTGAGTGATTTATCTCATTCATTTTCTAGATAATAAATATTTTGAGATTTCATTAGGATTGGCATACAGATTTGTTTGTTAAATATACAAATCTTCTTCTTTCCCTTTTTGTAGCTGGATAAAGTGGAGGCAAAGGAAAAGGCTGAAGCAGAAGTAGGTGTTGTTGGCAAGCCTGCCAAGGGCAAGAAAGCTGCTGGAAGTGCAAAGCTTGGTGGAGGTGGCCACGCAAAGCCTGATACTATGCCTGCACCTCATGGAAGGCGCATTGAACCAAAGATTGATCCTGACCGTATTCGGAAGATGGAGAAGGCAGACGCTGTCAAGGAAAACAAAGGCAAACGTGTATGCATGAAAAGATTTTGCTCATATTTGTGTGTAGCTTAATTAATATTTATTTAGTCAAAATGTCATATTTGGTTATATGCTTTTCTGCTTTTGCCAAGATACAGTCATTTAATTTTGTGGACATAGTATATATTTGTGAAGATTTGGAACTCTACTGTAGTTATAAAATTTGTGGTGAGTGAATATTGTCATTACCAACTCTCGTTTGATAACAAACGGAGTGAAATAGTGTAGTTACTGCAGTGCTGGACTCACGTCACAGTTAAAATGTAATAACTCCTTTGTTCATAGAGCTGTGTGTAGACACATTGATAAGGATATTGTAATTAAATCCATGGATAGTATTATTCTATAACAAAATTGTATCTGATGAAATTAGTTTGCCTGGAACCAATAATAATTTATAAAAAGCTACAAGTTTAAGAGTATTTTAGGTGCTTGGTATACTATGTGGTGTAGTAAAAATGAAACAGGCTAATTTTGTATGGTTTTCGTGGTAATATACCTGCATTCTTTTCCACATGGAGGGGCTGTAGTGAATTCTTTTAATTTTTAAGCCATCTTGATTTTATTTCATTTTTATCAATCGACTCGACCTCCCTACCCGCTCTTTTCAGCCTTACAGTGTGTTTCTCTTGGAAGAGGCCCCATAAATGTTTACTTAAATTACACTTACAGGCTTTGCATAAAAATCAGGAAATCAAATGAACATGTCGTACTTTGTTCATGGGGAAATAAACATTAATCACAAAAAGTGCTGGAAGTGACTCCGCTCTACTTTAAAACACAGTTGAACACGACACTGCAGATTCTCGAATGTTGCTGCCAGAACCTCTGGTATCACTGCCTAGACTTCACAGATGATGTTCTCTCGTTAATATTCCTAGTTGTATGGTTTGTTCCAATAGACAGTGCCTTTTAGGTCACACCAGAGGAAAAAGTCAGGTGGTGTTAAATCACATGACCTTGGAACCACAGTCCTTTCGTAATCACACTGCTGAGGAAAAATGATTCGGCCTCAGCCACATTCACTTGAGACGTGTGGCATGTGGCGCCATCCTGTTGGTACCAACCGAGTAAGTTCTTGTTCATCCAACTGATTCACAAATTCCCAAAACATTTAAATGTAAACTGCACTTGTCACTGAAGACTCGAAGAAAATTTCTCCAGTGATGCAACACTGTGATATTGCACAGAACACACCAATCTTTTGTGAATGATTCAAATGGCTCTGAGCACTATGGGACTTAATATCTGAGGTCATCAGTGCCTTAGAACTTAAAACTACTTAAACCTAACTAACCTAAGGACATCACACACATCTATGCTCAAGGCAGGATTTGAACCTGCGACCTTAGCGGTCACCTGGTTCCAGACTGAAGCGGCTAGAACCGCTCGGCCACACCAGCTGGCTTTTATGAATGCAGGGGTTGCTTGACCAGTGCATGTGGAATCTCATTACACCACAAATTTGTATTCTGAGAGTTCACATAGCCATAGAAGTGGAACCCCATCACTTAATTATGTCTACTGCAATATTAACTTGGCCCTGAGCAATAAATTGCTGAAACCAATGGCAAAATGTAATGCATTTGTCTTTGTCATTGACATTTAGTTCCTGAACCAACTCTAAACCTTTACAGATACATACCAGCTTTCTTCGCAACTTGGTAACACGGGCTGCACTACATTCTGGAAATAAACGTCGAATAGACTTTGCAGGAGAGGCCAACAATCATTGTTTCATGTCAGTCACTTTTTCTTCTGATAATGGTGACCGTCCCCTGCCATGAAGATCCAACACTGTTCCACTGCTTACCATTTTGATCACTAACTTTTGTGTGCAGCATAGATGGTATATACCGGTCACCAAACTGTTCAACAAACATTCACTGACATGTAATCCAATATTATTTCACAAGAATTCACACTCTTTGACACAGTAGTGATACATTGTAAGTAAACACAGCTCCAACCACAGCGATGCACGGAAACACACTGTTGTGTCAAACGATGTTGCAGAGTAGTGTGTTGCCGCGTCAGATGTCACAAATTACGCGGTCCAATTTCAGCAGAATTACTACACGTTTGCGGGGCCTCTTGCTAGTGGGACGCCTTGTATCATCAGCCAGTTTTATTCTCAAGGCTACACTTTCTCATTTAATTCTTGGTCTAATCACTCAGAAAGTTTATTATGTTTTAGGTCAGTGTAGCAGCTGTTTAATGGTACTGTTTGATAGAATTATAATAATTTAGTAGTGTGATTGCAGAAAATAGTTTTCCATATTTGAAGAAAAATTGCTCACTTCTTAAAAATTTATTTTCACCAGGGAAAGAAAAAGAAAGATGATGATGCTCCTGAAAATGGAGTTGATGGTAGGTCACTGCAAGACCGGGTAGGTTGCTCTCCAGAGGTACTTGAGAAGAAGCTCCAAGAGAAACGCAAAGGTTTGTGTGGATATAGATTTTCACTAGAATTTCGTGTGCTTTATTGTGATCATAATGTAAACATAATTGCTTGTCTTTTACAGATAACTTAAAACAAACAAAACTTAGTTTCAAGGGCAAAGGCAAAGGGTCACCTAAAAAGAAGAAAGACCCTTGGGAATCAGACAGTGAGGATTCTGAAGCTTCTGCATATTCAGAAGATGAGTTCTCACCAAAGAACGTGTCTGCCCCTACAGTGCAGAGAACAACAGCACGAAGATCCGCAGGCAAGTGATGATTGCTATCGACCAGAACTAATTTGTAAATAGTGTCTTTGAGGTGAAATTCCACCCCCCCCTCCCCCCGTCTCTCTCTCTCTCTCTCTCTCTCTCTCTCTCTCTCTCTCTCTCTCTCTCTCACACACACACACACACACACACACACACACACACACACACACACACACACACACACATACACACCAATTTTTAATGTACAGAGGAATCTCGTTAGTATGTCTCTCATTATCACATTTTCCAACACATTGCATTCATTTTTGTAAGTATCAGTTCCATTAAACATGTGTTAAAATGACTTGTTTATATTTTCTCCGTCTCTACATTCAAATTTGGCAGTATTGTACTGTAATGCTGGAACTTTGCCAAAGAGAGTTCTTGGAGTGGATGGAGTAAGACATTTGTGTCTGTGGACTGAGGAAACACGCAGGGAGACAGCACTGTTTAGTGCCGGCAACTTTGTGTCTCTCACTGATTGTTTGCTATGATAGAAATGTTAAGTGGAAGACAGTGAGATAGATAACAAAAAAGTAAAGTGGAACACTATTCAGGAAGTGGACAAAAATTCGCGCATGAAGCCTGTTGATGTTGCACAAAAACTGAAATCCCTTCATCAGTATTAAATACAATAGCAAGCAAATAAAAAAATAATTGAAAACAGCTCGTCTGAAAGGAGGTAACAGCAAAAGAAAATGAGTACACCATGGTCAGTTGGAAAATGTGCTATTACTAAAACCACCTTATACTTGAAATATTTCAATTGATGGTACTGTGGTTCATGCTAAAGCAATATGTTTCCCACAAAAGGTTGGTCTCGCAAATTTCGAAGTATCCAATGGTTGGACAAAGGTTTAAAAACTGTCTTAATTTAACTTTTAAATTTGTTCTAAGTGAGGCTGAAAGCGTAAGCGTTAATTCAATCATAGAAAAGTACAATTGCGATGTTGTTTCTAATGCAGGTGGACTGGGCTTGTTTTTTTCCACCTTCTGTATGACAAAACTATTAATCATAAGAGAGACTTGCCATGGTAGAAATTTAGTAAAGGTTGGCTAAATATTTTGTGTTGTACTGAAAGTGGAACAGAAAAGTTGGTGCCACTAATAATTGGAAAGGTGAACAGTCTATGATGCTTTTAAAATGTGTGGACATTTCTCTGACGATATTCATCTAATGCAAAAGCATAGCTAACAACTACTATATTTGAACATATAAGATTTATAATTTAAAGAGCAACCACCCACAATCTTGGTTTTAAAAAGTTTATTTAACTCAAATTATTACCAGTTTCAGATTAGTTACAAATCCATCTTCATATGGCTCGTACAGCTTTCCTTTCTTTCCTGCTGGTACCCAGTCATGGTTTAAGTTAAATAAATTTTTTAAACCATAATTGAGGGTGGTTGCTGCTTAAATTATAAACCTCAAACTAGTACTACAGCCATGTGTATAAACATGTCAACTTTTGATAAGATAGCATATATTTGAACTATTCTTGCATGCCTGGGGGTGCAAGTTTGGGTGCTAGAAATAGTAAAATCATGCTGCTTATTGACCACTCACCGATGTGCTGTGAATTCCCAAGATTCATTGTATCTACATAACATAAATGTAGTTTTTTAATTTTTTTTATTTCCCTGCTGTAAAATCCAGCTTCAACCATTTGACCAACGTATTAAAAATGCCTGAAATGAAAAGATTCTTGTATACAAGAGGCTGGCCATTCTTCATATTACAGTGAGGTAGATAATAATCTTTGACACTGTGTATTTTGTAAGAAGTGCCTTGAATTTCTTGCAAAAAAGCACACTCTCAAACTGTTTCAAAAAGACTGGCTTTTATTGGACACTTACGGAATACATCATGCCGGGAAATGAAGAAACTGTAACTGAACAATGGGCAACAAATAGTGGGGCAATAAGCAAACACCATGTACCTTAGCTTCGAGGCATATGTTGCATGTGACAAAGGTATTGCCGTCTGTCAGTCCATGACAGTTGAAGTGCAGTAACAGATGGCAGAGAAATCATGATGATGATGAGCCAAAACCTTTGGCAATTCCTACATTATCAGAAGCAATGGACACAGATAAGCATTTTATGTTGAGTTTTGAAGTCCACAAAGAAGTGAGGAGTGTGTTAACAAAGATGGACAATACAGTATTAAATCTGGGACAAAAGAAACATCTGTGGATACAGGTCTACATACTCCCTCTTATTGTATTATAGTGTAATTAGGCTAAGATGTACGATATACTGATAGTTTGTTGAACTGACAACCCCTCATCAGTTACCAGTAGCAATTCACTAATGGAGAGATGCTAAATGAACGACAATTGCTTGTATTTAGAAGTGTAACAAAAATTGCAGTTTCAGCGTATTTGTTTTATATTCTACATCATATGTCAGTACTGTATTCTGGATGCTGGAGGCTATGCTCTTGCATCATGCGATGTTCCTGCGTTCCAGTTGGCTGGTGGTAGAAGAGTACACATCCGACATATTGGATTTAGTCAGTGTCACCAGTTTTAATTCATTCTGATGCATAATTTTGAGAGTTTGTGGGTGTGATACTCTGAACTTGTTCTAGAAATGCAGCATTTTGAATTGTAAGTTATTGATATAGCATGTCAGGAAGTGTGATGTAAGACACTGCATATTGCTGCAAATCCTGATACGGTACCCTTAATTCTGCATTTTCACCAAAGAAATCATTATCAAATTAGTTATATTTTGGTAGGGTGTTTTTCCTGCTAATGAGATGCCATTATAGTACCTATTTTGTTTCTTGTTGTTTTTTGCTTTATCTTGTGTTTGTCACATCAGATCCCTTTGATGATATGATGGATAGGCACACACACTCTCACGTCTCCCATCAGTTAGACTTCGATTCTGTTTTTCTTCTATTACTAGAGGACAGTGACAGATCCTTAATAAACTTCATGAAGTAAAGTGCCCAGTCAGACTTGCCCCTCACCTGTTTTGTTGCTTTCATCACAAACTACTACACAGCCTTGATATTGTTGCACTTGGCCTGCTGTAGTCGCTATCAGAAACACGGAATGACCTTACTGTAAACAAGTAGAGTGATGACTAAGGAAAACACATTGCACTGTCAACGCCTTCAGGTGAACTTTACATATAATATCAAGAGGTCCAGTGCTTCCACTTCTAAATAACCATAAAAACTGATGATAAGCTAACAGAAGCTCCCTCACACCCAGGTGCAGTAATATTGTAGTCTGCTAATACTATTTGCTTCCTGTCTTAGAAGTAGAATTTTTCCCACTGTCCATCTGATGCCATACTGGCATGCTTTGTTGAGTAGTGTTTTGTGGCCCACTCACTTGAATGTCTTAAAAAGATCACAAAATATCCCTATGACTTCTTTTTTTAAATATAGGGATTCCAGTGCATCATTTGTGAATGAAATATGGCTTCCGTTGTGGACGTACCATTTCGGAAAGCAAACTATCACTGATAACATCAAAGAGTTTTTGAGGTGCATCACAATTCTGGAATGCAGTACTTTCTCAAGGACTTTGTGATTGTGATCAAGAGAGAGGGAGGCCAGTAGTTGCTGACCTCTGTTGTGTTTCTCTCTTTGTGGAGTGGCTTCACTATAACAGGCTTCATTCCACCTGGGAAGTCACCCTGAAACATAAAAGCATTAAATATGTTTGCTAAAACTTTGTATAACCAATCAGAACAGGCTTTTAGCAGTTTGCTGGAAATATTACCTGCATCTGATGATACTTCACTATTTACTGAGACAGTGGCTTTTTAACCTCATTTCTGGATATTTTTTGGGGGGGGGGGGGGGTTATATATAACGCACTTATAGGTTTGAGAAAATGGTGTTTCAATATTTCCATGGCACTTTCTAAGGAGCCATTGCTGTCTATTTGTTCAGAAGAACTTATGAAATGGTAATTGAAGGTTTTTGCAAAGCATGTATAATTAATATTTAAAATAAAATCTACAGGTTTAGTGGCACAATTGATACCTGTCTCACCCTTATGATGATCTCGAAGATTGTTCAGAGTTCGTTATAGAATTGATTGATTTTGTAGCTGCAATATAAACTTCTGCTGATAGCTTGACCACTTTGCTTAATATTTTACAGTACTTTTTATAATTATTTATTTGGATAGGATTTCTTAAATTTGGTTGTTGTGATCTTTAATTCTCATTTTTGTTTGCAAGATATTCTTGTTCCCTTTGTGAACCACATTTTTTGTGTCGATTCTTGTAACCATTGTCAGAAAAGAAAACTTCACATGTTGGTGCAGTTTTATTACTAAACATATTATATTTGGAATAGACATCCATTTCAGAATAAATGTGACTGCAGTTTACATATTGGAGGCATAAGTAAAAAGCCCTTAATTGTTGCATCATTTATGGATCTTGTTATCTTTCATTGGAGCCCAGTTTTATTCTGTCAAATATTCATATTATCAATAGTAAGTAGCTCACCATCATGATCTGGCAGCATGTACATTATTTTACTAATGATGGTGATGCTGCTGCCCTATTTCCCTTGCTCTACAAAAATGTTGTCAATTAAGGTGCTTGAATTAGAAGTTATTCTGGTGAGGATGTAGGTTATGTCAATTTTTCCATGTTTGTCTTTCCATTACTGTGTGTTAGAAAGTTGATAATGAAATCCCGAAGAGCTAAGACTTCTCTTTTCCAATTAAATAGATGCACCAAAAGCGAGTCCAGCTGTATCAAAAAGAGGTTAAGATTGCCAGAAAGATGCCCTGTATATTGCTATACTTAAAAGGACACAGCTGCAAAAACTTCAATGACACATGCTTAAAAGTGTTGTTCTAAACAAAAATTGTTTAAGTCAGTTGCTTTACACTTGACACAGCTTCCAACACCTACTCCTCCTCTTTGTTTTCTACAGTATGGAGAATGTCAGATTGTAATTGGGTATTTAAAATCTTACCCACGCCTGAGCAGATGTGATACTTAGTGAAACACAGTACGTAGGGGTGATATACACTTTCATTGTCTTACACATTGACTGAGTACATTTAGCTTATTACAAAAGTCTGTAATATTCTGGTGAAAGATTCCCAGATGATACTTTCCAGAGACAGTTACAGGGTTTTGTCTACAAAGAATTTCTAGTTGATGCATTCAGGGACCAGTTACTGCCCTGTGACCATTTGTCTAAGGTAGTCTGTTGAAATGTACTGCTTTCTAGAGTTGAATATGTCTGTTATTTCTGCACTTTAATTTTTTTTCTGTTTGGGGTGCCTGCTATGCTTAGTAAAAAACTTTTCTGAAACTGCTTACATCTACAGCAGAAGTGTTTACTAAAAACATTTGAAAGACTGCTAACTTTTAGTTAGTTTGTAAGGTGGCTTCATATACATAGGCCTATGGGATCAAGTCATGTCTCTTGGGGACATTCATAATGAATCTCTTGGAGCAGTGAAGTGTTAAGAACATCTCTTTCAGCATTTATATTACATCATAACTTTCACTGCAGGCTATGTTTTACCACCTATTAGTATCAGTAATTTTTTACATTTTCAGGATTGCATCCTGCTATGACTCCCTTGGATTTTAGCACCAAGTTTCACTATTCCACATAGCAAACTTTGGTTCTGAGTCAGTCGCTGGTATACTAGTATTGCAAGAAAGGGCATTTAACTCTGTTAACATTCACAAACTTTCTATCACTTATCATACGTTACATTTTGTGTGTAATGTTCTGCATTTGTTGTTCACTTTCTTCCTTTCTTATGAGTTATCACCCTATCTTGCAGCAGTTCAAGCATTTTTTTGCTTTGACCTCAGTTGCACATTTTCGTACTTCAGTTGCTCGTTTTCTGTCCTTAAAGCATTGTTTACATACTATAAACCTGAAATAAGCTCACAAAGTTTTGAGAATTTCCTTTTGCATATCTCATGCTCTATGTTTTTGACTGCATTACTGTAATCCATTATAGAAGTAAAATCGCATACACCTATACTTGCCATCGTCCTTGTTATAAGATGATAAACACTTTGACAGCACAGTCACGAGCTGACCACATAAGGGGCATGATGATACTTCCTTTAATCAAGTTTGCATTACCACCATCTCTCCACCAATTACAACATATAAGAGTATGGGAAACACTATTCCACAGACAGCATCTAACACCCCTATGTTGTGGAAGTTTAAAATAATTTCTTACTTTTGTGACAGTGTGGTGTTCTACCTTGTTGACAATGCCATTCTCATCTTCATTGTTACATTGTAATATGTATAATGTGCTTTCTTTCCTTCAGCTGCGAAGGTGAAGTTCACGTACAGTGACAGTGAAGAAGAAGAAAGTGAGGAGGAACTGGAGTTACATGACAATAAACTAGTGCAAGAGAGCGAAGCTGTCCCGCAAGTGGATCCAGAACTAAACACTGCTGATGACACATTTACGTGAGTTGATTGTATTTGAAAGATTGAGCTATTCTGTGACACTGGATTATGAAAGTAGTCTGTCATCAACCCTAAGGTTGATTTGAACACCATACTGCTTTACCAGGCATGGTCCTGTTGGAGGTGATATACCACTACTTTTGTGAAATCTTTGAATTGACTTGTCCAGTCAGCTATAGGGGGACTTTTATCATGGACCCCAAACCACAGTGCAACTTCGCACTTTTCACATTAACATGCATTGCCAGAGGTGAAAGAAGTGATAAGTGACAGATTAAAATCTTAGGAGTGGAGCAGGGATCATCATTGGATTATAAGGAGTGTTAAAAACTCTGAATAAGAATATGTTCATGAGCTTACATCAACACAAACAGTTGCTGAAGTTTTGGTTATTTAACACTGTATTAAACTGAATATTAAATAACTGAAAATACACCAATAGTTTGTGCTGGTGTAAGCTCATGATATTTTTCTAATTAAGTTTTTAGAAGTCAGGACTATTTTGCATATTTTCAAAGATCTGCTACTAATAATGATGTGATGTGTTTTACAGTGCCGAAAAAACTATTGACGTCAGTGACACCGACAGTGAATTTGAGGTAGAGGCAAAAAAGAAAGCAGCTAAACCAAAGAAGAAAAAGGTAGTTGCAAAGGAGTCAGATTCTGACAGCCCGTCGACAGGCCAGCCTCAGAGTAAGAATTAAATGCAATTACGTTATTTGAAAACTTCATTTTAAGATTCAGCTCCTTATACCCCACACCATTTGCATTTTATTTCCAGTTTACAGGATTTACTTAAGATAAACATTACTATAAATGTAGTTGATTCTAGTATGTGGCAGGAGATAGTGGCCTGAAATTATTAAGTTGCTCCAGTACCAATACAGTTGTCGCAGACTTTAATCTTAACAAGAGAAATGTGCAAAAGGTGTAACGTTGCACAATATATTGATTGAGTGTTGGAGCAAATAAGCCTTCTTTTCACTTATTTGTACAGTCTTAATATTTTCTTTATCTTCAAAGAGTATTGCTATTTGGCAACTTCATAGTTATTTGCAGTTTATGGTAGTGTTAGGCAATGAAAAACCAAATCAATATGCTTAGCAGCTACAGCTGTTAGCAGTTGAACAGTTTTTGGTATAACTTAATCAACACTGGATGTCAGTACAAGGAAATTGGTATCTACTAGGGTACTAATGCAAAGGAGAGTCATAGACATTATTGTACTTTACCACACTTCATGGGCTACACATTCACAAAATGGGTGACTTGGAATCTGCAAGCAGTATTTAATCAATTTCGCTTGGTTGAATTTGAATTCTTGACTTTGACCAATAGAATTATCAAACTTTTTCCAACTCATAGCAGGGATGGTACAGCAACTCTTAATATATGATGAAGAAACAAACAGTTTTGGTTGCAGGGTTGTAATTATTATTTATTTAATAATGATGAATGTTGCCTGATTCAGGCATCTTCAGATTGGCTGGTGTTACGCGCATGGGATACTGAGCATACAAAGAAAGGCCTGGTACAATTTGTGCAGCCCAACCATGAGCATCTACATCTCCAGCATATTTACATGGCGACAGATCTGTGTAGGCCTGGTCCTGTTTCGTATCCATGTCTCAACAAGAACATTGTGCAGTGTTTCCGAATATTGGATAACGGAGTGTTATGTGACATAAGTTATATAACAAATCAAAGCATAATTTGTAATGTCTTTTAAGTAAATACACTCGTATGAAACCTCATTTACGATATGAACTGGATGTAATGCATTTTTGACACTGAAACTATGATTCCCAATTAGTAAAAATTATATTTTCCTTGCAGTTTATTCGCCAAGTCATTAAAAAACAGAATTCAGAAATTCTTAAAAAAAAAACTACTAAAGAGTTTTGGTGTTCAGAAGATTCTTTGATTTAGCTTACATGGACATCATTCTTTGTAAGTGCATAGATAGTCTACCCGTTATTTATCTGTAGTAGTGTTTTTGCAGTCAGTGCAATTTAAAGGGGGAAGGGGGGGGGGGGGGCAAGCTGCTACAGGAAATAAGCTACCAGAGGTTGTTTAATGTGATAGCGAATCCACTGTTACAAAAAGAGCATAACATTGTTTTAAAGGATGATTAAAGGTAAATTAATGTTAAAATGTAGGCTCAACCACCATTCACAAAATCAAAAGTGCTAATACTGGCATGTTTCGGAGGAGTAAGGCTCCATTATCAGAATTATTCTAAAAAATCTTATCAAAGTGGTAAAGGTGCAAAAGGGGGGGAGAGAAAAAATTAACCTCGTAATACTAAATTGCACTGGGAACATCATTTGTCAAGTCTGTAAAATGAATTGGCATATGCAATCTGTGAATACAGGCAGCATCTCAGCAACATCTGTTAGGGTCCATGGTCCATATACCTCCAGGAAAAGACACACTCAAATACAAACACACATGTAGACTTAAAACCGTGAGCGCATAGTCAAGAAACCAAATACTCTCTCAACAGTGTTGAAAGATAGTGTACACTCCATATCGATGCCTAAGAGTTCGAATCTCATTACACATTTGAATTTTATCAGTATTATTATTATTAAAATAGCTAACCTAAGACTTATATATATATATATATATATATATATATATATATATATATATATATATATATATATATATATATAAACAAAGATGAGGTGACTTACCGAACGAAAGCGCTGGCAGGTCGATAGACACACAAACATACACACAAAATTCAAGCTTTCGCAACAAACTGTTGCCTCATCAGGAAAGAGGGAAGGAGAGGGGAAGACGAAAGGAAGTGGGTTTTAAGGGAGAGGGTAAGGAGTCATTCCAATCCCGGGAGCGGAAAGACTTACCTTAGGGGGAAAAAAGGACAGGTATACACTCGCACACACGCACATATCCATCCACACATACAGACACAAGCAGACATATTTAAATATGTGCGTGTGTGCGAGTGTATACCTGTCCTTTTTTCCCCCTAATGTAAGTCTTTCCGCTCCCGGGATTGGAATGATTCCTTACCCTCTCCCTTAAAACCCACTTCCTTTCGTCTTCCCCTCTCCTTCCCTCTTTCCTGATGAGGCAACAGTTCGTTGCGAAAGCTTGAATTTTGTGTGTATGTTTGTGTTTGTTTGTGTGTCTATCGACCTGCCAGCGCTTTCGTTCGGTAAGTCACCTCATCTTTGTTTTTATATATAATTTTTCCCACGTGGAATGTTTCCTTCTATTATTTATATTTATATATATATATATATATATATATATATATATATATATATATACACACACACACACACACACACACACACACACACACACACACACACACACTTCTCTTGTAATCTGTCCGGTGAACATATTTTCACGTTTCCCACCATGTGTCGTAATCTCTAGCTGTTCAAGTAGATCTGATTTTCTCCCTTTATCCTGTACGCACAAAATTCCAAAAAAAGAGTGCCCAGTTTTATGTATGTGCATAACTAGAGCCACTTTTTCAAAATTAAAAAGCTTTAAAGTGTCTCTGAATTCCTTGTACCTCAACTTGAAGAAGCTACCATTCTGATTGACATAATTCATTTTGTAATAGTTACACTGAATTTTGTAGACACCAGCTTTATAATATTTGTCAACCCCTGTTTTAAATTATTACTCAATATATATCATGATGTGTTTTTGGTTGAAAATGCAACTTCAACTTTAAACTGCTTAACAATCTTAGCTACATTCAGAGATAAATTACTAAAATACAGAATTTTGACACTCTTTTAACATTCCAGATGGCATTCCAGTTTACTATCATGCAATGTTTCTTACCTTTCTATGTTTTCATGATATCCATTAGCTCTGTCTTGCTGTCTTATAGTGTTCATCATTATCATTCTATTCTGTTTACTCGTTGGGACTTAAGCACTACTTACGAGAGTGCATAGGGTGGCAAGCTTTTGGCCATTTAGATGACATGTTATTATGTATCAAAATATTTGTTGTTGTCGACTTCCTGTATATTTTGAAGGCTCACCTACTATCTTGCTCCTTGATATTTAAATCAAGGCATTGATATTCACCATTATTTCCTTGTTCGATGTGGAATTCAGTTTTATTGTTGAGCTGATTGGAGCCATCTTACTTAAATACAAGAGATTATCTCAACAAGAAATTCCAGACTCTCTTTGCAGAATGTTCTTTAAAAATAACTAATTCTCTTTTAACTGTAAATTTTATGTACAAAGAGACAGACTGGGTGTGAGCTCCATCATATCCAGAACTATAGTGGGCATTATTATTAATCATCTGGAAAAGAAAATTTCCATTAATGTGGAGCACCCTGTCAGTAAAATATTGAGATGCAAGTGCTATGTGGATGATATCTTTTTCTTAATAGATTGAGGGAAAGGGGAATTGTGGTAATTCTTGATAAATTTAATGATTTGAGCGATAAAATTGACTTCACTGTCGAACAAGAAAAGAGTGGTGAACTGCAATTCCTTGACCTAAATATAGTGAAACAAGGTGGTAGGCACACCATCAAAGTGTATAGTGAGCCGACAGTGACAAATGTTTTTGGCAAACAATAGCTCTCGTCATCAAAATGAGCAAAAACTTTCCACTCTTCAGTTTAGTAAATATAACATTAAGTCCTAATGAGTAAATGAGATAGAATTACTGAGCTGAATATTATAAGACAGCTAGACAGAGCTGATGGACACCATGAAAACATAGTAAATAAATTAATACGAGGGTCGTTCAATAATTAAAAAGACAAATTGGTCTGGGGAAAAGCTGTTAGTAAGTCAAGTTTGGTACTTTTATGACTTTAAGTAGCATCGTTGGGATGAGCCCTGGTCAGCTGATGTGTTAGCAGTGTTTTGTTCATAACCTCAAAAATACATTCCAAGATGGGGAGTCCTCTTGAAATGTCCACATTAGTTTGAACATAGTTCTGTTATTCGTTCTTTACTTGTGGAATGTGAGAAACCAGTGAATATATGCTGTAGAATGTCTAAAGCTTATGGTGAAGGTTGTATGAATTGTGCAAATTTTTACAAGTGGGTAGAGCAGTTCAAAAAATGGTTGTGACTCAGTGACTGACGAATACAATTCTGGCCGACCAGTTGCAGTTTCAACACTCTCCCTTGAAAGTCGAATTGATGACATTATTCATGCCAACCGCGATGTGACTGGAAATGATAGTTCATAAGGTTCAAGTTAGTACTGGTACAGTTCATAACATTATTTGTAACAAGCTGAAGTACCGCAAAATGTGGAGGGAGTTGATGCGGCTTCACAAGGAGACAAGATTGAGAGTGTGCACAGAGCTAAAGGAACATTATGAAAGAGAAGGTGAGCACTTCCTCAACAAAATATTAACATGTGATGAAACTTGGGTTCACTATTATGAGCCAGAATCAAAAGTCATAGAGTGCAGGCACACCAGCTCACCTGTCAAGAAAAAAATTCAAAACCCAAGCATCAACAGGAAAAGTCATGTTAACAGTGGTTTGGGATGCTGAAGGTCCAGTTTTTTTGTGATTATCTCGAAGGGCAGCGTACAATGAACAGCCGAAACTACTTGGATTTGCTTTTAAACAATGTGAAGCCAGCCATGAGAGGGAGACAACGTACACTCCTGGAAATGGAAAAAAGAACACATTGACACCGGTGTGTCAGACCCACCATACTTGCTCCGGACACTGCGAGAGGGCTGTACAAGCAATGATCACACGCACGGCACAGCGGACACACCAGGAACAGCGGTGTTGGCCGTCGAATGGCGCTAGCTGCGCAGCATTTGTGCACCGCCGCCGTCAGTGTCAGTCAGTTTGCCGTGGCATACGGAGCTCCATCGCAGTCTTTAACACTGGTAGCATGCCGCGACAGCGTGGACGTGAACCGTATGTGCAGTTGACGGACTTTGAGCGAGGGCGTATAGTGGGCATGCGGGAGGCCGGGTGGACGTACCGCCGAATTGCTCAACACGTGGGGCGTGAGGTCTCCACAGTACATCGATGTTGTCGCCAGTGGTCGGCGGAAGGTGCACGTGCCCGTCGACCTGGGACCGGGCCGCAGCGACGCATGGATGCACGCCAAGACCATAGGATCCTACGCAGTGCCGTAGGGGACCGCACCGCCACTTCCCAGCAAATTAGGGACACTGTTGCTCCTGGGGTATCGGCGAGGACCATTCGCAACCGTCTCCATGAAGCTGGGCTACGGTCCCGCACACCGTTAGGCCGTCTTCCGCTCACGCCCCAACATCGTGCAGCCCGCCTCCAGTGGTGTCGCGACAGGCGTGAATGGAGGGACGAATGGAGACGTGTCGTCTTCAGCGATGAGAGTCGCTTCTGCCTTGGTGCCAATGATGGTCGTATGCGTGTTTGGCGCCGTGCAGGTGAGCGCCACAATCAGGACTGCATACGACCGAGGCACACAGGGCCAACACCCGGCATCATGGTGTGGGGCGCGATCTCCTACACTGGCCGTACACCACTGGTGATCGTCGAGGGGACACTGAATAGTGCACGGTACATCCAAACCGTCATCGAACCCATCGTTCTACCATTCCTAGACCGGCAAGGGAACTTGCTGTTCCAACAGGACAATGCACGTCCGCATGTATCCCGTGCCACCCAACGTGCTCTAGAAGGTGTAAGTCAACTACCCTGGCCAGCAAGATCTCCGGATCTGTCCCCCACTGAGCATGTTTGGGACTGGATGAAGCGTCGTCTCACGCGGTCTGCACGTCCAGCACGAACGCTGGTCCAACTGAGGCGCCAGGTGGAAATGGCATGGCAAGCCGTTCCACAGGACTACATCCAGCATCTCTACGATCGTCTCCATGGGAGAATAGCAGCCTGCATTGCTGCGAAAGGTGGATATACACTGTACTAGTGCCGACATTGTGCATGCTCTGTTGCATGTGTCTATGTGCCTGTGGTTCTGTCAGTGTGATCTGACCCCAGGAATGTGTCAATAAAGTTTCCCCTTCCTGCGACAATGAATTCACGGTGTTCTTATTTCAATTTCCAGGAGTGTAGATCTCAGAGGAGAGGTGTGATTCTGCAGCAAGACAACACACATTCTCATATTGCTCAACTAACCCGTGAAACCACCGACAAAATAGGCTGGGAAGTACTGCCTCATCCCCATTACAATCCTGATTTAGCACCTAGTGATTTTCATTTGTTTGGTGCACTGAAGAGGTTCGAGGACAACCAGGACGTGAAAAAGTTTGTGGGGAAATTGATTCAAACATAAAGATAAAGAGGTCTTTGCAGCCGGAATTAAAAAGCTTATAGCCCGTTGGAACAAGTGCATAAATGTTCAAGGGGATTATGTTGAAAAGTAGAAAAAGGTATTGTTTTGTAAAAATAAATGCTTGTTTTTTCCAGACCAATTTGTCTCTTGAATTATTGAATGACCCTAGTACATAAGAAGCAGTGCACACAAGTGAATTGCAATTCCACACACATTACAAGAGTCAAGATTCTGTACTTCAGTACTTTGTCTCAGAAAGAAGTTAGCATTTTTAAGCAGTTTGAAGTCACATTTTAAACCAATAACTGATTATGATATGAATTCAGAAATAATTTAAAACAAGATTAATAAATATGATAAAGTTATAGTTGAGTCAGCATAAGCTGATCCCTGACAGTTACAGCAAACTGGGTGCTGCAGCTTCACGGGCCTACCCTCAATCAGTAATGTAACACGATTTTGTAAATGTCTACATGGCACTGCCCTGCCTTACTGTTGCCACAGCTCTGTAGACGGCTACTGTTTTCGCCTGCAGCAGTTAGCGTTTCTCAGTTGCGAGCTGAAAAACAGTGCTGTGAACTCTCAGAATTCATCTTAACGCCATCTCGACTATAGTATCTGTAAAATTCAATGTAACAATTGTAATACAACTACAGGCTGGTAGATCTTTCAAGTTGAGGTACAAGGAAACTTGGAGATGCTTTAGAGCTCAATAATTTCGGAAAATTGGCTGTAGCCATGCACATTCATGAAACAGGCAACTCTTTGTTGGGAATTCTGTACATACAGCATAAGGGTTGTAAATTAGTACTAATGGAACAGTTGCAGTTATGATACGTACTGGGGAAAAGAAAATACATTGAATGATCAGATTACAACAGATGCAAACAGCTTCTTTGAAAGTTTAGAGATCTATTGGAACTTTTTATTGGTTCAGTTTTTTATGATACAGCACAAATTGTGCAACTGATACTGGATAGGTCAAGAAAAGTTGCAATAGTACATAGTATGATCAAATAATGGTTGTATTAAAATTAGATGCTTATTCTTCAAATTTAATTTTCAAGTAACTTTTTGTGTGTGTGTGTGTGTGTGTGTGTGTGTTTTACATATTCAGAAATTCTTTTACAGAATAGGAACAGAGCTTTGTTATAAATTTTAAATGTAGATATATAGCAATATTTCTTTCCTGTGGTACCTTATTGTGCAGTATTACACCTATGTTAATTATGTTTCTCTGATAGGCTGTTCTGTCCTGTAATATTTCTGGTGTATATTTCATATCTGTATGGTCAATAGTTACATATATTTTTATTCTGTAGTTGCCTGTTTTCAAGAGGTTGTCTCTAGTGAACAAGATAGTTTCATAAATCGATAAACTTGGAACTTTCAAAACATAAAAAAGAGATTTACAGGACTCCATCTTTTTGAGGCCACAAATTATTCGTAGAGCTCTTTTTTTCTATTCTAAACACTTTTATTCTGTGAGTTGATCCCACATCCAAGCAGTGAGTGGAACTGCACACAGTATGCTGGCAATACTGTTTTTGACTTCAATATTCTTAAACGGTAGCACATGGCTTAAAGTTTCCTAGATAAGTTATTTGTGTGTGTGTGTGTGTGTGTGTGTGTGTGTGTGTGTGTGTGTGCGCGCGCGCACTCCACTTTAAATATTGCTGAACCCACATATCCAAAAAAAAAAAAAAATTGTGACAACTTTTTCCTGGAGATCATTTTTTAATTGTGCATAAATAGACATTTGATTAGATGGAGGAAATGAGTGAAAGTCCACACACACAGTTTTTTCAGTATTTACAATGAGTTTGGTTTTGAAGAAGCACTCAGAAAATCTTTCCATAGAAAATCTTTCCATAGAACTTGTTGACTGCGAGTTTTCTTGGCTTTATCCTGTGCTGGGGATAGTTTTTTGTGGATTTATGTATTCAACAGAGTTGTCCACATAAATCATGAAGAGTGGCGGACCTAAGATTGAGCCCTGCAGTACATCATATTTTATTGGTAATTGACTAGAAAGGAAGGAGTTGCTTCTTATTTTATTCTTAGTGTTTAATTCATACTGAAGTGATACCTTCCGCCTGCAGTTTTTCAGGTACAAACACAACCAGCTGTCTGCTATACCTCATTACTTCTCGTCTTTCTAATTTTTCAAGCGGATAGACATGGTCCGGGATGTTGAAACCTTTTCGGCGGGTCTAGAAAAATACATGCAACTAATTTATGTTGATCAAGAGATTTTAAAGCACAATCTACGAAAATCACTGTCAGTGCAGATTTAGACTTTCGAAAACCATGTTGTACAGTAAGAGAAGAATATTTAGTTATGAAACTTAAAAGGCTGTCATAAAGTTTTTACAGAATTTTAGAGAAGGAATTTAACTGTGACACAGTTCGGTAGTTTGCTGTGTTAAAACAATGGTGAAACTTTTGCTATTTTGAAAACATCCGGAAACACAGCAGTTTCTAGAGCGAGTTTGAACATTTTTGCCAGCAGCTTTGCTATGTGGTGAACACATGCTTTTAATATGAAATCAGGTACTTCACCAAGGCCACGTGACATTATATTCCTTAATTATTTAATTTTACGTATAATTTCATTGGGATTTATTTTATAAACATACACTATGTAATCTAAAGTATCCAAACACCCCCCAAAAACATACATTTTTAATATTAGGTTCATTGTGCTGCCACCTACTGCCAGGTACTCCGTCTTAGCAACCTCAGTGGTCATTAGACATGGTGAGAGAGCAGAATGGGGTACTACACAGAACTCATGAACTTCGAACGTGGTCAGGTGATTGGGTGTCACTTGTGTCATACGTCTGTATGCGAGATTTCCATGCTCTTAAACATCCCTAGGTCCACTGCTTCTGATGTGATGGTGAAGTGGAAACATAAAGGGACACATACAGAACAAAAGCGCACAGCCCAATCTCGCCAACAGTTGAAGAGGGTCGTAATGTGTAATAAGCAGACATCTCTCCAGACCATCGCACAGGAATTCCAAACTGCATCAGGATCTGTTGCAAGTACTATGACAGTTAGGCAAGAGGTGAGAAAATTTGGATTTCATGGTCAAGCAGCTGCTCATAAGCCACACATTGCACTGGTAAATGCCAAATGACACCTCGCTTGGTGTAAGGAACATGCACATCGGACAATTGAACAGTGGAAAAACGTTGTGTGGAGTGACGAATTACGGTACACAATGTGGTGATCCGATGGCAGGGTGTGTGGGTGTGGCGAATGCCCAATAAACGTCATCTTCCAGCGTGTGTAGTGCCATCAGTAAAATTCGGAGGTGGTGGTGTTATGGTGTGGTCATGTTTTTCATGGAGGGACAGGCCTACATTGTTGTTTTGAGAACCTTATTGCTTTCCACTGTTGTAGAGCAATTCGGCAATGGTGACTGCATCTTTCAGCATGATCGAGCACCTGTTCATAATTCACGGCCTGTGGTGGAGTGGTTACACGACAATAACAGCCCTGTAATGGACTGGCCTGCACATAGCCCTGACCTGAATCCTACAGAACGCCTTTGGGATGTTCTGGAATACCAACTTTGTGCCAGACCTCACTGACTGACATCGATACCTCTCCTCTCTTGCAGCACTCTGTGAAGAATGGGCTTCCATTCCCCAGGAAACCCTCCAGCACATGATTGAACATATGCCTGCGAGAGTGAATGCTGTCATCAAGGCTAAGGGTGTGCCAACACCATATTGAATTCCAGCATTACTGATGGAGGGCACCATGAACCAGCAAGTCATTTTCAGCCAGGTGTCCGAATACTTTTGATCAGTGTGTATATGGGGGCATCCTAGATTACCAATTTGCTGGGGTGTGTGGGATCAGTCCTTTACAATTTATTTGAATGAAGTCTTCAGCTAGTGAAGTGAAGTGAAGTGTTCATTGAATTTTGTCATGACTGATTTAGAGTCTGACTTTTGAGCCCTCTAATGTTAATGACTTCTTTTTTTAAACTGAGCTACAAGTTTCTTTCTAACTCTTGATATTGAACTCATTGTGTTAGATGAGTTCCTTATTCCACATAATTTTTGACCCTCTGACTGCTCTAGCATAGATTCTTTTGTAGGATTCAGTATAATCTGAAAATTCTTGTGTAACTGTATTTCTTACAACAATACTACAGAAATATTCCTCTCACTGGAAATTTTTATGCCTTTATTTACCCATTGCTTATTGTTGTTCAGTTTTACTGTTTTTCTTTTGGAAGCCACATTAAAATAATATAGATAGATATTCTGAAAACTCATGTACATGCTATCGACAGTGCTCTGAATGCAGATGCTTTCCCAATTTTCCTTAGACAGTAAGAAAATAAAAATTCTGATGTTATCTACCTGTTGGCATTTATGTACACAGCACACGGCAGCCTTGCCTCATTCTAACTATAGTCCATGTTCAGTACTCTACTTATGAATTTGTGACTTGTACCTTAGGTGAATATTTGGTTAATGATGGCGTATGTATGTTCTGTTAATCTTGTTGCACAGTGTATTGTGGGGATGCTACTGAATGTGTTGGTTATATTTATAAAAGCATCTCTGGTACTGTTGTCTTTTGAAATTCAGTATTGAAATTGCCACAAAGCACTGCCTTCATATGTAATGCACAGTGAAGTTTTGTAGCTTTGTTCGTCGAAAATTTTCAAATTCAACTATTGGAACCGGGCAGTTTAAGAGCCTCTCAAAAACTTTGAAAATAGTTTCTTGGCTATTTAATCCTATTTTGTATTTTTCGTCTTCGAAACAAGTACTTGGTGATTGATACCCGTTAAGTATATGTTTAAAACGGTGGTAGAAATTTTCTTTAGTTATTCATAAAATGTTCCAGACTAATAACAGACTGCAACTCCTCATAATAAAGTCTTGCAACTACCATTCACCCCGAGTCAACAATTCCCTCTGATTGACCGAACACCAGGCCTTATATGGCTTATTGGCAGTGTGTGCTTTTTACAATATTATTGTAATAATGACTCTTTGTAATTTGTAGTGGGTAGAAACTCGCACAAATGAATTTACATGTGAGAGAATGATCTACAAGAGAACTAAGATGTTGCAGTGTAAACTTCTCAGGTGACCATCAGAAGCACAAACTTAGTCACCAAAACAAATACACTCCAAAATAGACAGTTTCTGGGAGAGAAATGGTTGATGTTTGTGGTGTGGGATTAAGGGAGGGAGATAGACCACATTATCTGTCTGTCTTGCCACAAAATGGATTGCGAGTCTTGGCTTCAGTTCTGCTCAGAGCTTTAGATTCATGTAGCTTGTAGGAGAACTTATGTGGAGCTTGGAAGAGGGAAAGCTGTGTGAGAAGTCTGTGGAACATGATCGTCTCAGTTGCATCCTGAATATTGAACGCAACAAATACTGAACATAACTTAAGGGTACTTTGTGTTATAATTTTCTGTTAACTTCAGGTTTATGTAAGTTATTTCACTAATCTGCATGTATTACAATTATATAAATTACTGCTGTTTGTGGCAATTTGGAGTTACCTACATTTTTGTCGTCATAGTAGCCTGTATGCCGTTCTCAGAATCCTTTATCATCTTATTTTTCAGAGCAAAGAACTTCAGATGACATGTTTGACTCACTTATGCAGTCAGGCTCGACTGATAAGCCTTCTGCAGAGCAGATGGAATTATCACATTCAGATGATGACAAGAAGAAGAAGAAGAAAGGTAAGAGTTCTACAGTTCTCTTGTAGAAACAAGAAAGTCAGGTCTGTACTCGATAATGTTGCTAACAGTTACCATTTTATATGACTCAAAGGTCCAGCTAAAAAGAAAGATACAACACAAAAAGCTCCAAAGCAACCTCGACCAGCCAAGAAGAAAAAGAAGAGCCTTTCAGGGTCTGATTCAGAGGATATGTTTGAGCCAAAGAAGAAGGTATGTTATTCAGTTCATTCAAAGTTGTGCATGTATGTTAAAGGGTCGGAGATTTACTTGTTGCAGTGTTCATTGTCCTAGTTCTGATTACTTGTGTTGTATATGATGTCTGTTGAAAAACTTCTGGAACTTTGTACGCAAAATTTTTGCTGGATCCCACAGAGTACCCTCTGCAAATTTTCATTTATCTCATCTATTCTTGCAAATCTTCGTCCTTTCAACAGGGTTTTCAACTTTGGGAATAAAATAAAGTCCGCTGGTGCCAGGTCTGGAGAGTACTTAGGATGAGATAGCACAGTGGTTTCATTTTTGTGCAGCAGTCACGCACCAAAAGCGATGAATGTGCAGATACGTTGTCGTGATGCAAGAGCCATGAATTGTCTCACCACATTTCAGGCCGTTTCCTTCTCACATTTTCTTGCAGGCATTGGAACACATCCCAATAATACTATCGATTAACAGTTTCTTCCTGTGGCACAATCTCATAATGAACTAATCCTTCAATTTTGGTCTTGGAGAATCTTTCCCAACCCATTGTGATGATTGAGTCTTGGTCTCGTCATCATAACCATAGACCCATGTCTCATCACCAGTTATGATTCTCTTAAGGTACATCTAGTTCTCATTTGCGCGATCGAAAAGCTCTTCACAGATTGCGAGGCAAAGGTCTTTCTGGTCTTGACTCATGAGCCGTAGGATGAACTTGACAGGAACACGATGCATTCCAGGATGTCAGGATTTCATGTTATGATCCAACTGAAATGTTACTCTTCTTCTGCAATATCTCGGACAGTCAGACTTCAATTGGCATGCACAGTTTCATTGACATTCCTGACATGAGCATTGTCGGTAGACATCAAAGGGTGCCCTGAACAAGACGCACCTTAACTTCCGTCCAGCCATTTTTAAAACCTGTGAACCATTCGTAACACTGATTATAGCTTAAGCACTCGTCACCGTAGGCTACTTGCACCATTTGACGTGTCTCTGTAAAGGTTTTCTTGAGTTTCACATAAAAGTTAATGCAGAGCGTTGTTCCTCTAACTCTGCCATCTCGAAATTCGCGAACTGTGTGACAACATTCTACTCTGTACAGCACTGAACAATAACTAACAGCCATACAAAAAGGAAATTTCCAGCAATTACACATTAAATACAGGTCTGTGCAGTGATGCCAACTGCATTTTGCACCAACACCCATCGGCATGAAATTACGAATGTTTTGGAAATTTTTGAACAGACCTCATATAGTGGCATTACTTCTAAAAGACAGTCGTCACTTGCGTATCACATACTGATTATAATGATGGCTTCTTCCACCTCAGGAAGTCATTGACTATGGGCCATATGGTAACTGTATAGAGCAGCTCTGGACCCACATATTCTTTCACATGTTCAGTTATATATAGCAATCACACATTGCTTAGGAGTATTTCTTCTAATGGTCATTTATTCCTTTCTGACTTGCCATGTACCAGCTTAAAGATGTTCTTGTTAGAAATGTTATGGGCCTTCATGATAAAAGCCGACACCATGCTTTTTGATTAGATGGTGTTGTTTCTCAGTTTTCAATAGTAATCAAGCATATATGCATGTTACATTTCAGTGAATCTTCCTTCCTTTTACACTGTTTTCTCTATGTACATTGTTCATCTGTAGCTTGAGCCACATTATTTGTTTGGTGAGATGAGTCTGGCATAAGTACCACATGACGAGTTCTTGAAGCTGATGTTTGGTGGTTGTTGCCTTGATGCAAATAGCTTTGGCATTTTTGAGGGCTTTGGTATTGGTAAGCTGGGGCACTATTCGATATCGTTCATACCGATCGGCGCAGTAGGTTAGTCTTGGTACTGTAACCATTTTTGGTTATATATCTATATCAGTAAGCTTCTGAGACCTATTACCGAACGGTCCTCCAGCAGATTTTTCAACAACTGTACCGAGAGGTTTTGGATTTCGGTGTAGCCCTGTCAGTTGGTTAGCTATGGTTTATTTACACCTATAATTTGTTATTTTAAACATATTGAGCAGTTCTAGCTTTGGATTTAGTGATTGTGTTGCTAAAGAATCACAACAGGACATGTCCAGTTGGAAAGCGAGTTCATAATAGACTACCGTATTTACTCGAATCTAAGCCACACCTTTTTTCCGGTTTTTGTAGTCCAAAAAACCGCCTGCGGCTTAGAATCGAGTGCAAAGTAAGCGGAAGTTCTGAAAAATGTTGGTAGGTGCCGCCACAACTAACTTCTGCCGTCGAATATATGTAGCGCTGCACAGGCATGCTTTACAGGCATAAAGATAAATACTGGCGCCAAAACCTCCGCGTCAGTAAATATATTTAAAAAAAAGGTGGAAGACAACATTTCTTCTCCGCCCCGAGTTTCGACCACTGCATTTTATACATTATCCAACGAAGCAAATACAAATTCCGTATTGTTCATCTTCGAATGTAGCAGCATTTCAGTGTACTACGAAAATCCGACTGGCAAGACTGTTTGGGATATTTGTCAATATGACCAACTCTACATTCTGAATTTTTTCTTACCTGTGAGAAGAGATGGTTGCAAATAGGAACTTTTATGAATTGTGAATCATATGCAGTATTCTCTTCGCCATAAGAATAATACAAATATAAACATTTTGCCATGTATTCTTTCGTGTTTGCTGCTATCTCATTTAAATCCTGTCTGCCTAATAAACTACGAAATTAGGGTGAGACAGCAGCAAATGCGGAAGAATATACATATCGTGTCATGTTTATATTCTTATTCCTAATAGTGATACAGTCAGAAATGAAGCAGCAATTGACTAGATTTTTAAATCTAAGATGACTCTAAATTTCTGTGCAGAATTTAATGTACTAAAGAGGCGCCTGTAAAGATTTTCAAACCGAGAAAAATTTTCGCTAAACTCTCCTTCAGAACGTCTTCTATCATAAGCAGTCTATTATTTGGTTCTTGTTGATCATTATCAAAGAAAGCAGCAGTGTAAGTAACAACAAATAGCAGTATCTTGCCATTGTTTTGCTAATGAGACGATTCCTCTCTTCTTTTTTTATTGTAAGCGGCGGGAGCGCGCACAAAAGCAAGCCATGCCGCGAGCGGGGACAGGCCGTAAACACTCATTATCAGAATGTGACAAACAATGCATGACACAGTACAGTAATGCATTTTCAGCATAGAGTGACGTAAACACCTATAACAAAGAGATCGCCACTTACCAGATCAAAGCAAAATAGGCAATCAATTCAAACCAGACGAAGCACGTGAAAAAGGAAAGGTAGCCGTATAAATACGGACGGAGCGCGTGGCGCATAGCAATGGCTACCTAGTAAAGCTTAATTGCTAAGCTTACGACTCGAACCTACTGTAGCTGTATTGGCATTCATTCCACCTAAATTGTGTCTCATATTACAATGGACCAACTTTGTTTCGATTTGGTGGTGCGGCCTAAAACTTTCCTCTCCCCTTGAATTTCGAGTCTCAAATTTCAGGTGCGGCTTAGATTCGGGTAAAATTTTTTCCCTGATTTCGAGTCTCATTTTTCAGGTGCGGCTTAGATTCGAGTGCGACTTAGATTCGAGTAAATACGGTACTTTCCTTTTATTAGAAATATGATTAGGTTTGGTTGTTACTGTAAATGATTACAACATTAAAAAATCTCAAAGTATCTGTTGTTTTTATGCAATTAAGAGTTTAAAGATCATTAAATATCAAGACATCAGCTCTTCTTACGTATATTACATGAGCGTTACCTAAAATTTACTAGTGACTCCGTGTACTCTTTTTCCACATATGGTTTACTTATTAATTATCGAAACGTGTTTAAAACTTGTTATGATGCAAAGGAATTTTGTGAAGTCTGATTGAGGAAACCTTCCAAAATTTAATTCATTTTTGGCTTATGCCCGCATCATTTGTCAAAGAAGACAGCCAGTATCTCTCTCGAACGGAATTAACATAAAATAAAGCTCCTACAGCATGAGAGTTGAAGTAGCAAAGTTGCTAAAGCGGCAAACTGCTTTGGCAAAGGGTGTAGGTTTGTATACCACTGAATACACTCTCTCATATATATATATATATATATATATATATATATATATAGGAAACATTCCACGTGGGAAAAATATATCTAAAAACAAAGATGTAGTGACTTACCAAATGAAAGTGCTGGCAGGTCGACAGACACACAAACACAAACATACACACAAAATTCAAGCTTTCGCAACAAACTATTGCCTCATCAGGAAAGAGGGAAGGAGAGGGAAAGACGAAAGGATGTGGGTTTTAAGGGAGAGGGTAAGGAGTCACTCCAATCCCGGGAGCGGAAAGACATACCTTAGGGGGAAAAAAGGACGGGTATACACTCGTGCACACACACACATATCCATCCACACTTATACAGACACAAGCAGACATATTTAAAGACCTGTCTGCTTGTGTCTGTATATGTGTGGATGGATATGTGTGTGTGTGCGAGTGTATACTCGTCCTTTTTTCCCCCTAAGGTATGTCTTTCCGCTCCCGGGATTGGAATGACTCCTTACCCTCTCCCTTAAAACCCACATCCTTTCGTCTTTCCCTCTCCTTCCCTCTTTCCTGATGAGGCAACAGTTTGTTGCGAAAGCTTGAATTTTGTGTGTATGTTTGTGTTTGTTTGTGTGTCTGTCGACCTGCCAGCACTTTCATTTGGTAAGTCACTACATCTTTGTTTTATATAGGGAAACATTCCACGTGGGAAAAATATATCTAAAAACAAAGATGATGTGACTTACCAAACGAAAGCGCTGGCAGGTTGATACACACAAAATTCAAGCTTTCGCAACCAACGGTTGCTTCATCAGGAAAGAGGGAAAGACGAAAGGATGTGGGTTTTAAGGGAGAGGGTAAGGAGTCATTCCAATCCCGGGAGCGGAAAGACTTACCTTAGGGGGAAAAAAGGACAGGTATACATTCGCGCGCACACACACATATCCATCCACACATATACAGACACAAGCAGACATATTTAAAGGCAAAGAATTTGGGCAGAGATGTCAGTCGAGGCGGAAGTGCAGAGGCAAAGATGTTGTTGAATGACTGGTGAGGTATGAGTGGCAGCAACTTGAAATTAGCGGAGACTGAGGCCTGGTGGATAACGGGAAGAGAGGATATATTGAAGGGCAAGTTCCCACATCCTGAGTTTGGATAGGAAGTATCTAGATAACCCGGACGGTGTAACGCTGTGGCAAGATGTGCTGGCCGTGCACCAAGGCATGTTTGGCCACAGGGTGATCCTCATTACCAACAAACACTGTCTGCCTGTGTCCATTCATGCGAATGGACAGTTTGTTGCTGGTCATTCCCACATAGAAAGCGTCACAGTGTAGGCAGGTCAGTTGGTAAATCACGTGGGTGCTTTCACACGTGGCTCTGCCTTTGATCGTGTACACCTTCCGGGTTACCGGACTGGAGTAGGTGGTGGTGGAAGGGTGCATGGGACAGGTTTTACACCGGGGGCGGTTACAAGGGTAGGAGCCAGAGGGTAGGGAAGGCGGTTTGGGGTTTTCATAGGGATGAACCAAGAGGTTACAAAGGTTAGGTGGATGGCGGAAAGACACTCTCGTTGGAGTGGGGAGGATTTAATGACGGATGGATCTCATTTCGGGGCAGGATTTGAGGGAATTGTATCCCTGCTGGAGAGCCACATTCAGAGTCTGATCCAGTCCCGGGAAGTATCCTGTCACACGTGGGGCACTTTTGGGGTTCTTCTGTGAGAGGTTCTGGGTTTGAGGGGATGAGGAAGTGGCTCTGGTTATTTGCTTCTGTACCAGGTCGGGAGGGTGGTTGCGGGATGCGAAAGCTGTTTTCAGGTTGTTGGTGTAATGGTTCAGGGATTCAGGACTGGAGCAGTTTCGTTTGCCACGAAGGCCTAGGCTGTAGGGAAGGGACTGTTTGATATGGAATGGGTGGCAGCTGTCATAATGGAGGTACTGTTGCTTGTTGGTGGGTTTGATGTGGACGGATGTGTGAAGCTGGCCATTGGACAGATGGAGGTCAACGTCAAGGAAAGTGGCATGGGATTTGGAGTAGGCCCAGGTGAATCTGATGGAACCAAAGGAGTTGAGGTTGGAGAGGAAATTCTGGAGTTCTTCTTCACTGTGAGTCCAGATCATGAAAAGTGAAGAAGTTGTGAGTCAGGATGAAGCTGGCTAAGGTGATGAAAGACGTTTTAGGTAGGGTGGCAGGAGATCAGCGTGAAAGGAAGTGCTCCATCACAGCAAGGCCCTGGATGTGTGGAATATTTGTGTATAAGGAAGTGGCATCAATGGTTACAAGGATGGTTTCCGGGGGTAACAGACTGGGTAAGGATTCCAGGCATTCGAGAAAGTGGTTGGTGTCTTTGATGAAGGATGGGAGACTGCATGTAATGGGTTGAAGGTGTTGATCTACGTAGGCAGAGATACGTTCTGTGGGGGCTTGTAATCCAAAAAACCGCCTGTGGCTTAGAATCGAGTGCAAAGTAAGCGGAAGTTCTGAGAAATGTTGGTAGGCGCCGCCACAACTAACTTCTGCCGTCGAATATATGTAGCACTACACAGGCATGCTTTGCAGGCACAAAGATAAATACTGGCGCCAAAACCTCCGCCCCGAGTTTCGACCACTGTATTTTCATACATTATCCAACGAAGTAAACACAAATTCCGTGTTGTTCATCTTCGAATGTAGCAGCATTTCAATGTACTACAAAAATCCGACTGGCAAGACTATTTGGGTTGTTTGTCAATATGGCCAACTCTACATTCTGAATTTTTTCCTACCTGTGAGAAGAGATGGTTGCTAATAGGAACTTTTATGAATTGCGAATCACATACAGTATTGTCTTCAACATAAGAATAATACGAATATAAACATTTTTCCATGTATTCTTTCGTGTTTGCTGCTATCTCATTTAAATCATGCCTGCCTAATAACCTACGAAACTAATGTGAGACAGCAGCAAATGCGGAAGAATATACGTATCCTGTCATGTTTATCTTCGTATTATTCTTATGCCTAATAGTGATACAATCAGAAATGAAGCACGGCAATTGACTAGATTTTTAAATCGAAGATGACTCTAATTTCTGTGCAGAATGTAATGTACAAAAGAGGCATCTGCAAAGATTTTCAAACGGAGAAAAGTTTTAGCTAAACTCTCGTTCAGAACATCTATCATACGCAGTCTATTATTTGGTTCTATTATCGGAATGTGACAAACAATGTGTGACACAGTACAATAATGCATTTCAGCCTTGAGTGACGTAAACACCTATAACAAAGAGAACGGCACTTATCAGATCAAAGAAAAATAAGCAACCGATTCAAACCAGACGAAGCACGCTTGACGCATAGCAATGGCTACCTAGTAAAGCTTAATTGCTAAGCTTACAACTCGAACCTACTGTAGCTGTATCGTCATTTATTCTACCTAAATTATTTCTCATATCACAATAGACCAACTTTGTTTCGATTTGGCGGTGCGGCCTAAAACTTCTCTCTCGCCTTGAATTTCGAGTCTCAAATTTCAGATGCGGCTTAGATTCGGGAAATTTTTTTTCCCTTGATTTCGAGTCTCATTTTTCAGGTGCTGCTTAGATTCGAGTAAATACGGTACTCCTACATCCACTTGTGGCTCATCGATTTCTAACTGTGACAACAGATCAGATCTGTTTTCCACATTTACAACAACACTGTCTGAGAAAGTCCTATTCCTATTTCTTCTATAACCTGTTGTCACTTCCCACCTCTCCTTTCTCTTCTCCACCCTTAACCAGTCTCATTTCATCAGTATGGTGTCTGTGACATACTTCCATGATAGGCCAAAATTGCAGGCCATTGTCGTGAAGGGCATGGGCGGTATTGTGCCAAAAATGTTATTTCCTCACTTAGAATGTAAAAAATAAATTTATTTCCCCTGTAAGTGGATTTTTTAATGTAACAAGCTAATAGGTCTGTTGTTCATTAATTTTCTGTGTTACAGAAATCAAAACAGAAGGACTCAGATGATGATTTTGAACCAGAAGTGGAAGTACAAGCTCCTAAAGTGACAACAGGTCGCGCAAGAAAACCTGTAAAGTACAGTTACAATGACGACGACGACGATGATGATGATAGTGATTTTTAATTCCTGTCTACTTATTGGTTTTAATGCTGTTTTACTGCCCTTCTCATTCTGTCTTCTTTAATTTAAGACAGAGTACTGTAGTTGTTCTCCTTCACTGATTATGTAATTGTATATAGTTTTTGAATGGTGGAGGGGAAATTCTTGACTACAAATATTCAGCATTTCCTCCATTTGTGGGATCCAGTCAGTTTACCAAACTCTGTGTGTTTTAATGACAAAGTTGAGAACACATAAGTTTTCACGGGTTCGTGACATTGTGTTGCCAACATCATTCCAGAGGCATGTGTGCAATGCCTTCCACAACTATACTTTTGTATTATATTTTATTACAGAATCTGAAAACCTCCTACTGAACAATATTTTGGAACATTGAAATTTAAGAAACATAATAGCACAAACCTGACAAAAAATAAAAAATACTGTAGAACAGTTTTTTAAAAAAGCATTCTGTCTTGTGTTGTGCAGCAGTTGTGACTGATGCAAAAAAGACTTTAAAAATGTTTCGTCTATTTAATTTTTATTTAATTCAATTATATTTGAATAGGTTCCTAATTAAGGAAGCTAGATGTTACTGTGTTCAGATGTTTGTTTCACTTGACAGTCACCAGATCAATAGTGGAGCCTTACTGTGAAAACAGTTGTAGTTACACACAGCGGTTGGGTGACATGCCAGTTTGCGAAAGACAGGCTGAGCTAATCTGAGGTCAGAAACACAAAAATTTCTTGTAATGCATTTTCAGAAATGTTTCACACAAGGCTGAAGATAATATATATTTATCATTGTCATTGTGATTGAGATTAAAGCATTTTGATCTTTTTATTTAATCACAAATATGTCTTGTTTATTTACATGGAATGTAAAAGTTATCAGTATTACTGTCTTAGTCACAATGTCTCGTATAAAGAATTTTTAATTGTTCTAAGTTTTATGTTGCTAACATTTTAATTTTACGTTATGTGCTGTTGAAGTGGTGAATGTCAAGACTGAAAATGTGTGAATTAGTGAAAGTGAAATTAAAAAATTATTTTATGTAAACTGTCATAACACTATTGTTACCTTGTAGCAATACAACCCAGACTTTATCATTGCACCTGTGTTGTGACATTATAAATCAGATTAACATATAACAGTGCACAGTTGTTAACACACATTTAATCCTCATTCAATTACCAAGACTGATGTGAGCTTTAGAGATACTTCTCAAACACAAAAACTTCCATAGGTTGTTTGGTTTGTGAATGTTCGTGAAGTGGTCATTAACAAGCAGCTGCAATTAATACATGGTGTTTACAAAAGGTTCCTTCAGCATGTCAATGGAAGAAGCATTCTGGCAAGTCACAGACATAAGTAGGTAAAATGTGATGGTGTTACAGTAGAATGTAGCAGACCAATTTCTTGTATTGATTTTGGCAGATGTGGTTTAATCATAGTAATGCTGTTCCATACTGCTTTACAGACTGATTGGTCAATGATATGATGTCAGAATATCACTATTGCTAAGCAGTATCTGTCATAGTTGTGTGGATCGTCAGCAAATGGTCCGAATGTGGAATTTAGTTTCACAGCATCAGTTGCACTTTACAGTTTATTGAGAACAGTTTAGAATGGAATGAAAATTGCTGTTTCAAACTTCATGAGGGGACCTTTACCTGAAAGTGGTCTTAATCTGTATGTGAGACTGTGAAACTACATGCCTGTGGGGGAGGAGGACTGGGTTGTTAAGACATTGTACCCATATTAAGAAGAAACAGACAGTAAATTATAACTAACCTCACTAAGGTTTCCCACAGTTTCTGCAAATTTCTTCAGAAATTGAGTGAGCTGCTTCAAAATTCTGCATCCCTCCTTGTCCAGTCTGAGCCCATACTTAATCCCATATATGGCTCACGAGATGTTAAGCCCTAACATTTTCACTTAAATTGTCACTTTTAGTAGGCGTACTCGCTAGTCATTATAAAGTACAGCGTCTGTGACTACTCTGCAATTCACACTTAAGGGGAGTTGGAATGCCCTATCCTGACAATTTTAAATTTAGTGACTTGTCTTCAGGAACTACTGTAGCCACTGACATGAAACTTTTACAGGACATTAAACTGTATATTCTGAGTATACTGAACTACAATAATTGCATTTCAGCCACTGCTTTCAGAAATTTTTTAATTACAAGGTTAAAATTTTGTGTCCTTTTTTGTATGTTATCATAAATAATTTTAATTACATATAACATTATGTTCTTCTTTTAGTTCAGTAGACTCGGGATATATATGTTATTACTTCCTGAAAATTTGAATACTCTACTCGAAGTGGTTTCTGAGATTTAGGGAAAAATGCAACAGAAAATATGAATTTTCAAGAACAGCTTCTTAAATTTCAAAAACTGTAACTCACTTAATATATGCTTAATTGTTCATTTTTAGTCACTCAGAAGCATCCTAGATTTTTCTTCTTTCTGGACTCCTTAGTGGCCAACTGTGCTGCATACTCTGCCTTATCAGTGCGAACCTTTCCCAAGTTCTCTGATGCAGTTTGCTCCAGGATTAATTCCCATATGCTGTAGCATTTTCACCCTACCAATGTTGCCATCATTAAAAGCAGTAACAGCATCACTGACCCCCCCCCCCCCCCCCAATCTCTTCATTCCAACAAAAACATTTTTGGCGAGTGAGTCCATATGAGATTATTGAATGACTCATTGGTATTTGGAGTCTACCCATGCAGACACTTCTTCAGTAATTCAGGATTTGCCAGTTCTCTGTAAATAGGTTTTATGATATCCAGGACTGCTGCTGGGATGGAATGTTTATGGCTGTATGAACTGTACTGGGAATTGTGGTAATTGCACCACAAATCAGGTCTATGAGGGCAAAGGTGGTGTAATGGTTTTTCATCAGTTGACAGTCTGTGCGTATGAATCCCGGGAAAGCCACCTCAAAGTGACCAATGAAAAGGCTGGCATAGAAAGGAGGCGTCCTTGTTCCCAAAGCCATGCCCTAGATGTGTTTGTATGTCTGCCGCGCAAAGTTATGTGCCTCGTCAAACACCACTCCTCTCCTACAAACTGAGCTTGACCAGCCTTTTTAACATGCCTCGCGCTTCAACCCTGACTACCAGAGCAATGACAATTCATGATCATGAGAACCACTCACAACAGTAGTTTTCTCAACCTCTTATCTAAGGTACCTGAACAAACCTGAATTATCTGTAATGTCCAAGGGTCTCACTTTCAGCCTGAAGCCTACATTTGATCATGCTGTTATGGTGAAGGACCTGCCTTTATACAAAATGTGAATTGGAAATACCACTTTGCAACCCAGTCCCAAAACCTTTCTAACAGCAAACCTGATGTTGAACGCTACCTTAAACAGTTTCGACCTTGATCCACCAACATTCTCTCTTAACATCCACCATTGCTTCACAACCCTTTCTCAGGCCACAACAACATGACCCTAACCTGTCGTCTGCTGAACTTCAGGCTCTTTGTTTCCTAAAAACTAGTGATTCCATTATCCTCCCCAACAGACAAGGGACCTACAACTAGCCGGCTGCTGTGGCAGAGCGGTTCTAGGCGCTTCAGTCTGGAACCGCGGTGCTGCTACGGTTGCTGATTAGAATCCTGCCTCAGGCATGGATTTGTGTGATGTCTTTAGGTAAGTTAGGTTTAAGTAGTTCTAAGTCTAGGTGACTGATGATCTCAGATGTTAAGTCCCATAGTGTTTAGAGCCATTTGAACCATTTTTGGACCTAAAACTGTGGTACTTGACCAACAGAAGTATGTGAGACTACATTATATCTGCCTTAGTTGATAAACACCTGCAACATACAGTACAGACTCCCCTCATATGTTTTTTAACATCCACTATTTCCTAGTGTGTCTGAAATCTGTGCCTGTCCCACTCCCACCACACACTGTGCTTGTCACCAATGATGCCATCTCCATCTGTACCAACATCCCCCATGTATATGATCTCTCTGCTGCTGAACATTACCTCAACCAGTGCACACCTGATTCCTTCCTGCTCACCTTAATTAACTTGCAACTCATTACCTTTGAGGGGCAGATGTACAAAAAGTGTGGGGCATGGCCATGGAAACCAGGGTGGCTCCTTCCTATGCTAACCTTTTCATGGGTTGTTTGTAGGTGGTCTTTCCTGGGATCCATATACTTTCAACTCCTGGTTTGATTAAAATACATTAAAGACATATTTGCCATATGGGCTTGTAGGGCTCTTAATACATTCGCCCAATTAAATTTTACATGGCCCTATTCTGAATCTTAATGCCACCTTCCTTGATGTTGACCTCATCCTCACTGAGCGTCAGCTAGATTTCTGTTCATATTAAACCTACTAACAAATAACAGTACTTACGTTGTGACAGTTGCTATCCTTTCCGTGTTGAAAGTTCTCTTTCACAGTGCCTTGGCATTCGAGGCAAACATTTCTTCAGCTGCACTCTCTACAGCAATACATCACCATTCTCACCAAAGCCTTCAGTGAACACAATTACTCTACCAACAGAGTTCAAAAGCAGTTTTCATACACCATCACATCCAATCCTAGCACTGCTGATCCCTCAAAAAAACAACTTAGGAGTACACCTGTTGTCACTCGGTATTATCCTGGTCTTGAATGTATTAATCAGCTGTTTCAACAAATCTGTGACTCTGTGTCCTGAAATGAGAGCCATTCTGTCCAACATATTTCCCACCACATCTAGAATAACATTTTGTTGCCTCCTCCCCTACAAACGTCTGCAATATTGTGGTCAGATCCCCTATGCTCCTTCTACCCATTTCGCTACGCAATTGCTCTTAGTCAGGTGACCGTCTCTGCTGAAAGACTGGTGCATGCACACTGCCAGCACCACCTCATTTCAAGAAAATCTGGCATATCCCTGCAGTAGTTCTTGGAAAGGGCATGCCTTGGTACAAATGTCCTTCATGAATTGCTGGTAGTATGAACACATTCCGAGGAAACATGCACATCACATGTACCACCCCTGTAACTGGAAAATCATGCTTTATCACAGGGAGAGCCATGTGCAAAAAGGCACGTCATGTACCAGCTGTTATTTATGCAAACACTGTTTACATTCTACTTTGATGTGACTACTATCAAGTTATTGGTTAAGGTCAGTTGGCACAGTCAGAAGTTGTATACTAACAACACATAATGTTGTGTTGCAGAACATGCTCTAAAATGTGACCTCATTGCCTGTTTCACCATACTTACAATCTAGGTTCTTCCCCCAGGCACCAGTTTCTCGGAACTCCACTCGTGGGAACTAGCTTTAAAATGCCCTTGGTTCTCTCAATCCATGTGGCTGTAATTTACATTAATTTCTTTGGTCTCAGCATTTCTTCTCAGTAATTGTTCTTTTCTTCACGCCCTTGTAGTCTTATGTTACTTTTAGTTTTGAGGCATATCTTTTTTCCTCCCCGTCCCCCACCACTACCACATACAATGCACATAGCTGGCCAATCTTACTAACTTGCACATGATGTTTTGTTAATAATCTGTATTACTTATTACCCTGTCTTCAACTTTCAAGGTATCCAGTAAGTCCCCCCCCCCCCCCCCCCCCCCCCCCCCCCCCCCCCCCCGCCCCCGCCCCCGACACGGCATTCAGGGCAACTTTTATTCAGGGCAACTTTTCCCCCTTCTTTCCCCTTCAACCCTTGTGATGGGAGGAGGTGCCACAGGTTCTGAGAGATTACACATTTCTTTAATCTTTACATGTGTGTTCTGCTGCAAAATGGTGAGTAATTTTTTTATCTATGCAATTATATTTATGTAGACGTCATCATTCTGTTTCGTCTTAGGCCTGATGCGTACTGCGAGCGGTATTTGCGCAAATTGTAACATTCCCTTGGAGAATGACGGATACCACTTCTGTTTTACTCAATGACTTTCTTTCAGTTGCTACGTACTTTGACGTTTCTGAGAGGAAATCACAAATCCAGTTGCACAACTGAGACGATACTCCGTAGGTACACAACTTGATTAGAAGCCATTTGTGAGGAACGGTATCAAAAGCCTTCTGGAAATCCAGAAATATTGAATTAATTTGCGATCCCATATCAATAGCACTCAAATTCCTTGAGAGTAAAGAGTTATTAGTGTTGCACAAGAACAATATTTTCTAAATGCATGCTGACTGTCAGTAAGTCATTTTCTTTGAGCTTTTTAATAATATTCAAACAGTATGTTCCAAAATCCTACTGCAGATCAATGTCAGTGATTGGTCTGTAATTCAGGAATTTTCCCCATTTCCTTTCTTGAATACTGGTAAGCCCTGTACAGCTTTCCAGTTGTTTCACAGATCTTTCATTGAACACGTGTTTGAATGTGATTGCTCTAAGTATGGTGCTGTTATCGCAGTGTGGCACGAAACGAACCTAAGAGGTATACAATCTGGACTATAAGACTTGCCTTTATTAAGTGGCTTGAGTTGCTTCATGCCACCAAAGATATATGCTTCTCTGTTACTCATGTTAGCAGAAACTCTTGATATGAATTCTTGAATATTTACTTCGTCTTTAGTGAAGAAATTTCAGAAAACCATGTTTAGTAACTCTGCTTTAGTGGCACTGTCATTGGTAATATTCCATCACTGTTGCACAGTGAAGGTACTGAGTGTGTTTTGCCACTTGTTACTTTACATATGACCAGAATTTCTTTGGGTTTTCTGCCAGATTTGAGACGGAGTTTGGTTGTGGATTCTTGCTTCACACAGTCATGTGGACCAGGGGTCAATCATTTTCATGTCTGTGAAAGTTATATTTCATTTATTAGGTACAATGACAGCACTGTAGTCAACTTGGATGGTTACTGTCAAGAAGGTACTAAATATTAATTTGATGAGACAATGATTCCTAGGCAATATGAAAAACAAAAACCACATACAAGGAACTTGTGCAGTAGCTGGCATTTACACGAAACAGGTATAAGAGAATGTGGATAGACATCATATCCACAGCAATGGATCTTGCACAGCAGCATAGCTCTGTAGTTATTGTGGATGTAGTTGTTCATATGCTGGTGATCATAATTGGTTGTTGTAGAGGTGTTCATTCAAATGTACACTTTCTAAAGCTGGGCAAAGGGACAGTTTCACAACTCACCTTTTCTCGTGACTGCCAACCAGAACAATGCATCATTGACAACATACTTTTTTGCATGTCGTGGGAGAATGTGACATAATTTCAGCCTCATTCAAAGTAGGAAAGGTGAGGTTTCTCCAGAAGCTCAAGAAAATCCTTACTCTGTTCAAAACCATCAAAATTTTTAAAGATACAATGGCACGTGCCGAGACTTACTAATGCTGACCTTACCTTTTTCACTGGATTGTACAAATCGACTGGAAAGGAAGGCACGTCCTTGAACAAATTGAGGCATATATGCTACCTTAAGTCTGCATACACAAAACGGCCAATTTGGCATCCCTGCCCCCCTACCAAGACCACAGCACATTTGTTGAGAGTATACTCAAAATACAGCGAAGTGGAAAAGATCCTGAGCAATGGGGTTGGATATAAACCAGAAGTGGTCTACAGCCAGTCAAAAGCAATAAAGTTATTCCTTGCAAATGCATGAAAACCTGTCAAGACCACTGTGGACGCGAAAAAGCAGGCCTCAGCAGTTCCAAAATGTGCCTGAACTGTGAGACACAGGTGCAATAACAAGCCCATTGCAGAAACTGAAGAAGCGGCGGACGACGACCTGGAATTGTATGGATTACTTGAAGGTAACTATGCATAACTAATTCTATGGATTACTTGAAGGTAACTATGCATAACTAATTCTATCTCACTTTTATTTCTTCACTCACTACTTATTTGTATATTCAAAACATGTTTCTTAATAGGTACTGCTTTCGTATCTATTCAATAAATTTTCAAGTATTTGCAACAAAGTCACTGATTATTTGTTCTGGGTATGGAACAACTGGAAGACTGCTCTGAAGAAGCTATGGAACCCGCCTCTTACAGGACTTGTATTGGTATACATATAAATTGTACAGAAATTCATCGCTCTTTATGTCTCCCCCTGCGGGTCCGGGGGTTAGAATAGGCCCAAGGTATTCCCGCCTGTCGTAAGAGGCGACTAAAAGGAGTCTCTCACACTTGGCCTTTCTGTGATGGTCCCCAGTAGGGTTTGACCTCCATATTTCAAAATTTTCCCGGAGAGTGAACCAACTGGGGCTGAGACCTTCCATATCCTACATAAACGTGGATCTGCACTTACGCTCATTTTCCAGCTGTTCGGCGAGGTTACCCTCCATCCACGGTGCAGTATCTTTTTTTGCACTGATGATGGTAATGGACTTCTTTGCACCTGATATCCAGCATGATAGCCAGTCCATTGTGGTGGGGCTGCCATGTACCCTGTTGGTTGTAGTCCCCTGATCACACAGGGATCGCTCTGCTGATGCCTGCACCGTTAACTCCCCACATCTGCCAAGGAGTAGATGCCCGTCACCCTGGGGCATTGGGACTCCCGGCAATGGCCATCCAGCCAGGTGGCCTTTGCTGCGGTAGGGTGGTGCCCGTGGGGAGGGTCCCTGGTCGAAGTGGGTGGCATCAGGGTGGATGACACGTGATGAAGTGCAGTGCATCATCTCTTGCTGGTGGTCAAACACCAGCAGTCTCTAAGCGTCCATGGGCTCGATTCAACACACAGAAGTACGACCCCAAATCATTCCCCTCCCTGGACACACCATGGGAGGAACGTCAGGCCAAGGATGGAAGCAGCTGTTATTCGCCTCGGTACCTCATATGTTAGAGAGCTTTCATGACGATCAAGCCTCAGTTTTTTGTTGAGCATTTAGAGGACAAGTTTGGAGCGATTGTCGAAAACGAGATCTAGGTCAGCCTTGATAAAAATAGTATCCTCTGCCCAGTCATGGGCGTTACTCGCTTGTGAAAATATGGTCCAGGGTATCATATTTCACAGGGACCTTCTTGTGCAGTATGACGATGTGCTGCACGCCAATTTAGAGCGGTGAAGTGTACATTTCGTTCGGCGCGTCCACGGGGATGCGAGGGATGATCAGTTCGCCACCAATGCCTTCATGTTGGCCTTCGAGGGTGATACCTTACCCGAGAAGGTCAAGGTGATGGTCTGCTGCTCTGATGTGTATCCAGGGTGTATACAATCCGGGAGATTCGGGAAAAACCCAGGATTTTTTTAGAATTCCGGGAATTTTTCATTGTTTTAGTTTTCAGTTAAATTTTTGTAACTTTAACTGGTAACAATCAATACTCTAACAAAGAAAATTACTGTATCTCGCTACTGCAGAATAATACTGCAGCAATAAAGAACGAGGGGAAAAAACGAAAATAAAACTTAAGTTGCAAAGGAAATGCACCAATACAACAACAAAACACAGTGCTCATACAAGCGTCTGCCAACAGCAAAATGTGTCAAAGGCTTCAGGAAGCTATGCAATGTAACATAACCACAAACTGCCTCCGATGAGCGTGACGTCACAACTGTTTACATTAGATTCGTTTGAGTGGTTGCGAGTGAGCTTATGCACATGTGCAGTTGATTTGTGTATGAGTATTACCTTCTTCACTTCTGGCTACAGAAGTGTGGCGGTTAGCTGTCTAAGCAATAGCAATAAGCAGCCAGATGCTATCCAGAAAAATTTTACTGGTGCGCTAAGCTGACAGATTCACATATGCGCAACAGTCCCGGAACTAGGGGCCGGGGGCAAACCGGGATATCTGCCCCGGGCGGCAGTTTCAGGGGGCTGGGGGCGCCAAATCCATATTATTGAGGAAAAAGACCTTTTTTCACAAAGCGCCTGGCATCCATCGAAATTTGGTCTATCAATTATTCATATGATTTTGAACGCATCCCTGTTGGTTTATGAACATTTTTGAACAAATTCTAAGTTGATTTCTGAATGAATCATAAGCTGATTTTTGAACGCGTGCATAGTGTACGTGAGTCTCTGCCAGGGGAATCCCCGGCGCATCTAGAAATAAACTTTCCTACAGACAAAAGGGGACGGGTCTATACGAGCTGAGCGGAATAAAGTCGAACGGGTGAATGCCAATCGCTTTTTGTACGGTTGACTGAGTTTGTAAATTATCAGGGTTGTTATAATTATTAGCGAATTCCATAGATTCAGACTACCAGAGTGGGAATAAACGACTAACACGAAAACAGGCAACAAAGATGACGTATTGTCTTCTCCGTGTATCCAAGAAAGCGTTTGGCCAGACCACTACACTAATTAAAGTCCCAGTTATACGTCCCCGGCTAGCAGCCGCCTAAAGTTCTATTCTGGGAGTAGCGCGGAAAACGCGTTGTACGAACACGTAATAACGCCTAACGGGAGAATAAATGCGGGATAACCAAAGCGGTGATTGTGGCAGAGTTAGTGAAGTTAACCAGAGAATAAGTCTTCACCATGGCAGGAATAATTACAGAATTAGTGATGACAAGATTGTTTGTTAGAACGAGGAAGGAGAAGAAACGGACTCTCACAAATTACGAAAGAATATGACGATTCCAAATTTGTATAAAAATTTCGTACTCCTACTTTTCGATCTCATGCTTCAGAAGCTAGAGAATTGAATGAAATGTGGAACTATTTACTAACATAAAACTTTTTGCTTTTAGTATACCTAATAGGCATTTGATATTGGTACTTTGTGAATTATATTACGTCGTGTTATAAAAATGACCATTTGTGTCAAAACAGTGTCGTTTATTTGGTGTGTGTAACAACTGCTGCAATATTAGGCAGGCCTCTTTCGTTTTATCTAACAGACAGTGACAAAATACACGTAACCAGATCGGGGAACCACACCAGTATTAGGTACAATTTGTATTAACAGCTTTTCTAGTATTAGACAACGATATATCATTTTTTTCATGTAGCAAAACGTTGACGAACTTCGATGAGGTAATAGAGTCTTACCCAGAAAAGAAAGTACGCCACATAAAGCGGTGGCAAGATTACATAGAAAAAAAATTCTAGGACTTGAGGATTGAAGAAATGTGTACTGTCTTGCTTGTCTCTTGACTTTACCCGTTTTATGTATTCTATATTTAATTTGATGTCACACAGAACAGCAAGTTATTAGCTAATAGGCAGTAAAGACTGCAAATTTTCTGAAGAGTTCTTGTTGTGCCTGTTACAAATAATCCCATCCAGTATTAATTGATTCTTTTTAAGAGGGGCAGGATGTCAAACCGGCCGACTGCGATCAGGAGAGGCACCACAGGACATTTTAATTTCCACTGGCCTGAATGTAGTTTGATGGCCCCCATTACAAAATATTACACGTATGAATTCCACAGAGCGAAATACAGAGACGTGCGATGGAAGAATGCTGTGTGAAGAGGCGTGGTACTGCACTTTGGCACACTTAAGACCAAATAACATGTCTTACGTTCCCTCGAACATATATGTTTTATGTATCAGACTCTTCAGAAAGATGTGCGCCACAAAATGAATATTTTTTAAAAGTCGATTTTTTAAATTTTTGGCGTCCTACCTCAAACGCTCGAGGGAGGGGTAGCCCCACTATCTAATGTTGCACCGGTTCGGAAATATCGTGGATCCGGACCTTATGCACAGGGCAGTCTGAGTTGTAGTGGGGAGGTGGTAGTCTCCACGCGACCTGTTTTTTCGTTTAAGTGATTTTGCTGTTTCCTCTTCGTTTATTGCTCTCACTTCAAATGAAAACAAAACGCATTTCTGTGGCCGGGACCTATCTAGTGAGTTAAAATACATTCACATAATTACGGAAGGCTGAAATATGTTATTAGTTTCAGATTTTATTTTGTTGCCACCTTTCTGACGGTCAAGTGTTAATCGCATTGCAGAACAATGAAGTTATTGTTGTGGGTTTGTTAAAGAAATTTGACTTTCATTAGTCTTTTCTGCTGAAGCAGTCAATTTATTTGAAACGAAGTGTTTAATTTCACACTATTGGCTAGTTTCAACTGTTCGCTGCATTTCAAGTTCACGTTTTCATCTTCTAGTACGTATGGCATTATGCTATAGTAAAGAACCAAACATGAAATAATACAGTACTGATACTCCAAGAAAATGTACATCTGAATCTGGACATACGAATGTGCACTTCAAGCCGAATTATGCATTTTAGTATGGTTCACAAAATTCCCATGCTCTTGGAATATCCTCTAATGACTTGTTTTTTTTATGACATAATGTAAGGTCACTACACGCCACAGTCAATCCTATAACGCCCCAATTACAGAGTGGGAGCTCCTCAGTGCCCTTGCACATTGCCCCAACACAGCTCCTGGGCCAGATAGGATCCAGTCAGATGATTAAACGTCTCTCACCTGACTCCAAGCGAAAACCCGTTTGATGTGGATAGCTATCGACCCATCAGCATCATCAACGTTCTTTGTAAGCTGCTGGAATGTGGTGTGTCGGCGGTTGGGTTGGGTCCTGGAGTCACGTGGCCTACTGGCACCATGTCAGGGTTGCTCTACCACTGATAATCTTGTGTCCCTCTAGCCTGCCATCCGAACAGACGCAAACATCTGGTTGCTGTCTTTTTTGACTTACAAAAAGCGTATGACACGACCTGGCGACATCATATCTTTGCCACATTATACCAGTGTGGTCGCCGAGGCCTGCTCTCAACTATTATCCAAAATTTCCTATCACTTGGTACTTTCCGTGACCTAGATGGTGCCTACCATAGTTCCCCCCCCCCTACCCCCCCCCTCCTACCCCCCCCCCCCCCCCCTCCCCCATATCGAGGAGAATGGGGTCCCCCAGGGATCGGTATTAAGTGTACATCTTTTTAGTGGCCATTAACGGTCTAGCAGCAGCTGTAGGACCGTCCGTCTCATCTTCTCTGTATGCAGACGAATTCTGCATTTCGTACTGCTCCACCAGTATTGGTGTTGCTGAGCTGAGGGAGTCATGGGCTATAGCTCATGGTTTCCAGTTTTCGGCCGCAAAGTCGTATGTTATGCACATCTGTCAGCATCGTACTGTTCATCCGGGACCAGAACATAATCTTAATAACGATCCACTCACTGTAGTGGAGACATATCGATCTTAGGACTGGTTTTCGACGCCCGATTGACTTGGCTTCCTCACTTTCGTCAGCTTGAGCGCAAGTGCTGGCAGCACCTCAATGCCCTCTGCTGCCTGAGCAACACCAACTGGTGTGCAGATCGCTTTACGCTGCTGCAGCTCTACAGAGCCCTTGTTCAATTCCTCCTTGACTACGGGAGTGTGTTTTATGGTTCGGCGGCGCCCTCGGCATTGTGTTTGAATAGCGATGAGAGCTTCTGGACGCGTCTGGTGACCAGTGTCCTGGTGAAGGCCGGAGTTCCTCCATTGAAGGTTAGGCATGCACAACTGCTGGCCAGTTACATTGCACACATTGGTAGTGCTCCTGTGCATCCGAATTATCGTCTCCTTTTCCCAGTATCCGAAAAATTGTACTCCAGATATGGTTTCTACAACTCTGTTTTCGTCTATTTTAAGTATGTACCATAGTGTTATCGTTATTTATACAGATGGATACCAGCAGGGGAATGCTCTCGGTTGCTCTGTTGTTTTCCCTGATAGGGTTTTCGAAGTGCATTATCCAGAACAATTTACAAATTATGATTTGGAGTTATATGGCATTCTAATGGCACTGGAGAGGGTTCACTGACATCACCGTACGAGTTTTCTTGTCTGTTCTGACTCTCTTAGTGCACTGCAAGCGCTTTACGAAATGTATCCGGTAGACCCACTGATTCAGCTAATCCATGACTGCTTACAGGGGCTCCAACACCATGGCAAGGAGGTAATCCTTTGCTGTGTACCTGGCCACATTGGGATACAGGGTAACACCATGGCTAATAAAGCTGCCAAGGAAGCATGTCGGGATGATGCTGTCCATCAATGTCCCATCCTGTTGCACGCCATTATCTCCTTTTCTGACTGATGCATCATGCGTCAGTAGGAGAGTGAATGGTTGCAGGTGTCGGACAACAAACTGCGGTCACTCAAACCGACCACAAAAGCTTGGTGGACTTCGTGTCAGTCTCGCCACTGGAAGGAGGTTTTGCTTACCAGACTGCACATTGGGCATAGCCCTTTCACACATAGCTTCCTCCTCCGGGGGGAGGATCCACCTTCTGTGAAGTTTGTGGCATGCCGCTTTCAGTTCAACATATTGTGGTTATGTGTGTCCTGTGTACTAATAATATGGCAGTCCTTGCCCTCGCTGGAGATCTGCCCACCGCCCTCGCAGATGCCGATACCAGTGTTAACTGAATGGTGAAATTTTGTGAACTATGAGGCCTCGTCCGTAAACTATTGGGGAAGGACGGCAGACTTTAGTACGTTATAATCTGCTCTGCATGTGGGGACAGCCTTCATCCCCACCCATGAGATTTCATGTTGATTTTTCATCAGGGCGCTCATGACCGTGATGTCGAGCGCCCCCTCATCCCAACTCATCATCATCATCTTTTCCCACCCACGGCGGTTCATCTCCTGCATCGACGACCAAGGTCAGGGCTTACAATTGCAGTTCACATCCGATCCCTTCTATCCAAACTGGAGTCCTTGTCTTCACCACCTACACTTGAGGTCCTTTCACGTACAACTCCATGGTGTACTCCTAGGCCATCGCTTTGTCCAGATTCAGTTAACCCTGCAGCTCTCTGCTGCCGCTTCCTCCTGGTTCTTCACATGTACTGAGACCAGAAAGCGGTTTACACCAACGGCTCGATGGCTGACAGTCATGTTGGTTTCATGTATCTCCATGGAGGATATATTAAACAGCATTCCTTGCCCGAGGGCTGCAGTGTTTTCACTGCCGAGCTGGTCGCTATATCGTGTGCCCTTGAATACACTCGTTCATGCCCTGGGGAGTCGTTCCTTCTGTGTACTGACTCATTGAGCAGCCTAGAAGCTATTAACCAGTGCTACTCTGGTCATCCTTTGGTAGCGTCCATCCAGGAGTCCATATATGCCCTTGAATGGTCCAGTTGTTGAGTGGTGTTTGTTTGAACCCCAGGTCATGTCTGAATCCCAGGCAACAAACTTGCCGACAGGTTGGCCAAACAGGTTCTGCGGAAACCACTTACGGAGATCGGCTTCTCTGCAACTGACCTGCGTTCAGAAATACGCTGGAAGGTTTTGTGGTTTTGGGAGATGGAATGGCATAACCTCCGTACGCACAAAAAACTGCATACCATTAAGGAGACTACAAATGTGTGTAAGACGTCCGCGCGAGCCTCTCGCAGGGTCTCTGTGGTTCTCTGTCGGCTCTGCATTGGCCACGCTTGGGTGACACATGGCTACCTCCTGCACAGTGATGACCCGCCTCAGTGTCAGTGTGGCGCCCAGCTGACAGTGTCCCATATCTTGGTGAGCTGTCCTTCTTTGGCTACCCTCTTCAGTTACCCAAAAATTGCTTATTTTCCAGATATTTCAACACTCCTTTACATGGAAACGATAGAGTGTACAGATGTTACAGACATAAATTGTAAGTAATTTTCTTCTTTTTATTTTACTACAGTACCACTTTTTGTTCAAATAGCTCCCTTTGCAAGTTACAAGTTGAAAAATCACTTGAAGACATTTTTAGTGGTTTTTTGATGATTTGTCACATTTGCTGGCAAAATTTTTGTTCGATGACACTAAAAACAATTATACCGTAATGTTAGACTCCAAACTATCAGTTGACTGAACTAAATGGCATACTGTATCAGTCTGTGTTTAATGTCACTCTCTTCCTTATCTCCAGTTCTAGTGACCTCAGTTGGGCTCCTAGTCATGTCTCAATGCCAGGCAACAAACTTGCCAACAGGCTGGCCTTTCTTTGTATGTCAACGATTTCTGCATTTGGTACAGCTCCCACTCGGTAGCCTCTTCGGAATGCCAGCTCCAAGGTGCTGTCTGGTGGGTATCTGTATGGTTTCTTTACCATAGTTTCCAATACTCTCTCACAAAAAATGCGGGTCATGCATCTCTGTTGTACCACAGTCTGTCCTGATCTGGAACTGTACTTAGGTACCCAGCACCTGGATTCTGTAGCACAGTCCCATTTGTTGGATATGCTTTTTGATAAAAAGAAACTGACTAGGCTGCCACAATTCGTCACCTGAAGACTGTTTGCATTCAGAAGCTTAGTGGTCTCTGCTTCCTTGTCCACATGCCTCAGGGTGTGAATTGTGCTGCTCTTATCCGTATTTACAGGATCCTAGTTTTGTCCCAACTGGACTACGGTTGCCAGGTTTATGGCTTGGTGACTACTTTGGCTTTGAAACTATTATAGCCAGCCAACGAATGCAGCATTGTATGTCCCCTGGTGCCTTTTTGACTAGTCCTGTAAACAGTTTCCTTGCCAAAGCAGGGATCTCGCCTTCAGTTTTGATTGTACCAGCTTGATGTACTATGCAATCGGCCATTCAACAATTCCCTGATCATCCCATATATTCCATTCTGTTTACGTAAGAGGGGTGTCACTGTTCTGATTTCTGCCCTTGGATGGTATTACCAATTGGAATGTGCCTCGCTTCCCTCTGCCAAGATCTCCATTTCTTATCCTGGGACTGTGGTCCCTGTGTTTTTTTCACATACCCCTCTTAAATGTCGCCCTGGTCAAAGATTAGGATCGAAGTATTCCAAGGTTCTAAAGTTTTGGTCACCCCCATGACCTTCCAGTGTCTGTTATGCTCACTTCTTCAAGAATGCCAGGGTCCTACCATCTTTTGCACCAAAACTGTGAATTAGACAGAATATGCCATTATCTTTGCTGCCTGGAACATTTAGTGTGTTTATGGCAAAGCTGACAGCAGTTTGCGGAGCCCTCCATTTTCTTAAACAGGGCTCTCTTGTCTGTACTGGCTCGTCTCGTCTGTCTGTACTGGCTCGCCTCGTCTTGTACCAGCTCGCGTCGTCTCGTGCCGGCTCGCGTCGTCTCGTACCGGCTCGCCTCGCCTCATTCTGGAATCTGTTCTTTCGGACATGTCCAGGCGCCTTACATGGTGCATCGTGTCCATCGTGCACCGAGATTTTTTTATGCACCAACGATGATCATGGACTTCTTTGCACCTCATATCCAGCATAGTAGACAGTCCATTGTGGTGCTGTCATGTACCCTGTTGGTTGTAGCCCCCACACCACACAGAGATCGCTCTGTTGATGCCTGCACCATTAACTCCCCACATATGCCTAGGAGTAGATGTCTGTCACCCTGGGGCATCAGGGCTCCCAGCAATGGCCATCCTGCCAGGTGGCCTTTGCTGCAGCTGGGAGGCACCTGTGAGGAGGGCTCCTGGTTGGAGTGGGTGGCATCAGGGTGGATGACATGCCATGAAGCGTACCACATCATCACTTGCCGGTGGTCAAACACCAGCAGTCTCTAGCTGCTCCAGGTCTCAGATCAATGCAAGGAAGTGTGACCCTAAATCGTCCTGCTTCCTGGACACAGCATGGGAGGAATGCCAGGCTAAGGATGGCAGCGAATCTTACTCGCCATAATACCTAATATGTACAAGACCTGATAGGGAAGCCATCATGTTGATGAAGCCACAGTTTTTTTTGTAGACCATTTAGAGGGCAAGTTTGAGGAGGTGAGGGATTGTTGAAAGCGAGATCTGGGTCAGTCTTGATCAAAACGGCATCCTCCACCCAGTCATGGGCGTTACTCGCCTGTGACAAGCTGGGAGATGTTTCTGTTTCTATCACGCCCCATAATAGCTTAAAGATGGTCCAGAGTATTATAATCCACAGGGACCTTCTTCTGCAGACTGAAGACGAGCTGCACGCCAATTTAGAGTGGTGAAAAAAATGGCTCTGAGCACTATGGGACTTAACATCTGTGGTCATCAGTCCCCTAGAACTTAGAACTACTTAAACCTAACTAACCTAAGGACATCACACACGTCCACGCCCGAGGCAGGATTCGAACCTGCGACTGTAGTGGTCACGTGGTTCCAGGCTGAAGCGCCTAGAACCGCACGGCCACACCGGCCGGCTAGAGTGGTGAGGTGTTCATTTCGTCCGGCGCGTCCACTGGGGTCCGACAGATAATCAGGTCTCCACCGGTGCCTTCATCTTGGCCTTCGAGGGTGATGCTTTGACCAAGAAGGTCAAGGTGATGGTCTACCACTGTGATGTCAAGCCATATATTCCTCCCCTGATGTGGTGCTTCAAGTGCTGGAAGTTTGGGCATATGTCTTCCCACTGTACTTCCTGTCACCTGCTGAGATTGTGGAAGGACATCACATCCCAGTACTCCATGTGCCCCACCTCCCATCTGTATCAACTGCAGAGAGTGCCATTCTCCTTGCTCACCAGACTTCAGGATTCTCCAGAAAGAAAGGAAAATCATGGAGTACAAGACACTGGACCGACTGACCTACATTGAGGCCAAGAGGAAATTTGAACGCCTACATCCTGTACACATGACATCATCTTACGCTGATGTTACAACAGTTCTAGCCCTATCAGCTTTGCCAACCCAGCACCTCTCAGAGCCAGAAGACTAAACCTGTTCCCTTGATGGTGGGGGGCACTTCCCTCCCTGTTGCTCCTGCACCACTTACTTCAGGAGCAACACCTCCCAACCATTGGGGACGTCCATCACCACTTCTAAGCCAGAGAAGCGTACAACTTCTTCAGCTTCTCTCGCTAGGAAGGGGTTCCTTGGGTCCCTCCCTTCCAAGGTTTCTGCTAGTGGGAAATACGAAACCCACCAGTGGCTGAAGATCCCAAAAGCAGCTGGTCTAGAGCTTCACGCTCATCCTTGATCACTGAGACTGAATCAGTGAAGTCCTCCCAGCCAGGGAAACCAAGGAACAGCGAGAGTAATCCAAAAAAGAAGATCCCAAAGACCAAGGGAATTGCAATGGCACCCACGCCACCACTACCCACAGGCTCTGTGCCTGAGGATGAGGTGGAGGTTCTGGTGTCCGCTGAGGACCTAGATCTCGCCACGCCATCAGATACAATGGACATGTACTGCTCAGGAACTAAGTCGGTGGCAGCAGGTGACTCTGAGGCGTAGACTGCCTCATTGAGCGTTTCATGCTTTCCCAGCCTCACGATAATGTCATCCTCCAGTGGAATTGCTACGGTTTTTTCCACCACCTGGCTGAGCTATGGCAACTGTTAAGCTTTACACCTGCTTTCTGCATTGCCCTCCAGGAAACCTTGTTGCCGGCAATGTGGACCCCTGCCGTCCATGGCTATAGGGGATATTACAAGAATCGTAGCGATTATAATGTGTCAGGTGGAGTTTGCGTCCATGTCCTGAACTCAGTATGTAGTGAATCTGTGACCCTTCACACTCCTCTTGAAGCTGTGGTTGTCAGGATAAGGACGACGCTGGAAATAACTGTCTGCAACGTGTATGTCCCTCCAGATGGTGTGGTACCCCTGAAGAGCTTGGATGCTCTGATTCATCAACTCCCTAAACCTTGTGCTGCCCCTGAGTAAAAATTCGCTCATATTTTATCATCACAAGATGTACATAGCCTCAAAATACGCAAAGTGGTTGGATAATAAATATATAAATTTTATTTGTTAAAAGGAATTCTGTTATATGTCATAGAGCGCACGACAAAGTGGTGGGCTTGGCTGCCGATCGCGGTACAACAGCGACCTGGCGTCTAAAGAAAAAAAGAATACAGAAGGCCAAAGAAGAGTTAATCATTTAAAACAACAATGATGTAAAAGAATAAGAATTTTTATAGTATGTCTGAAGTAGACACAGAGTTCGTCATTTGTTCGTGGTTGGGACACTAGTTCGGCGTATGACGCTTAATTAATATTATATCTTGCAGTAGGAGAATTTATGATCTGACTTACGTATTTACATCGATAAGTAAAGAAAGGAAAATTAGCAAGATAATATGGGATTCTTTCCTGGTTGGAAAGTTTGAAATTTGTCATCACTTACGTATGGCTCATGTTTTCGTTTAATTCTGAAGAAGCTAAATCTGTTTTCACTTAAGGTGAGTAAACAACCATATAAAGTTCGTTGTAAAAAAGGGAATAATTCTCGGTCGGAGATTTTTCTTATGTTGATGGAAATGGGAAGTTTTGAAGCTAGATGCTTCCAAATGGTTTATAAAGTAAGGACTGAGCTGTCCCAGAAAGTTGAACACAGGTTCAGTGTAGTACCTGAAGTTAATTTCAGAATAAATTTTGTTTGGGTTGAAAAGTAACGCAGGTGATTTTGGTTGAATTTTCGTTGTCATCGGGGTAGTAGTTCTATATTGTAAAATACGCGAACCTATGAATTGATGAGAAAGCGAGGCCTCTGTCGTATATTGATTTATTTTGATGGCAGGTGTCGGTATATGAATGGTATGTTTGTTGGTGGTTGTGACTACTAACCCCTGTGGAGAGTGTAAACGATTGTGTGGTTAAATCCTGGTCATTTCACCTAAAGAATTTATACTATTGTAGTAGTTGTTCTTCCCATTTCAAACTGAAATAAGCAATTGCGAGTTCAATAACTGTGAGCACTTACGGTGATGACAGTACTATTGGATAGTAAGTAAAGTGGACAATTACCGGACATACTAAAAAAAGCTCTTATTCTACATTTCTGGAAAAAGATATTTTAAAAAGGGTTAGTAACCGCTAATGTCCAACGCCTGAAGAGGTTGAGTCTTATACATTATTTCATACACGGACAAAAGTGGCGGTGGAGCTTAGTGATTTGTTTTTCTTTATTTTTTACTTATTATTCAGTACTGAAAATAGGGATTTTTTTTTAAAATCTTTTCCAGCAAAAGATTATACAACAACTGAAATTGTTGAAACATAAAAGACTGAAATATTGTGTAACGTTCCTCAAGGGCAATAAATTAACGTTCATCGTTAAATTAAAATCAAAGTTCCATTGGTGTCAGAACTTATTGTGTAGTTAGTTAATACTACCTATAGTCTTATGTCAATGTCTCTGAGAATTTTAAATGCAGAAATAATAATACAAATACTTCTAAAGAGAAATATTTTGTAACGTTTTTCTCTAAAGTGAAAAGAAAGGCGTAAGATTGAATTTTGACAGTTACGATATAAGTTTTAAGCTGTCACAGAGGTTAACTGCCTCTGGTAGAAAAGATATATTTCAGCACATCGAAACAATACGCAAACAGTAGTCATTTGTCTATCAGATCAGCTGATCGCAAATAGGCGTTTTTGTGTCGTTAATTTTCTTTAACGTTGATTTAACAATCTGATGGAAATAACGGAGGAGGAGGAGGAGGAGATTAGTGTTTAACGTCCCGTCGACAACGAGGTCATTAGAGACGGAGCGCAAGCTCGGGTGAGGGAAGGATGGGGAAGGAAATCGGCCGTGCCCTTTCAAAGGAACCATCCCGGCATTTGCCTGAAGCGATTTAGGGAAATCACGGAAAACCTAAATCAGGATGGCCGGATACGGGATTGAACCGTCGTCCTCCCGAATGCGAGTCCAGTGTACTAACCACTGCGCCACCTCGCTCGGTGTGGAAATAACGATTTCGTTCATTATCTAAAGAAATATCGTTTTATATTAATCCTCTTCAAATACAGGGCACATACATAGGATTGTTTTATCGTAAGCAAACATGACTTACAGATTGCAATACTCGGGTACGTAATATTTTGTGCGTCTATGCACTGAGAGTCCCACTAGTATCTATATTGGCATTTATTTGAGTGGAAGTTATAAGTAGGGCAGTAATTTGTGATTTGTCGACTTGGAATTACAACGTCGTGAGCTTTTATTTGGGTGTTGAATTGAGGCGGTGCTGGACATCATCTGAAAAGAAAAAAAAAACTATTTATCCAATGTGTCAGTGTCAAATTAATTATGTTGCATGTAACGTACGCGTACAGGTTGCCTACTCTCTTCAACACTAACGGCCTTAATAAAATTGTGGTGTTACATTACTGAAGGAAGTTGTTGTCACCCAAGTATAGGCCCAACGAACATACATTAGTTTAGAGAATCCATCTCTAAAGATTCTCTTTAGTGTACTCAGAAGTTTTCTTATATATTGTGGATTCATTTACGATAATGATCTTGAGAGATCACAACTGTACATCAATATATTTTAACACCGCTCATCGTTTCGACTGATTCCACAACTAAGAAGGTAGATTGCATTATGTTGTGATTGCCTGTTGGCACTATTCTTTGAAAATCTGTTTGATACGCTAGTCAGGTAGTGTCGTCAATTTATGGTGTTATACCCTGTCAGTATCTTCCCTTGATATCTTCACCGGAATCTTCAGATACGTCAGTCAGGCAACCACAGCTCAGAAGTGGTGTGCTGTTTTCCTCAGAATTGATGATGCACTCTAAAGTGATTTTCCCGACGGGGTCAGGGATTTTCTCTGCCTCGTGATGACTGGGTGTTGTGTGATGTCCTTAGGTTAGTTAGGTTTAAGTAGTTCAAAGTTCTAGGGGACTGATGACCATAGATGTTAAGTCCCATAGTACTCAGAGCCATTTTTCTAAAGTGGTTGTCTATTGCCATCCTCTTTGGGATCTTCTGTTGAACACTGGCCGGTAATAACGTTTCTTCAGGGGTAGCAGTTCAACCTTTCCTATTTTTGGGAGATTTTAACGCCCATAACCCCTTGTGGGGTGGCACAATGCTTACTGGCCGACCTGGCGACATCATATTCTTGCCATATTGTATGAGTGGAGTCTCTGGGGCCCGCTCCCGATAATTATCCAAAACTTCCTGTCGCTCCATACTTTCCGTGTCAGGGTTGGTGCCACCGATAGTTCCCCCAATATCCAGGAGAATGGGGTCCGGCAGGTGTCTTGAGGGTATCTCTATTTTTAGTGGCCAGCAGCAGCAGCTGCTGCTGTAGGGCTGTTCATCTCACCTTCTCTGCATGCAGACGACTTCTGCATTTCGTACTGCTCCACCAGTACTGGTGTTGATGAGCGGCGCCTACTGGGAGCCATTCACAAGGCACAGTCATGGGCTCTAGCCCACAGCTCCAAGTTTTTATCCGCAATGACGTGTGTTATGCACTTCTGTCGGCATCGCACGTTTCGTCTAGGACCAGATAATTATCTTAATGACGATCCACTCACTGTAGTGGAGGCATATCGATTCTTAGGACTGGTTTTCGACGCCCGATTGACTTGGCTTCCTCACTTTCGTCAGCTTGAGCGCAAGTGCTGGCAGCACCTCAATGCCCTCCGCTGCCTGAGCAACACCAACTGGTGTGCAGATCGCTTTACGCTGCTGCAGCTCTACAGAGCCCTTGTTCAATTCCTCTTTGACTATGGGAGTGTTTTTTCTGGTTCAGCGGCGCCCTCAGCATTGTGTTTGAATAGCGATGAGAGCTTCTGGACGCGTCTGGTGACCAGTGTCCTGGTGAAGGCCGGAGTTCCTCCATTGAAGGTTAGGCATGCACAACTGCTGGCCAGTTACATTGCACACATTGGTAGTGCTCCTGTGCATCCGAATTATCGTCTCCTTTTCCCAGTATCCGAAAAATTGTACTCCAGATATGGTTTCTACAACTCTGTTTTCGTCTATTTTAAGTATGTACCATAGTGTTATCGTTATTTATACAGATGGATACCAGCAGGGGAATGCTCTCGGTTGCTCTGTTGTTTTCCCTGATAGGGTTTTCGAAGTGCATTATCCAGAACAATTTACAAATTATGATTTGGAGTTATATGGCATTCTAATGGCACTGGAGAGGGTTCACAGACATCACCGTACGAGTTTTCTTGTCTGTTCTGACTCTCTTAGTGCACTGCAAGCGCTTTACGAAATGTATCCGGTAGACCCACTGATTCAGCTAATCCATGACTGCTTACAGGGGCTCCAACACCATGGCAAGGAGGTAATCCTTTGCTGTGTACCTGGCCACATTGGGATACAGGGTAACACCATGGCTAATAAAGCTGCCAAGGAAGCATGTCGGGATGATGCTGTCCATCAATGTCCCATCCTGTTGCACGCCATTATCTCCTTTTCTGACTGATGCATCATGCGTCAGTAGGAGAGTGAATGGTTGCAGGTGTCGGACAACAAACTGCGGTCACTCAAACCGACCACAAAAGCTTGGTGGACTTCGTGTCAGTCTCGCCACTGGAAGGAGGTTTTGCTTACCAGACTGCACATTGGGCATAGCCCTTTCACACATAGCTTCCTCCTCCGGGGGGAGGATCCACCTTCCTGTGAAGTTTGTGGCATGCCGCTTTCAGTTCAACATATTGTGGTTATGTGTGTCCTGTGTACTAATAATATGGCAGTCCTTGCCCTCGCTGGAGATCTGCCCACCGCCCTCGCAGATGCCGATACCAGTGTTAACTGAATGGTGAAATTTTGTGAACTATGAGGCCTCGTCCGTAAACTATTGGGGAAGGACGGCAGACTTTAGTACGTTATAATTTGCTCTGCATGTGGGGACAGCCTTCATCCCCACCCATGAGATTTCATGTTGATTTTTCATCAGGGCGCTCATGACCGTGATGTCGAGCGCCCCCTCATCCCAACTCATCATCATCATCTTTTCCCACCCACGGCGGTTCATCTCCTGCATCGACGACCAAGGTCAGGGCTTACAACTGCAGTTTACATTCGATCCCTTCTATCCAAACTGGAGCCCATGCCTTTGCCACCTATACTCGAGGTCCATTCATGTACACCTCCACAGAGTACACCTAGGCCATGGCTTCTCCTGGACCTTTCACATGACCCCAAGGACTCAGTTAACTCCGCAGCTCTCCGCTACCACTTCCTCTCGATTCTCCACACGTACCGAGGTCAGGAAGTGGTTTACAACGACGGCTCGATGGTGGCTGATGGTCACATTGGCTTCACATATTTCAATGGAGGACACATTGAACCGTATTCCTTGACCGATGGCTGTGCAGTGTTTTCACTGCAGAGCTGGTGTCTATATCTTGTGCTCGTGAGCACATCTGTTCATGCCCTGGGGAGTCGTTTCTTCTGCATACTGACTCCTTGAGCAGCCTACAAGCTATCGACTAGTGCTACCCCTGTCATCCTTTGGTAGCGACCATCCAGCAGTCAATCTATGCACTGTAACGGTCTAGTCGTTCAGTGGTGTTTGTCTGGACCCTAGGTCACGTCGGAATCCCAGGCAACGAACTTCCCGACAGGCTGTCCAAACAGGCTATTCGGAAACCGCTTATGGAGGTTGGCAATCCAATAACTGACCTGCATTCGTTTTTACGCTGCAAGGTTTTTCGGCTTTGGGACACGGAATAGCATAGTCTCAGTACGCACAACAAACTGGATGCCATTATGGAGACTACAAATGTGTGGTAGTCCTCCATGAGGGCCTCTCGCCGGGACTCTGTGGTTCTCTGCCGGCTCCGCATTGGCCACGCTTGGGCGATCCACGGCTGCCTCCTGCGCCGTGAAGACCCACCGCAGTGCCGGTGTGGCGCGCTGTTGACAGTTGTCCACATAGTTTTTGGGTGCCCTGCGTCATAAACTTCTTTTACCGGACTCGTTACAGCTAATTTTTGCAGACAACGCGTTATCAGCTGATCTAGTTTTACGTTTTAAGCGTGAAGGGGTTTTTTATCCTTCTCTGTAAGTTTTAGCGCTTGTCGTTTGTCCCTCTGTTTTCTCTCCCTACTGCTTTTAGTTTGGAGGTTTTAACGTGTTGCAGGGTGGCTGGCTTCTCCTTTTTATTCTCGTGGTCGGCCAATCATGATATTCTGTTTTCTTGTTTTAATCTCTTCTAACTGATTCTTGCGTCTCTCTGTTGTTTTCTTGTCCTCTTTTGTTCCTTGTAGTGTTTGTTGCCTTTCGTTCGTTCTTGTGGTTTTTCCTTCCTTTCGGTACTGTGCTGTACTTGTCTTTCGTTTTATTCCTTACCTTGTGGAATTATTTCTCAAGAACAAGGGACCAATGACCAAGCCTTTTGTTCCCCCCCCCCCCCCTCCCAACCCCCCCGCACCGTCCCACCCTCATCCGATATTTCTAACAGAAATGTGTTTAGTTAATCAGATAAGAAAAGAATCATTAATTTTATGTATTCATAACCATTGGTGTATTTAACTTACAAGGAAATGGTGCAAACGTACTCTGAAATTTTTCACAGAGTAATAATGGTACTTTCAAAGAAACCCACTGCCAAAATTTTGGCTGCAATGGCATTTTGTAAGAATTTAAAAAAATGTTAAAGTTACTCGTTTTGGCCACATGAAGGACCACTTGCAACAGCCGTACGTACAGCCCATCCAGCCTACTGCAATCAGCAGTGCAAATCAGCAAATAAGCAGACGAAGCCGTGAGAATGTAGCGCGAAGTTCAAAGTACACACGCACGAATTTTAAGCACTTAAACCACACGAATAATGCCTCATCATTAATTTTTTGAATAACTTGCGGTTCATATTGGCAACTAAACTGTTGCAGATGTAATTGTTACAGAAATGACTACAGAGGAAAGAAAATCAAGGCAGTGTATGATGCTCATGTCCATTATAATTATCTGGGTTGTTATGCCGTGGTCGGCTAATGAATTCTGTGTCAACTCCCAACGTTTCGTCCCCGTCTGCGGGGGACGTCTTCAAGGGGGTCTGTAGCTCGATGGAAGGTCCAACACACCCACTGGCTCGCTACTGACTCCAGTGGGTGTTTTGGACCTTCCATCGAGCTACAGACCCCTGCAATGTCTAGTTTTCTGTGAGAGGTAGTGGAGCGTCTTAATGTCAGTAGAGAATCTCACACAGACCTTGAAGTCGCGGCAGAAAACGAAATGTATGACAGTGTTTGAGGTGAGAGCCGGTGAGGAAGGGGCTATACCATCAGGAACGATTCGATGGCAGCACGCTACGCTATTGTGGGAAGTACTGTGAAATCCCTTTCTTCGCGCTGGAGGCCGACCTTAGCTATTGCGCCCGCATCGGTGTTGTATATGTCTTTCTTCGGCTTAAATTGGAATGAGCACTTGTGGAAAGCTGTAGAAATGGGTGCGACTGCAAGATGTGTAGGGTGTGATTAAAACCAGGTTGTAATTTTACTGTAGCAGACAGGTTTGGGGAAAGTGACTCGTTTAGAGATATGAGAATACATGAAATATGATTGACTTGTGGGTGTGAGCCTATGAAAGTATGTGTTTAAATGGACGTAATTTATAACATATATCGTAACGTTAGAGATCTGAGAAGTTAGTGTATATTTCTTACGACCTCAATGAGCACATAATCTACTACTACTGTCTGTCATTGCATATAGCTCAGCGGACATAACACAGAACCTCTGATATGGTATCGAGACAGAATGCGTTGCAAAAGCTAATGATTTATCTTGTTGGGTGCGGTGTGATGGAGTCGCAAATAGCGCTTGCATACCACTTTCCTTAGACGAATCACTTTCAAAGTTCAGTGATTTTATCCCTAGGCTGCATCGTTGGCTGACAATACATATTCCTACGATCACCATCATGGTATTTGTGCAGAAAAAACGACCTCATTCATAGGTAATGTCGTACATCGATTCGTAATTAAGGTATAGGTTTTAAAATGGATACTTGGGTGCACCTGTAGAACCAAGACTGACTGTGACAGTAACATGCACTAGTTGCTGGAATCGGTTTTTTTCTTTAACATCTCAACGATTACGTGTCTCTTTCTAAGACACGGTGGTAGGACTCGAAAGAAGAACTTAAGAGACATGCATGCCCATCGCTGATTTTCGATCAGTGTTGTTTTGTATGGTAGGCAATTAGTTATTGACGAAGTAATATACTTAGTAGTATTGGTGGGTGCGTGATATGATCGCATTTGAGCACCAGGTTTATAAAGTATGTGTACTTGTGGAAAGGAGATGAGTGTGCCCTGTTGTAGGGGGGGAGTAAGGATTTGATTTGATTTTGAGTACTGTGATAGCAATGGGGGGAGTATGTCCAGTTGTAAGGACGGTACAGCTATTTCCAGAGCCACTGCCGACAAGAGGATGTATTTCCAATACTTCGCTCATTCTCGAATGCTGTTCAATTGTGGGTGCGATCATAATATTTAATTGTAAGTATAATGATAAAGATGTATGCGACCGGTTTTCCGGTATGATTCCGTGTATGCAAAGTCCGTGGTGGTACTGATTGACGTCTCCCGTTAACAGCAGCACCCGTGCAAATGCAGAGGCCTGTTGGATTGTAGGAAGTCACTCTCCGAATTGTTCTACAAATTCGCGATCGTTTCCCCTCGACATAAATGCGTTACTGTCTCTGCTTCCTTGCCTGCTCGCTTTTCTATGTACATCTCCAGACTCGGGAATTACAAGACCTCACGTATTTTCGCCATAATACAGGGTGGCCCAAAAAGGATGGTCACATTTTAAATAACTATAACTCCATCAGTTTTACAAATTAATTTTATTCAATTACGTAACTAAATGCTCCCAGGCACCCAATTACAAGAACTAACCACAAAAAATCATGTACGGAAAATGACTTCCGGAAGATGGTGTCCTTCCTCGGTGATGCATTCCACAAGTCTTTCCTCGAAATTTTCTATCACTTTCACTACTGTTTCTTCTTGAATTGCCATAATTTCCGCACTGATTGCCTCCTTCAGATCAATTAAGTTTCGGGGCTTCTTTACGTAGACTTTTGACTTTAGGTATCCCCAAAGAAAAAAATCACAGGCTGAGAGGTCAGGTGATCTCGCGGGCCAGTGGACATCTCCAAAACGCGAGATGATGTGGTGGGGGAACATCCGCCTTAAAACACACATGGAGTCATTGGCTGTGTGGGCCGTGGCCCCGTCCTGTTGAAACCAAATTCGATCTCGATTTACATGTAACTCTCACAGTTTCGGCACCAAAAAGCTACGTAGCATGTTAATGTAACGTTTCGAGTTCACTGTGACTGTAGCGTTGTTCTCCTCAAAAAAATAAGGACCAACAATCCCCAATCTTGAAATTCCACACCAGACTGTTACCTTAGCACTATGAAGAGGCTTTTGGTGCAATTCTCTGGGATTATCTGCTGCCCAATACCTGCAGTTTTGTTTATTGACATAGCCGTCTAAATGGAAATGGGCTTCATCTGACATAAGAAGCACAACATCATTATTAGAGTACAAAATGTCAAGCATTGATTCACAAAATCGTCTTCGCTGCTCAAAATCACGATCATACAGCTTTTGCGTGATCATAATTTTGTATGGGTGAAACTGTAACTCACGGCTTAAAATACGCTGCAACGAACTACGGCTGAGGCCTAAAGTTTGAGCATGACGCCTAGTGGAACGACACGGGCTTTGCAGCACTGACGCTCTAACATCATCAATGTTCTGTGGAGTAACTGCCGTATGTGTACGCCCTGTAGATTTACCACTTTTGACAGACCCTGTTGTCCGGAATGCAGTCACCCAACGTGATATGGATCTGCGATCTGGAACGGGTCCATCACGCGCTACACCAAAACGTTGTCGAAACAATCGTTGCACAGTAATAAACGATTCATCATTTCTGAAAAACTGTTCCACAGCAAAAACACGATGCTCGACCGTCCACTGCGCCATCTCGTGGCAAACTGGGTGTAATGGCCGACTTGCAGACGGCCGGCAGTGGTCTCTCCTCCTCGCCTTTCAATGGTACTACGCAGTTCAAATCCGACCATCCTTTTTGGGCCACCCAGTATTATACCATTTTTCCCCTATACTTCTCGATATCAACTACACAGCAGTAGCTTCCCGATAGCTAATGACACATAATTCCCGACATATAGACTCGAAATCATTTCTCTACAAATACGAAAGTTTAGGTACGTGGAGCGTCCTCTAGACCACTGAGTAACTAGAAACAAACACTTGAAAAATCATATTTCCAAATGCGAATACCGATCGCACTGACCTAACATACTCCAAATGATCCATATAATTTACAAGCCAACTAAGATCCTTCCCATGTCTAAAGAACAGGCAAACGTATCTTACAAGGGAACCTCCCCATCGCACCCCCCTCAGATTTAGTTATAAGTTGGCACAGTGGATAGGCCTTGAAAAACTGAACACAGATCAATTGAGAAAACAGGAAGAAGTTGTGTGGAACTGTGAAAAAATAAGCAAAATATACAAACTGAGTAGTTCATGGGAAAATATGCAACATCAAGGAGTCTGGGCACGCGGGAGCGCTGTGGTCTCGTGGTAACGTGAGCAGCTGCGGAACGAAAGGTCCTTGGTTCAACTCTTCCATAGAGTGAAAAGTTTAATTTTTTATTTTCAGTTTATGTGACAAACTCTTATGTTTTCATCACTTTTTTGGGAGTGATTATCACATCCACAAGAAAACCTAAATCGGGCAAGGCAGAAGAATCTTTTTACCCATTCGCCAAGTGTACAAGTTAGGTGGGTCGACAACATATTCCTGTCATGTGACGCACATGCCGTCACCAGTGTCGTATAGAATATATCAGATGTGTTTTCCTGTGGAGGAATCGGTTGACCTATGACCTTGCGATCAAATGTTTTCGGTTCCCATTGGAGAGGCACGTCCTTTCGTCTGCTAATCGCACGGTCGCACGCTTTTGCGGTGCGGTCGCAAAGCACAGACACTAAACTTATTACAGTGAACAGAGACGTCAATGAACGAACGGACAGATAATAACTATGCAAAAATAAAGAAAGTAAAATTATCACTCGGGGAAAGACTTGAACCAAGGACCTCTCGTTCTGCAGCTGCTCACGCTACCACGGGACCACGGTGCTCCTGAGCTCACATGGTCCATGATGTTGCCTATGTGGCCCATGGACTACTCAGTTTGTATATTTTGCTTATTTTTTCACAGTTCCACACAACTTCTTTCTGTTTTCTCAATTGATCTGTGTTCAGTTTATCAAGGCCTATCCACTGAGCCAACTTATAACTAAATCTGAGGGGGGTGCGATGGGGAGGTTCCCTTGTTAGTCCAGTCATATTGCAGATATACCTTGCAAAAGGTGGGGTAGAAGAGTTTATTTTTTCAACTCTTTCATATGGTTGGAAATATTAGAAAACCGAGTTTTGCCAACAAAATTTCGCTTGGGAAAACTTTCTGTAGACAAAAAACTTCGAAAATTTCGGACTTTTTTCCGTTTTTTCAAAATATCTCAGTTTCATTTGCTCCTATCGCTTTAACGTCTATTTTCTTTTTTAAAGAGCACAAAATTCTCTACAAATTTGATTCTTGCCATTTTTTTCTACTCCCAATATCTAAGGCGCTACAGCGCCTCAAAAAATACCAATTTTTCAAATTTTGAGCATAGTGGCAAGATACATTATTTTTGAACACTATTTTTTCAGTTTCTGTTTGTGTAGTATAAATACATTATACATCATGTTATATGTTGGAATTTACCACCTCACTTTCAAGTATGCAATTTCTCTGTATGCAACATGAGGATTGCTGGGCACCCATCTATTGTGATTCTTACATCACTACCTGAAGTTCACTATGGGTCACCTCAGCCCTGGTATTTGTAAAACTATAAATATAAAAATACATCATTAAGAGACACACACACACACACACACACACACACACACGCACACAAAATAAATTGTCTCAGGAAACTGAACTATTATTAGCTGCAATAGGTTGGTTGGTTGTTTTGGGGAAGCAGACCAGACATCGAGGTCATCGGTCTCATCGGATTAGGGAAGGATGGGGAAGGAAGTCGGCCGTGCCCTTTCAGAGGAACCATCCCGGCATTTACCTGGAGTGATTTAGGGAAATCACGGAAAACCTAAATCAGGATAGCCGGACGCGGGATTGAACCGTCGTCCTCCCGAATGCGAGTCCATGCTTCATGCACCATCCCTTCACTAAGCGTTTTCAAAAAACGGGTGTGAGCAGACTCCCTACGTTTAGGACTACAGTCGATAAGTGTGCTCAGTCCTTTCTTTTTCACATTGCATCCACCACTCACCACAGTTTTTTCGCAAATGAAACACAAATTCATGTCAGACATACTCATTTTCAGCTCCACAACATATACTGAATGGAAGCGACTCCATACTGTAGGACCCTTACTGTTGTGTGCTAATAGCAGTCAGCGCGCTGTGAACAATCACTAGAGATAATTAATTGCCTTCCGCCCACCAAAGAATAAATACGCTTTTGTCCGCTAAAGAACAATTCCTACATACTTTTTCTTATAACTGATTATTAACGTCAATCAACTGTAGAAAATGTACGGCACCTGCATGCAATCGTATTACATATTGTAACACAAATAAACTTCACGCAATCCGACGTGAATGTGTTCGTAGTTACTGAATATGATGCTGTTTGTCCTGGCCCTGCAGCAGAGTGAGATGGTAAATTCCAATGAATAACATGATGCGTAATATGTTTATACCACACAAATAGAAACTGAAATAACAGTGTTCAAAAATTAGGTAATTTGCCACTTTGCTCGAAATTTGAAAAACTGGTATTTTTTGACGCGCTGTAGCGCCTTAGATATTGGGAGTAGAAAAAAATGGTAAAAATCAAATTTGTAGAGAATTTTGTGCTCTTTAAAAAAGAAAATAGACGTCAAAGCGATAGGAGCAAATGAAACTGAGATATTTTGAAAAAACTGAAAAAAGTCCGAAATTTTCGAAGTTTTTTGACTGCAGAAAGTTTTCCCAAGAGAAATTTTATTGGCAAAACTTGGTTTTCTAACCTTTCCAACAATATGAACGAGTTAAAAAAATAAAATCTTCTACCACACCTTTTGCAAGGTACAGGCTTTTTTTCTGACAGTTTCACTGGACTATCTTCCGCACACCACATTCTATCTTCTCTCAACTAAATAATGACGCGAAATGTGCACTGTCAACCGAACAGTTTACATGGGCGGGAATAACACTCCATCGCAATCATAAAATCTTCTCAAAGTTTCATTTGATTACGAAAGCCGCCCAACACATACTACGTCTTAGTTCGCTAGACAAGGGCAAAGTTAACTCATATACATTCCTACAATCCAACAGACCTCTACAACCGCACGGATGCTGCTGTTAACAGGAAACGTAAATCATTCCGGAAAACCAGTCGCATATGTGTTTATCATTATACTTAAAATTAAATGTTACGATCGCGCTCTCAATTGAACAGCATTCAAGAATGAGCGAAGTATCGGAAATACACCCTCTTGTCGGCACTGGCTCTGGAAATAGCTGTACCTTCCTTATAACTGGACGTACTACCCCACTGGTATCACAGTACTCCAAGTCAAATCCTTACCTTCCCTGCAACAGGGCATAGTCATCTCCTTTCCACAAACACACATACTTTATATGCCTGATGCTCAAATGCGAACATATCACGCACCCACCAATACAACTAAGTGTATTACTTCGTGAATAACGCATTGCCTACCATATCAAATAATACTGATCAAAAATCAGCAACGGGCATGCATGTCTCTTAAATTCTTCTTTCGAATCCTACCACTGTGTCCTAGAAAGAGACACGTAATAGGCGAGGTGTTAAAAGAAAAGAAAAAAACTGATCCCAGCATCTAGCGCATGTTACTGTCACAATCAGTCTTGGTTCTACAGGTGCATACAAGTATCCATACCCGCTTTACGAATCGAGGTACGACATTACCTCTGAATGAGGTGTTTTTTTTCTGGACAAATGCCGTGACGGTGATGAAAGGAATACGTATTATCAGCCAATGATGGAGCCTAGGGATAAAATCACTGACCTTTGAAACTGATTCGGCTAAGGAACCTAGTATGTACGCGGTATTTGCGACTCCCTCACCCCCCCCCCCCCTCCATCCACCAACTAGATAATTCTTTAGTATTTGTAACGCACTCTGTCTTGACATCATATCAGAAATTCCACGATATATCCACCGAGTTATAGGCGATGACTGACTGAGAAGGAACACAAACAGTAGTAGTAGATGATGTGCTGACTGAGGTCGTAAGAAGAAAAATGTACGCTAGTTTCTCAGATCTCAAGTGTTACGCTATATGTTCGAAATGATGTCAATCATTTGGAACCCATTCAAACACAACTTGCATCGACTTACAACCACTATTCAATCATATCTGTCGCGCTCTCATATCTCAAAACGAGGCACCTTTCCCGAACCTAGCTTCTACAGTAAAATTTCAACCTGGTTTTAGTCACCCCCTATGCGTCGTGCACCTGATCCCATTTCTACAGCTTCGCGCATGTGATCGGTCCAATTTAAGTCTGAACTGAGGATAAGTCGGAGTAAGACATATCCACCAACTTCAGCAACCTCTGTAGAAACAGAACGACCTGAATTACACCAACAGGACCGTGTTTTGACCATTTGATGGAAATGCATGCAATGTGGTACGTTCCCAAACTAGATACAAATACTACAGACCTACGTCCATTCAAATCAATCAGCTCAACAGATAAAAATTACGAACTATAAAAGCTCATACGAATTAGAAGTTCGCAATGATACCCGCAAAGTAGAGAATGGATGGTTTAGCTATGATACTGAAATTGAGGAAACATGCTGTCACATGATTGGCTGGTGTTGAAGTTAGTGTAAAATTGTTCGCACTGTCAAGTTTAATGTTTATTATTAGAGTACATGGATGGTGTCTTTTCCATCCCACCCCTTCATTGGTTAGCAGATAATGATTGACTGATATGGCTTGTTTGAATTGGGGAAAAATGTCTCGTGGATGGACGGCAACTTCTGGGGGTTGCTAGCAACAAAACAGTGATCGCATACATGAATGCAATATGAGGAATGAGTCGAAAGGGAACACACAGTCGTCAGCTATTCCGTCAGTGTGAGAGATGAGTCTAAATGTATAGGTCGCCATTTGCTTTCGGACATCAGTTTGGAGACCTACGCCAACGCCGTAAAAGTCTTATACTTTCGTTATGTTGTAAGTGGGTTTTTATTTAAAATAAGCAGATGTGTGGCGTGTTATGGTAGTTGCAGTAACAAAATGATTTACACCATGCAATGTCTAGTTTTCTGTGAATGGCCGTGTATCAGGGCGTCTTAATGTTAGTTTAGAACATGAGACAGGCATCAAACTCGTCGCATAAAAACGAAATGTTTGGCGTTGTACAAAAGCGTGTTAGAAAATAGTGTTTGAGACAACTAAACAGGACGAGAGGGAGCGGTCATACGATAATTCGCCTAGAGTATAGGTGATCAAACTTTAAAGTGGCCTCGGCTGTGTCTGCGTATTTAATAGAATCGTGTCATAAATACAGCATCAGCAGCAGTAGCAGTTTGAGGTGAGAGCTGGTGAGGAAGGGTCTATACGGCTAGGAATGATTGGTTGGCTGCACGCTACGCTATTGTGGGAAGTATTATGAAATCAGTTTCCCCGCGCTGGAGGCTGGCCGCTGTTTTGCGTCATTGCTTCCGCATCGGTGCCTTGGTGACTTCTAATTCGTATGAGCTTTTATAGTTCGTAATTTTTATCTGTTGAGCTGATTGATTTGAATGGAAATGGATCTGTAGTACTTGTACCTAGTTTGGGGATGTACCACATTGCATACACTTCCACTGAATGGGCAAAACACGGTCCTGTTGGTGTAATTCAGGTCTTGCTGTTTCTAAAGAGGTTTCTCAAGGTGGTATATATGTCTTTCTCCAACTTCTGCTCAGTTCAGACTTAAATTGGACCGATCACAATCGCGAAACTGTAGAAATGAGATCGATTGCACAACGTGTAGGGGGTGACTAAAACCAGGTTGGAATTTTACTGTAGAAGCTGGGTTCGGGAAAGGTGACTCGTTTCAGGATATGAGAATGCGACAGATATGATTGAGTAGTGGTTGTAATCCAATGCAGGTATGTGTTTGAATGGAGAGAGGTGATTCCTAATGATTGACATCATTTCGAACATATAGCGTAACACTAGAGACTTTGAGAAGATGATATGATTGCGATGGAGTGTTATTCCCGCCCACGTAAATTGTTCGGTTGACTGTTTGTGCACATTCCTCGTCTTTATTTAGTTGAGAGAAGATAGAATGTGGTGCGTGGAAGATACGTTTGCCTGTTCTCTAGACATGGGAAGAACCTTAGTTGGATTGTAAATTATACGGATGATTTGGAGTGTGTTAGGTCAGCGAGGTCGGTATTCGCATTTGGAAATATGATTTTTCATATGTTTGTTTCTAGTTACTCAGTAGCCTAGAGCTAAACTGTCGTGTTTGTAGAGAAATGATCTCGAGTCTATATGTCGGGAATTATGTGTCATTAGCTATCGGGAGGCTACTGCTGTGTACTTGATATCGAGAAGTGTAGGGAAAATGTTATAATATTATGGCGAGATATGTGTGTTCTTGTAATTCCCGAGTCTGGAGATGTGCATAGAAAAGCGGGCAGGCAAGGAAGCAGAGACAGTAATGGCGAATTTGTAGAGCAGTTCTCAGAGTGACTTTGGTTCGCTGATGTAAAAGGGGTGATTTTGTATGATGGAGGGATGTGAACTGCATGTTTACTAAATCGACAAGGTACTCGGTGATATATTGCTGGGATGGATATCGGTTTCACGCTCCAGTATTGTTTCGAGTCTGGTATGTATTTGATGATCTGTAGACAAAATTTTAGTGTAATTCTCGCCGCTACAGACCACAATCTGGGATTAGGTCATAGGAGAGATGACAGTACGATCTGATGGCAGTTATGTGTACTATGTCAGCTGGACAGTAGATCTTGTGGTGGCGACACCACCTGTAAAATAAAGGCTTGTGTTCATATCTTTTTTCCCTCCATTTCGCTCGACTATCTTGGATGACGTCATGTGCTGTACACATTAGTACACGTTAATACAGGTTAGTGTACGTTAGTGCACGTTAGGACACGTTGGCCTGCCAACATGGGTCGGTAAGGGTCCATGATGCTGGGTTGTGGATTGTGGTGGAGACTTTAACTACTTGATTCCAAGTCCAGGTGGGTGTGGCATTGCTGAAAATTGATTCAAAGTCCTAGGTTCTGTGAAGTCGAATCATGTGACTAATGCGGTAGCCAATAGGAGTACAGCATTCTAGGGGTGAGGGGTGCTAGGTCGTGAATGAACACCGCACTGATAGTGGGAAAATGTGAAACTTCTCATTTGATAATTGAATATTGAAATTTTAAGCTGACTTATTGAATATGATTAAAATTGAATTAAGTATTTAGGTAATTGATAGGTTAGATACACGAGGTATGTGTTACTTTCGTTAGCATATTTACAGAAGACTATGTCCAGCCCAAGTATATAGAGTGCATTCTTGAGACTGTGATGTAAGTGGTCGCTCGTGGGCCACTGACGCGGCAAGTGTTCAGTTATAACGCGCGCGCGAGACAGAGACACAGAGAGAGCAGATGAACTTGTGTCATCACTCGACTTCACGGTAGCGCCTTCTGGTGTCCACGATAAGAACTAAGTCAGTTGGGCTCTGGAGCTCGTGTGAACACAGTGGGTGCTGTCATCTTGAATACTGGTACTTGCGTCATGATCTGACGTCAGGAGAGCGCCCTCTGGTGGCACCGATATGAACCAAGGCAGTTGGGCTGTGGAGCTCGTGGTGGGTACACCGGGTGCAGCCATCTTGAATGACAGTACTTGCGTCATGATCTGGTATCACGGTGGCGCCCTCTGGTGGCACAGATATGAACTAAACCAGTTGGAGTTCAGACCCAGTGGAGAACACAGCTGATCGAAATTGGTTAAATAATAAAGACAAGTCCTTATTTCCCACCATTTTCTTTGCTTAGTAGAGATAAGCGTGGTGTGATGCGTTATCCTGTTGGAATTTGACTTCCCGCCATTTTTCTTGGTGAGGGGGGTGTGGCACTTTACCACCAAAATTCAAACTTCCCGCAAAAATCCGCCATCTTGATTGACGTCAAAGCCGCCATCTTGGATGACGGTACTTTGGTGTTGAACCAGCCTAGCCCCAATACTGTTGTAGATATACTATCCTAGGTTTATTAATATGTAACAATTATATGAACCACACTGAATAAAGTACCATAGGAGGTGGTCTTACAAATAATTAATTTTTCATGGTGGCATTTTTAATGTTATTCACACACTTTCACTATCTCACCTTACTGTAATGAGTAGCTTCTCAGCAGCAGAAGTAGTAAGTCAGACATCTGTGTCTTGCTTTGTCAGAGCAGCTGATTCCTACGAAACGTGAAACTGTCTGGACTTATTCTGTAGAATTCACGGCATTTTTGTGTTCGTGGTGACACACCTCACAAAAAACCGCAGCCGGACTGTACGATCTGAGTTGGGTGAACCACTGACTTTTAAATATACATACAGTAGACATGCATAAAATTTAATAACCTTAAATTAACTTAACCCTTAAGGTTAAAACATGAAGTTATTGCTGATAAGGCTTAAAAGTTACGCAACGTGTACGCCTAGTTGCAGTAATAAATACTCATCTCTTCCTAAGAATTCAGTGAGTAGGTTGCACCTGCGTTCCATGGCACAGAACCTTGACGTCAGGAATCACGGAAGTTAAATAAAGTCTCAAATCGCTTTGGTCAAAGTCAGTTTCTGTATTTAGTTTTTGAATAGGCATGTGAAGAAAACAACTTTTCGCACAAATATGTGGGTGAAATCAGTGATAAAGCCATGTATAGCATTATTCGCTAACAATAGAAACTCTTTTAACTTAATCAAAACCGAAGTAATGACAAAGGTTTATAACTTGTCTGTAACTGAAAACCAGTGGAAATTTCAAGGAATTGCTCTTTTATTCACGTGTAATGTGGATTCTAAAATTGTTGACTCTTTGAAGGGATTGCGAATCCAATTGTTATTGCAGGACATAGGAGGGAAATATTCTCTGAAGGTTTTTCCAAGTCCCTTAAAACGTTATTTAACCATGTTCTTGACATTGTCGTCAAAAGAAAGATGATTTGCCACTAGTAAGTTGTAAAGGGTATCACAACACTTTGTCTGATTCTTGTTGAAACACATTTTCCAAAAAATGAATGAATGATTCGATACGGTCTTGTACAATATAAATGTTTGTATTTGACTCTTGGAGGAATAAGTTTAAACTGTTAATTTTAGAGAAAATGTCTGCGAAATAAGCTAAAGTCTGAAGCCAGATTCCATCTTCCATGCACTTTGTTTTGTGAAAGGCGTGACTGGCTAGTAAAATGCAAACTTCATCTTTAAGCACATACAGTCTGGAAATAGTTCTACCTCTAGGCAGCCAGCTACCTTCAGTGTGAGACAATAAAAACTCATAAATCCTTCCCATCTCCTCATAAAGCAATGCAAAGATGCGGGAACTTGTAGGGGAAGACTTAATAAAGTTAACTTTTTCACTGCATAGTCCAGCACTGATTTAAATCCAAGGGGCATGCATTTAGAAACAAGAGCCTGTATATGAATGCAGCAATGTGTCCAAGAAGCGTTCGACTCTACCGATTTCACTTTGTCTACAAACTCAACATAACACCCTGTTAGAGATTTTGTTCCATCTGAACAAATGCCTACACATCGAGTCCACTCTATTTAAATTTCGCGAAACTTAAGTATATCTACTCCCCATCTTTACCACAGTAGCGCCTCTACAACTGACTCAGCATTAATACCATGAACGAAAAGTACCAAAACAGCTAAATTGACAACGTCAGTCGGTTCGTCAAGTTCAATCGCGAAAGGGGTGGCACGAACTCTTTCAAAAATTTCACTTTCGACATAATTTGACATGTCTTTAATCCGGCGGTTGTTGACACATACAAAAAAATAAGTTTTGCATCACTCCCGTTTCCAGAACTCCCGAAGACAGAGGATGACTGAGGATATTGTATCACAGACACAGTCCCTTTGACTGTTGAGAGATGTCACTAAACCCACCCAAAGATGTAAACAACCATACATGAGCAGCACCTATTAGACGGAGGGAGTTCCGACAGCCGATCAGTTCCAGTTATTCCACCAGGACGGATGAAACGACTCATGTTATCTGTAGTTCAACCATGCCTAGACGGTCAATAACGGTTCGATCGCGTCCGCATTGTTACTTTGTGCGAGGAAGGGCTCTGAACAGAGAAAGTATCCAGGCGTCTCAGAGTGAACCAAAGCGATGTTATTCGGACATGGAGGAGAACATACCTCCCTCAGGCCACCCAAGGGCTACTACTGCAGTGGATGACCGCTACCCACGGATTATGGCTCGGAGGAACCCTGACAGCAACGCCACCATGTTGAATAATGCTTTTCGTGCAGCCACAGGACGTCGTTTTACGACTCAAACTGTGCGCAATAGGCTGCATGATGCTCAACTTCACTCCCGACGTCTATGGCGAGGTTCATCTTTGCAACCACGACACCATGCAGCGCGGTACAGATGGGCCCAACAACATGCCGAATGGACCGCTCAGGATTGGCGTCACATTCTCTTCACCGATGAGTGTCGTATATGCCTTCAACCAGACAATCGTCGGAGACGTGTTTGGAGGCACCCGGTCAGGCTGAACGCCTTAGACACACTGTCCAGTGAGTGCAGCAAGGTAGAGATTCCCTGAAGTTTTGGGGTGGCATTATGTGGGGCCGATGTACGCCGCTGGTGGTAATTGAAGGCGCCGTAACGACTGTGCGAGAGTGAATGCCATCCTCCGACAGACAGTGCAACCATATCGGCAGCATTTTGACGAGGCATTCGTCATCATGGACGACAATTCGCGCACCAGTCGTGCACATATTGTGAATGACTTCCTTCACGATAACGACTTCGCTCGACTAGAATGGCCAGCATGTTCTCCAGACATGAACCCTATCTAACATGCCTGAAATAAAACTTCCTGGCAGATTAAAACTGTGTGCCTGACCGAGACTCGAACTCGGGACCTTTGCTTTTCGCGGGCAAGTGCTCTACCAACTGAGCTACCGAAGCACGACTCACGCCCGGTACTCACAGCTTTACTTCTGCCAGTACCTCGTCTCCTACCTTCCAAACTTTACAGAAGCTCTCCTGCGAACCTTGCAGAACTAGCACTCCTGAAAGAAAGGATATTGCGGAGACATGGTTTAGCCACAGCCTGGGGGATGTTTCCAGAATGAGATTTTCACTCTGCAGCGGAGTGTGCGCTGATATGAAACTTCCTGGCAGATTAAAACTGTGTGCCCGACCGAGACTCGAACTCGGGACCTTTGCCTTTCGCGGGCAAGTGCTCTACCAACTGAGCTACCGAAGCACGACTCACGCCCGGTACTCACAGCTTTACTTCTGCCAGTACCTCGTCTCCTACCTTTCAAACTTTACAGAAGCCCTCCTGCGAACCTTGCAGAACTAGCACTCCTGAAAGAAAGGATGTTGCGGAGACATGGCTTAGCCACAGACTGGGGGGTGTTTCCAGAATGAGATTTTCACTCTGCAGCGGAGTGAAAGTTTCATATCAGCGCACACTCCGCTGCAGAGTGAAAATCTCATTCTGGAAACATCCCCCAGGCTGTGGCTAAGCCATGTCTCCGCAATATCCTTTCTTTCAGGAGTGCTAGTTCTGCAAGGTTCGCAGGAGGGCTTCTGTAAAGTTTGGAAGGTAGGAGACGAGGTACTGGCAGAAGTAAAGCTGTGAGTACCGGGCGTGAGTCGTGCTTCGGTAGCTCAGTTGGTAGAGCACTTGCCCGCGAAAGGCAAAGGTCCCGAGTTCAAGTCTCGGTCAGGCACACAGTTTTAATCTGCCAGGAAGTTTCATATCAGCGCACACTCCGCTGCAGAGTGAAAATCTCATTCTGGATGCCTGAAATAGATTGAAAAGGGCTATTTATGGACTACGTGACCCACCAACCACTCTGAGGGACCCAAGCCGAATCGCCGTTGAGGAGTGGGACAATCTGGACCAAAAGTGCCTTGATGAACTTGTGGATAGTATGCCACGATGAATAGAGGCATGCATTAATGCAAGAGCATGCGCTACTAGGTATTATAGGTACCGATGTGTACAGCAGTCTGGACCATCACCTCTGAAGGTCTCGCTGTATGATGGTACAATATGCAATGCGTGGTTTTCATGAGCAATAAAAAGAGCGGAAATGATGTTTATGTTGATCTCTATTCCAATTTTCTGTACAGTTTCCGGAACTCTCGGAACCGAGGTGATGCAAAACTTTTTTTGATGTGTGTATTATCGGACAATTGTACCATATAGACTTTTTTGTGAAAGATTCTCCAAGCATGCACTTTACTACATCATTTGTACATGGCTGCACTAAATCTTCAGCTATTGAATGGAGTTTTGCAGTTTTAGCAGTTCTCTAGCTAACGTGATAGGACACTTCAAGAGCATTGTGATTTTTCGACTTGTCAGTTTTTCGTGCTAAAAAATCTGCAGATTTGCTTACAGGGCTGGAGTGTTTAGTTTATAAATGGTGTTTAGAAGAGAAGGTTTCGGATTACTGTCAGCAAGAATGTCGCCACAAAGGACACACCTTGGTCTTGGAAGCCCCGTCTCCTATACAGGGCGATTCACGAAGATGTGAAAAAATTTTAATGTTATTCTACAAGTAAAACTAAATAAAAAAGTTCATATAAACATGGGTCCGCAGTTGTTTAGTTACAGAGTTACGGCTAATAAAAGATTTTGCCTGAAATTTAGCAACTTTGCTAATATGAAGCCATCGCAAAACTGTACGAGGTTGAAGTAAAGCACGATTTCCATTTTTTTTTTGTTATTGATGTAGTGAATCTAATAAAACATGTCCCAGACATGTAGCTGCAGTAGTTTTTCAGAACATCTAGAGAAGCAAAGATTATTATACAAGTAAATGTCTACTTTCCATTAAGAATTTAGAAATGTTTCTGCAACTGTTGGCAACCGTTAGCGAGTTTTTTCAGTCGTTTCCTTACCTTGAAACGAGGTAGTTTTCTGTATTGTTCAGTGAAAGAACATAATAACAGTGTATTTAAGTGAAACCACTTAGTAACTGTTGTAGTTTGTGGATCACAGCTACAGCTGACTGCACAGCGTTTTGTAATCGCTGGCCCATTTCTCAATAGTAGCAATTTTTATTTTACTTTCATTTGTATTTTATATTTATTATCAAAATGAAATGTTAATTAACAAATGTGAATCAATTTTTTATCAAAAATAACGCCTTTGTATTTATAATAACTACACTGAAGTGCCAAAGAAACTGGTATAGGTATACGTATTCAAATACAGAGATACGTAAACAGGCAGAATACGACGCTGGGGTCGGCAATGCCAATATAAGACAAGTGTCTGGCGCAGTTGTTAGATCGGTTACTGCTGCAACAATGGCATTTCATGAGTGTACCAGCCGGCCGGAGTGGCCGAGCGGTTAAAGGCGCTGCAGTCTGGAACCGCACGACCACTACGGTCGCAGGTTCGAATCCTGCCTCGGGCATGGATGTGTGTGATGTCCTTAGGTTAGTTAGGTTTAAGTAGTTCTAAGTTCTAGGGGACTGATGACCTCAGATGTTAAGTCCCATAGTGCTCAGAGCCATTTGAACCATGAGTGTACCGTCAACATCAGGAATCCGGTAAAACATCAAATCTCTGACATCGCTGTGGCTGGAAAAAGATCCTGCAAGAACAAGGATAACGACGACTGAAGAGAATCGTTCAACGTGACAGAAGCGCAACCCTTCCTCAAATTGCTGCAGATTTCAATGCTGGGCCATCAAAAAGTGTCAGTGTGCAAACAATTCAACGAAACATCATTAATAAGAACTTTTGTAGCCGAAGGCCCATTCGCGTACCCTTGATGACTGCATGACATAAAGCGTTACGGTTCGCCTGCACCTGTACCAATATTGGACTGTTGATGACTGGAAACATGTTGCCTGGTTGGACGAGCCTCGTTTGAAATTGTACCGAGTGGATGGACGCGTATGGGTATGGAGACAAACTCATGAATACATGGAGCCCGCATGTCAGCAGGAGACTGTTCAAGTTGGTGGAGGCTCTGTAATGGTGTGAGGCGTGTGTAGTTGGAGTGGAACGGGACTCCTGATATATCTAGATACTACTCCGACAGGTGACACGTATGTAAGCATCCTGTCTGATCAGCTGCATCCATTCATGTCGATTGTGCATTCCGACGCATTTGAGCAATTCCAGCAGGACAATGCGACACCCCACACATCCAGAATTGCTATAGAGTGGTCCCAGGAACACTCTTCTATGTGTAAACACTTCCACTGGCCACCAAACTCCCAGACATGAACGTTATTGAGCACATCTGGGATGTTCTGCAGCGTGCTGTTTAGAAGAGATCTCCACCCCCTCGTACTCTTACGGGTTTATGGACAGCCCTTCAGGATTCATGGAGTCAGTTCCCTCCAGCGCTACTTCTGACATTAGTCGAGTCCATGCCGTGTAGTGTTGCAGCACTTCTGTGTGCCCGAGGGTGCTGTACACCTTTTCTTTGGCTCAAAATCTAAGAGTATTCAGCAGCACGAATACGATTTTGCCATGAGGCGAGGAACTGATAATGGCTCTTGGGTGACAAATGGCCAAGGCGAGACACAAATAAATGGAACAATTATCATGTAAGCATACCAGCAGTGAGCTCAAATTTCGGTGAGTGCTCACATGGGCACATGCACTTGTTGTCAAAGGGAATGTTTTGTGGCGCAAAGCACTGTTTTAAATGTCGATCTTTGTTGCGCGTATAGAGACAGCACAATGCTGGTGAGTCTCAGTACTTCGTGACCTGGGTCTCAGACTCAAAGCACACAGCCACATGTTGTATCCGTCGTGGCTCATGCACAGGGCCAAACTGTGATGTTATCACATTGAAGGGAAGATCAGAACTGAGGACGAGGTTAGGCTGGAGGAACTGTAGCTAGTCATGGAGCTACTGTCTTGGTCCCGGTAGCCAGCGACCACAATAAATGGGTGTCCAATCGCACAGCAGAATCGAGAGCTTTGAGTGGAAGTGGGCGTGGCATTAGCACATGGCTTTCTGAGCTTTCTGAGCCGAAGACTCACTCGTGTACCCTTGATGACTGCTTGACACAAAGCTTTACGTCTCGCCTGGGCCCATCAACACCGACATTGGACTTTTGATGACTGGAGGCATATTGCCTGGTCGGACGAGTCTCGTTTCAAATTGTATCGAGCAGATGGATGTGTATGGGTATGGAGATAACCTCATGAATCCATGGACTCTGTTTGTCAGGAGGGAACTGTTCGAGCTGGTGGAGGCTCTGTAATGGTGTAGTAAGTGTGCAGTTGGAGTGATGCGGGACCCCTGATATTTCTAGATACGACTGTGACAGGTGACACTTGTGTAAGCACTCTGTCTGATCAGCTACATCTATTCATGCGAATTGTGCGTTCCGACAGACTTGGGCAATTTCAACAGGACAATGCGACACCCCACACATCCAGAATTGCTACAGAGGTGGTCCCAGGAATACTCTTCTGAGTTTAAACACTTCCACTGGCTGCCAAACTCCCCAAACATGAACATCATTGAGCATACCTGGGATGCCTTGCAACGTGCTGTTCAAAACAGATGTCTACCCCCTCATACTCTTACGGATTTATGGACAGCCCTGCAGGATTCATGGTGTCAATTCCCTCCAGCACTACTTCAGACATTAGTCGAGTCCAAACCACGTCGTGCTGTGGCACTTCTGTATGCTCGTGGGGGGCCTTGTGTGATGTTAGGCAGGTGTACCAGTTTCTTCAATGTAATTGCACGAGGTGTTCTCTTGGTCCTTGGACATCGAGTTCTGTCATCGATGATGATCACTGCTGAGGACTCCATCAAGGGCAACAGGAAGACGCCAAAGTCTGTGACATGGACATGGCGTCTCTGACATGATTCAGCACATAATATAGATCGTTCTGCAAGAGATACCTTGTATCAGTCTGTGCTCTGCTTTTATTCTCTCACAGATGTTATGTTTACATTACCACGTGTCATGTAATCTCTTGGAGACTGACAGGACTGCTTGCTACTCTGCTGCAGAATGACTTGGTATTACAGCATTCTCTCTGGGTTTGTTGTCTACAGGGTCACAACGACATAGCGCGGGTTAGTTTCTGTTAACTGTAGGTGTTATTTGCGTAGCAATCCGAACTGGTGCAATAAAGTATATCCGTTACATGCTAGTAAGTGTAATCGCCTTTATTATGATATAACATTTGTTAATTTACATTCCCATTTTGTAATATAGAATACAAATAAAAGTGAAAAAAGGAGAGATGTTGCTACCATAGCCCGCGTCATGTGGGAAATATTTCGCGCAAAGAGGTGCAGCGGAAGGGAAGCGTGGAGGGGATGAAGTCTGTGCATGTGTGGCGGCAGGGAGCTGGTTAACAAACTTGGCGTTGCCGAACTGTGTAGCTGCCAACAACAACCAGGTTCGTTTGCCTATGGTACATAGTATTTACGTTCTAATCTATGAAGAGGACCAAAAAAATTTTAAAACAGATTTCAGTTAATCGTCTATATGAAAGAAATCTTGCTTCTCGTCTTGACAGTTGTGTCCATTGCTTCATAGCTATAGCCCCCATGTTGCTGGGGAGCGCGAAGAGCAGATGCAGCTTTGTGAAGACGCCAAGTACAATTTTTCTTAAAATGACGGTTGTCTAACCACAAGGGCATATAAAATGGTTCCAATATGATTGTATTTATATGACAACTGCTTCTACTCCATAGAATTTTTTAAAAATGTGTGCAATGTATGTATGTGAGTGTGTTTGACAGTGGTTAAGTGTAAATCACAGTGCATAAAAAAGAATTGCAAGCAGTAAAGACTAAAGCAAAAGACTATCGTATAAATGGTTAGTGTGCTGTCATATTTTTCGATGACAACAAACATTATGGGTATAAACTAACTCATTCGACATTCGGCGAGATTGCAATTAAGATCCACTGAACAAGCAAACAATTAACCATCTCCTGTGAAAAACCCGACAGAATGCTGACTGATAACATCGAAAACCACCGATATCTCGACAGGTACCTCTTCCTTTTATATTAAGGCATTTTCCAATTTGTGTCCTGAAAATGACAGGGCTTTACTTGCCGAAATAACGGCGTGTCTGAGGAATTCATTCAGCCGCATTCTCGCAATTTCTTACAGCATACAACACGCTGGGAAAAACTTAACTTCTCCTTGGGAAATACGTAGAACATTATACTCTGCATACTTCATAGGATAAACATTCCTAATCAATAAAAGGTAAGAAGCTCTCACATGCTATGTATATAATTGATATGTTGACAAAATCGTTTTTTCAAAAAATCACGAGTCTTTAAAACCAACATCCACATCGTAGTTCCATCGTCATTGCAATCTGAGTCTGTGTCCATACCATCTGATTGTAAGTTTACGATGATAGGTTCAAGGCTTATCCCCATCTTCACCTCACTACCAACACACTGTAATATTTTCTACTTTCTTGACTGTGTTATATTCTAAAGTATTAACTGTGTGCTGTATCTGTTAATTGGTGTTCATTTACTGGAACATCCAATACTGAACTAATAGGGTCAGAATGTTCAACATTATTGTCAGTCTTTTCTTCCATTAAATCTAAAATTTAATCCAAATATTGTACTTTCTTCTTTCATATATAGCAGGGCTTAACAACTGGCCGGTTTTGAGCGCGAGTACTCGCGTCTGCTCAGGCACGTGCTCGCGAGCAGGTGCATGGTCGTGGAGTAGGGCGGGAGGGTAGGGAGGGGAAATGCGCGCGCACGTATGAATAGGACCGCAGCGTGCCTATTGAATTCGCGCCGACTGTGTAAGGTTAAAAGTACTACGATCAGCTCTTAACAGTCACTTCGCTGGTTAGGAATCATGTCAAGTCGCCGTTGTGTAACCCCAACCATGCTTTCGCAGTTCAACCCCCATTGGGAGGAATTGTATCTGTTTACAGAAAAAGATGGTGTTGCAAAAAGTTTAGTATGTCACAAAACGCTGAATTCTTTTAGGAAATTTAATTTGCAGCGACATTATATGTCGTACCACGCGAAAGACTACGGAAGTGGAAAATGTGATGGACCAGATCGTGCACAGGAAGTTATTAAACTTAAAAGGAAGCTATCCGAAGAAGATCTGGATGACGAAGAAAAATCAACTGAGGCAGCTCTCAGAGTGAGCTACAAAATTGCTTTGTTTTTAGCAAAATACCTGCGCCCCTTCACTGATGGCGATTTAATAAAAGATGTTTGGTAGTTGCAGCGGAACATTTGTGTCCATCTAAAGTTGAACAGTTTCGGATTGTGCCATTATCTGACATGACCATTATGCGTCGCATACAGGACATGGCAGACGACGTCCAGAGCCAGCTTGCAAATATCTATAAAGATTTTATGGCGTATTCCCTAACTCTGGACGAAAGTGTTGATGTCACTGTAACAGCGCAGCTTTCCATATTTATTAGAGGTGTTAATAGAGATCTTCAGGTGAGGAAGGAGCTCCTCGATGTAGTAGCCATGAACACTACAACCGGAGGTGATATTTTAAGTAGTGTTGAAGAAAGTGTTGAAAATATAGGATTGTCGTGGAATTCTTTAGTTTCAGTGTCTACAGACGGTGCACCAGCGATGACAGGGAAAACATTATGTTTCGTTGCGCTGTTGAAGGAGAATACGCAAAAACCGTGCCAAATGAAATAAGGGGCGTTCACTGTGTGATCCACCAGGAAAACTTATGTGCAAAGATTATCACTCTAAAAAATGTGATGAGTGTCGTTGTTCGTACAACCAATTATATAAGGAAGCATGGGCTACAACACAGATAATTTAAAAGCTTTCTTGATGGTGTAGAAAGCCAGTATGGTAGCCTGCCTTATTACAGCGAGGTCCACTGGCTTAGTCGTGGCGAATTATCAAATCGAATTTTTGCCTATTAGATGAGATAAATATGTTCATGGAAATAAATAACATGTCTGTTACTGAATTGAAAGAGCCTTCATGGAAATGTGATCTCGCGTTCTTAGCAGATTTAACTAGCCATCTGAATGCTTTGAACATTTCACTACAAGGTAAAGATCTGCTAATTACTCATTTCATAGATCGAATACGAGCTTTTAAAATGAAATTGACACTTTGGGTGAGTCAGCTGGAAAAAGGAAATCTAACTCATTTTCCTAAATTATCGTCCATGCAAGGTGTTTACAAAGACTGTGAACGTTATTCACATAGTTTAGCTGCCCTTAAGGAAGAATTTGATCAACGCTTTCAAGATCTGACAGCACTAGACAGTGATTCTGATCTGTTCTCCTCTCCATATTCAGCGAATATTGAAGAGATTCGTCCTGAGCTACAACTAGAAATTATTGACCTGCAGGGTGACAGAGAATACAGAGACAAATTTCAGAACAAGAAAAACATTTTGAAATTTTACAGACACTTCCCTCAGGATAGATTTCCTCATTTGCACAAACTGGCGGCTACAATAATATCAATGTTCGGTTCCCTGTATGTTTGTGAATAACTGTTCTCTGCAATGAAATGTAACAAGACGCGCCTGAGAAACGCATTGTCTGATCGAAATTTAAACTGCACACTGCACCTACGATGCACAAGAACAATTACTCCGAACATAGACGCAATTGTAAAGGGCAAAAAGTACAAGTTAACAGAGAATCCCACACTTCAGTGACACCTTTTATTGTGTAACAGTTCACAAATTAATACGAATGTTTATTTGTTTCATTTGTCACAGTAATAATTCGTGAGTGATATCCCTGCAGGTGGCCGCGGATTTACATTGACTGGCAGCAGCTGTTGTGTGCCCTACGTGACTCTCCCCACTCTCCGCTCTGGTCCGGTAGTGGGGGTAGCGTGCTCGCGCTGCTCCGTGCTCGCGCCTTGCTGCTCACAGCTTGCTCCGCGAGCACGTATGTTGTGAAGCCCTGATATATAGTAATTTCTAGTTTGTCAAATCTTTTATTGAAGTGAGTACTAAAATCAAGCAGGGTTGCCATGTGAAGGGATTCGGTGTGTGACAAAACCATGAAATATTCCTGAAGCAATTTTAGTTTTTAATTATATTCTTTACCGTTACTTGCTTTAGTATACTACAAATATTTATCCACAGAATTAAACAACACTGAACATTTATTGCATGAACTTAAACAACATACTGTATATGTAGATAGTCCATACCAATATTTGTTTCGCAAATAAAGCACACCTTCCTTTGCTGCACCGTATTTCAGTTCTCCAAGGCACATTTCACCTTTCTTTCACTTTAAGGCATCATCAGTGGAATCTATAATGATTTCAGTTTTATTTTGATATGTGGTATTTATAGATTATAAAACAGTTCACATCTCGTTTTTTTATGTAAATAAGTGATTACTCACAGTTGTCCGCATTTTCAGTTGACACCTGCATGTCCTGCTATCTGGTTGCATGCTGGAGGTAACCCTACGAAACTCTATGAAACATAAGCATGTTTTTATGTTCCGATCTTTTTTCTTCCCACTTTTCATCTTGTTTGCTCTTGTGATTGTGATGCACTATCAGTTTTCTGTCACTAATTATATCGGGTGATCAAAAAGTCAGTATAAATTTGAAAACTGAATAAATCACGGAATATTGTAGATAGAGAGGTACAAATTGACACACACGCTTGGAATGACATGGGGTTTTATTAGAACCAAAAAAATACAAAAGTTCAAAAAATGTAACACAGATTGTGCTTCATCTGATCAGAATAGCAATAATTAGCATAACAAAGACAAAGCAAATATGATGTTCTTTACAGGAAATGCTCAATATGTCCACCATCATCCCTCAACAATAGCTGTAGTCGAGGAATAATGTTGTGAACAGTAGTATAAAGCATGTCCATAATTATGGTGAGGCATTGGCGTCGGATGTTGTCTTTCAGCATCCCTAGAGATGTCGGTTGATCACAATACACTTGTGACTTCAGGTAACCCCAAAGCCAATAATCGCGCGGACTAAGGTCTGGGGACGTGGGAGGCCAGGCATGATGAAAGTGGCGGCTGAGCACACGATCATCACCAAACGACGCGCGCAAGAGATCTTTCACACGTCTAGCAATATGGGGTGGAACGCCATCCTGCATAAACATCGTATGTTCCAGCAGGTGTTTATCAGCCAGACTGTGGATGATGCGAGTCTGTAACATATCAGCGTACCTCTCACCCGTCATGGTAGCAGTTACAAAACCTAAATCATGCATGCTCTGAATAACCAGACATCACCCATTGGTATTTTTTGTGATCTCTCAAATGCCTTTGATTGTGTAAATCATGGAATTCTTTTAGATAAGCTAAATCATTATGGTTTGAGTGGGGCAGTGCACAAATTGTTTAATTCATAGTTAACTGGAAGAATGCAGAAAGTTGAAATAAGTGGTTCATGTAATGTTAAAACAACAGCTGATTCCTCAAACTGGGGGGGCTATCAAGTATGGGGTCCCACAGGGTTCGGTCTTAGGTCCTTTACTGTTCTTGATATACATTAATGACTTACCATTCCACATTGATGAAGATGCAAAGTTAGTTCTTTTTGCTGATGATACAAGTATAGTAATAACATCCAAAAACCAAGAACTAAGTGATGTAATTGTAAATGATGTTTTTCACAAAATTATTAAGTGGTTCTCAGCAAATGGACACTCTTTAAATTTTGATAAAACACAGTATATACAGGTCCGTACAGTAAATGGCACAACTCCAGTAATAAATATAGACTTTGAACAGAAGTCTGTAGCTAAGGTAGAATTTTCAAAATGTTTAGGTGTGTCCATTGATGAGAGGTTAAACTGGAAGCAACACATTGATGGTCTGCTGAAACGTCTGAGTTCAGCTACGTATGCTATTAGGGTTATTGCAAATTTTGGTGATAAGAATATCAGTAAATTAGCTTACTATGCCTACTTTCATCACTGCTTTCGTATGGCATCATATTCTGGGGTAATTTATCGTTGAGTAGAAAAGTATTCATTGCTCAAAAACGTGTAATCAGAATAATTGCTGGAGCCCACCCATGGTCATCCTGTAGACATCTATTTAAGGATCTAGAGATCCTCACAGTAGCCTCACAGTATATATATTCACTTATGAGATTTGTTGTTAATAATCCAACCCAATTCAAAAGTAATAGCAGTGTGCATAGCTATAACACCAGGAGAAAGGATGATCTTCACTATGCAGGGTTAAATCGGACTTTGGTACAGAAAGGGGTAAATTATGCTGCCACAAAAGTCTTTGGTCACCTACCAAACAGCAACAAAAGCCTGACAGATAGCCAACTAACATTTAAAAATAAATTAAAAGAATTTCTAGATGACAGCTCCTTCTACTCATTGGCTGAATTTTTAGATATAGATTAAGGGGGAAAAAAACCAACTTAAACATTAGTGTCATGCAATATTTTGTGTAATGTAATATCTTGTACAGACATCTTTTATTAACCTGACACGTTCCACATCATTACGAAGTGTCGTATTCATGATCTATGGAACAAGTATTAATCTAATCTAATCTAATTTCCTCAAAGAAAAAAAGGCCCGATAATGGTAGATGTGGTAAATACAACCCATACCGTGACTTTCTCGTCGTGCAATGGAGTTTCCACGACAGTTCTAGGATTTTCAGTAGGCCAAATTGTGGGCGTTGACAGACCTTCAGAGCGTGAAAAGAGCTTCATCGGTCCACAACACATTACTCAACTGATTGTAATCTTCTGCCATCTTTTGAAACACCCACACCGCAAATGCCCTTGGCTTCACGAAATCACCAGGTAACAGTTCATGATGCCGATGGATTTTGTACGGATAGCATCGGAGGGTACGCTTAAGTGCCAACCAAACAGTAGTCTATGGAATGCCGGTGCGACATGCGACTGCACGAGCGCTGACTTCCCCGTGCATAGACGAACCCGCTACAGTCTCCATTTTTCCTGAACTGTCTCAACAGCATTACGCCTTGTGCTCGGTCGGCCACTACAGGGTCTATCGTCTAAACAACCCATGGCTTCGAACTTCGAAATCATTCTCACCACAGTTGCATTTGTCAACGGACCTTTACCCATTCAAATCCCCTTCCTGTGGCGATAGGAGCGTAAAGCTGAACTAGCACATTCCCCATTCTGATAATACAGCTTCACTAAAAGCGCCTTTTCAGGTAATGTCAACATGCTGCGACTGCTGGCGCATCTGATTCTCTCTTTTTTTTTCTTTATTGTTATTTTAAAACCTGTACAACAGGCAGGCTGGCAGCAGCATTCTACGCTGCTCTTCAGCCATAGAATAGACAATGAGAAAACAACAGAAAGAATACACATAAGTTACATAGCGGTGGGTAATAAAACAGTAGACACATAAAGACAAACACGGAGCCGTTCGCACTCGACGATAATCCACACTACAAACTGTTGTCACGATGCATTAACACTGAAGATGGCGATGGCACAGGTGAACGATGGAGTGTGACGGTGAACACTGAACACTAAACACGATGGCACACACGAGACACTGATGGCGATGATCTCTGGCGCGCAAATGTGCACTTAGCGTGTGCGAGTCCAGGGACCTGCCAAGAGGGAAGAAGGGGAAGGTGGGGGAGAGGGGAGAACAAAGATGCCAATGGCTGAGGAGATGGGGGAAGGGGAGGGGAAGCCTGGGGGAGGAGTGGGGAGAAGTGGGATTCTTTCTCTCGTTACAGCTCCTTTTATACACGGTTGTCATGCGCAGCCACTGACGTTTTGCTGTCCAGGGCCATCTGTCAGACATTTTGTGAACTTTGTTTCTTTTGTTCTAATAAAACCCCATGTCATTCCAGGCAAGTGTGTCAATTTTTACCTCCCTATCTACATTATTCCGTGGTTTATTAAGTTTTCAAAAGGCCTGCCCAGAAAGTAATGCACCACATTTTTGTTCTTCAATAATTCTTTATTGAAAATAATGAGAACTTCACACATGAATGAATGGTGTTTCATCTACACATCCTGTTTTTCCATGTAATCTCCATACCATTCTATGGCCTTCTTCCAGCGCGAAACAAGGGTGTGTATGATCTCTCTATACCAATCCTTGTCCTGGTGTCAGAGCCAGTGCTTCACTGTCTGAATCCTCTCCTCATCGTCCTCAAAATGTCTTCCACATAATGTGTCTGTCCTCACAATGACAACATCAGTTCGCTGCAACATGCCGCTGCAAATCGTGGAGCTCTGGCAAAGCGCCTTCTGATGGTCTTACCCTCCGTGCCCAGCGACTAACTCTACTTCTGTCGACAGCACATGATCCCTAGGGTTTGCACAAGTGTTTGTGAATATTCCCAAAACTTTCTTTCTCTGCAGTGAGAAATTCAATGACAGAACATTGCTCGTAACATACATCACCTACAGATGTCATTTTGAAACTATCCTGCAGCTATGCTATCAGTGGGAAGTGACAGAAACTTGGAGCACTCACTCAGGAGACTTCGAATAATACATACGTAACATTTCGCATTTGTAGCATTTTTTTTCAGCTGAGAAAAAGAATGTGGTGCAATATTTTCTGGGGAACCCTCATATATATATATACAGGGTGGAGAAAAATTGTTTCATGAAATTCTAACCCTCTATTCTAGAGAAGCTGCACGGTCATCAGTGGTATCTGTTCTTTCGAGAGCAGTTACTATCTTCATATATATATATATATATATATATATATATATATATAGCTAAAGGCTACCCAGCCACTGACCTTCGTCTGTGCGAATGCGCATGGGTTGCTCGAACTCTTACGGGAATCGTCACCTTAGTGTGTGCTAGTAATGAGTGGATGGGCGAATATTTATTAGGTACATTATGTATGTAGATTGTGAATAGTTGGGAAAGTGGGTCTCATGGGAAGCGTGCAAGGGATAAGTCCCTGCAGTAGCACTAGTCATCTGTGTCCTTGGTGGCTCAGATGGACACCGGCAGGGTAGCTCAGCGTGTTCGATCAGACAGCTGGTTGGCCCCTGTAATAAAAAACTGAGTGGAAGGATCAACAAACGAACTTTAGCGGATGTCATGTGACATCCGCAAGGACCAAATACAACTATCAACAACGAACAAAAAGGCAAAACAAAACAAAAAAATTACTGGTTAGAGCGTCTGCCGTGTAAGCAGGAGATCTCGGGTTCGAGTCCCGGTCGGGGCACGCATTTTCAGCTGTCCCCATAGAGGTATATCAACAACACCTGTCGGCAGCTGAGGGTTTCAATTAATTATCATTAACCCTGGGTAGCTAATCCCAGTAGGAACCAAAATTACTAATGTTATGTAGGTCGACAAAGCACAATTTTTAAACTATGGAAACCTGGCGCCATGCGTTCCGATTGGCCACGGGATTGCCCTGTCGTGAGGTGGAGACAAACAGCAAGACCTATTCAACACGTATGCATATCATTAGGGCAGTCACGGGGTGAGGGACGTTTGTATGTGTGAACCAACAACCATAGCGCTGTCCATCAACTGACGAACGGTAACATGGCAATCCCATGGACAATCGAGCGTGTGGCGCCAAGTTTTCGTAGTTTAAAAATGGTGCATTTTAGACCTACACAACATTAGTAATTTTCGTTCCTACTAGCATCAGCTATCCAGGGTTAAAATTTCCTGACACAATTTTGAAATTGTGGAAGCATAGGACAAACCACTACACATTTGCAGGGCACCTAAGAGAACAGAATCACAAACCAACCACTAGAGAAGAAGACACGAAAACAGTTAGATACAACCATAAAAATCGCATACAGAAAACGAAAGCAGAAAGGAGAACCCTGTTGAACTTGGCGGCTGGGGTGGCTGTGCGGTTCTAGGTGCTACAGTCCGCAACCGCGCGACCGCTACGGTCTCAGGTTCGAATCCTGCCTCGGGCATGGATGTGTGTGATGTCCTTAGATTAGTTAGGTTTAAGTAGTTCTAAGTTCTAGGGGACTGATGACCTCAGAAGTTAAGTCCCATAGTGCTCAGAGCCATTTCAACTATCAAGTACACATGCCAAACAACTAATTGTTTACAATAACAGATAAAATAATACAGTAACACTACAAGACAGGACTATTATCATAATAATAATGCCACCCAACCCCCCTTCCACTCACCTGTCGATGAACTTCTTATCAAAACATTTAAACCAAAACTGAAATCAGCTGAAAACCATACTTCCAGACAGTCTCTGACACATATTACATTCATGTTCAGCATTCTACAACTCACACTGAATAGAAACCAACACACACACAAAAAAAGACGTAACGTTAGCGACAGCCCTGGACATTGCACAAGTCCCGTCCATTCACCCCCTCCACACCAATCCACATGCTAAGCTCCGCCCATGGTCTGCCGCATGTTCCGACATCAAAGTTTTTAGTATCACAGATATGCCAGTCATAACAACAAGGGAGAACATCAGTAGTTAGTACGAGATCAGTTTTCCCGGTATCATTGTGAAAAGAAATAGAAATATGTATATTGAATATGCGAGTTGAAAAATCATCAATAAAAAATAAAACTGGCATCCATACTGTCATTTTTATTTCATGGGTTTTCGTCTGCAGTATATAAAAAAATCTGATATTTGTTAACTGCAGTCAGCGCCAATTTCTGTCAACTCACTTAGTGTAAGAAATTCTGTCGGGAAATATTAATTTCTAGTATCGCCAAGAATGCAGATGTGTCAATGTTGTGCATAAACAAGGCAAAGTCGATGTCTTGGTTTGTTTCTGATTACCTCATCAAGACTAAAGACTAAAGAATATACGAGTGGGATAGTGTAGAAATGCGTAATGCAAGCAGTCAGATATTTATACAGTGACATTCTTCATTAGTATTTGCATGTGTAATGGGTGAATTTTTACTTGTTAACTCTTGTGACTGCTTGCTTGTAACAGGTACGAGATTACTTTGAGTTCTTTTTTTGTGCATAATTTCATCAGTCTCATTCCAACCTATCTCATCGTACTTTAATGCCTGATGGATATCAGTTTTGACAGCAGTTGGTCACAACAGTCAACATTACATATCTTGTGTATGATAATTTTATTGAGAGTGTGTATATATATTTTATTCTGACAGCGTATTAATTCTGAAAATATTGGCATTTCCACTTTACTGTAATGTATTCACACAGTTTGACAACCTCCTGATAAATGATCAAGGTAGTGAGTATTCAAATGTTTGTGTTTTTCTTTGACACTTTCTGACTTGTTCTACGCCCATGAGAATCACCCCTTTTTGGTTTATGGAACGAAAACTGAATCCAATCTGAACTTAATAATTGGAATGTGGATGTAAGAAACACATTAGCAGAATGCAACAGCATGAAAGAAGTACTACACAGCTTTTTTAATGGCCAAAGCCAATGTTCTTGACTGCATTGGCAAATTATTTTTCCACCCTTAAAACTTTGCAGCATAACTTAAGACTGTGTGAATCACACACACAGAAAGTTTGGGTTGCACTGCCGGTAGTACAGTGATTTGGCTCCCCTGCAGAACTTCAGCCAGAATTTGTAATTTGTCACACATACTGTCTTAACTCTGAAAGTTGCCCCTCAGCTAGTATGTTGCTTAACATTGTCTACGTTCTTCTCATCATTCTTTTTTTGATTGCGCTACACAAATATACCCCAAGCATTGAGGTTACAGTTTTCAGTGTTTTCTTTTCATCACGCTGAGATCTACTTCTTCCTAAGCTATTCACCTAAATATCGAGTACTTGTGTTTAAAGAATCTGGTGTAAGTTCAGGTTCTGTCATCTTCATCTACATTTTCTGTAGAAGTTGCTGTCACAGGTGAAACCAAATCAGAAAGCAAGGGTACTGGCTTAGTGCTCACACCCGAAAATTCTTAAAGTCTTCTGTACTCTTGAATGACCTTTATATGTATTGCAGTTGCACGACTTTGACTTGAAATCCATCTTTTTGAAACGAGCAGCTCTTTCTTTATTGTTTGCTATAATATGATGTTAGCCAATGCCACTGTGCTTCGTACCATTGTACCTTTCATAGTATAAATGTGACATTATTTCCACTGACAAAAGTGCTGATGATAGAATGTGAGGGCATATTAGGTGGTATGATGTTAAATAATGTGGGTGTGTATGATTATATATGAGGTACTTAGTTTCATTTTATTATGATGACAAAATCCTAAACCATTGTAAGATGATCCTTGGATGAATAAATACAACACTGCAACCATATGAACAGTTTTTAGTATTAAAAAAATAACTTCATGTGGACATATGCACTACGCAGAGAAAACTGGAAGCAGCAGATATACAGACACATATATCATTCTATGAACATCACCAGGCGACGACACACTGGTATTAAGGTTCCACTGTACTCCAGGACCCCTTGACTGTTGCCCAGCAACAGCCTGGAGCAGGGAGGAAAAGGAGTAGTTGTTGGAAGTGAGGTCATATTATCTAGTAATGTAAAGCTCTATTAATTTATTTTCCAATGAAAAAATTCAATTACTGCACATGTACTAGAATCACGATGTAGTCCTTTAACTTGAGATATATGCATAAATTTCATTGTTTCTGAATTTGCAACCCTGCAACTTTCCACAGAGTTTTCATGTACCTATACAAATTGATATTTTTGATCTCTTACTAGGATCACTGACTGTAGTAAATCAGGGATGTTTAAGTTGTAAATGTTTTCCATTCGTGTTGTTTACAAGGCTGACCCATTAATGTAAGATTGTTCATCACATTCTCTCAGAATCAAACAAAAAACCCTCCCTATATAATATATATAGTGTGGTCCATTGATTTTGACCTGGCCAAATATCTCACGAAATATGCGTCAAACGAAAAAACTACAAAGAACGAAACTGGTCTAGCTTGAAGGGGGAAACCAGATGGCGCTATGGTTGGCCTGCTAGATGGCGCTGCCATAGGCCAAACGGATGTCAACTGCGTTTTTTTAAAATAGGAACCCCATTTTTTATTAAATATTCGTGTAGTAAGTAAAGAAATATGAATGTTTTAGTTGGACCACTTTTTTCGCTTTGTGATAGATGGCGCTGTAATAGTTACGAACGTATGGCTCACAATTTTAGACGAACATTTGGCAACAGGTAGTTTTTTAAATTAACAGAACCTAGGTACGTTTGAACATTTTATTTCGGTTGTTCCAATGTGATACATGTACCTTTGTGAACTTATCATTTCTGAGAACGCATGCTGTTACAGCGTGATTACTTGTAAATACCACATTAATGCAATAAATGCTCAAAATTATTTCCGTCAACCTCAGTGCATTTGGCTATACGTGTAACGACATTCCTCTCAACAGCAAGTAGTTCGCCTTCCATAATTTTCGCACATGCATTGACAGTGTGCTGGCGCATGTTGTCAGGCGTTGTTGGTGGATCACGACAGCAAATATCCTTCAACGTTCCCCACAGAAAGACATCCGGGGACGTCAGATCCGATGAACGTGCGGGTCATGGCACGGCGCTTCGACGACCAATTCACCTGCCATGAAATATGCTATTCAATACCGCTTCAACCGCACGCGAGCTATGTACCGCACATCCGTCATGTTGGAAGTGCATCGCCATTCTGCCATGCAGTGAAACATCTTGTAGTAACATCGGTAGAACATTACTTAGTAAATCAGCATACACTACATTTGTCTGCTTCTGATGTGCGGATTAGCCGCGACAGCTGCTAAAACACCTCCTCACACTCCATTTTAACACGGGTACTGTATCACGAAGCAAATACCGCCCTCACTGGAGGAATGTTACGTGATACCACGTACTTATACGTTTGTGACTACAGTGCCATCTACCACAAAGTGAAAAAAGTGGTCCAACTAAAACATTCATATTTCTTTACATACTACACGAATATGTAATAAAAAATGAGGGTTCCTATTTTAAAAAATGCAGTCGATATCCGTTTGGCCTATAGCAGCGCCATCTTGCGGGCCAACCATAGCGCCATCCCCCTTCAGGCTAGACGAGTTTCGTTCTTTGTAGTTTTTTCGTTTGATGCTTATTTCGTGTGATATTTGGCCCGGTCACTATCAATGGACCACCCTGTATATATATATATACTGGGAGAACCTCACAGATGTAGACTACTTCAGAGAACAAATACATATATTTCTTTTAAGCTGTCACAACAGCCTCAATAAATCTGCAGGAGAACATTATTCCACATGCTTTATTTCAAATTACATCGAGGAATAGTGAAGCTCCTGCAAATGTACTTCAGTTTAACACTATCACCTCTTCACTGCAAAGAAAATAACGCACAACAGCAACGTTATTAATTTCATAGCGCTAAGCTACTTCCAGGGTGGCTACTCAAACTAGGAAAAAAATTTCCTGAGAATTCAAGCAGCCAATAAATGCCATACGATCATTTCATTTACTAGGTATGATGTCTCCTTGGCTGTCAGGAGGATGGCAGTTCAAGTACCTCTGGTCATCCACATTTAGATTTTGCATGATTTCCCTAAACCACAGGTCCTCTGAAAGGGCACAGCTGATCTCCCTCTCCCATCCTTGAAACATTCTGAGCTTTGGGCACTCTCTAATGAACTCAGTGTCTAAGGGATGTTAAGCCCTGAAGTTCCTTCCTTCCCTGGCCTTGGGGTGTATAGGTCCCAGACCAGAGATCCCAACTGGGGAAGAAATCCGAAGATTTATAAGAGTTTGTGGAGATGGCACTGTCCAGACTGCCGACTACAAAGAAGAAAAAAAACATGTCACATTCCAGATCTTCACAATAGCCAGTCCATGATAAATTGATCCGAAAACATATTTTTCACCATGTTCAGCCATGAGCAAAATTGTCCTTTTAACTTAATGTAGGGTACTGGGTGAATAAACGTGTTTTTGGATAGTTTATGTCTTGATCAAAAACAATTTTCTTCTTTTTATGCAGACTTGTTTCACCAAAATTATAGCATTGTCAGTGTTTTTTTTAAAATTTTCTTCTATTAAGTAATAAGAAAATAGCTCTTTACTACAGAAATGTCAGTTTTTAAAAGAGGAATACTCACAAATTTGATACAGACAAAAATGTTTATACACTCCTGGAAATGGAAAAAAGAACACATTGACACCGGTGTGTCAGACCCACCATACTTGCTCCGGACACTGCGAGAGGGCTGTACAAGCAATGATCACACGCACGGCACAGCGGACACACCAGGAACCGCGGTGTTGGCCGTCGAATGGCGCTAGCTGCGCAGCATTTGTGCACCGCCGCCGTCAGTGTCGGCCAGTTTGCCGTGGCATACGGAGCTCCATCGCAGTCTTTAACACTGGTAGCATGCCGCGACAGCGTGGACGTGAACCGTATGTGCAGTTGACGGACTTTGAGCGAGGGCGTATAGTGGGCATGCGGGAGGCCGGGTGGACGTACCGCCGAATTGCTCAACACGTGGGGCGTGAGGTATCCACAATACATCGATGTTGTCGCCAGTGGTCGGCGGAAGGTGCACGTGCCCGTCGACCTGGGACCGGACCGCAGCGACGCACGGATGCACGCCAAGACCGTAGGATCCTACGCAGTGCCGTAGGGGACCGCACCGCCACTTCCCAGCAAATTAGGGACACTGTTGCTCCTGGGGTATCGGCGAGGACCATTCGCAACCGTCTCCATGAAGCTGGGCTACGGTCCCGCACACCGTTAGGCCGTCTTCCGCTCACGCCCCAACATCGTGCAGCCCGCCTCCAGTGGTGTCGCGACAGGCGTGAATGGAGGGACGAATGGAGACGTGTCGTCTTCAGCGATGAGAGTCGCTTCTGCCTTGGTGCCAATGATGGTCGTATGCGTGTTTGGCGCCGTGCAGGTGAGCGCCACAATCAGGACTGCATACGACCGAGGCACACAGGGCCAACACCCGGCATCATGGTGTGGGGAGCGATCTCCTACACTGGCCGTACACCACTGGTGATCGTCGAGGGGACACTGAATAATGCACGGTACTTCCAAACCGTCATCGAACCCTTCGTTCTACCATTCCTAGACCGGGAAGGGAACTTGCTGTTCCAACAGGACAATGCACGTCGGCATGTATCCCGTGCCACCCAACGTGCTCTAGAAGGTGTAAGTCAACTACCCTGGCCAGCAAGATCTCCAGATCTGTCCCCCATTGAGCATGTTTGGGACTGGATGAAGCGTCGTCTCACGCGGTCTGCACGTCCAGCACGAACTCTGGTCCAACTGAGGTGCCAGGTGGAAATGGCATGGCAAGCCGTTCCACAGGACTACATCCAGCATCTCTACGATCGTCTCCATGGGAGAATAGCAGCCTGCATTGCTGCGAAAGGTGGATATACACTGTACTAGTGCCGACATTGTGCATGCTCTGTTGCCTGTGTCTATGTGCCTGTGGTTCTGTCAGTGTGATCATGTGATGTATCTGACCCCAGGAATGTGTCAATAAAGTTTCCCCTTCCTGGGACAATGAATTCACGGTGTTCTTATTTCAATTTCCAGGAGTGTATATACCCTGGTTATCACATGCTGCAGCTTATTTTATTTTCTCTTACAACTGTTTTCCTTCACAGTTTGTCATCTGGAACCATAGAGAACTTAATGTAGAAAGTTATTTATACTCAAAATTTGCAACTGGGAATAACATTATTTTATTCTATGTGGAAGATTATTCTTTATGATATATTGTTGTTGATGTCTGTGGTCTACAAAGTGCTCTGCAAATGTGGAATGACTTCACATTTTTAGCTCTATTCTGTGTTCAGCGTACCTAATATTGAAATTTCTCCTCGCCTGTTCAATGTGAACCGAACTGCAATCCGGTTGATAAATACCAAATGTGTGGTACTTTGCCTGTGTCGATACTACTTGTCCTTAGCTTTCACTGCATGGAGTTACCTGTTGTGTGTGCTATTTTTAGTCTTTGTTTTGTATGTATGTTGCCTAACCTGTGAACTATTGTTGTGAGAGAGCAAGTATGCAATTTGCTTACTGTTGCGAGCACTTGTTGAATTTTAATAAGGCAAACTGTGAAAGAAAAACAGCTACAACACAAAGAACATAAAATCACAAAAACATATACATATACATAATTTTTTGTCTGGTATCAAGTCTGTGACTACTTTCCTTAAAAATTGAAATCTCTATAGTAAAAAGCAATTTACTTGTATTTAATAGAAATAAAATAAAAACCACTGATGAAGCTGTAACTTCAATGAAACGTCTGCATAAATAGAAGAAGAAACTGTGTTTGCCTGAGGCAGAACCTGTCCAAAACCAAATTTGTTTCTAAGCAAACATGGACCACATGGACCTCAAGAGTGAACAACAACTTCTTGAATCAATAGTGAAGATTTTATAGCTGCATCACAAGCATTGTAATTTCATACACCAACAAGTAATTTTCCGTTACATACCCAGCATACTGTGATGCAGGTGTGGGTACCATGGCATGGGATCACACTACTCCACAGGACTACTATAATTAGTACCAAACTCAGCAAATAATTTTTAATTTATAATACATACACGTTATTTGATATGGAAAATAAATATGGTACACAATGCAATGCTGAACAGTGAATTAGTGTGACATTCAAAAAAATAATCATTAGCTTTAATGTAGTGCACTACCATGTTATTCACTCTTACATACCTGGTGTAATGGTGCAGGTTTGTACAGGCATTGGCTCCAATGGGAGGAGTGACAAACTAGGATCCTCACAGACACCAATGCACTTACCAATTCCCATTGCCAGAGACCACCAGCCAGAATTCCAAGGCTGAGGTTTGCTCTCCAGATGCCAATGCCACTACTCCATCACCAGCTTTTTCTGGGGCAGGTTGATGGCACAGCCACCGCAGCATAGCCAATAACTTACACACCTAGGGCCACAGGCCTAGAATGCATATACCAAGGACCATGGGTTAGACACCCACCATCCATCTGATGGACGTACGCATTTGAAAAAGGTTTATGATATTTGCCAGAAATAAATCAACTAGTTCCAACCTGAGCATGGCTAAATTTGATCGTGTTTCCCGATCAGTGACCCTGCACACCTGGGGAAGGGAACATGACTGGCCTTCCTAACAACTCTGTTTAAGATGCCCCATGATCCAACAGCATCGACCTTAACCAGCACTGTCGACACTGTTACCCTAGTATGCTGTGTTGTTATGACATGCCATGGTATAGCATAATTATGTTCCACAGCAACATATGCAAGATGTTGGACCCTGTAAACAAATTTGAAATCATGATCCATACATAGTGTATTGTAACAAAAAAGTAATATTATACATATATGAAGTTAATAATACATCACAGTGTACTGCAATGCAATGTGGTGCAATACATGGAATTCACTGCCAGAGGTCATGGCAAATTTTGTTTCGCAGCAACACTGACAGGCCACATAAATAAATTTAAGGTGCAGATCTAGATATATTACATTGGAATAGAAAAGAAACATTGTGGATGTATGAATGAATTCACAGACAAATCACTGTGCATTTTCTTTTACACACACAACATACTTTCTCTCTCTCTCTCTCTCTCTTTCTCCCCCCCCCCCCCTCTCTCTCTCTCTCTCTCTCTCTCTCTGCCAGGTCATGTACACAAATTGGTTCCAGAGAGAGCACATTAGAATAGGAAAGCAACCTTGTCTACATATGAAATAAAAGATAAATCATATCAATGTTACAAACTACATACAATTTTCAGTTACATACCAGGTGGTTTGTTTTCAGTGTCTTCTGGAGATAATGTGACAAGGTCCCTCTCCACAGTAACTCCACCACCATTGTTGGTCACAACAAATAAATTTTAAATCAAACTTTAAGAGAATGTTAATGGCCACATGACTGATAATGTACATATATCTGGTGTAGATCTTATTGCATTTCAGGTATTAAAATATTACCACTAAATGGTTGATAATAGTGGTACAAACCTTCACCAAGAAGAGGTCTCAATACACCATGGCTTTTTTCTACATCAGGAACAGCCATTGGCATGTGGTGTAAAGATTTAATTTTCGTGGTCAAAAACAGCCTCCTCTGTGGCACAAGTTTCCTCTGGAGACTCATTTCTGGGCTGATGAAAGAGCTACCACTATGGGTTCTAACAGCATCTACATCCACCTTCAACATTGTCACCATTTTTTTGGTCAGATTAACTTCAGAAGCTGACATTCCAGCAATGACTTCCTAAAACATAGGGAGATGGGTGCAGACGGAGCATGGTGTCTAACAAGGATATTGTGGAAACTGGGAGGGTGACAAAAAGCTATTCTAGCTGTGGTGGGCAAAAACTCAGACACAAAGGATCTCATTTCAGGGCAAGACTTTAGGAATTCATGGCCTTGTGAAATAGCTCATTAATACATTCAAGACCAGGATAATACTGAGTAACAAGAGGTGCGCTCCGAAGTTGTTTTTTGGAGGGATCAGCAGTATCAGGATTGAAGGTGATGGCCTGGGAAATTTGCTTTTGAACTAGGCTAATGTCCAGTGAAGACTGAGGTGAAAATTGCAGTGTATTTCGGCAAAGAGTCTGCATCCAAACAAATACATTTGCTGCAAATGCTAAAGTAGTAGGGGAGGGGACGTTTGGTATGGAAAGGATGGCAACTGTCAAAATGTGGGTGCTGTTGTTTGTTAGTAGAGTTAATGTGGACAGAAGTGTGTAGCTGGCCTTCAGAGAGGATGAGATCAACATCAAGAAAAATGGCATGGGATTTGGAATAGGAGCATGTGAAATTTGATTGGGAGAAGTTACTTAGAGGTTTCAGAAATTTTAACAGGTAAGCCTCACCATGAGTCCGTATGGCAAAGATGTCATTTATATATCCAAACAAAACCAGAGGCTCAAGGCCTATGCATCCCCGGCTAGCACCCTCCAAGTGACCTATGAAAAGCTTGGCATGGCTGTACCGCATGGCTGTACCCCTGATCCATTTGTATGCCTACCTCCCAAAGGTGAAGTAATTATTGGTAAGTATAAAGTTGAGTAAGGCATGCAGGAACGGTGTCATAGCTTTGGAAACAGGTATGTACTGACAGCATGTTCAGCAGTAGGCAGACCATGTATGTGGAGGATGTTAGTTTAGAGGGAGATGGCATCAATGTTGACAAGCAAGGTGTTTGGTGAGAGTGGGACAGGTAGGGATTTCAGATGATCTAGGAAGTGGTTGGTATCTTTAATATGGGAGGCAAGTCTTGGTACTATTGGTTGCAGGTATTGATTAACTAAAGCAGTTATACATGCGGTGTGTGCTTTGAAGCCAGCAACACTTGTTCGCCCACTGCTTGAATACTGCTCACTGGTGTGGGATCCGTACCAGATATGGTTGATAGAAGAGATAGAGAAGATCCAATCGAGAGCAGTGCGCTTCATTACAGGATCATTTAGTAATGACAAAAGCATTACGGAGATGATAGATAAACTCCAGTGGGAGACTCGGCAATAGAGATGCTCAGTAGCTCGGTACGGGCTTTTGTTGATGTTTTGAGCACATACCTTCACCGAGGAGTCAAGCAGCATATTGCTCCTTCCTTCGTATATCTCGCGAAGAGACCATGAGGATAAAATCAGAGAGATTAGAGCCCAGACAGAGGCATATCGACAATCTTTCTTTCCACGAACAATATGAGACTGGAATAGAAGGGAGAACCGATAGAGGTACCCAAGGTACCGTCCGCCACACACCGTCAGGTGGCTTGCGGAGTATGGATGTAGACAATCTTTTTATTTTCATCTGACAATGCTTATTGAGTGTTGCAGGTAGCATTTGTACTTACTTGGTCTAAAATTGCTTCCCTCTCGTCAGTCGCAGACACATCAGTATCAACAACAAGAGCATCCGACTGTGCACGATTTTGCAAGGGAATCTCACCTCTGCTCTTCTTTTCTGTTTGGCAAACAATATGAATGTGCTTACACATATTTAACGTAATACTATAATCAAGGCATGTGCCAGAATACTGATGAATGCACACTTCACATTTACTGCACACTAATTTACACTTGCAGTGAACATCGCTGTCTTTCACATGGTAGACATCGTTTGATTTTGAAGAAGGTGCCTCCCAACCACTCACTACCTTCGTAATGAAGTCATCCATTAATATAGACCCTAAGCTATCCTTTAAGATAGACTTGTGCCTAGCACGAATGTCTTTTATTTTACTGGTTACCTTTCCTTTAACGATCAAAGTAAGCCTATCAAACAGCTTTGTATTTACAAACGACATCAGTGCAGATATACCTTTGTCCAGTCTTTTCACTTGCTTCGCATTAACATGTACATATTTCAACGCCTTGTGCATACTCTCCAGGTGCATATCTGTATTGAGTCCAGCTTGCATCCTGTGACACTATGCCCAAAACTTTGCATTTTTTTCCATAGTAGGTTTTGAAATAATGAGCAAATTCGCATGTATCTGGATCACTATAGAGCTTCTGGCGTGCTTTTTGCAGTGATTCTTCAAACACAGCAACATCTCTCACCTGCATTAGTGTCTTGACAAGCTTGTACACGTCTGTTTTCTTGTCCTTATGGAGAACTTTATTGTTAATGTTGTTCCTCCATGCTCTATCCACATGCCAGCTATTTCAAGCGATACTGTTGGATTCTGGCAGATCTGACATGAATACCTCGGGACAGGTCTGTCCAACCTGAGTCTTTATATAGTTGAAAAATATATTCAACACATCACTCTCATTTCTGTTAGAAATGAGGAAAGTGCATGGAAAAACTTGTCTCATATAATCCAGAAGGCCGACTAGTCTCATGGTAAGTTCAAAATCATATCCATTTAGACCACGAGTCCCATCAACACAAATATAATCATTTCCATATTTTGCCAATAATTCACCCTGTACAGTGTTCATTATCACTAACATGAAATCCATGCTTCTCAATTCCGGGTGCTGGTCAGGGATAATTTCTTGTGGCTTGTAAAATAATACACACAGATTATCACTCTCCTTCACTTCTTGTACCCAAGTTTCGACGCTGATGGCGTCATTTTCATGTTTGACTGACTTTGAGGCCAAATTATAAGAAGCTGCAATGTTGTGCAAGCCCTGAATCGTTGTGAGATGTACTCTCTCTAAATTAGAATCCTGCACAGTTGTTCGGATTCTGTCAAGAACAACAGAAAATTGAATTCCTACAGCAATGTCTGCAACTATGCTCTCGCGTTCTTGTGGTGTCAGATTCAAATGACTTAAGTCTAGATCGCGCCCAACATGAGTTGACACAAAATTAACGAGGCACTTTTCTTCCTTATGTAGGTATTTCATCTCTGCAGGGCACTTTGCATCAATTTTGTTACTACCTACCATTTTTAAGTGTCTCATCCCTTCACCTTTGGAAAAAAACTGACCTGAACGGTGTCAAACATACTCACAGGTGAGTAATCATCACCAAATTTAATGCCACGGTGTTTCACGAATCTGGATTGTGTAGTGTGTTCAATTTCTTCTTTCCACTTCAAAAATTCAGTTTCACTAGAGAAGTCCAGATCTCACACGTATCTGATGAGTGGCTTGGAAATGTTCAATCCAACACATTTTTGACTCAGCTTCAAATGTGCACATCACACACTTCAACCTCTTCTGCTGTTTCATGACGCCATGAACGTCTTGTTGGTGGCGTTTTAAACACCTTTTTGAAGTAAAACTCTTGACGCATATGTAGCACTGATAGGAACATGAAGGTTCATTATTTGTAACATGAGGTACGATTTCGTACCACTGTGGGTGCACTGTGGAAATGTGCCGCCTCAGACTCTTCTGATAATTGTATTCGTTTTCACAAATTACACACTTAAAACCACTCATTTTAAATGTTTTAAGTGCATAAACACATGCTGCCTTAAGGGAAATCCTATAACCCAGCATATTTTTAATAACGAATAGTATTGATACTAACAACACAACACTGCTAGTATGAACAACCGCAGTAAAACAGAAAAAGCGACGAACAAAAGCTCACTGACAACGATACCGAATCATGCGGGCGACGACCAAAGATCATATCGATGCGCTATTGGTTAAGTGTCGAGGGGGGTAGGTGTGGAGGGGGTTAAATAGGCGGGGCTTGTGCAAACGTCTGGGGCTGTCGCTAACGTTTCCTAAAAAAAATAACCATGCATATATACTCTCTCTCTCTCGCTCTCTCTCTCTCTCTCTCTCACACACACACATAACAGATTGGGATAGACGTTACGTTTCAGTATATACTTCGTTAGGTTGGCGACAAGTACATAAACAAAACAAACAGGATGGGACATGGGACACAAAGTGAACTCAAAGTAGTTACATCTTGAAAACATAGGTCTCGATCAAATATCTATAATTAGTGAGAGAAACTGATAGTGCATCACAGCAACAAGGATAAACGAGATGAACCATGGGAAAAAATTTGGAACATAACAACAAGGTTATTTTTCGTAAATAGAGCTGAAGCATGTGAGCAGATACGAGGAAATGCAGATGCCAACTAAAAATGCGAACTTTAAGTAATCACTTATATATACATAAAAAACGAGACGTGAACTGTTTTATAATCTATAAATAACACATATAACAAATAAACTGTATCATTTTAGACCCTAGTGATGCTGCCTTAAGGGAAATCCTGTACCCCAGCATATTTTTAATAACGAATAATATAGACTGAAACTGGGCAATGGACTTTATTTCTATATTTCAATAATTTAAGAAATATGAAAACAATTAACAGTACATAGCATACCAATTTTTCTGTCCTGTCCCTGTACAGAATTAATTTCAGTACGAGGTTGCCCAGAAAGTATTGCACAGCATTTTTTCTCCGCGAAAACAATGCTACGAATGTGAAACGTTACGTATGTATTATCTGAAGTGTCCTGGGCGAGTGCTCCAAGTTTCCGTCACTACCAACACATAGCACAGCTGCAGGACAGTTTCAAAATGGAATCTGTAGGTGATGTACGTTACAAGCAACATGCCATCATTCAAAATGGCTCTGAGCACTATGGGACTTAACGTCTATGGTCATCAGTCCCCTAGAACTTAGAACTACTTAAACCTAACTAACCTAAGGACATCACACAACACCCAGTCATCACGAGGTATGCCATCATTGAATTTCTCACTGCAGACAAAGAAACTGTGGGGAATATTCACAAACGCTTGTGCAAAGTCTATGGAGCATCTGCTATCGACAAACGTACAGTTAGTCGCTGGGCACAGAGGGTGAGGTCGGCGGAGCTCCACTATTTGCAACGGTTGGAGAGACCATCCACAGCTGTCACACCTGACATGTTGCAGCGAGCTAATGTTGTCATTCGCCCATTACAGGATGCCATTCGTGGAAGACATTTTGAGGACGATGAGGAGGTGATTCACATAGCGAAGCACTGGCCTCGCCGCCAGGACAAGGATTGGTATAGACAGGGCATACATGCCCTTGTTTCGCGCTGGAGGAAGGCCATAGGACGAGATGGAGATTACGTGGAAAAATAGGGTGTGTAGATAAAACACCTTTCTTTCATGTGTGCAGTTCTCATTATGTTCAATAAACAATTATTGAAGAAAAAAAATGTAGTGCATTACTGTCTGGGCAACCCTCGTAAATCTATGATACAGAGTGAGGGATGGTAGTTTTCGATACAAACATCTTTCAGTTTGTCAAAGATATTCGTAATCTGTTTAGTCCTTGATAGGTAGTTGACTAGATATTGCAAATTTAAATGTTTTCACAATTCTCAGATCATTGAGATATGGAAATGAATTTCTTTGGCCAGTGTCAATCCACATCATTCATTATTAAAAACACTCTGGGGTATAGGATACCATTAAAATTTCAAAAGAAGTATGGATTTATTTTCGCGAGACTTATCATTATCTTTAATTTTCTTCAGAGGAGACGTTATGAGGGGCGAGTTGAGTAATACGTTAAGTTCCCATGTTATCACGTTCAGATCTGCTTCCTCCGCCAAAACAGGGCAGAGTTGATAAATATTCATGTTCCTAACATTCTAATGCAGTTGAAATTGCGACAGAATCATAAAACAACAACTGATGGAAAGACATGTCAATAGTTTATGAAAATATCCTTTGTCGTTATAAACATTAAGTGAAACTTCCTCACATACGTTGTTCCAACCACACAGTAATTCTTGTTCCAACACCCTACTGATGGCGCCTAAACATTACACCATTTCATTGAAAAATCTGGTCGGTTGAACATCGCGGTAAATGTGGAAGTTTCGCACATTAATCGTGATGAAATACCCTCCTCTTTGCATACTAGCGATCACCAAAATCTTGTTTCAATATCTGAAACCGTTTAGGAGATAAGAGGAATTTTGTGAATATTTCATTCTGGCTTTCTCGGTAGCGTGCGAGTTCGGGACGAAGCACTTTATATACGATCCATTTTCTCGAAACTGGTAAGCAACATTCTTCAAAGTTTAAAGCAAAATTCAATATATTAGCTACATTTGGTACGCAGCAGCATATAAGATAACATGCACCAAACGCAAATACATTGCAATCTCTATTTTTCATTACAAACATTCCGAAATTCTTGCAGTAGTTTATTTAATCCTAAAATATCACAATAAGTATGACCATTAACGAAATGATAGGCAGGTCAGCAGGAAGCTGATGAATTCAGCTATAAGTACGAGAATCAATATTTGTTTTACTGAATAGTTTCTTTACAATCGTTTGAGAAAGACCGCAGTTCTGTCGGCTCATGCACCCTGCTGTTCATGGTGTCAAGTAAGCCAGGTAGCTTCCGCTCCGAATCGTACACCCAGAGTGCGAGGTCACCCCCCGCCCCCCCCCCCCCCCCTCCTTGCCGGCAGCCATGTATGCCATCTAGCAAACTTCCAGAGAACCTTACTGTGTGTGAGCCGGCCTTAACGCATGTCTTCTGACTAACTTCAAACACTGCACGCCGCTCAATGAGTAATCCACACCGATAGTAATACAATAAAAATAAACTATATGTACTATATTCCGATCCACGAACGATGGTGGTCGGCACATGTCGAGGCATGCCCCAGGATTACGTTGTTGCCGGTTCCAAGCGACAGTCACGGTGTGGGCTGTGCGATTGAAGAAAGCGTATATGTACAAATCATGTCCCCCGTTTGTTTATGAAGAATTTGTCGCTTACCACCACCATCAGCGATGACAACTCACAACAAATGGAATAAAAGTTTACTAAATAACTCGCTACGGTGGACGTGTAGATCTCGCATAAACTTTGAATTCATAGCAGAGCGCTCAGAACGATACAGAAAGCTCATTGGCTGTCAGAGAATGCGTGACGTAGGTGCACGGAACAAGCTTAAACTCGACCGGCATCGTTCTTGACTCCCATTGTAATAAATAACACTATATGCAAAATATGGACCTGTGTGTTCATACATTTGTCAGTAAACGGCACGATTACTCATTTATATAAGACGACGAGGGTACAGCAAACTTTGCACTTATGGCCCTTGAAAGGGAAAGTTCCAGAATTAAGCAAGCAAAATTCTGTACCTTCACACTGTATGCAGATGCATACAATAGCGTAGAAGTCTTCTAGCTGGGAAGTTGATGGGCTGATTCTCGCTAAAGTCCGTATCATGTAGGAAGGCGGCCCAATTTACAGCCATTTTGCACATCCCCCTCCATTAACCACTAGTAGTCAACAAGATTTATGCTGTTTCCGAGCGGTTGTCCGCGAGTAGCAGCTACTCTAGCTAGACAGCGATAATCTCTTTCATGCATGTTGTGTTGTTGCCGTATTTCCCGATAAACGAATTAAGGTCGATTCACAGTTAACGGAACATCTCCGTCACATCACGGAACGTCAATTGCCACAAGATCGTCCGAGCATTCGCACTACCCGGAACGGCAACGTAACGTCCTGTGACGTCACAGAAGGTTCCCACCAGTGTGGCTTTATCTGCAGTTTGTGTGACGACTGACAAAGGAACTACCGGAAGCGCGAAGATGCCTAAATTCAATTTAAGAAGTTTGGCAGTGATTGCGATAGCATTTATTGAAGAAGAAGAAATGCAGCGGAGGAGGATGTGGGTTACAAACGTACAGACAGCAACGGAGAGTTCCGTGCGCTATACAAGGAGCTGGAAGACGAGGAACAGTCCTTCTTCAAGTATTTTAGAATGTCGAAACAGCAGTTTTTTCCTTGCTAAATCAGATCCAGTCCACGATTACAAAAAAGGCCTCGAGGTTCAGACAACCAGTATCACCACGGCAGAAGTTGATGGTGTGTTTAAGGTAAAACCAGTTGGACATTTCCAGTGTTTTAGCTGTCACTTCTGCTACACGCAGTTTGTCGTAATCTACTTGTATTACACATATTTTTAAATTTTGTCACCACATGGGCTTAAGTTACTATACAATTTTAGTTAATGCTATTCCACATGTGAAACTGGGAGCACAATACAAGTAACTGCGTCTGTTTCTTTCTTTTCCTGCTCTGTGTATTAATACAGTTTTAGTTCTCAAGAAGTACTTTGTGAAAAATGAGTGGTGTTATACAATGCCTCGTCTTGTCAGTTTATAAACTTTTGCCATTTGAACCAATATGGGATAGCTTCATGGGTAAGTCCCAAACTATACTTGGTGTAATACTTGTTAACTCTGTAAAGGCCACTATTACACTCGCTAAAGCTCCACCATCTGTATTAGAAATTTGTCTGAGTTTGTAAGTGAATGCTTTGGTTGGCTGAATGTAAAGAAGCAGAAACTTCTTTATACCTGTTACAAAAAGTTTTGCTATAGTTTTGGGATGTCTGGAACTTTCCCAATTATATAGGTGCAATTGATGGGAAACACATTGCGATTGTGGCTCCTCCAAACAGTGGACCCCAGTTTTTTAATTACAAACAAATATATTCTATAGTTCTTCTTACACTAGTTGACGTGAACTATAAGTTCATAATTGTAGACATTTGGTCTTACAGTAAAAAAGTGATGGGGGCATATTTGCCCATTCCAAGTTGGGGAAAGCTTTGGGCTTGGCAAACTGCAAGTGCCAGAAGATAAGAGACTTCCTGGTACTGATGTTGTAGTGCCACATGTTACTGTTGGTGATGAAGCCTTCCCATTAGAGCATTATTTATTAAGACCATATCCGAAAAATCAAGCAAGTGGAGATATTAGCATGACTGCTTTTAATACCAGGTTATCCAGAGCTCATTGAGTCTCTGAAAATGCGTTTGGGCAATTAGCTCAGAAATTTAGATTATTTTTTAGGAGAATTAACACAATGGCAGAGAATGTGGACAGGATAGTTAAGATGACACGTTTTTACATAACTACAAGAAAGAAAATTTTCCTACACAACTTGAAGCAGCAAATGGGACCCTCATGCTGCAGGAACTTGGTGGACAAGGTGGTTCTGTTACATGGTCTGCTTTTACTGTGAGGGAGCAGTTCAAACACTTTTTTAATTCCCCTACTGGGGTACTCCCATGGTATTAATTTAAATTTGTGTTCAAAAAGTTTCCAAACAACTTCGTCTCTCTGTTTTTTTAAAAAAATATCTGTACTTTCACTATATGTGAGAGTGAGTGACTGCCTATATTTGTGTGTAAATTATTCTGGAACTTTTTCCTAGTACCAGATCACTTGAAGTGCTCAGCTGTGAGTAATAAAAGATAAAGTTTGGAGAAGAGGGGTGTCATGTATTTAACCATTTAATATTCTGGTAGCTTCCTACTTCATTGGGACAGTGATAACTGAACAATAAAGAAATTGAAATAGTACAGTTTTGTGTTTTATTCATAAATAAGTGGCCACATACAATTATTTCCCATCCCTAACCTGGAAATTAGGCTTAGGCAATACAATTTTCCGTATATGTTTTGCTTTGAATTGGAGTGAAAAAGTAATATCATTAGGGGCATATACAGGGTGTTACAAAAAGGTACAGCCAAACTTTCAGGAAACATTCCTCACACACAAAGAAAGTGTGGTGTCACCGCCAGACACCACACTTGCTAGGTGGTAGCTTTAAATCGGCCGCGGTCCATTAGTACATATCGGACCCGCGTGTCGCCACTGTGTGATCGCAGACCGAGCGCCACCACAAGGCAGATCTCGAGATACGGACTAGCACTCGCCCCAGTTGTACGGACGACGTAGCTAGCGACTACACTGACGAAGCCTCGCTCATTTGCAGAGCAGATAGTTAGAATAGCCTTCAGCTAAGTCAATGGCAACGACCTAGCAAGGCGCCATTAGTAACATTGCATGTATCTATGGAGTCTCACTTATATCGTCAATAGCGATGTACCAAGGATGGATTAAAGTTAAGTATTCCAGAAGCTACGTACTTTTCTTTATAGCATTCATTACGTATCCTGTTACAGACCTATCTCTTGCCGGCGTGAACTAAACGCGTGCCTTTCGGCTACTTCCGTGGCGTGGCTGTCTTGCTACGCCACAACAGAAAGTAAATATCTTATGTGGACATGTGTCTGGAAACGCTTACTTTCCATGTTAGAGCTCATTTTATTACTTCTCTTCAAATCACATTAATCACTGAATGGAAAAACACAGCAACAGAACGTACCAGCGTGACTTCAAACACTTTGTTACAGGAAATGTTCAAAATGTCCTCCATTAGCGAGGATACACGCATCCATCCTCCATCACATGGAATCCCTGATGCGCTGATGCAGCTCTGGAGAATGGCGTATTGTATCACAGCCGTCCACAATACGGGCACGAAGAGTCTCTACATTTGGTACCGGGGTTGTGTAGACAAGAGCTTTCAAATGCCCCCATAAATGAAAGTCAAGAGGGTTGAGGTCAGGAGAGCGTGGAGGCCATGGAATTGGTCCGCTTCTACCAATCCATCGGTCACCGAATCTGTTGTTGAGAAGCATACGAACACTTCGACTGAAATGTGCAGGATCTCTATCGTGCATGAACCACATGTTGTGTCGTACTTGTAAAGGTACATGTTCTAGCAGCACAGGTAGAGTATCCCGTACGAAATCATGATAATGTGCTCCATTGAGCGTAGGTGGAAGAACATGGGGCCCAATCAAGACATCACCAACAATGCCTGCCCAAACGTTCACAGAAAATCTGTGTTGATGACGTGATTGCACAATTGCGTGCGGATTCTCGTCAGCCCACACATGCTGATTGTGAAAAATTACAATTTTATCACGTTGGAATGAAGCCTCATCCGTAAAGAGAACATTTACACTGAAATGAGGATTGACGCATTGTTGGATGAACCATTCGCAGAAGTGTACCCGTGGAGGCCAATCAGCTGCTGATAGTGCCTGCACAGGCTACGGAAACAACTGATTCTCTCGTAGCACTCTCCATACAGTGACGTGGCCAGCGTTACCTTGTACAGCAGCAACTTCTCTGACGCTGACATTAGGGTTATCGTCAACTGCACGAAGAATTGCCTCGTCCATTGCAGGTGTCCACGCCGTTCTAGGTCTTCCCCAGTCGCGACTCATAGGCTGGAATGTTCCATGCTCCCTAAGACGCCGATCAATTGCTTCGAACGTCTTCCTGTCGGGACTCCTTCGTTCTGGAAATCTGTCTCGATACAAATGTACCGTGCCATGGCTATTGCCCCGTGCTAATCCATACATCAAATGGGCATCTGCCAACTCCGCATTGGTAAACATTGCACTGACTGCAAAACCACGTTCGTGATGAACACTAACCTGTTGATGCTACGTACTGATGTGCTTGATGCTAGTACTGTAGAGCAATGAGTCGCATGTCAACACAAGCACCGAAGTCAACATTACCTTCCTTCAATTGGGCCAACTGGCGGTGAATCGAGGAAGTACAATACATACTGACGAAACTAAAATGAGCTCTAACATGGAAATTAAGCGTTTCCGGACACATGTCCATATAACATCTTTTCTTTATTTGTGTGTGAGGAACGTTGCCTGTGAGTTTGGCCGTACCTTTTTGTAACCCTCTGTACATTCTCAATATGAAAAGGAATTCGTATCACAAGAGGGGATTAACATGATTAATAAGTATGTCTTCAAGTTATTCCACCCTCCCCAAAATCTATCCATGAAAAAAAGAGCCTAGCCTAGCTTGCAAGAAAATCCCTTTTTAATATGATGTTAAGTCACTACTGACTTGGATTTTTGGTTCTCTAAAATACTGGTCATCAGCATAAATAAGTCACAAACACAACAAAAAATACTTTGGGTGTAAGGAATAGGTGATCATGTCAAGACTTTGGTTGGTAAGACAGAATTACATTTTCGAAAGACTTTTTATTTAATTCAATTTATACATACAATCAACATTACAGGTTGTAACAAACAACACTGTTCAAGGTGAATTACCATTTATACCATCCAGTACTTGCTCCCTTTCTAGGGCAGACACTATTCCATAAATTTCATCTTTGGCTTTTATCTGTTGCATTGGGGACAATGTTTTTATACTGGCACTTATCCCTGAAAGAAAACTGTCAATATGATTTTCCTTTGGCTGTGTTGTTAGAAATAAGTCATCAGAGAAGCTGATGCAGATTCTGCAATTCTCTTCTTTATGCATCTTGCACTACACTTTTGTACATTAATTGTCTTTGGCCTCAAATCACTGTCAATTTCACTGCTCAGAATAGGTGATGAAGACATACTCTTGGTTTCTTCCTCGTCTGAACAAATGTCAACAGGCACATTAGTAACTGTTTCCCACTCCTGCATGTATGTATGCAGGAAAGCTATAACCTCCTCGTACTTCCCCAGCTTCTTGGGTATGGCACCTTGGCCAGTCTTCATCTTTTTATTAACACATTTTCTAAATTGGTCTCTCAGTGATATCTATTGTCGCTTGCATTCAGGGCCTGAAATCGGAGAACATATGCAACTGTTAATAGAGTGCATGGAGTAGCTTTTTTAAATATGACTTAGGGACACTCCAAACTTTTAACGTGAACACCAACTATGGTTTGCTTTCTTTTATTTTTATAGCTTTCCAGGAATATGAGGTAGTTTTCATTTGCTATGCTGTTAAGCTGCACATAATCTTATACTGGGCTAATTTTCTGCAGCACTTTTGCAAATGAAATGAGTTATTTCCTAACAACACCATAACATAACTTTTGCTATATTTTATACTACTGTTGCTAACAAAGCAATGCAGTTGGCAGGTGTTTATAAAAACACATTGTTCAAAATTTTTCATGTGTAAACACACACTACAAAAATTTCAATTATATCCTATACATAGCCTAAGAAACTTTATAAGCCTAATGTAGTAATATATAAAACTACAAACAAACATATTTGCATCCTGTAGACTATTTCTGGCTCCAAATATATATTAGAATAGGACAAACAAAGATTCTTTAAATGCTAGCTACGAGAATGATGTCTATGTATTTCATTGTCACATAGCTTCATTTTTACAAATGAATTGATGCAGGCACTGACTGTATATACTGTGATCCCTTTAAAGGTTTTTTGATAACTATCCAGAAGCAGGAAATAATAGTGAAGACTTTCAGAAATGTGTCTGTCTCAAATTACAATTAACGCCCCACAAATGTGGCTTTTATACATTAAAAGTGTTGCTTCCTTCTGTTGAAAACAGCTATAACACTTTTGTAATGTAAAACATGCGCATATGTACGGCCCCATGTCCATGTTCCTTCACTGGAAATTGCCAGCTTTTCTGTATAACGTATTCTTTACAGAAATATTAACAGAGTGGAATGTTTCGAAATTATGGGACCAGTGTTGCTTTTTATGAAGCATGTCTTTTGCTTTTCGGATTTGTACACTGTACAGCATAAAAATGTCTGCTAAATTACCGAATACTACACTCAGAAAAATACTGGAAATATTCAGCACAAAAAATCTGACAAACTATCTGCTGTTCTAAACATACCAGTTATCATTCAGCTGTTACAGAGAAAACACGAAGTACAAACATCAGAAAAGCGGACATTGTGCTCTGGCATAAAAATAAAAATATCCTGAACAGAAGTATAAAATAGACTTGTGCCGAACTCCTGTAGATGGTAAATTCATACAATGCACATGACAGAAGGTACAAACTTGACCTTCTCGGATGTTTATGTGCTCAAACAGTTTTGCGTGTACCCATATATCGCTATCAGCATAACCCAGTGGAATTAATTTCGGCACAACTTGTGTCTATGTGGTTGGTGGAAAAAAGTAAAAGATAACAGCCACTGAATCGATTGTTTATGAAGCAGTTGACCAACTACTAGTACCTCATAAATACTTTAGAATATCTTACAGTTAAGAAAGTAGAAACTATTACAGTGATTACACTTGGAAGGGAACCACATGTAGAAAGAGTAGAAGCTATTGTGGTATCTTCCAGCAGTCAAGTGACTTAACAGAGATGTGATAGATCTTCTGTCAATGCTAATATATTACAACGAAAATCTACTACTTTCAGATTAGTATAGTCGGTTACTACTGACAAATGGTAACAATCTGATTCATCACAGAGCTCAAGGTAGTCTGTTACTAGTAAGATTTGCTACCTCCTGTTATTATTGAGAACTACTCATTATTGAGAACTATTCATTAGATGAATTTTTGAATATAGTAAGTGGGTAAAATATTAAGTGTCATGTAATATTTTGTGTAATGTAATATCTTGTATAGACACCTTTTATTAACCTGACATGTTCCACATCATTACAAAGTGTCGTATTCATGATCTACGGAACAAGTACTAATCTAATCTAATCTAACCTAATTAAATCTCAATATTTTCATTAGGTACTTCGGGTGACCACAGAAACATTATGTTGCAGCTTGCGACAGTACCTAATAGTTACTGCTGAGTAGTTGCTCTTCTAATCTTCTAAACAGCCGCCCATACAAACGAACCAAGTGAGATTTTGCCTGATAATGCTTGTACCTGAGGCACTTGGGCTATGCATATCTGCATTCATGCCCTGCAGCTAGCTCACTACAAATAGTAACCTGTTGCTGTGATCCTGCAGTCAAATAATCTATGCATTGGCTAGAACTGAGAATTCATAAATTATACAGAACTATAAAAAGAAAGATAAATGATTAATCTAATAAAAAGGGTTCTATCCTAATGTCTGTGATTACTTTATATGACAGAGAATTATGTAGAATAATTTTTATCCAAGAAAGGACATCTTCAATAAACAGGAACTGATCCTACAATATTCATTATAAATGCAGACAGAAAATACCCTTATAAAATGCAGAAAAGTTACGTTGTGAGTGATACGAAAATAGTAGCAACATCCCCAGACTAAATAATTATCAAACACTTGCGAAAACTAAGTCCATTCCAAAATCATAATACATCTCAAAGCAGCTCACAGCTCAATACGATGATTCATAAATTAACACACACGATACAAAGAATAGTAACTCAAACTCTTTTCTCTGCACAATTACGTATTGCAAGGGTCCTATTCTGGAGCACACTCGGACCTCTCGAATTATAAAGTCCCTTCGGAAGTATGACAGCGGCCATTCATTGCCGCGAATCAAACACCTCCACTATCGAATCTTGCATGTTACCTCAGGCAGGTCCGCCTTCTTCCAGCACTCGTCATAAAGTGTCCAGAATCGCCCCCTTGAGCTCATCACTCGAAAAGTCCCCATCTCCATTTGACTCCAGCAGTGTTCCCCCACTGTCCAACTCTCATTGGCTGGACGCTATCGCCACCAAAAATACATCATTATCAAGCTCTACAGACATGATTTGATTCAGCATGACCTCTTCTTGGACTAAACTAATATGTTACAACAATATTTAAATAAAGAAATGTTATAAACATTCTGTCACACTCAGATAATTTACAACAATTATAAATAAAGGGTTGTGAATAAATAAATAAGCCAGTATTCTTGTGCAAGTGCGCTCGCGGTCAATGAACAAAGATTATCGCTAAATATTTAAACAGTTACTTTTGCCTTCTTGTGAGAGAGGTCTTTTGGCATTCTTTTATGAAGGTAGTATCCGCTGAGACATGCGATTGACCACTTTAAAGTTAGCACAGTTTTTTAATAGCACTTGCATCACCATTTAAATAAAGCTACTGCAAAATAGTGAACTAATCACTAAATAAAAACACAAGTATGACAAAACATGGGATATTAATGCTGCGTTCATATGTTGTGTGAATGTGGAGAATACAATGTTCTGAAATACAATGTTCTGACGAACATTTGCATTTTGAAAAAAATGTAAAAAAACTTCGTAAATCAATAGATAAAACAGATACAGACACGTAACTTTCAGCGGTTGTAGCTATAGCACAATGCTATCATCTGAGATACAGTTTGTTGAAATCGCATGAAGTGATTAAAGGTTGTTAATTCAGAGGTTCATTGCGTAAATGTTTATTCACTGTGACATATTAGCTTCTGCAGTTTTAAAGATAATGTTGTGTCTTTGGATGTAGCACATTTTTCGAAAGTCGCAGAGGTCTCCAGATTTGTGCTAATTTCAGACTTTGAGTTATTGTCCAATCTCAGAGAGCTATAACTTAGCCATCTTTAAGATTTTCTGACACTCCCATCTCAACGGAAACCCTTGTCGCCAGTTTTGTAAAGGCCTCGTCACTACTGCTGTGGAGGCTGTGTTGCCACCGTTGTTATGGTAGACCTAGTTTGTGAGTTTGTGATACGACTTATGGTGCATGACACCACTAAGACAATTTCTCCATGCCATTTTTACACAGCTATGCCCCAAGGTCAGGTTCCAGGATAGGACAAAGAATATTCTACAACACTCCAACAAATTAGTAATGAAGTCACACAGATGAGTTAAAAGGTTTACATATCTTTTTGACTAGTTGGAGTATCTCATACACAAAAGACACGCGAGTAACAGCCATCAAGAGTGGGGATTTTTCCTTCACACCCGGTACTTTGCTGACGCAATTGGCTCACCTGGAGCCTCCTTGGCAGCACATGTGACCACGTCATTCTATCGGACCTAGGGCTGCACAGCTTCACAAAAAATTCACCTTACCTTGCACTAATTCTAGGCAGCAGATTACCTCGCCTACATACATGTAATGTTACAAGCGCTGGGATTTTTATCACATTATTAATGAGATGTATGTCAATGTTCGGAATAACCTTCAGTTATTAATAAAATTTGTCATCATTGGTTATGATTAATAACTTACTGCCAACATTAACTACAGAAAAATTAATATGTAAATATGTAGATGACGATCAGTTTGGCTTTAGGAAAAGTAAAGCCACGAGAGAGGCAATCCTGACGTTGCAGTTAATAATGGAAGCAAAACTAAAGACAAATCAAGACACGTTCATAGGATTTGTTGACCTGGAAAATGCTTTCGACAATGTGAAATGGTGCAAGATGATCGAAATTCTGAAAAAAGTAGGGGTAAGCTATACGGAGAAATGGGTCAAATACAATATGTACAACAGCTAAGAGGGAATAATAAGAGTGGACGATCAAGAATGAAATGCTTGTATTAAAATGGGTGTGAGACAAGGGCCTTTCGCCTCTACTGTTCAATCCATACAATGGGGAAGCAATGATGGAAATAAAAGAAAGTTTCAGGAGTGGAATTAAAATTCAAGGTGAAAGGATATCAATGATACAATTCGCTGATGACATTGCTATCCTGAGTGAAAGTGAAGAAGAATTACATGACCTGCTGAGTGTAATGAACAGTCTAATGAGTACACAGTATGGATCGTGAATAAATCGAAGAAAGACGAAGGTAATAAGAAGTAGTAGAAATGAGAACAGTGAGAAACTTAACATCAGGATTGATAGTCAAGAAGTAGAAGAAGTTAAGGATTTCTGCTGCCTAGGCAGTAAAATAACCACAGACGGACAGAGCATGGAGGACATCAAAAGCAGACTAGCTATGGCAAAAATGGAATTCTTGGCCAAGAGAAGTCTACTAATATAAAATATCGGTCTTAATTTGAGGAAGACATTTCTGAAAATGTATGTCTGGAGTACAGCATTGTATGGTAGTGGAACATGGACTGTTGGAAAACCGGAACAGAAGAGAATCGAAGCATTTGAGATGTGGTGCTACAGACAAATGTTGAAAATTAGGTGGACTGATAAGTAAGGAATGAGGAGGTTCTGTGCAGAATCGGAGAGGAAAGTAATAAGTGGAAAACATTGACAAGGAGAAGGGACAGGATTGTAGGACATCTGTTAAGATATGAGGGAACAACTTCCATGGTACTAGGGGGAGCTGTAGAGGGCAAAAACTGTAGAGGAAGACAGAGAATGTAATACATCCAGCAAATAATTGAGGACGTAGGTTGAAACTGCTGCTCTGAGACGGAAAGGTTAACACAGGAGAGGAATTCGTGGCAAGCTGCATAAAAAAAGGCAAAGGTCCCGAGTTTGAGTCTCAGTCCGGCACACAGTTTTAATCTGCCAGGAAGTTTCATAAAGGAAATTATTAGTAAAAAGCTACTTTTACAAATGTATCACCATAGTAGTGGTCGATACCTCAATAAATAAAGTTAGAAGCAAGAGTCTTACCACACAATATGCAGGTACTAATCCTTACTTCAGTTTGATCGATACGGGTGAAGTGAACAGATTTAGATTGTGTTCCAAATGTGTAAGGATTACTGCTTCAAGTTTATATTTGGTTTTGTGCAAAAAGTACCGAGATGATTTGATGTATGTCAGGAAGTGAAAGTATTTATTAAAGTTTTTTATATGTATTAATACCAGAAGCAATTAGTAATATTGGGGTTGTGAACCACACTGGTCCACTGCTCAACGGCCAAGGGGAGTGGAAGGCACTCCCACTAGCATATATTTATATAGTAAACACACATGTAGAGACTAAAATTTTGGACTGTAGAACACTCGAAATCTAAATAAAATTTTTGAAATATTGAGTAAATCAAAGTTAAAGTTGGAAAAATTATGTTTGTGTGGAATAAAAGATTAGCTACGTTTTTGTATTTCGAAGTATTATTTGGGTCTCACTCATTCAATATCACTTCAAACCTTTCTTGATTTTCTTGATATTAGATGTATTTTATTTTATTCAAAATAATGTTTGCGCTTACTTGTTAGATTCCAAGTCTTTGCATAAGACATCACTTAGATACCTTGACTTCTAAAGTAATGGGGAGGAAAATACTGCAGTAGTTTCATGAAATTCTTTTATTATTACACAAATTTATGAAAGCTCTCTCTAACTTAAGTTCTAGTGTACACCGAATATTTCTTATACATAAAACAATCTTATTATCAGTGTATCATGAACACTGTATGACTCTTCTCCTCCTCCAACAACTGGTATGGTTGGTTCCATTGTCATGTTATGAGGCAGTCTGTTACAGAATTGAGGGTTGATTGGGGAGAAAAATTGGAGAACTTGTATAAGATTTCCATTTTTTTTCATTTTCAGTTTAGGTTTCATAACCACTGGCCGCAGAAGTGGAGGCTGCGCAGGAAGGCAAACTGATCTGGATGGAATCAATGGAAACTCTTTGACTGGTTCAGTAATTCCTGATGTAGTCCTGCAAAAGAAAGTGGGTGGACTTGTTTTCCTGTAACGCATCCTACAGATCCTTTTACTGGTTTTGGAAAGAAACTGTTTAGTTGTAGGATATTAATGAAATCCTCAATTTCTGTAAATCTTACAATAAAAATGTAGCTTGAAGATGCAACTATGCCCACACATACTTTTGGATGTACATGTCTCTTTGGATTTTTTTTCTTTTTAATTTCTATGAGCCGAAAATCTTGGTCACATTCACTGTACGAGTGACCTGACACCAAAAAATTGTGTACCATTGTTTCAATTCGGGGGTTTTTCATTATGTAAATACAAAATTTGGTGACCAAATGTATTTTGTTCTGCCCTTTTCAGATATCCCTAATGCTACTAAGTGTTTCACTTTGGTAGGCAGGCTACTGATATACTTTATAAGGCAAGAAGCTATCTCTTGGGATCCTCTTCCAGCCTGACCCCCTCCCCCCTCAAGCCACATGTATATATGCCCTGTTTGGGTTTTAGGATGATGAATGTCCAAGCTATATGTCTATAACTGACTATGCAGCAAGCCTTTAAATTTATTACATTTGGAATAGGCATTATCCTTCGAAGGTCGAAACAAATTCAAGTTATATCATTGTCATCTGTTTCGCTGTATTTCTTTTTTACATCTTTAGCAGCTTCTGGTTTTTGCAGATATAATTCTTTTTCTGTTTCTACAACTTTTTTTCTTCATTAGTACCATTATCAATCGTAAATCGCAGCCTGTCACTGGTTACACAAATGTCAGTCTCAGGTCTTTAAAAATTTAGTTTGTATTCAGTGTTGAAAATTTTTCCATAAAAATTTTCTTTCTCTGGCTCAATGTCTTTTTTCTTCTTTACAGAACTTTTTGTACAAATCATACATTTGAAATAAATTTACGTCAGTGTTAGGATATCGCATATTTGTGACCTTTCTAGACTATAACATAACAAGGCAAATATCTGATATGTTTCTTGATTATTTCGATGCCAGGATAATGAATTTTATATACTAGTTCCTCCCTATCACTTCCTTCAAACGCGCACGTGGTTGTTACCTTTTCTTTTACAATTACATTTCTCACTCATTTATTTGATTCATCTATAGTTTTGAGAAAAAATGTATAGCATGCTCTGTATGCACCCAGCTTAAATACACATGAAACACGTTTTTTGTTTGCAGGTGTTTCTTTGCTCCTTTTGACTGGCTCTAACTCAGTTGCTCCATTCAAAAATACTGCTTGCAACTCCAACAAGAATCAAAGGAATATTATCACTACATTTGTACCAGTGATTGTGGTTGTATTGTTGCATTTCCTTTTTTCTTGTGTATTTTTTGTTTTCTGTCAACATATGGCTGACCTGAGTTCCTTAGATTCTTTCTTTGTACTTGCTTTCAAGTGATAACTCTTATTACTCGTTTTTTTTTCCTCTCACTGAGGCTCTCGGTGAACGGTGTTGTCAGGTATGTCTTCCACTGCTCTTCTGGAAACAAAAAATAATTTTATACAGAGAATATTAAGAAATGTTGGAGAAGTTATCCTAGTAGTAGTAGTAGTAGTAGTAGTGTAATACACATCCATCCTTTCTTTAGCCTGCTCTGGTCACAGTCAGAGTCATCTCACAAAAAGGATGGTGGATCTACAAAAAACAGTATAATATTAAGCCTAGTAAACAAAAGTTGATCTCGCTTCATCTCATTTTACAATGATTTCAGTGTTATTCTGTTGGCTTCATTAATAATTATTTTAATATAAAATGATTAAACAAAATAATTTTACTGTCAATAGCTTTTAGTATAACTGTAAAGCTATTTTACCTTAACCAGATAGGTTATCATCAGTATTGGTGTTTTCTCTAGAAGGTCCAGACACTGAGTTATCTATTTATTGTTGACAGTTGAAATATTATAGTAGTGAAAATATTATTATTCCTTATGTGGAAACTGAAACTTTACATTTATTGATAAACTACTAAACGGAATGGGAGAAACTAGGCCTAAATGTCAGTGTGCTGCTTGAAGACACAACCAAGCTGTAACATGTGTCTGACAAAACAAAACCAGTAACGACAAAAGGGATCCAAGTGACACATAGAACCCTAGCACTCGAAGGAATGAACTACATCTGTTAGTTGGTGAAGGGGTATTCTGCTATGTGGCAGCAACAGCCAGAAAATCCACATACAATTAGATCGTTTTACCATTCAAAATGTCACTATTTAACTACTGTAATTTCATATTAAACTGGATATTTTAGGAAATGTCACTTACCCCATTGTGTTCTAGAGTCCACAAATATTACTTGGATGTAACACACCGATACTGATAATAACAATTCTTAGGTTTACATAGAATTACTGTCAGTACAGATAGAATGTCACAATCATTAAGAAAACCCTACCAAGTGACCAGTGTGCCCTATTTCAAAATTTAGGATATTGAAGCATCTACAGGATCTTCAAACTATGGTTGAGCAATTGAGGGATAAAACATCTGACACTACAAAAATTTAAGAATACATTTCTTTTGAAAGTTTCATAGCTAACAATACATTTATCTTAGTAACTGTAAGGGACTCCTATAAGAGGAGAAGTAGTTAGATCATCATATGAAAAAATTATGAGTAATTAGTAGTGCATGAAGTGGAATTATTTTTAGGTGCATATGAAGTAAGATATATAGACTGATCAGCCGGAACGTTATGACCACCTACCTAATAACCGGTGTCTCCGTCGTTAGCACGGGTAACTGTGGCAATGTGTCGTAGCATGGAAATAATGAGGCCATGGTAGGTCGCTGAAGGGAGTTGGCATCACATGTCCTCACATATTACCTAATTCCTCCAAATTTCGGGGAGGGGGGCAATGAGCTCTGACACCCTTCAATCCCATCCCAGATATGTTTGATCGGGTTCAGATCTGGCGACCTGAGGGGTCAGCACATCAATTGGAACTCGCCACTGTGTTCCTCGAACTACTCTATCACACTTCTGTCCTTGTGCCATGGCGCATTATCTTGCAGAAAAATGCAACTGCCATCGGGTAACATGATCGTCATGAAGGGGTGTACATGGTCTGCAACCTGTGTATAATACTCCTTTGCCATCATAATGCCTTGCATAGGCTCCACTGGATCCATGATGACCACATGAATATTCCCCTGACCATACTGGAGCCGCCTCAACTGTATCCATCCTGCACTACGAGTGTCAAACAGCTGTCCCCTGTAAGACGACGGATTCACGCCTTCCCTTCAGCGTGGTGAAGAAGCTATCGAGATTCATCAGACCATGCAATTCCCTGCAACTGTACCAACGTCCAGTTCCAATGGTCACATGCCCATTTCAGTCATAGTTCTTAATGACATGGTGTTAAATTGGCACATGCATGGTCATCGGGAGCAAAGGCCCATTGTTAGGAGCGTTTGGAGCACTGTGTGTTCAGACACTTGTACTCTGGCCAGCATTAAAGTCTGATGCTAGTTCCGCCACAGTTTGCCGTAGGGACGGGCTAAACTGCAATTTTCCGGTATCACTGATTCCTGTGAATGCTACTTTTTGGTAACTGCGATTCTTAACTGCGATTTGTCGCAATTAACGAATTCACAAAATGTAACCCTCCACTATTTCTGCGACTTGTGCTACTCCTGCGATTTCTGCGACTTGTGCGATTTCTGCACTTTACGCGATTTCTGTGATTTATCACCGTAGATGTAACACTGTCATTAGATGCAAGTACGAAGTGAACTATGTCAACGCAACCGATAAATATGTTCTTGCCTGTAAAGGTGATTATTTGTGAGAGTCTAATGTAACCTTTCAGCAACCCAACTGAAAAAAAAGTTACCTGAAATGGTATAAATATTTCCAACGATTCTTCCTCAGTTGTTTCATGATATACCAAAGAAACATTTTGCCTCAAGAAAACAGTCAGTATTGAGAATGTTTTACGTATGTTGTTCCTTTGGTTTTAGGTTTATGTTAATGGAACAAGTGTGAAAATGTTGATTTATTGATTCGTCCTATAAATCCTTCCAGATTGTGGGATACGGAACAGACACACACACGGCTTCTCGTCACTTGTTACGGCTTCTGCAGTACTTGTTAGTAGCAGACACAGTGGCTGCGCCAAAGACTGAGCCAGCGTGGAGTTTTACAAGTATTTATTGAACTTTCTTTACAATTTCTCCCTCGTCGTTGCCGCCCAGACCTGCGGATCCCTCCATCTGGCTGCTGCTGTGTAGATTCTCCAACACTGCGCGCCACGCCGCTGATCGCACTCAGTAGCCTCAGGCCACCAGTGCTCCGCTGAAGTCATTATGCCCTGTGGCTGAGATGAACTCGTCGCCGCTCAGCAGCCGCGTCACCATGAGGTCAGCTGCCGACGCCTGCTGCACCAGCGGCTGGGAAGCCGTCAGTCGCGATGTCCACGAGTTCCCATCATGGACGAACCACACAGCGTGGCCGGGCGTCAGTCCCCAGCGGCGCCTGTGACCAAGACCGCGCTGCGGCCGGTCCTGCTGGACGTTCTCGCTGTAGTTAGTCAGCCATGGTGCCGACCAAACTCGGGCTGACCCACAGAGCTGAAATTGACATTTGGCGGTTCAAATGGTTCAAATGGCTCTGAGCACTATGGGACTTAACTTCTGTGGTCATCAGTCCCGTAGAACTTAGAACTACTTAAACCTAACTAACCTAAGGATATCACACACATCCATGCTCGAGGCAGGATTCGAACCTGCGACCGTCGCAGTCGCGCGGTTCCGGACTGAGCGCCTTAACCGGACATCTGGCGGCGAACGGATGACTCCTGCGAGCTGGAACAGACTTCTGGAATCGTCACCTACGAAGATTGAACATTCGGACATGGACCACGTCTGTTATCAGATCCAACCTGCTTCCTAATGGCTTCTGTCTGTTGCTGCCTGTGCTCCACTATTTATATCCGGCAGGACGATTTTTACCCTCGATGGTAGCTTCTTGTTATTATTCCCGCTGTATCTTGCAGCGTAACTTAGCGTGCTGGCCCCACTTCTCCTTACTCAGCACTCTCCAGGCTTCGCTCGGCACTTGGTCTGTGTGCGTCCTTGCGTCAGCTTGTTGGTAGACTGCAACTGTCAGCAAGGTATCTGTGCCGTGCTTACTTCGCAAGGCCTCGATCGCCGGCTGCCTCTGTTTTGCCATTCTCCACTTCATGAAGCAATGCTTACTACATGTGGCCGCAACACTGCCTCCTCCTAAAAACTAAATTCGTCCCCGAATTTACCCTATATGTTAACTCTAGTTCTATCCTATATTCTACTTCTTCCCTATATACATCCAGGTTGCCCTGACTCATGCCCTACTGGTAATACATTCTACAGGAATCTCATGGAGCGGTCTTGCATTAACATGCTGAATCCTCCGTTTTAATAAGACATATACCACACCGATAAATACAATCAACATGGTAATAGTACTGGTTGAAATACCAATGGTAACTATGCTACGTTTCCGTCTGGTATCGTACTCCTCCACATGCCTTAATAATTGCTGCATTGAAATTTGACATTTCTCCAAATCTACTAGTTTATCTATCGTTTGCAATAGTGTAGCATCCAAGGTGTTGTTAATATACGTCAAATTTTCTCCTGTAGCGATACTGAATGACGCATTTGGCCAGTACAACGTCAGATGAGTATCTGTAACCTTGGTGACTTCCGTGACTGTCGCTGGTAAGCTGAAACGATCCCCTACTATTTCACAATTTGTCCTGTTGATTAGCAAACCACTGTCCCGTAATTCCATCTCCGTGGTCGCTGTCCAATTCCCATTGTAATAACACGTGGCTGATATCCTCTCCGTAGTGAATACAGAATACAATCAATGCTTCCCAACTTGCTGAAAATGTGGCGTAGGCTTCACTATTATTCTCCGACACTCCGAAGCTTCTGCTTCTGCCCTCTGCTTCTGGATCTCACATGACCCCTTGCCCGTGAAAACAATCTGTGATGGACAAATGGAAGCTGACTCCGTTAGAGATCTACTCAACTCTATACTCGACATAGTAGCATGAGTATCCCCCTCCTTAGAAATTAATAAAACCTCCTGTGTCCTGAACTGTACGCCCTTCCCCATGCACTCCCCTTTGACTGGATAAGGATGCACTGTGTAACAGTGATACTGTCTCCCCACACTAGTTACTGGAAATCTAATCTCTATATACATCTTAACTAGATCCATTGTTACCTTAATCCTAGACATATGATAAAAAAGTGACACACTCGCTTCAATTATCAGCACTACGTGCTCTACCTTCTCTGGAAACTCTCCCTCTGCCTGCTTTAGACTCTGTCTGAATTTTTCTGGTGACATCAACGTCACACTCACACTGTACAAAAATAATAAACACATGATAATTACTGCTAACTACACATCCCTAGAACGCAACTTATACTCAATACCAGGTTTACTGTCTGCTTCTGGCGCTTCTTTTCGCTTTCTGCCAGAAGGAGAAGTACATATACACGGATCTACTACTCCCTAGAACGGCTTAACTCTACTAACATGAACCACCATTGTCTTGGTAGGCAACTGTAATTTTACATTGACAGGTGATGTCATTTCCACTACTTGGTACGTTCCCTGGAACTTGTTTGTGAACTTCTTGGTTCTCCCTTTTGAAACATACGGATTAGTTAGTAGCACCCATTGGCCTACTCTGTACTGTGGCAACTTCCTCGTTGTACCTCCCATCCGTTCTTGTCGTTCCAACGCTTTCGTGTTAGCTCAACTAACTCTCTGCCATATTTCCTTAATGGTTTTCGCAAATTGCGTTACATGCTCGCCCTCCACTCCCAGCCTTGGACGACGCCTGTCAAAAGGTGATGGCATCTTCCTCCCATACACCACTTCGTACGGCGACAAGCCTGCTGACGTATGTACCTTACTATTATATGCACTGGTTACGAATTGCAAGTACATATCCTAGTTGGTGTGTTGACTATTTACATAGTGACTCAACATCTTAGCGATCGCGCGATGCACTCTCTCTGTTCGTCCGTTTGCTTGTGGATGGAATGGACTAGTCCGTAGTTTCTTTACCTTCAGTAACTTACACAGCTGCTTCATCAGATCAGACGTGAAATTAGTACCTTGATCCGAGATTAAGGACTGAGGTATCCCATACCTGAGTAACCAATTATTAACTAAAGCTTGTACCACCGTACTTGCTTTCTGATCTGGTAATGCGACCATGAGTAAATACCTAGAAAAGTGGTCAATCACTGTTAACACATACTTATTCCCTGCTGCACCCCTATTAAGTGGACCTAATACATCGATTCCGATTTGTTGGAAAGGTCTGTCTGCCTCTGGTAATCTTTGAAGCTGAATCTTTTGATGGCTCGAGTCCGCACGCTGTGCGCATGGCACACAATACCTGACCTACTCATCCACGTCTTGACGTCGTGTCCTCCACCAAAACTTCTCCGCTATAGGCCTATCCGTAGCTCTTCTCCCGCCATGTCCTGAAAGAAAATGGTCATGCGCCTGTTGCAAAACTTCAGATCTTAACGCTGCTGGTATGACGACGCGCGGGCCGCATTTCGTCGACCTGCAAAGTAACCCGTCCTGTACAGGGAACTGCGGTTGCTTTCTGAACAATTAACAATCACTATCCACAGCTTGTGACCTTTTCCACTCATCTTCAGTCACCCCTGTTATTTGTAATACTGCCACTTTCCTGCTCAATGCGTCAGCATTGGCATGTTTCACACCTGGCTTGTGTATTACCTCATAATCGAACTCACTGAGCGTCAGCGCCCATCTCACTAGCCTACTCGCTGGGTCTTTCAGACCTAACAACCATTTCAGAGCTGAATGATCCGTCACAACCTTAAACCTTCTACCGTACAGATAACATCCAAAGTACGAAATCCCGTATATTACCGCTAACAATTCCTTCTCCATCGTGGAGTAACTTTGTTCCGCCTTGTTAAGTTGACGAGACGCGAAAGCAATCGGATGTTCTTTGCCATCAATTTCTTGCCCAAGTACAACCCCAAGAGCGTGATTAGATGCGTCACATTGTAGTATAAACTGCTTCGAAAAGTCTGGAAACTTCAAAACTGGATCTGATGTCAGTATCCGTTTCAACTCTTGAAATGCTTTCTCGCACTCTGACGTCCACTGGAAGATAACACCTTTTCTTAGCAACTTAGTAAGTGACCTCGCCATTTCTTCGAACCCCTGTACGAATTTTCGATAATAGCTAGCAAGACCAATATACGATTACAGTTGTTTAACCGTTTGCGGAACCGGAAAATCTCGTACTTCAGAAATGAGACGAGGATCTGTCTGTATCCCATCCTGACTGATAACATGCCCGAGATAATTTACTTGTACTTGCGCAAAATGGCATCTGTCCAAACTTAATGTTAGCCGTGCTGCCTCTAATCTTTTAAACACCTCCTCTAACCTTTCCACATGCTCCTCTATATCTCTTGAAAAAACTATAATGTCATCCAGATACACCATGCATTTTTTCGGTTTCAACCCCCGAAGGACTCCATCCAATAACCTCTGAAATGTTGTTGGAGCGTTTTTTAGTCCAAACGGCATTCTTTTATACTCGAAGCGACCACAATGCGTCGTAAATGCTGTTTTTGGTCTGTCCTCCAGACATACTTCAATCTGGTGATAACCGCATCGCAAATCCATAGTGGAGAAAAATTTACGCTGCCCTAGGTTGTCTATCGTTTCTGTGATAATCGGAATCGGATATACGTCCGCCACTGTCCGTTCATTCAAATGTCTGTAATCACAACAAAAGCGAAATTTTTTCGAACCGTCCGGTGTCTTCTTCGGAACTAGGACGATGCTATTAGACCAAGGACTATTACTGTGCTGGATTATCCCATCTTCCAGTTGTTGCTCTATTAATTGCTCTACTATTGGTTGTAATTGTTTCGGTAGTCTGAATGGCTTACGATACACCGGAGCGTGATTCCCTGTCGGAATACGATGCTGCGTTATCAGAGTAGCAGGTAATGTACCCTGTGCTTCAAACAATGCTTTATACTTTAGTAATTTCTGTTACACTTATCTGCTGCGTTCTCTCTTGAGTATAAAACGTTGTTTAGGTGGGTATGTAATTGATGCGTCCTCTTTCCTGGTCGAAGAAGAAATTGTAAACCACACAAGGAACACCTTATCCGAAAGGCCAGAAGACTCTACACGAATTCCAGGATAATACCCAGTGGCAATGTGTACACAAGATCGGCGAGTCACAGCTAATGTGCTTAGAATAACAGAACAGTGCTATAAACTAGGAGTCGCTTTCATTGATCCCAAAAACTTTCTAAGTGCAAAGTGTCTTGCCAAAGATGGTCTACATCTGAATAGGTTGGGCTCAAAAATGTTCAGTAAGATGTTCATAGGTATTTGCCAGGTCATAAAAAATAAGGGAAACTGATAAGAAGTATGGGAATGAAAAAACTAGTGTAGTGCTAAGAAAGACAAAACCAAACCATTATCTGGTAAGAAATGTGCTAAAGCCTGTAAGAGATAGTCAAAGAAGATATGTTATCCACAAGAATATAAATCGTTAAACCACTGATGCTTAAAACAATATAAGCTCCAAAATAGACAAATTGGAAATAATTTTGTCAGAATGTGCAAATATTAGAGTTGTTTCTTTAAATGAGCACTGGTTTGCTGAGGACGCAATTAAAATTTTGAACAAAATAGGGAACTTCAGATTAGCAAGTATCTTTTGCAGAAGTAACAAGTCACATAGAGGCTCATATATACAAGGTGTCCCTCTCAAACCTCCCTGATTTCAAATACCCAGGAAAAAAACCACAGTGGGTAGGACAATGAAAACTGCACCACTTTGTAGAGCATCTGAAAAGATTTATTTATTTATCATTAATACACCTCTGCATGTAACAATTTGTAGCTCAAAGAATATTGAGTCTATATTCAGTTTCTTGCCAACTTCTTTGTAACACTTCCTCTGTTATTGTTCCAATCGCATTAGTGATACAATCTCGCAACATAGGAATATCGTCCACATTAGTCACATACACGCGGTCCTTCACGAATCCCCACATGAAGAAATCAAGTGGCATAATGTCGGGTGAACGTGGTGGACAGGCAATGGGTCTTCTGCGTCCAATCCAATGATTGGGAAATTTTCTATCCGGGAAATTGCGAACAGCCATTGACCAATGCAGCGAAACTCCATCTTGTTGAAAAATGATGTTGGGCTGCAAGTCTTGTATCTGAGGGTACACAAACTGCTCCCAGCAAGTCCAGATACACTGAATCTTTCATTGTTTGTTCCTTGTCTTGTCTTGTATCTGAGGGTACACAAACTGCTCCCAGCAAGTCCAGATACACTGAATCTTTCACTGTTTGTTCCTCAAAGAAGAACAGTCCAATAATCCTGTTGTGCATTAACCCGCACCAGATATTTAGTTTAGGGCTGTTACAAACATGTTCAATGACAATGTGCGGATTTTGTGAACCCCAAATCCGAACATTATTCCTATTAAACCTTCCTGATAAATGAATGGTTGTCTCATCAGAGAATAAACATCTTTCCAGGAAGCTGGCATCCATATCAGTACACTGCAGCATATCTGCAGCAAATTGTTGTCGGCGTCGTTTGTCGTTCGGCATCAGATGTTGCAGAACTTACACTTTTTAATCACACATGCGAAGACGCTGGTGAACTACACAATACAATGTTGATCGAGGTACATCAAGTTGCCTAGGTGCTTCATGAATTGACTTACATGGGCTTCTGAGAAACGTTTGTATGATGTCCTCCACTGTTGTGAAGTCGCCATTTTCACTTCATGCGACTTTGCTGCACTGTGGCGACGATACTTGGCACTTCTGATGTGGGAATATAAATTCTTTGAGATGCTCTACAATGTGGTGCATTTTTTATTGTTGTATCTAACTGTGGTTTATATATATATATATATATATATATATATATATATATATATAGTTATAATTATTTAAATGAATAATCTGTGTTTGAGAGCTGTTGTTTAGAAATAGTAGATTCAATAGAAAATGCTATAATAATCTCAGTACAGAGAACTCCAGGAACATCAACAACAGAACTATTTTTATCTAAGCCTCAAATTATGCTAGAAGATCTTTATCAGAGAAAAAAATTGTAATAGCTGCTGATTTTAATATTCATATCACATACGATTCAAGATTCACTGACTTAGTAAAGAAATATGGTTTCAAATTGAATTTCTTTGAATCTACCAGAGACAATGGCCAATCAGCAGCTTGTTTTGACAATGTTTGACTAATTATGTACTGAATATGTGTATAAATTTGGTCTAGATCTAGGTATTTCAGATCATTGTGCATTGTGCATTGATCATTGAGCTGCCACAAACAGACAGGAACATTTTATGTATGAGAAGTTTAGCAAAGAAAACTTGCTAATATTAGTAAGAAGCTAAAAGAGAAAAAAATGGCCTTTTGATCATTGTAAGTAAAGTAATGAAAACTTTGAGAAATTACTAAATAGTTTTCTTGGTGTCTTTAATGAAACATTTCCACCAGACTCTGCAGCAATAAAATGACAAATAAGTTAAAGTGGATCACCCAAAGCTTAAAAATGTCCAGAGTAGGGAAAGGCAACTGCACAGAGAATTAAAATATAATAAAGATACTGATTTCATTCAGTACATTAGACAATAAAACGATATTTAAAAGAGAAATGTTAAAGAATGTAACCAAGAGAAATTCCAAAAATTGACATTGGAGGAAATACTATTGTTAGTCCAACTCAAATACCAGAGTACTTCAAAGAATTCTTTATAAATGTAGCAATATCTGATGTAGATATAACAGATTATCACAACACAGTGAATTTGGAGTAAGTGAGAACTCTGAAAACTACAAAATTCTTAAAAGTTTCTGTGGAGGATGTGGAAAATGCTATTCTGACAGTAAGAAACAAAAAATATGCAGGTTGGTATGGAATACCCACCAAAGTTATTAAAGTGGTACACAATAAAATTGCAAACCCACCAGCTCAAATAATAAATCAATGTTTTGAAGAGGGCTGTTTCCCAGAGGTACTGAAATATCCTGAAGGGATCATGAGAGATCGTGGGAAATTATCATCCTATCTCAATTCTCCCAGTCATATCTAAAACATCTGAAAAACTTGCTGTTGCCCAAATCCAAAACTTCATTGCAAAATATTCTATTATTCTAACCAATCAATTCGATTTTCAGCAGTGGAAAAACACCATAGATGCAGTGAACAGTTTCATTACGAAAATAAGTACACCATTAGACAAGATAAATAAGATGGCAGGAATTTTCTGCGATCTCACAAAGGCCTTTGATTCTGTAAACCATGTATTGCTTATTCACAAACTTGAAAAGTATGATATTAGCAGTGTTCATCAGGTTAGATGTCAGGAGCGGAAAATTGTGGGCGTTGCAATAATTAAAAGTAATTAAGCTTGAATGGACCCTATTTATTCATGTAAAGATGGTACATGGGTGCCTACGTAGGGCTGAGCAGCCCCAAGAGGGGTTGTTGTCTGTTCATCAGGAGGTTTGAGAAGAGAGGCAGATGCTAGAGGAGCGACTACTTGATGCCGAGATCTCAAGCTAAGAGGGCACGGAGCTGTTTCCAAGCTGCCCTCGCCGCTCCCGGCTGCGTCCCCATGTGATCACACGACTAGTCTCTGATTGGAGGGCTGATTCTGCCAACGCGCCTTGCTGGTAGCGTACCCTCGTCAGTGCAACCAACCCAAGGGACTAGAGCCTGACCGAGGAGCACGCGGTAGGAATGTGCTGACCACGGTCTTCCGGCCAGTACCTTCCACCACAATGTGCCCAAGCCAGCTACGGCCGTACATTATGAATGGAAAAAATTATTTAATAAAATTTTATCGGCAATAATCCCTCTTGAGGGGTCTCCTCCCTGCACAGCAGCAATCCCCTACAATGGCTTAAATCCTACTTATCAAACAAAAAGCAAAGAGTTAGCGTCTCTTTAAATGGCGCATATTATTTATCTGACTGAAAAATTCTCAGGGTGTTCCACAAGGCTCCATATTAGGCCCAGTCCTATTTCTCTTCTATGTTAATGGTTTACCATTAAATATCAGCTGACATCAGTTACTCCTGTCTTAGTTAAAGATCAGGACTCGGAAAAAATTCCCAAATCTGTGATCAGTACCCGCAATACCATAGAAACTTGGTTTCAGCTACATGGGTTGAATATAAACATATCTAAGACTCATAAGATGCAATTCAAAACCAGACAGCCAAAATGTGAGCAGATTAAGATTGTTTGGAGCAACCAAGATATAGAAGAATTTGACTCAGTCAAATTACTAGGTTTAAATGTAGATAAAAATTTGAGCTGGTAGGCACACATTGAATAACTAGCAAACAATGCAATGCAATGCAAATATTATCGACTGCAACTGACATGGACACACAAAAAGTAGCATATACAAGCTACTTTGAATCTGTTATTAAGTGTGGTAGTGTTTTATGGCGTAACTTGACGAACATAGTGTGGATACTAAAAATACAGAAAAAAATAATTCGAAATATGTGCACTGCAAATCATAAAGAAACATGTAGTCCATTATTCGTAAAACTTAAAATATTAACTTTGCCCTCCCTATACGTATATGAGATTATTATATTTTTGTACATCAGACATGAATTCTTTGAGGGAAACCATTTTGTCCATTCACAATACTAGAACCAAAGAAAATTTTATTCTTCCCACCCTCTGCAAATGAACGTCATGAGATGAATATAACACAATTCATAATGTCTGCAATGAGGGGTGGTCATCCAACCCCATGACATCTGGATGAATTTCACTTTGATTTCACCACATGTTGAAGACGTTCACCACAGCACTCCTCAAAAACCAAACAAGTCGCACAGTTTATGAATCGCTGGTGCTGAGCCTCTGGACCATCAAATCTGCCCTCAGTCAAACTTGATAGATAGTGCGCCTTCCCCATTCTACACACAGACAATTTGCTCACTGATACTACATACAGTGTGTGTGTGTCTGACTAGCAGTCATTCCTCACCAGGTGATGCTGCTGTGGATGGGTTTATATCGATAGACGATAGCAAATCAGTGGTCATAATGTTCTGGCTGATCAGTGTAATTATGAGTGTGTCCGCAGCTCGTGGTCGTGCGGTAGCTTTCTCGCTTCCCACACCCGGGTTCCTGGGTTCGATTCCCGGCGGGGTCAGGGATTTTCCCTGCCTCGTGATGACTGGGTGTTGTGTGCTGTCCTTAGGTTGGTTAGGTTTAAGTAGTTCTAAGTTCTAGGGGACTGATGACCATAGATGTTAAGTCCCATAGTGCTCAGAGCCATTTGAACCAATTGTGTTATTGTGTGGTGGTCTAGGGACCTTTTGCGCATTGGCTAAAAGAGGCACCTATCAGGGTGTATGGTGATGGACCAAATAGTGTGAACTTTCATGAGGGATCATAACATCAATACTGAAGTCAAGTACTGCAAGGGTGGTTTGAAAAGTCTGACAAATTTCCATGAAAGAACGGAACTTTTTTGTTGCGCTTTCATGGTTGGTAAGCTTGAAAATGCCAAGGATAGTTTAGAGAATTTCAGCTATGGTCAGCACACAGTCCATTGTCGGGAACTGCCTGAATTGGTCAGTGTGCTAACTGTAATTCACAATGGATAAAACCGAATTTTGGGCTGTTATGAAACATTTTCATCTGAAGGGTTGTACTGCTGCAAAGATCAAAACAGAGTGTGATGAACTTCATGTGGGCTCTGCACCACCATTGAAGATGATTTAATGTACTTTTGGATTAAGGAATTTAAATGTGGTTGGAAAATCACTAAAGACAAAGAGCACTCCAGCTGTTCCCTTGAGGTCATCACAAAGGAACCCCTGACAAAATCAATAGTATGGTAATGCAAGACCGCAGAACAAAAATTCGTGAGATTGCTAAGACAGTAGGCATCTCAACTTAGTGCATAATATCCTGCACAGAGCATTGGCTATGAGGCAGCCGTGTGCGAGATGGGTGTTGTTACAAGGAGCACCTATTTAACGGGACTTACTATGGTCTTTGTACCATTTTTCCTGTGCAGCAAAACAGTTTTTTCTTACATTTTTAAGGCACAGACCAGTTTCAGGTTAGAATTTTCTCAAATAGGAGAGTTGTCAGGAAACTGTAATGCCAACAGTAATGAAAATCCTCGAGGAAAATTAACATCATCTAAGTTTTCCACTATGAGGGGCACGATAAAATTTAATAACCTTAACCCCCTAACAAGTGCAGATTAAGATTATTATCTAAACAATCGATTGTATGTATAAAAGAACAAATTACAAATGAAGATTTTATGGCAGGTGTAAGTTAGTATAGTTTATATTGGATGTTGTATATTTACTCCATTGAGTGACAAAAACTGAGTGAGGGTTAACACTATTTTATTTTGGGTAATTGTAATATTTATTGGTATGAGTTTGCACAAAGGAATTTTGTTCCGTTTTTGAATTTACTTTATGCTATGACTGGGTTTGTACACATTTTTTGGGGAGGTTAATTTAACTAATTCTGAGCAGTTGAATTAATTGCTTACCTTGACTTATTAAAAAGACCTAAGATATAGTATTCTTTAAGATTTAGTGATGGAACAAGAATAATACTATTTGTATTACACACTCACACACACAGAATTATTAAAAATCTTTTACAAACTGAGATGGACCACTGTTTAAAGGCACATTTGCATGCTGAGCTCTTATTAGTGGAAAACGTAATTATAAGTAATAAAAAAAGAAATAATTTAAGACACAGATATAGTCCATAGCTGTATAAATATTGTCTGCAGCCGCTGGAAACACTTGAAGATTTTTGATCGTCATATTATTGGCGAAAGAGGAAGAGTCACTTTCTGTTTTCTAGATCTTGTCCAGATCAGACGTATTTAGGCGTACCGCCATTAATACTACATTATTTCATTATTTTATTCACGAGTTGCAACCTAACAGCACTCGTAATCACATAATGTAAGTGTACTTTTAATTGTGTTTTTAATTCAGAATATATTGTATTACTAACCAATGTATGTTTTTTTGTGTCTTTAGTTATTGCAAGATTGTTGGGTGACTCGGCATGGCAAAAGGTTCCGTACTTTTAAGCAAAAAGTCGTCCAGCTAGATCTACCGTCGTCTTCGGGTGCTGTTTGATAATGAAGTCCGATTTTAGAGAAATCACAGAGGGAAGAAACACGGTTAAAAATACATGAACGGACCTTTAAGGAAAATGGCACGGTCAGGGGCCGAGAGTTTGTATAATTTTTTTAAATTCATTACTGTAATTCATTGTATGTTCTCAATCCAGTTATGAATGAGCCAAAAAAAAACCTTAATTAAATTGGCGAATTCATGTTTGGGTGCATTGTTATATGTGATATATTGTCTTCCTTTTGTTACATATTTATTGCATACGACATACGGGACACGAGACTGGAATACATTGAAGTAAGACAAATTACTGGATTCTATGTCAACACCTGAAATTACGCTGTAATAGCGGACACAAGGTAAGGCACCACTTCTTTACATCAGCAATCTTGCCCAAGCTCTTTGTATTATAGTTGCTTGCTTGGTAGATCTATCAGAATTTTCCGTTTCCGTAGCAGTGATTTTAAGCTACATTGGAGTTTCAAAAATTATTTTCATTATTCATGCAGTTCAACAATAGAGTTTTATCAGTTAACAATATGACCGACTTCATTTCTGTGTGATGTAATATGGTGTGCAGGCATTAGTATTCAAAATTCCGCCATTATACTTTGGACAATTAATTTCCTTGTTCAGACATTATCACACAGGAAGAGTTAATTTTCACATTTATTCTGATTACACATACGATTTTAAATTTTTATTGTGTCATACATTAAGTGTGGCATGGTACTGACCAGAAAACAATTCGGGAAGATGGAGAATCAGAAATTGCAAACACAGACGAAATCCGACTCTGACATGCCATTAAATAATGAAAGCAACATTACGGTTGACTCGAATACTAACGAGCGACATATTATTGACTAAATTTAGAAAATAGACCGTCCACCAGTAATATGCCTAAGTCTAGTTCTGAACCAATTTTGGTGTCTGACGTCATGTCTAACGAGGTGTCGGGGACATAATACTTGCACATCACTAGTATTGCCTGTATGTTCAATGCTATAATGAAACAACATAAACAGGACATTGACGCCACTTTGAAAACAGCTCATGACGAGATGAAAACACGACATTATGAAATTAAATCTGATTTAGCTGCACTCAAAACGTCTGTGGGAATGGGATACGATTATTGGTCGAATGCAATAACTATCCCCATTAAATTCCACATGGAGATATATTTCGTAGTTAGTCATAAACGTGTACACAGCTTGAGATATAGAACAGAACTAAAAGCTAACATGGAGGCTCTGCAGAGCAATAAGTGTCCAAAGATCGTGTTAATTGTGGTCGATACGACCTATCGACGCCACACAGCCCCCCCCCCTCCCCCACAGTACGGAGTACTACCTGTGAGGCTTGAGTGGAGGTCATGTGGGCGTCGGTGTCGGTAGTAGTCGTGCGAGGTGGCAAGTGCACGACCGGGATTTCCATCTCGGTCGAGGCAGAGTGCAGAGGCAGAGTGATTGGCAGCAGGTCCACCGCATAGTTAGTCAACCAGCGGGGGCGCACGATGCGTCGGCCGGCCTTAGAGCAGGCGTGTCGAACGACTTGTAGCGTGGTGCAGTCATGTCCGCCCCGAATGCAGATCGAGCCGTCCGAGGAGACGAACGCGCGAATTTCTGACGGGTCGCACTCACTGAGGAGGGACCGACTATGCACTACACTGACATTTAACTGCCCATTGGAGGGCGAGGCCGCGGTGTCTGTTAGGAGCATGAGCACATGGTCATCGAAGGTGACGATCGACATGATGTCCACGCAGTGTGGTGGCACATTGCAGCACAGGTTGAATGTGGAAGAGTGAGTCTTCGCAGCCAGTGAAGTGGCAGCAATACCTGCACATAGGATGGATGGCGACATGCCTGGAAAACCTGTGAATGGCGACGACGAATCATGAGTTGGAGAGAACAGCGCTGTGGGATGAGGCAAAGTATTTTCAGCCTCCACAGCGGAAAACTCGTCAGGACTGTCCGACTGAGACGGCAGAGGGGCGTTGGAGTCCACGTTAGCAGGTTTGAGCCTGTGCAATGAAACAGTTTGAGGACGATCTTTACCATAATGTCGAACGTTGTCTCGCCCTGGCAGAGTACTTAAATGGGCTGAGGTAAGGTGATTTCAGGGGTTGTCTAACAGAATCATCCCTGAGCATAACTTGGGAGCAAGTGTTGAGTGGGGTTGGCACGTAAGTGTCAAGCGGGGAATGGCTGATAGGCAGGAGCAGCCATGCGTGTTTGAAGTGAGTATGCATGCGACTGATCAGATCTATGGAGGGGGAAAATCCTCGGGTGCTTGAGGTAAGATACGCTCTCCTGGTAGGACTGGGTTCTCCCCAAAAACGAATTCAGAGATGGTTCCCTGTAAGTCTGGTTTAAAGGTCGAATGGAGACCGAGTAACACCCATGAAAGTGCCTCAGACCAGAGGCAGTCATGGCACCTGAGGGCAGTTTTGAGAGTGAGGTGCCACCGTTCAACTAACCCATGGCTTTGCAGGTGGTAGGCTGTTGTATGAATTTTTTTAATGCCACAGATGTTACATAAAATGGTGAACAGAGCAGATTCAAACTGCCAACTTTGGTCAGTGGTGATGGTGGTCAGGCAACTGGACCTGGCAATCCATGAGGAGACAAAACCCTTGGCCACGGTTTCAGTGGTGATGTTGGGTAAAGAAACAGCTTCCACCCAGCAAGACATGTAGTCGATTGTGGAGAGAATATATCTGTGGCCCTCCGACACTGGTAGTGGACCGATAAGATCGATATGTACATGATGAAATCTTCCTTACCTAGTGGAGGGGAGGTGTGGTGGCCGATTTTGTTGCGTTCAGTCCACAGCTCGTGGTCGTGCGGTAGCGTTCTTGCTTCTCGCACCCGAGTTCGATTCCCGGCGGGGTCAGGGGTTTTCTCTGCCTCGTGATGACTGGGTGTTGTGTGATGTCCTTAGGTTAGTTAGGTTTCAGTAGTTCTAAGTTATAGGGGACTGATGACCATAGATGTTAAGTCCCATAGTGCTCAGAGCCATTTTTTTTTGTTGCGTTGACAGAAGACGCATCTGCGTGCCCAGGTCTGACAGTCCTGTTTAATATTTTTCCAAACGAAACGCTCGGATACGAGCCATATGGCGACACGGACGCCAGGGTGAGCAAGGTTACGCAGGGCATTGAAGGCTTGCCGGCGCAATGTGGGCGGGAGCAACAACCGCAGGGTGCCGGTAGAAGAATCACATCACACCTTGTCCAAAACGCTGGGGAACTTGGCTTTGGTAAACACAAGAGATGTTTGAGGATCTGTGAGGAGGGCTTGAGATTCCTCGTCAGAGGCCTGGAGAGCAGCCAGGTTGGATAAGTTGATGATGCATGAGACAGAATTGATCCACGAGAAAATATCAGTGGGGGTGTTTTCTGTGCCTTTGATGTAGCAAACGTCTGTTGTGAATGGAGAGACTAAATCAAAGTGACGGAAATGCTAAGGAGGTGGGTCCTCGGGAGGGTTGCAGAAAGCATCCGCTAGTGATTTGTGATCAGTAAGGATGAAGAAAGAATGGCCCTCGATGTTGGGGCGAAAGTGTTTGACGGCTTCATAGACCGCCAGAAGTTCCCTATCAAAAGCGGAATATTTCTTCTGAGCTGTAGACAGGTTTTTAGGGAAGAAATGAAGGGGAGAAACCATGTCACCTTTGCATTGCTGTAGTACTGCTCCCACTGTGATGTTGCTGGCGTTCGTAGTGATGAACAACTTGGCCAACGGGTCAGGATGGGAGAGTGTCACGGCATGAGATAAGGAAGTTTTTAGAGCCTTGAAGGCCTCCAGCAAAGGTTCAGTCCAGTGAACTGGTTTAAGGCCTGAAGTCTGTTTGCCTGAGAGCAAGTCTGTCAGCGGGGCCTGCACAGCGGTGGCAGAAGGCAGATGTCAATGGTAGTAATTTATTGTACCCAAGAAACGTTGAAGTTCTTTGTAAGTAGCCGGAGGCAGCAGTGATGTGATGGCCTGTACGTGGGATTTGGGAGGCTGTATTTCGTCTGTGGAGACAGTGTAACCCAAAAATGTAACGGAAGACTGGCGCAATTAGAATTTGTCCTGGTTGACCTCGACGCTGTTGGAGCTCGAGATCTGGAGGACCTTGGATAAATGATTTTCGTGTTCCTCAGCCGAGTTGCTGAAATGTTGCCATGTTTGTGCAGCGTTTTTCAGGCCAAATGGCATGAAGTTGTATTGGAACAAACCGAGCGGCGTGATAATAGCTGTCATTGAAATGTCTTCCGGTGCTATGGGAATCTGGTGATAGGCACGTTTACAGTCAATAACACTGAAGATTGTGATGCCCGATAACATATGAGTGAAATCACTTATGTTCAGCATTCGGTAATTGTCCATGACGCTATGAGTGTTTAAGTGTCTGTAGTCACCGCACATTCGGAAAGAACCATCGTGTTTGGTGACGAGGTGAATCGGTAAAGACCAGTTGCTGTCTGACGGTTGCAGGATACCTGCCTCCAAAAGTTCATTAATCTGCTGCCAGGCCGTGCACAACTTAATGGGGTTGAGGCATCTAACCTTGTGCCTAATAGCAGGGCCAGTAGTGGTAACTATCTTTTGTGTCGTTCCAACAGTGATGGAAGAAACTGAGAACTGCACATGAGACTGAGTAATGTTCTGACGTGAAGTTTTTGGACGAGTGGGTTGCAACGAGGCGTAACCGTTAGCGTGAGTGGGAAAAAGCAGCATGAAAGTCACATGCCTATTACGTGAGCGCGGCGTGTGCTTGTTTGGAGAAGTCGGTTGTGCGTGCAGCGCGGAGTGGGTCAGGATGTGCAGTGATGCTCTGTTGTCAGCCTTGCCTTGGGTAACCAGCACGGGCGAGAGAGGCATTGGCGTCACGCAGGGAACAGCAATGGCCACCGAGTCACGTGGCTGGCGCGCAAGAGAGGGGGAATGTCTATCATCATGCGGCTGCCTGAGCTGTGGTCGTAGTCGTATCGAGCGCGCGACTTCCATTAGTAACACTATTTGGAACACATGGCACTGAACATGGTGAGCGCATCGGACTGCAGTGTCTACTGGACGTGAATCGTCATATGCAATTAATGTTTTTCAGCTAACCTGCTGAGTATCTGCGCTGGTGTCTGCTGTAGAAACACAATTAGGCAGTGGCACTGTGGACTGCAATTTCAGCAGTGAGGTACGAGCCACGACGAGCTAGATGTAAGTGTCTGCTATTCGTTGTTTCAGCTCGTCTTTTTGCCGGCAGAGTTGCACTGCCGAGTCGTATGCTGACAGCAGGTTAGTGACGCAGGGCACAATGTTGCCTGCGAGGGCAGAGCACATGCGTACTAACTCACATTTCACAAGAGAAACAGGACGTGGAATGTAAGTGCAAGAGCACAGAATCTGATTGTTGGTGGGATGATGCCGCACCGAGCCCTGAAACACATTTGGAGAGAGTTTATAATGTGACAAAAAATCCATACCGAGAATTGGTTCATCGATGTTGGCAGTGTAGAAAGTCCATGGAAAACACAGAGAAGGAGATAGACCTTAGGTTTGTAACATTGATGCATTGACAGCTCATAGAAGTGACCTCGTCGGTGAAAAGGCGGGTGGAGCCAACGATGTGGGTATTATAGACACGTCAGCACCTGTGTCGACTAGGAAGACGACTCGTGATGAAATGTCGGTCACATATAAACGACCGCTCGTCCGGGTGGAAGAGCGGACATAGTGCAATGTGTGAGGTTGCCTGTCAGGTTCCCTGCAGGACACGGTGTCTTCTAGATCCTGCGGATGGCGTTTGGGTACTGGCAAGGTAATCGACATTTCTTGGCATCATCGCCGAAAATCTTGTGGTACCAACAATACGGATGAGCCGGATGTGGTGGTGGAGGCGACTGCGGCAGTGGAGGAGGCTCGTCCTCATTGATTTGTTCCGGGATGTATACTGGCATGTATGCTGCATGGGCGATTCTCGAGCACTCAGATGGAGGAGAGAGCGAGCCGATACTGCCTGGCAGTGTAGACAGTTTTGGAGGTGGAGTGAGCTCTTCCTCTGTCCCCAGATGGCTAATAAACAGGAGTAGTTGTGCCAACCAGTGGTGAGTGGTGTGCTGGTTGGTGTTGTCGTAGCAGTGCATACAGCTGGTCTGCAATACAATGATGAGAGCTGATTGACTCACAGGAGTGGGATAGCAGGTGAATCTGGAGGTCGGTAGGTAACTTGGCGCACCATACTGCCCACATAGTAATGTCCAGCATCGTATGTTCACTCACAAGTAATCGAAGGCAGCGCAAGAGTTGTGATGGAGTTCGGTCCCCCAGGTGCTCCTCATACAAGATCTTGATGATTAATTCTTGTGGTGAGCAGGTGAGTCGGTCTAATGTTGTTTTCTTTGCAAACTCGTACTTCAGTGAAGGTGGTGGCGAGAGGAGTAGATCACAAATTAAGTCCGAGTGATCATGGAGGTGCATGACAAGACATAGGAATTTAAAGTTGTCGTCGGACATATGATGTAACTCGAACAGATGCTCTACAAGGGCAAACCAATGATACGGGTTTGTTCTCGTATAAAGGGGACACCTTTGGCAGATGGCCGTGGGGGGGGGGGGGGGCGAAGGTGGCTTCGGTGTGTATTGGAAGGCCTGCTGGTTCATGGTAGGAGGGGCCATACTGCAGCCCGGCACCATAGGCGTAGGTGTGTTATTGGCAAGCACATCTGAAGCAACAGTGGGTTGCATTGTCTTTGATGTGCCGTGAAAACACGACGTGGCTGGCATGGTTGGTACTGTGGGAATGAGCGGTTGCACTACACGTGTAGTGGTCATGTACACTGGACCGGAGGTTAGAGATAGAGATTTGAAATTGTCCACCTCGGAAATAATGTGGAAGGCCATTGTGGCAGACACAGATGTAACTGTGGGAGAGGCGAGCGGCTGACGGGCCAGAATCGGGGCCCGCTGTGCATGTGGAGGGGGGGGGGGGGGTAGGGGGTGTTAGTACTTTGTGTGACAACAGTGTGAGTTTTCTGTGCACATCGGGAACACACACTGTGTGGTCGGACTATAAATTACTGGTGAAAATTGCAGAAGATCACATTGTTGTGTAAAATGTTCCTGGAAAGCGAAGTGCCGTAAGATGTGCTCGAGCCCACATGGTCGAAAAACTGAGCAACAGGTCTGGTAGGTGAGCAATGAGAATTTGGTGTATGAAAATGTCCATTGTTAGTTTGTGAGTGAGGCAAAATGGGAACAAGTTGATAGGGGTTGACAGTGTGTGCATTTTGCACAAATGGCGGCGTTGCACACGGCATGACTGTAACCGATGTTGCGGTCCATTGAGAGACAAAGCACGTGTGCGAATGTAGATCACTTTGAACATTACACAATCGATTGGTAGTTACACAGTTCTGAAAATTATCCACTTCACATTCTACATATTGGTGAGCACAGTCCGGTGACACAAAACCTGAGTCCATTGTTTGAGTTAACAGTGTAGCACTCGACTGTTGTAGAACAACAAAGTTTGAGGTTAACTTGGTTGGAGATCGCGAATCACTGTCAATTAGTGGAGAGCCGGCCGCTGGCGAAGGATTTGGAGTGGCCTGGTTGTCGTAGTTGGGCCTCCAAATCTTCGAACAAAGCGTTGGGTGAGGCAGCAATGGAGTCGTGCACATAACCTGTTGATTTCCAACACCCAGCGAGGAAGTCGCGGAAGACGTAGAAACTTCGCCAGTATGGGAATGGGATACGATTATCGGTCGAATGCAATAACTATCCCAATTAAATTCCACATAGAGATATATTTCGTAGTTAGTAATAAACATGTACACAGCTTGAGATACAGAACAAAACTAAAAACTAACATGGAGGCTCTGCAGAGCAATAAGAGTCCAAAGATGGTGTTAATCGTGGTCGATACCTATCGACGCCACACGTCAAACGACACTGTGTAGCCGTGTTGGGGAGATAAATAACAGACTGATTGGACAAGTGTCCGACCTCAACGCGAAATTTTCAGAGCTTTCATTACAACAAGAAAACACTAATAAAGATGTGACAGATATCCAGGTACAAGTGAACAACCTCAGTAAAACATGCGAGTCTGTAGTTACTCAGATTAAATCTTATCTGGCAGTGCATGATGATATAAAAACGCGTATTGCCGATGTCAAAAACAAGGTTGACACAGTTGACAAACAGCTGTCTGATAAAGTAAGACTACGCACTGACAACCATTTCTCATGCGTCAATAGATAATTTCATAGTTGGATTCAGCAAAAAGACAAATATTTTGACGAGTGCTTACAAGAAGAATTGCCTGCTGTTGTCCACGAGACTTATAAATAACAACAAACACGTAATCAGTCAAGCAGCACAATCTGCCGCTGTGCAATCGAAACAGTTTGACAATTACGTACATCCAGTGTGCAACGATGGTAATAGCAATCAAAACACACAGTTTGGCAATGAACACAAGTACATTTATGACACATACACATCGCACACTACGTACTCACAACAATAACAACAGTACGCACCTCGACATGGCACACTGTATTGCAGTCTTGATAATTACCAACAACATTTTCCTTGCCATTCGCCAGCTGAACCTTACAGTAATCATTCTGAAACTAAACATTGCTATAATGCCAAGCAAGAGGAGAGCCTCATAACACACAGACAATTTCAGCCATTAATACCTGAAAAAAGAACCGTACATCCCGTCACTTTTCTTAAAGCCTTCAGAAATGCATTTCCTAGTACGAGGAGTGACCGTAAGAGGATATCGTATTTTGTCGGTTATATCCAAGGCGACGCAGCTATATGGGCGTATAATGAAACCGACACATGCGTCACGTACGAACAGTTTGAGAGAGCCTTTTTATCTAAATTTTGGTCACAATCTGTACAGGAACGACTTCGTAGGCAGATTGTGGATCCTGACCCATTAAATCCTAAGCACGTCAATTCGCGCCGGTATTTTAAGAAATATTTAAATAAGGGACATTTCCTTGACGAGCCGGTTGCAACGCCCAGCATCCTCCGCGCATTGAAGGCAAGACTTCCGTTCAATATCAAAGAAAAACTTCTGTACATTTCAGACAACGACGCAGAGTATTTTCTCACAGTGCTCGATTCTGTTGATATGCTTTTACGAGGACCAGCGTTTCGTACGGCAAAACAATTACTAGAATGTTCGCACCAGCGCCATGCAAATTACGCAGGATAGCTAACCCAATTCCAGGCGCGCCGGCTGCCGTCGGATTCGCAAGCCAGCAGAATCAACCCCTTCACATGGCAAATGTATACACGGTGTTACAAAAAGGCACGGCCAAAGATTCAGGAAACATTCCTCACACACAAATAAAGAAAAGATGTTATGTGGACATGTGTCCGGAAACGCTTAATTTCCATGTTAGAGCTCATTTTAGTTTCGTCAGTATGTATTGTACTTCCTCGATTCACCGCCAGTTGGCCCAATTGAAGGAAGGTAATGTTGACTTCGGTGCTTGTGTTGACATGCGACTCATTGCTCTACAGTACTAGCATCAAGCACATCAGTACGTAGCATCAACAGGTTAGTGTTCATCACGAACGTGGTTTTGCAGTCAGTGCAATGTTTACAAATGCGGAGTTGGCAGATGCCCATTTGATGTATGGATTAGCACGGGGCAATAGCCGTGGCGCGGTACGTTTGTATCGAGACAGATTTCCAGAACGAAGGTGTCCCAACAGGAAGACGTTCGAAGCAATTGTTTGGCGTCTTAGGGAGCACGGAACATTCCAACCTATCACTCGCGACTGGGGAAGACCTAGAACGGCGTGGACACCTGCAATGGACGAGGCAATTCTTCGTGCAGTTGACGATAACCCTAATGTCAGCGTCAGAGAAGTTGCTGCTGTACAAGGTGACGTTGAACACGTCACTGTATGGAGAGTGCTACGGGAGAACCAGTTGTTTCCGTACCATGCACAGCGTGTGCAGGCACTATCAGCAGCTGATTGGCCTCCACGGGTACACTTCTACGAATGGTTCATCCAACAATGTGTCAATCCTCATTTCAGTGCAAATGTTCTCTTTACGGATAGGCTTCATTCCAACGTGATAAAATTGTAAATTTTCACAATCAACATGTGTGGGCTGACGAGAATCCGCACGCAATTGTGCAATCACGTCATCAACACAGATTTTCTGTGAACGTTTGGGCAGGCATTGTTGGTGATGTCTTGATTGGGCCCCATGTTCTTCCACCTACGCTCAATGGAGCACGTTTCGTACGGGATACTCTACCTGTGCTGCTAGAACATGTGCCTTTCCAAGTACGACACAACATGTGGTTCATGCAAGATGGAGCTCCTGCACATTTCAGTCGAAGTGTTCGTACGCTTCTCAACAACAGATTCGGTGACTGATGGATTGGTAGGGGCGAACCAATTCCATGGCCTCCACGCTCTCCTGACCTCAACCCTCTTGACTTTGATTTATGGGGGCATTTGAAAGCTCTTGTCTACGCAACCCCGGTACCAAATGTAGAGACTCTTCGTGCTCGTATTGTGGACGGCTGTGATACAATACGCCATTCTCCAGGGCTGCATCAGCGCATCAGGGATTCCATGCGACGGAGGGTGGATGCATGTATCCTCGCTAACGGAGGACATTTTGAACATTTCCTGTAACAGTGTTTGAAGTCACGCTGGTACGTTCTGTTGCTGTGTGTTTCCATTCCTTGATTAATGTGATTTGAAGAGAAGTAATAAAATGAGCTCTAACATGGAAAGTAAGCGTTTCCGAACACATGTCCACATAACATATTTTCTTTCTTTGCGTGTGAGGAATGTTTCCTGAAAGTTTGGCCGTACCTTTTTGTAACACCCTGTATACACAACAGAACGACCGAGCGAGGTGGCGCAGTGGTTAGCACACTGGACTCGCATTCGGGAGGACGACGGTTCAATCCCGTCTCCAGCCATCCTGATTTAGGTTTTCCGTGATTTCCCTAGATCGTTTCAGGCAAATGCCGGGATGGTTCCTTTCAAAGGGCGCGGCCGATTACCTTCCCCATCCTTCCCTAATCCGAGCTAGCGCTCCGTCTCTAATGACCTCGTTGTCGACGGGACGTTAAACAACACTAACCTAACCTAACCCAACACAACAGAACCTACATGCTCAACACAGCATAAACTGCAATTATAACACTTGTTATTCTACTGGCGGCAATCCAAATAAGAGACAGTGCAACAGCAGCGGCAACAACAACAACTACTACAATGGTAATAATAATTATCAGAATGGTAACAAAAATTTTAAGAGAAAGAAAAATAACCATCGATCCCCATCAAACCACAACAGAGCTGGAGGAACAACTACTACAATGTCCAGTGCCAAAACACTGCGACACCACCGCTGCAAAACAGTAACACAGGCCAGTGGCAATCGCCACCGCCGCAAATGCAAACTCAGAACTGGAACTCGCTGGTGAGTCAAAACTTGAAAACGCAACGACCGCCACAGTTCGGAGACTGGAATAAACAATAGTAAAAAATAAATATTATCGAAGTAACTAGTGATACTCCACCTCCGTCTGTGCCTGCATCCACTACAAATGTGACGAAGTCAGTCCAAAAACCGCGCGACCGCTACACCCGCAGGTTCGAATCCTGCCTCGGGCATGGATGTGTGTGATGTCCTTAGGTTAGTTAGGTTTAAGTGAGTCGCCTAGATGCAAAACTGTCCATGTCCTCCATAACCGGAAAACTGTTTTCACTGGGTAAATACACACTGCCCTACACTATATATTGTATACATAAGTATGGATTAGTACAAAACCATTTGGGATATCGAAAAAAAAAATCAGGAACTTAATGCATGTAAGATATAAGCAAAATAAAAATGGACTTGGACAGCTTTGCATCCGACTTTGCAGATGGCCACTTTTGCATGCAACTGAAATGGACATGGACAGTTTTGAACGTGACTAGTTGTACATGAGGAGAGGATATGGGGTGAACATAAAACTGTGTATTCAGTTTTAATTTCTTTTAATATTTCTGAAGGTACATGGTGTAACAACTGATAAACTGGAATCATCTTCAATTTTGCCATATTGCGTTTCCACTGGTCTTCACGGCGTACCTGCTTCCTAAAACGGCCAGATTGTCTTTCTGTCATGCCTTGCTTATGTTCCATTATTTATTTAGATAAAAAATGTATATAACTTTCAGAATAAACATCTGTAAGAGACCACACAAGTACAATGTTTACATGCTTATGGTAGCCATCTTGCATTACAGTCAAATGAACCCAGCTGTCAATGTGATTTGTCAAAAGGGACAAGGCAAGTTTTGCACCCAACATACTGATGGACATAGACAGTTTTGAATCTAACCACACTTTTCGTGAGCTGTTTTCCATAGGACATGGAGAGCTTTGAGCATAAATAGCACTTCAAGCATGTGTAAAATGTCATGCTCTACAATCCAGAGTTGCAAACTCAATTTTTTTAAAAAGTTGACATGGACAGTTTTGCATCTAAGCAACTCAAGTAGTTCTAAGTTCTAGGGGACTGATGACCTCAGATGTTAAGTTCCATAGTACTCAAAGCCATTTGAAACATTTCAAACTAAAAACAGTAGCTACTGTGCCCCTGGTCGGGGCTGTGGAAGAATTCGCGTGCGACTTCAATTTCAACTTATTATTTGACACACCCACTTTGCAATGGCACAACGATCATGTACCTGACAGTTGTATACAACAATCACTATTATAAAACTTGTCTGATGAACTGTAACAAGAGAACACACAAAGTCGTTCATCGTCCAATTAAATTGTTTTGGCCTCAACTACTGGTGTTGTGGGTGGTATTCTCACTACTATTATTCTGGACACAGGAGCCGCTGTTAGTGTCTTGTCCTATGCTTTTTACAAGAAAATGTGTGAGTTTGAACCCGTACCAGAGTATCCTATCCAGAAATGTAAAATTTTAACTGCCGTAGGCAATAAGTCTTCTAGGGTTAAGAAATAGGTATTTGTGATAGTCAAGGTAGGTAATGGAATCGTACAATGGCCATTCATCGTCGTCCAAAACCTGGTCACTAATTGTATTTTAAGTTTCGATATATTGTGCGAGAAGGACAGCACTATTGACTTTTCCCAACGTAAATGTATACTTAGAGATAAGGGCAGTGAAATTTTAATTGACCTGGATACCAGGACTCTGAAGCACGATAAATATTGTACAGGGTACAAGATTCAGTTAATACAGGACACTGATGATGTTGACACACAGGCACACGCACCTAATGCTGAGTTTGAGAACTTGAAAACTTTAATTAGTAATAAGTTATCAGAAACCACAGCTGTCACACATGATGAGCGTAATGAACTTATGATATTTTGTCCAAATATATACAGGTATTTAGCAAACGACCAGGTGTGATCAACACACATGAGTATAAAATAGAAGTTAAGCCTCACCAGATTTTCTTCCGCAAAACCTATAATGTGCCACTATCCTAACGACCTGCTGTGTGGCACGAGTTGAAACAAGTGTTAGAGTGGAAAATTATCGAATCTTCCACGTCACCTTACTGCAGCCCTTTACTTATTGTAAGGAAATCCAACGGGAATATCAGAGTTGTTTTGGATGCTCGTGCAGTTAATGAGGTTATTTTACCTGTTTGCACGAAACCTGAGAATTTAGAGCAACTCGAGAAATTTTTAGATTATGAGTATTTTTCTACGATAGATGTGACCAATTCGTTCTGGCAAGTCCCAATCACGTCAGATTCTAGAAAGTATACTGCATTTATATTCGGGGGGCCAACCTGTCAATTTTGTGTCCTTCCCTTCGGTCTGGCGTCAGTTCAGGCGTGTTTATCACCGCAATGGACACTGTACTTGGTGATGAATGGCTTGAATCAGTCACTCACTACATTGATGACCTGCTCATAGCTAGTAAGACTTGGTCTCAACACATAGATACTTTGTAAAAGATTCTACATAAATTTGCACAAGCTGGAGTGACAGCTAATCTCAAAAAGTAGAAATTTGCTTGCAGTGAAATTTAGTATCTTGGGCATATTATTAATGCTCAAGGTATATGACCTGACCCAAGTAAGTTTGACGCAATCAGAAATTTTCCTACTCCACGAAGTATAAAGCAGTTGAAATCATTCCTTGGACTTTGTTCTTTCTTTCGACGATTTTTACCACACCAACTATTAAACAGCAAACCATCTATGGAACCTGCTCAAAAAGAATCAGATATGGACATGGTCTGACTTTGATAGTATTAAGCATGCTTTGGTTAACACAAATATTTTGGATCAAAAAAATGGTTCAAATGGCTCTGAGCACTATGGCACTTAAACATCTACGGTCATCAGTCCCCTAGAACTTAGAACTACTTAAACCTAACTAATCTAAGGACATCAGACAACACCCAGTCATCACGAGGCAAAGAAAATCCCTGACCCCGCCGGGAATCTAACCCGGGAACCCGGGCGTGGGAAGCGAGAACACTACCGCACGACCACGAGCTACGGACATTTTGGATCACCCTGATTTTAATTTAGATTTTTGTATGACATGTTATGCCTCATCCTATGGCTTAGGCTGTTGTTTGTTTCAAGTTGAAAAGAATGTAGAACAAAATCAAGTGAAAATTATTAGTTTTGCGGGCCGCACACTTAGTGAATGTGAACGCACATACTCTGCCACAAATCTTGAAACACTCTCTATATTGTGGGCCTTTAGGAAATTCAATTATTATTTATATGGTAAGCACACTAAAATTTATACTGACTACCAAGCTCTCACATTTCTGTTAACTTGTAAGCTGGTACATCCCACATTGTCGCGTTGGGCATAACTTTGCGAAACTATTCCTTTGAAATTGTATATATTAAGGGTAAAGACAACATCATTGCCAACGCTTTGTCTCTTCTGCCTCAAGGCTTGAATGAGTGTAACTCTGACCTGGAGAGTGTGAATGATTACCGAATACTTCTTATGCGGGATAAGCTATGTCACTAGCATTATATCGACTTATGTAGAAATATGTGAAAGTTGCAGAAATCTGATCCTCACTGGAATAAGGTAAGAGATTTACTCACATATCAACCTGACTACCCTCTGTACAACCGATATTTGATGCATAATGACGTGTTATTTTATCGCCGTCATCCTGGAGTCACTACTTGCTGTATTTGTATTCCTAAGGATTCTGAACTCAACCTAATTTGGCACACACATTCTGTTTGGGGTAAATATGGTACCAAGAAGTGCCTAGCGAAGCTTAGTACCTATTGTTACTTTAGCAATATGAGACGTAACATCCACAGTATACGCAAAACGTGTGCGATCCGTCAAAAATCTAAACCGCTGAACTTGTCTACGAAGACTGATTCGCATTCTATTCTACCCAGTAAACGTCTAGAAATTGTAAATTCTGACATAAGTGGTCCACATCCCACAAGCAGTGGTGGTGTGAAATATATTCTTGCATTTTACGATTTATTGTCCAAGCATGTTAAACTGTATGCTATAAGATCTGCGATTGCCACTGCCATCATTCGTCGTTTCTCCTGTGACTGCATTCCGCACGTGGGGAAACCAAAAGCTATTTTTCCGGCAATGCTGCATACTACATTCGGTATAAGTAGCGTAAATTTCTCAAAGATAGTAGTATTAAGGGTATTTTTATCTCAAGGTATAGACCCCAGCGTAATTTCACTGAACGTGTGTTCCGTGAGGTTAGCAGATTTATGAGAACCTACATTTCTATCAAATATACCAATTGGGTAACATATTTGTCTTTATTTGAAGAGGTACACAATAACCTCGATGTTTATGAAACTCCGTACACTCGTAAGGAGCTCATGTTCGATCGCAAAGAAGACAACGATTAGACAACGCTGTCGCCAAAACTTTCTTTTCAGCAAACAACATACGACGAAATGGTAAGGGAAGTCTGTGCCACACTGACTGCGAAAGCCAAAATTACGAACACAACTTATGCGCGCACTGTCAAGAGGGAGCAGGAATTTAAAGCTGGTATGTTAGTGCTTTTGCGTACTCACCATAAGTTCAAAAATAGCTCTGAGCACTATGGGACTTAACATCTATGGTCATCAGTCCCCTAGAACTTAGAACTACTTAAACCTAACTAACCTAAGGACAGCACACAACACCCACCATAAGTCGTCTGCTCTTCAGCGAAGCAACGCGAAGTGGCGTCTGCTTTACGACGATTCTTATATCATTGTCAGCATTCTACATCCTGGTGCATATCTGCTGCAGCATTCTAAAACAAACAGAATTATTGGACTATATGCTCATTGTGATCGTAGAGTATACCATGCTCAACAGTAAACACTTTTATGGATCATGCCTAAGTTATATACAACTATGAAATACACATACCTCACGGTATTTCTACAGAGAAGCTGCATAGTATAAGAGTTTTATTTCAGCTGCTCTTGTCAGCAGCAGAAAGAGAAAGAAGAGATTCGTCTTCGCTAAATAAGCAGCCACTTAAAATTTTAAAGCAAATTCTATATTAACTTTTGTACAGGTGTGAAGGAGACATATTTTCAGCCTAAGAGATTGACTATCTGCACCGTCAGTCTTCGACTACTAACGACTGATTGACGTGAATACTTAACCATTCTACACCCTTCCACTTTCACCATGAAACTGATTGGATAGATATCCCACCATTGAACATATACTTACGAGTAGCTAAGGCCATGCTTACACTGCACACTTACACTCGTGTCGCAAGTATTTTTTTTGTTTGATGTTAGTTCATTGCTTTTGTTATTTGTAGCTGTGCACTTGGTCTTATTGCTGGTGCGGGATGTCGTGTCTAATCATCCTCTATTTCATGTGACATCATTTGCAAAAGCAAAACATGGATCTAAACTTGTAATGATTGTAAATACTGTAAACTTATGTAAAGCTATATGAAAATATTTCTATGTGACCAATCATACTTGTGTGAAAACAAAAGAAATATATTTCTATGTATATGTAAAGCCAATATATAATATGTTTGTATGTATTTGAACCTATGCAAAAACATATATGTAACATGTTTCTATGTATTTATCTGTATTTAGATAAAACTAAATGATATATGCTCACTTGTATATGTTATCTCTACTTGTTACGTGTGCCCATGTGGCAAAAGTTATGCGACTTGCATAACCTGAAACTATTTGTAGTACTATAAGTCGCTGAACTTGTGACAACGAGAACACTGGTGTGCAACATCGCATAATTGAAAAAGACTGTTCATGATATAGTGCTAAGTATATAGACGTGATGAACTACTTATGTTTGAAATTTGTTTACAAACTGTTAATTGCAGAATCGCGTTACGAATTGTTTGCGTAAAGACTTGACGACGGACATTTGTTCTACGTCACAACTACTTATGTATGAATATTTGTATATCGCTTGGCAAACTGAGAATGTTAAAAAACTGTCATAGTGAACTGCACCGACACTTCTGACTGCATCGCAAATTGACATTTACTGCGCTGCATCTCTCTGTCTGAATAGCAAGAACTGGTGCCCTACTGCACCTACGGTCGCTTTGTTCCAAAACGAGGAAGACCACGCGACGGGTGGAGGAATTTTGGACGGGTCCTCAGGGAGCAATATGTTCTCGGAAATGACGGACACTCTTACCTGTCTGATCGATGACGTCAGCAGTTTAGTCCCATAGCAACTTACCACCACTATCTCTTACCTGGTCTAAACGAGGATCGACGCGCCGTCCGAGATCCTGCTTCCATGCCTTCACGAACTTGTGCTGTGGAATGGGAATCCACCAGTCTTCTATCAGGCAGGAAAACAGTGTAACCAGTGCAAAAATATAAACTGTGCTACTAGTGATCGCACACACGCATCTGTATCAAAACTGCGAACTATGACATTAACTGCCACAAACAATGCTCACCTTTATAGCGCTATCGCGTGTTTTCGGTTCATGGAACTGTTGAAAGGGTACAGTACCACCCGACATTGAAAATAAGTACAACATACTTAATTATTTTTGTCAGAACAACACATTTTTTTTGTAAAATAACTCAATTTCAATTAATACAGCGAAGCCGGATACCAGTGTGGGAAAGAATGACAATTTATTTATTTAATTGATCACATGTGCACTCCCACAAAGTAAATCCCTACATCCAGTTTGGTGAGATCTGTGAAATGAATGAATGTATGGTCGTCTGCTAACCGCAGATAGTGAATGTGAATATATGATCATCTTTGAGTCGATCCTTTGGCCACCTTTGGTGGGACCAAAGAGATGAAATTTACCAGAGCTTTGAGCGTCTGAAATGTGGCTGACCAATACGATAGCAAGGTGCTTCCCCCACCTCGACACAGGTGCGAGAGGACCTAGAGAACGGCCATGTTTCGGCACTCTGCCGCTGGATCTTGTGCTGTTAAGACCTGTTTTAGTTGTGCTCCGTAATGACGAAAGAGTGGAGACATGGTATGCATGTGGAATATTTAAGAGTAGTTTGAAATATTAATTTCTCTATTTCAGGAACTTTTGTGGGGAGAATTAAATGTCAGGCAGGTAACATTAATGGGATTGTAGGAATCTTCGGAAGTGACCAACGGTCACAATGAAACCACGTGTAGCAATAAGTTGAAATACTTCCGTGTGCTTAAGTTAAGCTGAATTACTAGCGTGTGTACAATAAGATGAAATATTTAAGAAATAGCGTGTGTACCATAAGTTGAAATATTCAAGAAATGGCGTGTGCAGGACTTGAAATTAGAGACGAGTACTTCCACGTGGTGAGTACTGTGTGAGTCTCAAACTGTGTATGAGACAAAAGATAAAGAGAAGTACTCGTCCATGGTATCAGTTGAGGACTCGCGTGTGTGCTTAATATTAAATTGTGTGATATGATTCCGTGTGACGCTAGATTTAAACTCTGAGAGAGAATCAAGGTGAGTCGGCCGTCTATCCAGCAACGCCACTTGGCTTGCATTGCACAGGAAGACGTGCATATATCTCCAGAGTTCACAGTAGGAAAGTAGAATTACAAAGTGGGGCAGTGTCGTGTGAAACTGGGATAAATATTAATTGAAGTGGGAAAGCTGAAAGTGATAATGTTGTGACTATTCTCTGTGTAGTATTTCATGTTGTAGTGTGGTGTATGTCATGTAATTTGGGTATGTGTGGTTTGCATGGGAGAGTAGCGAGGTAGTTTCAAAAGATTAGTGGGTTATGCTTGTTCCTTCGGTACCGCTCGGTCTGGAGGAAAGTTTAGTGATGATGATTGTAAGAGTCGAAGTGTGAGGTATAATAAAAGATCCACCATCCTATCCAGAAAGTGCACTGTAGCGTTAAAAGTAATTACGAAGCCATAATATAGAGATTCACCATTGTAAAGTCATGCCCACTGGGCCGAATTTCTTATGTGTTATTGTTGTAGGTTGTAGAATTTGTGTGTTTAGGTTAGAGAATTTATCAGAATAAATAAGATAGTGAAAAGAAAAATATTGGTGACTTTTCCTTCGAATTGTATGTTGTAATAATGTCTCAAATTTATAATGTGTGCGCCATTCATATTCAGTGCGGTGGCCACGTGTTGACAAAAGCCGTTAAATAAAAGACAAAAAGAAAATGTGGTATTGCCAATGCATAGTGAACAGTCAGAGTTCTGTAAATCACTGATAGTCAGATATGCGTTTCCGTTGCGTATTAATTATATAGGAGGATAATTTGTAACTAAATTGTGAGTACGAGAGTTCATGTTACTAGATAAATTAAGAACGAATCCACTCGCTTGGCAGACCACTCATCTTGCAGGCCTGACTGCTTGATGCCACAGTATGAGCAAGGCATGTGGGTGCCTCTCATAATTTCGACCCTGCCAGGATATTATTTTGCCAGGGTATTTTGCTGTTAGGGTTTGCTGTTAAGATTTTTTTAATGGAATGTATTGTGATAGCGCTAAGAAGTAAAATTTTTTCTGTTTGTAATTTCTTTCTGGATTGGTGAGGATCTTTTATTTTTTTATGTAATTAATTGCTATATCGTCCAAGGCTGGAAGATCGTGGTATAATTTTTTTTGCGTAATGTCCGTAGTAACTAGGTCGCAGTCGAAAAGTGTAGCCACCATGGAGAATAGCGATTCTGGGGTGGACGTAGCAGTACAGCAGGTAGTAGCTGTTGACCATGGGTTAATGAGCGGGGACGGCAAGCACTCAGAAGGGGCTGAATTGTTCAGCGGACCACGGCTAGGTGATCCTTTATGCGGCGGGCTTAGTTCACAATCGGGGGCTTTTCCCGACGACGCGGGCGAGCCGGGACTAGCTCAGGTATGCAGTGAAAGTGCAGCTACCCTTAGCGAAGATACGGTTTCTCAGGCGAACGAGGTGAGCGCACCAAAAGTAGCATATGACAGTGTGCTACAGCAGTTTTTACAGAGGATGGATAGAGATGATAAGGAAATATTGGAAGCGATGGATAGAGAAGTAGCAAATGACAGTGTGCTATGGCAGTTTTTACAGGAAGCGATGAATAAAGATAATAAGGAAAGATTAGAAGCGATGAATAGAGATAATAAGGAGAGAGATAGAGAGAATAAGGAGAGATTTGAAGCAACTAAGGAAAGATTGGAAGCAAATAAGGAAAGACTGGAGGCAATGGATAAGGGAAATAAAGAGGCAATGAGGAAGCTAAACACAGTTATCGATGAGCGTCTGCCCACAGTTAATAATCGGTTAGATGAGGGGGAGAAGAATCTGGGTGCGTCGAAGCAAGTACAGGACGCTGTGAAAGAAAAAGCCAATAATTTGGAGGTACGAATAAGTGCAATAGAGAGCGATATTACAGAACGTAGGGACGTGTTGCCGGATGAGCGAATCAAAGAGGTAGTGGTCAGAATGAATACGATTAGTGCAGATGTAGAAAAGCCCAGTATAAGAGGCGAGACAGGCTCTGACAGTACGCAGCGAGAGGTTTATGCCGACCAGGAGGAGGTACAATCACTATTACAACTTAAAGAGGCACAATTAGAAACAAATAGGAAACATAGGGAAGAACTAGCACAGGTGCAATTAGCGTGCAGAAGCGAAGGTGAAACACCACCAGGTAGACTGCAGAGGGAGAGTGAGATAAACTCAAAAAGCGAAAATAGGCAGAAAGAGCAAGACGAATTCACAGAGTCAGAAGAACGGTTGTGTCGGATAAAACAAGTGGTAGACTCAACTGGGTATAGTCCAAGGCTGTCTCAATTTCAAGATTCATTACCTTCATCGTGGGGACTGCTCCTCAAAACGAAGTTTGTGTATAACCATTTGAGGGACGAGGCTAGAGCGAAAATGCAGGAAGTTATTAAAGACTGTAGTAGCTATTTAAATGAATTCTGGTCGCAAAGTAAGCGGGACCAGGTTACGCAAAGCATATTGATGATGCGAAATGGTAACGAAGGTGGTATAAGAGATCCAGTGTCGTACTATCAGGAAATCCTGAGACGAAATAGGTATTTGGATGTGACATACGAACCTGGGGAGCTCATTAGGATCTGTAGAGCGAAGTTGCCAGTGAAATTGCGCAGAGATATAGTGATAGCAGGCAGAGGCTTAGACGATTCTGCGTCATTTCAGCACTTGTTACAAGAATTGGGTAATGAGAGCAATATCGTGAACGGAGACACGACTCATAGGTCAGACAGAGTCGAGGATAGGAACGGCAGAAACTATCAGAATGACAGGAGAGCATGGAATCCTGGTATTTCTTTCTTGTCGAAATAGATTGATGGATAGGAGAAACTAATCCAACATATCAGCCCTTAGCATCTTGCCTTAAAACACATGCAGCTGGCACTGAAAATTGTCTATGTAACAGACATATTTTACTAATATGTAGGAATGCAAATACCATACTTCGAATCAGACAATAAAACACCAGTAATGGCATCTGTTAGGCTGGTCTCTCAGAGCAAAATTTGCAAATTTTTATTTCGAACTGTAAAGTAAAAGAACTGTTTCTTCAAAGAAACCAGTTGCTAAAATGTTATGTAATAATGCCAAGGAGTCCAGTATAATTAGTGCGATTTGACTATTGCAGGTACTTAACACGTAATGTAAAAAGTAAACATTGTGATCTGTATGGAATAGGGTACGTTTATACTGCTGTTACAGGTCACATCAGTAATGTGATCGAAGTTTTTAAATTAGATGCCATCTGATCTATAGTATGTCATAGTCGTGGTGACTGTTATAATGAGGTGCTGTGTATGGTTGTTCGGAATCTGGTGTTAGTGAAAGAGGTTACTAGCACCAAAGTTTCTAACACTTGGGCTGTCCCATTTCTCCCAGCTTGTATATTCTCTGCATACATTTAATTTTCATGTAAGCTTAGATTCCTAACTAGCAAATTCTTTATAGTGGACCATTCAGAGCGAGGCGGATTGTCCATGAAAATGCTGTACTGATTGAGACGATCAAGGGAAAAACAATCGCGTGGGCTTCATCACATTTCTAACATCAAATTATGGAAAAGTGAAGGATAGATCGAAAGTAGGCAATTTATGGTAGATAGTCAGTGTATTTATTTGCGGTGTGTAACGTTGTGCAGAGTCAAATCGAACATAAGAATTCTCAGGCGGGATGTCAGGAAGTATGACGGAATAGACTGGTCGAATGAGTCATGAACAGGAGTCGCCAGAGTGGTGTATGTACGTATTTTTTGTCATATGAATAAGGATCCAGCAGAAACGACGTGATGAGTATTGAGAGGATAAAGATGGTAGGTAGAGAAGCGACGTGATAAATAGTAGTGGATAAAGGTGATATTTAAGGAGAGAAGCGACGTGAAGCAGTGTGATTAATAAATAGAGATTCGACGTGATGAAACAGTGGTAAATAAAGGTGAGTAGAATTAATAATGTGGAGATGTCTTAGATGTATGTTACAGAGAGGCCTGTGTATGCTGCAATAGAGATTGATGCCAATGGCGAAGGAAGACCAGGAAATGATGGAGTAATGGACGGACGGAGAGCCGAAATACGAATGAAGAGATGAGGACAACTGCACAATGTGAAAGGACATAAAGGGAGTATGAGACCCAGGTGGTGAACGTTGTGGAATACTGACGTAAGATGTAATATAAGTTAAATCTAATTCTTACCATTACATTTGCGATTTGGCAAAAATAATATTTTTTGTTGTCATTGTTGTTGAAGCCTGGTACCAGTATAACTAATCAAAACGGTACCAAGAAAGTGTACTGTTATTTTTCAGGATGAATAATTTGTGTATTTTTTGTTCTTAGATGAAATGTCGCAATTCTAAGTTGATATTTAGCATAAAGTGAATGCAGAGGTAAGCCAATGGAGAGAGGTGCCAGACTGAAAGGACGAATTCTGAGACTGGAAAGCTATCTCCGAAACAGCTTCATGTGTTATGTGGTTGAGTATAAGAGAGGAAAGGTATGGTATGTTGTCGTGAGTGTGGTGGTGTTAAGGTTAGCTGACTTCTAGACCTATTCTGTTAGTGTATTAATGGATTGAATGAGAAGGAAAATGTGATGTCTGGTGAGTGAGAGTCGTAGAGTAGTGTGATCAATGCGCACACTCCTGTAAAGGGGATGCTACCGATCTGTAACTAAAACATTATCGTGTATTGTTTGATTTGGATGAACCTCGATGGCAGGTCAGGATTTGACATCATGTGGATGGTTCATACATGTCCTAGAAATGTTGTTATATATAATAAAATGTAAAATGTATAAAGAGATACTAATTTCAGTCTGTCACAAACACAAAGGTGCATTGTATGTTGTAGATTTAGAGTCAACAGTTTCTAAAATGTTTATTGTGTTAGGATGTTAAAGTAGTTTAATATCTAATAACCTGTGGTAGGTAATTGTGAGCTGTGTAGATTATTTCTTTTTTTTTTTGTTAGAACACTTTCAAGGGGTATTAATTTCAGTCTGTCACAAGCACAAAGGTTCATTGCATATTGTAGCTTTAGAATCAACAGTTTCTAGTATTTTCACTGTGATAGGATGTTAGAGTAGTCTACTATTTTATATTGTAATTATGAGTTGTATAGATTGTTTATTATTCCTTTTGTTTTTTTTACACTTTCATGTTTTGTATGAGGGACGACAGGTACAATCAATAGCACAAGTGTGGGCTGTATATAGAAAAGGGATAAATGTTGATGTTGTATGTGTAGAAAACTAGGGTGTATAGTTTTATGTTTTTTAGAACAAAGATTCTTTTATTACCAATGTATCTAATAGATCATACATGTAATCAATGAGTATTTAAATATATCCTTTTGTCTGTAATGTTGCGAGATGCACGGAACGGTCTGACTGATTGGGTGTCGTAACGCCCATACCGCTAGCGGGCCGAGCTGACGTAGCCATGGCGACGGGCGACAGAGCCGCGGCACTCCCCACTCCACTGCCGGACGGGGTACACTCCACACGCCCACTACAGCAGGTCAACGGCCTGGGGCGACACGCACGTACCACTGGCCATTCATAAGTTCCGCCACCCTTACGACTGGGGAAAGTATCCCGCGGAGGCAACAGCGGGTGGTTTCTTCTGCTCAATGGCGCGCGCAGCGGCGCCACGGCAGAAAGGACGACGCGCGGCAGAGCCCGGCGGGCATTTGTTACCAGCAACTATTAACTAGTACTGGACTGTGGAGCCGTGAAACAAGATGACTGCGACTTTCCATAAGGTGGAAAGTGAAGGACTGGTGTTTCCACGTTGTGAGTGGTGGAAAAGATTTTGTCTTTAGCAGACAGGACGATCGTTTTGTTTTGTCTTGACCACTGAATGGTGGGATCCATAAACTTTTGGCAGTGACTTGTTAAGTGTGCTTTGTGAATTGCATGTGGGACGCTTGGTATTCTTGAAGAGGACAGTTGTCGTTTGGTGACTAATTATTGTATGAACGCAAGAAACTAGAGTGGGACATTGACATTTGCGTCTGTAGTAGGAGACATTTCTTTAATTGGTGCAGGAATAAGTGCTGTTTGTTGGAACTTACGACTTTTAATTACACCATGAACTGAAAGGACAGATCCGTGGGTAATAGTAGTTGTAGGACCATTTCTGGATGACCAGATTCGTGTGGATGGTACGCTGAGAGTGACTTATGACATTTGTGTTTAATGTGAGATACAGTTTACTGTTCAGTGCGTGTTCAAAAATGCCGATTTGAGTGACTTAAAGACTTTCGTCCGGGAAACCATGGGAGAGCTTTGACACCGAGACAGTGTTTCTAGGAAAACTATCAGCAATTTTTTGACCCCAAGGAAATCTCAGAATGAAATGTTTCCGTGTGACTCGCAAGATAGCGAATAATGTATTTGTAATTGTGTAAATGTTTTTTTTTTATGTTTCATTCCTGAAGGGACAGCAAGGGTAATTGTATTTCTTTAACATTTGTGTTTAGAATAGTTAGTGTCTCTTTTTGTTTGTTCTGAGTTATCAAGTTCACGTAGCATGTTTATTAGAATATTTGGTACAATGATGCTTTAATTATTAGCCAGTGGCGTAATACTAACATAGTGGCTCTTGTTGCATTGGTCAGTAAGGTTGTCACAGGGGACAAGGGTTTGCATTGCACAACAAATATCGGAATTAATTGATGCATTTTGATGTCGTAGACAGTAATGATCTTGTTGGTGTGGTGACTGAAGCCACTTATTTTATTATCACAGTGGTGATATTTCACATTAAAGTGTAACGAAGGCTAGTCGAAATGCAAGGTCTTGTCGTCCAAATGTGCAACAACAACGAAATGAGCAGTAGAGTAAGATACGAGAGCTACTGGTGAAATCAAGCACTTATTGCTAAGTATTTATTGCGTGTATTGATATGGAGCCTGACTTCTACGTGCAACTAGTGTACGCAATTTTTTTTCTTTCGTAGATTTTGTTTTGTATTTAGACATTGCCGTGTAAAGACTATTACAACGCAATTTATGAATGTCAGATTACTTGTTCTGTGTATGGACGGTGAGCTATTTAGAATTTCACGAGTACAATTAGTATTTTTTTTATTTGTCATAGAATTAGTAAAGTTTGGATTACTCATAAAAATAACGAAGATCCCAGTAGCTAAGCAAATTTTTATCTCAACATTATTTTTTATTTGTGTGATGTAATGTTTTATTTGTCATGTGGATTGTTGCAAACTTGTATGTGTACGTTACTCCGGATTGTGGAGAGTACAATAATGGAACAATTGTGTCAATACTTTGGTAAAGTAACAGCATTTGGTCGTCTATTTGAGGTCACCAGGGGCTAAGGTCTCCTCCTGGTTACTTTGATGACTTGCTACGTTTGTTCGAATACAGTTTTCTTAAAGAAATGTTCGGAACTACCCTCGCATTGCAAGGATAGTACCGTGCCATTTTTTTCTGCATGGGTAGCCGGTGGTGAAAGGGTACAGTACCACCCGACATTGAAAATAAGTACAACATACTTAATTATTTTTGTCAGAACAACACATTTTTTTTGTAAAATAACTCAATTTCAATTAATACAGCGAAGCCGGATACCAGTGTGGGAAAGAATGACAATTTATTTATTTAATTGATCACATGTGCACTCCCACAAAGTAAATCCCTACATCCAGTTTGGTGAGATCTGTGAAATGAATGAATGTATGGTCGTCTGCTAACCGCAGATAGTGAATGTGAATATATGATCATCTTTGAGTCGATCCTTTGGCCACCTTTGGTGGGACCAAAGAGATGAAATTTACCAGAGCTTTGAGCGTCTGAAATGTGGCTGACCAATACGATAGCAAGGTGCTTCCCCCACCTCGACACAGGTGCGAGAGGACCTAGAGAACGGCCATGTTTCGGCACTCTGCCGCTGGATCTTGTGCTGTTAAGACCTGTTTTAGTTGTGCTCCGTAATGACGAAAGAGTGGAGACATGGTATGCATGTGGAATATTTAAGAGTAGTTTGAAATATTAATTTCTCTATTTCAGGAACTTTTGTGGGGAGAATTAAATGTCAGGCAGGTAACATTAATGGGATTGTAGGAATCTTCGGAAGTGACCAACGGTCACAATGAAACCACGTGTAGCAATAAGTTGAAATACTTCTGTGTGCTTAAGTTAAGCTGAATTACTAGCGTGTGTACAATAAGATGAAATATTTAAGAAATAGCGTGTGTACCATAAGTTGAAATATTCAAGAAATGGCGTGTGCAGGACTTGAAATTAGAGACGAGTACTTCCACGTGGTGAGTACTGTGTGAGTCTCAAACTGTGTATGAGACAAAAGATAAAGAGAAGTACTCGTCCATGGTATCAGTTGAGGACTCGCGTGTGTGCTTAATATTAAATTGTGTGATATGATTCCGTGTGACGCTAGATTTAAACTCTGAGAGAGAATCAAGGTGAGTCGGCCGTCTATCCAGCAACGCCACTTGGCTTGCATTGCACAGGAAGACGTGCATATATCTCCAGAGTTCACAGTAGGAAAGTAGAATTACAAAGTGGGGCAGTGTCGTGTGAAACTGGGATAAATATTAATTGAAGTGGGAAAGCTGAAAGTGATAATGTTGTGACTATTCTCTGTGTAGTATTTCATGTTGTAGTGTGGTGTATGTCATGTAATTTGGGTATGTGTGGTTTGCATGGGAGAGTAGCGAGGTAGTTTCAAAAGATTAGTGGGTTATGCTTGTTCCTTCGGTACCGCTCGGTCTGGAGGAAAGTTTAGTGATGATGATTGTGAGAGTCGAAGTGTGAGGTATAATAAAAGATCCACCATCCTATCCAGAAAGTGCACTGTAGCGTTAAAAGTAATTACGAGACCATAATATAGAGATTCACCATTGTAAAGTCATGCCCACTGGGCCGAATTTCTTATGTGTTATTGTTGTAGGTTGTAGAATTTGTGTGTTTAGGTTAGAGAATTTATCGGAATAAATAAGATAGTGAAAAGAAAAATATTGGTGACTTTTCCTTCGAATTGTATGTTGTAATAATGTCCCGAATTTATAATGTGTGCGCCATTCATATTCAGTGCGGTGGCCACGTGTTGACAAAAGCCGTTAAACAAAAGACAAAAAGAAAATGTGGTATTGCCAGTGCGTAGTGAACAGTCAAAGTTCTGTAAATCACTGATAGTCAGATATGCGTTTCCGTTGCGTATTAATTATATAGGAGGATAATTTGTAACTAAATTGTGAGTACGAGAGTTCATGTTACTAGATAAATTAAGAACGAATCCACTCGCTTGGCAGACCACTCATCTTGCAGGCCTGACTGCTTGATGCCACAGTATGAGCAAGGCATGTGGGTGCCTCTCACTGTGAACGACGACACGTCGTGAGAAAACGTTATATCTGAAACAAAAAGACATTTCAAGCGCAATACTGTGCGAAAGAGACTATCAGCAATAAGAATTTGTAATTCCAGTGTTGTAACTTTAGGATTTTGTACCTGTTTTAAATGTTAATCCTCGTTTGTGAAATCCATGATGATAAATGTTGTCTCTGTGACGTCTTGTGCACATGAACACACGGACTGAGTATAAACTGTGTGTCGTGTGATGAACTCGCTTCGCAAAGGCCGCGCCAAAAGCCGTTCATCATAAGAATAAACCTGATGATAACATTGCACTATGTATTCTTCCACGTTTGCCGGAACCTCATTGGATTTCCGTTTTATGTGGGACTATAGCCAAACTGTCTCGAGTACTGTCAAGTACGATAATAAGGGTACGTTTTATGATGTGAGTTACGTGAACATCGACTTAGCGATAATACGGGGCAACAGCTTTACCGGCGCGTTTAACTTGGAAAGCACTCGCCGGTCAGCTGGTACAGCTAGCCTGCGGTGACGTGGCCAGCTGCAGTTCACACGTAAAAAAGAGACGAGTGGAGAAGCAATTCAGCTTCGAATGTCATTTAATTTTTAAACAGAATGAAATAACACACTAGAAATCTCCCACAATACGCTCCTTAGAAGAATAGACGAAAACCGCAACACGTTATCGCTTTTAGCTGACATACTATTGTAATTAAAAAGAAGAATGATGAAAATTCCTCACTTAACCACAGGGTAATATTTCTGCATAAGCAGTGTGTAACATAACAGAGTATTGAAGGATTTCACCGTGTAGTCAAATATTACAGTCAGTCGTCTGGTAATTTCTTAGCTCCCTACTTATCCGAATCCGAGAAATACATTTCAGTTCTGGAAGTGTCCCCTGCTACGTTGTTAACGAGGCCATAAACAACAGAATCCAGGAAGAGAACCAGGCGCAGCATTTTCTCTTCTTCTTTTACGATGAGCCGTTCTATTTCCCGCCAGCGTTCGGCAGTGACATGTGAAAAAGCTGCTTGCGTTAGTTGCAGCACGAGCACGTCTGGCAGCTTACCAGTCTTATTACTTCTCGGGCCAAATCCTGCAGCTTCACTCCAGGTCAGTTGGGTTCATATTGTAATAGTACAGTAGCAAATGTTAAAATACAACATTTTTACGATGTGCTCGATGCTGTGAAAATGATTGTTTTTCATGTTTCTGCGATTCTTATGTACATAAAATGATGGACATTGTCCAAATAAAGAGGATTTGGTTTTTCATTTTTGCCTTAAAAAATTAAATTGTTGTGATCTCTTAATTTAAACAATTTTATGAACAGTCTTTGATAAGACATCGATAATTAAGAATTTCTATTTGAAATGGAAACAGGAATTTCACATCCAATATGTAATTAGAAACAAGAAGACGTGATGATTTCTATAATTACAAGATGTAGGTATTTCAAAATGAACGATAAAAATAATTGATATTGGTAATATTCGAATCTACGGACGAATAACCGCGCGTAGTTCACAGTCTATTACGCTACCGACTGCGCTGTGGTACAAACAACAGTCGGAAAACTTCAAAGCGATTATCTCCATAAATTTATGAAAAACTTTTTAATCGTGTTCCATGCGCGTGTTTCACTACGGAACAGAAAGCAGCCTCAGGCATTTTCATACTGCGCATGAACAGTGCGTCAACCAGAGCACAATGCTGCAGAGGCTGTGACTGTACACGATTTTTGAAATAAAACTGTAAGACATTTCCAGGGGCAGATGTGGACTCTGACCACAATCTATTGGTTATTAACTGTAGATTAAAACTGAAGAAACTGCAAAAAGGTGGGAATTTAAGGAGATGGGACCTGGATAAAGTGACTAAACCAGAGGTTGTACAGAGTTTCAGGGAGAGCATAAGGCAACAATCGACAGAAATGGGGGAAAGAAATACAGTAGAGGAAGAATGGGTAGCTCTGAGGGATGAAGTAGTGAAGGTAGCAGAGGATCAAGTAGGTAAAAAGACGAGGGCTAGTAGAAATCCTTGGGTAACAGAACAAATATTGAATATAACTGATGAAAGGAGAAAATACAAAAATGCAGTAAATGAAGAAGGCAGAAGGGAATACAAACGTCTCAAAAATGAGATCGACAGGAAGCGCAAAATGGCTAAGAAGGGATGGCTAGAGGACAAATGTAAGGATGTAGAGGCTTACCTCACTAGGGGTAAGATAGATACTGCCTACAGGAAAATTAAAGAGACCTTTGGAGAAAGGAGAACCACTTGCATGAATATCAAGAGCTCAGATGGAAACCCAGTTCTAGGCAAAGAAGGGAAAGCAGAAAGGTGGAAGGAGTACATAGAGGGTCTATACAAGGGCGATGTACTTGAGGACAATATTATGGAAATGGAAGAGGATGTAGATGAAGATCAAATGGGAGAAACGATACTGCGTGAAGAGTTTGACAGAGCACTGAAAGACCTGAGTCGAAACAAGGCCCCGGGAGTAGACAACATTCCATTGGAACTACTGACGGCCTTGGGAGAGCCAGTGCTGATAAAACTCTGCCATCTGGTGAGCAAGATGTATGAGACAGGCGAAATACCCTCAGACTTCAAGAAGAATATAATAATTCCAATCCCAAAGAAAGCAGGTGTTGACAGATGTGAAAATTACTGAACTATCAGTTTAATAAGTCACAGCTGCAAAATACTAACGCGAATTCTTTACAGACGAATGGAAAAACTGGTAGAAGCCAACCTCGGCAAAGATCAGTTTGGATTCAGTAGAAATGTTGGTACATGTGATGCAATACTGACCCTACGACTTATCGTAGAAAATATATTAAGGAAAGGCAAACCTACATTTCTAGCATTTGTAGACTTAGAGAAAGCTTTTGACAATGTTGACTGGAATACTCTCTTTCAAATTCTAAAGGTGGCAGGGGTAAAATACAGAGAGTGAAAGGCTGTTTACAATTTGTACAGAAACCAGATGGCAGTTATAGTCGAGGGGCATGAAAGGGAAGCAGCGGTTGGGAAGGGAGTGAGACAGGGTTGTAGCCTGTCCCCGACATTATTCAATCTGTATATTGAGCAAGCAGTAAAGGAAACAAAAGAAAAATTCAGAGTAGGTATTAAAGTCCATGGAGAGATTCGGCGATGACATTGTAATTCTGTCAGAGACAGCAAAGGATTTGGAAGAGGAGTTGAACAGAATGGACAGTGTCTTGAAAGGAGGATATAAGATGAACATCAACAAAAGCAAAACGAGGATAATGGAATGTAGTCGAATTAAGTCGGGTGATGCTGAGGGAATTAGATTAGGAAATGAGACACTTAAAGTAGTAAAGGTGTTTTGCTATTTGGGGAGCAAAATAACTGATGATGGTCGAAGTAGAGAGGATATAAAATGTAGACTGGCAATGGCAAGGAAAGCGTTTCTGAAGAAGAGAAATTTGTTAACATCGAGTATAGATTTAAGTGTCAGGAAGTCGTTTCTGAAAGTATTTGTATGGAGTGTAGCCATGTATGGAAGTGAAACATGGACGATAAATAGTTTGGACAAGAAGAGAATAGAAGCTTTCGAAATGTGGTGCTGCAGAAGAATGCTGAAAATTAGATGGGTAGATCACATAACTAATGAGGAGGTATTGAATAGAATTGGATAGAAGAGGAGTTTGTGGCACAACTTGACAAGAAGAAAGGACCGGTTGGTAGGACATGTTCTGAGGCATCAAGGGATCAAAAATTTAGCATTGGAGGGCAGCGTGGAGGGTAAAAATCGTAGAGGGAGACCAAGAGATGAATACACTAAGCAGATCCAGAAGGATGTAGGTTGCAGTAAGTACTGGGAAATGAAGAAGCTTGCACAGGATAGAGTAGCATGGAGAGCTGCATCAAACCAGTCTCAGGACTGAAGACAACAACAACAACAACTACGAAGCTAAAGCGTGATTAAGAAAAATGTTGATAGCTGTTAAGACATTTGAATATCTTGAAGTTTCATTTAAAGTAACTCAGTAATAAGATATCTAATACATAAGTAGGACCTACTTCCAAGAGTGTAACAACACCAGTGCACGAGTGCTATGGCTGCTGACCAATCATTGCGTTTGTGTTTGTTTACTTCTGGTTTATTCTTATGATGAATGGATTATAGCACTGAACCTTACGCGACTGCGCATGCGCGGTAGTCGCAATACCAACATAAAACTGTTACAGGCGCCCGCGCCACATTCAAACACTGGAAATCCGTTTTGTGTAAATATTAAGTTGTGATATGTATGTTGTATATGATATGTATGTGTATTTGTAGACTTACATATGCAATGTGCTTTAGAGTGAGTTGCTCGCCTGCAGCTGGTCCTTTTGCCTCGCAACTCAGGGGGCAGTTTAAAGGCATATTTGTATGCTGAGCCTTTATTAACGTAAAACGTTATTATAAGTAATAAAAAAAGACAGAAAGAATTTAAGCCATAGAAACCTTTTGTTTTCTGTATCTTGTCCAGATCGGACGTATTTAGTCATACCGCCATTAATTCTACATTATTTCATTATATTATTCACGAGTTGCAACCATACGGCACTCGTAGTCACATAATGTGAGTGTACTTTTAATTGTGTTTTTAATTCAGAATATATTGTAATTACTAACCAATGTATGTTTTTTTGTGTCTTTAGTTATTGCAAGATTGTTGGGTGACTTGGCATGGCAAAAGGTTCCGTACTTTTAAGCAAAAAGTCGTCCAGCTCGATCCCTCGTCGTCTTCAGGTGCTGTTTGATAATGAAGTCCGATTTTTGAGAAATCACAGAGGGAAGAAACACGGTTAAAAATACATGAACAGACCTTTAACGAAAATGCCATGCTCAAGTGCCGAGAGTTTATCCATTTTTTAAAATTCATTACTATAATTAATCTAAATTCATTACTATAATTCATTGTATGGCCTCAATTAGGTTACGAATGAGCAAAAAAAAAAAAAAAAATAATTTAAACTGGACGTACAACAAGGATCAGTAATCACATAGAAACCAGGACTCACAAAGGCCGTCTGGGGCTAATAAATTGGGTGTAGTTATTTACTCACATGCTATAAATGGAGACCCACTGCAGGAGATGCTCAAAGGTTTACCTGTATGTATCGATACATGCCTGACATCAATGCTGCATTAATGGTGCGCCCTCTCAAAGATACCTGGTGTATCTCGAGACCATGCTGCTGCTGCAACAATCCTGCCCCTTATGTCTAACAGGTGTTTGACACACAAGGCCCTTCAGATACCCGTACAGCAAAAAATCGATTGGGGACAGATTGGGTGATCATTGTGGCCACGCAACTGGCCCACCACGGCCAAGCCAGCAACTGGGTAGGGTTGCCTGCAGATGTGCTCTCTCGTTTGCTGAATTGCGTGGGGGCTCCATCATACTGAAATCAAATGTGACGACAAATAAGAGTGGGAACATCACTCATCATGTCCGGCAGAATCTCTTCCACGAATACAAGATACGTGTGACCATAAAATCAGTCCAGGAGAATTTGTGGCCCAATTAAACAGTCTCTGATAACGCCAGACCAGGAAATGATGGAGTAATGGACGGACGGAGAGCCGAAATACGAATGAAGAGATGAGGACAACTGCACAATGTGAAAGGACATAAAGGGAGTATGAGACCCAGGTGGTGAACGTTGTGGAATACTGACGTAAGATGTAATATAAGTGTAAATCTAATTCTTACCATGACATTTGCGATTTGGCAAAAATAATATTTTTTGTTGTCATTGTTGTTGAAGCCTGGTACCAGTATAACTAATCAGAACGGTACCAAGAAAGTGTACTGTTATTTTTCAGGATGAATAATTTGTGTATTTTTTGTTCTTAGATGAAATGTCGCAATTCTAAGTTGATATTTAGCATAAAGTGAATGCAGAGGTAAGCCAATGGAGAGAGGTGCCAGACTGAAAGGACGAATTCTGAGACTGGAAAGCTATCTCCGAAACAGCTTCATGTGTTATGTGGTTGAGTATAAGAGAGGAAAGGTATGGTATGTTGTCGTGAGTGTGGTGGTGTTAAGGTTAGCTGACTTCTAGACCTATTCTGTTAGTGTATTAATGGATTGAATGAGAAGGAAAATGTCTGGTGAGTGAGAGTCGTAGAGTAGTGTGATCAATGCGCACACTCCTGTAAAGGGGATGCTACCGATCTGTAACTAAAACATTATCGTGTATTGTTTGATTTGGATGAACCTCGATGGCAGGTCAGGATTTGACATCATGTGGATGGTTCATACATGTCCTAGAAATGTTGTTATATATAATAAAATGTAAAATGTATAAAGAGATACTAATTTCAGTCTGTCACAAACACAAAGGTGCATTGTATGTTGTAGATTTAGAGTCAACAGTTTCTAAAATGTTTATTGTGTTAGGATGTTAAAGTAGTTTAATATTTAATAACCTGTGGTAGGTAATTGTGAGCTGTGTAGATTATTTCTTTTTTTTTTTTGTTAGAACACTTTCAAGGGGTATTAATTTCAGTCTGTCACAAGCACAAAGGTTCATTGCATATTGTAGCTTTAGAATCAACAGTTTCTAGTATTTTCACTGTGATAGGATGTTAGAGTAGTCTACTATTTTATATTGTAATTATGAGTTGTATAGATTGTTTATTATTCCTTTTGTTTTTTTTACACTTTCATGTTTTGTATGAGGGACGACAGGTACAATCAATAGCACAAGTGTGGGCTGTATATAGAAAAGGGATAAATGTTGATGTTGTATGTGTAGAAAACTAGGGTGTATAGTTTTATGTTTTTTAGAACAAAGATTCTTTTATTACCAATGTATCTAATAGATCATACATGTAATCAATGAGTATTTAAATATATCCTTTTGTCTGTAATGTTGCGAGATGCACGGAACGGTCTGACTGATTGGGTGTCGTAACGCCCATACCGCTAGCGGGCCGAGCTGACGTAGCCATGGCGACGGGCGACAGAGCCGCGGCACTCCCCACTCCACTGCCGGACGGGGTACACTCCACGCGTCCGCTACAGCAGGTCAACGGCCTGGGGCGACACGCACGTACCACTGGCCATTCATAAGTTCCGCCACCCTTACGACTGGGGAAAGTATCCCGCGGAGGCAACAGCGGGTGGTTTCTTCTGCTCAACGGCGCGCGCAGCGGCGCCACGGCAGAAAGGACGACGTGCGGCAGAGCCCGGCGGGCATTTGTTACCAGCAACTATTAACTAGTACTGGACTGTGGAGCCATGAAACAAGATGACTGCGACTTTCCATAAGGTGGAAAGTGAAGGACTGGTGTTTCCACGTTGTGAGTGGTGGAAAAGATTTTGTCTTTAGCAGACAGGACGATCGTTTTGTTTTGTCTTGACCACTGAATGGTGGGATCCATAAACTTTTGGCAGTGACTTGTTAAGTGTGCTTTGTGAATTGCATGTGGGACGCTTGGTATTCTTGAAGAGGACAGTTGTCGTTTGGTGACTAATTATTGTATGAACGCAAGAAACTAGAGTGGGACATTGACATTTGCGTCTGTAGTAGGAGACATTTCTTTAATTGGTGCAGGAATAAGTGCTGTTTGTTGGAACTTACGACTTTTAATTACACCATGAACTGAAAGGACAGATCCGTGGGTAATAGTAGTTGTAGGGCCATTTCTGGACGACCAGATTCGTGTGGATGGTACGCTGAGAGTGACTTATGACATTTGTGTTTAATGTGAGATACAGTTTACTGTTCAGTGCGTGTTCAAAAATGCCGATTTGAGTGACTTAAAGACTTTCGTCCGGGAAACCATGGGAGAGCTTTGACACCGAGACAGTGTTTCTAGGAAAACTATCAGCAATTTTTTGACCCCAAGAAAATCACAGAATGAAATGTTTCCGTGTGACTCGCAAGATAGGGAATAATGTATTTGTAATTGTGTAAATGTTTTTTTTTTATGTTTCATTCCTGAAGGGACAGCAAGGGTAATTGTATTTCTTTAACATTTGTGTTTAGAATAGTTAGTGTCTGTTTTTTGTTTGTTCTGAGTTATCAAGTTCACGTAGCATGTTTATTAGAATATTTGGTACAATGATGCTTTAATTATTAGCCAGTGGTGTAATACTAACGTAGTGGCTCTTGTTGCATTGGTCAGTAAGGTTGTCACAGGGGACAAGGGTTTGCATTGCACAACAAATATAGGAATTAATTGATGCATTTTGATGTCGTGGACAGTAATGATCTTGTTGGTGTGGTGACTGAAGCCACTTATTTTATTATCACAGTGGTGATATTTCACATTAAAGTGTAACGAAGGCTAGTCGAAATGCAAGGTCTTGTCGTCCAAATGTGCAACAACAACGAAATGAGCAGTAGAGTAAGATACGAGAGCTACTGGTGGAATCAAGCACTTATTGCTAAGTATTTATTGCGTGTATTGATATGGAGCCTGACTTCTACGTGCAACTAGTGTACGCAATTTTTTTTCTTTCGTAGATTTTGTTTTGTATTTAGACATTGCCGTGTAAAGACTATTACAACGCAATTTATGAATGTCAGATTACTTGTTCTGTGTATGGATGGTGAGCTATTTAGAATTTCACGAGTACAATTAGTATTTTTTTTATTTGTCATAGAATTAGTAAAGTTTGGATTACTCATAAAAATAACGAAGATCCCAGTAGCTAAGCAAATTTTTATCTCAACATTATTTTTTATTTGTGTGATGTAATGTTTTATTTGTCATGTGGATTGTTGCAAACTTGTATGTGTACGTTACTCCGGATTGTGGAGAGTACAATAATGGAACAATTGTGTCAATACTTTGGTAAAGTAACAGCATTTGGTCGTCTATTTGAGGTCACCAGGGGCTAAGGTCTCCTCCTGGTTACTTTGATGACTTGCTACGTTTGTTCGAATACAGTTTTCTTAAAGAAATGTTCGGAACTACCCTCGCATTGCAAGGATAGTACCGTGCCATTTTTTTCTGCATGGGTAGCCGGTGGTGAAAGGGTACAGTACCACCCGACATTGAAAATAAGTACAACATACTTAATTATTTTTGTCAGAACAACACATTTTTTTTTGTAAAATAACTCAATTTCAATTAATACAGCGAAGCCGGATACCAGTTGGGGAAAAGAATGACAATTTATTTATTTAATTGATCACATGTGCACTCCCACAAAGTAAATCCCTACATCCAGTTTGGTGAGATCTGTGAAATGAATGAATGTATGGTCGTCTGCTAACCGCAGATAGTGAATGTGAATATATGATCATCTTTGAGTCGATCCTTTGGCCACCTTTGGTGGGACCAAAGAGATGAAATTTACCAGAGCTTTGAGCGTCTGAAATATGGCTGACCAATACGATAGCAAGGTGCTTCCCCCACCTCGACACAGGTGCGAGAGGACCTTCGACCATAGATACTAATAGACTGGGCAAGCAGTGCAGCGGCTATACATCTGCCGTGGCTGCAACATAGAATCACGTGACTGTTGGCAGAACGTCGGCGGGAGTTCAAGGCAGCATTCTGATTCTTGATTTCACTTCCAGTATTTCTCAGTGGATTTCCTGCTAACTTCACCACATTAAATGTAGCTTATGTAAACACAGCTAGAAGTGATAAATTACTGCGTAACCACTGTACAAATTTAGTTTTACAGCCATTACTTCACAATGAACTTTGTGAACTGCTGAAACACTTTCGATGTTCGGCAATATATTCGCCGCGAATATTTCAGTGTTACCAATTATGAGATGCATTCTCTACTAAGAATACGCGTTATGCACTGCATAAAATGTAAATATTGCGTGTGTGTGTTTTAGTGCCTTGGTTGTAGGAAGTGTTATAGACTTCATAAATCGGCATAAACAACGAAACCTGTAACGTAAACACACGTGTTCACATCGCATGTAACGAACTCAGTTGTGTCGTTCACCCACAAAACGTAAAGCAGTTTCATTTGAAAGCTCTTTTTTTTGTTTAAACAGTTTGTTTCGTAGATGTATCAAATAAGATATCTACAAAATCAGTACCTACTTACATGAATACTTGTTCCACAGATCACGAATACGATACTTCGCAATGATGTGTCAGTTTAATGAAAGGTAGACCTATCATTACATGACAATTCTTCCAATCACTTATTTATACCTAAAAAATCGTCTACTGAGTAGGAGCTGCCATTCATAGATTATTTTAGTTTGATTTTAAATGCTGGTTGGCTATCTGTCAGGCTTTTAATGCTTGTTGGTAAATGACCAAAGATTTTTGTAGCAGCATATTATTTATCCCATACATTACAGCTTATTATCTGAAAACTAACATAGGCCATACAACTACATTTTTGCAAATGGTATTCAGTATCTGTTTCTGATATTCGTATGTTTTGTAACTGGGAAGTACAAAATAAAACAAAACCCTGATGAGAAATCAAACCCCAAACTTGTTTTTGCAAATTGTTCTTTAAAATAATACCAGCATAATTCACCCCTTTTTGTACCAAAGTCAGATTTAATCCAGGATAGTAAAAATCATCCTTTCTTCTTATGTAGTTGTGGTGTCACCGCCAGACACCACACTTGCTAGGTGGTAGCTTAAATCGGCCGCGGTCCATGTAGTACATGTCGGACCCGCGTGTCGCCACTGTGATCGCAGACCTAGCGCCACCACCAAGGCAGGTCTCGTGATACGAGAGTGGACTCGCCCAGTTGTACGCGAACCTAGCTATCGCCCAGTTGTATGAGGACCTAGCTACCGACCAGATGTACGAAGCTTTTCTCTCTCATTAGCCGAGAGACAGAATAGCCATCAGCTAAGTTAATGGCAACGAACTAGCAAGGCGCCAGTTGTATCAGTGCCTATAGCTTACGAGTATTCAAGAGAGATGTATTCCAAAGAACAATTAAAAGATAAGTAATAAGCATCTACATACTTTTCTTCTTATTCATTTATAAGTTCTCATGTTCCAGACTTCACGCCCGTCTGCTTTAGCCGTGCGTGCCCTATCGGCTACCGCGTTAGTCTAGAGTTCATTTTCAGCCATCTCCACTTCACGGTGTCGGCCCAGCTACCGACACAACATTTATAGCAATGCACATTGCCATTGCTTTTGGAGTGGGAAGGGTTATTGGTAATATATATATATATATATATAACACACACTCTATATATATATATATATATATATATATATATATATATATATATATATATATATATATATAGCTGTGTGTGTGTGTGTGTGTGTGTGTGTGTGTGTGTGTGTGTGTGTGTGTGTGTGTGTGTGTGTGTGTGTGGGCGCGCGCGCGCGAGTGTACACCTGTCCTTTTTTCCCCCCTAAGGTAAGTCTTTGCGCTCCCGGGATTGGAATGACTCCTTACCCTCTCCCTTAAAACCTACATCCTTTCGTCTTTTCCTCTCTTTCGTGACGAAGCAACCGTTGGTTGCGAAAGCTTGAATTTTGTGTGTATGTTTGTGTGTCTATCGACATGCCAGCGCTTTCGTTTGGTAAGTCACATCATCTTTGTTTATATATATATATATATATATATATATATATATATATATATATATATATATTTTCTTCAAAGTGCTTCGAACAGATGCGTGTGTGCGCAGTAGGCTTGAAATCTTTTCGTTTCACTGCCTGTGTCTATCGACATGCCAGCGCTTTCGTTTGGTAAGTCACATCATCTTTGTTTATATATATATATATATATATATATATATATATATATATATATATATATATATATATTCTTCAAAGTGCTTCGAACAGATGCGTGTGTGCGCAGTAGGCTTGAAATCTTTTCGTTTCACTGCCTGTATCCACATCTGCCTGCGCCCTTCATCCTTTGGAAACCTATACGAAAGAGAAAAAGCAGCTTTGTAGCTTACCATTTCAAGAAATATATACGATTGCAATGTGCGCCTGGAAACACACACAGCACTTCAAACCGCCATTTACGTAACTGTGGCGTTCTGGGTAAGGATATGATACACACAATAGCTTATCAGTATTCAAGAAATGCCGCTAAATTAAACTAATAATACCTACATGTGAAATTTAATGTTACTTCCCTTCACAAAACGCTCGGTACAACCATAAGCACAACAGGATACCACCATTGTTTTGCCAATAGTCACGTGGTATAGCAGTAGAGATGTTAGTGCCGCGAAATATACATCATGACCAGTCTACCAATATCTATGGTCGAAGGAGAGGACCTAGACAACGGCCATGTTTCGGCACTCTGCCGCTGGATCTTGTGCTGTTAAGACCTGTTTTAGTTGTGCTCCGTAATGACGAAAGAGTGGAGACATGGTATGCATGTGGAATATTTAAGAGTAGTTTGAAATATTAATTTCTCTATTTCAGGAACTTTTGTGGGGAGAATTAAATGTCAGGCAGGTAACATTAATGGGATTGTAGGAATCTTCGGAAGTGACCAACGGTCACAATGAAACCACGTGTAGCAATAAGTTGAAATACATCCGTGTGCTTAAGTTAAGCTGAATTACTAGCGTGTGTACAATAAGATGAAATATTTAAGAAATAGCGTGTGTACCATAAGTTGAAATATTCAAGAAATGGCGTGTGCAGGACTTGAAATTAGAGACGAGTACTTCCACGTGGTGAGTACTGTGTGAGTCTCAAACTGTGTATGAGACAAAAGATAAAGAGAAGTACTCGTCCATGGTATCAGTTGAGGACTCGCGTGTGTGCTTAATATTAAATTGTGTGATATGATTCCGTGTGACGATAGATTTAAACTCTGAGAGAGAATCAAGGTGAGTCGGCCGTCTATCCAGCAACGCCACTTGGCTTGCATTGCACAGGAAGACGTGCATATATCTCCAGAGTTCACAGTAGGAAAGTAGAATTACAAAGTGGGGCAGTGTCGTGTGAAACTGGGATAAATATTAATTGAAGTGGGAAAGCTGAAAGTGATAATGTTGTGACTATTCTCTGTGTAGTATTTCATGTTGTAGTGTGGTGTATGTCATGTAATTTGGGTGTGTGTGGTTTGCATGGGAGAGTAGCGAGGTAGTTTCAAAAGATTAGTGGGTTATGCTTGTTCCTTCGGTACCGCTCGGTCTGGAGTAAAGTTTAGTGATGATGATTGTGAGAGTCGAAGTGTGAGGTATAATAAAAGATCCACCATCCTATCCAGAAAGTGCACTGTAGCGTTAAAAGTAATTACGAGACCATAATATAGAGATTCACCATTGTAAAGTCATGCCCACTGGGCCGAATTTCTTATGTGTTATTGTTGTAGGTTGTAGAATTTGTGTGTTTAGGTTAGAGAATTTATCGGAATAAATAAGATAGTGAAAAGAAAAATATTGGTGACTTTTCCTTCGAATTGTATGTTGCAATAATGTCTCAAATTTGTAATGTGTGCGCCATTCATATTCAGTGCGGTGGCCACGTGTTGACAAAAGCCGTTAAATAAAAGACAAAAAGAAAATGTGGTATTGCCAGTGCGTAGTGAACAGTCAGAGTTCTGTAAATCACTGATAGTCAGATATGCGTTTCCGTTGCGTATTAATTATATAGGAGGATAATTTGTAACTAAATTGTGAGTACGAGAGTTCATGTTACTCGATAAATTAAGAACGAATCCACTCGCTTGGCAGACCACTCATCTTGCAGGCCTGACTGCTTGATGCCACAGTATGAGCAAGGCATGTGGGTGCCTCTCACTGTGAACGACGGCACGTCGTGAGAAAACGTTATATCTGAAACAAAAAGACATTTCAAGCGCAATACTGTGCGAAAGAGACTATCAGCAATAAGAATTTGTAATTCCAGTGTTGTAACTTTAGGATTTTGTACCTGTTTTAAATGTTAATCCTCGTTTGTGAAATCCATGATGATAAATGTTGTCTCTGTGACGTCTTGTGCACATGAACACACGGACTGAGTATAAACTGTGTGTCGTGTGATGAACTCGCTTCGCAAAGGCCGCGCCAAAAGCCGTTCATCATAAGAATAAACCTGATGATAACATTGCACTATGTATTCTTCCACGTTTGCCGGAACCTCATTGGATTTCCGTTTTATGTGGGACTATAGCCAAACTGTCTCGAGTACTGTCAAGTACGATAATAAGGGTACGTTTTATGATGTGAGTTACGCGAACATCGACTTAGCGATAATACGGGGCAACAGCTTTACCGGCGCGTTTAACTTGGACAGCACTGGCCGGTCAGCTGGTACAGCTAGCCTGCGGTGACGTGGCCAGCTGCAGTTCACACGTAAAATAGAGACGAGTGGAGAAGCAATTCAGCTTCGAATGTCATTTAATTTTTAAACAGAATGAAATAACACACTAGAAATCTCCCACAATACGCTCCTTAGAAGAATAGACGAAAACCGCAACACGTTATCGCTTTTAGCTGACATACTATTGTAATTAAAAAGAAGAATGATGAAAATTCCTCACTTAACCACAGGGTAATATTTCTGCATAAGCAGTGTGCAACATAACAGAGTATTGAAGGATTTCACCGTGTAGTCAAAACTTACAGTCAGTCGTCTGGTAATTTCTTAGCTCCCTACTTATCCGAATCCGAGAAATACATTTCAGTTCTGGAAGTGTCCCCTGCTACGTTGTTAACGAGGCCATAAACAACAGAATCCAGGAAGAGAACCAGGCGCAGCATTTTCTCTTCTTCTTTTACGATGAGCCGTTCTATTTCCCGCCAGCGTTCGGCAGTGACGTGTGAAAAAGCTGCTAGCGTTAGTTGCAGCACGAGCACGTCTGGCAGCTTACCAGTTTTATTACTTCTCGGGCCAAATCCTGCAGCTTCACTACAGGTCAGTTGGGTTCATATTGTAATAGTACAGTAGCAAATGTAAAAATACAACATTTTTACGATGTGCTCGATGCTGTGAAAATGATTGTTTTTCATGTTTCTGCGATCCTTATCTACATAAAATGATGGACATTGTCCAAATAAAGAGGATTTGGTTTTTCATTTTTGCCTTAAAAAATTAAATTGTTGTGATCTCTTAATTTAAACAATTTTATGAACAGTCTTTGATAAGACATCGATAATTAAGAATTTCTATTTGAAATGGAAACAGGAATTTCACATCCAATATGTAATTAGAAACAAGAAGACGTGATGATTTCTATAATTACAAGATGTAGGTATTTCAAACTGAACGATAAAAATAATTGATATTGGTAATATTCGAATCTACGGACGAATAACCGCACGTAGTTCACAGTCTATTACGCTACCGACTGCGCTGTGGTACAAACAACAGATGGAAAACTTCAAAGCGATTATCTCCGTAAATTTATGAAAAACTTTTTAATCGTGTTCCATGCGCGTGTTTCACTACGGAACAGAAAGCAGCCTCAGGCATTTTCATACTGCGCATGAACAGTGCGTCAACCAGAGCACAATGCTGCAGAGGCTGTGACTGTACACGATTTTTGAAATAAAACTGTAAGACATTTCCAGGGGCAGATGTGGACTCTGACCACAATCTATTGGTTATGAACTGTAGATTAAAACTGAAGAAACTGCAAAAAGGTGGGAATTTAAGGAGATGGGACCTGGATAAAGTGACTAAACCAGAGGTTGTACAGAGTTTCAGGGAGAGCATAAGGCAACAATCGACAGAAATGGGGGAAAGAAATACAGTAGAGGAAGAATGGGTAGCTCCGAGGGATGAAGTAGTGAAGGTAGCAGAGGATCAAGTAGGTAAAAAGACGAGGGCTAGTAGAAATCCTTGGGTAACAGAACAAATATTGAATATAACTGATGAAAGGAGAAAATACAAAAATGCAGTAAATGAAGAAGGCAGAAGGGAATACAAACGTCTCAAAAATGAGATCGACAGGAAGCGCAAAATGGCTAAGAAGGGATGGCTAGAGGACAAATGAAAGGATGTAGAGGCTTACCTCACTAGGGGTAAGATAGATACTGCCTACAGGAAAATTAAAGAGACCTTTGGAGAAAGGAGAACCACTTGCATGAATATCAAGAGCTCAGAGGGAAACCCAGTTCTAGGCAAAGAAGGGAAAGCAGAAAGGTGGAAGGAGTACATAGAGGGTCTATACAAGGGCGATGTACTTGAGGACAATATTACGGAAATGGAAGAGGATGTAGATGAAGATCAAATGGGAGAAACGATACTGCGTGAAGAGTTTGACAGAGCACTGAAAGACCTGAGTCGAAACAAGGCCCCGGGAGTAGACAACATTCCATTGGAACTACTGACGGCCTTGGGAGAGCCAGTGCTGATAAAACTCTGCCATCTGGTGAGTAAGATGTATGAGACAGGCGAAATACCCTCAGACTTCAAGAAGAATATAATAATTCCAATCCCAAAGAAAGCAGGTGTTGACAAATGTGAAAATTACTGAACTATCAGTTTAATAAGTCACAGCTGCAAAATACTAACGCGAATTCTTTACAGACGAATGGAAAAACTGGTAGAAGCCGACCTCGGCAAAGATCAGTTTGGATTCAGTAGAAATGTTGGTACATGTGATGCAATACTGACCCTACGACTTATCTTAGAAAATATATTAAGGAAAGGCAAACCTACATTTCTAGCATTTGTAGACTTAGAGAAAGCTTTTGACAATGTTGACTGGAATACTCTCTTTCAAATTCTAAAGGTGGCAGGGGTAAAATACAGAGAGCGAAAGGCTATTTACAATTTGTACAGAAACCAGATGGCAGTTATAGTCGAGGGGCATGAAAGGGAAGCAGCGGTTGGGAAGGGAGTGAGACAGGGTTGTAGCCTGTCCCCGACATTATTCAATCTGTATATTGAGCAAGCAGTAAAGGAAACAAAAGAAAAATTCAGAGTAGGTATTAAAGTCCATGGAGAGGTTCGGCGATGACATTGTAATTCTGTCAGAGACAGCAAAAGATTTGGAAGAGCAGTTGAACAGAATGGACAGTGTCTTGAAAGGAGGATATAAGATGAACATCAACAAAAGCAAAACGAGGATAATGGAATGTAGTCGAATTAAGTCGGGTGATGCTGAGGGAATTAGATTAGGAAATGAGACACTTAAAGTAGTAAAGGTGTTTTGCTATTTGGGGAGCAAAATAACTGATGATGGTCGAAGTAGAGAGGATATAAAATGTAGACTGGCAATGGCAAGGAAAGCATTTCTGAAGAAGAGAAATTTGTTAACATCGAGTATAGATTTAAGTGTCAGGAAGTCGTTTCTGAAAGTATTTGTATGGAGTGTAGCCATGTATGGAAGTGAAACATGGACGATAAATAGTTTGGACAAGAAGAGAATAGAAGCTTTCGAAATGTGGTGCTGCAGAAGGATGCTGAAAATTAGATGGGTAGATCACATAACTAATGAGGAGGTATTGAATAGAATTGGGTAGAAGAGGAGTTTGTGGCACAACTTGACAAGAAGAAAGGACCGGTTGGTAGGACATGTTCTGAGGCATCAAGGGATCAAAAATTTAGCATTGGAGGGCAGCGTGGAGGGTAAAAATCGTAGAGGGAGACCAAGAGATGAATACACTAAGCAGATCCAGAAGGATGTAGGTTGCAGTAAGTACTGGGAAATGAAGAAGCTTGCACAGGATAGAGTAGCATGGAGAGCTGCATCAAACCAGTCTCAGGACTGAAGACAACAACAACAACAACTACGAAGCTAAAGCGTGATTAAGAAAAATGTTGATAGCTGTTAAGACATTTGAATATCTTGAAGTTTCATTTAAAGTAACTCAGTAATAAGATATCTAATACATAAGTAGGACCTACTTCCAAGAGTGTAACAACACCAGTGCACGAGTGCTATGGCTGCTGACCAATCATTGCGTTTGTGTTTGTTTACTTCTGGTTTATTCTTATGATGAATGGATTATAGCACTGAACCTTACGCGACTGCGCATGCGCGGTAGTCGCAATACCAACATAAAACTGTTACAGGCGCCCGCGCCACATTCAAACACTGGAAATCCGTTTTGTGTAAATATTAAGTTGTGATATGTATGTTGTATATGATATGTATGTGTATTTGTAGACTTACATATGCAATGTGCTTTAGAGTGAGTTGCTCGCCTGCAGCTGGTCCTTTTGCCTCGCAACTCAGGGGGCAGTTTAAAGGCATATTTGTATGCTGAGCCTTTATTAACGTAAAACGTTATTATAAGTAATAAAAAAAGACAGAAAGAATTTAAGCCATAGAAACCTTTTGTTTTCTGTATCTTGTCCAGATCGGACGTATTTAGTCATACCGCCATTAATTCTACATTATTTCATTATATTATTCACGAGTTGCAACCATACGGCACTCGTAGTCACATAATGTGAGTGTACTTTTAATTGTGTTTTTAATTCAGAATATATTGTAATTACTAACCAATGTATGTTTTTTTGTGTCTTTAGTTATTGCAAGATTGTTGGGTGACTTGGCATGGCAAAAGGTTCCGTACTTTTAAGCAAAAAGTCGTCCAGCTCGATCCCTCGTCGTCTTCAGGTGCTGTTTGATAATGAAGTCCGATTTTTGAGAAATCACAGAGGGAAGAAACACGGTTAAAAATACATGAACAGACCTTTAACGAAAATGCCATGCTCAAGTGCCGAGAGTTTATCCATTTTTTAAAATTCATTACTATAATTAATCTAAATTCATTACTATAATTCATTGTATGGCCTCAATTAGGTTACGAATGAGCAAAAAAAAAAAAAAAAAAAAAATAATTTAAACTGGACGTACAACAAGGATCAGTAATCACATAGAAACCAGGACTCACAAAGGCCGTCTGGGGCTAATAAATTGGGTGTAGTTATTTACTCACATGCTATAAATGGAGACCCACTGCAGGAGATGCTCAAAGGTTTACCTGTATGTATCGATACATGCCTGACATCAATGCTGCATTAATGGTGCACCCTCTCAAAGATACCTGGTGTATCTCGAGACCATGCTGCTGCTGCAACAATCCTGCCCCTTATATCTAACAGGTGTTTGACACACAAGGCCCTTCAAGATACCCGTACAGCAAAAAATCGATTGGGGACAGATTGGGTGATCATTGTGGCCACGCAACTGGCCCACCACGGCCAAGCCAGTAACTGGGTAGGGTTGCCTGCAGATGTGCTCTCTCGTTTGCTGAATTGCGTGGGGGCTCCATCATACTGAAATCAAATGTGACGACAAATAAGAGTGGGAACATCACTCATCATGTCCGGCAGAATCTCTTCCACGAATACAAGATACGTGTGACCATAAAATCAGTCCAGGAGAATTTGTGGCCCAATTAAACAGTCTCTGATAACGCCAGTCCACACATTAAGGATAAATTTGTCTTGTGATGCATGCCCATGTGGGTTCATATCTGCCCATGTATGCAGGTCGAAAATGCATATCACCTCCTCGAGAGAGAACGCAGCTTCATCAGTGAAGAGGACATTCGCTATGGAAGATTTTGGTCTGCAGTGGATTCCTGCAGAAACCACCACACGAATTCCATACGCTTGTTGTAGTTCCCAGGCTGCAATGTCTGGATGCATAGGAAAAGAAACGGATGCAGTCCATCATCATGTGCCAGGTGGAGTGTTGGGAGATATCAGTGGCATGAGATACGCCTCATGTTCTTTTTGACAGCATGTGCTGCACCCATCCCAGAATGTTTTCTTCACAGAAATTGTCCATGCTGTTCGTTGGCGACCAGCATCTGGTTTGTGGACATGAAACAAGTCAGTTTCACACAGTTGGCAATGTAGATTGGTGAATAATATGTGGCACATCACCTTTCTATCGAGATATTTTGCATCATACAATCACACAGCATCTTATCGACTGCAGCCGTCCATGCCATAAATCAAATGCATTTCAGCCATTTTGGGGTACATGTAATGCTTCTACAGTGTGAATGGCGATGTTCTCCAAGTGTTCCACCTATGTTTGTATAGCAATGCCCTCTCGTGACCACAGCACTGTCTCGTGGCGTTTGCGACCCCTGGTTCCTTTGCCATTATTGATTATTCTTGTATGCCCAATGTGCCATGTTAGTTTGTAAATTTTTTTTCTAACCCACCTCCCCCCCCCCCCCCCCCCCCCCTCCGCACACACACAGAGTGAATCGCCTAAAACTTGCACCGCAAATGTTGCAAAATAATGGAAAGTGCTGTTCATATGTGGTTTTCACAGAATGTATTGGTAGTCAGAGTGTCATATTGTTAGCCCATCAACAGACTCTAATAATACTAAGTAAGTGTATTTTTTGTGCAAACACACACTTTGTAAATGAAACAATGTGTACTGGCATTAACAAACTAAAAGCAGGTTAAATTAGAATGTCAATGGTGTTTGTAGTAGAATTCCAGCGAAAGTCGTTTACAAGATAGCATCAGTAGTAGTTCGTATGTCCTTGTAGACAGCATCTTTCAACTTTCCCCACAGAAAACAGTCTACAGGCATCAAATCTGGAGTACAAGCCGGCCATTGTACAGGTCCTTTGTGTCCAATCAACAATTTGGAAACAATTAGTGAAGACTTGTTGTAGTACTTTGTGCGCTACGGGCTGGACAGTCATCATGTTGGTACCGCAGATTTCTCCTAGTCAGCAGACGAACGTTTTCTAGTATCCATGGAAAATGGTCTGTTAAGGAAGCTACCATACTCGTGCGCATTCAGTGTTCCATCTGTGAAAAACAGGCCTACGAGCTGATGCCTCATTATCCCACACCATACTTCTACACTCCTGGACGCTGAAGTTCCACCTGACAAAGCCATTGGGGTTTGTCACCAGACCAATAGTGCATGTTTTGCCAGTTTACCTGGCCACGAATGGTAAATGTTGCTTCATCGCTAAACAAGATATGTGATACATTTGTAGTATCCTGTCTTAATGTGCATGTGCAGAAGTTACCACAATTCCCATAATTGTTTCCATGCAGCTCTTGACAGAAAGAGATGTGATAAGAACGGAACCTACGTGAATGGAGAATGCATAGGACACTTGACTGACTCATTTCACTTCCTCATGCAATTGCGCAGGAGCTAAGTGCAGATCAACTGCAGCAGCATCAAGAATGTTAATATCCTCCTCTTCTGTTGTCACTTGTTTCCTTCTGTTATGTTGTCTATGTCCTACACTACCACTTTCATGTAACTGGTTGAAGAAGTTGATAAATAATTACTGTGATGGTTGATGTCTATTGGGATATATTGTTGCAAACACTGTTCAAAGACGAACTGCACTCTTCCTCTACTCTCCATACAACCATGGGCAAGTCGACTTTTTCTGCTTTGGTAAATCGTATCATTCACTCTAGACCTACTGCGTGGACTGTCACTAATTAGCAAGTCGCAGGGCACTCAAGAAACACACAAGCACACTGTAAGCCAACATAACATCATTCCTAGTAGTCAGTGTGGCAACTTTTGTAAATAAGATATCGTGTGTGGGGGGGGGGGGGGGGGGGGGGGGGGGGGAAGGGGTGGAGTATGCATGCGCAATGCAAGGTTATCAGCACCCTTACACTCCTTAAAACAAATGAATCTGGGAAAAATCTTATGTATCGAACTAACCACACAATGACTCTATCTCACATGTGCTAAAACAACATAAAACAGTCAAGTAGCTATACATGAGATTAAAACACAAGTAAAACAACAAAAAAGCTAAAAGAAAGGCACATGGAAATGTAACTGGCTAAACATTTACAAAAAACTTTGGTGATCCAGTCACCCTGTTAACACATTAAAACCATCTTCCTAAAATCTTGGGATATATATTGGACAACTCACAAGATTTTTAAAACTCGAATCACATTCACTTGAACGTTACTTAAAACAGAGGGCAGAACCATTGGCAAATCTGCTGCAGCCCACTGGTTGGAAAATAAAGTACAGTCCAATGAAATGTAGTGCACAGTAATTTGTATGCCACAAGTACCAAACAATAGAGGAGCCTCTCACCAGAGCAAGGAGCCATGTGTCACAGAGCTGTGGCCTATGTGGAGACGAGTAAAGAGGGCCTTGTACCATCAACGTGGCTGGAAGGAGGTATGCCACAGCTGCACTGCGGGCTTCACTAGACGATGCTTGTTCCTGTCACTTCCAGCCACTCATTCTCCCACCCACACAAGACTTGGGATCTCAACAGCAAGACTATAGCATGCAGTGGGATTGCACACTGAAATAACTGAGGATGGCACCCAGCAGAAAGACACCTCCTTTCCTAGCCGTTGTAGTTGGTGGAGGGCATCCTGGATATTCTGGACTACTTGGTCTACTGGGTACAAACGTTGGATAGAGTGAAGGGCACCCAGAGAATCTGAACGGACAAGAAATTTAGCACTGGAAGAATGTCTCATCTGCTCCAGTGCCCACAAGATCGCATATAATTGTGCATTGAAGACAGTAAAGCCTTCAGGCAGTCAGACTTTGAGGACACAATCTCGGAAAACAACAGAGCGACAAACTGAGGCCTCTTGTTTAAACTCATCTATAAAGAGAGCAACATAGTTATGGTGTTCAGACAAAATGTCAGAAAATATTGCATTAAAGACACAGAAGCAGGTGTGAAATCTCTTCTGTACTGCACAAGATCTAAAATCACTCTGAGGCTCTGCAGTAATCAGGATGGCACACAGTTAAAACCTCAAATTTGAGGTTGTACTTGCTCCATACTGACTGTAGCAAAGCTGCATGCAGATGGCTCGTGGACGGTTTGAGGAAATGCATTCCAGAGGCAGACGAGTAACAGTACAATATGTGGGTGAAGTCAGTGCTGCAAGGAACTTGCATGCCTGATGGAACATGTGGAGCTGCTGCTTGATGGTGAATGGTGGTTCCCCAGCCTCAGCATGGAGCTGGTCCTATAAGCACCTGTGGTCAGCCAAGTCCCCTTATGGTGGACAGTGTCAATGATCTTCAAATAAGAAAGCCTTGCTGATTCATGAAAGCCGTATAAAACTGGAGCAGATGTTCCCTGTTCTTGAAGACCTGTGGCTATGGCACTTTATGATGTTCAGCGCCTAAAGCATTCTGGCTTTATGGTCTCTCAGGTGTGGCAACCACGACAGTCTGGAATAAAAAACGAGGCCCATAAAAATCACTGAGTCTCTAAAATGTAGGATGGTGGTCACTCATATACAAATTAGGCAGATTAAAAATATGACAAGAACAATTAAATTAAAATGATCTCTCTCTCTCTCTCTCTCTCTCTCTCTCTCTCTCTCTCTCTCTCACACACACACACACACACACACACACACACACACACACACACACACACGCATACAGTCTTATCAGGAGAAAATTGAAAACCCCTCTTTGCAGCCCACTCCTCTAACCTCTGCAATGTAAGCTGCAACTGATGGCTTCCTGTTGCATCTCTGGAGGAGGAACAAAACAGCAAAATTGCCCACAAACAAGGAGCACTGTACAGGACTCCTTAGTGTAGGTGTGATACCGTTTATGGCTATGGTAAAGTGGGTAACACTTAAAGAACACTGCCTTCAGGGACACCACTCTCCTGCTCAAAACGATCGGGCAGTGTGTTACAACATGGGTTCTAAAAAACCGCTGAGGCAGGCTGTAAGAAGATAGGGAGGTGGCCATGAAAGCTCCATGGATGCAGCTGCCCAAAATACTGTGTCACCAAGTAGTGTCATGTGCCTTACAGGTATCAAAGAAAATGCCAACAAAGATATTAGTGTAGGAAAGACTGCTGAATAGCCGCCTCTAACAGGGTCAGGTTGTGGACAGTGGACTGAAATCCCCAGAATCCACACTGATAGCAGTTAAGGAGTTGCCTGGTCTCTAACAACCAGACTAGACGACAGTAAACCATTCGCTCCAGTGTCTTTGCTACACAGCTCTTTAAGGCGATACTCCTGTAACTACTGGGAGACGTGTGGTCCTTTCCTGGTTTGAGGAGAGGTATCAGAATTGCCTCCCTCCATGAGTTGGGGAAGTTGCCCGTCTCCCAGATAATAAAACATTTGAGGAGGATTTCCTTTGACGCTGCTGTACTCCTGTAACTACTGGCAGACGTGTGGTCCTTTCCTGGTTTGAGGAGAGGTATCAGAATTGCCTCCCTCCATGAGTTGGGGAAGTTGCCCATCTCCCAGATAATAAAACATTTGAGGAGGATTTCCTTTGACGCTGCTGGCAAAATGTTGAAGCATGCCCACTTGAGGGATGTCTCCAGGTGTTGTTTGGAGGCACCCCTATTTCTGCACTGCCGCTATTGGTAAACGACTGTGTTTACCAGAAATCCTCCACATGGCTTCCCATACTTTCTTAGAACAAGTGAAGCAGTTTATAGAGTTCAGGAATGCTTGCCATGATCTTTTCTTGCTCTCCTGAAGAACGTGTCGACCCATGGATCTCGTGACTCAAAAGGTTATGTGGTTATCAGCTGTAGGGCGGCATTCAAATTGTCGAAGAGCTGCATGCCTGTCCCGAATTGCTGAACGGCACTCATCTGTTCACCAAGGTACAGGTCGCCTCCTAAGATGATCTGAGGACTTTGGAATGAATAAGTCAACAGCATGATGGATCACTTGTGTGACGTGGTCCACCCATTCCTGGACACTGTCACGATGTTCAAACACAGCCCACTGGCTGAACAGCGTCCAGTTACCACTGCTGGCCATCCAGTTTGGTGGCTTCTAATCAGGTAGTGCTCCATCCAATAGGTAAATGCACAGTGGGAAGTGGTCACTGAAATGAAGATCATTAGTGATCTCCCAGTGAATGGAGTGCGCAAGGGCTTGAGAGCGAGAGGTCGATGGCTGAGAATGACACAGTAGCAGCCCAGACGTGAGTGGGAATACCAGTGTTTAGGATGCACAGCTCTTGAGATGTCACGAGGCTCTCCAAAACCTGACCCTAAGGGCAAGTAGAGGTTGAGCCCCACGGGACATTATGGGCACTGGAAGCATGGTCGGGGGAGGAAAAGGCTTCGAAATGAATGCAGCAGCACAAGTACATGGACAAACACAGGTACTAGTGTTTGTGTAGCACTATCGGCTTTCCGCACTGGCTGTTGAACAACCAAAGTGAAGGATCGGCTTTCCGCACTGGCTGTTGAACAACCAAAGTGAAGGAGGTAGTGAATGTTGGGGGCAACATGGCCTTATACTTTTTTGGCCTCATTATATGGGGTGCACTTCATAGTTTTAAGTTCTTTTTTCTTCTGTTCTTCCAGATACATGCTGCAGTCTTGACTCCAGGCAGGGTGAGTTCCAGAGCAATTCACATCCTTCACTGGAGACGAACAAGGGACACCTTCGTGGGCAGCTTTACTGCGTTTGCCACAAGTAGCTTCTCCTTGACGCCAATGAATAGTGTGCCCAAGATGCTGGAATTTAAAACACCCATTGGGTTGGGTACATAAGCCCACACACTTAGGCGAAGGAAACCTGCCTAATATGCTCACGGGATTTGTGCTATTAAACATAAAGATAAAGGAGTCTGACGTTACAAGATACCCATCCACCTTCTTCATGATATTTTGCATGTTGACTGTACCTTTGGGACCCCTCTCATCTTTTGTTTCCTCCTTGGCAATGTCCAGAGGTCCCTTCATGTCACACCTTCGCTGTAATTCAATGGCATAATCTTCATGGCATTTCTCTTTCTGTAGGTTCTTAACTTGTTGTGAACTAGTGGTTTCCACCAGTGTCCCATTACACAATCGCTTACCAGATTTTAAACTGCCAGTAATGCCTTCTAACCTTTTTGCGTATAGAAAGGTGAAACTTTGTCGAAGCTACCCTCTTCCTTTTGACTATGAAAAACACATTCTGACTTCCAGCATGTGTTCTGTTACTAGATCAGAAACACTTAGATTTCCCTCCTGCATCAAGAGGACCAGCTACATGAGCCCTCTTGTTTGATTGGGTGTCGGTACCTACAAGTGGCCCATCCATTCCGCCGAGAAGTGGAAGAGAGAACTTCAAAGGATTCATCTTGGTCCCACAAGCAGTTATGGAAATAAAAGTGCACCTAGAAAGAGGCTGGCATGCCTAGATAAGACTTAAACAACTGAGGTGCGGCAGGTTCCCCAGAGACTGCCTGCTAACAACTGTTCCACTTCAACAACCATGTATCTCATCAGCTAGCAGCACACCTTGCAACTGAGGGTTTTTCTATAAAGGTCTGAACCATCGTCGTGTTCGAGGCAATCAAGCCAAGATCCCTGTTCTCTGACACACATAACGTTCCATTGCTGTACCATACAGTGGTTGCTGAAGCATGCCCAGAGCTTGCGGTGACAGGGGACCAGCGGCGTTTACCAGTCCCTAGCTCAGGAACCCCGGGTTTGCCATGCCCGTACTCAGCAAACGAATGTTGAGCCCCTGATGGCTGATATCTCATAAATGACTTCCACTAGAATCCTGCAACAAACAACACTGATGTTCTAAGTTACCCTACTTTTGCTTTCTTAGAGTCATTAGGTATTTTTCCATTTAAGAGGGGTAGGACATCAAATGGGCCGACTTGGTGCAGGAGAGGCACCACAGGACATTTTAATTTCCACTGTCTATACTTTTACAAGTAAATTCATAAAACTTTGTCAGCATGACCAAGAAGGATTCAGGATTCACACTCATAGTAGCGGAAGTTCAAAAAGATAACAAAATAATTTTTTTTACATGTGAAATTTCATCATTTTTTCACTTACTATTGGCTGCATTTTTTGCTATAGGTACACTTTTCTTCATAAGCAAGAGAGACTGTTCGATGAATTTTGCACAGCAACAAACCATACTTACAGGTGACTGAAACTCTAGAATCTATTTAATTTATGAAAAAATGAATGAGCTGTTACGTTTTAAACTTTATGTTTAGAAAAAAAACAAATTTTGTAGTTAATTATCTCAATTTTTACCATAGTTTTTAATAGATTTGGAAAATTCTAGAGTTTCATACACCTGTAAGTATGGTTTGTATGCTGTGCAAAATTCATCAAAGAATCTTTCTTACTTGTGAAGAAAAATGTACCTATAGCAACAAATGCAGCCAACAGTAAGTGAAAAAAATGATGAAATTTCATATCTAAAAAAAATTATTTTGCTATGTTTTTGCACTTCCACTGCTATGAGTGTGAATCCTGAATCCTTCCTGGTCATGCTGACAAAGTTTTATGAATTTATTTGTAAAAGTATAGACAGTAGAAAATAAAATGTCCTGTGGTGCCTCTCCTGCTCCAACTCGGCCCATTTGACGTCTTAGCTCCCTTAAAGAAGTGTATCTTGGCACAAAAATACACTTTCTAATTATTGTTACAATATTTTTATTCAGTAACAGTATGAACCGCTGACTATCAATCCATTTTGTGGAAACTGCTCATCAATAGCATTATACATTTCTGCAATATTTTTGGTGCAAGGTTTAGGTGATTAACCCTGAAATATTATTACATTAACCAGACTGATACAATTAACCGAACTCTTTTACTCAGACCTATATGATTGTATGATTTTGAAAAGAAAATGAGCGTGATGATGACACACGATAATAAGAAATGATGATAAAAAAGGTATATACTTATGTAATTGAAACTTGTAGCATTTGAAAAGCAAATATAATTAACATGAAAGTTTAAGTAAATGGGCAGTTAATGAAATATGAACAAGTTATGCTGTAGATGAATGTTCGAGTTAGAATTAGTTAAGAGATAGTAATACACTTCCACATTTATTTCAGGTATCATATATGAGGCTACAGAATTTTGTGTAGTTAAATTTGAGAATTTTCCCTTTCAAAAGTCTGACGTGCATGTTTTATGTACCCTTATTGTCTTATATAAATGAGTAATTGTGCAGTTTCTTGTTATATGTAAGGGCACACAGGTCCACATTTCATGTAAAGTATTATGTATTAGTACATACAGTTTGTTTTAGTGTATTATTATCTGTTCGAGGTACTACTTGGGTAGTGTGAGATGTTTGACATTAGGCAGCGATGCCTGTTATGTCATAGCAAGTATGCCTCAGAGCTTCCAACTCTGCATGGACTACATAAGGAGCACCTTGGAATAATAGGTTGAGCCATTGAGGAAAATTATGTGCAAGAATTCATATGTAATACTTGAGCAAAAAAGCTTTGTTTTAGAAGCGATATTAATACTGAACTATCCACACATACAATGTGTTTTGTAAGTTCATGCAATAAATGCAAAACGTTATTTAAACCCGAGGATAATTATTTCCAGTGTATTGAAGAATGTCCTGTGGTGCCTCTCCTGCTCCAACTCGGCCCATTTGACGTCTTAGCTCCCTTAAAGAAGTGTATCTTGGCACAAAAATACACTTTCTAATTATTGTTACAATATTTTTATTCAGTAACAGTATGAACCGCTGACTATCAATCCATTTTGTGGAAACTGCTCATCAATAGCATTATACACTTAAGAGCCAAAGAAACTTGTATAGGCATGCATATACAAATACAGAGACATGTACACTGGCAGAATACGGCGTTGCAGTCAGCAATGCCTATATAAGACAACAAGTGTTTGGCACAGTTGTTAGATCGGTTACTGCTGCTACAATTGCAGGTTATGAACATTTAAGTGAGTTTCAACGTGGTGTTATAGTTGGCGCATAAGCGATGGGTCACAGCATCTCTGAGGTAGTGATGAAGTGGGGATTTTACCATACAGCCATTTCACGAGTGTACCGTGAATATCAGGAAAATGGTAAAACATCAAATCTCCGACATTGCTGTGGCCGGAAAAAGATCCTGCGAGAACGGGAGCAACAAGAACTGAAGAGAATCATTCAAAGAGACAGAATTGCAACCCTCGAAAATTGCTGAAGATTTCAATGTTGGGCCATCAACAAGTGTCAGCGTGCGAACCATTCAATGGAACATTATCGATATGGACTTTTGGAGCTGAAGGCCCACTTGTGTATCCTTGATGACTACAAGACACAAAGCTTTACCTTGCCTGGGCCTGTCAACATAGACATTGGACTGTTGCGGACTGGAAACATGTTGCCTGGTTTGATGAGTGTTGTTTCAAATTGTATCGAGCGGATGGACGTGTATGTATATGGAGACAACCTCATGAATCCATGTACCCAGCCTGTCAGCAGGGAACTGTTGAAGCTCTGTAATGGTGTGGGGTGCGTGCACTTGAAGTGATATGGGACCTGATTCATCTAGGTACGACTCAGACAGGTGACATGTACGTAAGCATCCTGTCTGATAACCTGCATCTATTTGTGCCCATTGTGCATTTCGACGGACTTGGACAATTCCAGCAGGGCAATGTGACACCCCAAACATCCAGAATTGCTACAGCGTGACCCCAGGAACAGTCTTCCAAGATTAAACACTTCCGATGGCCGTCAGACTCTCAAGACATGAATATTATTCAGCATATCTGGGATGCCTTGCAACATACTGTTCAGAAGAGATCTCCACCCTCTCGTACTCTCACGGATTTATGTGTAACTAACCACGTTACTACGGGTTATTCCTTATTATTGGGAATGGAAATACTTATTGCTTATGAAATCAACGTGAGAAGAATAGGGTCGCCACCGACTCAAACCATACAACTAATCAAAGATTTGGTCGAGTCGGAAAATAAATTAATTTGATCACAGACCAAAAACTCACAAAAACGCACATACGTTGTGAGGGCGCTCACAGCGGATACGATGTAATTAATAGTATTGCCCATGCGCTGTTCACGACAATCAAACATTTAAAATAAAATAGAAAATGCATGAACACTGCATAAGATCAGCTCCCAGCGACACACCTGAAAATATGACTTAATCTAAAGCATTTGTTATAAAATACAAGAGGAGACTAATCACTGGACCTGTGCATAAGGAAACGCATTGGATGTGCTAATGGGAAAGCTACGAGGTGAGTGGCTTAGGCGCAAAAACGTAATTTCGGAACACAAGAGAAAATTGTAGATAAAATCATTTATTCCTAAACTAAGGATGTGAGGCATGTACACGATTCCTGATAACACGTGGTTTGTGGAGGCACAATTTATAGGTATAGTGCCGAATTCCAACAATATCACATCATACAATCATGTTAACATTTTCTAAAACAAACATGCGATCGGACAGTTAGTGATGCCGGTAACCCAACAACTATAATGTTCTACCACGTGGTTGGCTCCCCAGGGACGAAAGACACGGAAAGTAAGGAAAATTTACGAGAAGGCAAGGCTCTAAATATTTAGAAAGGTGAAAGCTTATACAGGCACAGCTGAAGGCAAACAGACATTCATTCAGAAGCGAGTGCTCACTTCTTATCGACACCTTTGTGTGGCGCTCTTCCGGCGGATCCAAGTCTGCTACAGAAATTTGCTAAAAGAAAAATCTGCCAAAGTTTTGCATTCCTTGCTGCGACAAGGCAAAGCAATCTTCCAGATTTGAAAAGCGAGACCGAAGGCTAACAGCTCTCCCCTCGCCAAGTAACAACGCGCCACGCGGTCAGTCTAACTCACCCTTCTTCGACTGGAGCACAGCTGTGGATGCTTCCCGTACCGGCGGCAGACTGCCTCCCGCTTCTCCAGCCTCTTCCACGCTCCGCGTGGACCAGAAAACCCCAAGATGCCATTTCCGCTACCAACCTAACGCAGGTGGATTTCTCACAAGTAGCGGAAACCTCTTTGCCGACTTGACCACTACGAGAGTTGGCTATTCTGTGCAACTGCTGCTGAATCTGCAGGATTCATAGTGTCAGTTCTCTCCAGCATTATTTCAGAATTTAAGTCGAGTCCATGCCACGTCATTTTGCTGCACTTCTGTGTGCTCATGGGCTCCCTACACAATATTAGACAGGTGTACCAATTTCTTTGGCTCTTTAGTGTAATAATGATGATACTTCAAGAATATTTCGTGGTAGTGCCACATAGCAAATCCTATCAACAGCTCTCTTACTGCACTCAAAACTTCGTGTACTTAACAGCACTCAACAATCTTCAATGCTGATTCATTCAAGTGTTTCTCAGTAGTGTATCAAACTGTTTTGGGAATTGATTTTAGGGTGCTGACCTTCAAATCCAATAGGCATGAAGGAAGTTGAAGGGGACTGGTATGTTAAGGTATTGAGTACTGCAAGCGTGCGGCGCTCACGTGACTACAGTGTGTAAGTGAGAAGGAGGGAAGGAGGGGGGGGGGGCGGCAGACAGAGAGACAGAGAGGGGGGGGGGGGGGAGAGAGAGAGAGAGAGAGAGAGAGAGAGAGAGAGAGAGAGAGAGAGAGAGAGAGAGAGAGAGAGAGAGAGGGCGAGCGAATAAACTTTCCATAATTTGGCGGAAGATGCTGAAGATCACTGATACCTATTGACACTGAGTGAGCACTTGGACATGGCCTTGTGCACGGCAAAGGAGCTTGAGTGCTTATTTACGGCCACGGGGGGCGGGGGAAATTGAATAACGAATATTATTCAAAACCTTATTCACTTACGTGAATAAAAACATTTATTCAGCATCTGCAACTAATCATCATTATGAATACATAATTTGAAATCCAATGACATTTATTTCTCCAATTCTTTGTTGCCTATTAAACGAATGTACTTCTTTTTGCTTTTTAAATTTGTTCTCAGATCAACTCTTTTTGTCAGACATCTCATCAGAAACTATTTGATTTCTGAAGATCTGCCATTGTGACACTAACACTACACATGCAAAGAGGACATTGGTGCATTATATCTCTTGAATTTGTCTTTATTCCATGATAACAATATTTGACTTTCAGCTCTCAATCTTCTTAGCAAAAATCGAGTACCATCAATTCTGCTGTAGTCTCTGGCAAATACTGCCATTCACTATGATTCCACGTTGGCTTCACTTCCTAAACTGCATGTAAGATAAACTTTTCTTTTTACATCATAATCTTATTCGAAACTTGTGGCCCGAGATTTTTGACATTTCTTTGACTATGATACACTATGTGATCAAAAGTATCCGGATAGCCCGAAAAACCATACTTGTTTGATTAGGTGCATTGTGCTGCCACCTACTGCAACGTATTCCATATCAGCGACCTCAGTAGTCATTAGATACTGTGAAAGAGCAGAATGGGTCGCTCCATTCAACCCATTGACTTTGAACGTGGTCAGGTGATGGGTGTCACTTGTGTCATACGTCTGTACGCGAGATTTCCACACTCCTAAACATCCGTGTGATAGTGAAGTGGAAACACGAACGGGCAAATACAGTACAAAAGCGTACAGGCCGATCTAGTCTGTTGACCGACAGGGTCGTAATGTGTAATAGGCCGACTTCTATCCAGACCATCTAACAGGAATTCCAAACTGCATCAGGATCCACTGCAAGTACTGCGACAGTTAGGTGGGAGGTGACAAAACTTGGATTTCATGGTCATGCGGCTGCTCGCAAGCCATACATCATGCCGGTAAATGCCAAATGATGCCTTGCTTGGTGTAAGGAGCGTAAACATTGGCTGATTGAACAGTGGAAAAACATTGTGTGGAGTAACGAATCATGGTACACAATGTGGTGATCCAATGGCAGGGTGTGGGTATGGCGAATGCCCGGTGAACATCATCTGCCAGCATGTGTAGTGTTTTTCATGGAGGGGCTTGCACCCCTTGTTGTTTTGCATGGCACTATCACAGCAGAACCCTACATTGATGTTTTGAACACCTCCTTGCGTCCCACTGTTGAAGAGCAATTCGGGGATGGCAATTGCACCTCTGAACACAATCAAGCACCTGTTCATAATGAACGTCCTGTTGCGGAGTGGTTACACAACATTAACATCCCTGCAATGGACTGGCCTACACAGTGTCCTGACCCGAATCCTATACAACACCTTTGGGATGTTTTGGAACACCGAATTCATGCCAGGCCTCACTGACTGACATCGATACCTCTCAGTGCAGCACTCCGTGAAGAATGGGCTGCCATTTCCCAAGAAACTTTCCAGCACCGGATTGAATGTATGCCTGCGAGAGTGGAAGCTGTCATCAATGCTAACGGTGGGCCAATACCATATTGAATTCCAGCATTACCGATGGAGGACGCCACGAACTTATAAGTCATTTTCAGCCAGGTGTCCGGATACTTTTGGTCACATAGTGTATCTCTACAGTTTGTTGAAAGCCTCCTTTGGTCATGGACAGCAATATAGGTGAACTATTTGTTTCTAAAGTATGGGTAAGACATTGCTGCAATAACTGGTTTATATAAAAGGCGAAAAAGTCTTCTGATCACCCTTTGACAGTTTCTTGACAAAAAAGCCGCCAGTGCACTGCAATTTTATGGACTTTTCTGTGTACTTTAATGCAGTGTCTCTTCTAAAATTTCCGAATCTCAAAACTATGTGACAGCATAGATGAATGTTAGCTCTAACACTATTCCATATTCTAATGGAAAGGTTACTCAGAGTTAAACTTGAACACTTTTGGATGACTTCGAATGTCCAGCAGTATTCTACAAATGTTTTAGGAGTTCTTTAGATTTAAAGTTTGTTGATGTCAGTTGTTGGCAACTGAGATGTTACTTTGTTCATTATTTTTGTAGAACTACAAACATGGATCGAATTGCATAATTATGCCAACGGGAAATTCGTCTCTGATAGCGTTAGCACAGGGAACAGAAGAAGTAGTTTCCATGTGCCTCCCATGTGCCTTAACGATGGGCGAGGAATGTTTCAGTATATGTACTAGTCGGATCACACACAATTTTAAAATGCTCCATTTGATAAGATTAAGACACAATATGTGAACTATACAATCTGCATTGAAAATGTAAAATGCTGACGCCCTTTTAGGCTATTATGAAACACCGTGTCATGTACAGGGTTATTCTAAATTATGGACCCCATTTTCGTATTTATTCAAGTACAAATCCAAAATGAACAAGCTTTATACCAATGAAAAGAGGAAGTTTCAAAGTTTTTTTCATAATGTTTGATACCAATTTAATAAATCGTAATTAATTAGTTTTTAGTAATTAGAAATGTGATATATGTACAATGTGGCCATTGTTGGCTGCACGGCAAACATCAACGCGGTAACCAAACTTGTCCCATACACGTGAAAGCGTATCTGCTGTTACTGAGTGTATGACAGCAGTGATCCAGTTCTGCAGATCATTCAGAGTAGTTGGTAGAGGCGGGATGTAAACAGCTTCCTTCATATAACCCCATAAGAAATAGTCGCAGGATATGAGGTCAGGAGATCTCGGTGGCCAAAAGTGCAGAGCCAGGTCCTGAAGTCCCCGTGACTGATCCAGCGCTGAGGAAGGTAATCATTCAAAAAGCCTCGTACATCATGGTGCCAATAGGTAGGAGCTAAATCCTGTTGGAAAATGAAGTCCTGGGAATCTTCGATAACTGGAGGGAACAGCCATTGTTCCAACATGCCCAGATAAATGACTCCCACTACTGTTCATTCCGCAAAGAAAAATGGTCCATAAACCTTTGTACAGGATATGGCACAGAACATGTTGATCTTTGGTGAGGGGTTGTAATGGTGAATGTGGATTTTCCAAACCTCATATGCGAACATTGTGTCTGTTGACTTTTCCACTAGGGTGGAACGTCGCTTCATCATTAAAAATTATACGCTGTAGAAATGCGTCATCCTCCATCTTTGCTAGCACATAACCACAAAATGCAAGATACTTCTCTTTGTCATTGAGGTCGAGAATCTGCACAAGTTGTAATCGGTAGGGATTGTACAGCAAATGCCACCTCAGAACTTCACATTCAGTTGGTTGGGGTATTCCAAGTTCTAGACTGGCTCTATTGGTAGACTTACTGGAACTGCGCACAAAACTTTCTCAAATCCGTCGCACATCATCCTCTGACACACACGGTTGGTCTGTGTCTGTTTAAATTGCTTAAACCAATGGCTAATGCTTTTGCGAGTTGGTGGTCGAATACCGAATTTGGTACGAAATGCCCACTGCACTGCAATTTGCAACTCACTTTTCGTGTACTCAAGAACGCAAAAAACCTTGTTGTCCACAGTAGTCATCTCACTCACAACTGACAATGAAACGGAATGACAGCCCTATTGCCGTGCGAACTCTACCGGCTGCTTCTGAAACCATCACCACCTGCCCACCAAAAACTTAGAAAATTCCTCTTTTCATTGGTATAAAGCTTGTTCATTTAGGATTTGTACTTGAATACATATGAATTTTTAAAAATTTATCCATCACTTAGAATAACCATGTATAATAAGCAAATTAAATATAGTGACGAAGATCGAAACACAGCTTAACATGCAAAATATCATCTATAGGGGCACATACCAATCAATAATACTGACTAAAACATAGGAGATAAAATAAAGTCATCCTTATAATTTGTAGCTGTTAATTGTCAGAAATTTTGGAAAGCGTGTGTGATGACTTCTCAGACTTTGCTTACAAGAGTTCATTGACGATTTATTTTGTGCGAAAGAAAAAGTGGCACTTCATGAAAAAGAAAATTAATTTACCAGCAAGGTCAAGTTTATGTTCCACAAAACGTCCTAAATCACCTCTTTCCTACAACAGTGCCGTCTAAACACTCATAAAATATATCACCCCATAGATTTGAGATGGAACACAGTTTCTTTTCAAGAATACTTCAACCTGTAAAAGAATGTTGAAAATGCTTTCGGACGGGGAAAGTCAAACAACAAAGGCCATTTATTGAGCCGAAGTCCTTTACGGCAGTGAAGGTTGCAGCTATTGTGTCGGATGGCATTTAGCTCACAAAGCTTTGAGAACACTTCACTTCACACAGCTGCTTCATTTATTACACTTTTTGACGATGTAAACTGCTATGTGATAAACTAAACATTGTTTTGGAATGTTGGCTTTATACAGAATAGGAAGATCATTTTCCCAGTCCGTTATCACCATTTTGTCCTCAGCAGCTAATTTAATGCACTTGTTTCGTACCTCCATTTCTTTAGCACATAAAGGGTGCTAAAGACACCTCATTAAGAAATGATGCAAAAGGTTATTATGAATTCGGTTCACAGGTACCGGACGCAGATACAGTTGTCTTAATGGGGACATACACACACTGTAACGTATGTAATTGCAGAAAATCTACAGTTGATGGGTGATCGTCGCAACATACACACCTCAAAATTTCAAAATGATGTTCCAGAGGGGTTTTATTGAATTTTCCTGTCAGTACATATTTAAAACCTTTGGACCATAAATAATCATAAACTTCCAATGTACTCTTTAGTATGATCCAGAGATTCTGTCATACTGTTTGAGGAAAATGTGTTGGCTTCTGAGCAGATGGTTTCCTAAGAGTCAATTAATATTTTGTATGATGTAGAATCTCTGTAGAGCGAGTTAAGTTGTGACTTGCCGATCTTTCAAAGTGCCGCCGCGCAGTTATGTACGTCCTCTACATGTGGCACTGTCTGCCAGCCATGCAGCAGCAGCGCCACCTAAGCGGCCGGTCAGCCAGCCAGCGGCCACTAGACTTGGACTCAGTTATGATTTGACAGTTAAAAAAAGTGTACACATGTCTTATTCTGTTTACTTGATCTGTGACTTTCATGTATTGAGTCTTCCTTGAAATATATTTGTTCAACTTGAAGTTATAACAATTGGCGACAAGGGTGGGATTTTTCTTTTCCGTCATTGACCCACATGTTTCCATGGCTACTTTAGAGCAACTATTGCAAGGTCTCATAGAACAGCAAATGCTTCTCACAAATGCGATTCGTCATTTCATCACGGCATCAAATGCTCTCGTCGTCTTCTCTACCTACTTTTCCTCATTACGACGAGACGGCGGAAGACTGGTCTGATTACGACAAACGTCTTCGACAGCACTTCTTGGCATTTCATGTCGCGGACGACCAAACATGTAAGTCTCTGTTCCTTTCATGGATTTCACCTCAAATGTATCGGTTGTTGTCGCAATTGGCTCCTTTGAAAGATCCTGCATCTTTGTCCTTTGCTGAAATGTGCTCACTTCTGTCTGTATATTTTCAAAAGCATACGCATGTGGTAGCCTCTCGTGTTGCCTTTTATCGTTGTCAAAAACAACCGAATCAATCCAATCGCGCTTGGGCTGCTGAACTTCACGGCCTCAGTCGAAAGTGTCAATTTGTTACTGACGTTCACAAAGAATCCTACACCGATTCCATGGTACAGGATGCTATTATCCGGTTGGCACCCGATAAAGAAGTTAGGCAACGTGCCCTTCAGTTGGCAAATCCGACTCTAGATGAAGTCCTATCCATCGCTCAGTCTTTTGAAATTTCTCACGCCGCTGGAGCGCAAATAGAGGCATGGGGTGACGTCGGGGACGTACAACCTCTATGCGCTGTTGACGAAGCGTGCGGCGTGTCCCTGCCAGCCGATGTGGCCACAATATGCTCCCAAGCGCAGCCTTGGCCTAACCGTAAACAAACCTCTAAGAAACTGCAGCAAACCCCACGGCAACTTCCTTCATGTCCGCGGTGTTTTATGAAACATTCACGAGAGGATTGTCCCCAACATAGGGCCGTGTGTCACAAATGCAAAAACAAGGGCCATGTGTCATCTGTTTGCAAATCCGACCGCATACCTGATGTTCATGAACATGACGCTGATTCTGCTTCTGTGTTGTCTGTCAATTGTACTTCTTCCCTTTCAGGGAAGTTATTCCTCACTGTCCAAATACTTGGTCGAGATGTTTGCATGCAGGTGGATACTGGTTGTGCTGCCACTATCATCAATTCTCAGACGTATCTTCAGTTGGGTTCTCCAATCCTGTCACCTGTCACTAGGCAATTACAGACTTACAATAAACAGAAGATTTCTCTCTTGGGACAATTTGATGCTGAGGTATCTTACAAATCTGTCGTTCGCACTGTTCCCATATTTGTGGTCGACCATAGTAACATGGAGAATCTTTTTGGTTTCGATGCCTTTCGCGTTTTTTGGGTTCTCCACTGATGACTCTGTCAATATCGTCTCTGATGCTATTCCTTATGCTCAATTGGATTCCTTGTCGGCGACATTTTCGTCCCTTTTTTCTCCTGGGTTAGGCCGTGCAAACGACTTTGAAGCTCATATCACGCTCAAACCCACCGCTCGGCATAAGTTTTTTTGGGCTTGGCCCATTCCTGTGGCCCTTCGTGATTGGGTAAAACAGGAGCTGCATCGTCTCACTGCATCAGGGGTCTTGCTTCCTGTCACTTCCAGTGTGTGGTCCTCTCCTGTCGTTGTCGTTGCTAAGCCCAATGGTAATATTTGTCTATGTGGCGATTTCAAAGCCACTGTAGATGCTCAATGCCTCATCGACACTTACCCTGTGTCTCGACCTGAAGAATTGTTCACTAAACTTGCTGGAGGCCAGTATTTTGTCTAAACTTGACCTGTCAGAAGCTTATCATCAACTTCCTCTCAATGCTGCATCCCGGCAGTTTCTGGTCCTTAAAACGCCTTTTGGCCTCTATCAATACCAACGATTGCCATTCGGGGTTGCCAGCGCCCCTGCTCTCTTTCAGCGATTCTTGGAACAATTATTGCTCACTGTCCCTTGGTGTGTAAATTACATGGACGACATTGTTGTCACTGGCTCCACCACTGAAGAACATCTTCAGCATCTCCGCACACTTTTTCATGTCTTACAGACTGCCGGTCTTAAGTGTAATCTTCAGAAATCAAAATTTTTTCAGGCCTCTATCATGTACTTGGGGTTTCAACTCTTTTGGGATGGTATTTGTCCGCTTCAGCAAACTGTCGCTGTGATCGATGCCCTTCCTCGCCCTACATGTTAAGGAACTGCAGGCCTTCTTGGGGAAAATAGCATACTATCACAGGTTTTTACCGTCTGCTGCTTCGGTGGCTCAGCCGTTGCATAAAAACGTGCCTTTTCACTGATCAGCGTCATGCGATGCGGCTTTCCAGAAATTTAAGACTATGCTGAAACAGGCCCTGTGCCTGGCTACTTACCGACCTGGCCAACACCTTGTTCTTGCCACGGACGCCTCTCAATACGGGCTTGGTGCAGTCCTTGTGCACCGTTTTTCTGATGGTTCTGAACAACCCATTGCTTATGCCTCCAAAATGCTCACGAATGCCTAACAAAAGTATTCTCAAATTGAAAAAGAAGCTTTGGCCATTATTTATGCTCTTCATAAGTTTGGTGCTTTTCTCTATGGATCCAAATTTCATCTTGTTACGGATCACAAACCACTTATTTTCTTGTTTCATCCATCAACGTCACTTCCCAACAAGGCTGCACACTGCCTCCAGCGTTGGGCTCTTTACTTGTCTTGTTTCAATTATGAGATTCATTTCCGGCAGACGGCTCAACACGCGAATGCTGATGCACTGTCTCACCTTCCCAGGGGTCCTGATCTGGCATTCGATAGGGACGAACTTTTGTGTTTCCACCTGGATGTTGCCGAACAGCAGGTTGTGGACGGGTTCCCCATCACCAGGGACCGGCTGGCGGCTGCTACGGGTTCTGATCCTACCCTCTCCCGGATTTTACGCTGTATTCAGAAGGGTTGGCCAGATCGTCCGTCCGCTAAGACTTCTGATCCGTTGCGGAACTACTACGCTTTGCGTTACCGCCTCATGGCTAGGGATGGTGTTACCCTCCTTTCCACTGTAAATGCTTCGCCGCGTGTTGTGGTACCTGCATCTTTGCATGCTTCATCTTGCGCCTCCTTCAGCAAGGGCACTGGGGTGTCTTTCACACAAAATCTCTGGCACGCCGTCATGTGTACTGGCCCGGCATCAACTCTGAAATCGCACACATGGTCGCTGCCTGCGGCCCTTGTGTGTCACAGGCCGCCGCCCCGAAGTCATCTTTGTCACCGTGGCCTTCGCCTGTGAAGTCCTGGGAGCGTATTCATGCTGACTTTGCGGGACCTTTTTTAGGTACTTATTGGCTTCTCGTTATTGACGCCTACTCTAACTTTCCTTTTATTGTCCGTTGCACGTCGCCTACCACCACGGCAACCACAATGCTCTAGCTCGCATTTTCTCTTTGGAAGGCCTTCCCTCTACTCTCGTTACTGATAATGGTCCACAATTTGCCTCTTCCAATTTTGCAGATTTTTGTGCACGTCACGGTGTCATGCACGTCACGGCCCCTCCGATCCATCCAGTCAAACGGTGAGGCTGAACGTCTGGTCTGCACATTTAAGGCGCAGAAGAGAAAACTCCTGACTTCTTCTGCTGCTGATGATGTGCTTCTCCAATTTCTGGCTTCTTACCGTTACACCCCCCCCCCCCCCCCCCCCCATGAACCATGGACCTTGCCGTTGGTGGGGAGGCTTGCGTGCCTCAGCGATACAGATAGCCGTACCGTAGGTACAACCACAACGGAGGGGTATCTGTTGAGAGGCCAGACAAACGTGTGGTTCCTGAAGAGGGGCAGCAGCTTTTTCAGTAGTTGCAAGGGCAACAGTCTGGATGATTGACTGATCTGGCCTTGTAACAATAACCAAAACGGCCTTGCTGTGCTGGTACTGCGAACGGCTGAAAGCAAGGGGAAACTACGGCCGTAATTTTTCCCGAGGGCATGCAGCTTTACTGTATGATTAAATGATGATGGCGTCCTCTTGGGTAAAATATTCCGGAGGTAAAATAGTCCCCCATTCGGATCTCCGGGCGGGGACTACTCAAGAGGATGTCGTTATCAGGAGAAAGAAAACTGGCGTTCTACGGATCGGAGCGTGGAATGTCAGATCCCTTAATCAGGCAGGTAGGTTAGAAAATTTAAAAAGGGAAATGGATAGGTTAAAGTTAGATATTGTGGGAATTAGTGAAGTTCGGTGGCAGGAGGAACAAGACTTCTGGTCAGGTGACTACAGGGTTATAAACACAAAGTCAAATAGGGGTAATGCAGGAGTAGGTTTAATAATGAATAGGAAAATAGGAATTCGGGTAAGCTACTACAAACAGCATAGTGAACGCATTATTGTGGCCAAGATAGATACGAAGCCCACACCTACTACAGTAGTACAAGTTTATATGCCAACTAGCTCTGCAGATGACGAAGAAATTGAAGAAATGTATGATGAAATAAAAGAAATTATTCAGATAGTGAAGGGAGACGAAAATTTAATAGTAATGGGTGACTGGAATTCGAGTGTAGGAAAAGAGAGAGAAGGAAACGTAGTAGGTGAATATGGATTGGGGCTAAGAAATGAAAGAGGAAGCCGCCTGATAGAATTTTGCACAGAGCACAACTTAACCATAGCTAACACTTGGTTTAAGAATCATGATAGAAGGTTGTATACATGGAAGAACCCTGGAGATACTAAAAGGTATCAGATAGATTATATAATGGTAAGACAGAGATTTAGGAACCAGGTTTTAAATTGTAAGACATTTCCAGGGGCAGATGTGGACTCTGACCACAATCTATTGGTTATGACCTGTAGATTAAAACTGAAGAAACTGCAAAAAGGTGGGAATTTAAGGAGATGGGACCTGGATAAACTGAAAGAACCAGAGGTTGTACAGAGTTTCAGGGAGAGCATAAGGGAACAATTGAAAGGAATGGGGGAAATAAATACAGTAGAAGAAGAATGGGTAGCTCTGAGGGATGAAGTAGTGAAGGCAGCAGACGATCAAGTAGGTAAAAAGAAGAGGGTTAGTAGAAATCCTTGGGTAACAGAAGAAATATTGAATTTAATTGATGAAAGGAGAAAATATAAAAATGCAGTAAATGAAGCAGGCAAAAAGGAGTACAAACGTCTCAAAAATGAGATCGACAGGAAGTGCAAAATGGCTAAGCAGGGATGGCTAGAGGACAAATGTAAGGATGTAGAGGCTTATCTCAGTAGAGGTAAGATAGATACTGCCTACAGGAAAATTAAAGAGACCTTTGGAGTAAAGAGAACCACTTGTATGAATATCAAGAGCTCAGATGGAAACCCAGTTCTAAGCAAAGAAGGGAAAGCAGAAAGGTGGAAGGAGTATGTAGAGGGTCTATACAAGGGCGATGCACTTAAGGACAATATTATGGAAATGGAAGAGGATGTAGATGAAGATGAAATGGGAGATACAATACTGCGTGAAGAGTTTGACAGAGCACTGAAAGACCTGAGTCGAAACAAGGCCCCCGGAGTAGACAACATTCCATTGGAACTACTGACGGCCTTGGGAGAGCCAGTCCTGACAAAACTCTACCATCTGGTGAGCAAGATGTATGAAACAGGCGAAATACCCTCAGACTTCAAGAAGAATATAATAATTCCAATCCCAAAGAAAGCAGGTGTTGACAGATGTGAAAATTACCGAACAATCAGTTTAATAAGCCACAGCTGCAAAGTACTAACACGAATTCTTTACAGACGAATGGAAAAACTAGTAGAAGCTGACCTCAGGGAAGATCAGTTTGGATTCCGTAGAAATACTGGAACACGTGAGGCAATACTGACCTTACGACTTATCTTAGAAGAAAGATTAAGGAAAGGCAAACCTACGTTTCTAGCATTTGTAGACTTAGAGAAAGCTTTTGACAATGTTGACTGGAATACTCTCTTTCAAATTCTAAAGGTGGCAGGGGTAAAATACAGGGAGCGAAAGGCTATTTACAACTTGTACAGAAACCAGATGGCAGTTATAAGAGTTGAGGGACATGAAAGGGAAGCAGTGGTTGGGAAGGGAGTAAGACAGGGTTGTAGCCTCTCCCCGATGTTATTCAATCTCTATATTGAGCAAGCAGTAAAGGAAACAAAAGAAAAATTTGGAGTAGGTATTAAAATCCATGGAGAAGAAATAAAAACTTTGAGGTTCGCCTATGACATTGTAATTCTGTCAGAGACAGCAAAGGACTTGGAAGAGCAGTTGAACGGAATGGATGGTGTCTTGAAGGGAGGATATAAAATGAACATCAACAAAAGCAAAACGAGGATAATGGAATGTAGTCGAGTTAAGTCGGGTGATGCTGAGGGTATTAGATTAGGAAACGAGACACTTAAAGTAGTAAAGGAGTTTTGCTATTTGGGGAGCAAAATAACTGATGATGGACGAAGTAGAGAGGATATAAAATGTAGACTGGCAATGGCAAGGAAAGCGTTTCTGAAGAAGAGAAATTTGTTAACATCGAGTATAGATTTAAGTGTCAGGAAGTTATTTCTGAAAGTATTTGTATGGAGTGTAGCCATGTATGGAAGTGAAACATGGACGGTAAATAGTTTGGACAAGAAGAGAATAGAAGCTTTTAAAATGTGGTGCTACAGAACAATGCTTAAGATTAGATGCGTAGATCACATAACTAATGAGGAAGTATTGAATAGGATTGGGGAGAAGAGAAGTTTGTGGCACAACTTGACCAGAAGAAGGGATCGGTTGGTAGGATATGTTCTGAGGCATCAAGGGATCACCAATTTAGTATTTGAGGGCAGTGTGGAGGGTAAAAATCATAGGGGGAGACCAAGAGATGAATACACTAAGCAGATTCAGAAGGATGTAGGTTGCAGTAGGTACTGGGAGATGAAGAAGCTTGCACAGGATAGAGTAGCATGGAGAGCTGCATCAAACCAGTCTCAGGACTGAAGACCACAACAACAACAACCGTTACACCCCCATGGGTGACCACAGCCCGGCTGAGCTCTTACATGGCCGACAGCCCGGCACGCTACTTCATCTCCTGCAGCCTTCCACCTCACGGCCGCAGGTGCCTTTGCTTGGCCGGTTCACTGCCGGCGACCTTGTATGGGTACGGGGATATGGCAGGCAGTCAAAATGGAGTCCTGGCCACATCTTACGACACTGTGGCCGACACCTGTATGAAATCCAGACGGACACGAGTGTTGCAGTGCGTCATTCGGACCAGCTTCGGCCTCGTGTGCCGACAACGCCTGTTCCGGATGCTGCTACACCACCTTCGGCTCTAACTGATGCTCGGGATCCTGGAATCTCTCATTACTCACAATGCAGTCCTCTCACCATCATCTCGGTGCCAGCACAAGAACTGACGCCAACAGAAGACGTGCCCATGCAGGAACCAGATGACCACCATCTGTCAGAACAACTCTACACGTCTCCTCCTCCTACGGACGCAGACACATCGCCCATGTCTCCTCTTATAATAACCGGACTTGCCGCAATGGGCAGATTGGTGCACAGGGCCCCAGCAGATGCGACCCCCACGTCTCCTGTCATTTCAAACCGTTATCATCGGGGACACTTCCGTCCGAACGGGAAGCCTCCTCCTCGAGACTTTACAGCCAGTCAAACAACACCTATGGACGTTGGCAATTTACAGGGCACCTCCATCAAGACATGTGCAAAAACTTCAAAGGGGGGAAAAGCGTTGTGACTTGCTGATCTTTCAAAGTGCCGCCGCGCAGTTACGCGCGTCCTCTACATGCGGTGCTGCCTGCCAGCCATGCTGCAGCAGCGCCACCTAAGCAGCCGCTAGACTTGGTCTCAGTTCTGATTTGACTGTTAATGTGTACACATGTCTTACTTTGTTTACTTGATCTGTGACATGTGTATTGTGTTGTCCTTGAAAATATATTTGTTCAACTTGAAGTTATAACAAGTTATTTGGTATTCTAGAGTTGAACGCATCTGATATGTTGTTCATATCCCTCATGAATATTTCGTGCTTTCACTGCTGCTAAAATTCTAAGGATTAGTTCTGCAGAAAAATTTAATTTCGTTTGCAGTTGAACTGCTAAATAATTGAAAAGCCAACTTTGCATTCATTCTTTGGTAAGACGTAGGGTCCATATGGGACAAGTCCAAAGATTTTAATTTCTATAGACAGATGTATGCTATTTCTTGATTTTTATCGTGAAAATAGTTCCTTATACATTTTAATATGCGTGAATAGTCTGAAAAGGCCCGAAGTTTTTTATTCTGATTAACTGGATTTTGGATACTACATTTAACATTTCCTGGTTTGCTGGTAATTCCTAAGATTAATCCAAGCCTTTTTATTTGATTGTCTTCCATCATTTGTGAAACTATACAATTATCTGTATCAATATTTAAGCTAGGATATTACCAGACATCGCATTTTTGCTTGCATAAACAGCACTTTAACAAGCAAATCACCACCAAAATGTTTTACACACATGTATGATTCACTTGTTGATCGAATATCCTTCCTCAGAATTGCTTTAGCCCTGTTTTCAAAATCACTGGCGGTCTTTGGGGGTCTAAAAAGTGTCTACCTGTTGCAGATGACTTGTCATATCCTGATCAACACCTGGGAATGAAAGAGCACGGCACAGCCACTAGCGCAGTTTTCTTTGTCAGAAGCAATAATTCAGTACACCACACAATTTATAGAAAGTCTACACACACAAACAAACACACACACACACACACACACACACACACACACACACACACACACACACACACACACAAATATTAATCCACTGTTACTTTTTGATAAAAAATTCTGGAAATACGGAAGCGTCCGATCCCACCCGTCTGCTTTGACCCATGACGTCACAAATATGGCGGAAACAAAAACACACACACACACACACACACACACACACACACACTCACTTTCCACAAGAAGCCCAATGACACTAACGGGACAAGCGCGGGAAATGGGGTGTTTTGGGTGGCTGGCAAACTAAATATAAACAAATTTAGACGCCTTGCGTAGCTACAACGTGTAAGTGAAGACAGCCATGCATGAATACCCACCCACCTCCCCAGGGGTCGTAACCCCTGCAACCCATAGAAGATAAAGATGCTTCAGTAGCTGATTAGTGTTTTTTGTCTTTTAAAAAAAAAATCTCATGGGATAGAAAGAACAGATCAGAAAGATAAATATAATAAACTAAAACAGAAATTCGAGGAAACAGATAATTAAAATAAGTAATAAGTGTTTTTAAATTAAAAAAAAAAATCTCACGAGATAGAACGAACAGATCAGAAAAGCAAATAAAATAAGATAAAACGGAATTGGAGACAGCCACACTCAAACCAAACTCCGCGCCGTCATGACGTCACACACGACAACACCCTTACGTCACGGGTCAAAGCCGACGCGTTGGATCGGACGCTTCTGTCGACCCAAAATTCTTTATGGCACTTCTCCTTCTAAGTGCTATGGCGTTAGTAATGCTGGTAAATGGAGGAGGATGCTGCAGATTAAGAGTTTCTGCTGAGTGCGTTCTCTTCTTTGGCCATATACGTAGAGTATTTCCGCATGTTAGGAGGGGGGAGGAAGGGGGGGGGGGGATATACCGGCATGTGCAGAGTCAGCTGAAATGGACTGTTGGTAGTGTAACCTGCTAAGGCCGTCTACCTATGAAGTATTTCTGTGTTGAATTTGTTATGCTGTAAGGCAGGCAAAGGTGTGCTCAACCCGAACATTTCTTTGAACACTGCAGTGCTTTGTTAGGCATGGTTTTGTGCCCTTTACTTCTCCCACCTCTGAACAGACTTAATTAACCAGTTACAAGGGGACCTACAGTTAAAGATATACTACAAAACATGGTGGAACTTGATTTAGCATTTTTTCTCATTGTTGCAGATGAAAGAAGTGATACTTAACAGAAAAAATTGAAGAATCAATGGGGGATCAAACCAAAAACCTTTGGCTTTGAAGGCTGGAACTTAACCCACTGAAGGACATTTATGAAAAGGCCATAAGGGCTCTGAAGTCTGGAACTTACCCATTTTGGGAAATTTGTGTACAGTCTATTAATAAGTTATTTATCAAATAGAAAGTACATTGAGCTAAAGGAACTAACCATAGTCAAAGAATTTGGTACATCAAGTAAACACAGTTTATTTAAGTTACAAATAATTTATTGGCAAACAAATTTGTCTGTATGGCCTGCTTATTAGAATAATTATTCAGATAGAAATTTACTCTAATAATGCCTGTATCTACTCATCACTATGTCTTGTGCTTCCTCCCTCTTTCTGTTCAATGCAGTTAATGTTATCAGCTGTAATGAGTCCTGTATGTTCCTTTGATCGATTAAGCGCAAAAGTCTAGAGTGTAGCTGGTCTGAAGTTTTTTTATTAATATAAACAAAGCTGACAATTATAATTTGTTGTCATGCTACTCTATGTAAATCTTTCCCATTTATTTAAAATGTGTCTCAATATAAGCGAGACTGACAGCAGACTGAATGGGAGCATTATTTCATGAGCTACTCTTCCAAGCAAATTTACAGTTCCACAGTGTGCCTCATGATACCGATTGCACACATCTGCAACGCATGCGAAGGGAGTGGTGGGCGGCGAACGTTGCTCACGTGGATGCAGTGCTCTAGTAGGTCCCCTTGCTAGAGCAAAATGCAAACAAGTGCCATGACAATTTCGGTTTGGTGTTGGTCACATGTGCTACATGCTACACCCACTCAATTTTTTGTTCTCGTAGCCACTGACTATGCACTCTTCTGTATCCAGCACAATATTAGAGAAATTGTGTCATATGTGTATCAGCTAATGGTAACACAAGCACCAAAAGTGGGACAGTTTCAGTACCTTAACTGTTTCTAATCATGTTTCATGATCAACAATAATTGTGATGTGTTCTTTAAGAACAATATCTTTGATTGATATTCCTGAGTTACTGTTACTAATGGGAAAGTAGGTCTTTTCTAAGTATTTAAGGTGCGGAAAGCTACAGTTCACTAACTTTCTACAAAGACGTTTATAAATTCTGCTGCAAGGCATGTCAATAGACATCACAGTAAAGCATCTTGTTTTAAAGTCATTCAACACACACTATGGAGCAACATGCTCAACAAACTCAAAGTCGAAAAGTGTGGTTAAAACTAGTGAGAGACCGAGGGCGTAAGCAATGCAATATACGTTGCACAATTAATAAAAGGTACTTATAAGGAATTGTCAATCTCTCAGAGAAAAATGGTACAAATATTTATAAAAAGCAATACAACAATTTAATAGAAAATGTGTAGAAAATCACAATTTGTACCATAGGCTGCTGGATGTGCTTGTGCTTGTTAAATAAATAATGCCTAAAGTAAGGATGAGAACAAAAAGTACAAAAGTAATACAAAATCAGAAAAAAAACAAGCATTAAACTACACACTGAATATTGCATCTCCAATATTTGCACAATTTGCAATTAAAATAAATATGGACAACACAAAAGTAACAACATTTACTGGATGACAAGAAGTCTCCTAAATTCTAACAAATTGGAGGGTTCTGGTGGAAGTAAATGAAGAAAACATTGTACAGTGGGAAGCATGCAGAGCTTTCATGAATGTTTTGGAGTGTCTTCTACTCATAATTTAGTCATTTCATTGCAATTGGTTAGTGACCATTAACAAACTGTTAAGAGAATATTTGTAGACTGCAAATCTAAGTTATTTATATGAATGCAAAAACGAGACAAAAGATGACATTTATTAGACACACAGGTATAAAACTGTAATCACCAATAAAAAATATTCTCAAATTATTGAAGTGTTTTAACTTAATTACTTGCACTTCAATTTGTAGATCTTTACTACATTTTATATATTTATAATTCTTCAAAGTATCTGCTCTCTTGCTCCCCAGCTAAACAAGGAGAAATACAGTAAGGAAAGATATCTCAATGATGAGCTGTAGTGTTTTCGTGTATTCTAGTGTAGCGTTTCAACTTCAGACAGCAGTATTTATGGGAGAACTTATCAAAACACATAATGACCAAATGCTACAACACCGATAAAACATTGTATGATGCAGTTACATTTACAATCTGAATTCCACACAACTTACTGCATGGAGAGCACCACTTACAAAGGCTGCCATATGCATGTTCAAAAACAACTATATGCAACTTATCAACAGTATATACCAGATATTCAATGCAAATCATTATAAATCATAAATTGATTGATGCATGTTCATATGTGGATACACAAAAAAGAAATATTTTTTAATAATTTTACAGCAATCATGAGTCAACTGAAAAACATTTGTTTCCTAACTAAAAGTAGTATTGTAACAGTATGTTTCTAAATCATAAACAGAAGCCAGAAAACCATCTGCATCTGTTATTTAACTACATATGATTGTTGCATGATAAAATTCAATTTATCAATAACCATGGTGCTGCAGTACACACACTACCTTCAATCTACATAAGGACTGTAGCAGTAGCTCCCATATTCTCAACAAATTTCATACCAACTGATTGGCACACAATATCAAAATAGACCCATATAATTAAAAGGACCTTCATAAAGAATATACTATTTTCCTTTCTTTGCTCCATGCTGTTTGAAAATTTTAGCAAAGTAAAGGAATACATGCAAAGGATTCTCACTTTGTGCAGGGATTAGCAGCTGGCTCTCAAATAAATGTAATGTAGTTTGCTTATTTAGGCAGAAATACCCATTATTGTATTGTGCAACCAATCAGTGGAAATATGCAGTCATAAAGTGGAATGATCACACACAATTAGTTGAAGGAAAGGCAGATGCCAGAAGAATCCTAAGGACATGTAACTCACCCTCGAAGATGCAGCTTACAAATCCATTAACTCATCGATTTTGGGTACTGCTCAGCAGTCTGGGAACTTTAACAGGTAGGATTAATAAACAATACCTAAAGAAGAGCAGCTCTTTGTGTCAGATTCATTTAGTGAGGACAAGACTGTCATGTAGATGATCATACAACTTCAGTGGCAAGCACTACAGGAGTGGCCTTTTGCATCATTGAGAAGTCTATTGTAAATCATAAGGTGTATATTCCAAAAAGAGAGTCAAGCAACATATCTTGTGAAATGACCTTAACAATAAAATCTTAACCTCATTAAGAGTCTTATCAACAGTGTTTCTTATTGCACACCATTTATGACCATCTGCCACACACTCAAGTTGGCATGATGCAGAGTACACATGTAGATGTATTAAGAACCGTAATTTCATCCAAAAGCATGTAAAGCTTTAGAATACTATGTGTACTTTGCAAAACAAGCTACATTAAATACTGTCCATACAACAAAAACTGGATGATGTTATTAATAACCATTAAGTCCCAAAGTTAAAAAAGTAAAATAAGACAGGCAAAAGTGATGGAGATGATAATGCCTACAATATCGACACCACGCACTTGCACAAGGATCCAAAAAGAAAGCATAAACACCATTCTATCCGGAACTCTTCAATGATTGTGTAATGTCGGTCGCCAGTACAGTTAAGATTGTTACCATATCTCATCTTTTATTAGATTTATTATTAGCGTGGACTCTCAAATATGGCCACACTATGATATGGCTCTACTTACCCATTCTACAGCAATGTAATTACTTTTGGCAGGGATTCATTTGGATTTAATCCTCTATACTTATGCCCTCCCAAACAGAAAGAGAAAGAAAGAAAGAAAGAGAGAGAGAGAGAGAGAGAGAGAGAGAGAGAGTCAAATGAATGAAAAGACTTTTAAAGGCAATGTAGCTGATATTGGCTTGTGTCAGTTTTGTGAGACTTCAAAATCAATTCACTGAACACAAGATATTTAATAATGGTTTAAGTACAATACTTTAAAGAATAAAATCAGGAAGTGGAATGTACATGGGAAACAGAAAACTGAGTTTACAACCATCTTCAATCCATCACAAATGTAAATAAACTGCTTTTTGCCTTAAATGCAGTGGCTCTGTAAGTGGCAGTCCTCCATCTTTCCTCACTGACAGCAACACTCAGTTCAAAAACTGTCTCAATATCACTGACAGCGAAGCACAGAAACAAACTGCTCAAAGAACTTATGACGTGCATCTAATGAACGTCGAGTCTGAGAAAGAAATAACACCACACAGACAGCAAAGAGCTACGTCGAGCAGCACTGTGAGGCGGTCTAAAACTCCGGTCCCGTGCAAATGTCTACGGGGCACTGTTCGTGAAGCAGGATGGGAGTCCGTCCGACGTTCCCCCACCACTGCCAGTGTGACACCTATCACTTCTCTTTCTTCTTCTTTCGGCTGGCCTTGCCGTCCGGAGTCGAGCTGCCGTCGCCTTTGCGCTTCTGCCCGCTGCTGGGCATCACCGGCTTGCCCTGGCCCGCCCCCACACCGGCACCAGGCACACCCCCGACACTGCCACCCCCACCAGTTCCGCCTCCTCCCGCTCCGCCTCCTCGGGGTCCCCTCTTCTTTTTCTCCGCACGTTCTTTTTCCTCGAGTTCCTGGTTTTCACGTTCTATAAGTGTTATTAACGTGTTACACCGCCGCTGTAGTTCCATTGCCGTGCGGGATTTTATAAACCAGTCAAAGCGGAACTGTGGTGCTGACCTGTGAGAGTGCGCAGAAAATTAAATTTTAGTGCTAACTTATATGTTAAAAATTAATTTACAAATTTATGACAGAAAATGCATTTTTGAATTCCCGTTGCTCAAAATATCTACATTTTCATCCGTACCCTGCAAACAACTATGAAGTGTATGGTAGAGAGTACTTCCCACTGTACTACATATTAGGGTTGCTAGCCATTCAATTTCCTTATGGAGCTCCCAAAGGATGACTGCTTGAATATGTCTGTACCTGCAAAAACTATTTCAATCTTGTCTTCATAATCTCTATGGGAGATATAGCAGAGACTGTAATGTATCCCTAGGTTCGTCACTTAATACCGACTCCTTGTGCATTGTAAGTGACCATCTGCACTGCCCTTCATTTTGATAGTCCTATTTGGTATGGGTACCACATGCCCGAGCAATAATCTAGGATTAGGTGCAAGAATGTTTTGTAAGCCATTTCCCTTGTAGACTGACTGCACTTTCTTAATCACTGGAATGATACAAGAGTGACACTGGACCCCGGACGACAAGTATTACCTGTTCCAATGTGCTCCGTACTATGCAGCTGATTGCAGCCTGTTACTTTACTGGTTACCAGAGCAGTCTCTTTAACATGTCGAATGGTGCTCCCAGGTACAAAAAATGAGAGCACAAAGTGATCCTTTAATCTTCATTGCCATTTACTTAAGGGATACATACCATTATTCGCACATTTGAACTCCTGACAATTAACAAACAACTACCATTTGCGCCCGCTCCTTCAAGACACACGACACAACAAGCTTCCCTACAGGCGAAGGGAGTTAAATTGACCTCCTCAACTTTAACGAGGCACAGCACCTCAAGATTTTATTTGGAGCTGAAGGTCAGTGGCCAGCATTAGTGTCCTAAAGCAGTACAATGCAATTGTCTACAAAACTCTGAAACAAAGAATATTTGAATATTTAAAGATTTCTGAGCACATGTTAGTAATAAGCATTTCAGGCAAAATAACAGCTTCCTGTAGATGAGTTCATAGCATAAAAGTCTAGGAATTGCGAAGTCATTGGTTTGAGGTTCGCTAGTGCTAACTTTTTTTGCACTTCCATTTCAATTCTATACTGATTATCAAATGAAAGTGTTAATTACCAAATACAGAACCATAATTTTTTAATAAAAATATTTTTACTTTGAATTAATAATCGTGTTTTGTGGTGGTGTGAGAGAAAAACTGGAATAAACACTACTGGTTGCCTGAAGCTAACTCAATGCCTCACACTTCTGTCATGTTGAAATTATGCTCAATAAGATACCCGCAATGAATAAAAATAGTAGAAATTTAGTCTCCAGTACTCTTGAAATCAGTCCAAGCAAAATGCTTCTAGCACCATGTGCCAATGTTTATAAAATGCAGTCATTTTTTAACAATATGCTGCACCACTATTTTTTCTGTTAAAGGAAGAAACTGTTGAGCCTCAATACATACAACATTGTAAGTAACACTGTATCCTAAGTGTTATGTATAGCACTTCCGAGAATTGATTACGACGAAGGAAACAACCACATTTGTCTTTGAGGCTTGGATGTATACACTGCGAGAAGTGATACATCAACTAACACTTACTTTTGGGTGCCTTACTTGCAATATCACAGCACTGAGCCATATTTTGTCTCTTGTGACAACTGTATTATGTGCCCAGTTGTACCACTTTTGGATTTATAAAACACTTCTCGGTATATTGGTGAACGGTAAAATTTTATGGTAGAGCTGACCTTTATAAATTACAGACATTGGCTGTATAGATTATTTACTTCACAACTGCATTTTCTGTTTTATGTTTGTCATCAAATGGTGCTGCTTCAATACACGTCAAATTTTAAAATCTTCCAACACGCATATGTGATATTGTCAGAACTGAATCTTTTCACTGTCAGAATCTAGCAGTACTGAATGAGTGAGAAGCTCTGTACATCGTGAAATGACGTAAATTACACGAACTACTGCCAATGTTAACATCATTAACACAAATAGCAATACACACTGCTCACATGTAAACAGTGTGTAAGAACATTGATTTATTATAATTTGTGTTAACGATGTTAACATTGGCAATATTTCACGCAATTCACGTCATTTCACAGTGTACAGAGCTTCTCGCTCATTCACTACTGCTATATTCATTCAGTAAAAATTGGCCAGGTGCGAGTGGGACTTGTGCACTGAGGGCTCCGTACAAACTGAATTATGTATATAGACAGTCCATTCATTCTGGGAACTGAGAATCTCAACAGTTTTTGTCCGTTATCGACACTGTTCCTGGCAAGATATTGGTTTAAATTTCAAGTCCGAAGTCAGATAACAAATGCCAAAAGAAATATTTTTTCATATTATGTAATTACAAATTAACAATTACCAGATTTTTTCCTTTGGTTGTGGTGTGAAACCACACTTCTTCGCAAATTTCAAGATTCTAGGTTAATGGAAAGTACACTGTAAGTTTAGATGAGCAAGTTTGCTAGTATCCAGATATATGACATAATGATTGCATTGATTTAGGAGCTTCATTTTAACATTTCCAAGTGCCTGTAATCTTTAATATGTGGCACAAATTTCAACTTGATATCTCCACCCGTTCCTGAGAAAAAGGGTTTGAAAAGACAGACAGACAAATACTTGACCCTATTAGGGTTCCGTTTTTAGTGCCTGAGGTATGGACCCCAAAAAAAGCCCAGTTTTGGCGATTACATGTACAGGTCACAAGATTTTCAAGTCTGAAAGGTGTTGAAGTAAAATATTTGTCAGTACCATTTGATAACAGCCTTAAGGCTGAAACTGAAATTGCAAAACAAATAATCTCTACAGTCAATGCCGCACGTTATGCCTTTTATAAAATTGCTGGGTAGCTTTTTCTTCATATACGTGATGGAGGCAGGGATGTTCAGTTTCCTTTTTGCCTGAGATTGGCCACTGTAGCAACTAAGTGAAGATATGTATCACAGTTATTTGGGCAAAAAATGCACTAGTGTGTGCACCCCACCACACATACCAATTGTTCTTTGAGCTATCAATGTACATGTGGCAAATGATAAACTGAACACTAAGGGCAACACTTAGGACCTATTTTACTCTCATGAAGAAGAGTATCGCTTCAGTCTCTGTGCATACATCATAGATCCATGAAACTTGAAAAGGTCTTTGGAACCATGTAGTTCCAGTTGAAGAATGGATAAAGACTGAAGATGAATGGGTAAGCTGGTACCCTTTGCATGGTAGGACTGTAACACACTTGCTCAGTGTCATTTTACTCTTACTTGTGGGTTTTACCACCCAAGGACAGCAAACATAAAAATAGTCAAGAAATTGAAAAATCAAGCTTCATACAATTTCAGCAGAATATAGATCCTATGGCAAAAACACTATTAATGTACAGTTTACTAAAGAGAGATACCCAAAACAGCTGTATAAAAGATAACTAACTGCAACATGAAACTGCCATTAATAACAACAGAACAACAAACAAAACAAGTCCACACTGAATACAACCACAAGAAGAGAGAAACTTGTATGTACTAGGCAGTAGCAGACACAAACACGAAAAAATGGAACACATATGTTAGATTTTTAACCAACAGTTTCTTTGTTCATACAATAGTAGGAGACAGTGGGATACTTGATGTGTGCCATGCTTTGCCACTGTGCAGCATTCAGTGTGAGTTAGAAAGCTAATTGCTGTCTACAGGTACGAATGGCTATAACCAAATGATAGGTGATCTCAAACTCTTACACTGAACATGTTGGACCCTACAAAACCCATGACTTAAAACAGCTGTTTCACAACTTGTTCCCACAGGATTATGAAAGTCACATGTGGTAAATGGCACCTTATGTGTTACATGATTCCATCAAGGTAGCTTATGTCCTTCCAAAGGTGTCTGACTCCTCGACTTGTTTGTGCAAGCCAATATCAGAAGCTGATTTAAATCACACACCTATTTCATGTGAGTGCTATCACATTCGGCAAGGCACCACATGTAAGATACTACGTAATTTTCTCACTAGTACCTCTACTGTCCTTGGATCAGAAAATTCAATTTACGAAATGCTCATGGACTTTTTAACAGATTGTAACCTGCACTAATAATTAAGAGTATTTTCACAGAGCTAACGGACTGCATGCTCTGCATGTCTTTACATCTTTTTTAAACAAATCGTCAGCTGCACCATGTGTACAGTACAGTGCTGGTTCCCCCCCAAAAAACCCTCATATATCGATATTTAATATGTGTGTGTGTGTGTGTGTGTGTGTGTGTGGGGGGGGGGGGGGGGGGGGGCTGCATGCATCTCACCAGAAGTTAGTGAGATGTCTTTGATGGTGGTTCATGAAGTGCCAAGCAAATGGAAAAGGATTTCTGCTCTCCATGCATACATTAATGACTTAGCAGATACCACTGTCATTCTCTCAGCATATTTCAGATGATATTCTACAGGTCAAAAATTACAGTAATACCCAGCTAGACCTCGACAAAATACGAGTCCCTTCCACTGGGAGTTTTCTCATTACAAGACCCTCTCCATCTGCATTGTTTGATACAGTCACATCAGTGTCATCCATAAAAATGAATTCAGAGCTGGATGTACTCCTAAGAAGATGCATATAGGGAAGGAGTAGAGTGTCATAGAAACGTTGACCAGTTGGTGTGCCGTATTTAAAGAATTGGTCAGTAGGCCTATATGACATGCCTCCCCACTGTAATACCTGGACCACCCAAATGATCACATTTGATCATGTTCCTGGGAGTATTACATGTTCCCACCTATCGCAATATGAAGGTACGTCCAGAATCACTACGTAGATTGAATCGGGTCTCATCCAAGAAAAGCACGCGAACGCTCTCCTCGATGGGCCTTACTCTTGCACCTTCGCAAACGGTGCTGCCGATGTGAGGGTGTTAATATATTGGTCATTTGGCAAAGAGACCATCCCCATGCAGTCAATATGCCACTGTGGAGTGTGAAATTGCATGCCTGGTAGTCCTGAAATCTAACTGCACCTGCTGACTGATGTGGGCCCCTCCTTGCCTATTGCACAATGTAGAATCATCTGCTATTGTAGTTCACTACCTCCTCTACATCAGGTGGCGGTGCCTGCAGTTTGGAGTGGCCCCAATGCATGTGAAACAATGCTGTGAGCAATACCAAACACCTGGGCTACACTTGTCGCACTTCGTCGTTCTTCCAGTTTCCCAATGATTCTTCCCCATATGAAGTTATCCAAACGCTGTCTCCTGGCCATGTTGTAATGAAGAACACCACAACGGCACACCGTAACTGCTGACTGACTGACAGACATTGTCTTTTCCTGTTCCTTTAAACGCTTCATGTTGCGGGGGACAGCCCCATTTGGCGCCATAGTCACACTGACCTCATGCCATGAGACATGATATGTGACTGTAAATGCTTGTATGACCCATACTTGAATACTCTGAAAGGCATGTGACCCATATCAAGTAAGACTACAAGAGGACATCAAGTAAATAAACAGCACAGTGAGAATGTTAACACGCCTAGCTAGTGTGTATAACAGAAATGTTGAAAAAAATCCTAAATTTTGGAACACTTCTGACAAGAACCTCCCTAGCAAACTTCGAAAACTCTCTTTCAGGACAGAAAGTACAAATATTTTCTGGCCCCTACGTATCTATCTCACAGAGATAAAATCAAGCACAAATCTTGCACAAGAGAGTTCAACCAATTTTTATTCTCATGCTCCATCTGCAAATGGAACTAGAAATCATCCTACTTTATGGTAAAATAATAACTCATTCTGCTACACACTCCACAGAGTACAGATTTAAATATGCCTGTATGCCACATGTTACTCATCTGCAGGTCATGAGCTGTTTGAACTATTTTTTGCATTGCACTTCCACTACCTCAGTATCATTACTTTTCTTTTCTTAATGAACAAGCCTCTGAATCTGAAACTAAGTGTATTTATTTATTTATTTATTTTCTGTAAACTGTATGATTTGCTGATCACTGCTGCTACCTGGGAAGAGAAAAGGCATCACCACACACAGTCCTTACCTGACAGCAGCTCGAAGTTCTTCATAAACGTTTTCTTTGTCAAAACCCAACTTATGAAGCATACACACCAGGAATCTATCTTCCTCTTCAGTGTAATTCTTTCCTTTATTGGTACCATAGGCAATACGGAGTTGATGGAATGGAGCACGGTATCTTGCCATCTGCAAATGAAATCTGATTATGATTACTCCTTCTTACAATAGTACACAACCTACAATGCTTTAGCGGCCAACTATCCTAAATGTCAGGGAAGAACCAACTATGTATTAAGTATCTATCATTACATATTTACAGAAGCACAGAGCTTATTTTTTAGAGAAATTAGTCAAGCTCGTTCATGCAACTATTTTGCCAAAACTCAAGATATGTACGCCAATCTTAAATTTCCTTCAATTACAGGCAAGTACAAAAATTATATGAGCAATGAAAGTGTGTGTGTGTGTGTGTGTGTGTGTGTGTGTGTGTGTGTGTGTGTGTGTGTGTGTGTGTGCGCGCGCGCTGCTGCGCGCGCGCTCGCTCGCTCGCTCGCGTTTTGTTACTAGGTAGTAATGGTCTGTAACCACAATAATCTGACAGAAATAACCATGCTGAGAATATGAAAGCTAATGGTCATAAGACACTACAGAGTAAACCTGAAAATTAACCCTTGAGCGGTTGCACCTATGTCTGAAGTGCATCATCCGCAAAAAACATAGTCTTGTACCACACCATTGTTGTTTTACAATTGTGTGCCAATACCAATTCCTTCATTATTGCTTTAGCTAACACTATGATAAGTTGTGCTGTCATAAGGCCAAGTGGACAGCAGTAATATAAAATAAACAGAGCCAGTTGAGAAAAAATTTATGATCAGTCCAAGAAAATGCCCCAAAGTCTGAGTTGGCAGCACAATCCCAAAATGAGGCAAATGTCTACACAATAAATAGTAGCTGAATAAGTGTTTGGCTGGGATCTGATGCAACTGCACTGTGCAATGCTGCAATTGGATCACTACTGTGGGTAACAGTCGTACGCAGCAACACACTGACAAAAATGAAACTTTATTTTATTATTGTTTAACTGAATAGTGATGTAGCTCATATAAGTTTATTTTACTGTTGTCTCATTAAACTAAGATTAAAACTGTGAATTAGTTCATGTAGATTTATCCTGGTGACACAAACGACAGCTATTCTGTACATGTGTACAAAGTACACCATGCACCCACTCATGTTCCAATATTGGGATGCCCAGTTGAGTGTTAAAGACATCATCATCATCATCATCATTTAAGACTGATTATGCCTTTCAGCGTTCAGTCTGGAGCATAGCCCCCCTTATACAGTTCCTCCATGATCCCCTATTCAGTGCTAACATTGGTGCCTCTTCTGATGTTAAACCTATTACTTCAAAATCATTCTTAACCGAATCCAGGTACCTTCTCCTTGGTCTGCCCCGACTCCTCCTACCCTCTACTGCTGAATCCATGAGTCTCTTGGGTAACCTTGCTTCTCTCATGCGTGTAACATGACCCCACCATCTAAGCCTGTTCGCCCTGACTGCTACATCTATAGAGTTCATTCCCAGTTTTTCTTTGATTTCCTCATTGTGGACACCCTCCTGCCATTGTTCCCATCTACTAGTACCTGCAATCATCCTAGCTACTTTCATATCCGTAACCTCAACCTTGTTGATAAGGTAACCTGAATCCACCCAGCTTTCGCTCCCATACAACAAAGTTGGTCGAAAGATTGAACGGTGCACAGATAACTTAGTCTTGGTACTGACTTCCTTCTTGCAGAAGAGAGTAGATCGTAGCTGAGCGCTCACTGCATTAGCTTTGCTACACCTTGCTTCCAGTTCTTTCACTATGTTGCCATCCTGTGAGAGTATGCATCCTAAGTATTTGAAATCGTCCACCTGTTCTAACTTTGTTCCTCTTATTTGGCACTCAATCCGTTTATATTTCTTTCCCACTGACGTTACTTTCGTTTTGGAGATGCTAATCTTCATACCATAGTCCTTACATTTCTGATCTAGCTCTGAAATATTACTTTGCAAACTTCCAATCGAATCTGCCATCACAACTAAGTCATCCGCATATGCAAGACTGCTTATTTTGTGTTCACAAATCTTAATCTCACCCAGCCAGTCTATTGTTTTCAACATATGATCCATAAATAATATGAACAACAGTGGAGACAGGTTGCAGCCTTGTCTTACCCCTGAAACTACTCTGAACCATGAACTCAATTTACCGTCAACTCTAACTGCTGCCTGACTATCCATGTAAAGACCTTTAATTGCTTGCAAAAGTTTGCCTCCTATTCCATAATCTTGTAGAACAGACAATTTCCTCCTAGGGACCCGGTCATAAGCCTTTTCTAGATCTATAAAGCATAGATACAATTCCCTGTTCCACTCATAACACTTCTCCGTTATTTGCCATAAGCTAAAGATCTGGTCCTGACAACCTCTAAGAGCCCTAAACCCACACTGATTTTCATCCAATTGGTCCTCAACTAATACTCGCACTTTCCTTTCAACAATACCTGCGAAGATTTTACCCACAATGCTGATTAAAGAGATACCTCTGTAGTTGTTACAATCTTTTCTGTTTCCATGTTTAAAGATTGGTGTGATTACAGCTTTTGTCCAGTCTGATGGAACCTGTCCCGACTCCCAGGCCATTTCAATTATCCTGTGTAGCCATTTAAGACCTGACATTCCACTGAATTTGATGAGTTCCGACTTAATTTCATCCACCCCAGCCGCTTTATTGCACTGTAATCTATTGACCATTTTTTCCACTTCCTCAAATGTGATCCTATTTCCATCATCATTCCTATCCCATTCTACCTCGAAATCTGAAACATTACTGATCGCATTTTCACCTACAGTGAGTAACTCTTCAAAATATTCCCTCCATCTGCCCAAGGCATCCACAGGATTCACCAGCAGTTTTCCTGGCCTGTCCAAAATACTTGTCATTTCCTTCTTACCTCCCTTTCGAAGACTGCTAATTACACTCCAGAATGGTTTTCCAGCAGCTTGACCCATAGTCTCCAACCTGTTTCCAAAGTCTTCCCACGATTTCTTCTTCGATGCTGCAATTATCTGTTTGGCTTTGTTTCTTTCTTCAACATAACTTTCTCTATCTACGTGGGTTCTGGTATGTAGCCATTTTTGATACGCCTTCTTTTTCCTTTTACAGGCTGCCTTGACTGTATCATTCCACCAAGCTGTTTGCTTCATCCTACTTTTAAACACTACTGTTCCAAGACATTCTTTAGCCACTTCTAGTACTGTGTCCCTGTACCTTGTCCATTCCTTTTCCAATGACTGTAATTGACTACATTCAACTAACTGGTACCTTTCTGAGATCGCTGTTATGTACTTGTGCCTGATTTCCTTATCCTGAAGTTTCTCCACTCTTATCCTCCTACATATGGACCTGACCCCCTGCACTTTCGGCCTCACAATCCCAATTTTACTGCAGATTAAATAATGATCAGTGTCATCAAAGAATCCCCTGAATACACGTGTGTCCCTCACAGCCTTCCTGAATTCCTGATCTGTTATTATATAGTCAATGACAGATCTGGTTCCCCTGCCTTCCCAAGTATACCGGTGAATGTTCTTATGTTTAAAAAAGGAGTTTGTGATTACTAAGCCCATACTGGCACAGAAATCCAAGAGTTGTTTCCTGTTCCTGTTGGCCTCCATATCCTCTCCAAATTTACCCATAACCTTTTCATACCCTTCTGTTCGATTTCCAATCCTGGCGTTAAAATCACCCTTGAGCAGAACACTGTCCTTGTCCTTTACTCTAACAACTACATCACTGAGTGCCTCATAAAAACTATCCATCTTATCTTGATCTGTCCCTTCACAATGCGAATATACTGACACAATCCTAATTTTCTTGCTAGACACTGTCAAATCTATCCACATCAGTCGTTCGTTTACATACCTTATTGCAACTACGCTGGGTTCCATTTCTTTCCTGATGTAAAGCCCTACACCCCATTGTGCTATTCCTGCTTTGACTCCTGACAGGTAGACCTTGTATTCTCCCACTTCCTCTTCTTTCTCACCCCTTACCCGAATGTCACTAACAGCTAAAACGTCCAGCCCCATCTTACTTGCAGCCTCTGCCAGCTCTACCTTCTTCCCAGAGTAGCCCCCATTGATATTAATAGCTCCCCATCTCATTACCATTTGTTTGCCAAGTCGTATCTTAGGAGTCCCTGGTTTGTCAGTTAGAGGTGGGACTCCGTCACCTCCAAAGGTCCGAGGCATTTTGCTCTGATTATTGCCAGCATCATATTTAAAGTACCAGGGAAGCAGGTTGCTAGCCTTACTTGCCCCGAGTCCCATTGGGTTTTACCCCTAACGGTTGAGGGACTAACCGGTGGATTTGGTAAAGACATGAAAAAAAGACATGAAAAAAAAAAATTGCAAGGAAAAGAACAGGATCAAATTGGAAAGCAACAAAGAAAAAGAAGGAGGAAGTGTGTGGAGAGGGAGGGGCACAGGCCGAGGGAGAAGGCTGCTACAAAATTGCCACTGTAAAAATGGATAAAAGATATAGAAAACATTAAGTAGGATGGAGATAAAACAGAATAGGATTACTGAGTGTGAAATTTACAACAAATGGAAAGGAGAAAATGTATGAAGTTGGTTCAATAAGTACCAATGTATGAAGATGGATGTCACTGTTAATTCAAGTTAGTGTTACTGTTAGTGATGGCGCGCACACACAAAAAAATGGTGTTGGTATCCAGTTTAGTAAGCTGTAATATACAGTTATTGCAAAGATGGAAAAATTGCAAATTTGTTAGTGACATCCTTTTCGCTTTTAGATGAAAAACGTGCAAGAAAATGAAAGCACAATTGGATGTTTTTCCATCAATGATAAGGGATAAATATTTACTCAATGAATTTATACATGGATGGAATAAGGATTGTCCAGGACACCCAGCAAATGTGGTTACCAAACTCCGAATTCCATAACATGATTCTCTCTCATCATTAAAGTATGCTAATGTACTAGCCATAGGTGCATCCACGAGAGCAGCAGTTTGTATTTCACATGTTAAGTTGGGAATGAAAACACTGTTAGCTTGATGGATGCCATGACTGCTGCAGATAAGCATGGAGCAGACACATCTTTCATCTTTCAAGTTATTTTTGGAACAGTTAAAGCAAGAAGGGCATTGTACACACAGAGAGATATTGGAAAACTTCAACAAAACAATGAAGACACATGGCTGTGTTTGGTGAAGAAGTAAGTGCTGCTTCACCATGACAATCCACCTGGAGTTGTTGTCACAAAACTGCGTGAACTGCTGCTGTCTCCCATCCCTCCTGTCCGCACAATCTGGCTCCCTAGGATTTTTCTTGATCCCAAACACTTGGTTCACAAATTATGGAGTCCACTCAAATGAGGTGATTATTGTTGAGACAGACACATACACTGCCCAACAAAAAATGGAAGCCACAGAAGATATGGTGAGATGGCAATGTAGCGTTGCATCCATACAAACCATCATCGGGTATGTAAATGATTAGAGTTGCAATTTTCTGTGACAGGTAGAACAGTCACCAAAGTGCATTAGTGTTATTATCAGGTCTGACAGGGTATATAATGAGCATGAACAGTGTCAGACGTTGAGTGATTTACTGTGAAGGACATGAGGATGCCATGTGTCAATGTGAGACAAAGTTATCAGCACCTGGCAAGAGTTTGAAAGGGGGCTCATTGTAGATCTCCATTTGGCTGGCTGGTCAAATTGTGCAGTATCCAGATTTGCAAGACATTCGAATGTGACCGTGGCTCAATGTTGGACAGCACAGAAACTTGAGGGCGGACATATTTGTCATCAAGCTTGCAGCTGACCACATCTGCACATGACAAAGGAAATTTGTCGCACTGTGCACCAATCACATTCTAACCCCTTCACCTGCCAATCAAAGATGCTACATTCTGTGTCATGCAGCATCACTGGTCAGAGACTAGCAGCAGCTCGACTAGAGAATTATCATCCACAGTGTAGGCTGTTGTTAAGATTACAACACAAAGGGCTGCATTTAGAGTAGTGCCATGACTGGGAACTATAGACAGCTGATGAATGGCATCACACTGTGTTCAGTGGCGAATCACAGTTCCGCACTATCCCAAGTGACAATCATTGACAAGTATGGCAGAGGCCTGAGAGGAGGACCCATTCTCCCAATGTTTTAGAGAGGCAGAGCAGTATTATTCCTAGTGTCATGGTGGGGGGTGCCATTGGGTATGGCTTCACAGCACGGCTGGTGGTGACTGAGTAAATTCTGACAGCACAATGGTACGTCACAGACATTCTGCATCCTCATTTCTTATGTCTCAGGTGACGGTGTCATGGTGCGACTTTTCAGCAGGACAATGCTAATGCACAAGTGGCACAAATCTTCATGAACTGAGTACTTGACACTGATGTAGTACAGTGCCCAGCAAGATCCCCATATCAGTTCCCGATGGAACGTGGGACCGGCTTGGGCGTCAACAAAGTACCAGTGCCAGTAGCTCATGTCTCAAAGACCAGTTACAACAGTTGTGGGCCAAATTGCCTCAGGAAAGGATACAACAGCTTTAGGACATTCTTCCTGAACGAATCAGTGCGGGCATCTGGGCTAGAGGGGGTGAAACGTCATACTGATAACTGGGCTCATACTGCCAAATTCTTTGTAAATGTAATTTGATACTGTAATCAAAAGAATAACATCACATACTCTCCACAGTCTGTGAAGTGTCATTTCATTTCTTCCTCCCCTTCTGGGTGTTTCACTTTTCTCTCTCAGGGACTGTATTTAAGGCAATGACAATTCCTACTTCTTGCATATGTTAAAAAAAACACAGAAGAGACACTGGGAAAAAGCGCACACCTCCAAAACAGGAATGCAGTGGGAAAAAACTGTTTTGAGGGAAAAAAAGAGGCATTTTCAAGCCTAACAAGGTGAGAACGCAGGTGGCATGAATAAAATGGTAACTGAGGTCCAGTTGCTACTTTCACAGTCTAGAGGCGCTTTTGATGAAAAGTGGAGCAGTGGCAGAAAATAAAGTGAATCACAAAACAGATTCTCATTATATGTTACGTTCCAGACCAAATATCCTGCAGTATGCAGGGTTCTGGGTACTTGTTTCAGCACTTGTGGGGTCTGCACGGTTACTGTGAGTCAGGGACATGAAAGTAGCTGTAAGGTCAACACACAAGCTGAACCCAGTCAAATAACAGAGTTAATATGTGAAATTTACAAAATATAACTCTTTCTCTATATTTAATATATGACAAAACTGAGCACGGTATATGATACATGTGAAATATTGTCAGTATGTAATAATTCCATTAACAAAGAAGACAGCTGCAGGCAGGTGCGCATATTACTGAACCAAAATACTAAAATGAAGCATTTCAAAGAAGAATGGAAAAATTGGTAGAAGCTGACCTGGTGGAATATATGTTTGGTTTTATAAGAAATATAGGAATGTGGGGCAACACTGACCCCACAACTTTTCCTAGAATGTAGGTTTTAGATAAACAAAGCCACATTTATAACATTTTTGGTTTAGAAAAAACTTTTGATAATGCTGGCTCAAATGGAATCTTCAAAATTATAAATTTATCTGAGATAAAATACAGAGAATGAAAATCAATGAAAGTAAAACACAAGTAATGGAGTGTAACTTAATTAAGTCAGGCCATACTGTGAAATCAGAAACTAATAGCTTTAGATGAGTTTCACTATTTGGGGTCTGAAGTAAAGAGGACATAAAACAGAGAATAGCAATTATAAGAAAGGCTTTCTGAAAAAGGGAATTATGTGATGTAAACATTACTCAAAGATTAGGCCTCAGGCCTGTTCCAAAAGTCTGTCTTCTGCCTATAAAGCAGTAAAAGGATTTACTATCCTTGGACACGTGATCAGCATGTCACCAATTCTTCAAGCCATTGTTTCCAGTAGATGAATCCTATAATGCCACTGCTTCTTTGTCCGAACAGCTCTTCATTTGGCCTCATGAGGCTAAGTGGACCCCATTCCAGACATTCTTAAAGAGGGGGGGGGGGGGGGAGTGGGGAGTGGAGGGGGGGGGAGAGGGAGGGAGGGAGAGATAGAGAGAGAGAGAGAGAGAGAGAGAGAGAGAGAGAGAGAGAGAGAGGTGGTACTGGGAATCAAACCGAGGTCTTTCGATCCCAAAGGCAGAGATGCTAACCATTCAGCTATGGAGGGGGTCCAGAGAAACATATGAACATGCAGAAGTGTTTTCTGAAAGTATTCATCTGGAGTGTAGTCTTCTATGGAAATAAAATGTGGATTGTAAACTGTTGAGCCAAGAAGAGAATAGAAGCTCTTGAAATGTGTTACAGAAGAATGCTGAAGTTCAGAGCTCCTGGACCAACAAGGAATAATTACTTTGGTAATGGAAGCAGAGAGTGGACTGGGAGGGGGGGAGGGTATGTGGGGGGGGGAGACCAAGGCTTGAATACAATATTCAGGTTCAACTGGATGCAGCAGTCACCCAGAGATCGACAAACTTGCACAGAATAGACCAGCATTGGCTGCTGCATCACAAGTTTTTGGACTGAATGCTACAGTAAAAATACAGTTGAATCTTGAAAAGCCCTCCACTTCACTTTCTCGTATTTGTACTTACTGAATCCAGGCATTTACGACCACTGAGATTGGAAAGATTGTACCATGAAGAGAATGTAATCAAAGGTGTATTTCCTTCAAAGTACTGATAATACAATGCAGTGTTCAGTAGATTACACAGTATGTGGGAATACAAATTTATGAATTACCTTTGCATCTAGAGCCTTCTTGATGCTGGCACGCCGTTGTATTTTAGCTTCTCCTCTATCAATTTGCGCCATAATCCTGTCAATATCCTGCAACTCGTGACACCGTTCCCAGAATACTTGACTGTACTCCAGAACCTCCTCCGCAGTCTTTCCTTCGACTTCTTTTGATATGTTCTCTATATCATCTCTCCCGTATTTTTCATTTGCTTTAATGAATTGGTTGAAATCTCGTTTCGTCCAGTTTGTGAATCCCTGTAGCAATTGTAAATTGGTTTATTTTTTGCCGTAGTGTCAACCTAGGCTACTTATCAGTGGGTTAAAACCAAGCACTTTACCTGTGTAAGAAGTTTCTCTTTCTCCATTATTTCTTCTTCTGTTAGTGGCTGTGCCTCATCTATTTTCCTCTGCTCTTCTTTCTGGATGCGTGAGGCATCTGATCCTAATTCTGGATTTTTTGGAACCTTTCAGGAGTTGCACCAAAATTTAATTAATGAAACACCAATTCAAGTAGCAACTACTGTGTAGAAAAATGTTCAAGCAATGAGTTATGGGTATTTACTTACTTTGTAACCAACAGTTTTCCTAAAGTAATAGATTTCTTGATCTAATAATTCAAAGAGACGTGGTGGGAAAAACTGGAAGTCTTGCACAATTGGCTGCTTTGGAGGTCGAGGAGCCTAAGGACACAAGAAAGAAACAGTTGTTGCTTGGTGAACAATTTTATATTTAGGAACAAAAACCCCAAATACTGGAAGCAGCATACCTTTGGATGTCCAACCATGTCTACATCCAAAGACTTCTGATGCCTTCTCCTATTTTTATGCATACAATCCATTACTACATACATTAAAAAAAGTGAACTGTGATATGTTCCACAATGCCCTTTGGGGGGGTTTACACACACATGATGTAACAAAAGCAATGGTAAGTTTCATAAATACCCTAATAAATTACAACTGTGACACTTTCACAAATATGCTGCGACAGGAAGATGCCTGTGAACTCTCCAGTAATTTACAATCTGCTGTGCCTCAATTTGAAGGCACACAAGTAACAATTCTCAACTGTACCCACGTGGGCTGAGTGAGGCAATAGCACAAGGAGCTGAGGAGTGAACTTTAAATGTTATGATATGTGTGGGAACTTTGAAGGCTGTAATACATGTGGATTTACACACATTTATACATAAAGTGAAAGTCAGCACCATTACAAGAAACTAAGTACACCAATTTAATTAAGATTATTTTTACTTCTGCATTTAGTTAATAGTGGTGTAATTAAACCCTTCAACTGACAATACTGCTCTCAACAAACATTGATCCCCAATAGCCATCCTAAAACCACTGAGAGTTTTAACACTTTTTAACTCAGTGTACTGCTCTTCGTTGTCTAGTAATTAAGCACAGTCATCAGCATCCACCTTTAAAATGTTGTATTGTCACCAAATGACACACACATTGATAACTATTTTGCTTCTGAAAAATAATGGACAATGCAGGTTGTCAGTTCACTTTTAGGAAAAATTAAAAGTAAGTTTATACTGATTGACATAGAAACAAAATAGTATTTTAGGCTCTAGGAGGACTTCATTGGTTATGAACAGTATTATTTTCCTTTACTAAAATATATATAGAAAGAAAAATTCCATATGGGAAAAATATATTAAAAAAAGATGCTGTGACTTACCGAACGGGAAAGCGCTGGTAGATAGACACAATAAAAAACACACAAACACACACACACACAAATATCAAGCTTTCGCAACCCACGGTTGCTTCATCAGGAAAGAGGGAAGGAGAGGGAAAGACGAAAGGATGTGGGTTTTAAAGGAGAGGGTAAGGAGTCATTCCAATCCCGGGAGCGGAAAGACTTACCTTGGGGGGGAAAAAGGGACAGGTATACGTGAGCGCGCACACGCACACGCGCGCGCTCGCACACACACACACACACACTCTCTCACACACACACACACACACACACACACACACACACACACACACACACACACACACACACACACATCCGCACATACACAGACACAAGCAGACATATGTAAAGGCAAAGAGTTTGGGCTTTTTTTGACAGATGTGTGAAGCTGGCCATTGGACAGATGGAGGTCAATGTCGAGGAAAGTGGCATGGGATTTGGAGTAGGACCAGGTGAATCTGATGGAGCCAGAGGAGTTGAGGTTGGAGAGGAAATTCTGGAGTTCTCCTTCACTGTGAGTCCAGATCATGAACATGTCATCAATAAATCTGTACCAAACTTTGGGTTGGCAGGCCTGGGTAACCACGAAGGCTTCCTCTAAGCAACCCATAAATAGGTTGGCATACGAGGGGGCTATCCTGGTACCCAAGGCTGTTCCCTTTAATTGTTGGTATGTCTGGCCTTCAAAAGTGAAGAAGTTGTGAGTTAGGATGAAGCTGGCTAAGGTAATGAGGAAAGAGGTTCTAGGTACGGTGGCAGGTGATCGGCGTCAAAGGAAGTGCTCCATCGCAGCGAGGCCCTGGACGTGCGGGATATTTGTGTATAGGGAAGTGGCATCAATGGTTACAAGGATGGTTTCCGGGGGTAACAGATTGGGTAAGGATTCCAGGCGTTCAAGAAAGTGGTTGGTGTCTTTGATGAAGGATGGGAGACTGCATGTAATGGGTTGAAGGTGTTGAGCTACGTAGGCAGAGATAAGTTCTGTGGGGGCTTGGTAACCAGCTACAATGGGGCGGCCAGGATGATTGAGTTTGTGACTTTTAGGATGTAGGTAGAAGGTAGGGGTGCGAGGTGTCGGTGAGGTCAGGAGGTTGATGGAGTCAGGTGAAAGGTTTTGTAGGGGGCCTAAGGTTCTGAGGATTCCTTGAAGCTCCGCCTGGACATCAGGAATGGGATTACCTTGGCAAACTTTGTATGTAGTGTTTTCTGAAAGCTGACGCAGTCCCTCAGCCACATACTCCCAACGACCAAGTACCACGGTCGTGGAACCCTTGTCCACTGGAAGAATGACGATGGATCGGTCAGCCTTCAGATCACGGATAGCCTGGGCTTCGGCTGTGGGGATGTTGGGAGTAGGATTGAGGTTTTTCAAGAAGGATTGAGAGGCAAGGCTTGAAGTAAGAAATTCCTGGAAGGTTTGAGAAGGTGATTTTGAGGAAGAGGAGGTGGGTCTCGCTGTGACGGAGGACGGAACTGTTCCAGGCAGGGTTCAATTTGGATAGTGTCTTGGGGACTTGGATCATTAGGAGTAGGATCAGGATTATTTTTCTTCATGGCAAAGTGATATTTCCAGAAGAGACTACGATTGTAGGACAGTAAATCTTTGACAAGGGCTGTTTGGTTGAATCTGGGAGTAGGGCTGAAGGTGAGGCCTTTGGATAGGACAGAGGTTTCGGGTTGGGAGAGAGGTTTGAAAGAAAGGTTAACTACTGAATTGGGGTGTTGTGGTTCCAGATTGTGTTGATTAGAATTTTGAGGTTTTGGGGGCAGTGGAGCTGGAATTGGGAGATTGAGTAGATGGGAGAGACTGGGTCTGTGTGCAATGAGAGGAGGTTGAGGTTTGCTGGAAAGGTTGTGGAGGGTGAGTGAGTTGCCTTTCCGGAGGTGGGAAACCAGGAGACTGAACAGTTTTTTGATGTGGAGGGTGGCATGCTGTTCTAATTTGCGGTTGGCCTCTAGGAGGATGCTCTGAACAGCTGGTGTGGATGTGGGAGAGGAAAGATTGAGGACTTTTATTAAGGATAGGAGTTGACGGGTGTGTTCATTGGCTGAGTTGATGTGTACGTGAAGGATTAGGTGGGTGAGGGCTATGGACTGTTCAGTTTGGAACTGGTATAGGGACTGATGGAAAGACGGGTTACAGCCAGAGATGGGAACTTTTAAGTGTGAGGCCTTTGGGGGTAATGCCAAATGTCAGACAAGCCTGAGTAAATAAAATATGTGAGCGTAATCTGGCTAGGGCGAAGGCATGTTTGCGGAGGGAATGTAAATAAAACTTAATGGGGTTGTTGTGGGGATGTTGTGAGGGTGACATGGTATTAGAATGTGGAAAGTGTAACATAAGGCTCAAATGAAAATAAAAATAAAAATATATAGGGAGAGATAAAGGTGAACTAGAAAGCAACTCGAGATTCTCTCTTGTACTTTTAAGGCAATATCAAGTAAAAGGTCAAAGTATGAGCAGACCTAAAAACTTTAGTTGAGACTAAACTCTTTGCCTTTACATATGTCTGCTTGTGTCTGTGCGGATGTGTGTGTGTGTGCGCGCGCGCGAGTGTATACCTGTCCCCCTCCCACCCCCACCCGTCCCCAAGGTAAGTCTTTCTTCTGGGATTGGAATGACTCCTCATCCTCTCCTTAAAAACCACATCCTATCGTCTTTCCCTCTCCTTCCCTCTTTCCTGATGAAACCGTGGGTTGCGAAAGCTTGAAATTTGTGTGTGTGTTTGTTATTGTGTCTATCAACATACCAATGCTTTCGTTTGGTAAGTTATCTATTCCTCCCCCCTTTTAATGCAGAAGGGGGAGGGGAGGGGGATGTCACTACGGTAATTCTCTCTCATACTTTTAAGGCAATATCAAGTAAAAGGTCAAAGTACGAGCAGACCTAAAAACTTTAGTATTTTGGTTTGTTAGCACTAACATTAATGCTAAAAAAGAGAAAACACAAATGAGATGGTTTGAGATTATAAATTATGCTGCAAATTTCCCAATAAATCACCTACCATTTTAACATAAATAACCTTCATAGTTTATGGAGTAATGTAATTGCAGAAGATCTACACACAAACCTGTAGCTTATTTATAATTGTTTTACACATTTACATGAAATTACAAACCAAACTGGATGAGTTAAATGTTACAGGCAGTATGAGAACTTTACTCGGATGAGAAAGTGAAGCTGAAGACAGGAATGATGGAAAGTTGTGTTTAATCATTTAAAAGGAAATAAGAACTGTATGCGTGATGTTTATTAATTTTATGGGCTAAAAGAGATCTAGCTTTTGTCCTTTGTTTTCCAAATGGAGGACTCAAGAACTGTACATGTTAGCTATGTCCTTATTTCAGTATATGTGGTCATATATTGCAGTGCACTCCATTGCTCTCAATCACAAGAGCTGCACACCAGTCATGTGTGCTTCATATCGTCTGCTTCAACTTTCTAGATATGCATTGCTTTCTGTAAATTATTTTAGTTCTAATAATGAAACCAGAATTATAAACTACCAAACATCACAGAAGTTCGCATACTGATAACTGATGAATCAAACTCTATTTAACTTCTTGCTGTATCACATTAAAAGAGCGTGTCACACGTAAGGAAGAAACCAGATGTAATACGGTCAAAATACTTGCTCCTGCTTCTGAAACGATGAGAAGCAAACAGAAATTTTATGTAAAATACTCAAATTTGGAAGCACCATACCTGAATTACCTTCATATTTAGTTTTTAGGTGAAACGTTTTGACGCTTTAAGCATGTGACACCAACATTGGAATGAAGCAACAACTTCTTTTGTTACATAATAGCTAACAATGAAATCCTAGTATTAAGTTACTACAATATTAATATGGTTCCTAAAAGAACATATTTCCTTAGTATAGTATAAGCACACCCCAATAAACATGGATCATGGATAGGGGAAAAAAAGAAGTTCAAACACTTGCCTTGGGAGCTTTAGGCTCAGACACTCTAAGAGCTTCTCTGAAGTATGCATCCACAGCATAGTTAGCCTTCCTCTCTCTTTTTGGTGGTTCGATCCAACTTCCAATTCCCAAAACTTTTTGTTTTTCTCTGAAATATAAAAACATTCAGTCTCCAAAAAATATGTAAAGAATATACAGAAATCGTCTTAAAACAAATCATTTCACATATATTTGTATATCTTGCTCACCAACAGAGGAGAATACAAATTAACAAAAATATATCTGTGGCCAGTACAAATGATCACAAACTTTTTAGATTATTATTGCCAAATAACAATAAGATGATCCAATGGGAGACTTAAAATTTCACCAATTTGTGCACTAGTTTACTATTTTATGTTACAGATGAACCTATATATCGAAATGATTGAACATGTTTTAGTGGGAAGAGCTTCAAATTAGGAGCCACAGTGGAGCTTCAAATTACAAGCCACAGTGTAGGACTCTCAGTTTGATACTGTGTGACTATAAAACAGTGGACAGCATTTGGAGGCTATCTGCTCTTTCCATTGTTACGATGTTCAAGTAATGACACAACCACATGGTAGAATGTTTCATTTTTGTTGCAGGTATGATCCTTGCTTAAGTAAGTAATAAATAGATTATGCATTACACCAGGATGTATCCATTGTCACCCAGTACATTAGATGTTCCAGTTACAATGAGACTCAGAGTAACTTCACAGAAGTACAAATTCACATCAAGCTCCTGTACGACAAGTTACAGAAGACAGGAAAACACAGTGATGCAGACAGAAGTGCCTGACTAAGTATTAACACTAGAAAAATTAACTGAAGTGCAAGCTTCCCACAAAGTCTGAATGACCACTGTATAATGACCCTGGTCTCTTCACTGACAGTGCTTACAAAGCACTGTACAAGCATTTAAAGATGCAGCTCTACACAGTTCTTGTTCTCCACATGCTGTTACACGAAAATAACAGAAAAAGTATAGCTCTCTGTCAGTGGTTCACACTTGATCTGTAATTCCAGGTGGGGAAAAGGTCAATGATTCATTTTGGTCTGAAGAGGTACAGTTCCAACTAACTGTATATGCAAAGGCACAAAACTCATATTTGGGCTACAGGAAATCCAGATCCACTGTAAGAGTACCCATTTCATGCACAAAAGATGAGTGTTTGGTGTGGAATGCTGTGCAGGTCAATCATCACATATTTTAACGGGACAGTGGGTCTAATCTACAGATCATATAATAATTTTAAACTGTATAGCTGAAAACCTGCTCCGTACATATGGGTTGAACAGGACAATGCTATGTTTCATGCAACCAACATTACCATGACTTATCTAGGTCAGACTTTTCATTTTGAAGGGATTGCGACCCACTTGGTCTCCTGATTTATCTTCACCTGACTTCTTCTTGTAAAGGTACCTCTAGGATGCTGCTTACAACACCCACCACCATACAACACCATGTTGCTGTAATCCTTCAACAGACACTAAAAGTTGTGTTTCAGAACTTGGAAGGTTGTATATAATTATGTGAATCACGTATTGGACGAGACTGAAAATGATGCTTCAGAGCTATCTAGTATGGGGAGAGAGGAGGAGGAGGGATAATAAACACACAAACACACCTAAACACACACACACACACACACACACACACACACACACCGGCATGACGCATTATCCGGGCTGACTACCTTTTACTCGAGCTCCAGTGCTGGGACAATGTAGTTTTACTAACATTCCCAGTCTTGTTTATTTGACTATCACTCACTCAATGTCTCACCAACATGGCATGTTATTGCCTTTACTCCTTCCATTATTTATATTCTACCAAGAACTTTCCACTATACCATTTCTGTCTTCCGTAACTTAGTTACTCTATCATAATGCTGCATTATTGTCTGGATCCCTAGGTCATTCCAGTATCTGATAATGATATCAAATTAATGAAACATCGATTTCTGAGCTTTTTCTTGAATGTCTGATGGATGTTATGCTTCTGGGTCTACAGCAGGAGTGACAATTCTATTTTACGCATATTATTTCGGTGATGAATCCAACTGACTTCATCAAGTTCTGTGCCTGCGAAGACATCAGAGCCAGTCACTGAAATAGTATAATAAAAATGGAATTGTCAACCTAGCTGGACATTCTAAAACATACTGCCTTTGTATATTGACAAAAATAACGAATCTCTGAAAATATTCTGTAACTGGATGGATAAAAAAATCTACTCAACAAGCGGTGCCAGGAAAGGTGGAGCTTAAAATAGCCTAAACCTCCCCAGAAGTCCTTTTGCTTCACCCCTCTTCCTTCCCCCCTAAAGCCTCCTGCCAGGAGGAGGAGCCACTGGCTCTGAAAGCTTGCAAATTTCAGTACCTTTATGTGTGTTTCCCCCTGCCGCCGCTTGACGAGTAGATTTTTTTATCTACCCAATTACATTATAACTGTGTACTATACTTGATTGCAAACATCTAATGTATCTAACCTGTAGTCTTCTCCCTCAAACTGGTAAACCGAGTCCGCTGTCGATGTATCCATTGTGAAGTTTCGGAGAGAAGATTCTCCCAGGCCTGCCAGTTTCTGCCTCAGTTCTTCCGTCTGCAGGCAGATGAAAGACACATAATGTATATAACATCTACATTAAACACTAATACAAGTAATGTGGATGGGTTTTGCTATCCACTTCCAAGAAAGAATAAAAGAAATTATTTTTCTTGTGTTTCTATTTAACACACAATTGAAATTTGAAAACTTAACACTACAATGTATAGTTGATACAAAAAAATGACACTGTCTAAGCAGGACGTGATAAAGAGAAAACGTTTAAAATTGTAAGGTGACAGAATGGTTGGCCAGGATGTGAAACTTCTATTCCCAACAACTGAAAATATTGAGCCTAACTTTTTGCTCTTCATATTCCATCTTCAGATATGTAAAGGGGATTGATTCCCCTTGCTCTCGAAACAAAAGGGTCCCTTTCAACCTAGAGTTTGGGTAATCAACAATATTAGGAAAAGGATAGGTTGCTGCTCACTGGAAAGATAACACCCTTATTTGCAGTCCGGCATAACAAAAAGGCTGTTACACATACAGCTTTCTCCCAAAGCCTTCTTCAGAAAAGAAAACACACACAGTCACATAACCAAGCACACCTAATGCACACGACAGACATCTCCGACAGCTCGGAGCCCAGTCCGAGCTGCCAGAGACAGTCATCATGTTTGTGCGAGGTGTGCTTACTTGTGTGACTCTTGTGTCGTTTCTTTTCTGAAGAAGGCCTTGGGCAAAAACTAAATGTGTAACAGTCTCTTCTGCATACCTGTCTGAAACTCAACACGTCATCCTTATGGTGAGTAGAAATTTATCCTTCTCCTAATACTGTTGGTATTCCAACCTGGAGATGCCACTGCTAGAGTTTAGGTAAACTGGCCCTCCCCCACCTTCACCAAAGATTCATTTTTTCCCTGTTCTACATTTTTTTTACTGTCCCGAGTAGAGATATTATCCATCTCCCACAGGTAATTATTAGCCAGTCATGTTGTCTACTTGCATTCTTAACACTATATAAGTAACAACTAGAGAATCTTCACTGTCAACTCACTTTGGCTTCTCCTTTCTGCAGTATAGTATCTATATCCTCATCAGTAATTTCAGAATCTTTTGATGCAAATACATGATTTGCACCATGTCTTATCATATTTAACATTTCATCTTTGTTCAACTGGTTCTGTTTGTTATCAACCAGGCGGCCTAGAAAGAAAACAATGCATATAAACGAACACAAAGTGAGTATTGAAACATATTCAATGTTAACGTAATGTAATTGTATAGACAAAAAATTTACTCATCAAGCAGCAGTACAAAAAAGCACACATAAAGATAATGAAATTTGCAAATTTTTGGAGCCAATGGTTCCTTCTTCTGGCATAAGGGTTGTATGGGCAAGGAAGAGGCATGAAGGAAAAGGACTGGTGAAGTTTAGGAAATGCGGAGAGTTCGGAAAGGTCGCCCAGAATGCCAGATGGGATGAGAATGAAACCTCACAAGTCCTTTTTCTTCGCCCCTCTTCTTTCCTCTTCAACCCTTCTGCCAGAAGATGCAGCCACCGGCCCTGGAAGCTTGCAATTTTCACTACCTTTATGTGTATTTTCTCCTGCCACCACTTTGTGAGTAGATTTTTTTATCTATCCAGTTACATTGCAAAAATTGATTACTTTTGGTGATGTATTCAATGATAAGAATAAAATGTTATTCAACACAGATTGAAAGATAATATTTATTCTATGACATCTGTGACTACACACATACTCTGCAAGCTACCAGCAGTGCATGGCAGAGGATACTTTGTACAACTGCTAGTCATCTCCTTTTGTGTTCCACTCGTAAATGGAGAGAGGGAAAAAACAACTATCTATATGCTTCTATATGGGCCCTAATTTCTTGTATCTTGTCTTTGCGGTCCTTACATGAGATGAATGTTAGTGGAAGTAGAATCTTTGTGCAATGAACCACAAATGCCAGTTCTCTGAACTTTCTCAACAGTGTTTTGCAGAAAGAATGGCTTCTTCCCACCATGAATTCTCATTTGAGTTCATGGAGCATATCTGTAGAACTTGCCTAAGCTGACCATTCACCTGCATCTAGCAGCACACTACTAAATGCAGTATTTGAATGTTACAGTGTTGTTATTTTTACTCACTTGCATCAGTTTACATTTTTCTACATTTAAACAAGCTGCTTTTCGTCACACCAAATAGAAATTCTGTCAAAATCATCCTGTACTCTTCTACAGTCACTCAATGGTGATTCTTTCCCATATACTACAATGTCGTCACCAAATAGTCACCGACTGCTGCTCAACCTATCTGTCAGATTTGCTTATGTATGTAGATGAAAAGAGTGGTCACAACACACTTTCCTGGGGCGCTCCTGATGATAGCTTGGTCTCTGACTAAGACTTGCTGTTGTGGGTAACATACTGGGCTCTATTACTTAAAAAGCCTTCGAGCCACTCGTATATCTGAGAATCTATTTGGGCCCTCATTGACAGTCTGCAGTGAGGCATCATGTCAAACGCTTTTTGAAAAATCTAGAGACAGAAAATTTGCCTGTTGCCCTTCATCCATGATTCACAGGATATCATGAGAAAAGGGCAAGCCGAGGTTTACCCAAGCAACGCTTTCTAAATCTGTGCTGATTTGTGGGCAGAAGTTTTTCTCTTTTGGGGAATGTATCATATCCGAATGTAGAATATACTTAAGAATTCTGCAGCAAATCACTGTTAAGGCCATTGGTCTGTACTTTTGTGCATCTGTTCTTTTACCCTTATTATATACAGGAGGCCAATGGCCTTGCCGCAGTGGTAACACTGGTTCCTATCAGATCACTGAAGTTAAGCGCTGTTGGGCTGGGCTAGCACTTGGATGGGTGACCATTCGGCCTGCCGAGCACTGTAGGCAAGCGGGGTGCACTCAGCCCTTGTGAGGCAAACTGAGGAGCTACTTGATTGAGGAGTAATGGCTCCGGCCTCGGAAACTGACGTACGGCCGGTGCTGACCACATGCCCCTCCATATCCGCATCCAGTGACACCTGTGGGCTCAGGATGACATGGCAGCCGGTCGGTACCTTTGGGCCTTCATGGCCTGTCCGGAGGAGTTTAGTTTATATACAGGAACCACTTGTGCTTTTTTCCAGTAGCGTCAGACTTTGCACTGGGTAAGAGATTCACGAGAAATGCAAGGTGTGTAAGGGATCAAAGACAAAGAGTATTTTCTGTAAAGTCAAACTGGGATTCCAGCCAGACCTGGGGACTTGATTTGTTTACAGCTTTATTAGTTGCTTCTCATCGCCAGGGATGTCATTTCTATGTCCTCCATATGTGAGTCTGTGTGATGGTCGCAAGATAGTATGTCTGTACTATCACCCTGTGCAAATGTTTTTTAAATGGAGAAATAAAAATTTCAGCTTTCATATTGCTGTCTTCTACTGCCACACCAGAAAATTAGACAATCGACTGAATAGAAGACTTTGACCTACTTAGCGAATTTGTGGAGGACTAGAACTCTCTCAGGTTCTCACAACATCTTTCACTAATGTATAACATAATTTGCGTCCGCCCCCCGGTAGCTGAGTGATCAGCGTGACATAATGTCAATCCTAAGGGCCCAGGTTCAACCCTGGCTGGGTCGGAGATTTTCTCCGCTCAGCGACTGGGTGTTGTGTTGTCCTAATCATCACCATTTCACCCTCTTCGACACGCAAGTCGCCGAAGTGGCGTCAAATCGAAATACTTGCCAACGGTCTACTCGAAGGGAGGCCCTAGTCACATGACATTTACATTTATTTAATATAATTTGCACAATAATTACATGGTTTGTAACAAAACACCAGTATTTTATAATTTTCTATACACTTTACCTCCAGTAACTATGTACACTTGTAGGTAATTGCAACAGTCACGTTATGTCCGTCTTTAGTCAATTTTAACAACAAAATTAGTAAATAATAATTTAATTTTCCACCATAATTTTTCAGATTCCTAACTGTCACTGAAGAGTTCATAAGTAGAGCAAAGTTTGTTTATGGATGGAGTGGAAATCATATGAACCTGTGAAGAGCTAACATCTGTATAAATCACAGTTGGAAAAAGAAATTAAGGGTGACTGAAGTTTAACATATTGTCAATAATTATGTCATTAGAGACTGAGTACATGACTGGATTGGGGAAGGATGCTTAGGAAATCAAATATGTCCACTTCAGAGAGACCATCTGAATACCTGGCTTAAGTGAGTAAGAGAAGCCTGGGAAGCTAAATCTGGACAGTTGGACACATACGAACTAACATGCTCCCGAGTGTTGAGTCTAGAGTCTCAGTAATGAGCCACGTTGCTCAGTTAAACCATAGTTGGGCAGCTTCATAGTGATATCTCTTACAAGGAAAATATTTGGGCTCTTACACCACAATCCTATGAGGGATCATTTAAAGGTCTCTTACTGCACTAGCGATATTCTTTTATCTGCAAACCACTAAGCATGCTATGCCGAATTCGACCTTTTCCTGCTGTCAGCTGAGACCAGTAGAGACAATTGGAAATTTGTGGTAAGGACTTATGGCACCACACTGCTAAGGTCATAGTTTCCTAAGCTTACACACTAATTAATCTAATTTAAACTAACTTACGCTAAGGACAACACACAAACCCATGCCCGAGGGAAGACTCGAACCTCTGACAGGCGAGCCGCGCAGACCGTGACAAGATGCCTCAGACTGCGCGGTCAGTAGAGACAGGCAGCATGTATGTGAAGTTGTATTTTGTGAAGTTAGCTGTGTGTTGTAGCATCTTATGGGTCAGCAATTGGTAACTGACCCTACTCCGCTGAAATGAAGTTACGATGAACTCTTCTTTGTAGAGATGGTTATTGAGATTACTGGGTTTGACAAACTACGTTGCTGCCCTCAGATCCGTAAAGTGTACACCGAGTAAGCTCAAACCTGTGTGCGGAATATCTACATAACATGATGATATACTATGCCATACACATGTTCTTGGAATATCTGTTTATTATATAACACAAACTACTACACATATGGATAAGATTCTTTGAACTGTAGTGGGTAAGGTTTTGAATCCATATTACGTGAAAAATGTTATGTAGATATTCCTCACCCAGTTTCGAGCTACTCAGTATAGGCTTTACAGCTCTGAAAACAGCAACACAGCTTGCCAAAACTGGTAATCTGGATAAATAATGCTCCATTAAAGCAATTGTGACACTTTGAAGTTTGTTACTTCTACTTCATTGGTGTAGAAGATTCATTCACATGTTTTCTAGTATTTGCACACATCAAAAAAAGTTTTGCATCACCCCGGTTCCCAGAATTCCTGAGGACAGACGCTGACTGTGGATATTGTGTCACAGACGCAGCCCTTTGACTGTTCAAAGAAGTTACTAAACCCGCCCAAAGATGTAAACAACCATGCATGAGCAGCGCCTATTGGACGCAGGGGGTCCAACAGTGTTGTCTGTAGTTCAACCGTGCCTACATAGTCAATATCGCGCTTTTGATCGCATCTGCATTGTTACTATGTGCCAGGAAGGTCTCTCAACAAGGAAAGTATCCAGGTGTCTCGGAGTGAAACAAAGCGATGTTGTTCAGACATGGAGGAGATACAGAGAGACAGGAACTGTCAATGACGTGCCTCGCTCAGGCCGCCCAATGGCTACTACTTCAGTGGATGACCTCTACCTATGGATTATGGCTTGGAGGAACCCTGACAGCAACGCCACAAGATACAATAATGCTTTTTGCGCAGCCACAGGATGTCGTGTTACGACTCAATCTGTGCGCAACAGGCTGCATGATGCGCAACTTTACTCCAAACGTCCATGGCGAGGTCCATCTTTGCAACCAGACACCATACAGTGCGGTACAGATGGGCCCAACAACATGGCGAATGGACCACTCAGGACTGGCATCATGCTGTCTTCACTAATCAGTGTCGCATATACCATCAACTAGACAATCATTGGAGACGTGTTTGGAGGCAACCCAGTCAGGCTGAACGCCTTAGATACACTGTCCAGTGAGTGCAGCATGGTGGAGGTGCCCTGCTGTTTTAGGGTGGCATTACATGGGGCTGATGTACACCGCTGGTGGTCACGGAAGGCGCCGTAACGGCTGTACGATACGTGAATGCCATCCTCTGACTGACAGTGCAACCATATTGGCAGCATACTGGCGATGTATTCGTCTTCGTGGATGACAATTTGCGCCCCCATCGTGCACATCTTGTGAATGACTTCCTTCAGAGTAACGACATCGCTTGACTAGAGTGGCCACCATGTTCTCCAGACATGAACCCTATCGAACATGCCTGAAATAGATTGAAAAGGGTTGTTTATGGACGACGTGACTCACCAACCACTGTGAGGGACCTACGCCAAATTGCAGTTGAGGAGTGGGACAATCTGGACGAACAGTGCCTTGATGAACTTGAGATTGTATGTCACAATGAATACAGGCATGCATCAATGCAAGAGGATGTGCTACTAGGTATTAGAGGTACCAAAATGTACAACAATCTGGACTACCACCTGTTTTTTTTTTTTTTTTTTTTGTGGTTTTAGGGCGCACAACTTCAATGGTCATTAGCGCCCTGACTACTCTATGAATGCACCGCGAGGCACAAGTTGACCACAACAACTAAAAGGGAAAACACGATAAAAGACAGACTGACAGGCATAGGATTAAAAAACAGCATCATCAAATGTCCTTAGCGAGGTTTGTCAAATTGATAAAACGAAGAACACGAGCAGCTGCTCGTGGGTCATCCGCTAAAATGGCATCGAAAGTATTTGGCAGGTTAAGATCGAGGCGCAGTGTGTTAAGATCTGGACAGGACATTAAAATGTGTCTAACCGTCAGCAAGTGCCCACATGGGCAGAACGGCGCCGGCGCAGCTGTCAGCAGATGGCGATGGCTGAACCGGCAGTGTCCAATTCTTAACCGGGCTAAAACGACCTCCTCCCGCCGAGAAGGGCGTGAGGAGGACGTCCAAGCCACGGGAAGAGGTTTTAAGGCCCGAAGCTTGTTGTCGGTAAGTGCAGCCCAATCGGCATGCCACAGCGATAAGATGCGCCGACAAATGACCCTGCTAAAATCGGACGAAGGGACACAACAAGAAGCTGTCCGAGGCTGGAGGACCGCAGCCTTGGCCGCGGCATCTGCAGCTTCGTTCCCAGGGATACCGACATGGCCAGGAACCCACATAAAGCTAACTGGAGAACCGACGTCCACCAGCTGCTGAAGAGAGCGTTGGATCCGGTGTACGAAAGGGTGAACCGAGTACGGATCACTGAGGCTCTGGATGGCGCTCAGGGAATCTGAGCAGATGACATAAGCAGAATGTCGGTGGCGGCAGATGTAAAGAACAGCCTGGTAGAGGGCAAAGAGCTCAGCTGTGAAGACCGAACAATGGCCATGGAGCCGGTATTTGAAACTTTGTGCCCCGACAATAAAGGAACACCCGACCCCGTCATTGGTCTTCGAGCCATCTGTATAAATGAAGGTCCTATTGATGAACTTTGATCGAAGTTCAACAAAACGGGAGTGGTAGACTGAACTGGGGGTAACCTCTTTTGGGAGCGAGCTGAGGTCAAGGTGAACGCTGACCTGAGCCTGGAGCCAAGGTGGCGTGTGGCTCTCGCCCACTCTAAAGGTTGCAGGGAGTGAAAAATTAAGGTGGTGAAGGAGGCGACGAAAGCGAACTCCAGGGGGTAGCAGGGCAGAGACATACAACCCGTATTGACGGTCGAGAGAGTCGTCAAAAAAGGAGCGATAAGATGGGTGGTCGGGCATTGACAGTAGCCGGCAGGCATACCGACAAAGCAGTATATCGCGCCGGTAGGTGAGTGGCAATTCGCCAGCGTCAGCGTGAAGACTCTCTACGGGACTAGTATAAAATGCTCCAATCGCAAGTCGTAGACCCCGATGTTGTATGGAGTTGAGGCGGCGTAAGATGGATGGCCGTGCAGAGGAGTATACGAAGCTCCCATAATCCAGCTTGGAGCGGACGATCGACCGATATAGACGAAGCAGGACGGTTTGATCTGCTCCCCACGACATACCACTGAGAACACGGAGGACATTTAAAGAACGGGTACAATGGGCAGCCAAATATGACACATGTGGAGACCAGCTAAGTTTCCTGTCAAATGTAAGACCTAAAAATTTTGTTGTCTCCACGATTGGGAGAGCAACGGGACCGAGTCGTAAGGACGGTGGGAGAAACTCTTTGTAGCGCCAGAAGTTAATACAGACCGTCTTCTCGGCAGAAAAACGGAAGCCATTGGCGACACTCCAGGAGTAAAGACAGTCAAGAGAACGCTGAAGACAGCGCTCCAGGACACGTGTACACTGCGCACTGCAATAGATGGTAAAATCGTCCACGAAGAGGGAGCCTGATACATCAGCTGGGAGGCAATCCATTATTGGATTGATCGCGATGGCGAAGAGAGCGACGCTCAAAACTGAGCCCTGTGGCATCCCATTCTCTTGGCGAAAGGTGTCTGACAGGACAGAACCCACACGTACCCTGAACCGTCGATCCATTAAAAAAGAACGAATAAAAAGAGGGAGGCGACCGCGAAGGCCCCATGTATGCATGGTGCGGAGAATGCCCGCCCTCCAGCAGGTGTCGTAAGCCTTCTCCAAATCAAAGAACACAGCCGCAGTCGGGCGCTTCCGCAAGAAGTTATTCATAATGAAGGTCGACAAGGTAACCAGATGGTCAACAGCAGAGCGGCGCCTACGAAATCCACATTGTACATTGGTAAGTAGGCGTCGAGACTCGAGCAGCCAAACCAATCGAGAGTTAACCATTCGCTCCATCACTTTACAGACACAGCTGGTAAGCGAGATGGGTCGATAACTGGAAGGCAAGTGCTTGTCCTTCCCCGGCTTAGGAATCGGGACAACAATAGACTCGCGCCAGCATGCGGGGACATGTCCCTCAATCCAGATGCGATTATAAGTACGAAGAAGAAAACCTTTACCCGCAGGAGAAAGGTTCTTCAGCATCTGAATATGAATAGAATCAGGCCCTGGAGCGGAGGACCGTGATCGACCAAGTGCGTTTTCGAGTTCCCGCATGGTGAATGGGGCATTATAATTTTCACGATTCGAGGAGCGGAAGTTAGGTGGCCTAGCCTCCTCTGCCTGTTTGCGGGGGAGGAAGGCAGGGTGGTAATGAGCGGAGCTCGAAACCTCGGCGAAAAAGCGGCCGAAGGCATTGGAGACATCCTCAGGGGCCACAAGGACGTCATTCGCGACCGTCAAGCCAGAAACTGGTGAGTGGACCTTAGTGCCAGATAGCCGGCGCAGGCCACCCCAGACAACAGAAGGAGGAGTAAAACTGTTGAAGGTGCTTGTGAAAGCAGCCCAGCTGGCTTTCTTGCTTTCTTTAATAATACGACGACACTGAGCACGTAATCGTTTATAATTGATACAATTCGCCACTGTAGGGTGGCGTTTAAAGGTGCGTAAAGCATGTCGACGAGCACGTAAAGCGTCTCTACATGCTGCAGTCCACCAGGGGACCGGTACGCGACGTGGAGAAGAAGTAGGGTGAGGGATGGAATATTCAGCAGCAGCGAGAATGACTTCCGTGAGGTGTGCGACCTGACGATCGCAGCTCGTGAAGGTTTGATCCTGAAAGGTCGCCCTGGAAGAGAAGAGCCCCCAGTCTGCCTTGGAGATCGTCCAACTAGAGGAGCATGGAGAGGGGGTATGCTGCAGGAGATGGATAACACACGGGAAGTGGTCGCTCGAATATGTATCAGAAAGTACATACCACTCAAACCGGCGTGCAAGTTGGGGAGTACATATAGAGAGGTCTAAATGGGAATAGGTGTGAGATGTGTCCGAAAGAAAAGTAGGGGCGCCAGTATTGAGGCAGACAAGGTTGAGCTGGTGAAAAAGGTCTGCTAACAGGGAGCCCCTCGGGCAGGATGCTGGAGAGCCCCAAAGGGGATGGTGGGCATTGAAGTCTCCAGTTAACAAAAATGGTGCAGGTAGCTGAGCAATAAGTTGCATCATGTCTGCCCTGGTAACGGCAGATGACGATGGAGTGTAAACGGTACAAATGGAAAATGTAAAAGTGGGGAGAGTAATGCGGATGGCAACGGTGTGCAACGTGATGGGATCATAGTAAATATCATCCCGGACCAGCAACATAACCCCTCCATGAGCCGGGATTCCTACCACAGGGGGTAGGTCAAAACGCACAGAGGTGTAGTGTGCCAAGGCAATTTGATCGCTTGGGCGTAGCTTCGTTTCCTGGAGGGCTACGACGAGTGGACGGTGCAAGCGGAGCAGCAACTTCAAGTCCTCTCGATTGGAGCGAATGCTGCGAATATTCCAGTGAATAAGTGCCATCGTAAGAAAGGGAAGGTAAAAAAGGGGTCACCTCGAAGGCCGCGGAGGGCCTGGCTTCGAGCGAGCACTGCCGCCGCTATCAGTAGGCGGACAGTCTTCGTCCATAGGGTCTATAGGTTCATCGGCCATCTTGGGAAGATGGCCGGGAGGGGGAGCTTCCTCCGCCGGTGGACGGCCAGATGTTCGGCTACCAGCGGTGCGGCCAGGCGAAACGGATGACGGCCTGGGGCGGCAACCGCTGGGTGGCGCAGGAGAAGAAATGCGCCGTGGCGGAGAAGGAGAACTGTGCTTCCTAGGAGCCTTCTTGGAAGTACGTTTGGTGGAAGTACCGGTCGAAGGCTGGGAGGTCGAGGTACGCAGGAAGTCTGCATGGGACGGTTCCTTCTTAAAGGCCCGTGCATCTGACTTCTGGGTCTTCGTCTTGGCAGAAGCTGATGAAGGTGCTTGTGTCTGAGGGGTGACGGGAGGAAGAGGAGACGTCGACCGGGCGATCTTAGCACTGGCCGAACGGACGACCGTGGTGCTGAAGGTCAGATCGCACGTCTGGGTTGCCACCTCCCTGGTAGTCCGAGGAGAGGCGAGGACAGTACTGTATTTCCCCGCTGGGAGCAGCGTGGGCTTCCTACTAGCCAATAGCTTGCGAGCAGCCGAGGTGGAAACTTTCTCTTTGACCCGAATTTCTTGTATACAGCGTTCTTCCTTATAGACAGGACAGTCGCGGGAGGATGCGGCATGGTCACCCTGACAGTTCACACAACGAGGAGACGGAGGTGGACAGTCACCCTCATGGGCATCCCTGCCGCAAGTGACACATTTAGCCGCATTGGAACAAGACTGTCGAGTGTGATTGAAACGCTGACACTGGTAACAGCGCGTAGGTGTCGGGACATAGGGGCGAACAGAAATAACCTCATAGCCCGCCTTGATGCGCGATGGCAGCTTAACACTATCAAAGGTCAAGAAAAGTGTCCGGGTCGGTACAAGGTCACTGTTGACCTTTTTCATGACCCTATGGACAGCCGTCATGCCCTGCTCAGCGAGGAAAGATTGAATCTCCTCGTCAGTCAGTCCGTCGAGGGAGCTAGTATAGACCACACCACGAGACGAATTCAAAGTGCGGTGAGCCTCCACCCGCACAGGGAACGTGTACAGGAGTGTGGCCCGAAGCAGTTTTTGTGCCTGAAAGGCGCTCTCGGTTTCTAGTAATAAGGTACCGTTACGCAACCTGGTACAAGATTTGACAGATCCGGCTATGGCATCTACACCCTTCTGGATAACGAAAGGGTTGACAGAGGAAAAATCCTTTCCGTCCTCAGATCGAGAAACGACGAGGAACTGTGGGGCAGGCGGTAGTACTTTAGTCACTGATGGCTGGTCACGTTTCCATTTTTGGGCAGAAGTCGAGACAGATGGAGCGAAATCCATTGCGGAGGAATCCCCCAAGATTGCCAGCGTCTCCGATGGCGCGCTCCTTCCTTGTGGGGACCCTCTCAGAGGGCACTCCCGCCTTAGGTGAATGTTTACACCTCAGGTCACACCTCCCGAGAACCAGACGGAGGGACCAATCGGCATGGTCAGAAGGTATCAGCTCAGGCAATCACCCCTCCCCGGGCCTGGCCTTTACCAGGGGGTACACGCGTGCCTTACATGTCTACCCAGGGCGGGGAATTACGCGTTACCCCGTCACCGGCTACGCGTGCGAACGCGTGGGTCGGCCTTCAGGCACGCACAGGGAGGAAGGAAGAAGAGGAAAAGGAGGAGAGAAAGGGAGAGAGAGGACTGACTGTCTCAAACGCCGAGGCGGAGACCAGAGAAGGCAAGGAGAAGAAGGTAATGAGAAGGGAAGGAGAAGAAGGTAATGAGAAGGCAAGGAGAAGAAGGCAAGGAGAAGAAGGCAATGAGAAGGCAAGGAGAAGAAGGCAATGAGAAGGCAAGGAGAAGAAGGCAATGAGAAGGCAAGGAGAAGAAGGCACGGAAACAGTAAGGAAGACATTGAGGTGGAAAAGAGCAAAGAAAGGAACCAACCAAAGGAAGGAAGAAACGACAAGGGAAAAAGCAAAATGACCGCAAATAGAGGTCGTGGAACCGTCCGTCTCCGGACGCAGGCGCTAACGACCCCCTTGAGGGGGTGGGACTCCTTTTAGTCGCCTCTTACGACAGGCAGGAATACCTCGGGCCTATTCTAATCCCCGGACCCGCAGGGGGGGACTACCACCTGTGAAGGTCTTGAAGTGTGGTGGTATAACAGGCAATGTGTGGTTTTCATGAGCAATAAAAAGGGTGGAAATGATGTTTATGTTGATGTGCCCCAGGGATCAGTGTTAGGGCCACTCCTGTTCCTTATTTATATAAATGATATGCCCTCTAGTATTACAGGTAACTCTAAAATATTTATGTTTGCTGATGACACTAGCTTGATGGTAAAGGATGTTGTATGCAACACTGGCTTGGTTTCAAATAGTACAGTTCATGTCATAAGTTCATTGCTTGTAGAAAATAAACAAATGCTAAATCACAGTAAGACTCAGTTTTTACAGTTTCTAACACACAATTCAACAAAACCTGACATTTAATTTCACAGAATGGTCATATGATTAGTGAAACTGAACAGTTCAAATTTCTAGGTGTTCAGATAGATAGTAAACTGTCGTGGAAAGTCCATATTCAGGATCTTGTTCGAAAACTTAATGCTGCCATTTTTACTATTAGAATAGTATCTGAAGCGAGTGGTTGTTTGACACGAAAATTAGTCTACTTTGCTTATGTTGTATAGTATTATATTTTGGGGTAACTCTTCCCATTCTAAAATGATATTTTTGGCTCAGAAACGGGTGGTTCGGGCATTAATTGGTGTTAGTTCACGAACCTCTTGTCGAACCCTACTCACGAGTCTGGGTATTTTGACATCGACCTCTCAATATATGTATTCCTTACTGTCATTTCTTGTTAACAATATTAGATTATTCCCAAGAATAAGCAGCTTTCACTCAGTTATTACTCTGCAGAAATCAAACCTGCATTTGGATCGGATTTCCTTTACTCTTGTGCAGCAAGGTGTGCAGTATACTGCTGCATCCATTTTCAATAAGCTACCACAAGAATTCAAAAACCTTAGCAGTAATCTATGCGCTTTCAAATCGAAACTGAAGAGTTTCCTCGTGGGTCACTCCTTCCGTTCTGTCGAGGAGTTCCTTGAAAAATTTAAGCTGATTCTTGTCATATTGTTGACTGGCTTGACTTTTTTGGGTTCATAAACATATTGTTTTTATCTTTTATTACTTTTATGTTCTAATTTCACGTACTGACATGTTCCATGACCTTGGAGATTTGCTCCTCAATTTGGTCCTATGGAACTTGATGTGTAAATAAATAAAAAGTCTACAGACCAATGCTTCGTTATGCATGGTAGAACACTGGCTACAATATTGGTGAACCTGTGGACAACTTCAAAAATGTCACAGTGTCACCAATGTGGCATTCAGACCCGATATTATAGAATGAACAGTTAGGACACGAGATCTTCTTGGTTTTCTTCACTGTGAGTTATGTAGTCATTCATACTGCTTAGAGAATTTTTCTGAAAGTTCTCACTGTATTTATAGTTAAGTTATCTGCATTGTGTTTGGCTTCTACAATGACAACCGCAGTAACTTCTACAGCATTTTTGCAGAAACTTGCAGAAAAATGACATTCACCAGCTCATTGGATGGTACATGATGGTCCTATAAGCAAAATTTCATGCAGATACCTTTGTTCGAACTCAAATACCTTCCTTGTTCATGCAGAAGCTGTGTTACATCTCTGGTGTTGTGAATGACTCCATTGACACATGTGCCCTGAAGCTGAGACACCTTTCCACATAAGCGATGTGAACGAGGCATCATAACCTTAGATGCAGTGTGTTCCTACCCAATATTAGTGTGAAGTTGGACAACATCAGACAGTTATGTATCTATTGAGGAATGAAGTAATTATACCTGCAGACATGCCTACAAAATGACAAATATTGGGCTCTGCAATGCTTGGGCACCATACCTCCCAATGCAAGAGGTGAGTTTTACCATATACACTCATCAGCCAAAACATTATGACCACTGTCCACTGAGAGACTGAATGTCAGCAGCTGGTGTTGTTGGTATGTTCTGCAGTAAGGATAGTACATACGCAGACCAGAAATGAATAAGGAATCATTTTAGTGATGAGCTGCACCACAAATGGGGAAATCCACTGACATTAGCAACTCTGACAAAGAGCAGGTTTTTATGGTCCAGTGCCTGGGAATGAACATTTTGGACAAGTGAAACTGGCCGCTTCTCACACTGCCATCTATGGAAAGTGGTTCAAAGATGGCGAAACTATGAACAGGTTACCAGGTATGCATCACAGAGAACACAGTGGTCGTTGGCTTGCTCAATATGTAAGGCAGGACAGGCAACCACCTATGGCAGGTCCGACAGTGGAGTGCAACATTAGTGTAGGCTCAAGTGTTTAGGACCACACAATTCGGCACACATTGTTGAACACAATTCAGTACACATTGTCGAATATGCGATTCTGCAGCAGACAACCCCTGTGTGTTCCCACGCTGACCCAACATCACTGTCAACTACAGTTGTGGTGGGCACAGAACATCGAGACTGGACCATGGATCAATGTAAATGCGTCGCCTGGCCGGATGAATCACGTTTTATTATTACACGAGGTTGGCGGCTGTGTCCTGACATGCCACCATTTATGTGAACAGCTGCTGGAAAATGCACTGTGCCATGGACATTGGCAGAAGTATTATGCTATGGGAGACACTTACCTAAGCTTCTGTGGGACCTGTTGTACTAATTGAAGGCACCACGACATCTGTGGACTACATGAACATTATTGCAGACCACCTGCACCAATGGCGACGGCATCTTCCAGGAGAATAACTTCCATATCACAAAGCCAAAACCTTGCAATAGTGATTTGAGGAGCACGACAGTAAACTCACGCTTCAGTTTTGGCCACCAAATTCACCTGATCTGTACCAATGGAGCACATCTGGGGTACTATAGGATACCATCTGCACACCTGACAAAGCCCACTGGCCATAATTTACAGGTACATAGACATCTGGTGTCACGCATCTCCAGAAACCTAGTATGGAGCTGTCAAATTCATGCTATGTAGCATTGCTTTCCAAAGGCAAACCAACATGCTATTTTGTTTTTGGGGTAGTGATACATATGTATATCTCTTACTGACACAACCTCTTTGACATTATATTCTAGCCCAACCTAATTTGCTGCTTAGATCTTCTTTGTTCGGGATGTTTTCTACCACTAACGTAGCCAGTTGAATACACAGTTGTCCTTGGGAGGTTGTGAGTTAAGTAGTGAGAGGGACTGAGAGTGTATCAGCAAGAAGCATTGGTTAACTGTTTTTGCACATAAGCTAGCTGAAATGCCACACTTCTAATGAAGATGTGCAGATATGGCGTGTGTTTACAGCTTCTGCAATGGCAGTGCTCCTGCTGCTACCTAAGAACACCGTCTGCACTTCTGACACGTCAAATTCCTGATCATAGTGTTTACCAGAGTTTTCAGCACACTGTGTGCAACAGGCATTCTTCAAAGTTCCCATTCTTCTTCTGAATGTGTAGTTCAACAATCTGTTCAGGAACAGTAACATATTGTTGAGATGGTGCACCACAGTCACATTACTAGCACATGGCAACTGTGCAGGAACAAGTAAAACATTGTTGAATGGTTCTACTACCAGCACTTGGTAACTTAAATGTGATCTGCCTTGCTATGAAATCTTCACGGGTTATCAACCTAGTGGCGTCGTCTTCTAGTCGCAATGTTTCAATGGATTGCGTATCCATCATCTACTGGTGAAGTGTCAGGATGCTGTCTGTCACATGCCTTTGTAGGCGCTGGACCGCTATCAGATTTCAGCCACCGACCAGTCACGTGCCAGCGGAATCACACTGGGCGCTTGGCGGCACCGGTGGTGGTGGGGACGTACATGCGGGTGTCGATTCCCGGTGTCTGTTCATACCAGCGCTGGCCGCGGTCCCCTTCGGAACAGAGCGTTCTTGCCGAATTTTCTTAATTGCATCCCCCAAGCTGTAATGAGATGGTAACCCCACTCTCTCGATTAATTAAATTTTCGTGCACGTGAATCTCTACCGCTTCTTTTATCACCGAATCCCAAAATCCGCTGGCACTGCGTAACTTCTTTGTTTCTTTAAATTCGAAGGTATGCTTTTCGTTGCTGCTGTGTTCCGCCACCGCGGATTTGTCAACCCGTCCAAGACACACGTTTCTTATGTGTTCCGTAGGGCATTGTGTAATGCAACATTGCGTCTGCCCTATCTATTGCATTCCACATTCACATTCAATTCTATAAACACCTGGTGTCATTAGTCCTAGTGGGTCTTTGGTCGATCCAAAAATATCCTTGATTTTCTTTGCTGCGTGAAAGACGATCTTCACTTGGTGCTTCTTAAGGATAATCTTGTGATCTTCGACATTGACCATATATGGCAAGAAAGCACAACCTCGAGTCGTCCTCTTCTGGTCTCTCTCTTCCTCTCCTCTTATTGTTCCTCACAGCTCTTCCTATTAGTTTCTCACTGTAGCCGTTTCTTCTGAAGTTCTCCTTTAGATCTTGTAATTCACTCGGTAAGCTCTTCTTGTCGCAAATGGACCTCGCCCTGTGTACCAAGGTGTTAAGTATAGAGCTGCGTTGCGCTGGATGGTGACAGCTCCTAGCATTGAGATATAGGTCTGTGTTTGTTTCATTCCTATATATCGAATGTCCCAGTGTGCCTCCTGTGTTTCTAGTAACCAGGATGTCCAGGAAGGGTAGGCCTCCAATTTTCTCTATTTCCATGGTAAACTTGATGTTTTCATGTATACCGTTGAGGTGCTGCAGGAACTCAAGTAGTTATCTTTACCATGTCATCCACATATCTGTAAAATGCTTTCGGTTTCAGTGGAGCCGTGTCAAATGCTACTTTCTCGAAGTGTCACATGTATAAGTTAGCCATGCTTGGTGCTAAGGGAGAACCTATAGCAACTCCATCTATTTGCTCGTAGAATTTCCCACCACATTTCAACTAGGTGGTGGTTAGTACACATTTCAAGTAGGTGGTGGTTAGTACATGCCGAAACAGTTTGACTATGTCCTCATCGAAGTGTCCCTCCAGCAGTGCTAGAGAATCATCCAGGGGCACCCGTGTGAATAATGATGTCACATCGAAGCTGACTAACAGATCTTCTGCATCCAACTGCATTTCTTGCAGTATCTTGACGAATTCCGCCGAGTTTTTCACATGGTGGGGACAGTTCCCTATGAGTGGTTTTAACAACTGTGCCAGACATTTGGCAATGCTGTATGTTGGTGCATTTATTGTGTTTAAAATCAGACATAATGGAACCTCCTCCTTGTGAATTTTTGGTAGGCCGTACAGGTGGTGCTGGTGCCCTCGGGTACAGTCTTCTGATAGTGTTCTTTTCTAGTCCTGAGTTATTGAGCAACTCGATGGTCCTGCGTGTCACTGATGCAGTTAAGTTCTTTCCCACTTGTTTGTAAGCAAAATCTTGCAGGAGAGTGTCGATTTTCTGCCAATAATCTTCTGACTTCATCAGCACTGTCGCATTCCCTTTTTCCTCTGCTAGGACCACTATATCCTTGTCTTCCTGGAGTGCCTGTAGTGCCTTGTGCTCTGCAGCCAAAATGTTGTTCTTCAGCATTTTTACCTTCTCAAGTACTTTGCAAATATCTCTTCTTACTTCTTCTGCAGCCTGTGAGGGGAGTCCTCTTATGGCCCGTTCCACACCACTGATGATTTCACGTTTTGGCAATGTCTTTGGAACTGGGGCAAAGTTTTGGCCTTTTGACATCAGCGAAACAGTTGGCTCATCCAGTTCTCTTTCTGTCAGATTAATGACCACCTTGTCAGCGCAAGTTTTATCTTCTTGTTGTCGCACACCTGGAAGGCAAAGGAACTTGTTGCACTATTTTTCGGTGGCCTTCTTCTTGGTCAGCTCACTATTAGCAAAAGTATTGCCGTCTATCTATTCCCAAGTGTGTGCTGGAAGACAGGAAGCCATGTGTAGGTGGAGAGTGAACAGGCTCTTGGCATTCTTGTCGAGTTCCAGCCTCGTGACCCGGATGTTATCCTATGTTCCTGTAACCCTCCTGGCCTCAACTTTTGTTAGTCATTGTCCTCATCCGTCAGCCTCTTCCCTGTTCCCATTCCAGTGCTACACAGCTCTCTATAGCATCCATGCACTTTCCACTACTCTCCTTCCCTGTGACACCCTCCCTCCCCTCTCTCTGTCCAAGACCTAGCTGCCCTACCTTCTCTCCACCTCGTCCCTGCACTCTCCCTGTCCCCCACCCCTACCCTGCTCTCCCTCCCCCTCCCCACCATAGTCTCCCCCTTACCCCCACCCAGTTGCCTCTCCCATTATGCACTGCTGCTGCTGCTCACAGTGTGGCTTCAGCTGCCACAGACTGTGGTCTCGTGTGTGTGTGTGTGTGTGTGTGTGTGTGTGTGTGTGCACGCGCGGGTGCGGTCTACTTTTGACAAAGGCCTTGTTGGCCAAAAGCTTATTTTGTGACAAGTCTTTCTGTTGTGCCTGTCTACGACTTAGCATCTCTGGTACATGGTGAGTAGCAACTATCCTTTTCATAATATTGTTACATTCCATCCTGGATTTTCCACTGTTTGATGAACAAAAGTAAGAAATTCAAATAGTTTCCATGTAACTTTCCTGTAAATAAGGATGTCAGAAAAGAATGTAGTTTTCCACGAAAATTATTTGAAAGATATATCTCTGAATCATAGAAACACTGGTCTAAAAAGTGAAGCGAAATTAGTGTCCAACCTGGAGAAAGAGGTATACATAATTTATTGCTTGCTGACTACCAAGTTGTGCTCACCAAATATTAAGACGATACAGTTAATATGGTGAAGGAACTTGTATAAAAACACGCAAGGGAAGATTTATAATCAAACAAGGAAAGAAACAAAATATTTCATAGTTGAGGACCTGGGTAAAAACTTGGCAACAACTTGGTAACATACACAGGAAAAATAAACTCTCTTCAGGAATTCAGATACCTGGGAATCACTCTCTGCAGGGTGAGCACATGAGAAAGATTTACTCCATGAGACTGGGGACAGCTTTAAGAAGACAGATAAACTCTACCTTAGGGGATGCTAAAATCAAGAGAAAAACAAAGATCCAAATGCTGAAGCCATTTGTGGTGAGCATTGTCACCTAAGGATCACAAACATGAGTTGTGTGAGGGGGAAAAAGCAATGTAGATAATGACTTTTGCAGATGCTGCTTTGGAGTGCCTTTACCAGATAAAATTAGGATAAAAGAAATTAAGAAACAAATGTGAACTGAAAAAAACTAAAATCTTTGTGGTGTCAACAATGGAGGGAAAGATCGAGTGCTACTTACCTTAAAGAAGCAGGTTAAGTTGCAGACAGGCACAATTAAAACACACTCAAAGCTCTTGGCCACAGCCTTAAACAACAAAAGAGAAACAGAGAAACAAGCACTATTCATACACACAAGCAAGCACACATCAACACACATGACTGCCAACTCTGGCAGCTCAGGCCAGAGTCTGGAATTTAACATGTCTTCTTTACAGTAATTAGCAACCTATCCTTTCCTAACACATTTGGTACTCCTATGTCGAGTTTTCACTGTTTAAATCTTTTTGGTGTTATGCAGGGAGGCAATTATTGTATTTTGTCAGACAAAAGAGACTTTACAAAGAGGAAAAAAAGGAGGTAGACCACAGAAATACATATGGTGGTAATGAAATTATTATAGCAATAAGACACTTACAAGAGAATGAGAGGCAAAATAAGAAGTTTCGGCGCATAAGGTGTGACAAATATCCTTTGAAGCCATAAAGAAAATGCTGACCGATATTACTACTGTTGTCGTTGTCGCCATCATTTTCATGTATCTTCTCACTTTCTTGATCTTAGCTAGAGTATTTAAACAACAGACTGACTTGCTTCTGCAAGTCAACAGCTGACACCAAGATACAGATCTATACTGTGTTGCCTTATTAAATCTGGTTGTCCATAACATAAGAGAGGGAAGCAAAGAAATTGTTAAAACAAACTGTAAATTAATTTCACTCTGGAAAGTTGAAGGAAATCTATAGCAACTGATTTTTGTTGCGGATCCGTGTCACAAATGTGAACCATTTGTGTATGGAGAACATTAATTCTTAGATGTTGTGCAGACCTGAGAAAGGAATGAAACTGTCATTCTTTTAAAATACTTACATGAATTTATTCACGTTTTGCAATACTAACAATCAAACCACATGAAATCAGAATTAAGTAAAACCTGCACACAAAATATGAAAGACTAACTGCATAAAAACTGAAAATGGCTTACCCTGCTGGATGACCAGCTTGTCGAGCCTCAGTTTGATTTCAGCTCTCTCCACAATTTTCTCCTCAACTGTGTTCTCAGTGATGAACCTGAAGACTCGCACCTGTTTCTGCTGGCCGATACGATGTGCTCGGTCCTAATGGAAATGGTTTTACACTGATCACATATGCAAATACAGCAAAAATGACTTTTGACTAAAAACAAATAATATCCCTGTCATTTGCTACTGTCAGCTGCATTAAAAACAAAAACATACCTTATAATCTTTTACATTCTGCCAAAACCCTTCAATTTCTTTACATTTTTGGGATTTTCTACAAATGTAGACAAGGGAGATATACACAAGGTGAAATGGATCCTGTCATTCCTTGGAACTTGGGAACTACCAAACACCACTGAGACTTTTTATTCTTTAATAAAAGTGGAAATGTTAGTAAGAGGAAGGATCAAATATAAATGAGCCTCTTGTAATAAGATTTTTACTTTTCAAAATTTTTCCAAATTTATTGTTTTGGCAGTTTTCTGCACAACAAGCCATATTACTAATACAATTTTGCCATTGGTTAACTATTTTTCTTTATTTTCTCCCAAAGGAAGTATAAATATGTGCCCTAGTCTTGAAGTATATGTTATCAATTGCTTCCTTGGTTGTCCCTAACATGTGGAAACCACACTGAGGCAAGACTGCACTTTAGATTGGATGTTGAAGGACAATCCAACATGTATCACTCAAAAAATGTTCGCAGGACACATTTGTGGTCTGGGTGCGTTACCTCTTTGAGTGACAGACAGCCCAAACTTTAGAGAGAAGAAGAGCGTATACTTATGATTCAACTTTCTTGCAGCAAATCAAGCAGTAGATAGCCTCCGCAGTCCTAGAGCACTGTGTCCACCAGGTGAAAACTACATCTCAGTTTTCACCTGTGCCACCTCACCACCACTCCTCCGTATAGGCAATTTGGGAGAGTAATAGATGGACTCAACTCTCATTACACATGATGATTTCTGACAAAAAAGCATTGAAAAGCACCGACTTCTTCCTTGTACCTCACGAGAAGTGCGTGAGAAACTACAACTTGTACAGTTTTCTGTTCCTCATTCTACACCTTCGAAATACAACGAGCAGACACTTTCTGAATCTCCATTCTGAATGAGTGAATGGACAATCTTATAACTGATTTGGGATTTATGAGTAGATTTTTTATCTACCTGCTTACATTATTTAATTATGATGAGCAGTGCAGAAGCAGTGTTCGCCTTTCACTAAGCTACTAAATGCACAGAAATGACGAACTCTAGTTCAGCATTCCTCTCCAAACATCCCTCCTCATGCGATCACTGAAGCTCGACCACATCAAACGTGCAGCGTGCACAGCCCTTATAACCACTCATTATTTTTTATCCACATTAAAAGCAATATGTGTTCACAAGAAATATAGAAATAAAGTCAGAGTTCATCAAAATTAATGCAGTTTTTAAAGATGAATTTACAAAGGTTGCAGCTAACAGTCTGGACCAATGTGTAAAAGCAGGGTGTATACGTGGACGAGGAAAAAAATTTCCCGGATATCCTGGTTAAACATAAATTTTCTCCTGGGTGAAAATACTCTTTTTCCGTGTTAAGTAGCAGTATACTTTCCCTCGGAACCGTAAAAGTTATAAATCCTTTGATAGCTATGGTCTTATACACCAGTGTAGAATTTCTCGGCACTATAGAAAACGAAACTCAGGAGGGGGGAAAAACACGTTTTGGAAAGACCTTTGATGTGCACCAACATTTACATTGCATATTTTCGTATTACGAAAGTATAAATCCGAATTCCACCAAACACCACACATTACATTCCGAAGCATTGAAATCGAGATTGCGATGCGCTGTTGTAAGCCAGTCACAGCTCATGTGACATGATCTCACCACCCAATGACAGCGGATATTCATAGTATACGACATGTGATGTAGTCAGCCAACAGGAACATCGCTGTTAAGTGGTGCGAACACACAAATAGGGAAAGTTAATGATTTAAATTAATATACACAGTGTTGATACAAGAAAAGCAAAGCTTTTACGTATAATATTGGTCTCTAAGATTTGTCGGGACGTAGAACCACTGGCTCACCCCGCAATAATATCGCTACCCTACGGCAGCTAGAACAACTGTATCTTTAACAGATCAGTTCTCTGTAGTACGTGCTCTATGTTACAAGCATTGTGTATGCGCTGCGAGAATAAAAGTATTCATAGTAAGTGACGGGAGTGCGAGTGATTATTTATCATCATAATTACCACGCCTGCTCTTCACTGCCTATGGATTAAGAAGCTCCAAGAGAAGCTAAGCTTTCACATATGATGTTGATCTCTTTTTGCTCATGTTACAGTTTAAGATACATCACACAAATGTAATCTTCTGGGCTCGAAATTCTTCTAAATAGCTCGTTCTCAAAGAGTTGATTTTTAAATGAGAGTCAAACGCACTGTGATTTAAGAAATCAGTTTCAGCAGTTGCCAGAGACCACCAGATAACAGGTGTCACCATCCTTGCACAGCTACGATGACGTAGGAAGCCGGTATTTCGTACATGTAAGACATTTAAAGATCTTACATTATGTCATAAAAGAAACAAGACATCAGAGGATACTCCAAGAGCATCGGAATTTCATTAACCATATTACAATAAGCCTTGACCTGACATTAAGGTTTTCAGTGTAAGTTTTCTTGGACTACCAGTACTGTATTATCTCATGTTTGGTTCTTATGGCATAATGCCATATGTGTTAGAACATGAAAACGTGTACTTGAAATGCAACAAACAGTTGAAACTAGTCAGTAGCGAGGAATATAACACTTCGCTTCAAATAAATTGACTGTCTCAGTGGAAAAGATTAATGAAAGCCAAATCTCTTTAGCAAACAGACAAAAATAAATTAATTGTTCTGCAAGACGGTTAATGCTTGACTGTCAGAAATGTGGAAATAAAATAAGATCTGAAACTAATAACATTTCAGCCCTCTGTAATTATGTGAATGTATTTTAATTCACTTGATAGAAATCTGTTTTGTTCTCATTTGATGTGAGAGCAGTAAACGAAGAGGAAAAGGCAAAAACACTAAACGTAAATATGGGTCATGTGGAGACTACCCACCTCCCCACTATAACTCAGACTGCTCCGAGCATCTGCCCTGGATCTACGGTATTTCCGAACCCCCTGCCTGAAGCATTTTCAGATAGAATGCCAAAAAATTAAAAACTTGACTTTCCAAAAAATGTTCATATTGCAGTGCACATCTTTCTGAACAGTCTAATACACAAAACATACGTTTGAGGAAACGTAAGACATGATATTTGGCCAGCTTACCAAAGTGCAGTGCCATGCCTCTTCACACAGCATTCTTCTATCGCACGTCACTGTATTTCGCTCTGTGAAATTCAAACGTGTATTATTTGGTAATGGATGTCATCAAACTATATTCACGACAGTGGGAATTAAAACGTACTGTGGTGCCTTTTGTGCTCCCAGTGGGGCTGCCCCTCCTTAAAAAAAAAAGTACGGAAGACTGGTGTGATTTCTCAATCTGATTACATCTATTTTGTTACTGTCTGCTAGATGAAACAAAATAGGCCTGTCTAATATTGCAGAAGTTGTAATACACACTAAATAAATGAGACTGTTTAGGCACAAAGGGCCATTTTTATAGCACGACAGAATGTAATTCACTAAGTACCAATATCAGATGCCTATTAGGCCTACTAACAGCAAAAAGATTTATGTTAGGAAATAGTTTCACATTTCATTCATACACTCCAGCTTCTCAAGCATGAGATCGAAAAATAGTAGTACGAAATTTTTGTGTCAATTTGGAATCGTCATATTCTTCCATAATTTGTGTGACGTCCCCATTTCTTCTCCTTACTCGTTCTCGAACAATCTTGTCATCACTAATTCCGTAACTATTCCTGCCAGTGTTAAGATTAATCTGGTTAGCTTCACTAACCCTGCCACAATCACCGGTTTAGTTATCCCACGTTTATTCTCTGGTTAGGCATTATTACTTGTCCGTACAATGTGTTTTCCGCACTACTCCCAGAATTGAACTTAAGCGGCTGCTAGCTGGGGACTGTAAACTAGTACGTGTAGCGATCTGGCCAAAACTTTCCTGTGAAAATTTCATTTTCTTGGATACACCGAGTATATAATATGTAATCTTTCTTAACTGTTATTCCTGTTTGTCGTTTATTTCCACTCTGGTAATCTAAATCTATGGATTTTGTTAGTAATGATAACAAAGCTGATCATTCGCAAACCCCGTCAACCACACAAGAAACATCAATTGCCATTCACCCATTTGGCTTTATTCTGCTCAGCTCGTATAGCCCTGTCCCCTTTTGTCTGCAGGGAAGTTTATTTCTAGATGCGTACGATATTCCTCTGGCAGAGACATCACATACACTATGCATGCATTCAGAAATCAACTTGGAATACGTTCAAAAATGTTAAGAAATCAACAGTGATGCATTTCAAAATCATATGAATATTCCATAGACCAATGTGCGCTGGATGCTACACGCTTTGTGAAACAAGGTTTTTCCCCCTCAAGAATATGAATTTGCCCCCCCCCCCCCTGAAATTACCACCCCCTCCACCCCCCCACCAAGGCCCCTAGATCCGGGCTTGGTATGCGTGGATCAATCTGGCAGCTTGGGTGCGCCAGTAATAATTTCACAGGTAGCATCTGGCTGCTTGCTGCTACTGCTTATACAGCTAACAGTCACACTTCAGCAGCCAGAAGCGGGTGAAGGTACTACTTATACACGAGTCACTGCGCATGCGCATGAGCCCACTCACAACTGCTCAAACGAATGTTATGTAAACAGTTGTGACGTCACGCTCATCGGAGGCAATCTGTTGTTATGAAGCACTGTATAGTTTTAGTACAGGGTGTATACACGGACAGGGAAAAAAAATTCCCGGATTTCCCGATTGAAAATACACTTTCTCCCGGGTGAAAGCATACTTTTTCCCTGTTAACTGACAGTATATTTTCTCTCGGAACTGTATAACTTATCAGTCGTTTGAATGATTATGGTTTTATACACGGGCGTAGAATTTCCCGGCGCTAATGAAAACTAAACACAAGGAAAAAAATGCGTTATGGAAAGATCTTTGATGTGCAGCAACATATACGCTGCATATTTTCATATTACGAAAGTATAAATTCGAATTCCACCAAACATTGCATGTTACTTTCTGAAGCATTCAAATCGAGATTGCGATGTGCTTTTGTACGCCAGTCATAGCTCACGTCACATGGTCTCGCCAGCCGATGACAGTGGGTATTCAGAGTTTAGGACACGTGATGTAGTCAGCCAATAGCAACATCACTGTTAAGTAGCGTGAACACACAAACAGAAAAAGTTAATGGTTTAAATTAATATACATAGTGTTGCTACACGAAATGCAAAGCTTTCACATATAATGTTGATCTTTTATGCACGTATTACAATCTAAGATATATCACACAAATGTGCCAGTAAAATTTTCAATAATGATATAAATTTATGACCTTCTGGGCTCGAAATTCATCTAAATGGCTCATCTTCAAAGAGTCGATTTTTAAATGAGAGTGAAACGCTCTGTGATTTAAGAAATTCATCGTACATTCTCGCACATAGTTCCGGTGTAACTGCCAGAATGGTACTTTGATGGCAACACTTTTCAAATCACCATTCGGAATATTTTTCCACAACCCGTTAGAAATAGGTTCGTTTCTGCAGTTGCCAGAGAATGCCAAATGACAGGCTTCACCGCGCTTGCGCAGCTACAATGGCGTAGGGAGCCCATATCTTCGTACGTGTAAAACATTAAAAGATCTTACATTAAGTCATAAAAGAAACAAGACGTCAAAGGATACTCCAAGAGCATCGGAATTTCGTGACCCATACTAAAATGTGCACATTTAAAGTGCACATTCGTATGTACAGATTCCCAGTGAAGTAGGCCATGACCTCATATTAAGTTTTCAATGTGGTTTTCGGGATGTAAATTTTCTTGGAGTACCAGTACTGTGTTATTTCATGTTTGGGTCTTTATTATGGCATAATGCCATATGTGCTATAAGTTGAAAACGCGTACTTGAAATGAAACGAACAGTGTGTGGAATTAAACACTTTGTTTCAAATATATTGTCTGTCTCAGTGGAAAAGATTAATAAAAGAAAATTTCTTTAGCAAACTGACAAAAATAACTTCATTGTTCTGCAAGGCAACTAATGCTTCACTGTCAGAAAGGTGGAAATAAAATAAAGTCTGCAACTAACAACACATTTTAGCTTTCCGTAAATATGTGAATGTATTTTAATTCACTTGATAGCTCCCAACCAAAGAAATATGTTTTGTTTTCATTTGACGTGAGAGCAGTAAATGAAGAGGAAGCAGCAGAATCACTGAATGTAAACACGGGTCACGTGTAGACTACCCACTATAACTCAGACTGCCCTGTGCATCAGCCCCGGATCTATGGTATTTTCGAACCGGGGCAATACCCCGCTACTCCCTTGAGCGTTTGAGATGGGGGGGGATGTTCATTTTGTAGTGCACATCTTTCTGAAGAGTCTGATACACAAAACATATGTGTTCGAGGATATGTAACACACATTATTTGGTCGTAAGTGTGCCAAAGTGTAATGCCTTGCCTCCTCACACAGCATTCTTCTATCGTATGTCACTGTACTTCGTTCTGTGGAATTGAAACGTGTATATTTTGTAATGGGTGCCATCAAACCATGTCAGGACAGTGGAAATTAAAATGTCCTGCACTGCCTCTCCTGCTTACAGTCGGCCGATCTGACATCCTGTCCTTGTTTTTTTCTTAAGAACTCTTCAGATAATTTGCACTCTTTATTCCCTATCAGTTAACAAATTGCTACTTGTGTGACATAAAATTAAGTATAGGATACATAAATCCAGTAAAGACATGGAGACAAGCAAGGCATACACATTTCTTCAATCCTTAGCTCCCAGATTTTTTTTCTCTCTAATCTTGCTACAGCTTTACATGGCGTGCTTTCCTTTCTGCGAAAGGATCTATTACCTCACCAAAGTTTGTCAAACATTTTGCTACATGGAAAGTTGAAATGTCATTGTCCAATATTGAAAAAGCTGTTAATACAAATAGGACCCCAAGACGTGTGGTTGCACGATCTGATTATGTCTATTTTGTCACTGTCTGCTACATAAAACAAAATAGGTCTTTCTAATTCTGCGACAATTGTAAGACACACCAAATAAACGAAACTGTTTAGGCACAAACGGTCTTTTTTGTAACGACAGAATATAATTCACAAAGTACCAATATCAAATGCCTATAAATAGGCCTACTACAAACAAAAAGCTTTATGTTAGGAAACAGTTTCACACTTCATTCATATGCTCCAGTTGCTCAAGCATGAGACCGAAAAGAAGTAGTATGAAATTTTTATACAAACTTAGAATTGTCATACTGTTCCATAATTTGTGTGATGTCCCCGTTTCTTCTCCTTCCTCGTTCTAACAAGCACTCTTGTTATCAATACCAGAGAAGGAAAGTTGCTACTCACCCTATAGCGGAGATGCAGAGTCGTGATAGGCACAACAAAAAGATTCACATTAAGGCCTTTGTCAGTAGTAGACACACACACACACACACACACACACACACACACACACACTCACGTAAACGCAGCTTGCACACACATCTGCAGTCTCAGAGAGCTGTGTGGTTTCAGCTCTCTGAGACTGCAGATGTGTGTGCAAGTTACATTTACATGTGTGTGTACGTGTGTCTACTGCTGACAAAGGTCTTAATGGCCAAAAGCTTGAATTGTGTGAATCTTTTTGTTGTACCTATCGCGACTCATCATCTCCACTATATGGCGAGTAGTAACTTTCCTTCTCTGGTATTGTTACATTCCATCCTGGATTTTCCATTGTTTGAGTCTTGTTATCACTAATTCTGTAACTATTCCTGCCAATGTCGAAGCTTATCTGCAGGTTAACTCCACTAACTCTGCCAGAATCACCGGTTTAGTTATCCCATGATTATTCTCCGGTTAGGCGTTGTTACATGTTCGTACAATGCTTTTTCTGCACTTCTTCCAGAATAGAACTTACAAGTGGCTACTAGCCGGGGACTGTACAACTCGCCCTTACTAGTATAGTGATCCGGCCAAAAATTTTCTGTCAAACTTTCATTTTCTTGGATACACCGAGAAGGTAATACGTAATCTTTCTTACCTGTTACTTGTTTATTTCCACTCCTGTGGTCTGAATCTATGGATTTCGCTAGTAATTATAACATTGCTCATCATTCACAAATACAATCAACCACACAATCAGACAACAGTTGGCATTCATCCGTTCGGCCTTACTCTGCTCAGCTCGTATAGCCCCTTTTGTCTGTAAGAAAGTTTGTTTCTATATGCGACGAGGATTCCCCTGACAGAGACATCATGTACACTATGCAAGCATTCCCAAATCAACTTACGATTCATTCAGAAATCAACTTAGAATGTGTTCAAAAATCAACAGGAATGGGTTTCAAAGTCATATGAATAATCGATAGACTAACGTGTGCTGGGTGCTATTCGCTTTGTGAAACAAAGTCTTTTCACTCAAGAATATGTGATCTATCCATCTAATCTTCAGCATTCTTCTGTAGCACCACATTTCGAAAGCTTCTATTCTCTTCTTGTCCAAACTAATTATCATCCATGTTTCACTTCCATACATGGCTACACTCCATACAAATACTTTCAGAAACGGCTTCCTGACACTTAAATCTATACCCGATGTTAACAAATTTCTCTTCTTCAGAAACGCTTTCCTTGCCAGTCTACATTTTATATCCTCTCTACTTCGACCATCATAGTTATTTTGCTCCCCAAATAGCAAACTCCTTTACTACTTTAAGTTTCCCATTTCCTAATCTAATTCCCTCAGCCTCACCCGACTTAATTCGACTACATTCCATTATCCTTGTTTTGCTTTTGTTGATGTTCATCTTATGTCCTCCTTTCAAGACACTGTCCATGTTCCGTTCAACTGCTCTTACAAAGCCTTTGCTGTCTCTGACAGAATTACAATATCATTGGCGACCTCAAAGTTTTTATTTCTTCTCCATGGATTTTAATACCTACTCCGAATTTTTCTTTTGTTTCCTTTACTGCTTGCTCAATATACAGATTGAATAACATCGGGGAGAGGCTACAACCCTGTCTCACTCCTTTACCAACCGCTGCTTCCCTTTCATGCCCCTAGACTCTTATAACTGCCATCTGGTTTCTGTACAAATTGTAAATAGCCTTTCGCTCCCTGTATTTTACCCCTGCCACCTTTAGAATTTGAAAGAGAGTATTCCAGTTAACATTGTCAAAACCTTCCTCTAAGACTACAAAAGCTAGAAATGTAGGTTTGCCTTTCCTTAATCTTTCTTCTAAGATACGTCGTAAGGTCAGTAGTGCCTCACGTGTTCCAACATTTCTACGGAATCCAAACTGATCTTCCCAGAGTTCGGCTTCTACCAGTTTTTCCATTCGTCTGTAAAGAATTCACTTAAATATTTTGCAGCTGTGACTTATTAAACTGATAGTTCGGTAATTTTCATACATGTCAACATCTGCTTTCTTTGGGATTGGAATTATTATATTCTTCTTGAAGTCTGAGGGTATTTCGCCTGTCTCATACATCTTGCTCACCAGACGGTAGAGTTTTGTCATGACTGGCTCTCCCAAGGCCGTCAGTAGTTATAATGGAATGTTGTCTACTCCCGGGGCCTTGTTTCGACTCAGGTCTTTCAGTTCTCTGTCAAACTCTTCACGCAGTATCGTATCTCCCATTTGATCTTCATCTACATCCTCTTCCATTTCCATAATATTGTCCTCAAGTACATCGCCCTTGTATACAGCCTCTATATACTCCTTCCATCTTTCTGCTTTCCCTTCTTTGCTTAGAACTGGGTTTCCATCTGAGCTCTTGATATTCATGCAAGTGGGTCTCTGTTCTCCAAAGGTCTCTTTAATTTTCCTGCACACAGTATCTATCTTACCTTTCGTGAGATAAGCCTCTAGATCCTTACATTTGTCCTCTAGCCATCCCTACTTAGCCATTTTGCACTTCCTGTCGATCTCATTTTTCAGACATTTGTATTCCTTTTTGCCTGCTTCATTTACTGCATTTTTATATTTTCTCTTTTCATCAATTAAATTCAATATTTCTTCTGTTACCCAAGGATTTCTACTAGCCCTCGTCTTTTTACCTACTTGATCCTCTGCTGCCTTCACTACTTCAACCCTCAGAGCTACCCATTCTTCTTCTACTGTATTTCTTTCCCCCATTCCCGTGAATTGTTCCCTTTGGCTCTCCCTGAAACTCTTTACAACCTCTGGTTCTGTCAGTTTATCCAGGTCCCATCTCATTAAATTCCCACCTTTTTGCAGTTTCTTCAGTTTTAATCTACAGTTCATAACCAATAGATTGTGGTCAGAGTCCACATCTGCCCCTGGAAATGTCTTACAATTTAAAACCTGGTTCCTGAATCTCTGTCTTACCATTATATAACCTATCTGATATCTTCTAGTATCTCCAGGATTCTTCCATGTATACAACCTTTTATGATTCTTGAACCAAGTGTTAACTATGATTAAGTTATGTCCTATGCAAAATTCTACCAGATGGCTTCCTCTTTCATTTCTTACCCCCAATCCATATTCACCTACTATGTTTTCTTCTCTCCCTTTTCCTACTCTCGAATTCCAGTCACCTACAACTATTAAATTTTCGTCTCCCTTCACTACCTGAATAATTTCTTTTATCTCATCATACATTTCATCAATCTCTTTGTCATCTGCAGAGTTAGTTGGCATATAAACTTGTACTATTGTAGTAGGTGTGGGCTTCGTGTCTATCTTGGCCACAATAATGTATTCACTATGCTGTTTGTAATAGCTTACCCGCACACCAATCTTTTTTATTCATTACTAAACCTACTCCTGCATTACGCCTATTTGATTTTGTATTTATAACCCTGTATTCACCTGACCAAATGTCTTGTTCCTCCTGCCACCGAACTTCACTAATGCCCACTATATCTAACTTTAACCTATCCATTTCCCTTTTTGAATTTTCTAACCTACCGGCCCGATTAAGAGATCTGACACTACACACTCCGATCCATAGAACGCCAGTTTTCTTTCTCCTGATAATGATGTCCTCTTGAGTAGTCCCTGCCCGGAGATCTGAATGGGGAACTATTTTACCCAAGAGGACACAATCATCATTTAACCATACAGTAAAGCTGCATGCCCTCGGGAAAAATTACGGCTGTAGTTTCCCCTTGCTTTCAGCCGTTCGCAGTACCAGCACAGCAAGGGCGTTTTCGTTAGTGTTACAAGGCCAGATCAGTCAATCATCCAGACTGTTGCCCCTGCAACTACCGAAAAGGCTGCTGCCCCTCTTCAGGAACCACACATTTGTTTGGCCTCTCAACAGATACCCCTCCGTTGTGGTTGCACCTATGGTACGGCCATTTGTATCGCTGAGGCACGTAAGCCTCCCCACCAACGGCAAGGTCCATGATTCATGGTGGGAGGAGCTGTGTTAGTATTCTGAAGAATATACAAGGTGTAAAACTACTGAATATTTAAGTTCATAGAGTTATTACGAGAGAGAAAAAAAAGGAACACTTTTGCTATGTGACGTAGGGGTACACCACTTCTCCGCTAGGGGTCCTTTAAGGGTTTGATGCTCAACTTCCCTTATGTCAACGTTGATAGCTGTTTTGATTGCCTCATATGTAAAGCGTTGACATTCCAATCTGATGTGCAACACAATTACATCTTACTGTTTGGAAGACTATGTTTTAATCACTGCTAACGGTGGCCACATCCCTGGATAAAAAATTACGTTCAAGGAGAACGAATATGCAACGGCCAGCAGCAAGAAGCCTGTATGCAGAAAAATTTCCAGGAGGAGGTTAACAAATTGTGTCACATTTCAAAGACTTGATGGCTGTCGTAATGAAACAGGATCCCTTAGAACAGACCAACGGGATACTGGCAGACTTGTGTCACAGAGAACTATGGACAACATCACCAGCACCAGCACCAGCACATGATCCATAGTCAAGGAACTAAATTCCTCCAATGCCAATGCATGGAACATTCTGTATGAAACTAGTATGCATCCATTTAAGTCTCAGCAGGTACAAGACCTATCAGCCGATGACTTCCCCCAGTGCATGGAATCTTACCAATGGAATCTACACCAAATCGTAAACATCCCTTTCACCCAAACAAGATACTTTAATCCATGAAGTAGTACCGGAAATGTTGGGAGATGTCCCCCTAGCAATCAGGCAAGAAATTTGTACCTACTTTTGCTTTTTCTTTTGTTCGCTTTTTAATCCTTTAAAGATAAATACTGAGATTGTCAAAGCAAGTAATTGCAATGACGTGACAGAATTCAAATTACAATTACACTCTATCAAAAGAGTCAAAATCTTTTACAAAAAGCTCCAGCTGGTTCACAAAATAAACAAATGACTGTTCAAGAAATGACATAATTATTCTATACTAACATTTGAAGAGATGGAGCCATCAAATATTCAATAAAAGAACTTTCTATGATTTCACTTACCATGGCCTGGAGATCCATCTGAGGGTTCCAGTCTGAGTCATAAATGATTACCACATCTGCTGTTGCTAAGTTAATACCCAGACCACCAGCTCGGGTGGACAACATAAAGATGAATTTCTCACTGCCAGGGGCATTGTACTCATTTATCTGTCTCTGACGATCTTCGTGTGGGGTCTGTCCATCAAGTCTGCAATACTGCAAATAGTTTCAAGAATTATTGGTAACAAATAATTAAGATGGTAATATCAGTCTTACCACATAACAAAATGCAAAAGGTCACTAATAATAATAATAATAATTGCTACTAGGGAATGGTACTCAATTTTATATTGAGTCAGTATACAAGTGACAAACTGACTTCGCAAGATCTGTCTAACATAGAATGAGTGTCATGGCATTAATTTTTATTTCTTATAACAGAAGGAAAAACTGGATGTGATTTAGTGTCAAAGTGATCAATTTTAGGCAACAGCCTTCTTTCCCAGGGCTATTTGAACTTCTTATTAAATAACCATTTGTAACTTGATTACTAAAGATGTAAAAGGACAGGTGGATTCCTTCTACTCTCCTTACAACATATGTTTTCTTGTCAGGTTGGTTCAAATGGCTCTGAGCACTATGGGACTTAACAGCTATGGTCATCAGTCCCCTAGAACTTAGAACTACTTAAACCTAACTAACCTAGGGACATCACACAACACCCAGTCATCACGAGGCAGAGAAAATCCCTGACCCCGCCGGGAATCGAACCCAGGAACCCGGGCGTGGGAAGCGAGAACGCTAACGCACGACCACGTTTCTTGTCAGGATTCACACACATACCACAAGTGAAATTCCATCACGACATTAAAATTTCTGACACCAAAATCAGAAGAATTTCTGTACATGAGTAAATATCAACGCCTTGAGCCGTTGAATGTGATCAGTCTTCTCTTTCCCAAGTTGGGACTGCTGTTTTATTCAACAAATCCAGAAAAAATAAAAATGAGTTTAAGATGAACTGGGGCACACACATTCAGGTGGGGAAGGGTAAGTAGAGGAAAGAAGAAAGGGTTTAACATACTGTCAACAATGAAGTCATTAGACAACATGGAGTACAAGCTCTGATTACGAACAGGTGGGGAAGGAAATCAGCCATGTCCTTTCAAAGGAACCATCTCCACATTTGCCTGGAATGACTTAGGGAAATCACAGGAAACCTAAATCTGGATTGGGAACTGAACTGTCGTCCTCTCGAATGCAAGGACAGAGCACTAACCATTGTGCCACATCACTTGGTTTGTGTGTGTATTTTGTATTCCCACCAACCTTAACTGTCAAATAATTTGCAGTACGAATGAAGTAGCCATAGCTATATGCTGTTTCAACGCATTGATACATAATTTGTAGCAATAGTCATCATTATTGAATGTGCCACAACATAGGGAAATTTCTGTTCAGTTTCCCTTAAACATTCGTTAACTCTGTGAGTTAAATTTGATTTTGAAGACATTCCATATGAACACAAGGCACAGGACTTGTGCTCTACTTGCACCACCACCACCACCACCACCACCACCACCACCACCACCTTTGAAACGGTTCAAGTTAAAGGGTGCACAAAGTTCAAACAACTGTGTAAAAATTCTAAAAATCAGATATTCAGTCTTTTTTCTCAATGAAACTTACAGAACAGATGGTACTTACGAGGGGTGTTCAATACATAATGCAACACAGTTTTTTCTCTGGCAGCAGGTTAGTTTTATTCAGGATTCCGATACACCATATTATTCCTCATTCTTTTGTCTACAAAACTCTTATTTTTCAAGATAAGCTCTGATCAATGCAGCGGCCTTATGCCACCCTACTGGAATGGAGTGTATGTCCTCATGGTACCGCTGGAGCCAGTGCCTTGGTGCATCAATAATCTACCCATCTTCCACATACCACTGCCTGCAGAGGGCATTCTTCATTTGGCCAAATAGCTGGAGTCAGAAGGTGTGAGATCCACGTTGTAAGGTGGATGAGGAATGACAGTCCAATGAATTTTGTGAGCTCCTTTCGGGTCCGCAGACTTGCACAAGGCCTTGCGTTGTCATGGAGAAGGAGAAGCTTATTTGCATTTTTGTGACGTTTTGTGACGACGAACATGCTGAAGCCATTTCTTCAATTTCCTGCGGGTAGCACAATACACTTCGGAGATGAATGTTGCTCCACGAGGGAAGACATCAAACAGAACAATTCTTTCAGAGTCCCAGAAGTCTACCAATATGGAGTTACTGGCTGAGGTTGAGGCTTCGAACTTTTTCTTAAGAGAGGAGGTGGTGTTATGCCACTCCATGGACTGCCATTTTGTTTCCGGTTTGAAGTGATGAACCTATGTTTCATCACTGTGACAATAAAAATTTGTCATAATCAGCCCCGTAATGCGTAAGCAATTCTGCACAGGTGGTCCTTTGTTGCTTGTTATGGTCTTCTGTTAGATGCCGAGGAACCCAATGAGCACACACCTTCGAGTACCCCAACTGGTGGACGAGTGTTTTTACATTGTCAACAGACGTCCAGTCAAGCAGCGAGTTGTTTGATTGTGATCCATCAATCATCCTGGATGTGAGTGTCTGCATGTTCCAATATTGCAAAGGTCACAGCTGTGTGCAGCCAGTTGGCATGTAGGAGATCGGACACGTATGTGTGACCTTTTTGTGATGATGATGGATGCCTTGCTGAATGACTCACCATACTTTTGTTCACTGCCAGGTCTCCATAGACATTCTACTAGTGCCTATGAATATTTGCGATGCTCTGGTTTTCTGCTTGAAACCCACCTGCATTACAGACACCATCGTCTATCAGAACTTCATGAAACCGTAAGGGCTGATGTGGGAATATTCACGATGGCCCATGAGAAATTGAGAAATTTTCAACCAAAATTGGCCGAGAAGAAAAGAAAAAGAAATTTGTTGCATTACTTACTGAATGCCCTCTGTATATCCCTATAAAAGAAACAATATCAGATCAATGCTAATGCACGCATGGAAAGTATGGTGATTTTCTGCCTTTTTTCCATAGAATGATAGGAAAGTGAAGAGAATGTTTGACGAGTTTATTGCTAGTTACGTCACACATCAAGAACCAAACAGTATCAAGTTATAAGGTTATCGTTAAACTTTCTGGAGCTTGTCGCATTATTTAAATATTCAGGAGTATTCCACAGTACTCCTTCAGTATTTATTAAGCAGACATGCCAGCAGAAATCTAATAAGGCACACATTGCTAGATGGATATAACCAATATGAAAGTGTAAGAAGGATGACTGGAGAATTTAAGTGAGAAACTATGGAAGAAATAAGACACTATTCTTGTAAAAAAAAAAAAAAAATCTGGAATTCGGTATCTGAGGAAAATTGTTGGACAGTTTTCTGCCAGCACATTTATCTTATACAGATAGCAAGGGCATAAGACAACAAAGATTAGGGTATGGACAGAGGCATGAAGTCAGTCAGTGTTCTATTGATAAATATGTGAATGGAATGACAGAAAACTTGTTGATATGAAGTACTCTCTGTGATGTGGTATAAAATGGCTTGCAGTGGATGTGCTGATATAAAACAAAATAGTGTAAGGAAGAAGCGCTGCACATAAGTAAACAGTACACTGGTTCAATTCAAATTCGCACGATTTACAAGGGCAACAAGTCAGTTACATTACAACTCAAAACGCACAAAAGTGAAAAAAATTCCAACAGAAGTGAATTCCATGCATCATGTGAGACAATTTGACCACACTGCAGGAAAATCCCCATGCATTCTATCTCTCAAACAAACTTAGAACAAAAAGAAGATAAGTTATAACAAACTGAGAGAGCTTATGTGTACTGTGTACACCCTCTGGTTGTATCTACTTTGCCCAGTTGTTCAATACTTTTATTCCTTAAAAAGCAACATGCAATTATGGCTTCAACAGAAACCAAATAAAGTATATTGTGATTGCTGCCTTTTACCACGCTCTTAACTATCTCTAAAACTTATGTTTTTTTTATTTTGCTCTTTAGATTTCTTTTATTATTGTGAATTTACAGTAGCAATATGAATATGTTTCAAGTGCCACAAAATCTTAATCATAATTATTACCTGAAGAAACTTCACTCACCATGTATCCTCTCCAAAGGCAATAATCTTCAAGGATGTCCAGCATTCGAGTCATCTGGCTGAAGATTAGAACTCTTGACTCCTGCTGCTGCAACTTCGGCAACAGCTTGTCAAGAATCACCATCTTGCCGCAGTTATACACCTGCATCAGTATGTTTTACATGACTCACTGTGAACTTCTTCTATATTTCCACTAATATTAAAATAGTCACTGTGTTGGATACATTGCATAATTTATTATTGGTTCAGGATGATTCAAATACAATTATTACTGCAGCGAGACATTACGGAAAGAAAAGGCTGACTCTGCAGTCTATAGATGAGGAGGAACGAGACCTCACTTCCACTTCAGATTTTTCTACGATGAAAAAATCTACTACAGCATTGAGTCAGTTTTGTAAGACCAAATGAGAAGGTGATCCAAAAATAGGCACAACAAAATCAAGCAGAAGTAACCAAAGTGGCATCAAATTGAAAGGCTGGGAGCTACATGACAGTTATTTATTTGTAGCGGACATAACGTGCACAAAGGCCTAGCACTGTCTTCTCTTGTGTGACTGGGAACACCAGTTTTTCCTACAGGTTCTTTCACCTCTGGCAATGGCTAATTAATAATAGGTGTGGCTGTGAAATGGGTGATTCTGAAACCTCCAACAATGATACAAATTTATTCAGTGATATAAAAGGTATACAACACAAATTTATAATGCCACCAATTTAAAATGACATTAAGTGGGTAGCCACCATTTTCCTTCACACACACAAGTCAGGTTTTATATGGAAGTTAGACGTCACAGCTTGCAGAATTGATACTGGAATTTGATTATTTTTTTCACAAATTTGATCTTTCAGTTCCTAGGTAGTGTGTGGTTAGTCACACTAGAAGGTCTGAGATTTAAAATGAGCCCAAAGCAAGAAATCACACACTGAAAGATCAGGGAATCCTGGAGGCCAGGAAATGTCCCTGATCTTGGAGATGGAACGACAAGGAAAGATATTCTGATGCAATTTGGTGGCATGCCGCGAGGTATGGCATGTGGCCCCGTCTTGTTGGAAGAATGTGTTTGCAGTTACAGGAAGATCAGCAACCTGTCACACTGGTAAATGGTTCAACATGTGAACATAACATTCTCAATTCACAGTACCAGCATTGTTGCAATAGTCTTAAAAAAAAATAATTAAATAAAAAAATAAGTTTAAGGATGGCCTATTATTCCAAATGATGATATGCTGCACCACACTATCACTTACTGGCTGTGAAGTGGTGTTTCATAAAGCATTTCAGGATTTTCACGTGACCAGTGTCTAAAGCTTTGCTTGTTAACAAAGCCTGACACATAAAAGTTGGCACCGTTGCACATTATCAGGTTGTTACACAGGACTGGACTCATGAGTTCCAGCAGTTCCCAGCAAAACCATATTCTCTATGGGAGGACGACCTCTTATGTCTTCCTTGCATGATGTTTGTTCAATACAATGTCTATTCAGAAGATGTCGAGTCCTGACCACTCAAAGTCTGTAAATGTTATTCAACTGACAAACACACAAAATGTTCGAACTAAGTACGCCTGCCACTGCAGCTCCGACATCTCAACGGCAGTGGTGTAATCATTCATGGCATGACCCTCATGCCACGATAGCAGCTATAGGAAACGCAGCGGCGTGACTGGCGGCGTGACTGGCGGCATGCGTATTTGAAAGTGTGGCTGACTGGATAGCGACCAATACCAGAAACCGTTTTCAGTTTTTACTATCTGAATTTCGTACGGATGGTGTTGCAGTTCCTTGTTCAAAATTGCAATCTAATGTGTCGATTTCCAGCACATGCTTGCGAGCAGAACACAAAGGACTTTGGCTGAAGGCTTCTTCCAATCTTGTAATATTCTTCTGTGCGCACATACATTTTGCAATTGCACCCCTCTTTTACACTGTATCTCCCATTTACTCGAAGTTCTGTACTCACACTTCGACAGCAACTGCCGATAGGACTGGGGCACGACAGGCAATACTGTAATGAACATGAAATATGTGCTGCACGGCAATGTAGCTGTCATTGTTTTTGTAAAATGCCTTCATGTCAGCAGCACATTGTTCGCCTAGCGTAACATGCCACTTCAGGGTTGCTGAGGTAATAAGTTCAAAGGTCAGAAGGTAATGACAACAGGACCAGCCCTTGTAAAATAGTGTGGCATTCAAATCAACTTTCAAGATGAGAATAGCTATGTTTAAAATATTTGACTGCAACACTGAAACATGAAAAATTAATCAAAACTTCATATGCTGTTTACCAACCTCACTCACAAGCAAGAAAGTTAAAACTATTAACACTGCATTTGACTTAAAATACACTTTTACAATACTGATGCATTAATACAAAAAAAAGACTAACACAACAGGTCATGAAAATGTGGTTGGGTTATCACTTCTTCCTTGTAAATACAGAACCCCCTAACTAAAAACATGCAGAAAGTTAAAACTTAATGTAAAACTTTCATCCCCTTGGCAGATAAAATAAGATGGGAGACCAATTGATAATTGACTATCGCCCTCTTGCTGCAACAAAATAAAGATTCAGTAGACGCCCCAGAAAACAAATACCTGGTTCAATCTAAATTGATTAAAATTAAAATTTGAAAAATACAACTGAGATTCTGACTGTATGAAAGTATATCAGCAGCAAGAAAATCAATACTTTCACTATGTGATTAGCAATTATAATGTTACTGACAACTATGACACTAAAGTGGAGATACAACATACGGTTTTCTGAAATCGTTTAACCAAAGAAGGTGCAGTAAATATTCTAAAATTCAAATTGAGAATGACTTCATACACGAGTAACTTGGAAGTAAGAGACCCTCGGTGTCACAAAGCAGCTTTTCACTTAATAAATGCAAGTCTTCTGCTCCAGATAGTATACCAATTACATTCCTTTCAGAGTCTGCTAAAGAAATAACAGATTTTTTTTGCAATCGTATACAACCGCTCGCTCGATGAAAGATTCTTACCTCAAGACAGGAGAGTTTCACAGGTCATGCCAATACTCAAGAAAGGAAATAGGAGTAAACTGCTGAATTACAGACCCATATCACTGACATAAATTTGCAATAAGATCTTGGAACATGTACTGTGTTTGAACATTATTAAATACCCCAAGAAAAACCATCCATTGACATATAGCCAGCAGAATTCAGAAAATATTGTTCTTGCGAAATACAACTGGCTTTTTATTCACATGAAGTAATGAATGCCATCGACAGGGGATCCCAAGTTTATTCCACATTCCTAGATTTCCAGAAAACTTTCGACACAGTTCCTTATAAGCAGCATCTACTACATTTGTATGCCTACTGCGACAGCAAGCACTATCTAGTATGTTCCAAAATGCTGTGCATAAGAACAGGATTCTTCTGGAGCTCATACGTTCTTCTGGGGATCATAAGTTGGGTTCTATTGGTGACGGCAAGGTAGGGTCAAGTGTTTTGGATAGCCCTTAGGCTATGGACCATTTGTATACCAAACAGAAGGATTGTCTCAGTGTCACTATCGTAGAGCACAGGGTCAAAGTATAAATATAACACACTTCCTCCTGCTTAGGCAAATGGCAATGGCCCCCCCCCCCCCCATCCCCCCTTTCCATCTGACGTAGTCTACAGTGAGGCTTATGGAGGCACCGTTAGTTCATGGGTGGTTCTTTAGAAAATGCCCCCACAAAGTTTTTTTTTTTTTTTTGCCTTTTTTTGGTACCAAAACTGGGCCATGGATTCCAAGATGGCTAAGCATTTTAAAGCTATAGTCCCAACATCCTGATCTCAAAACAAAACTGAAAATTTTCTCAATATCTTTATCAGTTTTTGAGATACAGAGGTTCAACGTTAACCTACTTCTACATTTAAAATCCAGTGTAAGGTGAAACGTAAGATCAAGACTTACACACTACTTAAACTAACTTATGCTAAGGACAACACAGACACCCATGCCAGAGGGAGGACTCGAACCTCCGGCGGGAGGGGTCACGCAATTCGTGACATGGGGCCTCTAACCGGACGGCAAAATGTAAGTGATAGATAACCACAGCAAAACACGCACTTCACATACAGCACATTTGGCAAAAAAATTATCAGCCTGCATTTGCTATGGCAATTTCTGCCACAGCAACCAACATCCACACAAGGAAAGTAGTATATCATACGTACTTCGAATTTGTGGTGTGAAACAACAGTATCCTTTTTTTTATTTGGGGGGGGGGGGGGGGGGGGGCGGGGACAGGAAACATGAGAAGAATGATAATCTTATGGAAAAAATATACATAAATGTGTGTAAAGAATGGTAAAGAGTGCCTTATTAAAGGGTATGAATACATAATGTCTTCTATCCCTGCTGATATGCAAACTAACTCTTTTTACAAGAAACAAATCTGATCATTTTCATTAAATAATTTCCAGTATATGTAGAATACTAGGAACAAAGGGAAATTCACACTTGCTACCCATCTGATTGCCTACTGCTCTTTGCCTAAACTCCACCTAACATCTTGAGAAAACTGTAATACTAAATGGGTAACTGACAATTCATACTGCATCACAAGCTTTTATGAAATGAAAAATAAAATATGTGTGTGTAGGTGTGTGTTTTCCACATCCCCTCATAATACACTGGACTGATTTCCACTAAACTTGATATACACATCCCTTACTGTCGGGCAACAACTGCTGTGTGGGTAGGAACCATCTCCCTATCATAGTTCAGGAGATATGACATCGTAAACAATGAGATACATGAAAAACTACTGCATCGTGCACAAGGTTTAAATTTATTACTTCTGCGCTACTAACTGTAATCGCAATAAATTTCGCTGGCAGTATCCATATAAGCCGCTAAATGCACCTACAAAAGTATGTTGTGATACCATACATAGTTCTGGAGATATGACATTGTAAACCTGAGCTTCATGAAAATGTGCCGCATCGTGCATAAAGTTTTAGTACTTTATTCTTTAATGCTAATACACTCCTACAGTTAATAACTTAAGGAAATAGATGACACCTGACAACTTTTAACTGTGCAGTGCAAACAGATGCAGGCAAAAACAATAGCCTTCTATAACCTATGAAGAGGAGCTGCTATAGAGATGTTCGCAGAATCACACTGCACGCTTCCAACTGCCTGGAAATGTAACTAGAAATATTATTTATAATCAAGTTCAGAATTAAATAAACATTAGAGAGAATTTATATTTTGCATACTGTTTCTCAATTTGGATACTGTACTTACATCTCTGCATGTCATACATACTTCTTTGTATGACTGATTCATAATATCAAAAGTGTTTTCACGAATACACAGAACTGAAATTTTCTCAATATTACACTACAAATACAGTTCATTTTTCACTTTTGTTTGTAATAGAAAATTGGCAAAATGAATACTGGGGCAAAACAAGGTTCATCAGCTAGTACAAATATAACATGAGTTTAACTCAAAACAAAAAGCTTGAAATTAGGCAAGATGAGCAAACTGTACCAAATGTTCGTCTGTGGTGAAAGGTGGTCCAGGTTCTGCACCATCGAACAAATATGGGTGATTGGAACATTTGCGCAGCTGCATCAGAATGTTCTGCAGTCGCATCTTTTCTATTTTTCCTGCACCATTCACAACATCTATATCTTTCATGAGGACCTTAGTATACCTAAATTACAAAAAAACATTAGGTTATGTACAGACAAAGTAATATACATTTAAAAAACAATAGAACTAAAGCAATGGCAAAGCTATCACAAATTATTTATACTGTGTCAGTATTTGTTAGGCACAATACTACATTTTAGCCTGCATTTCCTTACCACTCTCGTTGCATTTTACTCAGTCCTACATAAACTTTCACTTCTTTCTTGGGTTTCAGCCTCTTTTCCACTTCGCTCTTCAAGCGTCGCAGTAAGAATGGCCGCAGTACCTGTTGCATTTATGTCCAAAATGAACTTCACTGATTTGGGGTATTGTTACAATGTATGTGGACCAATAGAACAAAGGTGTTATTTTACTTACAGCATGCAATCGTTCCACAAGTGCATTGTCACCTAGAAAACTATTGGTGTCAAACCAAGAGTCAAAATCCTGAAAAGCAAAAAGAAAGGTATGCCCAGAAATAATTATTAAATATTTTATTCATAGCATACAGGCATACCGTATTTACTCGAATCTAAGCCGCACTTTTTTTTTCCAGTTTTTGTAATCCAGCCTGCGGCTTAGAATCGAGTGCAAAGTATGGGGCAGTTCTGAAAAATGTTGGTAGGTGACGCCACAACTAACTTCTGCCATTGAATATATGTAGTGCTACACAGGCATGTTTTGCAGGCACAAAGAGAAGTAGTGGCGTGAAAACCTCTGTGCCAGTAAATAAAAAAAAGGTGGAAGATGAGCTTTTTTCTCTGCCCCAAGTTTCAACCACTGCATTTTCGTACATTATCCAATGAAGTAAATACAAATTCCGTATTGTTCATCTTCGAATGTAACTACATTTCAATGTACTACGAAAATCCGACTGGCAAAGACTGTTCGGGATGTTTGTCAAGGTGGTCAACTCTACGTTCTGAATTTTTTCCTACCTGTGAGAAGAGATGATTGCTAATACGAACTTTTGTGAAAGCGCGCACAAAAGCAAGACATGCCGCGATCGGCGACAGGTTGTAAACACTCACTATCAGAATGTGACAAACAATGCATGACACAGTATAGTAATGCATTTTGAGCTTAGAGTGACGTAAACACCCATAACAAAGAGAACGGCACTTGTATCAAAGAAAAATAAGCAATCAATTCAAACCAGGCGAAGCATGTGAAAAAGGAAGGGTACCCGTATAAATACGGACCCGCCTGACGCATAGCAATGGCTATCTGGTAAAGCTTAACTGCTAAGCTCACGACTCGAACCAAACTACTGTAGCTGTATCGTCATTCATTCGACCTATATTCTGTCTCATCTTACAATGGACCAACTTTGTTTCGATTTGGAGGCGCGGCCGAAAACTTTTCTCTCCCCTTGAATTTCGAGTCTCAAATTTCAGGTGCGGCTTAGATTCGGGAAAATTTTTTTCCTTGATTTCGAGTCTCATTTTTCAGGTGCGGCTTAGATTCGAGTAAATACGGTAAACACAATTACTCAACTTTTTTAATCATTTCTCTGCTGCATGAGGACTACCATTAAATTACCAGTGCATGGCGATGAAAGTGACAGGTCCTTCAAAAATATGATTAGAAATTTCAAATAAAATATGATAAACAGGGTGTCAAAAACTTTGTAACTCTGGAATGATACAGAAATTTATTTAGATAACTTACAGAATCAGTAGATGTGTCATTTTATAGCAAACAACCTCAAATTTGTTTGTTTGTTCACTGCGACACGATAAATCATCAGGTTGCCTGCACATTGATGATGATGTCAAACAGCTTATGAAGATCTTTGCCCACAGTCCACAAAAATCAATGCAATGTGTGTCTTGCGAGACTGGCATTCCACAAAAGACTTTGATGAGAATTGTGTAGACATTTACACTTGAAACCATAGATTTACAATGGAACAGCACATTAGTGATGCAGATAAGGACACTTGTGGGGAGAGCTGTGGGGAAATGTTGCATAGGACAGAGGACAGCAAAAATCCGGATGCAACCTGGAAAGTGTTCATGACAGCCCCAAAGTTAGGGTGTTTTTTGCTCTTAACAAACTGAAAGTGTATGCACCTCTCTTCTTCATGGAGAAAACTGTCACTGGTATTGTGTATCTGGATATACTTGAAAACTTTTTAATCCTACAGATCATATATCGGAGGTGCTGAGTCGCAGATAGGCACAACAAAAAGATTCACACAATTAAAGCTTTCGGCCGTTAAGGCCTTTGTCAACGACACACATACACGCACACACACGCGCACACACACACACACACACACACACACACACACACACACACACACACACACACACACACAGACAGGACTGCAGTCTCAGGCAACTGAAACCACACTGCGAGCAGCAGCACCAGTGCACGATGGGAGCGGCGACTGAGTGGGGTAAGGAGGATGCTGGGGTGGGGAGGGGGAGGGGTAGTATGGCTGGGGTGGCGGAAAGTTAGGTGCTGCAGTTTAGACAGAGGGCACCTCTCTCCTGCCCTCCATCTAAACTGCAGCACTTCACTGTCCGCCACCCCCACCATACCGCCCCTCCCCCTCCCCACCCCAGCCTCCTCCTTACCCCAGTCAGTCACCGCTCCCATCGTGCACTGGTGCTGCTGCTCGCAGTGTGGTTTCAGTTGTCTGAGACTGCTGTTTTGTGTAAGTGTGTGAGTTTCGTTTGTTTGTGTGTGTGTGTGTGTGTGTGTGTGTGTGTGTGTGTGTGTGTGTGTCTATTGTTGACAAAGGCCTTTAATGGCCAAAGCTATAATAGTGTGTATCTTTTTGTTGTGCCTATCTGCGACCAAGCATCTCCGATATATGATGAGTGGCAACTTTTGCTTATCTAATATTGTTACATCCCATCCTGGATTCTACATTGTTTAATTCCACAGATCGATGAAGATGACCGAGATGGAATGGTTTACTAGCAGCAAGACGGTGCACCACCTCATTTCCTCATGAAAGTTCAAGGTTTACTCGATACTCGCTTCCCAGGTTGGTGGACTGGCAATGAAGCACCAATTGCATGCCACCTTGCTTCCCAGACTGGACACCACTCACTGGATATCTTTCTCTGAGGTTTCATTAGAGTTTGTGTACATGTTCCTCCCCAACCAAACAATGTAGCTAACATGAAAAATCAAATCTACACTGCCACTGCACAAGTTAGGCTGATTTGGTGCATTGAATGCGATAAGAAATCGATTACTGACGGGATGTTTGCCACATCACAAATGGTACTCACATCGAACCAAAACGGCACTTGACACTTTCATGTAAAACTTGCGGTTGTTTGCCACAAAATGACACCTATAGATTCTGTTTTGTAAGTTATCTCCGTAAATTTCTATATCATTCCAAAGCCGTAAAGTTCTTTTTGACTCACCCTGTGTGTGTGTGTGTGTGTGTGTGTGTGTGTGTGTGTGCGTGAGAGAGAGAGAGAGAGAGAGAGAGAGAGAGAGAGAGAGAGAGAGAGAGAGAGAGAGAGAGGGGGGGGGGGGGGGGGGGAGGGGGGGAGACACGTCCAACAGAACAGACACTACACACACTGTGACTGAGTGGCCGTGAATATCAATATTCAACTTTGCCAACACTGGCAATATTGGGGCACTGAAATATATCAGCGATCCGAGCTGAAAATTTGTTTCGGGCTGGGATTCAAACCTGGATGCCCCACTTCTGTAGAATTGTTGCCTTAACTGCCTCAGCCATCCAGGCACAGCTCCTAAATAACACAAATTTCCAACTCTTCACACGCCAATGCAGTGTTGCTGTCCAAGTAACCCCTCAATTGCAGTGCGACCTGTACTCCCATGAAAGGAAATGAAACCTGATGTGCATTTGTAGTGAAGGACCCATATTTTACCTGCCCAGCATATATCTGTGTGTGTGTGTGTGTGTGTGTGTGTGTGTGTGTGTGTGTGTGTGTGTTCTGTCAGATTTAGATAGTGTTATAAGAGAAAAACAATGGAATATAATAAAGCATATAGTACATCCTTTACATTTGATACCAGCAATTCAGGGCCTGTATGAAAACACATCATTATTGTTGCAGCCACAGAGACAGTACCAGCAAAAAAAGGAGTGAGGCAATGAGTTAATTCATCCTCGTAACACTATTAATTTAATACCTACATCAATGACACTTTTTGCAGACAGAGTTAAGGTAAGCATGGTGTACAGATGAATGATTTGCCAGTATTACAAGCACTTCTTTACACCAACAACATTAAACTGATTTGTAGGAAAGGAATTGACCTGCAGGTATCTGCAATTTTCAACACAAACACTCAAAAAACTTATTTGACAGGTAAACACTTGACTTGAATCGAAATGGTCATTAACAATAAAAAAAAAAAACAGATCTCTCTCTCTCTCTCTCTCTCACACACACACACACACACACACACACACACAAATGCAGCTCATAATATATACACACAGGACTGGAGAGAGAGAGAGAGAGAGAGAGAGAGAGAGAGGGGTGTGTGTGTGTGTGTGTGTGTGTGTGGTGTGTGTGTGTGTGTGTGTGTGTGTGTGTATTTGTGGGGGGGGGGGAGGGGGGGTGCGTGCATCCATTTGATGAAGGCCTTACTGGCCAAAAGCTTTATTTGTGACAGTCTTTTTGTTGTGCGTATCTGTGACTCAGCATCTCCACTATATGGTGAGTAGCAACTTTAATTTTCATAATACAGTAAAAATATTTGACACTCACAGTAAAAAGAAATTATTATGATAATACAGCAGGAAAAAAAAATTGATTATCTGAAGCATTTGATACCGATTTGCCAACTCACAATGATTTTTGCCTTTCAGCATAACCTAAGCCTCGATCTACACTGTCACCGCAACATACATTCCAAAAAATAACAGCAACAAATGCAATATTGTCAGTGTTCTTTTATCTTCATGTTTGCACATGTATGACATTACACACATCATTATATCACAGGACGATAATATACTTACATCTGCTGATGAGAATACTTCAGGAAGTAGAAAATTTAGCAAAGACCACAGCTCATGGAGATTATTTTGGAGAGGTGTTCCTGTCAACAGAAGCCTATTTGTCGTCTTGAATTCTCGTACAATTTCAGAAAGCTTTGACTTTTCATTTTTTATCCTATGAGCCTCATCTATAACCATGTAGCGCCAGTTAAACTTTTTGAAGACACCTTTTTCCTTAATAACCATCTCATATGATGTTACGCAGACATCCCACTCGCCTGGCATCAGCGTTTCACGTATAAAAGCATTCTGGAAGAACAATGGAAAGTTATGTTAATATACATATGATTTGAAGCTACTTTCTTTTGCTTATATCCAAAAATAGCTTGAAAATAATCAATAAGGTAAAAGAAATTTATTTAGAATGTTTCCGTCTATGGTAAAAGTACTAGAATTTCTGCTGCGATAATTACCCTTGTTTCCTGATCACCAATTAAACATACTGCTCTAAGAGAAGGACACCATTTTTTAAATTCATTCATCCAGTTAGCTAAAGTTGATTTTGGAACTATTACAATATGAGGACCAGGAATACTCCGATAATGCTTCATGTACCTGAAACAAGATGAAAAGAATATTTGAATTTTGAGTTACTTACAGTAAAAGAGACAAAGGACATTTAAGGCATGTGCAGGACACTGGTACTAAGCCAAAAACACTACAGTTGGCTTAGGATAACATGCACTTCAATTATTGTCAAACTTGCCTTGTACTCTTTATAAGATATTATTTGCATTCACATAAAACTGTAGATTGCATTAATATAGATTTCTTCTCCATTGCAGCTGCGAGCTGGAGTCTGAAAGTTTTGATAAATTTTTAACTTTCTGCTACATAATAGAAAGCATTTCTTCTGGACACAATTACATTACACCTTCTGTTACAATTTGTATATGTAAGGCAAGACTTCACATACGGTTAGTTGGGTTGTTTGGTTTAAATGGGAGGTGGGGGGTGGGAGACCAAACTGCTAGGCCATCAGTCCCTCATTCCGATTAAAATAATTCCTCAAGGGAGGGAGTAAAATAATCAAGGCGTACAAAACACAGCTGGAAGAAAGGACAAAACCAGAGAGACGTAAGAAACATGTAAAAGAGATCAAAACAAGAGAGCAGATTACCACAGCTGGCTGACCATGAGAATAAAAAGAACCAGCAACTCTGCAACACATTAAAACCTCCACCCTAAAAGCATTAGGGTGGAGGACACAGAGGGACAAAGGACATGTGCAAAAACTTAGATCAAATGATAAGATCCACCCTCACGAATGAAACGTAAAACTAAAGTTGCTGTTGAGGCATTGTTGCCCAACAGCGAAGGTAGTGTGCAGGGAAAGTTAGAAGTTCACGGCAGAGCAGCTAAAAGTGAGCAGTCCAGCAAGAGGTGGACAACTGTCATTTACGAGCCACAGCGACACCGATGTGTGTCCTCTTACTGCAGGAGGTAACCATGCGTTAGCCAAGTATGGCCAATACGGAGCCGGCCTTCCACACATTCCTTAATGACACACAGTCTGTTGTGCGTACTGTTATGCCATTCCGTCTCCCAAAGCTGAAAAACCCTGTGACATAAGACAGGTCAGTTTCGAAGATGCCCATCTCCAGGAGCATTTTCTGCGTAGCTTGTTTGGCCAGCCTGTCGGCAAGTTCGTTGCTTGGGATTCTGATGTGTCCTGGGGTCCACACAAACACCACTGAACAATGGGACCGTTTCAGGGCATAGATGGACTCCTGAATGGATGCTACCAGAGGATGGTGAGGGTAGCACAGGTAGATAGCTTGTAGGCTGCTCACAGAGTCAGTATACAGGAGAAATGACTTGCCAGGGCATGAGCAGATGTGCTCAAGAGCACAAGATATGGCCACCAGCTCTGGAGTGAGAACACTGCGGCCATCTGGCAAGCAATGCTGTTCGATATGTCCTCCATGAACACACGCAAAGCCATCGAGCTGCCATTTCATGGCCCCGGTACATGTTGAGAATCGAGAGGAAGTGATAGTGGCAAGGGAGTCCTTAGGGCCATGCAAAAGGTCCAAAGAATCTGCGGCCTAGGTGTAAATCATGGAGGTGTATGTGAATGAAGGAAGGACTCCAGTTCAGACAGAGTGGACTGGACATGATCCGCAATCGTAAGCCCTAACCTGGGCCGCCGATGCGCGAGATGAACCGGCGTGGTTGGGAAAATGAGACAGTAATTCAGATGCGCAGGAGAACTACGAATGCGTGCAAGGTAACTGGCGAGCAGTTGTGCACGCCTAACCTTCAATGGATGGACACTGGTCTCCAGACTCGTTCTAAAACTTCCTCTCGCTAGGCGAACGCCACGGAGGTGCACTGGGTCAAGTAAACGCAATGCTGAGAGCACTGCCAAATCGTAAACCAGACTCCCACAGTCAAGGCGGGATTGAACAAGGGCTTTGTAGAGCTGCAGCAGAGTAGAGCGATCTGCAGCCCAGTTGGTGTTGCTCAGGCAGTAGAGGGCATTGAGGTGCTGCCAGCGCTTCTGCTTAAGCTGACGAAAGTGAGGTAGCCAAGTCAATTGCTCTTCGAAAACCAGTCCTAAGAATCGATATGTCTCCACCTACAGTGAGTGAATCGTAATTAAGTTAAAGTTCTGGTTCTGGATGAACGGTGCGATGCCGAAATAAATGCATGACACACGACTTTGCGGCTAAAAACTGGAAGTTATGGGCTAGAGCCCATGACTGCGCCTTGTGGATGGCTCCCTGTAGGTGCTGCTCAGCAACACCAGTACTGGAGGAGCAGTACGAAATGTAGAAGTCATCTGCATACAGAGAAGGTGAGACCGACGCCCTACAGTTGCTGCTAGACTGTTAATAGCCACTAGAAATAGAGATACACTCAATATGGAGCCCTGCAGAATGCTGTTCTCCTGAATACAGGGGTAACTATGGGAGGCACCCACTTGGACACGGAAAGTACGGAGCGACAGGAAGTTTTGGATAAAAATCGGGAGCGGGCCCCAAGTCCCCACTCATACAATGTGGCAAGGATATGATGTCGCCAGGTCGTGTTGTATGCTTTACATAAGTCAAAAAAGACAGCAACCAGATGTTGGTATTTGGAAAACGCTGTTTGGATGGCAGACTCGAGGGACACAAGATTATCAGTGGTAGAGCGACTATGGTGGAAGACGCCCTGACATGGAACCAGTAGGCCATGTGGCTCTGGGACAAACCCAACTGCTGACACACCAGACGTTGCAGCAGCTTGCAAAGAAAGTTGGTGAGGGTAATGGGCCGGTAGATATCCACATCAAGTGGGTTTTGACCAGGTTTGAGCACTGGAATGATGGTGCTCTCCCGCCACAGCAATGGAAAGACACCATTGCACCCGATCCGGTTGAAGATGCCAAGCAGATGTCACTTGTAGTCAGAAGAGAGATGTTTAGTCATCTGACTGTGGATCCGATCCGGCACAGGAGCTGTGGCAGGGCAATGTGCAAGGGTGCCGAGGAGCTCCCACTCTGCAAATGTGGTGTTATAGGGTTCACTGTGGCATGTAGTGAACGAGAGGACTTTCCTTTTCATCCGCAGTTTGAGGGTGTGAAAGGCTGGGGGTAGTTCTCCTATGCAGAGGCTCAAGCATAGTGCTCGGCAATCGCTTTTGCGACAGTAAATAACACACCATTGATGTTAATGCCAGGGGCACCTGTTGGGGTCTGGTAGCCAAAGAGATGTCTGATATTCATCCAGACTTGAGAAGGTAACGTATGGCATGCAATGGTAGACACATACGTCTCCCAACACTTCTGTTTCCGTTGTTTTATAAGCTGGCGAATGCAGGCACGGAGAAGCTTAAAGGCTATTAGGTGCTGTAAGGAAGGGAGCCGCGTATGTCAATGCAGAGCTCGCCGATGCTCTTTAATTGCATCAGTGACTTCCGGCAACCACCAAGGGACTGTCTTTCATTGGGGGCACCCAATAAAAGAACAAGACATCACGTTTTCTGCCGCAGAAACGATCATTGTAGTGACCTGCTCAATGACAACATCGATGGCATCATGTGGGGGAGATTCAGCGGTGACAGCAGAGGTGAAGGTCTCCCAGTCTGCCTTGTTTAAAGCCCATCTGGGTAGGTGTCTGTGGGTATGATGCTGGGGGAGTGACAGGAAGATGGAGAAGTGGTCACTACCACACAGGTCGTCATGTGCTCTCCAGTGGACAGATGAGAGAAGGCCAGGGCTGCAAACTGAGACATCAATGGCTGAATATGTGCCATGTGCCACACTGAAATGAGTGGGGGCACCTGTATTTAAGAAGCAGAATTTTCGACCTCCCAACCTCGGTCAGTAAGCATGGCGCCAACCCACAAAGGGTTATGCATGTTAAAATACCCCAAAAGTGGGAAAGGTTTAGGGAGTTGATTAATCAGTGCAGCCAATACGTTCAGGGGTACTGCTCCATCTGGAAGAAGATATACATTGCAGACAGTTATTTCCTGCATCGTCCGTATCCTGACAGCAACAGCTTCTAGAGGGGTTTGAAGGGGCACAGGTTCACTACATACTGAGTTCAGGACACAGACGCAAACTCAACCTTGACACTCTATTATAGTTGCTACGGTTCCTGTAATATACATTACAGCCGTGGAAGGCAGGGGTCCGCATTGCCGGGAACCAGATTTCCTGGAGGGCAATGCAGAAAGTAGGTGTAAAGCTTAACAGTTGCCGTAGCTCAGACAGGTGGTGGAAAAAACCACTGCAATTCCACTAGAAGATTACGTGATTGTGAGACTGAGAAGGCATGAAACACTCAATGAGGCAGTCTACGCCTCAGGGTCACCTGCTGACAGCAGATGAGAACCTGTGCGATCGACATCCATTGTGTCTGAGGGCCCAGCAAGATATAGATCCCCAGCAGACGCCAGAATCCCCACCTCATCCACAGACACAGAGCTTGTAGGTAGTGTTGGTATGGGTGCCACCGCAGTGCCTTGGTTCTTGGAGTCTTTTTCTTTTTAATTAACTTCTCATTTTCTTTTTAGGTTTCTCTCACTGCTCCTTAGGTTTGTCCAACTGGGAGGGCTTCAATGACTCAGTCTCAGGAACTGAGGAGGATTATGAAGCCCTACAACCAGGTACCTGTGGTTGCATCAGCCACTAGCGGGTGTCAGCTCTTTGCCACTGGTAGGAACCTGGGAAGGGAAAGATCCAAGGGATCCCTTCCTGGTGAGAGGAGCCGAAGAAGACATACACTTCTCCGGCTGAGAAATGGGGACTGACGTCCCCAATGAGTGTGTGAGTGTGTGTGTGTGTGAGTGTGTGTGTGTGTGTGTGTGTGTGTGTGGGGGGGGGGGGGGGGGGTGTTGCTCCTGAAGTAAGTTGTGCACGAGCAACAGGGAGGGAAATGTCACCCACCATCAACGAGGCAGGTGGAGTCTGACAGCTCTGAGAGCTAACTGTACGCAGCAGAACGGAAGATGGTAGAAGCGGTGTCATAGCGGCAGTGTAGGTTGACATCATATGCACAGGATGTCGCCTCTCATATTTCCTCTCAGCCTCAGTGTAGGTCAGTCGGTCCAGGGTCTTGTACTCCATTATTTTTCTTTCTTTCTGGAGAATCCTGCAATCTGACGAGCAAGGCGAATGGGGCTCTCCGCAGTTGACAGATGGGAGGAGGGGCGCAGGGAGTATTGGAATGTGAAAGACGTCCACAATCCTGACAGGTGATGCTGGAAGTACAGCGGGAAGATCTATGGCCAAACTTCCGGCATTTAAAGCACCGCATCGGGGGAGGGATATATGGGTTTACGTCACAATGGTAAACCATCACCTTGATCTTCTTGGTCAATGTGTCACCCTCTAAGGCCAAAATGAAGGCACTGGTGGGAAACCGATTATCCCTTGGACCCTGTTGGACACGCCGGACGAAATGGACACCTCGCTGCGCTAAACTGGCGTGCAGCTCATCATCAGACTGCAAAAGAAGGTCCATGTGAAATATGATACCCTGGACCATATTTAAGCTCTTATGGGGCGCGATGGAAACAGAAACATCCCCCAGCTTGTCATCAGAGGCGAGTAGTACCTGTGACTGGGCTGAGGATGCTGTTTGGACCAATACCTCCATCTCCCCAAACTTGTCCTCTAAATGCTCCACAAAAAATTGAGGTTTCATTGACAAGAAAGATTCCCCATCAACTTCTTTTGTACGTAATATGTACTGGGGTGTATAAGCTTCACCGCCAGTCTTAGCTTGGCGTTCCTCCCATGGTGTGGCCGGGGGAGGGGAATGATTTGGGGTTGCATCTGTTGGCAGTGAAGTTAGACTTTGATCACTTAGAGACTGCTGGTGTTTGACCATCAGCAAGAGATGATGTACTATGCTTCATGGCGTGTCAGGCACGTGACAGTAAAAAATTGTTACAATCAGTGTTGTAACACACAACCAACTCTGTACAGATGGTCCTTTGTCGCTCGTTATGGTCTTCTAGGTGGCGAGGAACCAAGTGAGCCCACACCTTTGAGTACCCCCACTGATGGATGAGTGCGCCAGCACTACCAACAGAGACATATAGTTAAGCAGTGATCTGTTTAATTGTGATTTATCAATCCCCTTGGATGAGAGTGTCCATATGTTCCAATATTGCAGGATTCACAGCTATGAGTGTGTGGCTGACAGGCGGGAGAACGGACAGGTTTGCGTGACCTTGTTGCGATGAAGACAGAGAGCTTGCCCTATGACTCACTTCATGGAACTATAGGAGCTGGAGGAGGATGTGCTATAATGTCTCACAACAATTTCCCTATTTACTCATCCGAAACTGGCCAAGGGGAAAAAAAAAATTCTTGCATTACTTATTGAACATCCCTTGTATATTTAGTATACTCTGACTACAATATATGATACATAACATGTTACTATAGATGTTGAGAGAAACCTGTCAGTTTGAGGAATATTACATGCATTATGCTCCAGACAACAGTACCAAAAACTGAACAGGCAATCAAAATTCACCTCACTGACTAACTGTTATGATATCTGAACGATTACAGATAAATAAATATAATTCCTAATATTGCTTTATCTAATGTTATGCCGTGTTGACACAAAACTGCAATATCCTTGGTGTTGTTGATCAAAAGCAATATATTCTCAACATAACTGCGCTGTTAGGCAGGTAACAGATACTTAGTCATACTGTACTGACATTCATCGTGGCCCCCCCCCCCCTCGCATAGTCCTCAGTTTACAGAGTGATCATACAAACAGAGTGTTTTTCCCACATGTGGCCAGTGTCAACTGAAATGCACTGTGGGGTGGGGGGCGAAATTGCCAGCCCCATCCAACAAACAGTGGTCTGTATTGTTGACGTGAATTCCAGATTAAATGCATGGTATAAAATACAAGGTTAATCTATTTTTTTTATAAGTACAGGACTCTGTTTCTGTGGCAGTTGGTCACACTGTTAGGAAGAGTGCTTCACGTGCTGTGTGTAAACATGCACACGCTGCGCTGAGGCATTCAATCTTGGCTTGGCAGCTGTTGAGAATGGAGCTCCCGTTGGATGTTACTGCCAAGCTCGAATTGCATGCAGTTATTCGGTTTTTGAACGCAAAGTGCACTGCGCCAATTGAAATCCATTGCCAATTGACAGAAGTGTGTGGTGAGTCATACACGGATGTGAAAAATGTTCGTAAGTGGTGTAGAGAGTTTGCAGCTAGTCGGACCGAAATTCATGATGAACGAAGGAGCGGGAGAGCATCAATTTCTGAGGAGACAGTGTTGAAACTTGAGCAAAGCATGCGTGAAGAGGAATGCTGAGCAAGGGCGTACACATTCTCCATGATAACGCTCGCCCACACACCGTTCGGCAAACCGTTGCTCTTCAGCAACAGTTTCAGTGGAACATAATCACCCACCCACCCTAAAGTCCTGACTTGGCACCCAGTGACTACCACCTGTTCCCTAAGTTAAAAGAACATTTGGTCGGAAAGCCATTCAGCTCCGATGACAAGGTGAAAGAAGAGGTTCATAACTTTCTGAACAGCATGGCGACGAGCTGGTATGACATGGGCATACAAAAACTGCCACAGCGTCTACAAAAATGGCTCGAGAGAAAAGGTGATTATGTCGAAAAATAGCTAAATGTTAAAGCTGTAAACTGATGTAAACCATTGTAGAAATAAACAGGTCTATGTACTTATAAAAAAATAGGAGACCTTACTTTTGGGATTAACCTCGTAGTATGGCCGTAGCCTTACAGTGTTGATTAGTCAAGAAACTCCCAAAGTTTACATTCTAGGTGATGTGTGCCTGGCAACAAATCAGCACCTCTACTATACACCTTTACTCTTAAATTATTTTCATTCTATGAGGACTTTCTATTACTAACATAAAGTTCAAATATTTTGAAAAATGTAAAAGTGTAATGGGCTTGGAAAAGGGAATCCTAAGAACCGAACCCACTGTGTTGGGTCACTATACCTAGACAAAACTGTCAAACGAATATGCCAAGGATCTCTCCAGATTTCATATTTGTGAGGTACCAATCTCTTCTTCAATGGTGTGTGGCTGTGGAACTGTAAATTAGCAACAAATAAGTTGGACCTAGTTTGCACAATGCAGAACAAATGCACAATTGCTGGAACTGAAACAAATAGTAAAATATATTGCAAATTTTTAAAAACTTCTTTCCATTCTTGATAAAACTGATCTTCAAGTATTCTGTAACGTAAAGGTATTACCGAATGAGAGCATCAACCTCTGTCTAGCTTAGGGATAGTCAAGAACTCTGCAAGCATGCAGATCTCTCACACTGGACTGCACACTCCCCCCACCACTACACAACCTTGTCCAAGAGAGAAGATGAAAAACTGTGAATGAGCCACATAAGATGGTGAAACAGTCATAAAGGAAGAATGAACAACATACACAGCCTGGTTACATATTTTTCAACAACATGGAACCCAAGCAAAACAAATTTTCAAAATAATGTCAATGAACACATAAAAAAAATCTACTCACCAAGCGACGGCAAGGAAAAAACACACACACACACACACACACATACACACACACACACACACACACACACACACACACACACACACACACAGACGTGCGCACACGCAGACACACATGCAGGCGCGTGCACGTGCGCGCACGCGCAAGCGCGCGCACACACACACACGCATGCACGCACACACACACACACACACACACACACACACACACACACACACACACAAAACGATTTAACTTTTACAAGCTTTCGGACCCAGTGGCTCCTTCTTCTAGCAGAAGAGTGAAGGGAAAGGAAGAGGGGTGAGGGGTGTAGGAAAAAGGCTGAAGAGGCTTAGCGAAAGGGGCACAGTTTAGAAAAGTCACCCAGAAACTTGGGTCAGGGGAGACTTACCAGACGGGATGAGAAGGAAAGACTGATTGTTAGGGATTGCACTGGACGAGATTTGAAAACCTGAGAGCTCAAAGGTGGAAATCAACAAAAGCAGGTCTTAAATCGAAAAATCACTCCAAGCAAGGCCCCTTTTCTTAACCCAAATATTTCACTGTAATATACAATGTCTTTATACTCTTAATTCAATTACAAAAAAACTGTTGCAACTGACAGTGTAATAATGCTTTCAACTTCAAAAATTTACTGCCATATCACCAGTTTCATCAAATGCTCCATGCCTACAAATTTAGCACAAAGTGCTTCTATATGTAAAATTCTCATACAAAGTGACTGCTGTAATTTTTTGTTTACTCACCATCCATTAAATCTCTAAATTCTTTGTGCCTGATGTTGTGATGCCGTTCCCTAGCAAATTTGCAGCACCTGCCGATTTGTTGTTGTTGTGGTCTTCAGTCCTGAGACTGGTTTGATGCAGCTCTCCATGCTACTCTATCCTGCGCAAGCTTCTTCATCTCCCAGTACCTACTGCAACCTACATCCTTCTGAATCTGCTTAGTGTATTCATCTCTTGGTCTCCCTCTACGATTTTTACCCTCCACGCTGCCCTCCAATGCTAAATTTGTGATCCTTTGATGCCTCAAAACATGTCCTACCAACCGATCCCTTCTTCTAGTGCCACAAACTTCTCTTCTCCCCAATCCTATTCAATACCTCCTCATTAGTTACGTGATCTACCCACCTTATCTTCAGCATTCTTCTGTAGCACCACATTTCGAAAGCTTCTATTCTCTTCTTGTCCAAACTAGTTATCGTCCATGTTTCACTTCCATATATGGCTACACTCCATACAAATATTTTCAGAAACGATTTCCTGACACTTAAATCTATACTCGATGTTAACAAATTTCTCTTCTTCAGAAACGATTTCCTTGCCATTGCCAGTCTACATTTTATATCCTCTCTACTTCGACCATCATCAGTTATTTTACTCCCTAAATAGCAAAATTCCTTTACTACTTTAAGTGTCTCATTTCCTGATCTAATTCCCTCAGTATCACCCGATTTAATTTGACTACATTCCATTATCCTTGTTTTGCTTTTGTTGATGTTCATCTTATATCCTCCTTTCAAGACACTGTCCATTCCATTCAACTGTTCTTCCAAGTCCTTTGCTGTCTCTGACACAATTACAATGTCATCGGCGAACCTCAAAGTTTTTACTTCTTCTCCATGAATTTTAATACCTACTCCGAATTTTTCTTTTGTTTCCTTTACTGCTTGCTCAATATTCAGATTGAATAACACGGGGACAGGCTACAACCCTGTCTCACTCCTTTCCCAACCACTGCTTCCCTTTCATGTCCCTCGACTCTTATAACTGCCATCTGGTTTCTGTACAAATTGTAAATAGCCTTTCGCTCCCTGTATTTTACCCCTGCCACCTTCAGAATTTGAAATAGAGTATTCCAGTTAACATTGTCAAAAGCTTTCTTGAAGTCTACAAATGCTAGAAATGTAGGTTTGCCTTTTCTTAATCTTTCTTCTAAGATAAGTCGTAAGGTTAGTATTGCCTCACGTGTTCCAACATTTCTACGGAATCCAAACTGATCTTCCCCGAGGTCCGCTTCTACAAGTTTTTCCATTCGTCTGTAAAGAATTCGCGTTAGTATTTTGCAGCTGTGACTTATTAAACTGATAGTTTGGTAATTTTCACCTCTGTCAGCACCTGCTTTCTTTGGGATTGGAATTATTATATTCTTCTTGAAGTCTGAGGGTATTTCGCCTGTCTCATACATCTTGCTCACCAGATGGTAGAGTTTTGTCATGACTGGCTCTCCCAAGGCCATCAGTAGTTCTAATGGAATGTTGTCTATTCCCGGGGCCTTGTTTCGACTCAGGTCTTTCAGTGCTCTGTCAAATTCTTCACGCAGTATCTTATCTCCCATTTCGTCTTCATCTACATCCTCTTCCATTTCCATAATATTGTCCTCAAGTACATCGCCCTTGTATAAACCCTCTATATACTCCTTCCACATTTCTGCTTTCCCTTCTTTGCTTAGAACTGGGTTTCCATCTGAGCTCTTGATATTCATACAAGTGGTTCTCTTCTCTCCAAAGGTCTCTTTAATTTTCCTGTAGGCAGTATCTATCTTACCCCTAGTGAGACAAGCTTCTACATCCTTACATTTGTCCTCTAGCCATCCCTGCTTAGCCATTTTGCACTTCCTGTCGATCTCAATTTTGAGATATTTGTATTCCTTTTCGCCTGCTTCATTTACTGCATTTTTATATTTTCTCCTTTCATCAATTAAATTCAATATTCCTTCTGTTACCCAAGGATTTCTATTAGCCCTCGTCTTTTTACCTACTTGATCGTCTGCTGCCTTCACTACTTCATCCCTCAGAGCTACCCATTCTTCTTCTACTGTATTTCTTTCCCCCATTCCTGTCAATTGTTCCCTTATGCTCTCCCTCAAACTCTCTACAACCTCTGGTTCTTTCAGTTTATCCAGGTCCCATCTCCTTAAATTCCCACCTTTTTGCAGTTTCTTCAGTTTCAATCTGCAGTTCATAACCAATAGATTGTGGTCAGAATCCACATCTGCCCCTGGAAATGTCTTACAATTTAAAACCTGGTTCCTAAATCTCTGTCTTACCATTATATAATCTATCTGATACCTTTTAGTATCTCCAGGATTCTTCCAGGTATACAACCTTCTTTTATGATTCTTGAACCAAGTGTTAGCTATGATTAAGTTATGCTCTGTGCAAAATTCCTCTTTCGTTTCTTCCCCCCAATCCATATTGACCTACTATGTTTCCTTCTCTCCCTTTTCCTACTGACGAATTCCAGTCACCCATGACTATTAAATTTTCGTCTCCCTAGACTACCTGAATAATTTCTTTTATCTCGTCATACATTTCATCAATTTCTTCATCATCTGCAGAGCTAGATGGCATATAAACTTGTACTACTGTACTACTGTAGTCGGCATGGGCTTTGTGTCTATCTTGGCCACAATAATGCGTTCACTATGCTGTTTGTAGTAGCTTACCCGCACTCCTATTTTTTTATTCATTATTAAACCTACTCCTGCATTACCCCTATTTGATTTTGTATTTATAACCCTGTAATCACCTGACCAAAAGTCTTGTTCCTCCTGCCACTGAACTTCACTAATTCCCACTATATCCAACTTTAACCTATCCATTTCCCTTTTTAAATTTTCTAACCTACCTGCCCGATTAAGGGATCTGACATTCCACGCTCCGATCCGTAGAACACCAGTTTTCTTTCTCCTGATAACGACGTCCTCTTGAGTAGTCCCCGCACGGAGATCCGAATGGGGGACTATTTTACCTCCGGAATATTTTACCCAAGAGGACGCCATCATCATTTAATCATACAGTAAAGCTGCATGTCCTCGGGAAAAATTACGGCTGTAGTTTCCCCTTGCTTTCAGCCGTTCGCAGTACCAGCACAGCAAAGCCGTTTTGGTTAATGTTACAAGGCCAGATCGGTCAATCATCCAGACTGTTGCCCCTGCAACTACTGAAAAGGCTGCTGCCCCTCTTCAGGAACCACACGTTTGTCTGGCCTCTCAACAGATACCCCTCCGTTGTGGTTGCACCTACGGTACGGCCATCTGCATCGCTGAGGCACGCAAGCCTCCCCACCAACGGCAAAGTCCATGGTTCATTGGGGATGCGTTAAAAACTTACGATAAATTTAATTACGGGAACATATTCTTCATAACACTTGGTTCATTAAAGGTGCTGTCATTTTGCTGAAGAATATGTGGATGACAATTCCACAGTCTGATCAAGGAAATTGTATATTTTTCTGTATACTGCAAAAATAATAGTGAGTATTAATAGCCTGCATCACAGCACTGTGTGCAAAATAATAGGAAATTTCTGTATTATTCTGATAAAGTTTTATTGTAAGTCTTGACATGTGTCCCATACAAAAAAACATTTCACAACACACAGACATCACATGTATTTCTTTTGTCAACAGCCAGTGACAGATAGGAAGCATGATGAAGTAATGTAAACATGTTCAGAGATCACACGAAAGGAAAAGTATTTGGAAGTCATACAGTAAAATGAAAATGATAACATTTCACAGTGAGTAGGAGAAAGTGTTATATTCACAATGCTACATTTCGTACTTGATGTAGTATCCAACAGACTATTCATTTACACAGCAACAATCTAACAAGAGTTACTACAATGCTGGACCCACTGTAAAAGAGAAATCAACTTTCTGGATTCTTGATTAAAACAAACAAATCAGTATTTACTTATTTCCAGCATGCTAGATGGCCAAAAGCAGCAACTTACTATAATTAAATGAAATTACAAAACAGTCAAAGTTGCACAGAAGTCCGGCTTCATTCAAACGGCAACCAGCCTCAGGCTTCTATGCATTATCAAATTATCCAAGTAAGTCCCATCATAACACTATAACGTATGCATGCTAGCCACACTGCTTGTGTGAGTGGCTGAGTGCAAGATACTATTGCTGTACGATATTCCAGTCCTGCATGTTGTTTTGCTGCACACGGCACTGGCCAGCACATGATGGTGCTATGGTGGGACTTGGGTAGACAGTTGGATAATGGACGAAAGTCTGAAACCGGTCACCATTTAAATAAAGACAAACTTCTGCCCAACTTTGACAGTTTTGCTATTTTACTGAAATATATCACTGGTTGGTGTTACATTCCATTTCTCTGCATTATGAAGCGAGTTTTAACAGTACTTGGAACAATGTGGCTTAAAATATTTGATTCTTAGGTCTCAGTAAGTAGTTAAGCACACACACACACACACACACACACACACACACACACACACACACACACAAACGGCAGGAGGGCTAATGCTAAATGTGAAGACAGATTCATGAAGTAGTGAATTTATTACTTTCCTTTACGGAAAAAAGTGTGGCAGTGCAGCATCTGATGCAGCAATGCAATCAAAATCACACGCGGACATATCCTCAGAAGTAGGTGGGACAAAAACCTGGTGGAATTTTGTCAGGTCATCTGCTGGATCTTGCATTCACAATGGAATCTATTTCATGGTAATCACTCTTTTGCCTGCTAGGACTTTTTTTTATATGAATACAGGAACTTGTGTTTCTTTCTGATCTACGTTCCACACCAGTTACTTTCAAATTTACTATGAAGTATGGCACAAACAAAAAAGAATAGTTTTTAAAAATGTTTCCAACGGAATAGAAAAGAAGTAGGTGTAAAGCAGCAGTTGCCTCTCATATTATCAAGTGACACTACTGAACACTAAAACACACACACACACACACACACACACACGAGGTGACAGGGGTACAGAAAATAAAATTTTGGAGCAAGTGTCAATAAATCATGATGCATGTAAAACACTTGTGGGGATTCATACCATACCTAGCAGTCCATAAATATTAGTTCAGCTATCAAATACATGCATTACAGAGAAAGTTAATTGCTAGGATATTTAACAACACTTGCTTGATACTTGATGTTACTCTTCCCATTCTATGTAATTACTCGGCAAGCATTCTGCACTAACAATAAATTCTTCATAACATGACTACCACCACTTACATTTGATAGCATGGAGAAAATATTCTACACCATGTTCATATAACTTCAACGCTTCTTCATAGTTTTTATTCTTGTCTTCTTCTGTTGCTTTAGTGAACAAGTCAATGGCCTTCTGTAAAGTTGATCCTGTCGATTATGTGAAAGAATAATAGAGACTGAGAATTTTCATCTTCCTCTTCTGTGATTCCCACTAATTTTTAGAGGCTTGTGACAACAGATTGCTAGATTGCCTCTTTTGTGCAAACAGCCACTGGACCCGTGAACTTACTTCATACCACTAACAAGTAATGAAGAACAACAAGTGCTGACCCCACAATTCTGTCGAACTGAAGGACGTTGAGCTGACCGAAAAAATGCTGCACCCAATGCCAAAAGAAACAGTATAGCATTGCACTAATAAATGGGATGTTGTGCTGTATCAAGTAGTTCCGAGAAGGACTGAGCAAAGGCCAACACGTATCGAGTAGTGTCAAGATAGATCGAACCTTGGACCGCACATTTTGCACACAGAATTTTTAAATATTGTGGCTGACTCTGGTCTACATGATGGCTTTGAGAGCAATTAAAAATGTTCAGCCTTTCACTCAGCTCTGACTGCCACAGATCATGATGAGCAGGCGTCTGATGGCATCTGTTGTGAAATGATTGATTAAATTTGGAACATACCCAATGCTCCTTTAACACTGTCATAGTATTCAAACACAAGCTGATTAATGTAGAGTCATTCCCATCCTGCCAAGAACCCATCTACAGTGCCTCCTCCTGGTTGTTGTTCTATCTGGGTGGGGTCCCCACTTGTTGTATCAGTCCTTCTAGGAAGATCTCCAAGTACATGTTGGATGGAACCTCAGAGTCATTGAGCCGTTTTTCATTAACATGTTGTTTTTGTATATCACTTCAGGTATTTTACTGACAGTATTTAATTCACATGATTGAGTTTGAAATTAAAAAAATTCATCTTTAGGCTCGCTTGCAGCAGTTCAACTCTACCACAAAAATTGAAGTACCTAAATTGATCCAAAATTTGCAGGAAAGTTTTGGTAGAATGTAAATATTTTTGGATTAATGGAGACCACTCACCAAAAAGCAGAAGTGCTGATTCATCAACACGCGCACACAAAAAGAAAGAAAAGTTGCTAGTTTTCATAAGAGTAATCCTTTTTCAAGCTAGAGTAAAGTGGGCATTACACAACAACCCGCTGTGAATGGTACTGGTCTAGCGCACCAGCCATCCAGCGGTATAACGAGTGAAACTATGAAAATTAGCAGACACATTATCCATGCACCAGAATAGAGAGCAGTTCTAGATTGCCGTCAATCCGCACATGCGCAATAGGCAGGGATAACTCATGCACAGGTGGCCCGTACCCTGATGGGGTATGACAAATTGCGCAGGCTATGCATCTGGGTCTTCCACTGGGATATGATCCTTGTTACAAGGGGGTTAGGATTGGGAGGGACACATGGATGGACCAGGACGTTGTGGAGGTTGGTGACAGAATACCACTTTAGGGGGAGTGGGAGGGTCTCGGGTAGGATGTCCCTAATTTCAGGTCTTGATGATAGATAATCAAAGCCCTGTTGAAGGGTATGATTCAGTTGTTCCAGTTCAGGGAGGTCCTGGGTGATGAAGGGGACACTTCTTTGTGGCTGGTTCTTGGGGTGTTGGGAGGACTGGGGGTTTCAGGGGAAATGGCATGGGAGATCTATTTGTGAACTAGGTCTGGAGGACAGTGCCTGCCTGTGAAGGCCCTGATCAGACCCTCGACATACTGAGCAAAAGAGTTCCTGTCACTGCAGGTACACTGTCCCCAGGTGATCAGGTTGTATGGGAGAGATTTTTTGGTGTGAAAGGGATGACAGCTGTTGAAATGCATGTACTGTTGGTGGTTGGTGTTTAATGTGGACAGAGGTGAGGATGGAGCCATCACAGAGGAGGAGGTCAACATTTAGGAAGGATGACATGAAGCGGATGGAAGAAAAGGTGTTGAGGTTGTGAAGGAACAAAGATAGTGTGTCTTGGTTCTGAGTCCAAATCATGAAATACCATCAGTGAACCTAAACCAGACAAGGGGTTTGGTGTTTTAGGAGGCTAGTATGGTCTCCTCTAGATGGCCCATAAACAGGTTGGTTGTGGTGTGCGTACTGTAAGACCTTCGGTACACACATCATCAGATTATTTGACTTGTCACTCTAATGAAGTAGGTGAGTGTCAGCAATATGTCTCGTGGTCTTATCGTGGCGTGTTTATCTTCCGCCATTAGGTTAGACGATAGAAATGCCACTTGCACGCTTAGATTAGCAGATTGATAGTGACCGACTTTAAACAGAACTTGATTAATTTTCACACACATTTATTAAAATAATAACAGCATAAAAATAACTTAACTTGGTTCTGGATGCTATTTACAATTGACATTCTGAAGTTCCTTCGGTCTTGGTACGTTAATCTTATTCTCACATATCTCTGATACTTGACAAGTGTCTAAACATTTATCTTCATGGCTATGTACAGGAATATGGTAATCTTATTAGGTGCAGACTGAAACTTGACTATAAACTAATGCAGACTGGTGCAGACTAACTAATCGGAGGTCTGTACACTTATTATAATACCTCGCGTGTTCAGGTATCACAGCCCAAGTGTGATCCGCGAGGAGAAAAGGTTCTACATCAGCAGCAATTGGCTGCGTTACATACTAATACGCGGATCGGCGGAATCAGAATTTGGTCCGTCTCTAAGACAGCACAATCTCGTAGTGCGGAGACGGACAAGCGCTGCACTGTTGTGCTTAGCGGGGTGCACTCTACTGGGAAAGTTGTGTACGCGCTGACTACGCGGAACTACGTACACAACAGTGGCAATCAGTTTTTAAGTAGGGACGTGGTGTCAACAGTGACAAGTACAATGGAGATGGTGAAAAGTTGGTGAAGGAAGTGGTTGGTGTCTTTGATGTGAGAGGCACACTTTCATATCTCATTATTTTTTTCTCCTATGTTTCTGTACACTTTTAATGTATTTGTGCGTATTTTTAAGTGTTTTTATGCATTTTAGCATATTTTTGTGTAGCTGTATGTGTGTGCATGTCTTTTGCCCCCCCCCCCCCCATTCAGGTCCTCTCACAACCATCAACACCTATTTTGCCCATTCCCGGTTTATTTACACTATTCCAGCCCCTGTTCCATCTTTTTGAACCAATTCAGAAAAGTATTTCTTTCCCTGGTTAAAACCCAGTTTCATATTCTATTTCTCAAATGCTGCCTAAACCATGGAATTTCCCTAACAGCTTAACCATAAAGACTTCTTTCTCTGTATCCCACCCTTCCTTTCACATTGACCTACACCTTTTCAGATTCTGCCAGTCCCTGGCCTTCACAAACCTGGTACTGCAAAAATACACCTCCATGGCACATGCATTGTAGAACCACCTCTGCTTCCTCCACAAGATACTACTACTCTGCAATCCCTACTCCATACAGCACATCTCTGAAATTGAAGTGCTTGCTCTCCAGCACTTGGAGGAGCATTCCAGACATCATCCCCATAAGTTATCCAATGTGTTGATATCCTACTGCAACTTTGGGGCACCACTATCCAAACCCTTACCCTACCCACAGTGTTTTTCCTCGTCCACCTCCTACTGCACCTAAACCCTGCCTAGCTAACCTTTTCAACTTGCCACATCCCCCAAAACTCCCTACCAATTCTCCACCAAATCCAGGGCCCAAGCATTCCCTTAACTCTGTTGTTAACCTTTCCGTAAAAACTCTCAGCTCCACAGAAGATTCGCTCCCATCCAAAGGCTCCACCTTCAGGCCTACACCCAGATTTAACCATAATAGATCTACCCTCCTCCTCCTGATCCCTGTAATGGAAGCACTCCAACCAAAACCATCTGAATTCCAACACTGAACCCTGACTCTACCAGTTCACACAACCATCCAACTATGATCCTCTCCCATTACCACCCAGTGGTCACCTTACAGGAATTTGTTACCTCCAACTCACCATACCTCCCAAGGTACCTTCCTCACAAAACCAACCTTTCAGTACAAGAAAGAATAGTCATACACAGCCCCAAAACAAATCCTGATTTAATCGTCCTGCCTGCGGAGAAAGGTTCATAGGTTCCACTACTGTTGCTATGAATCGCAGTGACTACCTGGCAGAAGACCTCCACCAATTACCTGACTCCTCCACCTATAAACTCTGATAGAGTGATCCCACACCAGAAGTCCATCATAACCTCCAATCCCTGCTTAAAGCCTTAGGCCCTTCTCAGAACCTCTCCCTTGAATACATTTCCCTCCTCACTCTAACGATACCCTGCACACCCCCAAAATCCACAAACCCAACAATCCTGGAGCCCCATTGTGGCTGATTATTGTGCCCTCATTGACCAATACCTCCAACCAATTGCCTGTAATCTAGCCTCCCACATCAGACACCAACCACTTCCATCACTGCATCTCCACCACCCCCACCCCCTTACCTCCTGTATCCCTATTCTCATTGTTGATGCCACTTGCCTGTAAGTCTATATCCCTCACGCCCATGGTCTTACCGCTATTGAACACTATCTTTCCCAACATCCTTCACGCCCACTGCCTAATACCTCATACATCTTACTAACTTTTCCTAACCCACAATTACTTCTCCTTTGAGGGGAAAGTATACAAACAGATCTGTGGCACAGCCATGTGCACCTGTATGGCACCCTCCTATGCCAACGTGTTTATTGACCACCTAAAGGCCTCCCAAAATGCCCAACTGCTAGCCTGGTTTAGGTTCACTGATTATATCCTCAAGATTTGGACTCAGGGCCAAGACACCCTATCTTCATTCCTTCACAACTTTAACACCTCCCATCAGTTTCATGTGGTCTTCCTCAAGCCAGCAGGCTATCTTTCTAATGTTGACCACCTCCTCTCTAATGGTTCCATCCTCACCTCTGTTCACATTACACACAACCACCAACAGTACCTGCATTTCGACAGGTGTTGCCACTTTCACACCAAAAAATCTCTTCCATACAGCCTGGTCACCCATGGACATTGTATCCGCAGTGACAAGAACTCCCTTGCACAGTATGCTGAGGGTCTGACCAAGGCCTTCACAGACAGGCACTATCCCCTATATCTAGTATACAAATGGATCTCCCATGCCATTCTCTTATACCCTGGACTGGAACAACTGAACCATACCCTTCGCCAGGACTTTGATTACCTATCAAGTCCTGAAATGAGGGACATCCTACCAGAGATACTTACCACCCCTCCTATAGGGGTGTTCCATCACCCACCCAACCAATACAACATCCTAGACCATCCCTATGCCACTCCCAATCCCAGTCCCTTGTAACAAGGATCATATCCCTATAGAAGACCCAGGTGCATGGTCCGCACAGTTAATCCTAACCCATCAGGGAACATGCCACCAGTGGAAGCAGCCCTGTCATTTACCAGCTCTGCTGCAATCATTGCATACCTTTTTATATTGCAGTATGACTACCAATCACCTGTCCACCAGGATGAACAGTCACCACCAAACTGTGGCCAAGAGCAAAGTAGACCACACTGTGGCACAACACACAGTTGAACATAACATGCTTGAATTCTGTGGCTGCTTCACTACTTGAGCCATCTGGATCCTCCTCTCCATCACTAGCTTTTCTGAACTGCACAGATGGGAGTTATCCTTACAACACCTTCCCCCATCCTGTAATTATCCCAGCCTCAACATAGTCATGAATACAAACAGTGATCCAGGTACTGTCAATTTTTTTTTTTTTTTTAATTGCAGTCTTTTATCACAATATAAAGTCCTTCGACGATGACTGGTTTCAGTCAGTAATGACCATCTTCAGATCTGTTATACACCATATCCTAATGTGATAAAGCTGTAATGGCATTGTCAAAACATATAAATACACTCAACAAAGCTTCGTCAGGTAGAACTAAAATATGGTGTAAAATAGGCCCATTGTCCACACAGTCTTTTTGCAACAGGCATTATATTCAATCTATAACAACATACTGTCCCTCCACCCAACAGTTTGCCCCCTTCTGCCCTGTCACCTAATTCCCATTCTTGTCTCCCACCTCTGCCAATGCACCCGCCAATCTTTCTCCTCTCCTTTTTCATTCTTTTTTTTCCTCCTCACCTCCCTGCCACAGATGCTGTGTCTGTTGCCATTCTAGTCCCAGCACATCCCACCGGAAAGTGTTCATCTCTCTCCTCACCAGAACACTATTATCCCTTCCCCTTCCCTGTCCCCTCCAAACTGCTGCTTGTATCCCACGTGATAGCTGCATTCCAGCCCGAGATTCTGGAGATGGCAGTTGTGTGCACGAGGTGTGCTTTCTTGTGTATAAATGGTGTGTATATCTCTTTTGCTTATGAAGGCTGTGGCAGAAAGCTTTATGTAAGTGATTCTTAATTGTGCCTGTATGCAACTTAACGTGTCTTTTTCATGGCAAACAGCAAACTATCTTTTCCTGCATTGTTCATTTGTGAAGTATATCACAATTACTACCAAATCAGATAAAATGTTTTCAAAAATTTGATAAGTAAAATCTCACACGTAAATAAAGAATCACAGTTTTACTCACCCAAGCAACGATATTGTCTGTAAAGTTTTTCCTAAGCCCATTTCATCGGCGAGAATCCCATTAATACCATTTTCATAAAGAGATATCATCCAATTTAGACCACGCACTTGGTAATCTCTCATCTCCCCATTCTTGATGTAATGCGGTGATTGGTCAAACGATATTATGGTCTTTCGATTTGAATTTGTCTCTGCAAGAAGCTCTTCATCTTCTTCCTGCTCAGTTTTCCGATGCCGATGACTGTCAGACACAAGAAACAACACTCATTACCTCACACTGTGTTTTGATGAATTTACATTCACTCAATTGAGAAATTTGCTTACAATTAAATCAATATTGAGAAATAACTGAACCTCTTAACAATTTTTGAACAGCTCTTCCATGAGAGAAATAAATTAATTAATATAAATACTTTTTTTACTTTGTACAAGCTACATGAAGGGCAAGTGACAGCACTGTTTACCACAATCCTTCTAGTTTCTTATTTTGTTCACTGAAACTAGTTTATCTATAACATTCTCCAAATCTAAGAAAAGAATTGTATTTGGTTTTTCTCATACATACACACACTACTTCCTTTGCATGTTATTCTGTAAAACAGAGGAATCCTGAACTGAGCCAAGTAGAAGATAACACATAGCAGATATGTCAATAACATTTGTTCTCTGTCAGAGTATTGAAAATTGTATCAAAGTTAGACCAACAAAAGTAAAAAGACGTACATTATTCCTGGAGAATAGAAAACACAGTTTGATTTGAACCTCTTACTTCAATGTCTCATTATGGTACTTGTACATTTATTAAACTTCTCTGTGATGTTGCTTGAAAGTAAATTTCTCTTTCCTTAAAGATTGCTGAAAGTTGAACATTTTTAACTTATATTGCCAATGTTTACTCTTCAATTCATAGTCGCAAACTTACATTCCTTTGGTGCTGACTACATTTAATGGTGCTTCATCTTGCTCTGGGGAGTGCTGTAACTGGCAATCACACACAATTACGTTTCTCCTTCATATTAAATGTTTGTCACTGTTGACCCAGTCATTTCTCGTGCAAATGATCTTGTGGGAACAAGAGACCGACCAATGAAGTGCATTGTTTCTTCTTTGGATGAGTAGCTGATTTCTCTGGTTTGATGTTTATGCTTTGTTTTGTTCAGAGTTTTACTTCTGACATTAATCCAAATAAAATAAATGTCTCTAAGCATATGTGGGTTTGATTTCTCACCTACAAAATTGGTGACCCCGAAAACAAGACCGGTTTAAGTTGCAACAATTTTTCTTCAGATAACTTCAGTTAAACTTGAAAGGCACAAGTAATTTTTCACAAACCCTTGCTGACATTATCCTGCAGCTGCAAAAAGAGATTGAAGTCTTACAACAGTCGATGCTGTGAGACAACAGCATGACGGACACGACGAAATCACAAACTCCAGTGATAACTACAGCTTCGTGAAAGCGCACACACACAAAAAAGTTTCCGCCTGCAGTTTCGTTTGTGCCAACTGTGCCACGCCCACAATTGCGGGCACCTCCATTTACGTCCTCACAACCAGACATATGGTTTGCAATTTTGGAAAGCATTTTCTTACAACAATGGAGGACATTGAGCAATTTACACTAGCAATTAGCAACTTGGACCAGAGAGCAACAACGATAGTTTCCGATGTCATTCTACACCCACCCCATCAACAAGCATACCTCGCCCTGAAGACTTCGCTAATCACTCGCTGCACAGAGTTACCCGAGCAGAGGCTTTCACAAGAGCTTTACCAGGAGAAACGAGTGGACAGAAACCCATCAGAATTTTGGAGAAATTTGTGAGCAATAGTGGATTGTAGCGTAATATCTAATGAGTTGCTGCAACATATCAGGTGTCAACAGCTTCCGACTCAATTACAGTTGACATTAATAGTGTATGAAGGACAACCATAGGATAAATTCCTGCAAGTAACTGATAGAGCATATGCCACATTGGAATCAACCACTGTGACATGAGTAGCAGTGACAAATAAGAGTGTCACAACAGAAGGTGAGGAACACACATCGCAGTTTTTGGTAGAGCCGATGCTGAATTGTGCCGCCACATTTTGTCGATAATCACGGGACATTGCTGGGGAACTTCGAGAGTTACAGACCATAATGGGATGAGGGTTTTTTTTTTTTGTGGTTTTAGGGCGCAAAACTTCTATGGTCATTAGCGCCCAGCCCGTGACTTAGGAAACAGGAAAAAACCCAAATTTAAAACCAGCAGCAATGGGAACAAAGTCATAAAATTTGAGAAACTAAAAGCAGAAGGAATGCTTAAAAATCCACTACAGAAAGGGGTTGATTGTCCCCAAAAAAAGCTTCAAATGACTGACGTCATTTCACTGTCACTAATAAACTGGAGAACGCGGTCGGCTGAGCGCGTGTCATCTGCTAAAATCGACGATAGATCAGGCGATAGCTGTAGACGGGAGCGTAACGGATTAAAATAGGGGCATTCAATTAAAAGGTGTCTGACCGTCCACAGCTGAGAGCAGTGGGGAAAGAGTGGGGGAGGATCGCCGCTTAAAAGATGTCGATGGCTAAAAAGACAGTGCCCTATCCGGAGTCTAGCTAAAATTACCTCCTCCCGACGACGCGTTCGTGAGGAAGAGGTCCAAGCGCAAGGAAGGGCTTTCACTTCCCGCAATTTATTATGGGGAAGTGTTGACCAATGCGCATGCCATAAATGAGCAACTTGGCGACATAAACCGCTCCGTAGATTGGTGAAGGGAAGCGACTGAATAGCTGGCCGAGGAAGAGAGACTGCAGCCTTGGCCGCTATATCAGCCGCCTCATTCCCACAGATACCAGCGTGTCCCGGGAGCCAGAGGAACGCCACCGAGACGCCCCCCAGGTGGAGCAAGCGCAGACAGTCCTGAATCCGGTGGACCAGAGAGTGCACAGGGTAAAGAGCTTGGAGAGTTAGGAGAGAGCTGAGAGAATCTGAGCAGATTACGTACTGTATCCGCTGATGGTGGCGGATGTAGTGGACAGCCTGGAGAACAGCGTAAAGCTCCGCAGTATAAACCGAACACTGGTCGGGAAGCCGAAAGTGATTTGGGGTGTCGCCAACAATATAGGCACTCCCTACACCTAACGATGTTTTCGAGACGTCGGTGTAAATAAATGTGGCGTCCGTCATTTGTGCACATAGAGCAACAAATACCCGACGATAAACAAGTGACCTTGGGAAATCGACAAAGGTCTCGGAGCAGGCAGATCCGGGGACGGAGCCAAGGCGGTGCTGTACCCCAAGTTGTCAAGAAGGTTTTAGGAAAGCGGAAGGAAAGAGAATGGAGCAGTTGATGGAAGCGGACTCCCGGGGGTAGTAGGGAGGAGGAGCGGCCTGCATACCCTACATCAAAGGAGGCGTCGAAAAAAAGGTCATGGGCTGGATTAGCAGGCATGGAAGACAGATGGCTAGCATAACGACTCAGAAGGACTGCCCGCCGATTGGACAGCGGAGGTTCAGCAGTCTCAGCATAAAGGCTTTCCACAGGGCTGGTGTAAAAAGCTCCAGACACTAAACGTAATCCACGGTGGTGGATAGAGTCGAGACACCGAAGAATAGACGGCCGAGCAGAGGAGTAGACTATGCTTCCATAATCCAATTTCGAGCGCACTAAGGCGCGGTAGAGGCGGAGAAGGACCACTCAGTCCGCTCCCCAGGAGGTACCATTCAGGACACGGAGGGTGTTAACGGAACGCAGACAGCGAGCCGAAAGATAGGAAACGTGGGAGGACCAGCACAGTTTTCTGTCAAACATAAGACCCAAGAATTTAGCGACGTCGGAACACGGAAGGTTGACAGGACCTAGATGTAAGGAGGGCGGAAGAAACTCCTTACGTCGCCAAAAATTAACACAAACGGTCTTACTGGGTGAGAAACGGAAGCCGGTTTCGATGCTCTACGAGTGGAGGCGATCGAGACAGCCTTGAAGACGTCTTTCAAGAAGTCTGGTCCGTTGAGAGCTGTAGTAGATCGCAAAATCGTCCACAAAGAGGGAGCCCGAGACATCAGGAAGGAGACAATCCATAATTGGATTTATGGCGATGGCAAACAGTACAACACTCAGCGCGGAGCCCTGGGGTACCACGTTTTCTTGGGAGAAAGTACGGGAGAGAGTAGTGTTCACCCGCACCCTAAATGTGCACTCTGCCATAAATTCGCGACGAAAAAGGGGCAGCCGGCCTCGAAAGCCCCAAGAGAACAGTGTGCGGAGGATGCCTGTCCTCCAACAGGTATCGTATGCTCTCTCCAGATCAAAAAATATTGCCACCGTTTGGCGTTTCCGGAGAAAATTGTTCATGATATAAGTGGAGAGAGCAACAATATGGTCAACTGCAGAACGATGCTTTCGGAATCCGCATTGGGCTGGTGTTAAAAGACTGCGGGATTCCAGCCACCAAGCTAAACGGTAATTCACCATACGCTCCAAAACCTTACAGACACTACTCGTGAGAGAAATGGGGCGATAGCTAGAGGGGAGATGTTTGTCCTTTCCAGGTTTCGGAACGGGAACGACAATAGCTTCCCGCCATCGTCTGGGAAAGGTACTGTCGGTCCAAATTTGATTATCAAGACGAAGGAGGTAATGCAGACTATGGGTTGATAAATGCAGCAACATTTGGACATGGATACCATCCGGTCCTGGGGCGGAGGAGCGAGAAGAAGAGAGGGCATGTTGGAGTTCCCGCATGGAGAAAACAGTATTGTAGCTTTCGTGATTTTGAGAGGACAAAGCAAGATGTCGCACTTCCGCTGCACGTTTCTTCGGGAGAAACGCTGGCGGGTAATTTGAAGAGCTCGAAATCTCAGCAAAGTGCTGACCCAATGAGTTAGAAATTGCGACGGGGTCCACTAAGGTATCATGCGCGACAGTGAGCCCAGAGACCGGGGAGAAACTAGGCGCGCCGGAGAACCGTCGAAGCCGACTCCAAACTTCCGAGGAGGGAGTGAAGGTGTTAAATGAGCTAATAAAGAATTTCCAGCTTGCCTTCTTGCTATCGCGGATGACGCGACGGCATCACGCACGGAGCTGCTTATATCGGATACAGTTGGCCAAAGTTGGATGGTGACGGAAAATGCGAAGAGCACGTCGCCGCTCACGTATTGCGTCACAGCAGGCCTCGTTCCACCAAGGAACTGGGGGGCGCCGGGGCAATTCGGAGGTGCGTGGTATTGAACGTTCCGCAGCTGTAAGAATAACGTCGGTAATATGTGTGACCTCATCGTCAACGCTGGGAAAGCGACAGTCATCGAATGTCGCTAGAGACGAAAAAAGTGTCCAATCGGCTTGGGCAAACTTCCAGCGTCGCGAGCGCATATATGGCAGTTGAGGCTGCAGTCTAAGAACACATGGAAAGTGGTCACTCGAGTGTGTATCATCAAGGGCGAACCATTGGAAGCGCCGAGCTAGCGGAACAGTACCGACCGCAAGGTCCAATTGAGATAAATTTGTCGTGGAGGCAGACAAAAATGTGGGGACCCCAGTGTTGAGGCAAACTAGATCCGCTTGGTGGAAGACGTCTAGCAATAGTGAGCCACGTGGACAAGGATGTGGAGATCCCCAAAGCGGGTGGTGGGCATTTAAGTCCCCAACCAGCAAATAGGGGGGTGGAAGCTGACCAAGAAGATGAAGGAGATCAGCTCGTGCCATTGGTGTGGACGATGGAATGTATACCGTACAAAGAGAGAACGTGTATCCAGAAAGGGAAAGACGGACGGCGACAGCTTGGAAGGAACTGTTTAAGGGGATTGGGTGATAATGGAGAGTATCATGGAGAAGAATCATGAGTCCTCCATGGGCTGGAGTGCCTTCAACAGAGGGGAGGTCATATCGGACGGACTGAAAATGAGGGAGAACAAAGCGGTCATGGGGACGCAGCTTCGTTTCCTGAAGACAGAAGATGACCGGCGAGTAGGATCGTAAGAGGATCGACAATTCATCCCGATTGGCTCGAATGCCGCGGATATTCCAGTGGATAATGGACATAGGGTGAACAGAAAATGGAGGAACGTGACCAAGGGTGCTGTCAACTCAACGACTGCTCAGAGCTTGCGACCGACAGCATGGAATGGCATTCAGTCGAAGGCAGAAGATCCTGATCCATAGGTTGGTCAGGAGCAGCTCCTGCCACCAGCGATCGGCCGGTTGACCGGCCACCAGCAGTGCGCCTCGGCGACACAGAAGACGGCCGAGGGCGATTTCTGCCAGGTGGTGCTGTAGATGGGACACGCCTTGGCGGAGAAGGAGAGGAACTGTGTTTCTTCTTAGCCTTCTTGGAAGGATGATGTTTAGATGAAGGAGGAACCGATGGTTGTGAAGTTGCGGTACGTAAAAACTCTTCACGAGTATGCTCTTTTTTCGAAGACTTGGCGTCTGACTTTTGGGCTCGAGATTTAGCAGAACCCGACGAAGGGTGAGCCATAGAGTGGGCAGGCGAAAGTGGTGAGGTTGAACGGGCGATCTTTGCGCTGGCCGATCTGACGACCGTGGTACTAAAGGTGAGGTCGCAAGTCTGCGTGGCCGCCTCCTTTGTTGGCCGAGGAGAAGCAAGGACAGTGCTGTATTTTCCTGTCTGAGGCATGGTGGGCTGTCGACTGGCGAATAATTTTCGAGCAGCAAAGGTCGACACCTTTTCCTTAACTCTTATTTCCTGGATGAGCTTTTTGTCCTTAAAAACGGGGCAATCTCGAGAGGAAGCAGCGTGGTCACCCATACAGTTGATGCAGCGAGGGGATGGAGGTGGACAAGCACCCTCATGGGCATCCTTGCCACATGTAACACATTTGGCCGGATTGGAACAGGACTGGCTGGTGTGATTGAACCGCTGACATCGATAGCAACGCGTAGGGTTTGGGACGTAAGGGCGAACGGAAATTATCTCATAGCCTGCTTTGATGTTCGATGGGAGTTGAACTTTGTCAAATGTCAAGAAGACAGTGCGGGTTGGAATGATGTTCGTGTCAACCCTTTTCATAACCCGATGAACAGCCGTGACGCCCTGGTCAGACAGGTAGTGCTGAATTTCTTCGTCAGACAATCCATCGAGGGAGCGTGTATAAACGACTCCACGCGAGGAATTTAAGATACGGTGCGGTTCCACCCGGACAGGGAAGGTGTGGAGCAGAGAAGTATGCAGCAATTTTTGAGCCTGGAGGGCACTGTGTGTTTCTAACAACAGGGTGCCATTCCGTAATCTGGAACAAGACTTTACAGGACCCGCAATTGCGTCGACACCTTTCTGAATAATGAAAGGATTGACCGTGGAGAAGTCGTGACCTTCGTCAGACCAAGAAACAACAAGGAACTGTGGCAATGATGGAAGAACCGTCTGTGGCTGAGACTCAGTGAACTTATGTTTGTGAGCAGACATAGTGGAAGGTGAGGAAACCATTGCGGAAGAATCCCCCATGATTACCGGCGTCTCCGATGGCGCGCTCCTCCCTTGTGGGGGCCCTCACCGAGGGCACACCCGCCTTAGGTGATTGTTCACACCTCAGGTCACACCTCCCGACAAACGGACGGAGGGACCAATCGGCACTTTCGGAAGGTATCAGCTCGGGTAATCACCCCTCCCTGGGCCTGGCCGTTACCAGGGGGGTACGTACGTGTCCTACCTGTCTACCCGGGGCGGGGAATTACGCGTTACCCCGTCACCGGCTACACATGGAAGTACGTGGGTCGGCCTTCAGACACGCACAGGGAGGAAAAAAGAGAAAGGGAAAGGAAAGAAGAGGGGGTCTCAAACGCCGCAGCGGAGAAAAGGGCAAGGAGAAGAGGGAAGGAAAAGAGAAGGACAGAGGAAGGACGAGGACTTGCAAGTGTAGAAAGCAAGGAATTTGGAATAGTTTCGAGCGTCCGTCTCCGGACGTAGGCACAAACTATACTCCCAGAGGGGGAGAAAGGGAAGGAAAGAGCCAGAGGGGAGGGGGGGGGGCAAGATGGGGGACGGGGAAGGATGCGGAAAGGGAAGGGAAGGTATGCAGCCCGGAAAGGAAGGAGGGCCACATTAGCTCGGGGTCTCGTGCTCGCTATGCACGTGTCCACAAAAGAGTTGTGGACCCCCTGGGGGAAATGGGATGAATTGTCATGCAGTTAAAGAACTTGGAGTTACGGACGGATGCTGATAATACAATGAGGTTGCCTCGTTCATCCAATTTACAGCTGTCAGACACCACACAAGATTTGCCGATGATATTTGCTGGTACCACAGGCGGTTCGGCACCTGTGCGACAAAGTGCACGAGACCATGTAAATACCCAAATGGCAAAGGCAGTTCGAATTAAGCACCACGAGCTGCGACACTCATAAATGGCGCTGCAAACGTAAGAAGAGTCAAATTGCAGCAACACACAGATGGACACATGGCAAAAGTGAGGCCCATGATGGTATGCTTACTACTTTTTTGATGAGTTGTGGCATGACTTTGCACCAGTTGCACATGATTGATAAGATTTCAGGCTTAAGAGTTTTAATAGACACTGGTTCAGAGGTCAGCACCATTCCAGTCACGGGCACAGTTAAGACAACAATGCAGGAGCCCTTACAGTTGTTAGGCGTAAACAACTCCAGCATCAAAATGTATGGGTGCAAAGATATGTCGATAGACCCATACAACTGGAGTTTCATGGTGGCAGACATTACGCAACCCATATTAGGTGCTGATTTTCTGTCGTAGTTTGCACTGGCTGTAAACTAGGCAAATGCCTGCCTTACAAGTGGGGCACAATGTGATAGGGTAAAGGTAATTCAGAGAGGTTCTGTGGACAATATAAGAGGAGTAATAAACAGTCAATCCGGCATACATTGGTGCAGCCAAGCAGTGTTCAGCATAATACAGTGCATTATATACGCCTGACACCAGGTCCACTGGTTTCACAACATGTCCGTAGAACAGCTCCAGAATGGTTGGCTGAAACTAAAGCGATGTTTGAGGATATGCTCTGTGCTGGTGTCATACAAAGATTAGACAGCCCATGGGCGTCACCGTTACACTTAGTGCACAAAAAGGATGGCACATGGTGCCCCTGTGGCGATTACTGTAGACTGAATGCAAGAACAGTCCCAGATAAGTACCCAATACCTAATATCCAAGAATATACCTATTCTCTGTCCGGTGCAAAAGTTTTCTCAGTGCTGGATTGCCAGAAAGCTTACAATCAGATCCCAGTGGTGCATACCGATGTTGCGAAGACAGCAGTTATTACAACTTTCAGCCCATTTGAGTTTTTGTTTATGCCATTTGGTCTTAAAAATGCAGTTCAACCCTGGCAGAGATTCATTGACGAAGTGTTACAAGGCTTGCCATTCTGCTTTGCCTATTTAGATGGCATATTAACATATTCAGCTGATGCACAAGTTCACAACAAGCATATATGTGAAGTACAACAGAGGTTGTGTAACTACGGAGTGGTGCTAAATGAAGACAAGTCCATCATGCGCAAAAGCGAGGTAACTTTCCTAGGCCGCAGAGTCTCGGCCAATGGGATCCGACCTTTGCCTGAAAAGATTGATACATTGTGTAATGTACCAAAGCCAACAGACTATAAGCAACTTAGATGGTTTTTAGGCACAGTAAATTTTTACCGCCATCATTTGCCGGTAACAGCTGCCACCCAGGTACCACTAACAGCCACACTTGCGGGTAAGAATGCCAAGGGCATGAGAGTATTACAATGGACACCAGAAATGAGTAATGCTTTCAGCAACACAATGGGCACCGGAAATGAGTAATGCTTTCAATCAATTACAAACCAGCCTTGAAGACGCAATGTTGCTGGCCCACCCTGTCCCAGGCGCACCACTGAATGTTGTGGTCGACGCCAGCCAGGTTGCAATTGGAACAGCACTACCTCAAGAAGTGAATGGACATTGGCAGCCTTTGAGTTTTTTTTTCAAAGAAGCTACTGCACAGACAGACAAAATGGAGTGCTTATGATAGGGAGTTACTGGTGATATATGAGAGTGTGAGACATTTTTGGCCTTACAATGAAGCCCGAACAGTGAAAATTTTCACACATCATAAACCATAGTGTCAGCATTCCACAACACCAGCAACAAATGTTTGCCACAGCAGTATCAACACATAGCGTTCGTCAGCCAAATCACAACCAACATACAGCATATTAGTGGCGCAGAGAACACAGTCGCTGATTACTTTTCTTGAGTATGCAGCTTAGTCAGCATCTTACATTACGACCACCTTGCCACAGCACAAGAGACAGATCAACAGTTGCAAGACTTACTAACAGATTGACACAAAGGATTGCGGCTTCAACAAATAGAAGTGCAAGGAAGTGACACCAAAATATGGTATGACATTTCACAACAGAGACCACTGCCATACATTACATAGCGATTCCACAAAATGGCTTTTAAAGTGTCTACAAGTTAGCACACCCAGTTGCAAAAGGATGTCAGAATTGGAGTCGTTTGTGCCTTCAATGCCTTTGTGTAAAGTAGGACAACATGTTCGTGCAGAGGTCGGAAATTTTGCAGGTTTGCCAGCAAGGTTTGGTCACGTTCACCTGGGCTCAGCAGGTTATAAATACTTGCTCACGACAGTAGACAGATGCACAAGATGGGCAGAAGCTATACCAGTGACAGATATAACAGCCAAGACAACAGCAAAGGCATTTGTTGCACATTGGTTAGCACGTTTTGAGTGCCCCCTACATATTACAATGGATCAGGGTCAACAATTCGAGCCTAATCTGTTCAATGAACTGGTTAGACTGTGTGGATTCCAGCATCATCACACAACCAGTTATCACCCGGCAAGCAACAGGACGGTGAAAATGTGACACAGAACACTGAATGCGGCCCTCATGTGTCACCACGAGAGCTGAACAGAGGCGCTACCACTAGTACTTCTAGGTTTAAGGACTGCATATAAGGCGGATATGGGCGCATCAGTGGCGGAGATTGTTTGTGGGGAACCATTGTGAATTTCTGCAGACTATCTCATAGCGGCACCACTACAACCACCAATGGAGCAGCCACTGCTGGTAACCGGTAGCCCTCCATGGTGAATATCCTGTCTTCGTGCACAAAGCCTTGGTGGACTGCTCGCATGTCATGTTATGCATAGACGCCGTACGGGCTCCCCTACAACCTCCTTATACTAAGCCGTACCAAGTACTGCGACGTAATGCCCATACTATAGACATCTCGCAAAATGGAAAAAATTGTCAGGATGTCCATTGAAAGAGTGAAACCAGCATGGACCTTACCATTGCTGAAGCACGAAAGCATCTTCCGATTCATGATGATCAAGGGTCAGGCACGCCTACACCCAGTTTAACTGAAGAGATGTTATCAAGATGCCAAAGGACTATACAACAACCAGTCACATCTGTGCTCACACCGACACATCAACTGGTTGTACGTACAAGTGCTGGATGACAAGTCAAATTCAAGTACCCCTACATCCCAGGTGCTCTGCACTTTAAGGAGGGGGCTGTGTGGGAACAAGAGACCAACCAGTGAAGTGCATTGTTTGTTCTTTGGACGAGTAGCTGATTTCTCTGGTCTGATGTTTATTCTTTGTTTTTGTCTTGTTTTTCCGAAGTTAACCCAAGTAAAATAAATGTCTCTAAGTATATGTGGGTTTGATTTCTGACCCACAATCTGTTAAACTTTCACACTCAAACAAGAGTTGAGTGTCACAAACACAAAAGAAACTTCAACTTCTTTGCTGGATTTAAACTGTGTGCTGGTCGCCATCTTTCATAAACATACCCCCTCAATGCAATTATCCAAATCAAAGGAAAACTTTGGCCACTGACTCATTCTATTGTGTAGATACCACCACATGGTTGGTTTAAAAGAAAAGGGGAGGGGGAGACAAAACTGCGAGGTCATCGGACCCTTGTTCCCGGTAAAATTACACAAGGGAAAGAAGAAAAGAAAGGAGACATACAGCACAATAACAGGAGAAAGGAAGAACCAACACTACTATGGAAAACAGGAAAAGAAAACCACAGAAAGAAGCAAGAAACAGGTAGAAGAGGTAAAAACAAGAGAGCGGATGACTGTGGCTCACCTACCACAAGAATAAAAAGGAAAAGCCAACCACTCAGTGACACATTAAAACATCCACCCTACAAGCATTAGAGTGGAGAACACAAAGGGACAAAGGACATGCATTAAAAATTTATACAGAATGATAAAACCCACCGTCACGTATAAAACATAAAACTAAATTAGCCGATGAGGTGTTGTCAATTAAAATTAATGGCAACGAGTCCGGTAATTGAAGATTCCGTCACAGGGCAGCCAAAGGAGGACAGCTCACAAGATACAGGCAACTACCAGCCGAGTGCCGCACCAACATTGAGGTGGGTCATCACGGCGCAGAAGGTAGCCATGTGTCACCCAAGTGTGGCCAATGCGGAGCCAGCAGAGAACCACAGAGTCCCTATGAGAGGCTCGCATGGAGGACTGCCACACATTCGCAGTCTTCTTAAGATCACGCAGTTTGTTGTGCGTGCCGAGGTTATGCCATATCGCCTCCCAAAGCCGCAAAACCTTGTGGCGTAGTACTCAACGCAGGTCAGTTGCAGAGAAGCCGATCTCCATAAGCGGTTTCCGGGTAGCCTGTTTGGCCAACCTGTCGGCAAGTTCATTGCCTGGGATTCCGACGTGACCTGGGATCCAGACAAACACCACTGGACGACTGGACTGTTCCAGGGCATAGATGGACTCCTGGATGGACGCTACCAAAAGATGAAAGGATGACGAGGCTAGCACTGGTTGATAGCTTGTAGGCTGCTCAAGGAGTCAGTACACACAAGAAATGACGCCCCAGGGCATGAACGAATGCGCTGAAGAGCATGAGACATAGCCACCAGCTCGGAAGCGAAAACACTGCAGCCAGCAGGCAAGGAATGCTGTTCAATATGTCCTCCATGGACATACACTAAGCCAACATGAGCATCAGCCATCGTGCTGTCGGTGTACACCACTTCATGTCCTCGGTTTATGTCAAGAATCGAGAGGAAGTGGTAGCAGAGAGCCACGGAGTTAACTGAGACCTTAGGGCCATGTGAAAGGTCCAGGCAAAGCCGCAGCCTAGGCGTACACCATGGAGGTGTATGTGAATGGACCTCAAGTACAGGTGGTAAAGGCAAGGACTCCAATTCGGAAGGAAGGGATCGGACACGAACTGCAATTGGAAGCTGATGCGGGAGATGAACTGCCGTGGCTGGGAAAAGGAGATGGTGATTCAGATGCGCAGGAGAACTACGACTGTGTGCACACCTAACCTGCAATGGAGGGACTCTGGCCTCCACAAGGACACTTGTCACCGGACTCGACCAAAAGCCCCTGTCGCTAGGTGAACGCCACAGTGGTGCACTGAGTCCAGTAAATGCAACACTGAGGGTGCCGTCGAACCATAAACCAGACTCCCATAGTCAAGGCAGGACTGAACAAGGGCTCTGTAGAGCTGCAGCAGTGTAGAGCGATCTGCACCCCAGTTGGTGTTACTCAGGGTTGCTAAAGGATGGGGGTGGTTCTCCCACGCAGAGGCTCGAGCATAGTGCTCAGCAAAGGTCTCGGCAACTGAATATGTGTTGGTAGATAACATGCAATTTATGTTAACACCAGGAATACCTGTTGGGGTATGGTACCCGAAAACACATTTGATCTCTGCCTAGGCTTGGGAAGGTGGCGTATGGCACCCAATGGTCAAGACATATCTCTCCCAACACTCCTGCTTCCATCATTTTATAAGTTGGCAAACGATGGCACGGAGGAGATGTTTAAATGCTATGAGATGCTCCAGGGAAGGGTGCCACTTATGCTGCTGTAGAGCTTGCCAAAGCTCCTTAATTGCTTCAGTGACTTCCGGCGACCACCAAGGGACTGCTGTTCGCCGAGGGCACCCTAAAGAGTGAGGGATCGTGTTTTCTGCCACAGAAATGATTGTTGTAGTCACATGCTCAATCATCACACCAATGTCACTGTGTGGAGCAGATTTAAAGGTGACCATAGAGGTGAAAGTTTCCCAGGCCACCTTGTTTAAAGCCCATCTGGCAGGCAACCGTTGGCCTGACACTGGGGCAGTGACAGGAAGATGAGGAAGTGGTCACTACCACACAGGTCATCATGTGCTCTCCAGTGGATAGATGGGAGAAGTCATGAGCTGCAAATTGATAAATCAATGGCCGAGTAACTACCATGAGCCACACTGAAATGTGTATCGGTCTCAGTATTTAAGAGGCAGAGATCGAACTGAGACAGTGAAGTTTCGACATCTCTGCCTCGGCCAGTAAGCACAGTGCCACCCAACAAGGGGTTATGAGGGTTAAAATCTCCCAAAAGTAGGAAAGGTTTAGGGAGTTGATCAATCAGTGCAGTTAATACAGTCAGGGATACTGCACTATCTGGAGGAAGATATATGTTGCAGACAGTTATTTCCTGTGTCATCCTTATTCTGCCAGCCACAGCTTCAAGAGGGGTTTGAAGGGGCACAGTTTCACTACAGACTGAATTTAGGACACAAACACAAACTACAGCTGATACTCTATTATAGTTGCTACGGTTGCTGTAGTATTCCTTATACCCGTGGAGGGCAGGGGTCCGCATTGCTGGGAACCAGTATTCCTGGAGGGAATGCAGAAAGCAGGTGTAAAGCATAACAGTTGCTGTAGCTCAGCCAGGCGGTGGAAAAAACTGCCACAATTCCACAGGAGGATGACATCATCGTAAGACTGATGAAGGCATGGAACATTCAATAAGGCAGTTTACCCCTCAGGGTCACCTGCTGCCACCGACTTTTTGCGTCAGCAGTCTACATCCATTGTTTCTGAGGGTCTGGAGAGATCTAGTTCCTCAGTGGACGCCAGAATCTCCACCTCATCTGCAGTCTCAGAGCTTGTAGGTAGCGGTGGTGTGGGTGCCACCGCAATTCCCTTGGTCTTGTGGATCTTCTTTCTGGATATCTCTCGCTGCTCTTTGGGTTTCCCTGGCTGGGAGGTCTTTGATTCAGTCTCCGGGACTGAGGATGTGAAGCCCTATGACCAGCTGCTTTTGGGCTCTTCAGCCACTGGTGGGTGTCAACTTTCCCACTAGCAGAAACCTGGGAAGGAAGGGAGTGACCCAAGGGAACCCTTTGTAGTGAGAGGAGCTGAAGAAGACTTATGCGTCTCCGACTCAGAAGTGAGGACTGATATTCAGGATGGTTTTTTTTTGGGGGGGGGGGGGGGGGGCGGTGTTGCTCCAGAAGGCCAGAAGGAGGTGGTGTGAGAGCAACAGGGAGGGAAGTGCCCCTCACCATCAAGGGGGCAGGTGTAGTCTTCTGGTTCTGAGAGTTGACAGGAAGGCGAGGAACTGATGGGGCAACATCTGTTCTCGTGACGGCGGCATAAGAGGTGGTCATAGCCACAGGATGTAGGTGCTCAAATTTCCTCATAGCCTCAGTGTAGGTCAGTCGGTCCAGGGTCTTATATTCCATGATTTTCCTCTCTTTCTGTAAAATCCTACAGTGTGGCAAGCAAGTTGAATGATGCTCTCTGCAGTTGACACAGTTGAATTGTGGCAGTTGAATATGATGGACATCCACAATCTCGAAATGTGACACTGGAAGTACAGTGGGAAGACAAATGACCGAATTTCCAGCACTTAAAGCACTGTATCAGGGGAGGGATATATTGACTTGACGTCACAGCGGTACACCATCACCTTGACCTTCTCGGTCAATGTGTCACCTTCGAAAGCCAAGATGAAGACACTGGTGGCAGCCTGATTACCCCCGGATCCCGAAGGATGTGCCAAATGAATTGAACACCTCGCTGCTCTAAATTGGTGCGCAATTTGTCGTCAGACTGCAAAGGACCAATATTTAAGCTCTTATGGGGTGTGATGGTAACTGAAACATCTCCCAACTTCTCACAAGCGAGTAATGCCCGTGACCGCGCAAAGGATGCTGTTTTTATTAAGACTGACCCAGTCAAGCCCTCAACCTCCTCAAACTTGTCCTCTAAATGCTCTACAAAAAACTGAGGCTTCATGGACATGGAAGATTCCCCATCAACTCTTGTACATACGAGGCACTGGGGCGAGTAAACTTCATTGCCATCCTTAGCCTGGTGTTCCTCCCATGGTGTGGAAAGGGAGGGGAATGATTTGGGGTCATATTTCTTAGCAATGAAGCTAGACTTTGCCCACTTAAGAGGCTGCTGGCAGTGGACCACCAGTAAGAGATGACGTACTACACTTCATGGCGTGTCATCCATCCTGAAGCCACTCATTCCAACCAGGGGTGCTCCCCACAGGCGCCACCTAGCCTCAGCAAGGGCCCTAGGGAGATGGGCATCTACTCCATGGCATATGTGGGAAGTTAACAGCACAGGCATCAGCAGAGTGATCCCAGTTTTGTCAGAGGGCCACAGCCAACAGGGTACATGGTGGCCCCACCACAACCGACTAGCTACCGTGCTGGATATAAGGTGCTAAGAAGTCCATGGTTATTGTCTGCACACAAAGTGACTCTACATAGTGCATGGTGGAAAATGCACCCTGGAAGGTGTCCTTGCCCAAGAGATGGAGAATAAGTGGGACAACGAGAAAGTGGGCTAAAGATCTCAATGCATGATGGACACGATGCACCCTTCCCCAAATGGCTCGCTCTTCGGGAAAACTTAGAAAGATAGAGGTCAAACCGATAGGGGACCGTCACATAAAGGCCGAAACATGTGAGACTCCTTTTAGTCGCCTCTTATGTCAGGCAGGAATACCTCGGGCCTATTCTAACCCCCAGACCCGCAGTGGGGGCCAGCACATGGTAAATTTTCTGGGATGTCAAACAAGTCTCAGAATACATTAACAGATAGTTATCAAAAACTAGTGCTCGGCACTAAATTTACAACTCACTATCAATCAGCTTTATTCCACCACAGAGGCAGTCAGATGCTACAACCTCACCATCTCACTGTCCATATCTCCCACAATTATCCTTTTGGCTTTGCAACATGATGAACTTTACCCTAATACTGCCTAATGGCTAGTGCCAATTGGTTATGTCCATCACAGTTTTTTCTAAGACATCCCATGTACAGTGTGTCCCATTTATCTTGACCACCCTAAATAACTGACTGTCCAGATGCAAATTACAAAATGTTTCAAGCAAATGTTCTTTAGCCGTCATGGGGACATCAATAAGCATGACTGCCTTCGTTGTAGCTTTGTTTTTTACAAAGATATGAACAGCGATATGACTTTTTTAAATGGCACCCTGCATTTTTTATTCAGTAATTCATTTCCTCTCCTAAAGACATATTTAAAAATGTATCACAGTGTACCATTCACTGAAATAAAAAGTTATTAATTACATAACACAACACTGACATTGATGCTCCCAGTGCTTAGTGCAGGTACTTGAGGTAATGGAACACATCCACGTGCAGGCGTTGACAGAGGACAAAAGTGAAAGTAAGTAGAATGTACACCCGTCATTCCATTACCCATCATCAGTTGAAGAGTTGTGTGATTAGAATATACACCAATGAAGGGAAGGTAGAAATGCTACTCATCTATGGGGAATGTAAGTTAGCAGAACAGTAATTGCAATACCGTTTTCTTATGTACGGGTACATTTAGTACAGTTGTTTAGTCCTTTTAAATACTGTTGTGTAGAGTAGGTATACAGCAAAGGCTGTCCTTCCTACAAATTGCATCAACGTAACATTTCTTTTATTGTTGTTGTTGAAGGTAGGCGAAATGCTACGCAGGTAGCAGAACTGTACAGAGAGCGATATCCTGACAAGAACCCACCTTCCCAACAGATGTTTTCTCGTCTTGTTGTGACGCTTCAGGAAATGGAAAGTTTCAACCCACAACACAAACGTCGTAGTACTCACACAGACGAAGCTGCGGCAGCTTCGACTGTGTGAGTTCTCGCTTCTGTTGCTATGAATCCACATGTGAGCACATGACGTCTTGAACACGAGATTGGCATTCCTAAAACCAAAGTACATCGTAAGAACTACTTCTCCAAAGTTCTTTTTACTGATAAATGTTCCTTCTCAAACAAAGGACAGGTAAATACAAGGAATATGCATTATGGGTCCAGCGACAACCCACAACGGCTCAGACAGGTGGAACATCAGCGTTAATGGAGAGGTAACGTCTAGTGTGGGATGCTTGGTACTACAATTATTGGCCCTTATTTCATCAATGCTAGTCTAAACGGCACAGTTTATGCCAATTTCTTCAGATGAATTCTTATCCTCTTCTGGATGAGTGCCGCTAAGAACCAGAATTCTTATGTGGTATCAACAAGATGGATGTCCAGCACATAATGCCTTGCATGCGACACTGTGTTCTGGACCGAAGGTATCCAGCCAGATGGATTGGCCGAGGAGGAACAGTTACTTGGCCTGCTAGGTCTCCTGATTCCTCTGAAATTTTTCCTTTGGGGATGCATTAAAGACGTTGTCCATCACAATATTCCACAACTCCAGAGGACATGCAGGAATGTATCGTGCTTGCTTGTAATTCTCTTCAGCAGGCAACACTGGAAGCAATAAATAATTCTTTCATTCAACGAGTGCACCACTGTGTTGGTGTCCAGGGTCACCACTTTGAGCACCTTTGAATGTTCTACTCGTGGGCAATGGTACAGGAGAGTCAATGTCAATTTTGCGTTATGTAATTAATAACGTGTTTCAGTGAACGGTACACTGTGATATATTTTTGAATAGGTCTTTAGGAGAGGAAATGAATTACCGAATAAAGAATATAGGGTGCCATTTAAAAAAGTCATATCACTGTTCATATCTTTGCAAAAAACAAAGCTACAACGAAACCAATCATGGCTGATTGATGTCCCCCTGACGGCTAAAGAACATCTGCTTGAAACATTTCGTAATTTGCATCTGGACAAACAGTTACTTAGGGTGGTCAAGATAAATGAGACACCCTGTATACTATAATTGCTTAAATTTGGGTGTGAGTATGTTTGTTACTGTTTCACACTGTAACGGCTGGACAGATTTGGAAGAAATTTGAAATGGCATTAGCTTATACACTGAATTCACACATAGGCAACTTTTAAAAGTGTGTAGTACAAGATATTTACTGAATTGAATATAACACAAAATGTGGAACAATAATTTATCTTAGAAAAATCTGTTTACCCTTTGACTTTTGAACTGTATCATTTTTGTAAAATGCTTTTACTGTTTAATACATTCTTAATATGATTCAACACAACAAATACAATGCTTATAATATCATTAAAGTGTTTAAGGGGAGCCAGAACGATGAAAATGACAAAATTAACGTTTTTTGATTTTATTCGTTATAAAATTATTTGGAGTTTTCTGAATAAAACAAATCAATTTTCACCCTTCTAAGTGTGTTTTTTATCACTGCAAAGTTGACACGCCGCGTAAACAGTTGCAGCGACTTGGTGTGTCACCTCTGACGCACCGCTCGCTGGCCGCAAGCAGGGTATCTTTGCGGAATAAGACAGTATTTTGTTTTCCAATGTTGTACGGCTTTATCTCTGTGACAAGTGACTGTTCATATAGGTAAACATAATGCTATACCGTGTGTGTTGACTTGTGGCATTTGCTTTGTGTTGTTTACCCGTTCAATTTTGCGCATTTGACGAATTTTGCTCATATCTGTTTTATGTATTTGGTTTGTGGATATCAATATGCCCTGTTTCAGCAACCAAGTGTTTAAGAAAAGGCACAATGAGTGGAAGAAGAAATATTTTGTTGTTTTGAAGGCAGATGCTGCTCAGACTGCTTCACCAACAACTCCAAATGAATGTGACAGAACTTCTTCCAGCAAGAAACTTTGTGACAGCAAAGAAAAATTTGAAAACTATGCAAGTGACAGTAATGATGTGAACGAAATAATTAACATTTCCTTGCTCTCTAATATTTTGAAACATAACGTATTATGCCAAGTTTGCAAAGAAAGAGGACTGGAATTAAAAATAACTTCACACATTGGTTTGGCATGTAAAATGTTATTGAAGTGTAGCAAATGTGTTGCCGAAGTTTCATTTTCTAATTCTAACAGTATTCCTCATAGTGGTAATAGTGGAAAGAAGGTGTATGAAACAAATGTTAGGCTAGTGTACGGCTTGCATTGCATTGGCAAGGGCAGTGCTGCAGGGACAATGTTATGTGGAATTATGAACTTGCCAAAACCACCATCCAAGTTTGGATTTTATAATGAATAAGGCAAACCTACATTTCTAGCATTTGTAGACTTAGAGAAAGTGTTTGACAATGTTGACTGGAATACTCTCTTTCAAATTCTAAAGATGGCAGGGGTAAAACACAGGGAGCGAAAGGCTATTTACAATTTGTACAGAAACCAGATGGCAGTTATAAGAGTCGAGGGACATGAAAGGGAAGCAGTGGTTGGGAAGGGAGTGAGACAGGGTTGTAGACTTTCCCCGGTGTTATTTAATCTGTATATTGAGCAAGCAGTGAAGGAAACAAAAGAAAAGTTCGGAGTAGGTATTAAAATCCATGGAGAAGCAATAAAAAATTGAGGTTTGCCGATGACATTGTAACTCTGTCAGAGACAGCAAAGGTCTTGGAAGAGCAGTTGAACGGAATGGATAGTGTCTTGAAAGGAGGATATACGATGAACATCAACAAAAGCAAAACGAGGATAATGGAATGTAGTCGAATTAAGTCGGGTGATGCTGAGAGAATCAGATTAGGAAATGAGACACTTAAAGTAGTAAAGGAGTTTTGCTATTTGGGGAGCAAAATAACTGATGATGGTCGAAGTAGAGAGGATATAAAATGTAGACTGGCAATGGCAAGGAAAGCGTTTCTGAAGAAGAGAAATTTGTTAACATCGAATATAGATTTAAGTGTCAGGAAGTCATTTCTGAAAGTATTTGTATGGAGTGTAGCCATATATGGAAGTGAAACATGGACGATAAATAGTTTGGACAAGAAGAGAATAGAAGCTTTCGGAATGTGGTGCTACAGAAGAATTCTGAAGATTAGATGGGTAGGTCACATAACTAATGAGCAGGTATTGAATAGGATTGGGGAGAAGAGAAGTTTGTGGCACAACTTGACTAGAAGAAGGGATCGGTTGGTAGGACATGTTCCGAGGCATCAAGGGATCACCAATTTAGTATTGGAGGGCAGCGCGGAGGGTAAAAATTGTAGAGGGAGACCAAGAGATGAATACACTAAGCAGATTCAAAAGGATGTAGGTTGCAGTAGGAACTGGGAGATGAAGAAGCTTGAACAGGATAGAGTATCATGGACAGCTGCATCAAACCAGTCTCAGGTTGGTTGGTTGGTTGTTTTGGGGAAGGAGACCAGACAGCGAGGTCATCGGTCTCATCGGATTAGGGAAGGATGGGGAAGGAAGTCGGCCGTGCCCTTTCAAAGGAACCAACCCGACATTTGCCTGGAGCGATTTAGGGTAATCACGGAAAACCTAAATCAGGATGGCGGGACGCGGGATTGAACCGTCGTCCTCCTGAATGCGAGTCCAGTGTCTAACCACTACGCCACCTTGCTCGGTAAACCAGTCTCAGGACTGAAGACCACAACAAACAAAAACAACAATGATTTGGTGGGATCTTCTGCTGAAGATATTGCTCGAGCAACAATGAAGAAGCTGTGACAGGTAATGGGAACTGTGGAGATTTAATTGTTGCTTTAGATGGATCACTTGGCACTTTGGGCTGGTCAAGAGATTCACGATACATGTAAAATAAGTAAGGGTCCAAAGACACAGAGTAATCTTTGTAAAACTGAATTGGGACTCCATCCGGACCTGTTGACTTATTTGTTTTCAACTCTTTCAGTTGTTCCTCTACACCACGGATGATTATTACTATGTCATCGATATGGGACACTGTACAATGGCCACACGATGGTACATTTGTACAATTATCCTGTGTGAACGATTTCTTAGATGCCGATTTTAAAACTTCTGCCTTCCTTTTGCTATATTCTACTGCCAAACCAGACTGGTTAACAAGTGACTGGATGGACGCCTTAGACCTGCTTAGCGATTTTACACAGGATGTAATCTTTGTCTGTCGTCACTTGCACATCCTCTTCTGAGACAGCCAAAGATGCAACTTCTTGGCATCAGGAGAACGCAGACCGCATGGCCTCTGTGTGTGCCTCCAAAAAAGTAAGAGGCTCATGCGTGCCTGACTCGCTGTTGCTCAACACTAAGCTGAATATCAGCAAATATTTGCAATGAACACTGGGGACTTTTTTTTTTTTTTTTTTTTTTTTTTTTTTTTTTTTTTTTTTTTTTAAAAACTGTGCTTTCGACTTTGATCCAACTTTAAATTACACTATAACCACAGACTCATCAAAATTTGCCATTTGAACAAGGCATGCAAATTTTGCAGGGCACTGAAATGGAAGGAGCAAATGGTGGGAATGTGTTGCTCTGAGGGCAAGACAGCCCACATTAGAAGAGAAACACTATCCATTAAAGGAATTATTTTCTAGAGAGACTGATGAGGCACAGCAGTTCCTAAACTATATAATTCATGTTTTCACACTCCCCCTTTGGTGCACACAGAATTCTCTCCATGACTGGGTTTTCACCTCACCGATCTTTAAGGTGCACGGGAAAGTACACTATAAAATAGGGTTCCTTTTATCTTCATCCACAGGTGAAGCTCAATTTTTTGCAAGTTTACTTTACTGGAGACGACGCAGTGGAGACTCACAGACTCTACTGAAAATTCACAATCAAAATGTGTTGGTGCAAGAGTTCAAAACAAGGACGAGAGCTGCAAGACGGCTATCGACACGGATTGTGTGCTGAGCGGACAGCACATGCGCCACCCCACTACAAAGCGCCGGCTGTGGCAGAGGTCATGGCTGTGGTCTTGGTGACACACCGCTTACCTCGCCAGGCTCGCTGACAAATACCACTACTACAACGCTCTACCATACTGCTTTTATGTTTTGAAATGGGTAAGAAGGATATCACTTCAGCATCCCTCAAATGAATCTGTCAACTGGGTGACCAAACCTGAACAAAACTGACATGCATGGATTTCTACACATTTCACCTGATGGTCTGCAAACATGAATACAATTTGTTGCTGTGGTGTTGGGTTTATCTGTACCAAATTTTGGTAGACAAATGCAGAGGAGGAGAGGGAATGTCGAAAGGAAATAGCAGGTGCAGAGAATTATGCCCACCTGCAAGATGCCATTGTGAAGGCCAAGAACGAGAATCCTAATGACTTAGGTCAGATGGTCATCCTCCAGTTGTCATTTATGAAAAGGACGAGGTACCTTCACAAATATATCCAGGACACTTTTTGCTATGCTGGGAACTATGGTTGGCTGGACTTATACATCACCTTCATGTACAACACAACCTGGTCCGAGATCAGAGAACAAATGATGAATGGGCATAAACTGACAGACTGTTGTAATATCTTCATAATGCAACTTTTTATTGTTAAAGTGCAAGAGCTGGTGGCTCTCCTCATAAAAGGGCATGTTTTTGGTACGGCACAATGCTTCAAGTATTCCACTGAGTGGCAGAAATGTGGCTTGCCACACGTGCACTTATTGCTGTGGTTGAAACAGAAATTGCAGCTGAACCAAACCGATAGGTGATATCAGCAAGTTGCCTGACCCCAATATGGAAAATAGCTATATGACATGATCACTAAGATCCTACTCCTCGGTCCTTGCAAAATGTAAAACCCTACATCCCCAAGGATGAAAGACTGGAAATGCATCAAAAAGTATCCTTGGGCAAAAAGAGGCCAAAACAAACAAGAGCAGATATCTACTGTAGAGACGCAGAGCAGTAGAGGGCAGGGGACGTACAGCCACAAAGCGAGAGGTACCACGTCAAGACGTCATAGTGCACAACATCTGGGTGGTTCCATACTCACCGCTCTTTTCCAAAAATTTTAATGCCCAAATTAATGTGGAGTTTTCTATCTCAGTCCCAGCAACTAAATACATTTGCAAGTACATAAGCAGGTGATATTTACTGTGCAATGGCAGAGCTACACTAATACTGTCCCAAAAGACAAAGTGCAGATGTTTAGAGTAGGCTGATATGCGAGCAGCAATGAAGCAACACTACGGATATTGGGCCTGCTGATTTGTGAGCAGCACAGAATACTGTCACATCTTTCAGTGCAGGTGCCAACAGCAAGTGCCTGTAGTTCACAGATGCCAACTTGTGCAATCGAGTAACGATACGGCCTGCTACCACCCACACCACATTTTTCCATCTGTGCCAAACAGACGAGTTTTCTGTATGCAGAACTGCCGAAATATTGTACACGGCATACATCACTGAAAGAATGGAAGTGTCGTGTGCAAGGCACCCTGGTGAAGGTTGGCAATGTGTGAAGGGGTTAGATGCCCAAGGCAGAATTTACACCGTGCATGTAACATCTACATCTACATCCATACTCCGCAAGCCACCTGACGGTGTGTGGCGGAGGGTATCTTGAGTACCTCTATCGGATCTTCCTTCTATTCCAGTCTCGTATTGTTCGTGGAAAGAAGGATTGTCGGTATGCTTCTGTGTGGGCTCTAATCTCTCTGATTTTATCCTCATGGTCTCTTCGCGAGATATAACACACTGAGTATCAATGAGTACAGCTGCAACTGACCTGCACCTGGGGCACCATCAGTTTTCAGGCTCTCAAAACAGTCTATGGCCATGAAAACGCCATGGGGCTTTTGAAAGGTAACTGCCTGCTGGCCTACGATGTAAAACACTGTATTCTGACAGTCACTGACCAAGTTGGGAGAACGCTTCCCTGTCATGTAGAGCAACTGCAGACTCTTGAACCCCATAACACTTTGGAACAAACACAAAACCGCATTATCAGAAGAGATCATACACAGGTGCCAATAGACCGCACAGGCCAGCGACTATATTTCAACGTAGGGCTGACACTTATTGAGGACAAAGTTTTCTCCATGGTGGGAAAACGGATGTCTGATTTCAGCATGCACGCTTCATGAATGGGGGATCTGTGCACAGATTTGCTCAGGGAGATCAGTTATGACACTACAGCCTTGGGAGCTGCACATTTTTAATAAAATAAAATTCTGAGTGAGTTGGAGAACGGAGTATGGGTCTTTATTTCTTGGATGCACCTGGGGATAATGGCAAGACATTCACGTTGAATTTGCTACTGACACATCTGCAGAAGAGCAGGAGTGTTGTACCCCCTGAGATGGCTGCAACCTCGTTCAGTAGAGGAAGAATGATCGCTTGATGTTCAAGCTTCTACTGAACCTCACAAGTGAGGAAATGCCAATTTGCGACATAAGCTGCTGCAGCACTGCAAATTGATTGTCTGGGGTGAATGGTTGATGCTACACAAGTGTGTGATCAAGACACCAGATTGAAGCTTGCAAGACATCCGCGGTAACCGAATGTCGATGGGTAGGATGGTTGTCTTACTCACGGACTGCTTCCAACAGATACTGCCAGTCGTTGAGCGAAGAACTGCGGCAGACGAGATCATCACATGCTTCAATTCTTTGCCAGTATGGGAAAATGTAGGAAGAATCCACCTCACAACTAATATGAGAGCCCGTCTATACCGAGAGTCTCGACACATTGCTTAATACCTCTTGGAGATCAGTGAGGTCCACTTGTCAATGGATGCAGAAGGCTTAATAAATTTTGAAAGCCAATTCTACAGTGTTGAAAGCTTGGGAGATAATCTAATTAACGAGGTTTTTCCGAGCTTTAAGCAAAACTTGTGCAATGAGTAGTGGTTATGTGAAAGAGCAATACCGGCGCCAAAGAATGAATCGGTGAGAAATACGAATAAAAATATTATTAGTGCAAAGTACCTGGTGAGGTGACCACCTACATGACAATTGATATAGTGATGACAAGGAAAAATGCTAGTACATATCCTGAAGAGTTTATAAACTCATCAGAGCTGTTGAGGTGCCATCCTACAAGTTGGAGCTGATGGTGGATTGGCTGTCATACTGATGCATAACCTAGATGCACCAAGATTGTGTAATGGCCCCATTACACACATTCTGGAGCTGAGAAGGCATACTGTGCAGGCCACCATCACTGGCGAAATCAAAGGAGAGGTGGTATTGATACCACGAATTCCTATCATCCCAACAAACTTGCTTTTCCAGTTCAAACAACATCTCCAGTCGCCTTTGAATGTGGTCTTTAGATCACTAAAAATAAGAGTCAAGGACAAACGTTAAAACTGGTCGGTATTCATGTAGACACACCGCGCTGTTCGCATGGGCAGCTCTACGATGACTGCTTGCATGTATCGAGAGCCAGAAATCTCCACATATACACAGAGAACAATAAGAATCGGAACGTTGTTTACAGAGATTTATTACAGTAGTTTTCTGTCTCTCGGGACACACCAACAAAACTATTATCTTTTCTGTGGTAGGTGTATTGCGAACAGTATTGAAATCATTTACTCCCTTTCCTGGTACATTTTCTAATTCACTAATGGTCACAGAAAAAGTTTTTCCCTTAAGTAAATGAGTGAGTGAGATGTGAATGACATGCACTCTGTCAGCTTCTTCCCTCGTCTGAAAAATTTGGTGATATCCTCATTCTTCCTGTAATCTCCATCATTTTTATAACATTCCTCTTTGTGCCATCCAGATTTCACCAGTTCAGTGTCTTCAAACAGACCACTTTAGCTAATACTGACACATCATATAGACTAGCTTCCAGCTATAGCTACTACTCATCCTTTCTAAGTCCCTTGTTATGCTTTACACAAATTACTGATAATCTGTTATACTCTTCTCTCTGCTTGAAAATGAATTTGCCACATAATTAATAAAAAGATCATTATTTGTATAGCCACTATTCCAGTTACATAGGTGGGTGATTACATGAGAGACTGAATCAGAGATATTTTATTTTACTTTTAATTTATGCTACAATTTTCTGAATCTACCAAAGTTAAATTTTACTGAGCTGAAACATTTATTACACTTACAAAATTACTTGAGGAAATATAGATGCTCATTTGTAAATGAGGTTTGAGGACAATCAGTTTGCTTTTTATGTTGGCAGCTATTTCAAGTTAGGCTGCAGCCACTTTTCTTTCAGTTGTTACATTTCAAGAGCAGAATATTATCTTCTGGACATATTCCACATGTTTTAGATATATAGCTATTTTACAAAAATAAGCAGGTGTTTATGGTAATACGTAGAACAAAAAGCATTAAAAAGTATACTCTCCAACTCAGCAGTAACAGCAATTCTGTTTACATTAGGTTATGCATGAGAAAAACCAATAAAAATACTCAATGACCCACAGAGCAGTGCTTAATTTGTAAATAACCATTGGCTATGTAGAAATGTTAAAAGTACGCCCACCTGGACAGCCGAGGGCATTAAAGCGCTTGCTTCCAGGACACAGGAATGTGTGTTGGCAGTAGATCAAATCCACTTCGTGGATTAACGATGGAGGCTAGTGGGCCAGCCACAATGGACATGGTCTTTAGGCATTTTTCCAGGATCAATGGAAGCGTCCGGTTCCACCCGTCAGCTTTGACCCGTGATGTAAGGCTGTTGCGGTACGTGACGTCACGACGACGCGGAGTTTACTTTGTGAGAGTGGCGTGTTTGTAGATGTCGTTTTGATGTGATCGGTCGTGCTTTCTGGTGGTGTGTTTGTGTTGTGCGACATTCTTGGTTTAGTTTGAGTGTTTATAGGTGGCGTATTGTTGCGGTCAGTGGTTCTTTCTGGTGGCGTGTTTATGGGTAGCGTGTTATGTGGCCTATGGGGTTCATTTGCACCGTAGCATTGCACATGTGTGGTATCGGTGGTTAACTGTGCTTTTAGCGGAATATTTTTCAGTGAGTTAACGATTTTGGTTTTGTTATGTCGACGTTATTGTAGTTTTTTTTTCTGTTCGTTGTGTGTGAATTTTGATGAATTGCTTTATTTATGTCTTTGGTAGGTATGGATATGACTGACAAGGTCAACAGTTTTTGGTTGTCACCAATGATGGGGGACAGTGCGTTGTCTAACAAAATTCCTTCAGCTATTCGGCCTGTTGGCTGAAGTCGTGAAGTGTTCAGTGTGTCATGAAGAAATGAGGTTTACTAAAGTTCCGGTGTCTCAGACAAGGGACGGCTGTATGTGAAGATGTCGTACGGATAACTTATGTCGCTCCATTAGGCGAGGTTCCTGGTTCGAGAAGTCTAGGTTGGGCATACAAGAAATTGTGTTAATGACGTATCATTTTTGAGGTCAAGGGAAGTGTTCGATTAGAATTTCGATTTTCTAGGTGTTTTTTTTTTTTTTTTTTTTTTTTTTTTTTGTGGGATTAAGTGTGGTGGTGAAAGTTTTGAGATTTATAGTGCAGTATCAGTTGTTTCTGTTGGCCTATACAGGTCAAGGGAAGTGATCGATTCCAGTGGATTTTGTGTGTAGTGGAATTTGAGAAGGTTGTGATGTCTTGTTATTTTACTGTTTTTTGTTGTTTGGTGTAGTGGTGTGTGTTTATATTTAGTTTGGCCTCACCCAAAATTCCCCAGTTCCCCCGCTTGTCCCGTTAGTTTCATTATATTTTTGGAGGAATATCTATTTGGTGGTTTTTCGATCTATTTTCGTGTTTGTTGTCATGTTTACGTGATGATGTCATAGGAGCGGTATGGGAGTCGTCGTGAATGGCTGTTTCCGCCATATTGGTGACGTCATTTGTCAAAGTAGAGGGGTGGAATCGGACACTTTCGTTATCCTGATGGTAAACTAAGGTAGATACTAGTCTGATTCCCACGTCTTGCCTCAGATACATGATTCTCAAATACCTTGAGAAATGATGTCACATTTGACAGAATATGGACAGAGTAGGTACCATGGGTTCCTTCCTGGGGGAGGAGGAAGCTGGCAGTAGTTTTAAAATGATTTTGGGAATGGCAATAGCATTGTAATAATAGTCTATATATGTGTACGATTAGTTCTCTGTGAAACTGGAGAGACAGCGTACCAGTACCAACCCAACACTGGTTGGATACAGAACACTAGAAAGGAAGATAATGTTACAAAGTAAGTCTGTCCCAAAGGCGACAATTTTTGGACTGTTACTAAGTCTAAACCATTTAACAGTTCTGGTCATTTTCAAGTTACATTGGTTAGTATAACAAGTACCTTGCTGGTTTACACTTATACTTATTTATCATTTATTAAAAGATTGGGATAACATCAGCAGAGTGTATGAGAAAACTTTGAGAAAAGTTGCAGAAAGATATCCGCACAAACAACACCCATTAAGCAAAAGGATGGGAGAGAAGAAGATGGGAAAACATGAAGAAAAAGTATCTTCCTCTGAAAAATATTTAACTGAACATCACAAGGAGGAAGCTGAATGAAAAAGAAAGAACAGACTTAAATTAAAATACGTACCGATTGAAGATGTGTTTGGGAAAACCTTCTTAAAAAGGTAGAAAAGCAGAGAATATAAAAAATATTTCAAGTTGTAAAGTTAAAAATGATAATCTGCTCATAATGCATAATTTTTTCACAAATGGTGAAAGCAGCAGCCAAACACCTAGTATAAAGGATGTCATGTTGGCTTAAGTCAAGATTAGGGCCTGCAGAAGTCACAGAAGTGTTCTATAATGGTCAGTTGGAAACATGCTGCCATTGCATTTCTAGTACTGAAAGAGAAACCTTTCTCCGGTCCTATTGACAAAAATATTTGATTTTTTTTTTCTGTCGGGACTTGTGAGGTCTGTTCAGACAGTGATGTCACAAATTATGAGGTTCGGCTGACCTGTGACGGTCTGGATGTGAGACGGCGAAGCCATTGAACGTGGAAGCTCGAAACCCTGGTTGTAGTGAGAAAGTTATCTGTAGTTTAGCCCGAGGTTTCGGTTTGGTTGGAATGTGTTTGGTTATGAGCTGGTGAAGCCAACAAAAGTGAAAGGTAAAAAACCTAGTTGTGACTGATCTGTAACTTAGCCTGAGGTATAAATTAGGTTGTACTACGACAGTTTTACTCCCAAAAATTCAATTAACAAGCTTCGTTGTCATATCTTTGCTCTTTCTGAATATTTGATGAATTACGTCATTGTGGTTAGACCGGTATCTGATAGCATAGGTTAAGTTAAATTAATCATTCTGGTTGTCAAAATATTTGACTCTTTCTTCCGAGTGTGTCACGATTTCGGTTGTCCTATATTAATATGAGAATGTGACAATATCCCTGACCTCAGCAGCCATGGACAACGGTCACATGTGTATGTTTTCTACTTTAGAGGAAGACCTTTTGGCCAAAAGCTTACATGTGTAGCAGTATTTTTATTGTGCCTGCCTGTGGCTCAACATCTCCTCTATATGGTTAGCAGCAATCTATCTTTTTCGTAATAGTGTCATTATCCCATCTTGGATTTTTAATGATTAATATTGTGACATTTATTGATATTTCATTGCACAGAGCAGGGGTGTCCATCCTATGGCCCAAAGTAAGTATGAGTGTAGCCCAAGATGTGAACATCTATCACAAGCAAGGTGGGGGGGCGGGCAGAATCCATTTCTTTTAAGTTATGATACAATGAATATTTTCCATTTGAAACTTTCGTAAGCTCATCCTATACATCCCCCCTCCCCTATCTTCTTTTTAAATGAGTGCATAATTCCATAATTCACAGAGTTCTTTTAAATGTTGGTGGGCATACAGAGCTATGTCCTTTTGCTGTATCATCATTATCAAAGTTTCACAGGTTATTAAGAGCTCAGTTTGTAAACCTCTGATATTCAGCATTAAAGGGAAAGTAGGACAATTATTCATATGATCATATATCATCCTTTAATTTATTTCTTATTTATACTTGTTGATATGTTTGCTTGACAGTTTGAAAGTTGTCCCACCCATGGCCTATGCAGATAACTGGGAAACGACAATCATTACTGAGTTGTATAAATGAAGGCATATTAACAATAGGCCTAAGCATGTTCTTTATTTCTGTTAAAAAGAAAATGATCACAATATAAGTTTTGATTTGCTCAATTCTACAGGCAAAATTTTTTACTGTCAAGAGCTAATTCTTAATTGTTTTCCACATTTCTTCCTAGAGTGAAGTAACTCAATTTCCAGTTATTAGTAAGCACTGAAGTAGAGCAAACACAACACTGGTTTCCTTTTACTGTCCACTACATGTGAATTAAAGCACAAAAGAAATTTAAAGTGGACATGATTTAAATAGTGATTGCCCACAGGTTGTCCCAAAACCTTCCCTTAACCAAATAGGCTAGAAGTTGGTTGTATCTGTACCCCTCTCCCCCCAAGCCCAGGAATATAAACAAACACAGTTGCAGATGTGACGGCAGTTATTTTTAAGAACCATCTTACTTATATGTGACTGAAGCAGTTAATGTGAGAAGTATTCTTTCTGCTGTCGGTTTCAACTGATATGGACAGCTATGCAATGACTACGTCATGACTGGATTTTTAATACCTGATATTATATGATTACAAAGTTTAATGATACAGTCAATACATAACACACTCACAACATATTCGTATTAGACCCAACAACGGAAACGGCACAACACACCTAGCACAAATCTGTCACATTTTGTACTGTGCTGGGAACTCTGGCTTTCACATGCAGTCGAAATTCAATACTCACTCTCCAGGATCAATTTTTGGTTGTTCTTTTCTCGGTCGCCCGGGTCGAACTTTTAATGGACTGGATGGTGTCTTCCCACCTTGGTTGTTGGACATAAAATGAGTGAAGATTTCGGTTTGTTTCAGTAAGTAATCAAAGCGCTTGCTCCGATCTGTAACCTTCGAAACACACAAATACACTTAATAGTAATTATACGTCTACATGGATGTTATCAAAAACATCACAGTGCTTTAGATCACTCACAACTTTCACTTCATAATCTTCTGGTTTCTCCCTCGATGACATCGTGTCGGCTGACGATGCATTCTACAGAAACATAACCAATGTCATAAGCTGCCAGTCTATAAACATGTTATTTCATACTCCAAAACAAAAATAAAAACATAGATAGTAAGGTAATGAACACCAAAACATATTCCAGACAAAGAACGTCTCGACTTTTTCTTAAATTATAGGATACACCATAACGTACCGAGTTTTCACCAGTGTCCACTCCCTCCATAGCGTCTTCTGGTTTCGACATATTTACAAGTTTTCTATAAACACTAAACGTACACTTCACACACCGGGTATAATTGTATACTAAGACAGCGCACTATACACATATAATGGCGGGCACAATTTACAGGGCAACCAACATTACTTTCTACACTAGAACTCCATTTCCACGCAACAGTGGCTTAGACGCAGGTTAGATGGTTACCTTCCTGAAATACCAAAGTTCCTACTATAAAGAGCGAAACGATTTTCACTTTATTGCGATTCCCGCGGGAGGGGAGGGATACCTGTGATCTCGGGACAGTTACAGGTCACTGCGGCTAGGAAATTATGGAATGATCTTTGTTACATCTTATATAAAATTCAATAATTTGTTATTATTTATTGGATTTTTTATTCTACAATTTAGTCATTTCAAAATAGCGGGTTACAACGTAACTGAGCAATAGGCCTTCAATTTTTCTTGCATTAAGTTCCGCCTCGGACAGATTCTGGCTTAATGCCTGTACTCACGTAACGATCTGCCTGCGCAAATAGTTCCGCAATATTCACACGACACAAATTCCAATCCATTGTTCGCCTGCCATCTGTCGGTGTAGAAGAGGAATTTCAGTGGCAAGCGACTACACTCTCGTACGGTAACCTCAAGTTTTATTCCATTTATTCAGAAATGAAGAAAATTCTATACTAGTCTACGTTCGCAGCTTGTGTTGCGAAAAACAAAAGGCCAGAAACAAATATACATATCGCAACGCCCTACATAGTGTCTGCTTAAGCAAAGGCGGTGTTCGCACATATACTTACTTAACGAAATGCAGGGTGACTTCGACGACTGGGGTCATTATTTGTGGTTGGATTTAGAAATTATCTCCTGGCTCTCATAACTCATAGCGTAATACGGAAGAAACTTGTGTGAGGAGAGCAATTTCTCCACATGAGTGACTGACAGTGGTGTTAAGATTCCTGGCAGTAGGAACGACAAGAATCTAGAATTTCCCACTGCAATTTCGAATCAAGCATGAAGTGAAGTCATACCAACAAAGATGAGCTATTTACGCTGACCTGAAGTATGATTTCATGAAGGTAATTCAAGTACTTACATCACTTTTGACGCGCTACAGATCAAACTTTTACAGTTTGAGACGCAATATATTCTTAGACGTTATATAGATGGGCAATGGGCTATAGTTCAGGTTGTTTCTAAGTTATCAATTCTCTGTCTGTAGTCTAACAGCAACTTTTGCACCAGAACATAAAGTTCCATTTTCTACTATAGACAGGGATTCATAACATATCTGGAGAGTTTTACTGTTAGTACTGTGACTGTGAATTCTACAGATCACCTCCAAATCACTCTTGTTATGCATAGATTCGTCACTTTGCTTAGCTCTTTGCGGTAAACAGTCCGCAACGAATTTTTGTTTTAAGTTTGTATCGTTTCCCTGTCTGTCATATGGTCAACCGACCGTAATTTCTCTGTTGAAGAATTATAAACATCTGCCAACTACCTGAACATTGATGTGCCATTTTAAAATTCACTCTGTAGATACAGACGAGGAACGCATGAGTAAAAAACAGCTGACTTGAACACGTTTTAGCGCATGATTTGCGACGATCTCCTGTCTACACGTTCCAACGTGTCTGCGAATATTTGATTTGAACCCACAGTATTTAGCATTTCGTTCGAACCTCCAACTCCAACTTCCAGGTTTGCCCACATCTATCTGCGCAAATCTCCTGTCCACACACAACCATCTGACTGTGCAAATGTGTGTGCACAGAAATTTGTGCAAGCAGATCGTTGAGGGCGGACAGGCATTTATTGCTAAAGACATCAATGCCGAACTAACATAAAATATCAACAACTCTGGTCGGTGAATGAATTTCACTTTGTATTATGGGTGCATACAGTCCCCTGAGTTTTTCTGATAACTTCGGTCACCCTGTAAGCAAATGGTTCAGAGCAGTAAATTCATGCTTATAGCTTTTACAGTAGGGAGAGGCTCTCCAGAAGGTTGTATATGTAACTGTTTGTTCGTAGACTCCGTATTAGATGTTTTAGATTTCGGAAATGCTACTCCTTGAGTGTATCAGAATAAAAATATTGCTGTTCAGAGCTATAGGTAAGCGAGTGGCCTTTTCATACCTAAAATTCTGCTGTATTAATGTTAAGAGTGTGTTAATAACAAGGTGAGTACATTAGCCTTTACACAGTGAACATTCTTACAGAACTGACTAACAGACTTTTGCTAAACAATTATATATACTCTACAGATGGCGCCTTATGCAGGAAAATTGTGAATTCTTCTATGTTGAGAACCTTCTCAGCATTGTCGACATAGAAGTATTATATACTAACATGCCTCCTTACATTTATATCGTAATTAAAACACAATCAATTATAATAACAGTGCTTACTTAGTGGCATTCAGTATTTTTCGAAATTTTAAAAAATTATCTTACTGAGAGATTTGGTAAAAGTGTCTTCTACAGTGTTTCCTGAATCTATTTTACAGTGTCAATAGCTATGTTTACATAACATTAATTTATAAATGGTAGTGTATTTTGACATGCTTTGAATTTTTAGCAAAATTATCATAACTAGTGGTACTGACTGCTCTGAGTTGATATCAGACACATTAGCAGGCTTGTCAGACATTACAAGAAAATTATTCAAAATATCTAGAATTAATGTAATCTCAGAGACAACTTCTGACAATATTCAGCAGAAGTATAAGATTCCATAACATTTCTTGTTCTCAGATTGCCAAAATATTACGTTTCCAAGTAACCCATTCTACAATATGGCTAAGTATATTAGCAGACAGTGAACAAAAGTTCATGTTGTTAGCAATAAACGTAATGTACCACATTATGAGAAACTAGAATTGCAAATTAGTGTTAGAAAGTAAACTAGAATTAAAACTACTCATGTACAATATAAGATCCACAAAAATGTATTTTTTAATGTATGTACAGTAAATAATTTAGCTTTATTTATATACTATGCAAGATATTGTATGTTTTTGCTCTGTAACCTATTATATGCACATTGCCTAGATTGTAAGCACAATGATGTCTCTTACATTACAAGTATATTCCTGTACAAAAGATAATTTATGGGACCAATAAAAATCGCAATAACAATCACATTCACATAATTTGATGTGGACATATGATCTACCATCTACAAAACAATCTAAGAGAGCAATACTATCAGTCCTTCCATACATTTATTTGAGAGCTTTCATTATGTACAAATAATTCAGTACTAGTAGTAGTAGTAGTAGCAGTGCTCACAAAGCATACTGAAAGTGAGTATCATTGTAACAGTTTTGAAATCTACTCAAATAGTTTACACTGTAACTTATATCTGGCTGTGTTCTTCAGCAACTGTACAAGCATCTAACAAATTCCCATATCTAATACCATGACTTGTGTCTTGAGTTAGTTTCAATTTCAGATTAACTTCCATCAGTTTGCTATAAAATGTTGAATGTTGAATGAGTCATTAAGCTTTTTGGATAATGATATTTCATATTTATCCAAAGATAATTCTTTACTTCACCTAAGTCTTTCATATGTTGCTTTGCTAACAGGTTCTTGATTTCTTGCATTATACCTTTACGTTTGCAACAAATTAATAAATCATCAACAAACACAATTACATAAATTACTTCATTTACAGCTATCAGTACATATAGCCAATAATCACACTTACTTCTGTTAAAACTTAGACTTTCCAAAAACACAACCAAACAATCATGTCACATACAAGAAATTTCTCTCAAACCATATACCCTAAACGAGTTAATCCTCATATAGTGAAGGTTGCTTTACATAAATTTCTGACAAAATTTTGCCATTGAGAAATGCAGTCTTTACATCTGTCTGTTAACAATCAAATTTTTTTTAACAACAGTATGACAGCTAAAGTTTTAATATTTGCAGCTCTCGAATGAATACCACCAGTGCTTTTTTTGTTGAAAATTCTTTACATCTGATCTTGCTTTACAAGTGTTTCCAGATTTTCTTGTAGAAACCAAGTTAACACCAAGAACATTTACTATGTTAATTACTATTTTCCAAGTTTTATTTTTATTTACACATTTATTTCCTTATTCATTGCTTGTTTCCGAAATTTTGTCTCATCAAAATTTTCTAGACTATTGGCATTACAGGAATTTACATAAATGCTGGTACTCATAATGTAATCATTACATTTATCAGGCAGTTTACATTCTACACCTGGCCTTCTGAATTCCCATTCTTGATCATGTTTTTTGATTGCTTCAACTTCCTACAATACTCTTTTCTTCCACTTGATCACCTCCAGAGTAATTTTCTGAGCATTTATAATCGGTATCACTAAAGTGTCTGGAAATGATAATTTTGTTGCTACTAAATATTCTTTAACCAACTCCACCACAGCCTATTAAAATTCCCAAGTTTGCTTTACAAACCCTCTTTGACTTTCTTAGTTGTTCTGGCATATGTACAAAAATCTTATTTCCATAAAGTTTCAAATGTTTAATGCTATGTTTCATCCCAAACAACATCTCATAAGGAGTTTTTCTGACAATAGTATTAACTGAAGTTTTGTTTTTAAGGTACACTACTGCACAAATGTCTTCAGGCCAAAATCTCCTTATTTAAGCTAAAAGGCATAATGACATACATGTAACTGGCCTATTGTATGTTCAAGCTATACTATTTAATTCATGTAGGTATGGGGGATACACATTTAAAATATTTTTAAATGAAAAATTCCGCTTTTGACCGTTAAAACATTATTTATTGCGATTGCAGTTCCGACATGTTCTCATTTTTAAGCATTGTGAGATGTAACCTACTCTAAAATATAAAGCTACAATATACTGTGAAACAGCAAGTGAATGAGGTATTGTGAATTTATCAGCTGTTCCACACATTATACACATCATAGAGCTTGTGAAGTAATGATGTAAACACTGAAGTTTTAATTTCATGCAGTAGATGTGGTAACTGGATGACAAAAGCGTCTAAGATGTAAAGATTTAACAACCAAAAACGGAATAATTTCATTAAAAGATTTTTATGGAGGTTGTGGACACAGTTATCATCCAATTTCTACATATAAAATGATTCCTTATGTTTTATAAATTGATAAACATCTGAATTTAAGTATTCTTTCCCACTGTTACATCTAAATTTCTTAATACTCTCAGTTTTATTGGTTAATTTTTCTGTTTCATTAACATAGTCAACGAAATACTCACAAACTCGATTTTTAGATTGGACAATGTAGACTCTAATTACTCTACTTGAATCATCAATAAAAGAAAATTTTTTTCCCATTACAAACCATGAGTTATGTGAGGTCTATTTAAATCAGTATTAGTAATCTCTAATGTCTCTTTTGCTTTGCCTTTGTTGTTTTAAAAGGATAAATTGTTCATTTTATTTTCAATACAGGCTTTACATTTCATAAATTCTGATTCTGTATTTGTTGACAATTCATTTAGTTAATGATGTTTACACAACACATTTAAATCGTTAAAAGTTACATCCCAGTGTAGGATGCCATTTGCCCTTTGCTGTCATACTATCCTTGTGACTCACAGTATTAGGTTAGTGCATAATTTCATAACGTTTTTGTTTTTCATGTTGGTATTCTGTGTTTGGCGATAATGCTATTGGGCAGATCATAGCAAGAAAATGGTTTTCTCATTTAAGGGGGATCGTTTTGACATTAGTGACTCTCCATATTCAGGTAGACCTTTGGGGTTTGATGAAGACCATGTCAAGGCATTAATCCACAACAATCCACGGCAGTATACTCAAGAAATGATCTTTGATCACTCCACCATCGTGCAATATTTGCATGCAGTGGGGAAGGTTCAAAAATCGGGTATATGGGCACTGCATGCTCTATGCCAAAATCACCAAAATCAGTGGGTCGCTATATTTCCATCTCTGCTTGCTTGTCATCAATTGGCTCATGAACAACACTAACGGTACCTATCATGTATCGTTACTGATGATGAGAAATTGTATCTTTATGCTACCACAAGGAAAAGGAAGGTTGGTTGAGCCAAAACAAAGCAGCAGCTCCCTGTACAAAGACCTGCGGAATCGAACAGTTACTGCAGCGTCTGCAGACTGTTTTAAATAGTGAAGGAATACATGTTATTGATGACTAAAGTCTCTGTTATGTGTATGTGTTTGTGTTTATTAAACTTATGGGGAAAAGCTATGAACTTAAGTACCAATTCAGTATTTATACTAATCTCTTTCTTATAAATTCTGTAAATTCTACTTGTCATTTTATACAGCCTGTCTTACTTCAAAGCAATCACAGCTAAGTTATTAGTTTATCAAAAAATTTGAGCATTGCCTGCAGATAGAACCTGATTTTTTTCTATCGTTTTAGCAAAGTTAATCCAATTTCTATCCATGTCTTTGTCATAAAATACAATTTTTCATTTCAGTTGGACTCGTTTCACCATAAACTGGAAAATAACTAGTTACATCTCCTATTTTTACATTTACAGGCTCTGTAAAGTAATGCACTCAGAAAAATATTTCTGGTACCAGGCTGTGCCGAAGTTGAATGTCCACCAGAGTAAATGGACCTTGATGGATGGTAGAGGGCAGTGTCGCTGGAGTGTTGTAATCCACAAATGACTGCGTGACAGCCTCGCCACGTGAATACACAGGCCAAAATTGTCCCTCTCCACAGGCATAAATACCACCACATCTCGACCACTCAGTGAGTCGCATACTTCATCCGATAATGTTCGTTACTATCACCATCGTACTACTGTCTACTCGTCGACGACTTAGCTTTGGTATTGGTTTTCTCTTTGGTGTCGATTTGGATTGTGGCTTGTAGTTGACCTGTTTCGCTGCACTTCGTTGTTGCATGGCTTGCTACTGACCTGCTCTTCTTGTGTCAGATCCGTCATTCCGTCAGCCTGGTTGCTCGACTCTGGCATGGGTTTGAGTTGTGTCTGCATGCAGTCTTCCCATCTTGCACTGTCAACGTTTCTCTCCTGTTTTCTGAAGTGTGCACCAGTATACAGCCACTGGAAGATATAGCAATAATTGTTGTTGATCACATGGTCTGTGCGACCACTACCCAGTAACCCATCAGTATGCCTGTTGTTGCCTGACTCATCACTCTTACATGCCACTGTGGGTTGTACCTCTGTAACAAGACTGCTCATGCTGGTTCCGTTCTGTTGGTAGCCTCGGCTTCCCTGATGCTGACTGCCTCTTGATTCATATTCTGCCAAGATGACCGCCGAGTGGGATACACAGGTATATTTCTTCCACAAGAAGTACTTATTTAAGAGTAAATAGTGTTAAATTTAAATTGATTTTGTTTTGCATACTTGCTGTAGTGGCTCTTCTTGTTACACAAGTCAATATTTAGCGTCCCTATTGTGCTTTTTCTTAAAACCAACACAAGTCGATAGAAATTTCGTGTGACATATACATTGAAAGCTGTAATTAAGTTTTCTTAAAAGGTATACATTTCGTTAAAACAATACAGCTACTGGCTTCACGCAATAAAAATGTAATTAATCTTTCCTAAATCGAATTTCTCAACACATTTAGAATTGGTTACTAGCTAAATAGATACGATATAGACCTAAATTCTCGGAGCTGCAAATGCATAAAAACCTAACCAACCATCTTGGTAACACAAATTCTCTAGTAACAAAAAAACTGTTAATTCACTTGAAAATCTTATACCTCCACATCAGCAAAAAAGCAGTGGCAATAGCGCAAAATACTTCTAGTATCGTGTATATATATACATACAATGTGTTACAAATAGGTATGGCCAAACTTTCAGGAAACATTCCTCACACACAAAGAAAGAAAATATGTTTTGTGGACATGTGTCTGGAAACGCTTACTTTCCATGTTAGAGCTCATTTTATTACTTCTCTTCAAATCACATTAATCATGGAATGGAAACACACAGCAACACAACGTACCAGTGGGACTTCAAACACTTTGTTATGGGAAATGTTCAAAATGTCCTCCGTTAGCGAGGATACACGCATCCACCCTCCGTCACATGGAATCCCTGATGCGCTGATGCAGCCCTGGAGAATGGTGTATTGTATCACAGCCATCCACAATACGAGCACAAAGAGTCTCTACATTTGGTACCGGGGTTGCGTAGACAAGAACTTTCAAATGCCCCCATAAATGAAAGTCAAGAAGGTTGAGGTCAGGAGAGCGTGGAGGGGATGGAATTGGTCCACCTCTACTAATCCATTGGTCACCGAATCTGTTGTTGAGAAGCATACGAACACTTCGACTGAAATGTGCAGGACCTCCATCGTACATGAACCACATGTTGTGTGGAACCTGTAAAGGCACATGTTCTAGCAGCACAGGTAGAGTATCCCGTATGAAATCATGATAACGTGCTCCATTGAGCGTAGGTGGAAGAACGTGGGGCCCAATCAAGACATCACCAACAATGCCTGCCCAAACGTTCACAGAAAATCTGTGTTGATGACGTGATTGCACAATTGCGTGCGGATTCTCGTCAGCCCACACATGTTGATTGTGAAAATTTACAATTTTATCACGTTGGAATGAAGCCTCATACGTAAAGAGAACATTTGCACTGAAATGAGGATTGACACATTGTTGGATGAACCATTTGCAGAAGTGGGCCGGGGAGGCCAATCAGTTGTTGATAGTGCCTGCACATGCTGTACATGGTACGGAAACAACTGGTTCCCCCGTAGCACTCTCCATACAGTGACGTGGTCAACGTTACCTTGTACAGCAGCAACTTCTCTGACGCTGACATTGGGGTTATCGTCAACTGCACGAAGAATTGCCTCGTCCATTGCAGGTGTCCTCGTCGTTCTAGGTCTTCCCCAGTCGCGAGTCATAGGCTGGAATGTTCCGTGCTCCCTAAGACGCCGATCAATTGCTTCGAACGTCTTCCTGTCGGGACACCTTCGTTCTGGAAATCTGTCTCGATACTAACGTACCGTGCAATGGCTATTGCCCCGTGCTAATCCATACATCAAATGGGCATCTGCCAACTCCGCATTTGTAAACATTGCACTGACTGCAAAACCACATTCGTGATGAACCTGTTGATGCTACGTACTGATGTCCTTGATGCTAGTACTGTAGAGCAATGAGTTGCATGTCAACACAAGCACCGAAGTCAACATTACCTTCCTTCAATTGGGCCAAATGGTGGTGAATCGAGGAAGTACAGTACATACTGATGAAACTAAAATGAGCTCTAACATGGAAATTAAGTGTTTCCGGACACATGTCCACGTAACATCTTTTCTTTATTTGTGTGTGAGGAATGTTTCCCGAAAGTTTGGCCATACCTTTTTGTAACACCCTGTATATATGTATATATATGATTATATATATATATATATATATATATATATATATATATATATATATATATATGGCAATTCTCATGTCCCTGACAAACTGAACATATTATTCAAAGGTCAGCTTAATTCTTCTTTCGAAACTGACAGGTGGGGAATGTGGCAGCTGTTACAGGTAGCAAAGAAGGCAAAACTTGTTGCCAAGCTAGTAGGGAATATTCTCACTGGCATAGCATACACCTAAAGATTGGTACAGCAGATTTATGAAAGTACAAGTGGGTGGATGTCAAGCCAGTGATGATGAAATACCTGTTTTTACAAGTAAAGGAAATACGTCTTTTTAAGAATAAATCCTGACAGTGGGTTCCTCTGCTTAAAGAGCATCTACAGCACTTTAAAGTATTCTGAAAAAATAACTCACAAGACAGATTCTGACACTACGTGTTGTAAAGAAAAAGAACCAATTGGGAAAAGCAACATGAGACATTTCAGAAACTTAACAATGCTTCATGAGAACAGGCAATCAATAAAAAATAAAATACAACAACTTGAAGTTGAGCTCCAATTTTTGCACTGTCCTGCAGTTTATGTCATTCAGCACTAGTGTAGACGCATAGGAATCCGAAATGTGGCACTATCACTGTGTGAAACGACAGACTCCTGTTGTAGGAACACTTAAAACCAAGAATATATATATATATATATATATATATATATATATATATATATATATATAAACACATATGCATGTTTGAATGAAGATATGACCTTAGGAAAGTAAGATAAGACAAACACATTGAAATATCAGCTATTGAATTAACAGAGGTTGATAACAGCAATAAACTAATTATTTTGTGTGTGAATCGATCCCCCAGTGGTAGAGTGGGCACATTTTTCATTAAATTAAAAGACATTGTAGAAAAAAATCTCGAGTATAAAAGCACATATGATTTTGTGTGGAGACAAAACCATAAACACAAATATCATTAACGAAACTAGTAGAATACTGATAAATATCTTCCAGAGCTTTGGCATGTCCCTGTTGGTCAACAGAACAAAGAAAGTTACTATGATGATTGCATCACTAATTGGCCATGTGGCGGTGTATATGGACAGGATGTGTGATGTAGGTGTGAAAGATCTTGGACTGTCAGACCAATTCTGCCAAATAGTACCAGTAAAATTAGATATGGAAAAATTCCCTAAACTGCAAGCTTACAAAAGATATTTGTCAGAAATCAAAATATAAGATGTTTCAAAAGAACTATCAAACCAAAGATGGGATGCAGTGTATAGAGAAACCACTCTTAATACAAAAGTCTCTATATTCTCAACATTATTTAAATTGAACTTTGAAATTTCACCAAAAAATAGCTACATCAGAATCAATACCTCATCAAAACAAATAGATAGCAGCAGGTATTAAGCATTTCTTCCAAACCTTCAAGTATCTCAGTTTCATGGAAAAGAGTCATAATGATCCAGGTTATGCAAAAGCACGTGATCCAAAAGCACGTTCAGAATACCTGTCACGCTAGATATTGCTTTGCACGTTTAGAACAACTTCCCGACCTGCTACTCCACGCTATGACGTCAGAAACTCGGCACGCTCAACGTTTGAATGCCCAGTCCATGTGCCCATGGATCAAGGCATGGCATTGGGGCGCAGGAGCTGTGAGGGCAGGGTGGGGAGTGAACTGAAGCAAAGACAGCTGCACCTTCCTCTCCCATCTTTTTCCCTCCTCTCTGACCTCCTCGCCCTTGGCAGATCCATCCCAGCAGCTTTTATTCTTCGTCCTGTGAGCTCCATCTTTTGCAGTGGTTTTAAAGTGTCTTTGTTCTGGAGTGTATTAATATTGTCGCCAGTATTTAGCTTTATGTCGACTTTTTTAACTGTCCCACAATGAACGTCTGTGTCAGCGTATGTTTTAACCCCAATTTTCTCCACCTATTATGTTCTTATGTCCCCTTTCTTATTGCCTTTTATATGTATCGTTTTCATCTTTTTATTAAAGGTATCACTCGGCTGAAGAGAGGAGGGTTGGGCCGCTGCCAGCCCTCCCCTGCCGATGTGGGGTGGGGGAATAAAATCACAATTAAAAAAAAAAACCTATTTAGGTTGTCACTATTTCCTTCTGAGGAATAAGTTTTTATAAATGTTGAAACTGTGGTGAAATGGTTTAAATAAACCACCCGTTTTGCAGCTGACTGGTAGGTTATTATTTCTTCAATAAGACATACTGAGCCATGTTGCGGCTCACGCTGGTGCTGCTGGTAGGTTGTCATCGTGTAATAGGGATAGTGGCGTCTCATTTTCTTCTTGTGTTTACTGGCGCCACTATGTTTGCTAGTGTTGTCTGACCTCGAGTGGCAACAGCAGCAGGTATCGATATCTAGTACCATGGAACTATCTCTGGAAGGACATCAAGTGTCAAGTGAATACAACTCTTGGCTGCCTGTCTCATCGTTACGAAGTTGGGCGACTTTCCCATGTCTAGCCTTGGAGCACTGCCTGAAGCCCACTTCTCTCTTGATTTGGTCAGATTTTTTTTTAAAAAATTCTAATTTTAAATTATTCCTATTGGGGCCAACAAATAATTTGGATTTCTTGTCAATAATTTTTTTAAATTAAATATTGTCTCTTAATAGTGAAAATTTGATGATTGTCCTTTTATAATATTTTAGTATCTTTTGGAGAAGCTTAACTCGTTCCTAAGAATTTGCTATCCAGGCATTTAGCCGTCAAATTGATTTTCCAGTTATTACTGTTGGGGTTTTCAGCTGACAAATAATTTGAATCTCCAGTCAATAAGGCCGTCAGCCGTGAGTGCAACTTGCTTAAGAATTTTTTTATTGGACATTATGTCTTAACAGTCAAATTTGATAATTGTTTCTTATTGTTAACCTTGTTTGCGATTGTTTCCCAAATAAAGTATATGTGATTTTAAAAAAAAACACTGAGCAACCAACAGTAACTGAGTACGCCCCGTCCACACCAAATTCGGCCTTTCCCTAAGTCCCATGTTTCACATACAATATTTATAAACTACCAACTGGGCACAAACCCGATACATAGGAGCTACATAAGCAGTCCCGAATGATTGTGGCACAAACAATGTTACCGATGTAAGTTATACAGGTAAGAACCAGTAAACTCTGCAAGTAAAATCGATGTTAACTCAAACCTGAAACAACAAAACACACGTTGTTTAAAGAACCGTATTGCACAACAGATAACTCTGAATGATGGTTCATACATCCTTCACACAAAACTGCCTGCCAAATAATGGTCAACAACAATTGAGGACAACGGCTCAGTAATCCCACTTTGCCTGTGAATTCTGTAGACACAAATAGTGGACAAAGTTCAAAGGTTGTCTTCCACCAAATCCGAGTTACGTACCTCTCGATCATGTAAGTTGGAAGCATAACACACCTGCTCAAAGTCTAATTCAATGTCGGCATATGCTCAAAAATAGAAACTGGATTATATGCATCATACAAGTCTTAAAATATGCATGCAAATATGCATAAAAATTGCTTAAAAATGCATGAAAAGTGTCGAAACATGCAAGATCAGATAATAATACTTGCAGGAATATGGAAAAATGAGTGCTAATCACAGCAATGTCTTTTTTAATACCGGTATGATTAAAAGCTGCCTTGGCAAACTGCCTCGTTTACTTCTCCTCTAATGGCCTCGAAATGTTCATTGTAAAACAACACAGCTTCGACCCACGTACTCCACTGGTTCGGGAGGTAAAGGCACATTTGGTAGTTTTTATTTGTAGGTGTTGATGCGAGCAGGAGACTTTAGAAACACTTTCTTTGTGGATGAAATCAGATTATTTACATTCACAAGCCTGGGACGTACTTCTTCAGCAAGGCGATGTTCTCCATGAGTAAAGCACGTCAGATGAACCAGACTGGGCTCAAATACTCGGAGGGCTATTCTTGCTTTTATTATATGGGAAGCAGCATCTTTCTATTGTTAGAGCAATTTTCCTTTTAACAGAATAAGTATTTGAATTAATGCTTATTAAATTTTACTTTTATATTGTGCACTATTTAGACTAATTTTCATCGAAAAAACCTTTGATACTTTCGTAAGAAACACAGATATAAATGCGATACAAATCGCTATCATAAATGGCGGCACTCCTTGCAGCGGAAAGAAATAATTAACACAGATAATGGTTATTGAGAGAGGAATTAAAGTTACAAATAATAATTCACTCATATCTATAATAAAAATGAACTCTATTCTCAAGTAATAATTAACAGTTTCTTAACTGACCTCAGTTTGATATTCGTCTTGTGTCCGCAACCTACAGAAGCCAACCAAAAAAAGGTAAAAACAAAGGAAGACAAATGCAGATCATAAAAGTAATTTACAATTATTATTGTCTTTGTATGATACTCATCGATATGTCCAACTACATCATAAAATATTATATAAATAATTAATATTTATCATCGTTTTGTTTTATTTCACTGTTTTTTCATATGTCGGATAGATAATGTATTTTATTCACAGTATTTACTGAAATAAACGAAGAAATCGAACAAAGACTGAAATACTCTGACTCACTCAGTTTCAAGATACATAGAGTTAAAATATTAAATATGCACCTAAAAGGAAAGTGTATTGACTACAGACCGGATTATATGTATTTGCATGTTGCATATGTATTTGCGTATTTGGCTCCTTTTCCCCGGTTATTGCATATTTTAACTAAAAACTAGTGACGATGCATATTTTCGCTCTATGTTTACAATATTTTAAAAATTTACACGAGCAGTCTCTAGGTCGATCTAGTTTTGATGTCCCACAGATTGACCGTAACCTAGAACTGCGTGCAATCGGTAACCGAGAGCCCACTGCCTAGCGAAACCATTACAGAAGAGGAACAGGAACAGGCAGACAGAGTCAATGCTCCTGCGCCCGCATCCTCGGCTAATCCCCTCCGCTGTCATACCGTACACGTCGGCAACAATTAAATTAAACTACGCAACCTTTTACTCGCTCGTCCATTGTTTCGGTTTAGCTTCCTATTTACTTCTACACAATTGAACGTGTTTACGACGTGTAGTGTGTAACTTGTTGTGCGCCATGCCGCCCGAAAAAAGAAACGTCGTTTCGTGGACAGCTGATCATCGTGGAACATTTACATACGACGGAATTGTTTTATATTGTCGAGTTCATATCCAAGCACTGCATGGGTCAATTTCAAACTTTCTGCAGCTGCTCAAGTCGACTGATGGAGAGGTGCCTGTGAAGTGGAAACGCGGAGGGAGGATGTCAGCTATCCTGCATTTATCGGTGGTAAACGACTGAGGGACGGATTATATGCAACGCCGTTAAGTGGACGTCTTGGAGCACGTGCTTGCTTCTTGGCGGGACACGAAGGCAAATAGATCGTTCCACCGTTCGGTTCTTTTCTCGATAAGTGGTTGACTATTACAAAAAAATCACCAGTATTCTCCTATTGATTTTTTTGAAACTTTGATTAAAAATCAAGTCGTAATCGGAATACATACCACTAGTTTGACATAACGAATAGTCAGTGCTAAAGGGTGAAAGCTCAGGTTGGTGAACGCCATTTTTCGTGTTAATTTGTCCATTTTTTAAGAGCTATAGGCACATAAAAGGCATTTTATGTAGACATGGACAGCAGATCAGCTGCTTTCTATTTTTATTGTAAACTATGAATGAGAGGTTAAGTTTTACGCTTTTTCCTTATGTTATGCCACAAGTTGGGGGTGGTTCCTCCAGTTCTTAGTGTTTTAAATCTAGTGGGGCGTTGTACTTCGTTGATACCACAGTTCGTAAAATACTTACAGACTTAGGGGTGATGCGATTTTGTAGTAAAAGTGATGTCTGACGACGGCAATGAGAGACTATCATAAAGGCCAGATGGGGCACGTACAGGTGTACCATCTAACAGGACACACGACTTGGTAACATGCACATTATTGTATCAGCAACCCGGCACCAATTCTTATGCCTTGTGTTTGTTGCTCGTTTCTGTCGGCATTGTTATTAAAGTAACTCTGATCGCTTTTCCAATTTTCTATAATAACGCAATATTTTTAATGTAATGCGAGTTTTACGAATACAAATTGCTAGGTTTTTAAGAAAGGTTTATTTAAAAACGAAGAATTTTAGCAGTGTTGCTATGGCCAACTGACATTTCGATTTTTTATCCGGTTGTTAGTAAAAAACAAAAACACCTGTTTTAACCAAACAAATACTGAAAAACACCTACAGACGGTGGCTGCTGTGAGGTGTCTGCCAGACAGTAAGGATACTGGAACCACGAGATGTAGATCCTGGTGGTCATTCTGCATTGGGGAACTGGATACTGTGGCCCAGCGAACTGAAGTGGCGGAGAGCGGTCGGGCACTGTACTAAACACTCGTCCGGAAGAGTAACATCTGCTTGACGTTTGGACAGCGTGCGGTTCAAGGAGACGAACCCGAGCTTCTCACTGTGGCGCTGTTGAAAGGGACGAGTGTGGTGCCGGTGTCCACGCCGGCGCCTCTCGTGGCGAAGCTGGGGCTGCGTGTTTCCATAGTGGCGGCTGGCGCGCTATTTCAAAACAGGCCGGCGTGTTTTGCACACAGTCCAACTTGCTTCGGTTGATACCCGGGGTTGATATATTCGGATGTAGTACTACTAGGCTCCTGCTTGACACAGTCACGTCGTTTAAATATCTGGGAGGAACGTTGCAAAGCGATATGATATGGAGCTAGCATGTGACGATTGTGGTAGGCAAGTCAAATGGTCGACTTTGGCTTATTGAGAGAATATTGGGGAAATGACGTTCATCTGTAAAGGAATTCGCATATAAGACGCATGTCCGACCTTTTCTTGAGTACTGCTCGGGTATTTGGGATCCGCACCAGGTTGGATTAAAGGAAGACTTCTAAGCACTTAACAGGCGACTGTTAAATTTGTTGCCGGCAGGTTCAAACAACATGCAAGAGTGATGTACACTACTGGCCATTAAAATTGCTACACCACGAAGATGATGTGCTATAGACGCGAAATTTAACCGACAGGAAGAGGATGCTGTGATATGCAAATGATTAGCTTTTCAGAGCATTCACACAAGGTTGACGCCGGTGGCGACACCTACAACGTGCTGACAAGAGGAAAGTTTCCAACCGATTTCTCGTACACAAACAGCAGTTGACAGGAGTTGCCTGGTGAAACGTTGTTGTGATGCCTCGTGTAAGGAGAAGAAATGCGTACCATCACGTTTCCGACTTCGATAAAGGTCGGATTGTAGCCTATCGCGATTGCGGTTTATCATATCGCGACATTGCTGCTCGCGTTGGTCGAGATCCAATGACTGTTAGTAAAATATGGAATCGGTGGGTTCAGGAGGGTAATACGGAACGCCGTACTGGATCCCAACGGCCTCGTATCACTAGCAGTCGAGATACAGGCATCTTATCCGCATGGCTGTAACGGATCGTGCAGCCACGTCTCGATCCCTGAGTCAACAGATGAGGACGTTTGCAAGACAACAACCATCCGCACGAACAGTTCGACGACGTTTGCAGCAGAATGGACTAACAGCTCGGAGACCATGGCTGCCGTTACCCTTGAGGCTGCATCACAGACAGGAGCGCCTGCGATGGTGTACTCAACGACGAACCTGGGTGCACGAATGGCAAAACGTCATTTTTTTGGATGAATCCAGGTTCTGTTTCCAGCATCATGATGGTCGCATCCGTGTTTGGCGACATCGTGGTGTCGCACATTGGAAGCGTGTATTTGTCATCGCCATACATCTACATCTACATCTATACTCCGCGAGCCACCTTACGGTGTGTGGCGGAGGGTACATATTGTACCACTATCTGATCCCCCCTTCCCTGTTCCATTCACGAATTGTGCGTGGGAAGAACGACTGCTCGTAAGTCTCCGTATTTGCTCTAATTTCTCGGATCTTTTCGTTGTGATCATTACGCGAGATATATGTGGGCGGTAGTAATATGTTGCCCATCTCTTCCCGGAATGTGCTCTCTCGTAATTTCGATAATAAACCTCTCCGTATTGCGTAACGCCTTTCTTGAAGTGTCCGCCACTGGAGCTTGTTCAGCATCTCCGTAACGCTCTCGCGCTGACTAAATGTCCCCATGACGAATCGCGCTGCTTTTCGCTGGATCATGTCTATCTCTTCTATTAATCCAACCTGGTAAGGGTCCCATACTGATGAGCAATACTCAAGAATCGGACGAACAAGCGTTTTGTAAGCTACTTCTTTCGTCGATGAGTCACATTTTCTTAGAATTCTTCCTATGAATCTCAACCTGGCGCCTGCTTTTCCCCTATTTCTTTTATGTGATCATTCCACTTCAGATCGCTCCGGATAGTAACTCCTAAGTATTTTACGGTCGTTACCGCTTCCAATGATTTACCACCTATGGCATAATCGTACTGGAATGGATTTCTGCCCCTATGTATGCGCATTATATTACATTTATCTACGTTTAGGGAAAGCTGCCAGCTGTCGCACCATGCATTAATCCTCTGCAGGTCCTCCTGGAGTACGTACGAGTCTTCTGATGTTGCTACTTTCTTGTAGACAACCGTGTCATCTGCAAATAGCCTCACGGAGCTACCGATGTTGTCAACTAAGTCATTTATGTATATTGTAAACAATAAAGATCCTATCACGCTTCCCTGCGGTACTCCCGAAATTACCTCTACATCTGCAGATTTTGAACCGTTAAGAATGACATGTTGTGTTCTTTCTTTTAGGAAATCCTGAATCCAATCACAAACCTGGTCCGATATTCCGTAAGCTCGTATTTTTTTCACTAAACGTAAGTGCGGAACCGTATCAAATGCCTTCCTGAAGTCCAGGAATACGGCATCAATCTGCTCGCCAGTGTCTACGGCACTGTGAATTTCTTGGGCAAATAGGGCGAGCTGAGTTTCACATGATCTCTGTTTGCGGAATCCATGTTGGTTATGATGAAGGAGATTTGTATTATCTAAGAACGTCATAATACGAGAACACAAAACATGTTCCATTATTCTACAACAGATTGACGTAAGCGAAATAGGCCTATAATTATTCGCATCTGATTTATGACCCTTCTTGAAAATGGGAACGACCTGCGCTTTCTTCCAGTCGCTAGGTACTTTACGTTCTTCCAGCGATCTACGATAAATTGCTGATAGAAAGGGGGCAAGTTCTTTAGCATAATCACTGTAGAATCTTAAGGGTATCTCGTCTGGTCCGGATGCTTTTCCGCTACTAAGTGATAGCAGTTGTTTTTCAATTCCGATATCGTTTATTTCAATATTTTCCATTTTGGCGTCCGTGCGACGGCTGAAGTCAGGGACCGTGTTACGATTTTCCGCAGTGAAACAGTTTCGGAACACTGAATTCAGTATTTCTGCCTTTCTTCGGTCGTCCTCTGTTTCGGTGCCATCGTGGTCAACGAGTGACTGAATAGGGGATTTAGATCCGCTTACCGATTTTACATATGACCAAAACTTTTTAGGGTTCTTGTTTAGATTGTTTGCCAATGTTTTATGTTCGAATTCGTTGAATGCTTCTCTCATTGCTCTCTTTACGCTCTTTTTCGCTTCGTTCAGCTTTTCCTTATCAGCTATGATTCGACTACTCTTAAACCTATGATGAAGCTTTCTTTGTTTCCGTAGTACCTTTCGTACATGATTGTTATACCACGGTGGATCTTTCCCCTCGCTTTGGACCTTAGTCGGTACGAACTTATCTAAGGCGTACTGGACGATGTTTCTGAATTTTTTCCATTTTTGTTCCACATCCTCTTCCTCAGAAATGAACGTTTGATGGTGGTCACTCAGATATTCTGCGATTTGTGCCCTATCACTCTTGTTAAGCAAATATATTTTCCTTCCTTTCTTGGCATTTCTTATTACACTTGTAGTCATTGATGCAACCACTGACTTATGATCACTGATACCCTCTTCTACATTCACGGAGTCGAAAAGTTCCGGTCTATTTGTTGCTATGAGGTCTAAAACGTTAGCTTCATTAGTTGGTTCTCTAACTATCTGCTCGAAGTAATTCTCGGACAAGGCAGTCAGGATAATGTCACAAGAGTCTCTGTCCCTGGCTCCAGTTCTGATTGTGTGACTATCCCATTCTATACCTGGTAGATTGAAGTCTCCCCCTATTACAATAGTATGATCACGAAACTTCTTCACGACGTGCTGCAGGTTCTCTCTGAGGCGCTCAACTACTACGGTTGCTGATGCAGGTGGTCTATAGAAGCATCCGACTATCATATCTGACCCACCTTTGATACTTAACTTAACCCAGATTATTTCACATTCGCATTCGCTAATAACTTCACTGGATATTATTGAATTCTTTACTGCTATAAATACTCCTCCACCATTGGCGTTTATCCTATCCTTGCGGTATATATTCCATTCTGTGTCTAGGATTTCGTTACTGTTCACTTCCGGTTTTAACCAACTTTCCGTTCCTAATACTATATGCGCACTATTTCCTTCAATAAGAGATACTAATTCAGGAACCTTGCCCTGGATACTCCTGCAGTTTACCAATATTACGTTAACTTTTCCTGTTTTTGGTCTCTGAGGACGGACGTTCTTTATCGACGATGATAATGTCCTCTCTGGTAAGCCGTCAGGTATTTTATCGTTTCGCCCAAGGGGGGGTCCCTCTAACCTAAAAAACCCCCGTGTGCACGCCACACGTACTCTGCTACCCTAGTAGCTGCTTCCGGTGTGTAGTGCACGCCTGACATGTCTAGGGGGGCCCTACAGTTCTCCACCCAATAACGGAGGTCGATGAATTTGCAACCATTATAGTCGCAGAGTCGTCTGAGCCTCTGGTTTAGACCCTCCACACGGCTCCAAACCAGAGGACCGCGATCGACTCTGGGCACTATGCTGCAGATATTAAGCTCAGCTTGCACTCCGCGTGCGATGCTGGTTGTCTTCACCAAATCAGCCAGCCGCCGGAAGGAACCAAGGATGGCCTCAGAACCCAAGCGGCAGGCGTCATTCGTTCCGACATGTGCTACTATCTGCAGCCGGTCACACCCAGTGCGTTCAATAGCTGCCGGAAGGGCCTCCTCCACATTACGGACGAGACCCCCCGGCAAGCACACCGAGTGCACACTGGCATTCTTCCCCGACCTACCCGCTATTTTCCTGAGGGGCTCCATAACCCGCCTAACGTTGGAGCTCCCTATAACTAATAGGCCCGCCCTCTGTGACTGTCGGGACCTTGCCGGAGAATCGGCCACTGGACCAACAGGCGAGGCATCCTGTGGTGGCTCGGAAACGATGTCATCACCACTAGGAAGCACCCCGTACCTGTTGGAAAGGGGTAAGGCAGCTGCCACGCGGCCAGATCCCACCTTCGCCTTTCGGCCAGGCACGCGCGAGCCCAGCACTGTCCGCCATTCACCCTGGAGTGATGGCTGACCGGTAAGATGCTCACTGCCGGAAGACGCAGCGACATCAGGGGTTCCATGTGATTCCAAGGCCACCGAAGTAGGCATAGGTCTCACCACAGTTGCCCCAACGCCACTACGAGCCGACGCCTGCGCCTCGAGCTCGATGAGCCTAACAGACAAAGCCTCCACCTGCCCCCGAAGAGTGGCCAATTCTCCTTGCGTCCGCTCTCAACAACCACAGTCCCTACACATGACTATGTTTACCCTACTCTATACGGTGACAAATTCCCAAGATAATCTTCTGATGAGCTACTCTGATAATCAAGAAACACTCACTGAAATACGAGACGCGAAAACTACGCTAGGTTTTCCCAGAAAAACTATTTAAAAGCTAAGCGCAGCAAATACACTCCTGGAAATGGAAAAAAGAACACATTGACACCGGTGTGTCAGACCCACCATACTTGCTCCGGACACTGCGAGAGGGCTGTACAAGCAATGATCACACGCACGGCACAGCGGACACACCAGGAACCGCGGTGTTGGCCGTCGAATGGCGCTAGCTGCACAGCATTTGTGCACCGCCGCCGTCAGTGTCAGCCAGTTTGCCGTGGCATACGGAGCTCCATCGCAGTCTTTAACACTGGTAGCATGCCGCGACAGCGTGGACGTGAACCGCATGTGCAGTTGACGGACTTTGAGCGAGGGCGTATAGTGGGCATGCGGGAGGCCAGGTGGACGTACCGCCGAATTGCTCAACACGTGGGGCGTGAGGTCTCCACAGTACATCGATGTTGTCGCCAGTGGTCGGCGGAAGGTGCACGTGCCCGTCGACCTGGGACCGGACCGCAGCGACGCACGGATGCACGCCAAGACCGTAGGATCCTACGCAGTGCCGTAGGGGACCGCACCGCCACTTCCCAGCAAATTAGGGACACTGTTGCTCCTGGGGTATCGGCGAGGACCATTCGCAACCGTCTCCATGAAGCTGGGCTACGGTCCCGCACACCGTTAGGCCATCTTCCGCTCACGCCCCAACATCGTGCAGCCCGCCTCCAGTGGTGTCGCGACAGGCGTGAATGGAGGGACGAATGGAGACGTGTCGTCTTCAGCGATGAGAGTCGCTTCTGCCTTGGTGCCAATGATGGTCGTATGCGTGTTTGGCGCCGTGCAGGTGAGCGCCACAATCAGGACTGCATACGACCGAGGCACACAGGGCCAACACCCGGCATCATGGTGTGGGGAGCGATCTCCTACACTGGCCGTACACCACTGGTGATCGTCGAGGGGACACTGAATAGTGCACGGTACATCCAAACCGTCATCGAACCCATCGTTCTACCATTCCTAGACCGGCAAGGGAACTTGCTGTTCCAACAGGACAGTGCACGTCCGCATGTATCCCGTGCCACCCAACGTGCTCTAGAAGGTGTAAGTCAACTACCCTGGCCAGCAAGATCTCCGGATCTGTCCCCCATTGAGCATGTTTGGGACTGGATGAAGCGTCGTCTCACGCGGTCTGCACGTCCAGCACGAACGCTGGTCCAACTGAGGCGCCAGGTGGAAATGGCATGGCAAGCCGTTCCACAGGACTACATCCAGCATCTCTACGATCGTCTCCATGGGAGAATAGCAGCCTGCATTGCTGCGAAAGGTGGATATACACTGTACTAGTGCCGACATTGTGCATGCTCTGTTGCCTGTGTCTATGTGCCTGTGGTTCTGTCAGTGTGATCATGTGATGTATCTGACCCCAGGAATGTGTCAATAAAGTTTGCCCTTCCTGGGACAATGAATTCACGGTGTTCTTATTTCAATTTCCAGGAGTGTATAATACTGGCGTATCAACCGGCGTGATGGTATGGGTTGCCATTAGTAACACGTCTCGGTTACCTCTTGTTCTCATTGACGGCACTTTGAACAGTGGATGTTACATTTCAGATATGTTACGCCCCGTGGCTCTATCATTCATTCGATCCCTGCGAAACCCTGCATTTCAGCAGGATAATGCACGTCCGCATGTTGCATGTCCTGTTCCGGCCTTTCTGGATACGGAAAATGTTCGACTGCTGCCCTGACCGGTACATTCTCCAGATCTCTCACCAATTGAAAACGTGTGGTCAATGGTGGCCGAGCAACTGGCTCGTCACAATACGCCAGTCACTACTCTTGATGTACTGTGGTATCGTGTTGAAGGTGCATGGGCAGCTGTACCTGTACACGCCATCCAAACTCTGTTTGACTCAATGCCCAGGCGTATCAAGGCCGTTATTACGGCCAGAGGTGGTTGTTCTGGGTACTGATTTCTCAGGATCTGTGCACCCAAATTGCGTGAAAATGTAATCACATGTCAGTTCTAGTATAACATATTTGTTCAATAAATTCCCGTTTATCATCTGCATTTCTTCTTGGTGTAGCAATTTTAATGGCCAGTAGCGTAGTTTCTTCGAGAACTCAAAAGGGGATCCTTAGCGTGAAGGTGACGTTCTTTTAGAGGAACACAATGAGAAAATTTGGAGGACCAGAATTTGAAGCCAACTGCAAAACGATCCTATAGCGCCAACAGGCATTGCCCGTAAGTATCACGAAGATAAGATACTAGAAATTAGAACTCATATGGAGGCATATAGACAGTTTTTTCACTCTTTCTGTCTGCTACGGAACAGCAGAGGAAACGATTAGTAGTGGTACAGCGTACCCCGTCACGCAGAGTACGGTGGCATGCGGGGTACGTATGTAGATCTGGATGTAAATATGGCATGCCTGCTATGCTGTTGACATTTGGGTCTGCCGATGGAGGGTCCCCTTTGGGACCAGAGCGCAGGCAACTTGTCGACCATGTCTGTCATGCAGGTAGTCGTGATGCAGGCGAAGGCCTTGGTTGCATCAGAAAAATCCATGTACGGAGGCCCCGAGGAGAATAAACATTGCGTCGTAGAATGCATTTGTCATCGTTGTAATGCGCCAGTATATGACTTGCTGGTATTGGGTGGCACTGAGCACACAGCACGATCACTTCTGTTTCGCACAGCCTGTAATTTGGACATTTCTGATATGTAAAGGCCGGTGCGTGTCCCCCGTGTTCGAAGTCTTCCTGGCGTTATCTTTCAACAAATTAATGAATTACGGCATGCTGCCCGTGCTGTCGTACGCAGAGGGTGCTCGCCTGTTGTTCTGCCCAGCACACTCTCCACATCTCTTACCACTGAAATCTGAGGTCGTCGATTTCCAAGCTACTACTCGCTAGTCACTACAGTTCATGAATTCTTGCGAAAGAGTTGAAGCAGCGTGGAATGCGCTGCTCTGTATTTGTCACACAAGCTCAGTTCGACTCGATCTCCAGCCAACAGTAACGGTGGTTCGTCTTTGAAACACAACACTGCGGCGATTCTGCGTGACATGGATTCAACAAATCCTTGGCAGGTGCGGTCAGTCTGTTGCAATAAAGGTCACTCTATGCTATGCTTATCGGTGCGACCCACGTGTTCCCACTGTGATGATACGATGTGCGATACGATGTATGACGTGACTCGCCATACGACAAGCAACAAGACAGCGCGAATCACGTTTCTGTATCAGTTTCAGTTGCAATCAAAAGCGCTACTGAAAGGACGTTATTTGTGGCTTATCATTGCTCAAGCCTCAAGAAACTGAAAAAGAAAAGGAAGTACTGGATACACCTGGCTATAAATATCAAACATTGTTCAGCTGTGGTTTCTCATGAACTCTCCCTTCAAGACCACAAATTCTACGAGATCTACAGAGTGACAGCAGTCAGTTTCCACTGTGCGGAGCAACAACTAATAACCAGTCTGACAATGCAGGACACGAATTTGCGACTCGCTATTTCTCTTTCCGAGAAGCTGCTCATTACAGTAAGGTAAATTGATGAAAGGGTGTGAATACGTTAAAAATACCGCCATGAGATGTTTATTTTTTTGTAAGACCACGTAGTACGGTTCTTTATTCACTCTGACACATAGAAAGATAATGGTTACAGAGTGATAAAACTAGGATAGTATTTCTGCAATAATTCAGTTTCGCAAAGTAGTAGGGGAACTCGGGGCGGAACGGGATACTTAATGTTTAACAATTTGTATAAAACAAGGGAACATAAGGAAACACTTCTTAAAGTTATAAAAAAACACCTTGTAGTTTAACCTAATGTACCTTATTTTAAAATCACTTAAAACAATACATTTTGCATTTTTTACAATTTTTCAAAGAAAGCCTTGCATATTTCCCGTTCCGCCCCACCTACGGGGCAGAATGGGATAAGGTTAATTTTTGTTAAATTATTGCGTAAACGTTGAACTTGAATTACGAATGTCGTATTAAACTACGACAAAATGTTGCATAAAAGGCAGTTCAGACTAAGGAATGTGTAATTTAAAAAATTAAAAGGTCATTCTTCAAAATAAGAAAATATTTTAATGTCATTCTGAAAAACGTACAATGCTTAATAACCACCAAACCATTAACTACTAGTCCTTTCGACAATAGTCACGAATCAGTATTTCCTCTTCGTCTTCACTGTCAATGCCAGCACATGAACTGTGTGCCGACATAAAACACCTCTGGCATGCGACCCAGCCCTCATTAGAAACGGAGTAGAAGTCCCCACGGTAGAGACACTCAGCATCCTCTCTCTCTGATTCTCTCTTCTCTCTCATTGTCTTCCTTTTATTTTTCTTAAGGTCTTTGATTTCCGCTGTTTTGGTTTTTTAGGTGTACAGTTAGATATTTTTGCCTTAAGTTGCATTGCACCTGACGTCTCTGTCCTGACATTGTTCATATTTGTGCACCCTCCTTCGCTTTTACGTTCCATTGCCGTCTATCAGTCTTTTCATGTACGTTCCCACCATCTGGAACAGCAGGGGGAAAGAAAAAAAATATAGTTTGGTTTTTACTTGCATGAAAGCATGACGGGGCAGAATGGGACACTATCCCATTCTGCCCCGTCCCGTCCCGCCCCAAGAGCACTTTTGAGGTTAACAACTTTTATGGAGTGTAATAACTGACGTATTTAAACGCATTAAATAACTAAAGTATAACAAATGCCATGCACTTTAAGGGAATGTGTCATTTTAGGGTATGCAATTAACAATTAACAACTTACCTGGCGTTGAAATTCACTAAACCTTAGAACAACTCAAGCGGTAACGTGACGGACAACAATTTACTTAGATCTCGCACTTCAAGCTAAAAATGACTGCCCTGACTTCCCTTCCATTCGGAGAAATTGTGACATGCCCATACAACAGGTTGCAGCACTGTCCAGTCTAGAAAAGAGCAATTTCCGATTGTGCCCCGCTATTCCGTTCTGCCCCAAGTTCCCCTATAGGTTTCAGTCTGAAGAGTGTTCAGAATAAACTTTGCTGGAACAGTTACCATCAGTGGTGTAGCAGCGGGCAATGAACAGTCTGTAGGGGTAGACAATCGTTTGAAGAAATGGGACAAGCCCATGATTGCAAGAAAAGTCGTGTTGTGTCACCTTAGCTTCGTCCAGTTGCTCATTCAGAAGTAAAGGGAGTTTAACTTTCAGTTCTCTTTTATATCTGTTGCAAAGTTTCCTGAAAGTAGGGTAATTAGATTACAGCAAAAATCTAGTCAGCATAATCAGCTGATGGCTCCTGGTGTCCTTTTATTTAGGTAAGTTTTTCATTTCCACCTTTGGTTTGTATCGGCGGGAAACGAGAAACAGAAACGCGAGGTAGCCACGCTCCACATAGGAGGCCATGGTGAAACACGTATGTTCTGTGGCGGCGATGGCGAGGCATTGCAGAGTCTCTGACCAGAGAGCTATTTGTCGTTCCTAGTCTGCGCTTGACCCCGCGAGAGTTCTGTTCAGTTCTGGTCGAGTTACGAGACAGTTCAGTTGCGAGAGAGTTTAGTTGTGTGTGAGGAGTCGGCGGGCGTCGACATGGCACTCTGGTCAAGATTCAGGACGAGGCATATTTTTAAATAAGGTAATGAAGCAGCATTGCGCACATTTGATAATGTAATGTAAATTAACTGTAACTAATTTGTTCAAGAATCGCTCCAATAATAATTTTGTTTTTAAACCAACCATTTTTAACAAAGAATCCTTTTTCGAAAGAATATTTGCCTTACATTTCCATAAAGAAATGTTCCCTTTAACTTAAAAAAAATATTTTGCGATGCATTTCCTCCAGGCTATGTCGAAAAATAAGAGCAGATGCAGTTTTACTGAGGTAAGAATTTGAGTTTAATCAGGGCCTAAAGATCGACAGTTCGGTCTATTTGCATTTTCATTGTGACTGAGATTTCATTATCATTGAATTGACTTAGATTTTTGTGGGGAGCTTACATTTGGGTCAGATAGCTAGTTTTCATTTAATTGTCATTGTCTTTAAATTTAAGTTGTATTCTAGTTAGCATTCGATTATTGTGTTTCAAAATTTCTCTGGGGAGCTTACACTTAGCTCAATGACTATTCACATTTAAAATAATATCATTTCATTTTTGTGGGGAGGTTACAATGGCAGGGGGAAAAATCCATGCGTGCGGTGAACTGCTGCAAACTTCATCGCGGAAAAACTCCAATATATATCATGTACTTTCTGTAGAATGGAAAGAGGTATCGTTTCCCTTCGACCGTTAAAAAAATTTCGATATACTGGGTGATCAAAAAGTCAGTATAAATTTGAAAACTGAATAAATCACGGAATAATGTAGATAGAGAGGTACAAATTGAGACACATGCTTGGAATGACATGGGGTTTTATTAGGAAAAAAAAAAAATACAAAAGTTCAAAAAATGTCCGACAGATGGCGCTTTATCTGATCAGAATAGCAATAATGAGCATAACAAAGTAAGACAAAGCAAAGATGATGTTCTTTACAGAAAATTCTTAATATGTCCACCATCATTCCTCAACAATAGCTGTAGTCGAGGAATAATGTTGTGAACAGCACTGTAAAGCATGTCCGGAGTTATGGTGAGGCATTGGCTTCGGATGTTGTCTTTCAGCACCCCTAGAGATGTCGGTCGATCACGATACACTTGCGACTTCAGGTAACCCCAAAGCCAATAATCGCACGGACTGAGGTCTGGGGACGTGGGAGGCCAAGCATGCCGAAAGTGGCGACTGAGCACACGATCATCATCAAACGACGCGCGCAAGAGATCTTTCACGCGTCTAGCAATACTTTATTTATTTTTTGTTCTAATAAAACCCCATGTCATTCCAAGCATGTGTGTCAATTTTTACCTCTCTATCTACATTAATCCGTGGTTTATTAAGCTTTCAAATTTATACTGACTTTTTGATCACCCGGTAGTAGCTATATTTTGTATGCGGCAATATATGACCTAAAACACACCAAATATAAACTGTGCAGCCGTCTGTGGTTGGTGCAATTACGATGATTCGGTGGTTTGGTCATGATGCGAAGCTGTAGGCTCCGATTGGCATGTGCTGTGCATTCGGTGTTGAGCCGAGAGCTCCGTAACTGAGAACTCCCGCTGTAAACTGACCGACTAACAGCTGAGCGCATTATATAAAGCTGTCCGGTGGAAGAATGTCCGGAAATCATGATGGTGTCACGTGGCTCGTGGAGATGAGCCGGCGGTAGCACCGTTGTATCCGGCGATTGTAGAGATTGTAGCACCACTAGCTACCGCATCGGCTGCTGCAGGTCTGATGGGCTGCGGCAGACTTGTCAGCGCCTAGGATGCCGGCAACCCGCGATACACCAGTGTATGGCTGGTGGCTGGACTGTAGGCGTCGGCCTAGGTCACAGGTTAAAAGTTTAACACAGAAACCTCGTGTATCTCACTGCACTATATTCGTCCAGTACTAGAGAATGAGAGGACTTAATGACTCGCAACAAAATTTACACATAATTTCAAAGCTTTTCGAAACTTTTCGCGCTGCTCCCCTCCGCAAAAGAGGAAAGAAAAAAAACTTTCATCGCTTACTACACTTTTGTTCTTCAAACAGTAAAACTGCCACATCAGGATTGACTTTTTAATTTATTACTTCTTTACTACTAACTCTATTCGCAAGACACTGTGCAGATAGTATCAGCAGACATCACTGAATGTATCTAGAAAATTACACCCTTGCACGACAAACAGTTCAGGAGGTATGACATAATAAACATTGAGATGCGTGAAAAACACATTTAATTATTTGTAAAGCACTTGACACTTGAAGGTATTTCATACACAGAAATTGGATTCTTTGAACGATCGGAGGTGGTGTTACTGGTTGACACTATCGAACGCTCCTGATATATCCACAAATAAAGCCGTTAGATAAGATTTCTTTGCAAACATTCTCTCTGCGTCCGTCGTTTGGAATGCTGGTATCGTCTACTGTGCTTCTTCCATCTGTGAATACAAACTGTGTTTCGGGGAGAAGATAGTGGTGTGGGACTCCATTCACTTTTCAGAGCGTATGTCAGAAGACTTTCAAACGTATTCGCCACACATCAACATAAGACTACTGTTCCGTGTGACTCCGTATTACATGAAATGTGTTCGCATTTATGAATATGAACAACCTTAAGTTGTAAAAGGGAATGATGACAATGAAAATTTGTACCGGATCGGGGCTCGAACCTGGACTTCCCGCTTTACTCGAGCACTCGCCTTAACCACTTTGGCTACCCGTGCACGACTCACGAGCAGAGCCAAATTTCCGTACGTTGTCGTTCCTGCCTCACAACCTGTACCGGCTCTGAGCACTATGGGACTTAACATCTGAGGTCATCAGTCCCCTAGACTTAGAACTACTTAAAGCTAACTAACCTAAGGACATCACATACATCCATGTCCGAGGCAGGATTCAAACCTGCAACCGTTGCAGCAGCGCGGTTCCGGACTGAAGCGCCTAGAACCGCTCGTCCACAGCGCCCGGCTGCCTGTACCGGCACACACGTTATGTAAGTCTGTTACATGGGGGACATTTTAATTGAAAGTCGCTGCCTGGTATCGGCAGATAAATAAGATACTGCATGCCTGTGTTGTTAAGAAGAATGATGCAATGTTCCTTCGGACATGCGTGCAGGAATGAAGTAATATGTGTACGAACACAGAATGTGACGCAGGCATGACGACATATGGAAATTTGATTCTGGCCGTGAATTGTACACGGATAGCCAGAGTGGTAAAGGTGATCGCTAGCGGACAGCACGAAATCCCGGAACGGCACGAATTTTCATTGGTGTCAGAGATATCGTTGTCCGTATTCGCAACTACGAATACGTTTCATGTATTTCATAACTGCTGTAGTCACCGAAATGCCTGTTTCTTCGGACATTCATGCCTGCCCCCGAAGGAATATTGCATCGTTACCCCTTAACAACACAGCACTGCAACGTCGTATCGACTATGTATTGCTATCGTCTTTGCCTGGATTCAACACTAGGCCTATGACTTGAGTACGCCATTGGTCAGGTAAGATTACCGACTGTCGTATTTCATTCAATATATGTAATAGAATAAGCTATGCTTCCTCTGCTAAGTTACATATCGTACTACAGTGTAAGCAATCGTTCCCTTGGCTCTGTTTCTCGAAACTTTTAAAAACTCTGCGGAATTCTTTAACAGTGAATGGTGGGACCAAAACATCGCTATTTACGGTAGGTATTGTCTACATCTACACTGACATGTATACTCTGCAAACCACTGAACCACTGTGACGTGCATGGCAGAGGATACGAGGTGCGACAATAAAGTAATGAGACTAATGTAAAAAAAAAATGTTGCTTACCATTTTAGCCACGTTTACTGTTGTCTCCTTCAAAGTAGTTGCCTTATGATGGCACACACTTATTCCAGCGCTTCTGCCATTGATGGTAACATTTCTAGAATTCGTCTTCTGTAATATCCTCCAAGACCCTCGTCACAGCTTTTTGGACATCTTGTGTTGCTTGAAAATGGTGTCCCTTGACCGCCGTTTTGACTCCTGAAAATAGAAAAAAGTCGAACGGAGCGATATCTGGCGAATAAGGGGGCTGTGGTAGTACCGAAATTTGTTTTGAGGTTAAAAATTGCTGTACTGATAGAGCAGAATCCAGTTATCAGCAATGTTGGCACGGACACAAAGAACTCTTTTACGAAGTCATTAATTAAAACTTCCGGGCTGAATTGCCGTGGTCCATATATAAAACTTCTTCTCCTTCCTGACGTTTCGTTGCCTACTGCGGGCAGCATCTTCTGAGGTGAGTCGGCGACTGGCTGCTAGGCGCTAGAGGTCCCGCTTATACAGAGCGCTTAGATGGCGCCACACTCATAACGTGCTTTCGACTTTAAAACTAACCGGGACCTCCAGCGCCTAGCAGCCAGTCGTCGACTCACCCCGGAAGATGTAGCCCGCAGTAGGCAACGAAACGTCAGGAAGGAGAAGAATTTTTATATATGGACCATGGCAATTCAGCCCGGAAGTTTTAATTAATGAAGACGTCTTTTACGAAGTCTTTCTAAAATTTCTTTGTAGTAATATTGGTTAACTGTTTGTCCAGGAGCCACCCACTCTTTATGAACAATTCCCTTGGAATCAAAGAAGCACGCAAGCTTGCATTTCAATTTGACGTTGACATGCGAGCTTTTTTTGGTCTGGGTGATCCCTTTGTGCACCATTGCGAACTTTGGTGCTTTGTCTCTGGATCGTACTAAGAAAACAAACTTTCTTCACCAGTGATAACGCGGCTCAACAATTCTGGATTGATTTTCGTTTGCTCTAACAGATTGGCTGCACATTTTTCCGTGTTTCTCTTTGTTGTGGTGTGAGATTTTTGGGGACCATTTTTGCACAAATCTTTCTCATACCGAGATCTTCAATTATTATTAGACAAACTGCCTCTCGATTGATGTTCAATTCTTCTGCAATCATTTTCATGGATAATCTTCCATCAGATCGTACGAGTTCACACACCTGGCCAAGTTGACTTCCATCCGTGAGGTTGATGGTCGTCCACTGCGGCCTTCACCTTCAACATTCGTTCTGCCTTCACTAAACATTTTATGTCAACGAAAAACTTGAGCTCTTGACATAACCTCCTCTCCAAAAGCCTTCTGAAGCTTACCGTAAGTTGTCGTTGCGTTTTCTCCCAATTTAACGCGAAAAGAAATGGCATACCGTTGCGCAATATTATGCGGTTCCGTTCCCGTGACGAGAGACACAAACATGTGTTAACTTATTACAGCACAACTCACGACTGAGCAGTTGCATCGATGTACCGCTTGGACTAGAAGCAGCTTATAGACCAAGGTCAAAGCTATTGTGCCTATGCAAGCCTGCAGCGTTGCCACATCTTGCTAAGAAAATCAGTCTCATTACTTTATTGTCGCACCTCGTACATCCCATTGTCCCATTGAACCAGTTATCGGGCTTTCTCTCTATCCGTTCACGTATCGATAATGTGAAGAATGATTGCTTACATACGATAGTGCAGTGACGTATTTCTGAACAATAGAGAAATTGCCATATCGTATTAATCCGTCGACACTGGGAAAGTGCCTTTCTATTAAAATGTCTCCCCAGTATGGGGATGTGATGTAAGTGTGCAGGTGCTAGACACATGGTTGACGACATATAGAAGTTTGGACCTGGCCATGAAGCGTGGTCAGATAGCGTAATGCTAGCCTGCCCTCTGTAATAAAAGAACTGAATGAAGTATTCAGCGATGAAGTTAAAGGAATGTCATGTGACAACTGCCCAGACCAAATATGAGGAACGGTGATGAACAAAATGAAAAAAAAAAAAAAAAAAGAAAATGGTAAGGCGACAACTCACGATAAACGGGAAACCCGGATTTGTGTTCCAGTCCGGCACAAATTTTCATTATCGTCGTTCCATTACACAGCTGATGGTTATCCGTACTCGCAACTGCGAATACATTTCCTAGATTGCTTGAATGCCTCTGTATGTGCTGCAATTAGTCTAATATTGTCTTCGCGATCCCTATGGGAGCGATACGTAGAGGGCTGTAATATATTCATAGATTCATTACTTAAAGTTGCTTCTAGAAACTTTCCAAGTCAGTTTTCGCGGGGTAGTTTGCGTCTATTTTCAAGCGTCTGCGAGCTGACATTTTTTTTTCAGAATCTTTGTAACACTCAGCCATGCGTCGAACAAACCTGCGACTGTTTTTGCTACCCATCTTTGTATCCGTTCTATGACGCCTGTCAGTTCTCCTCCCACGCAGTTGATCAGTATTCTAGGATGGATCGCACGAGTGGATTTTTTATGCACTCTGCTGTCCAGACTGATTGCACTTCCTCAGTATGCTACCAATAAACCACAGTCTGCCACCTGCTTTGCCCACGACTGTGTATGTGATCGTTCCGCAGTGTTACACCCAGGTATGTGTATGAGTTGACCGACTCGAACTGTAACTCACTGATATCACAGTAACAGATTACTGCGTGGTTTCATTTTGTGGAGTGCACAGTTTCACATTTCTATTGTACGTGCATTACACTTAGATTGGTGGGTTTTGTTTGGTACAGCCGATGGTGCGATATTATCCATCAAATTCTGCATGCACTCTTGAAACGCAGCTGCTGATGTAGTTTTTCTGTTAAGCTTTCTCACAGTCCTCCATCTTCCAGGTAACAAGGCACTTTCTGATTCTTTTCCTCATATGGTTTTCCATAATCCAAACTGGTTGTCGAAATGCGGCTGTCTTGGTCAAAGTTCCTTCGTTTCTCTCATAACCACAACATAGCGGCTACGAAGAGACGCGAGAGAAAACACATTTGGATTTTGTGCGTACATGAGTCTATCATATCATCTGATGTTTCAGATTTATGAAGAAGAACAAGTGGAACTGTTTGAAAACTGGTGCAAGGAACGGTGATAGTACCCTTAAAAACTGCAGCTTGGCCTGAACATTCACAGACTCATCAGAAAATTGATTCTGCTTCGTTTCACTTATGATTTACTCCTACATTCTGTTATCGTGGAAAAGAACGCCTTAAGTTGCAGAGGAAGTGAATAAATTGGGTACCATATTAGGCAAACCTCCAGCTGTGAGTAATTAGTTGGAAAATCACGTCTCGTAACAATTCCGATGGCTCTTGAACAAAGCTGGAATTATATGTCAAACATGCCACGAGTGATGAAATTATAATGTACCAAGCAAGTATAAAATGTTATTAAAATGTGCAAAGGCACCCAGTTCTCAAATTTAGATCGAAGTCCATTTTTACGTACTTCTACATCTACATCTACATCCATATTCCGCAAGCCACCTGACGGTGTGTGGCGGAGGGTACTTTGAGTACCTCTATCGGTTCTCCCTTCTATTCCAGTCTCGTATTGTTCGTGGAAAGAAAGATTGTCGGTATGCCTCTGTGTGGGCTCTAATCTCTCTGATTTTACCCTCATGGTCTCTTCGCAAGACATACGTAGGAGGGAGCAGTATACTGCTTGAATCCTCGGTGAAGGTATGTTCTCGAAACTTCAACACAAGCCCGTCCCGAGCTACTGAGCGTCTCTCCTGCAAAGTCTTCCACTGGAGTTTATCTATCATCTGCGTAACGCTTTCGTGATTACTAAATGATCCTGTAAAAAAGCGCGCTGCTCTCCATTGGATCTTCTCTATCAACCCTATCTGGTACGGATATCACACCGGTGAGCACTATTCAATCAGTGGGCGAACAAGTGTACTGTAACCTATTCCTTTGTTTTCGGATTGCATTTCCTTTCAATGAATCTCAGTCTGGCATCTGCTTTACCGACGATCAACTTTATATGATCATTCCATTTTAAATCACTCCAAATGGCTACTCCCGGATAATTTATGGAATTAACTGCTTCCAGTTGCTGACCTGCTATATGGTAGCTAAATGATAAAGGATCTTTCTTTCTATGTATTGTGTATTCGCAGCACATTACACTTGTCTACATTGAGATTCAATTGGACCCTGAAGTAACGCGTGACTTCTAGCATTTATACTGGCACTGAGTGGTATAGACACACGTACTGCAAATGTGATAACGTATTCCTTTCAACATCACCTTAGATATCTGGTTATCACGAAGACTATCTATACTTCGGGCTACTGCATGTGGTCTACTCTTACAACAAGGTGACAGACAGCAGGTATCCGGAATAATTTTGCAAATGTTTGTACATTTAGTGATTCGAAAGGTCCCGGAACCACAGACCACCAGATCGCAGCTGACTTTGCTTCAGCTCACTCCCCACCCTGCCCTCACAGCTCCTGCGCCCAAATGCCATGCCTTGATCCATGGGCACACGGACCGGGCATTCGAACGTTGAGCGTGCCGAGTTTCTGACGTCATAGCGTGGAGTAACAGGTCGGGAAGTTGTTCTAAACGTGCAAAGCAATATCTAGCATGACAGATATTCTGAACGTGCTTTTGGACGTTCAGCACTGAGATGGCAGAATGCCGCCTACGTCACATGCACGCTATCTCCCTTCCGTACAGAGTCGCTAGGCCCCAAATTGGCTTTAAGTTGAAGCCCATATGCATACATGCCGTTTCTGAGCACCAGCAAATTGTACGATTCGTTGTAATAACCCTTCGTTGTAATAAGATGACGAGAATCATCATATTCGTAGTTAAAGAGTTTTCGTAACTTGCTGAAGAGAATACGTCGCTGAAAGATCTGGTTGGGGATCGGTGCTCTTGATGGAGGGTGTCCATAAGAATGAGGTATCCGTTAACATCGAAGGTGGGAAGACGGTATCTGGATATACATGAAAGAAAAACCTTTGATGTTTAAATGAACTGAGCTGCCGGATCTGCTCATTTATTATAGTTGAATAAATATTAAGTAAATAACTTGGCTGTATTTATCTGTTGCACTACCGATAGCAGTAGGACGTAAAGTGTAAGTTTGCGAGGGAATACGTAAGCATGTGGTCTCGTAAAAACATCACGTTTATTTAAGAACAGCTGAACCAACTAATAAGCTGTTGTTGTTGTTGTTGTTGTGGTCTTCAGTCCTGAGACTGGTTTGATGCAGCCCTCCATGCTACTCTATCCTGTGCAAGCTTCTTCATCTCCCAGTACTTACTGCAATCTACATCCTTTTGAATGTGCTTAGTGTATTCATCTCTTGGTCTCCCTCTACGATTTTTACCCTCCACGCTGCCCTCCAATGCTAAATTTGTGATCCCTTGATGCCTCAGAACATGTTCTACCAACCGGTCCCTTTTTCTTGTCAAGTTGTGCCACAAACTCCACTTCTCCCCAATTATATTAGTTATGGCTCTGAGCACTATGGGACAACATCTGAGGTCATCAGTCCCCTAGAACTTAGAACTACTTAAACCTAACTAACCTAAAGGCATCACACACATCTAAACCCCAGGCAGGATTCGAACCTGCGACTGTAGCGGTAGCGCGGTTCCAGCCTGAAGCGCCTAGAACCGCTCGGCCATTTCGGCCGGAATTAGTTATGGGATCTACCCATATAATCTTCAGCATTCTTCTGCAGCACATTTCGAAAGCTTCTATTCTCTTCTTGTCCAAACTATTTATCGTCCATGTTTCACTTCCATACATTGCCTACACTCCATACAAATACTTTCAGAAACGACTTCCTAACTCTTAAATCTATACTCTATGTTAACAAATTTCTCTTCTGCAGAAACGCTTTCCTTTCCATTGCCAGTCGACATTTTATATCCTCTCTACTTCGACCATCATCAGTTATTTTACTCCCCAAATAGCAAAACTCCTAAGCTAATTCCCTCAGCATCACCCGACTTAATTCGACTACATTCGATTATCCTAGTTTTGCTTTTGTTGATGTTCATCTTATGTCCTCCTTTCAAGACACTGTCCATTCCGTTCAACTGCTCTTCCAAGTCCTTTGCTGTCTCTGACAGAATTACAATGTCATCGTTTTTATTTCTTCTCCATGGATTTTAATACCTACTCCGAATTTTTCTTTTCTTTCCTTTACTGCTTGCTCAATACACAGATTGAATAACATCGGGGAGGGACTACTACCCTGTCTCACTTCCTTCCCAATCACTGCTTCCCTTTCATGCCCCTCGACTCTTATAACTGCCATCTGGTTTCTGTACAAATTGTAAATAGCCTTTCGCTCCCTGTATTTCACCCCAGACACCTTTAGAATTTGAAAGAGAGTATTCCAGTCAACATTGTCAAAACCTTTCTCTAAGTCTACAAATGCTAGAAATGTAGGTTTGCCTTTCCTTAGTGCCGGCCGCGGTGGTCTAGCGGTTCTGGCGCTGCAGTCCGGAACCGCGGGACTGCTACGGTCGCAGGTTCGAATCCTGCCTCGGGCATGGGTGTGTGTGGTGTCCTTAGGTTAGTTAGGTTTAAGTAGTTCTAAGTTCTAGGGGACTTATGACCTAAGATGTTGAGTCCCATAGTGCTCAGAGCCATTTGAACCATTTGAACCTTTCCTTAATCTTTCTTCTACGATAATTCGTAGAGTCAGTATTGCCTAAACAACTAATAACTGGGTGATAGTTGCTATTCTTCATAACACTCTCGGCTGAGTTACAAAATTATACATTTACAACTGCGTCTTGGAGACCCCAATACGATTTATCATTAATTATCAATTATGAATGGGTCAGAGGAATCTTTTGATGGCGACAATCACGCACATGTACACATATAATAGATATACAGGACGGATAGAAGAATAAAGAAAAATGCAGCAATTTGCACTTGGTTGGCAAACGGTCGTTCCCTTGGCTTGAGTTCACGAAGCAAGTGAACAAGAATTCATCGACAAGAATAAGCTGTTAACAGTTGCAGCATAGAAGAAATTCTGAAACTAATTTGGAAGTTTTACCTCTAGAATCAGTAAATCTGACATGTATCGATCCTCACAATCTGGGAACACGTGTTCGTCACTAACAAAAATTCTGCATAAAATGAGTGGTAAAATTCAGGACAGCTGACCAAATTGGGCAGGATACATTACTGTGAGCCACGATCTGCGAACGAAAGGCTCTCAGATCCGTACTTAACACGTGCTGAGACAACAAAGACATATGGAAACTAGATTCCGAACTGAAATCGAAATTAGCGACGTTTCAGAAATCTATTCAATTATACCGCACTCGTGAGATCACCAACGAACTGAATCAGACTGAAATGAGAAGACACATCACGAGTCCACATGTTTGAAAATAGGCCGAGCAGAACAGTGGCTTGCATGAGTGGCCAAGTGCAAATGGTTATATTGTTCCAAAAGTAACCAGAAAAATTCCGTACACCGTTCAACGAGCATTGTGCGATGAGAGCAAGACGCCAATTTTGACTGGAGCTGAAATCTAAAAAATGAGATAATGAATTAACTACGAATAGGCACACTGAAACTTAGTCGGTGTCGACGGTCTCGCGTCTGCCGGAACACTGCCGAGCGGATCCTTTTGGAACCCTCGAGTTCCGTTCTTCCGAAAGTGCCAGAGAGCTCCCTATTGTGTGGTGCCAACCTGTAGAAGATGTGGCGTTCGCTGTGTTATTCAGTGGTTTGGTATTTAACTAATTTGTAAATGAAAATGACAATGTTGTTTCCATTACAGTGAGTAATTAGTAAATAATTTTTTCTCCCGGCTAAAGATTTGGTCAAGTTGCTAAAGAACTCCAAGTTTCCAAGTTAACGTTGTGTTAAAGTGTGTCTGTAAGTCGTGTAATTGTCACTAAATCACAGTTCATACAACAGATTATATACAACTATTGATTATGATGGAAACGCCGACCGGAGTGGCCGGGCGGTTCTAGGCGCTACAGTCTGGAACCGCGGGACCGCTACGGTCGCAGGTTCGAATCCTGCTTCGGGCATGGATGTGTGTGATGTCCTTAGGTTAGTTAGGTTTAAGTAGTTCTAAGTTCTTGGGGACTGATGACCTCTGGTGTTAAGTCCCATAGTGCTCAGAGCCATTTGAACCATTTTTAGTATGGAAACAGTTATCTTCAACAAAATGATCATTAAAACCACCAAATATCAGCCGCGCACAACACTGACGTATGTTACCTGAAACAATATTCTTCGCATTCGTGAGTAATTAATTTCGGCTCCATAAACCAGCAAGAGAAGTTTGTTATATGGATCGTGCTATGAGCACTATTTTTTAAAGAACCAATCTGATTCGAATTATTTTCATTAAAATGAGTTCGGGACCACCGGTGCACATTGATTTTTACACATTTTTATCACCTTCGGCATTTATGTTTGCAAAGTTGCGTAATTTGAATTTGCCGCTGAGATAATTGTTAAGATGGCGGCAGAAATTGACAGAGACTTTCTATTGTTAGAACAAATTTCCTTTTAACAGGTTAAGTATTTGAATTAATGCTTATTAAACTTTACTTTTAGATTGTGCACTATTTAATTTTCATCAAGCAAACCTTTGATACTTTCGTAAAAAACACAGATAAAAATGCGATACAAATCGCTATCATCAATGGCTGCGCTCCTTGTAGCGGAAAGAAATAATTAACACAGATAATGCTTATTGAGAGAGGAATTAAAGTTATAATAACACTCATATCTATAATAATAATGAACTCTATTCTCAAGTAATAATTAATAAATAATTACAATTTCTTAACAGACCTCAGTTGATATGCGTCTTGCGTCCGCAACCTACAAAAGCCAACCAAAAGAAGGTAAAAACAAAGGAATACAAACGCAGATCATAAAAGCAATTTACAATTATCATTGTCTTTGTATGATACACATCGATATGTCAAATTACATCATAAAATATTATATAAATAATTAATATTTATCATCGTTTTGTTTTATTTCACTGTTTTTCCATATGTCGGATAGATAATGTTTATAACTGTTAGAGGCATAATTTCCTCTTGTCGCACTGTGGCTCAAATTTATCTCGTGGATGTTACAAAGAGCTTCGTCCAAGGCGAACAGAGATCTCTTTGCTACTGGGTACACGCTTTATAGGGTTAGCTATTCTGCCACAGCAGCAGGCTACTTTTACTCACACAGATCTAGATACTGAAATTTACCTTGTTCACCCCCATTCATGCTTTTCATTCATCAGGCGAGAGGAGGAAAGGATGTATATACTAACATACTGCAAGTAGATGTACGAGTAAAATAAGCGTGTGGGATTCCGATAATTTAAGAAAGTAAACTGTGAGTTTCAAATAAAGGTAATATATCTTGAGGCCACTGTAGACACACTCAGCTGCTCAGTTTTTTTTTTTTTGTGTGTGTATGGTTTACAGTTTGCGCCCAGAATTGAGGTGCCAGAGGTGGGTACATTAAGTTAAATGTTAAACAGAATGATGAAGGGCCTCATGTAGAGACTCTTCATTGCGTATTATGAGGGTATGCCGTTTGAAGGCAATGGCACATTAAACTGAAATGAAATGCCGTGTGGCTAGGGCCTCCAGTCGGGTAGACCGGTCGCCTGGTGCAAGTCTTTTGAGTTGACGCCACTTCGGCGACTTGCGCGTCGAATGGCATTGATGATCCCTCAGATACTCATTGTTCTTGGTATAATTTATCATAATTAAATTTCAATTAATAACATTGCTGGGATTAAAGCTCTCAGGAGCTGGACCATGTCAGGTACAGACATCAAATAACTGCGGTCAGTTTAGCGCAGTGTGTAGCATCCAGTGATCTCTATACAACCTGGATGTAGAAGTCTGGTCTTTGAATATAGAAGCGCAACGTGTCTGCAAATACACGTGCTTTGCATCGTCCGCCACACTGTAGTTTAGCAAACAAATTTCCATAGGTCTGCATGTGACAAAGAATTGCAGACTAATTTCTTGATTTGAACTTTATGGCAACATATGAAGTAACAGGCTTATGAGGGAGAGGAATTGAAAAGTATTTTCTTTTCGTGTTCTAGTGACATTTCATAACAGCATCTATGGATGGATGGCACGATAGAATGGCTGAAGTTCAACATCCAGGTAGCATAGAGATCACTGGTAGCATCGAAGGACAGTCTGCTTTCCGCAGTGCTGCGGCGAGGACGTCTTGCTTACGTCCCGTCCGCGTGGTCGCGAGTGCCCGTAGTTGTTTACTACTTCGTCGCCGCCAGTTTAGAGTCCATCACTACCGACGCAATATGCCACATTCATACAGAAAAAACACCATCAAGATCAGTTTTCAACCCGATCATGCACGACCGCGGGCTTTTGAATTGGAACGTTTTCTAGGTGACGACGTTAAAATTGAACCGCAGGACATAATTGGTATCCATCTCTCTATCACGAGAAGTGTTGTCTACGTCAAGTTAGTAAGTGACGAGGTGTGCAACAGAATCGTGGGCGCACATGCGAACGATCTTAAATTCACACATTCTGATGGCCATATTGGGGCGGTCTCTATCGATCATGCGGGGCTTGGCCTCCGTACGACACGCGTCTTCGACTCCCTTTCGAAGTACCACCGGACGTCGTCACCACGGCTCCAGCCTTACGGCAGAGTGGTCAGCCACATGGCCGAAAAATGGACCACCTTTACAACGTACCCGGTTCTTAACGGGGTACGACAGATCAAAATTGAACTGACCAAACATGTACCATCCTAGAATGAGATTTTCACTCTGCAGCGGAGTGTGCGCTGATATGAAACTTCCTGGCAGATTAAAACTGTGTGCCGGTCCTGAGTTCGAGTCTCGGTCCGGCACACAGTTTTAATCTGCCAGGAAGTTTCACGTACTATCCTATCTTGTCATCGGTGGATGTAGGGCGATCATTATGTATGACGGTCAGCCACGCACTTGCTCCGGTTGTGGCCAAGAAGGGCACGTCAGGTCGCATTGTCTCCGATGACGGCCTACTCAAATCCCGACAGGTGAATCTATGCCTCCTTCTATGGTGGCAACCCTTCCTCTCAAGCCAGCCGCGGTGGCCGTGCGGTTCTAGGCGCTGCAGTCCGGAACCGCGGGACTGCTACGGTCGCAGGTTCGAATCCTGCCTCGGGCATGGATGTATGTGATGTCCTTAGGTTAGTTAGGTTTAAGTAGTTCTAAGTTCTAGGGGACTGATGACCTAAGATGTTAAGTCCCATAGTGCTCAGAGCCATTCTTCCTCTCAATTATACCGAGGTTGCACGGGCGGCAACCCTTTCCGATGCTGACCACATTCGTCCGATAGCCGCCCCAGATAGTGAGGCTATGATGGATTCCGCAGTACCGGATCCGGCCTCTACAACGGCGCCCCCACCTGAAGATAATGACCGACCGACCTTGCAAGAAAGCACGGATGCCAGGATGGACATTGACCCACGGGTTGTGCCGACAGCGGCTTTTCTTCCTGACACCGGAGCAGCTGAAGAAATCCACCCACATTCGGATACTGAAACGCACGTCCGTAAACAGCGTTCCCCGCGGAAACACAAGAGGCGGCAGCGTGCTCCATCGGACGAGTGTTTGCAGCGATCGTCTGACATGGACTGTGGACACTCCGACGACGGTACCGGCGGTACAGAGGCCGCAGTAACATCCCACCCAACCGATCGCCATGGTCATGGCTGCAGTCTTTCCGACCTCACAGAACAGCACGATCACAAGCAGACAGCCGCTGCCGATTCCCAGCCAGCAGCGCCGAAGGAGTCTACGCCGAGTGCCGAGTGCCGCAGCAGCCACAAACATCCACCAACAGCCTACGGTATTTCATGGCGACTGGGCGGACGACACGCGGGAGAATTCACCCCACCGGTGTTTATCCTTTTCCACCATCAGATACAGCGACGAGACAGGGTGTTGATGGCCAACACGGGTGCTATGGATAGACATCAAACTTATCGCTTTGTGACTATAAACATCAACACTATACGGACGCGCGCTAAGTTATCCTTGCTTCAGGATATGCTGAATACTGCTTCCATCGATATAGCCCTTCTCCAGGAAGTGTACGTCGACGACCTCCCAGGCATGTACGGTTATGAGGCATGCGTCTCTCCCGCTTCCCCCATAGGCAGCGGTGTCGCTATACTTCTTCGCGAAGGGACAGTGGCGAATGATGTCCTCTTTCTGCCTGGGGCAAGAGAAGTGGCACTCACAGTGTAACGTCCCCTTAGAAAAATTAATCAATTACTGTGCTGGTAAACCCATTACGTTATCTGATTTTCAAACAGCTGAGCAGAACTGAGCGTACTCAGACATTTCTTTCTTTACTTATTCTGATCAACACTAAACTGACACAATATTTTTAGCGCAACGCAATCTGACTTTCAATAATCCCTACAAAAGAATGGCCCTGACTAACAATAACCTATACCTTTCATGAATCACTTACCTCACAAAAATATTCGTTACTCGAACAACTGCAATACACCGAGCGCCAATACTGCCAGCTAAATAAAGGATTCTAACTACTGAAGGCACTAACTACCGATAGGCATAGTTAGCAAATGAAAGATTTTGATAGAGAACAAACAATGTATTTACTTAATAGTGTTCAAAAGTCATAATATATATATCAGTTCATGATATCCAGTCTTACAAATTTACTCTTTCTGGCGGACACACGTCCAGATCATCCGCTCTCAAAACTCCGCCATCTCACTCCCCACATCCACCACTGCTGACGGCTCACCTCCAACTGTGCAACCCTGTGCGCTGTTCACATCCAACTGCCCAACACTACAATAGCGAATATTTCAACAATGGCAACCAGCCACAGACTGCACACAGCACAGCCAGTGATTTTCATACAGAGCCCTACGTGGCGTTACCAATATAAAAACCTAAACAGCCTACTTACAACAGAACTAGATGTTACTAAAATGTAGGCTTTCACGGCCGGAAATATCATGTCCATTATAATTATCCGGGCTGTTATGCCGTGGTCGGTTAATGAATTTGACAGTAGCGAGCCAGTGGGTGTGTTGGACCTTCCATCGACCTACGGACCCCCTTGAAGATGTCTCCCGCAGTCGGAGACGAAACGTTGGGAATTGAGACAAAATTAATCAACCGACCACGGCATAACAGCCCGGATAATTATAATGGACATGAGTACTAGGTGTCCCCCTTATCAATATCTACGCACCTTCCGGGATGGACAAACGTCGCGAACGTTCACGATTCTTTGCGGAAGACGTCCCACGCCCTTCCAAGGCCGCCACGACCATCACGGAACTCGAGACGCTAATCCGAGACCTGCAGATGGTAGACACTTGGGAACATCTTCACGGCCACCGACCGGGATTCACACACTTCACGAGTCACTCTTCCAGTCGCATCTACCGGGTTTATGTCTCACGCCCTCTTGCCGCTGGGACACAGGATGCGGAAGTGTGGCCTGCAGCTTTCTCGGACCACTCAGCTTACATTTGTGCCGTCATACTGCGGCAGCAACAAGTGTGGAGAAGCCGCAGCCCGTGGAAATAAACATCGCTTACCTGTCATTCCCGGATTGCCGCCAAGCCGTTGAGGATACTTGTCATTCGTGTGAAAATCACCTGCGTGCATATCCCACTACGATCCGTTGGTGGTTGGACTGCGCCAAACCGGCACTGAGGCGAACGTTGATAACCTACTGTCGCGACCACGCTGCTTGGCGTAGATATTCACTCGATTTTTACTTCAGGGCACTGCATGACTGCGATGCTATGGCGCCGTCTCCTGAACGACAAATGGCGGTCCATCGCGGTAGATTATCGCTAATGTGCGACGCCACCTAGAGGGGGTGGTCATCCGCTCGAGGACGCAGGATCGGATACTGAGCGAACGCCCGTCGATATTCCACGTACTTCCTGAGCGCTGATACGCTTCATCGGCACGGAGGACGGTCGTCGCCTCATCACGCAACAAGACATAAACACAGCGTTCTACGATCATTATTCCCAGCTCTATTCAGCTCAGACTCCTGATCCGACAGCACTGGAAGACGTCTCTCAGACGATTTACGGCCCCCGTCAATGGAACCGGCCTTCATGGAAGAAATTACGGAAGAAAAAGTGATCGACACCATTAGAAAAGGAGCTGTCAACAATTCTCCGGGTCCTGATGGCCTACCCTTGGAATTTTACCGGACTTTTCATTTTTTTTCCGCCAGATGGACGGACATCTGTCGCGAACTACTATTCCCGGAAGTGCCGCTCCCTGCGGCCCTTGTGGAAGGGATGATTATTTCTATTCACAAACCGTCCGGTGGCTCAAGGCTGCAGGACTACCGCCCGTTGACGCTATTGAACTGCGACTTTAAGAACTTTTCACTACTGTTGGCGGCCCGGATACACCAGACCTTACGACACGTCATCTCATCCGATCAAACGTCATTAGGAGGCTACAATAATATTCAAACAGCATTCAGTGAATATCGTGACTCGATCTCACTGGTGAGGGCACGTCGTCCGAAGGGTGCGCTGGAGGCAATCGATTTAAGTCAAGCTTTCGACCGAATGGACTACGACTATTTGGAAGCGGTCCGCCAACATATGCGGTACCCACAGCCATTCGTCACTGTCGTCATGTGAATACTCCGTGGCGCGACATCCAAGGTGATCGTCAACGGCCGACCTACGCAGCCCCTCACCATTTCTCGATCGATACGCCAAGGCTGCCCTCTGTCCACTTTACTTTACGCTGTGGCCATGGAACCTCTCCTCTGCGGCCTGCGCCAACGACTAACGGGTATGACGTTACGAGGCCACACTTTTCGATGTAGAGCGCACGCTGACGACCTGGTGATTGTCATCCGCAACGGCGACGACACCGCCAGCGCACTGAATTGGATAGCGACATATAGCATGGCCACTGGCAGTTGTATAAACGTCGCAAAATCGGTGGCGATTAACATCGGGGTCGGACTGTCTGAGGACAGCGTCACCCCCTTACAGCTCGGAGATACTTTGAAATGCCTCGGCATTGATTTCACAGACGATATACGACGAACCGCTACTTACAACTTTCGACGGCTTTTACGAAATGTTCGGACTGGGATAGCCAACAACCGCCTACAAGCCCTGGACATCGTCCAACGGACTCACTATGTTAACACACATTTAGCATCGCATATTCTGCGCCTCGCCCAGATATTACCTATACCGGTGGTGATAGCTCGCTGTATACTGGCGGCTTTTGGGTCCTTCGTGAGTTCAGGAATGCTTTTCAAGATCAAATATGAGACTCTCACCCTTCCCCCGGATCGGGGAGGGCTTGGCCTTTATCACGTTCATGACAGAGCGGTCGCCCTATTTGTGAGCACATTAGTCAAACTATGGCACCGGCGACCGGACAGTCTGACGAGTTTGTTAATAGAAGAACTAGCACCGCCCTCCCTGTTGCCGCCTGTGCCGATACACCACGTCCCCTCCTCGCTCTTCAGCATCGGTGTCTTTTACCTCGAACTCAGTTACGTTAGACTTGCCTTACTAGCGATTCAACTGGCGACGGAAAAAACGGTTTGTCCGCAGCTCGTGGTCTCGCGGTAGCGTTCTCGCTTCCCGAGCACGGGGTCCCGGGTTCGATTCCCGGCGCGGTCAGGGATTTTTCCTGCCTCGAGATGACTGGGTGTTATTGAGTCATCTTCATCATCATCATTCATCCCCATTACGGTCGGAGGAAGGCAATGGCAAACCACCTCCACTAGGACCTTGCCTAGTACGGCGGTGTGTGTCTCCCGCGTCGTTCCCCTATGCTCTGTAAAGAAGTACGGTACTTCATCATCGGGTCCTGCAACGTCAGCGACCCGATAACGTCGTGGAGAAGAAGCACCCGAACGTCAACTGGCGAGTAGTGTGGAGGGCAGTTCACCACGTAACACTGGACACTGACGTCACGGCGATGTGGTATATCACTGTCAACGGTAAGCAGGTGACCAGATCAAGGCTACATGCGACCCATCTGGTAGACTCACCCACGTGCACGAGCTGTGGCGTTCAGGACAACGATGAATACCGTCTTAGCTGTGGAAGGTCTACGGCGGTGTGGCACTTAGTGAAGCAAATGTCAGCAAACTTCCTTCGAGTGACGCCGAATCATATCGATCCCAAGACTATCTTATTCCCGGATGAGACGTATTACCCACGCACGAACACTAACGCCATGAAGTGGCTTCGTGGACATGCAGTGCATTATTTGTTTCAGGACGGCACTATGAACACTTTAGACTTTTGGAACTATTTTCAGGAACGACAGTGCAAGATCCTCCGTAACCCAAAGTATCGACAGTATCTTTCCAATTATTTGTGGAGTGCGTTCCACGACCCTCCACGTAGGTGGAACATCACGGGTAAGAGAAGCTAAAATTACAAGACGATGATACAACACTACACGGTACAACGTGGGATCTACCTTGGTCATTGCGAGAAGCCATACCTGGATGATACAGCAGATGGAGAGCTTCGTCGTGACCCCTCCCACTCTGTAGCAGTATTTTCCACATTTCATTTTCCGTCCCCGGTGCGAAAAGTTCTTCACAGTTTTTGTTTCCCATCCGGCGCAAGATGCAGTACCGGTTAATGGTGGTACGGACTATACCCTTAGGTTCTGTTTCATGGCTTCCTTAGCCTCACACTTTGCTCTCTTTTTTTATGTCCTTTGCTGCACCTACGAGCATGTTTTTTAGTTATGTGCGCCCTAACTAGACGCAACGAGTGTACTTACTAGTTTCGGTTACTTACTGTTAAAAAAAAGTAAAAATAAAAATCAAAATAAAAAATAAATAAATAAATAAAATAACAAAAAATTCAAAACAATACACCCACTGCATCCTTTGCACCGCACCCCCAGGATGAGAGGGAGGAGACAACGTGGCCAGGCCTCGGGTTGCGACCCCTGCCCACCTTGCCACCGCCACCCCACGACCTGATCCATTCCCCACAAAAAAATTCGGTTAAGGCAACCGTTGTAGAGAAGTGGAGCATCTACGTTCGAGTCCGGGGCCAGCACAAAAAAAAAAGGATCATAATGGAAAGTGTGATGCGTCCATGGATTGTGTCCCGCCACATTCAAAAATTTTTTTCACTAACCTTCGCGTTTTTAACAGGTCCTGTTACTTTCTTATTAGTTTAATGTAAGTACACTACTGGCCATTAAAATTGCTACACCACGAAGACGACCTGCTACAGACGCGAAACTTAACCGACAGGAAGAAGATGCTGTGATATGCAAATGATTAGCTTTTCAGAGAATTCACACAAGGTTGGCGCCGGTGGCGACACCTACAACGTGCTGACATGAGCAAAGATTCCAGCCGATTTCTCATACACAAACAGCAGTTGACCGGCGTTGCCTGGTGAAACGTTGTTGTGATGCCTCGTGTAAGGAGGAGAAATGCTTACCATCACGTTTCCGACTTTGATAAAGGTCGGATTGTAGCCGATCGCGATTGCGGATTATCGTATCGCGACACTGCTGCTCGTGTTGGTCGAGATCCAATGACTGTTAGCAGAATATGGAATCGGTAGGTTCAGTAGGGTAATACGGAACGCCGTGCTGGATCCCAACGGCCTCGTATCACTAGCAGTCGAGGTGACAGGCATCTTATCCGCATGCCTGTAACGGATCGTGCAGCCACGTCTCGATCAAAAAAATGGTTCAAATGGCTCTGAGCACTATGGGACTTAACATCTATGGTCATCAGTCTCCTAGAAATTAGAACTACTTAAACCTAACTAACCTAAGGACAGCACACAACGCCCAGCCATCACGAGGCAGAGAAAATCCCTGACCCCGCCGGGAATCGAACCTGGGAACCCGGGCGTGGGAAGCGAGAACGCTACCACACGACCACGAGATGCGGGCGTCTCGATCGCTGAGACAACACATGGGGACGTTTGCAAGACAGCCATCTGCACGAACAGTTCGACGACGATTGCAGCAGCATGGACTATCAGTACGGAGACCATGGCTGCGGTTACCCTTGACGCTGCATCACAGACAGGAGAGCCTGCGATGGCGTACTCAACGACGAACCTGGGTGCACGAATGGCAAAATGTCATTTTTTCGGATGAATCCAGGTTCTGTTTGCAGCATCATGATTGTCGCATCCGTGTTTGGCGACATCGCGCCGAACGCACATTGGAAGCGTGTATTCGTCATCGCCATGCTGGCGTATCAGCCGGCGTGATGGTATGGGGTTCCATTGGTTACAAGTCTCAGTCACCTCTTGTTCGCATTGACGGCACTTTGAACAATGGACGTTACATTTCAGATGTGTTACGACCCGTGGTTCTACCCTTCATTCGATCCCTACGAAACGCTACATTTCAACAGGATAATGCACGACCGCATGTTGCAGGTCCTGTACCGTCCTTTCTGGATACAGAAAATGTTCGACTGCTGCCCTGTCCAGCACATTCTCCAGATCTCTCACCAACTGAAAACGTCTGGTCAATGGTGGCCGAGCAACTGGCTCGTCACAATACGCCAGTCACTACTCTTGATGAACTGTGGTAACGTGTTGAAGCTGCATGGGCAGCTGTACCTGTACACGCCATCCAAGCTCTGTTTGACTCAATGCCCAGGCGTATCAAGGCCGTTATTACGGCCAGAGTTGGTTTTTTTGGGTACTGATTTCTCAGGGTCTATATACCGAAATTGCGTGAAAATGTAATCACATGTCAGTTCTAGTGTAAAACTTTTGTCCATTGAATACCCGTTTATCATCTGCATTTGTTCTTGGTGTAGCAATTTTAATGCCCAGTAGTGTATAAGCTATTTTATTCGGCGTTATGTAAACATAGGTGCGCTATTTTTAAGGAGTGAATTTGTTCGATAATCTTTATCTACAGGACAGCTTGCACTACTTGTAGTAAGATGTTACGCCTTCTTCTTGTAAGTTTTGTATTTCATTTGTTGTAAGGACTGTGCTACTGAATGGGAACAGTGATCAAGTAAGAATGACCTTAGGGTTTTACTAAACAGTGAGAATGATGAAATAACTTTTACCTCATGTGGAGAACTATTACGAAGTTGCATCGCACTATTTGTAATGAAGTTTTATAAGCCGAAGTCGTTATTGACTGGACATGCTACTTTCCTTTTTGCCTTATCATGCTCACAGATATTGCAGTTGTCATTTCCAGGGTGACAAATTATTGAACTATATCAAACAAAATCGTCATAATTTCTGAACAGTTTGCGTTAGGACGTTCAATCTACACGGTTTGACGCGGGGAATGATGGGAATTAGTATGGTTTGGTTTAGCAACGAAGCCTCCTTTTATTTGGATGGGTCCGTCAATAAGCAAAATTGGCGGCTTTGAGGGACTGAGAATCCCTCAGCGGGTGACTGTGTGGTGTACAATGTCCAGTCGCGGAATAATTGGTGCGATATTCCTTGATGGCATGGTGAGTACCGTAAGGTGCGTGAAGATTTTGGAAGATGATTTCATCCCCATTAGCCAAAGTGACCCTGATTTCGACAAGATGTGGTTCATGCAAGAAGGAACTCGACCCCATCGAAGCAGGAGAGTGTTGTCCTGGAGGAGTACTTTGGTACCGCATTATGGCTCTGGGGTACCAGAGGCCACTGGCATGGGCCTCGATTGGCCTCCATATTCTCCGGATCTGAACACAGGCGATTCCGTTTTGTGGGGCCACAGTAAAGACAAGGTGTACAGCAATAACCCCAAAACCATTGCTTAGCTGAAAACAGCCATTTAGGAGGTCATCGACAGCACTGATGTTCCGTCACTTCAGCGGGTAATGGAGAATTTCGCTATTCGTATGCGCCACATCCTCACCAATTATGGCAGGCATATCGAACATATCATAACCTATATACAAACATCTGTAGTGACGTTTACATGTTGAATAAAGTGTGTGCATGCCGTAGTTTGTACCTAATTTACGTTTTTTCTCATGTAGCTCAATAATTGTCACCCTGTACGTATACTACAGACAGACCAACCTGACTATACTCCATTCATCATAAGAATCTACATCTACATCTACATCCATACTCCGCAAGCCACCTGACGGTGTGCTGCGGAGCGTACATTGAGCACCTCTATCGGTTCTCCCTTCTACTCCAGTCTCGTATTGTTTGTGGAAAGAGAGATTGTCGGTATGCTTCTGTGTGGACTCTCATCTCTCTGATTTTACCCTCATGGTCTCTTCGCGAGATAAACGTAGAAGGGAGCAACATACTGCTTGACTCCTCGGTGAAGGTATGTCCTCGAAACTTCAGCAAAAGCTCGTACCGAGCTACTCTTGCAGAGTCTTCCACTGGAGTTTATCTATCATCTCCGTAACGCTTTCGTGATTACTAAATGATCCTGTAACGAAGCGCGCTGCTCTCCGTTGGATCTTCTCTATCTCTTCTATCAACCCCATCCGGTAAGGATCCCACAACGGTGAGCAGTATTTTATTTGGTCATTCGATTTTAAATCACTCCTAATGCCTACTCTCAGATAATTTATGGGATTAACTGCTTCCAGTTGCTGACCTGTTATATTGTAGCTAAATGATAAAGGATCTTTCTTTCTGTGTTTTCGCAGCGCGTTACACTTGTCTACATTGAGATTCAACTGCCATTCCCTGCACCATGCGTCAATTCGTTGCAGATCCTCCTACATTTCAGTACAATCTTCCATTATTACAACCTCTCGATATACTACAGCATCATCCGCAAAAAGCCTCAGTGAACTTCCGATGTTATCCACAAGGTCATTTATATATATTGTGAATAGCAACGGTCCTATGACACTCCCCTGCGGCACACCTGAAATCACTCTTACTTCGGAAGACTTCTCTCCATTGAGAATGACATGCTGCGTTCTGTTATCTAGGAACTCTTCAATCCAATCACACAATTGGTCTGATAGTCCATATGCTCTTACTTTGTCACTAAACGACTGTGGAGAACTGTATAAAACGCCTTGCAGAAGTCAAGAAACAAGGCATCGACCTGGGAACCCGTGTCTATGGCCCTCTGAGTCTCGTAGACGAATAGCGCGAGCTGGATTTCACACGATCGTCTTTTTCGAAACCCATACTTCTTCCTACAGAGCAGATTTCTAGTCTTCAGAAAAGTCGTTATACTCGAACATAATACATGATCCAAAATTCTACAACTGATCGACGTTAGAGATATAGGTCTATAGTTCAGCACATCTGTTCGACGTCCCTTCTTGAAAACGGGGATGACCTGCCCTTATGTAAACATTACGCCAAGTATTCTTCCGCGTTTGCTTGAATCTCATTGGATTTCGTTTCACGTGGAGCGGGAACCTAGTTGTGGCCAGTACAGTCAAGTATGATCGTAAGAATACGTTTTATGCTGTGTTACACGCACGCAGATAGACCGATAATGTGCGGGACAACAGCTTTACCGGCTCATTAAACTTGGGCAGCACTGACCAACCAGCGGTCCGTCTAGGCTGCAATGATGTGAGCAGTTGCAGTTCAGACGTAAAAAGAATCGGGCAAAGAACAAATATAGCTTCGAATGTCATTTAATTTTAAACAGAATAAAATAATATCCGGCAAAACTCCAGCGCTACAGCACGCTTCTTAGATGACCAGACGGAAAGCATAAAATGCTCTCGTTCTCACTTGACATAGTATTATAATCACAAACAAGAGTGATGAAAATTCCTAATTTAAGCACAGCGTAATTTTTCTGAGCGAGCCATGTGTGATGCAAAAGTATACTGCAGGGATGTCACAGTACTGTTGAATACTGAAGCCAATGAAGGTATTAATTACTGTCAGTCGTCTGGAAATCTCTTAGCTCCTTCCTTATCCGTATCCGAGAAACATATTTCAGTGCTGGTAATATCACCTGTAAGCCGTGGCGGGACTGGCGCCAAGGATATCTTTGGCTTAGGCACTATCGATTCCCTCTGGCAGAAGTTTGTCTTTGGAGCCTAGGCCGGCTCAAGATATAGCGGACAGTACCGAGTGGAAGTGGTAGAACAACGTTAGCCACCGCACGCGGAAGTGCGCGTGTTAGCGAGAGGTTGGATAGACGACAGCGAGCGCGGTGTGCCTGAGTATGGACGGCGGTTAGCGCCTGATCGTACTGGGGTCCGTAACAGCGGGACGGCGTTGTGGCTTCCTGGCAACCTCGTGAAGCTATGCATGTGCTCGTTTCCGTGAAGGAACACGCTGTTACTATCGGACTAAGCAACGTCTGGTGACTTCGCCACATCGATCCAGCAACTGTTGAGTAATTCAAGTCCTATCAACGATTAGTGAAATGTGATGATGATTGCTCTTGAGGCAGCAAAGCATTGCAAGGACTGTGATGTGCTTTTCTCCTTAATAGTATTGTTCTTAATTTAAAAAAAAAAGTTGATACGTGTATGCAGCCCTACTGACCGATCTGTATTGTGTGTCTAAAGATTGCCGTGTGGTACCTTATAGGCCCACATTAGGTGCTTCATGTGATGCTTGGGTTTTAATGAGCCACTTTCGTTTGCATCATTAGTGTACGTGGTTCTGCTTAAAGGAATGAAATTAGTTTTATTATTGTCAATTTTATCGATGTAGTTTTCTGTAAAAGTTTGAGTATTAAGGTGAAGGAAGGTGTGTTTGGTTTTCTGTTGTCGCTTCTGATGTTTCAGAGATCGGAAGCAGTGGGCAACCGAAGTGCAGAGCCTCCACTTTTAAATTACTAGCGGGCGCACGGGCGGTGGACTTCGCCCGAGCTCGCGTGTGCTGTTTGGTTCCGATTTCGGCGTTCTGAACGGGGTGGAAGTACAAACTGAGTTCACGTCTTAATTCGAAGGTAAGTACTCAGTCGCCACCACCGTTCGTGGCCAAGCCGTGCCCTCACAATCTCGGGCCTCAGTTATTGTACAAGCTGCATTTTATTTGAAGCTTGTGGTGGCTCTGCAAGATTGCCCCGGTTAAATGTTTTAAATATTGGTCTTAAGAATTTTGAGGGATTTCTAGAAGAACATGTCTTAATTGAAACCGTTTTTTTAAAATTGCGGTGCAATTAGCCTTAGTGGCGTATGCCAGTTTTGATGGGGAAATAATTGGGTTGTTACTAATCAAACTGTCTATATCCCGCCCGGGTGTGGGGGGGGGGGGGCGGTGCTTTTCAATATATGCGGAAATAATAATTGATTGCCTGGTTGTTTGATGTAAAGTTTGTTTTAAATGATGTACTTGGCCCGAGTGGCGGTTTTTTTTTAAATGTTTGCAAAGAGATTGAAACGTCCCCTTTGAACAATTATACAGGACTGTGCTTAACCTGACACACAATATTTTTAGCGCAACGCAATCTGACTTTCAAAATTTCCTACTAAAGAATGGCCCTGACAAACATTAAACTATACCTTTCACAAATCACTTACCTCACAAAAATCTTCGCTGCTCAAGCTACTGCAATACAGCGAGCGCCACTACTGCCAGCTAAATAAAGGATTCAAACTACTGAAGGCACTAACTACTGATAGGGATAGTTAGCAAATGAAAGATATTAATAGAGAACAAACAATGTATTTACCTTGATATCATCATATATAAATATACCAGTTCATGAAAAATTACAAAACTCCGCCATCTCTCTCCCCACATCCACCACTGCTGGCGGCTCACCTCCAACTGCCAACGCTACGCGCTGTTCACATCCAGCTGCCGCTGCCCAACACTACAATGGCAGACAACAATGCAAACTAGCGACAGACTGCACACAGCACAGCCAGTGATTTTCATATTGAGCGCTACGTAACGTTGCCAATAAGAAAACATAAACAGCCTACTTACATAGAGAAAACATAAACAGCCTACTTACATAGAGAAAACATAAACAGCCTACTTACATAGAGAAAACATAAACAGCCTACTTACATAGAGAAAACATAAACAGCCTACTTACATAGCCCCCATGCTCCCCACAAAAATTTTTACAAATGGTGTTGGGCACTGGCCAATACAGATTTGACAAAAATTTTTCACAATTACAGTAACAAAGATATAAAATGCACACACTTATTAATATTATGTTGGTCAAAAGATCAAAATTTCTCACAGTCCATAAAGACAGTCCACATTGTTCATCACAGTAAAAATGCAGAGTTTTTCTCAAAGTCCGAGCAGTAAAAGAAAATGCACATAGAAGTAGTGGATTTCCATGCAGTCTTGAAGAAGTAGTGTTGACCTTCCAACGGAAAGACAGTGCTGACTCTCGACATGCAGACAGGTAATGGGCCACAACAGAGCAAACCCACAGCAGAGTCATTCGAAGTTTGGAAGAATATTGGTAGGTAGTTCATCACAGAGCAGACCCACTGGAGTCCTGGTAGAGATTGTGGTATTGGTGGGCCACCAGAGGTGCAGACCCACTGCAGTCCTTGTAGAAATAATGGCGTTGGTGGGTCATCATAGATGCAGACCCACTGTAGTCCTTGCAGAGATAATGGTATTGGTGGGCCACCAGAGGTGCAGACCCACTGTAGTCCTGGTATAGACGGCCAGCAGCCATCCGTTGCGACTGTGCAGGTGCACAATCACCATCGAAGATTCTTGCAGAGAATATAGCAAGTCCATAAACCACCACTTGTGCACTCAGAAAGTTTTGAAATTGTCCTTAGAACCAGCAATGCTGTTATCCAGTCCCTTGCTGAGTTATTAACACACGTGAAAACACTAACAGTCCCTACTTCTCACATATTGTCCACATACTATGACCAACAGAAACGTGTGCAGTGAAATGTAACTAACAAGTTAATAATGTCATGAACTGGTGACAGTTACAATTTTATAACATAAGAATACAATTACAAAGGTACAAAATACATCATTAAAAACATAATAATACAGATAACATTTGTAGTACAGGCTTTACAAAAGAATAGAAATAAACATATACATCAGTGTTACAAAAATAGTGACATAAGTACATACATAAAATAATGAGAATAGTTTTCGAAACATTAATTTCACACATGAACATTGAAACAGAACAGAATTGTAAACAACTTTACAAAGAAAATAACATATTATTAATGCAACTTATATTTGAGGATAACAGTATTCCTCCTCATAGTGAATATAGCTTAGTATTAGAAGAGAAAAAAATTCTATGAAACAGTACACAGAGACAGGAAGAAAACAAATACTCAAGGGTACACAAACACACAGTGGGATAACACCAATGGGAAAGGACAGGGTTCGTTTTCAGTGTAACATGTGGTACTGCAGTCCAACCCAAAACTTCATTCTATAGATCTTTCGTCTTATTTCAACCTTTGCTTCCACCAAAAAAATCTTATCCAAGCATGCTTTCTGTATTCCGTTCATATTTCTTTCAAAATAATTATTTCTGATTGTACAATACTCATTTGGGCCCAAATCCTTTTTATATAACTTCGCAATGCATTCTTTACCTATTCTCCATAGTCAGTTTCTCATATAGTCTACCCCCTCTTAAGCCAACTTAAATCTACTGAGCTCAGATGCTAAACTAAGGGACGAGGCAATGCAGCAGCACGTAAAACAATTATTATAAACAGCAATAAAAAAATGGAAAATTGCAAAGCAAGCTACAGTATAAATTAGCAAAAGTCAAATTCAATAACACTATGCCTGGCAAACAGCAGCAACTTATACCTAAACATGACATAGCGCAAGCAGAAAAAATATTACACTAAAATGGCCATGTCTAATACCTATGTCACATCTTAACATTAGAGTGATGCATCACGAGAACTTACACTAGCAGATAAGTTACCAAATCGTAAAGAAATTATTTATGCAATTCCTGTGAAGGGAAATGTCTATTTATGTGCCCTCGTTTTCTTGTAAGTAGATCATAAATTTCTTATTGACTGGATCTGTAGGCATAAAATAACTATATTAGTACATATATTAAATTTTATTTTAACCAATGCTGCAGTGCAGCTAGAAACTTGATATTAAACAAAATGTGTAAATAAATACATAAAGCAAGCCATCTGGCATTTTTCTTACCTAGCAAGACAATAGCTGTGAAATGTTTCTCATCGTTTCATTAGGCATTTCAGTAAAATATCATAAATTGCGAGCTCCACAGTATGCTTTCAACAAGGAGATGTCAGTAGCGCGGACAATGGCCTTCCCTTTCTGTTTTTTTTACCTGTGCTTCTGACGAGGCACTCACACTAATGGCTTGTTCTCCAGGTGTCTGACACACCTGGGTGCCCACGACGCATTATGTGCAGGTGGTCACTTAACTTTCGTACGGAAATATTTACGACAGCAGTTTCTGCTACCGTCTCACATAGAAATATTTCACAGGTCAAGAATTAGCGTTGCAAATCTGTAGAAACAAAATGCTATAGATATAACAGTGTCCAAAAAATTTTCGTCTGCATTGTAATACATTCACGAATATACACACACATTTCATAACTCTTAAAGTACGATTCTTGGTTTCCAACAACCTTTTCCACAAATCAGAGTCCCTAAACACTACTCATTATTCCTTACCTCATTATACATACATATATTCGTCGACACTTCTTCAATATTTCATCATGAGAAATACATAGCATAATAAACATTCCTCAACAACATAATACACATTGTCGTCGTAATAATAACATCATAACACCTCAGTCAAATCTCAAAAACGTCGTAGCTTTCTGCAATAATTTCAAACCCTAAAAAAATATTCTCTGCTCATTTCAATAATGTCATCTACCTCAAACGTACTTTAAAATCATGCTCCCTTACCAAATATATCATTCAAAGCTCTCATAGTATCACAATGGTTCCGAAAAAATATGAGCATTTCACAAAGTACAGACAAAATACAATTTCATAAGTGTGAAGTATTCCAACTGTGTAATTGCGTAAACATCTGTCACTGATGTAATAAAAAGAGTTTATCTCTCAGTTACATGATCAGATAGCTGTGTAATTTGTGTGTTAGAGAAATATGGTACCGATGTGTAAAGTTGTATAAGCAAATACCATATTAGCTAGGGTTCCTTGTGGTTGCCACACACATGGTACACAAAGTAGGCGTGTACCCCCCTGAGGATAAATGTAATTATACCCTCAGGTGTTACAAATTACAGCAATGGAATGAAATGTATCACTGAAAACTTTCTTTGTAATTCAAAAATCTTTAAAAATAAATGTTTTAAGTACAAAATTAATCACTCAAATACGTGTACTGTAGCGCTAAATGTGCGTCTTGTTGCAACATAATCTGTGTGGAAGTGTCATAGTTATCGTCCTCCGAAAGCTAAGTTCTGCAGAAGTCAATGTACTTACCTCATAATACACAAAAGTAACATGCTTTGCGTATAAATGTCTTAGTTACTACGCTTATTGCCATGATGAAGAAAGTACTGTACTGTAACGTATTGTTGTGCTACGGAAAAGGCTGTCTCATTGTAGCTATACCACAAAAGTTACTACTAAAACATGTTTTACTTTCCAGAATAATTCAGAAAAACTGTGCAGATATAAAACAGATATAGCGCAAAAGCAACATTGTAAATTGTCACTCATTAGTAGCGTCGTGATAAAAATCGTGTAGCTGTCAAATAAACTAACCTCTGTGTCATCTGGTATCTCTCAGAAAGCACTTTAAATTCAGAATGTATTTTCAAATAAACCAAAATGTTGCATTAAAATCTCATTAGCAGTACTGGTAAATGTTCTAAGTATGTGAGCCTTATAGTCGTTACGTAATCGTGCAACAAACAAGCAAGAATGTACACACACAATAACACTGTGACGTCTGTTTACTATAACAACGCATTCGTCATTTCTGTTTAAATAAGTTCTCTTGGTTCTTGATTGGATATTTAACTTCAAACTTTGTTGTATGTTAACAGATTCTAAGTCTGACAAAGCATATTAGTAATGTGAAGCGAAAAATTTTATGACAAAGACTAAGTTAAAAAGCAGATTATCTTTCAATAAACGGTTTTACATGTGAAATGTGGTGTAAACCTTTACTCTTCCTAGTACACAGAGTTTGAACTTGAATGCAATTGTCATATGCTATACGTTGGTAAAGAATACTGGAGTTTTTCTCAAGGTTAGCGTCTGTGTTATTTTTCTCTGAGCCAGCGGCCGCACGCGGCTGCCTGCGGTGCGAGTCATTGTCTGTCCCTTTGTTGGCGCGCGTCGTTATTGGGATTAGGAGACCTAGCTTCTACAAATTCACGTTGTCGAAAGTGCCCCGCTCTGTTTGAATCCCGCCAGTTCTGATACAATTCAGGTCTGTCGTTACGAATATATCGTCTGTCGTCATGTCGGTAGATTCCATAGTTTCTTTCTTGTCGGTCACATGGTGGAGAATTTCTCCTTGAATCGTAACTGCGTGCTGATCCGTTGCGTCTAAAGTTATTCTGTCTCCCTTGATAGTATTTATTTTGGTTCCCATATTGTCTGTTTCTCTGATTGTCTCTGTGATAGTCACTAACGCGGAGAGGTGATCTTTCCCTGTAATTATTACTACTCTGCCAACGGTTGTCATACGGGTGGTGTCTGTTTTGGTCACGATTTGTGTTGTGAGAATAGCCTTGTCGCGTCCAGTTATTATTTCTTTCATCGCGGAATTGCGACTGATGTGATCTGTAATTGTTGTGCTCCTGCGTTCCGCGATTGTCAGTGTCACTTTCCAGTTCTTGTAACAGTCCCTGAAAAGCTTCAATGTCGTCTTTGCAACGCCCTGCCAAAATAATGTGTCGTAAATGTTCAGGTAATTTGATTAAGCAAATGCGGATGAGTTCTGAGGGGCTGTATGGGTTAGAAAGATACTGATTCTTATGCAACATGTCTTCAAAATATTTCATAAGACTGGAAAATTCAGATTGTTCGAAACGTTTCATCATTATGATGCTATGTTTTACACGGTCTTGTGTGGCTTGAGACCAATATGCTGAGAGGAAGGCATGGTAAAACTCTCCTTCACTGTGGCAATCGTGAATTACCGATCGCATTCTTACAGCTGGTTCATTCTCTAAGTAGCCACACATAAATTCTAATCTGTGTTCCAACGACCAGTTGGGAGGAAAACAATGAGAGAATTGATGGAGCCATGCTTGTGGATGAATGTCGTTGCCAGAATTCTTAAATGTTTTGAATTTACGTGTAGTAATGAACAGCTTATAGTCAAAATCATCATGTCGGCGAGTCGCATATCGGTCATTGTTAGGTCGTGTCGGCCGTTCCCTCTCAAAATTCGGTGCACATTCCCAATTTCTTTCATTACTTCCGAAATGCCCTGTGTTATTTTGTGTCTGTTCCGTATTTGTATGTCCCTCTTCCCGTATTGGGGCGCGAGTGTCCTCTGAAATACGTAATTCTTGTACTACTTGTGCCAACTGATCTTGCACTTCCCGGATTTCTCTTTTGTACTGTGTATTGATTTGATTTTGATTTTGTTTGAATTTTCTAATTTGTTCATACTCTTCAGTGTCCATGAAAGCTACAGGTGTTGTGTCATTCAGATCATCATCTACCTTTGTAGATAAGTTAGTGAACTGATCTGAAAGTTCGGCTACTTTATCCGATAGTGAAATCATTTCCTCTCTATGTTTTTCTGAACCAAGTTTCAGAGTGTCCATTTGGGTTGCAATCGTGTCTACTGCGACCTTTAAGTTTTCCTGAGTTTTTGCAAGTTGCATAACCGTATCGGTAGATGCAACTGAGTCAAATTTTGCTTGCAAGGTCTCATGATTTTCATGAACAATAGTGTGCAGTTCTTTTATAGCTGCTTCGTGATTCTGTAGTGCATTTTCATGACGCGAAAAAATAGGTTGGAAATGCTCACAAATTTGTGTTTTTACGTCGTTACAGACTTTTTGACATTTCGATTCAATGTTATATAACTCAGTAGTTAAATCTTCACGCGTTTGTTCAAGAGTTTGTTCCAATGAGTCTAACTTTTGAAGCTGTTGCTGTGTTTGTCTCTGATTTTGTTCCAGTGTGTCTAACTTTTTAAGATTTTGTTCCACTGTGTCTAACTTTTCAAGCTTTTGCTGTGTTTGTCTCTGATTTTGTTCCATTTGTTGCATTAATTGCAATAATAATGTATTAGTGTCTGGAATCTGTTTCTCTACGCTTTTCGGCAGTGCATTTGCACCGACAACATTCACATTTTGACAAGCAGAAAATGTGTCTTGACTTATTTGAGAAAACGGTGATGACCCAAAACCTGAATCTACAGTATTTGCGAAATTGTGTCCTGTCATTTCGGATTCCTGAGGCGAGCTGTTGCCGACCGATCGATCGATAATGCTTCCCTCTTCACTAATTGTTTCACTGTCCGTGCCATTGTTTGCCGCCCGCTCCATTTCCCTATGCACGATTACCAAATTACTACTTTGAACATCAGTTAATTCATTACTCGGTGGCGCTAACACACTGCTTTCATTTTCACTGTCATTTCTCAGTTTACTTTGGAGCCTAGTATTACGTTTTTCACACGCCATTATTGTCACAGTATTTCACACGACAACACAGAAAAACACAATTTGAAGATCAAAAACAAGAGAACACATTAACATAGCACTGAAAATAATATCTAGTTAATTGCAAGCGCAGCTGCGAAATACTTGGTGCAAATCTACATGCATGCCACAACTGTTTTACTGTACAACAATGAAAAACTACAACTACAAAGGAAATTCTCTCTATGATTACGCGCTACCAATAAACAATAGCTACACCAATTACACAAACTACAAGAAAAAATCAGAAGATTCCAGTGAGGTATCCTCGGCTAAGGGTCGACATATGCAACTTCCCCTTTGAACAATTTATACACGACTGACCTTAACCTGACACACAATATTTTTAGCGCAACGCAATCTGACTTTCAAAATTTCCTACTAAAGAATGGCCCTGACAAACATTAAACTATACCTTTCACAAATCACTTACCTCACAAAAATCTTCGCTGCTCAAGCTACTGCAATACAGCGAGCGCCACTACTGCCAGCTAAATAAAGGATTCAAACTACTGAAGGCACTAACTACTGATAGGGATAGTTAGCAAATGAAAGATATTAATAGAGAACAAACAATGTATTTACCTTGATATCATCATATATAAATATACCAGTTCATGAAAAATTACAAAACTCCGCCATCTCTCTCCCCACATCCACCACTGCTGGCGGCTCACCTCCAACTGCCAACGCTACGCGCTGTTCACATCCAGCTGCCGCTGCCCAACACTACAATGGCAGACAACAATGCAAACTAGCGACAGACTGCACACAGCACAGCCAGTGATTTTCATATTGAGCGCTACGTAACGTTGCCAATAAGAAAACATAAACAGCCTACTTACATAGAGAAAACATAAACAGCCTACTTACATAGAGAAAACATAAACAGCCTACTTACATAGAGAAAACATAAACAGCCTACTTACATAGAGAAAACATAAACAGCCTACTTACATAGAGAAAACATAAACAGCCTACTTACATAGAGAAAACATAAACAGCCTACTTACATAGAGAAAACATAAACAGCCTACTTACAAGATTAATTCGCTTGTGGTTTCATATAACAAGCAGTTTGTAAAATTTGCCAGAGTGGCGGGTTTTTAAATGTTTTCAAAGCGATTCATTCATTTGTGGTTTTATAACAAGCAGTTTGTAAAGTTTGCCTGAGTGGCGTTTCTTAAAGAAATTATCTGATTTATGATTGTAATTCTCTTAATGATTTATCTATGATGCAAATAAATGTTGAAATGAAATGGTCACTGTATGGGTCAAGTTCTTCTACTCCCTTTATATTAAAGGTTAAGGAAATTGCAGTTCAAAAAGAATTAACGTTCCAACCTGCTCCTTTGGTAACGAGTCGGCCAACAACAGAATCCACGAAGCCACCCAGGCGCCGCATTTTCTCCTCTTCTTTTGTGACGTGCCGTTCTGTCCCGCCAACGTTCGGCAGTGACATGTGAAAAAGTCACGTGCGGTAGATCCAGTGCGTCTGGCAGCTTAACAGTCTTGTTATTTCTCGGGCCAAATCCCTTAACTTGTCTCCAGATCAGTTCTGTTGTGTTCATATTGTACTGGTGCTGTGGCAAATGAAAAAATGCAACATTTGTATGGTGTGCTCGACGCTGTGAAAATGATTTCATGTTTGTACATCTGTGGTATAAAACAATGGACAAAATCCCAATAAAGAGTATCTAGTTTTTCATTTTTGCCTTAAAATTAAATTGTTATGTTTTCTTAATTTAAGCAAACTTTGTTAAGTCTTTCATAAAATATCGATAATTGAGAATTTATATTTGAAATGAAAACAGGAACTTTGCGCGCAGTATGCAATGAAAAACAAGAAGACGTGCATTATTCATAAAAAGTGATCATGAATTTTACGAGATGTAGGCAATTCAAATTGAACGAGGGAAAAAAAAAATGACTCAGGCGAGAGTTGGACCAGTCAACCATATGCTGCAACAAGTTACCAAGCCATTATGCTACCGATTCCGCTGTACACTAATTTTGCATTTGCGTGGTAACTGTGTCTAATAGAGTCCCTCGGAAAACTTCAAAGCCGATTTTCTCTGTCAATTTATGACAAACATTTTTCACCGTGTTCCACCTGCTTGTTTCACTACGGAACGGGAAGCAGCGTCAGCCATTTTCATACTGCGAATTAAGTGCGAAAATCAGAGCACAACAGAGGAGAGACTGTGACTATACACGATATTTGAAATAAAAAAATGGTTCAAATGGCTCTGAGCACTAAACTTCTGAGGTCATCAGTCCCCTAGAACTTACAACTACTTAAACCTAACTAACCTAAGGACACCACACACATCCATGCCCGAGGCAGGATTCGAACTTGCGACCGTAGCGGTCACGCGGTTCGAAACTGAAGCGCTTAGAACCGCACGGCCACACCGGCAGGCTGAAATAAAATCTACATAGCTAAAGCGTAATTAAGAAAAACGTTGATGACTGCTGTTAATAGTTTTGAGTATCTTACAGTTTCATTTAGCGTAACTTAGTAATAATACAGGGCGTTTATAAATGAATATCTGGGTTTTAACGATTTATAATATTTATTACATTAAACTTACAGTTATAAATGATATGTCAAATGAAAGAGCAACTCAGTTGTTTGGCACCAATGCGAATGCGCAGCACGCAATGTTTTTTGTGCTGTATCCCGGCGGAAAGTTTATGCGCCTTTCTTTTTTTTGGTGAACCTACTGTAACTGGCACTTCTTACCTTGACACACTAGAGCAATGGCTCTTCCCTCAGTTGGAAGAAGATGAGCCAGAGAACTTCATTTTCCAGCAAGATGGTGCGCCACCTCACTGGCATAGCGAAGTACACGGCTGGTTGAACTTCACGCTACCCAAGCGGTGGATAAGCCGCAAGGGACCCAATGACAGGGCTTGCTTTGCATGGCCTCCACGTTCACCGAACCTAACGCCATGCGATTTTTTTTCCTTTGGGGCTTCACCAAGGATCGTCTGTACGTGCCTCCACTACCAGCAGACCTCCCTGAATTAAGAAACCGGATTGAAGGAGCTGTTGTTACAATCACTGAAGACACTCGTAGCAACGTTTGGGAAGAACTCGGCTGTAGACTTGGTGTGCCGTGTGACAAATGGTGCTCACACTGAACATTATAAGGTTCTTGGTAAAACTGTCTGAGTTGCAGAGAACCATTAAATGAAGAAGGCAAAATAACTCTTCTTCCAATATTTACAGTACCTTTTGGGTTTGTTTGTAAATGACCAGGTAAGTTTTTAAAAATTTCTGGCCTTACAACAGAGTGATTTTGCCTTATGAAATGGAGTCTTATGCCTTCAATACGTACACACACACACACACACACACACACACACACACACACACACATACATATATATATATATATATATATATATATATATATATATATATATATATATAACACTGCATTTCTTTCTGATGGTAGCTCATCATCAGCTGTTGTAAAAATAGCGTCCACAGCAGTTTGAAATGTTTCATTGTAACGCCAGAGATCTAAATTTTTATTTATCGCAATAACCATACAGATTTATGTTTTCATTTTCCATTCTTGCACAATAATCTTTCATCGCAGTGAAAGAACACGTAAAAGAATTAGTGCGTTCTAATTCAGTAGTAATTTCACGCATTACACTGTAATTAGTATTGCACGACTGATTTGTTGTTCATTCAGTCTACAGCGAACAGCAGTGTCGGTGTCATAAAAATTAAATTGCGCATGACATGGTGAACGACGATACGTAGAAGTTATTGGACCTGAACTACAATAAAAATTTGTCAACATTAATGAAATTCTCCAAGAGCCGTGTAACTAAGATGTTATTTTATTTAATTTTAACTACAACCAGTTTCGATATTCCACTATGCCACTTTCAGGACCCACATGCATCTCTCAAAATAATAGATAATACCATACAGTGCAATATCTCCCTAGGTTTCGTGAATTCGTACCGTTTGACAAGTGCTTCACTCGAAGACTTGATGACAACTCTATTGCTATAATTAGTCAAAATAAAATAAAACATGTTAGTTACTGGGCAGTTGGAAAATCTCATTAATATTGGCAATTACTTAACCAGCTGATGTCGCAGGTCCATAATGGATCAACAGAGATATAGTAAATGTCGTGTATCTTAAATTGATACTATCCACGTAAAACTGTCTGAAATTTTGGCCTCAGAATTGACCATAGCACATGCTGCATTGTAACTACGAATATTATTGAAACAGTTCTTTCATTCCTCTTGAATTCTTGGATAATTTGAAGTGCCTCCTTGATATGGTGCACTGAAAAATAAATTTGTGTTAACACTAACAAATTATAACTTTTCCCATATGACAACACAATGTTCAAGCCGTTGTATCACGTACAGTAACCTCTGATGCGACATATATTGCATTAAGAAGCGTTCCCGCAAATTCATTAGATCGCAATATGTAAACATCAAAATTATGTGCATTTACATTAAGGGTACATTTAGAGGTAGCATTCAGTAAAACAATTGCATTAACATTATGAATGAATGTCCATATTCCTATTACTTACTCTACTCACAAAATGTGTCTGTCTCACACTGCGTCTTTCATTTCGACCCGTTACCGTTCTCCATCTAGGCACAGCTTAAACAAATATAGTACTCGTGCAATAAGAGAAGTCAGAAGTCTTAGTTATTCAAAATGAAGAAATTGAAAATTACGAACTTGCTTCAAATTTTCTGGTAACGGCAGCAAATGGCCACAAAGTTACTTTTACAGAAAAACAAGCCAAATAACGACGCCAACGTACAACGCTATTTACAGACTTCGTTACTACGATATGTTGATTTCCGCCGCTGACAATGTCATCGATGTTGGAGTTGTCGCGTTGTAGCTGTCCTGTACGCCTGTGTTGCTGCAAATGAACGTAAACATGAACGTCCCTCTAACGCGATTTCACGAAATTTTATTTCTTTCGTGTGTCACTTCTGCCATAGCACCCATTGCATACGCAACGCAGAATTTAGTAGCGTTCAGTTTTCTACGTTCACGTGTTGGGGATTTTAATGAGTAACAGAGAAGGTATCATCAGATTTATGAAAATAAAGGCATCTAATTCCTTCTACCACTCTTAAAGGGTACGTAGACACATAACTTTTTAGGACTCCTTCTATAATTAATGTTAAAAATCAATACTTCAATTTTCATGTTCACGTTTTAATATTATGATTTTTTTCGTCACATAGACAGCTAATAGCGTCATGTGAGGTCGGTAGTTACATTAATACTTGGTATGAAGTATTACACAAAAAACAGGGGCTGATTAGTGTAACGGAAAGAACTGCGACGTTTTTCAAAGTAATGTAGCAATAATTCCCATAAACATATGTAGAGTATGTTAAATCATACTTGGTATCAAAGAGTTTAGAGATACAGCCAACGGTGACTTTTTCTGCCTGGTAGTGTGTAACTTCATTCGTTCGACATACCTTTCGTTCATGATAAGATTTACACAACATTAAGTGTGAATCTTACAAGAAAGAAGAGATGTGGTGTCACCGCCAGACACCACACTTGCTAGGTGGTAGCTTTAAATCGGCCGCGGTCCATTTAGTACATGTCGGACCCGCGTGTCGCCACTGTGTGATCGCAGACCGAGCGCCACCACAAGGCAGGTCTCGAGATATGGACTAGCACTCGCCCCAGTTGTACGGACGACATAGCTAGCGACTACACTGACGAAGCCTCGCTCCTTTGCCGAGCAGATAGTTAGAGTAGCCTTCAGCTAAGTCAATGGCTACGACCTAGCAAGGCGCCATTAGTAACATTGCATGTATCTAATGAGTCTCACTTGTATCGCCACAATCTCCAGATGTACCAAAAGGATGGATTAAAGTTAAGTATTCCAGAAGCTACGTACTTTTCTTTATAGCATTCATTACGTATCCTGTGTCAGACCTCCCGCCATCCTGCTTTAGCTTAGCGCGTGCCTTTCGGCTTCCTCTCATTGTGTCTGGGCTGTCTTGTCTAGACACAACAGAAGAAAACGTACTTTATACCTTTTATGGATTTAGAGAGATATTTTGACGACGTCGACTGGAATACAATCTTTGAAATTCTAAAGTTAACATGAATAAAATAATGGGAGTGACGGGTCATCCACATATCATACAAACCAGGTTCCAGTTATAATAGTTGAAATACGCGAAAGGGAAATAGTGGTTGAGAAAGGATTGAGACAGAGTTGCATCCTAGCTACGATGTTACTCAATCTGTACACTGACCAAGCAGTAAAAGAAACGAAGGCGAAATTTGGAAAACGACGTGTAGAGTTCCAGGTAAAATAATAAGAATTTTGTGGTTTTCCAATGACAATGAAATTTCGTACGAGGGAACAAAGGAGTTGAATGGATAGTCAAGACACAAAGGAATTAATAAGATTAGCTGCTAGTAGGCACTGATTTAAATCAACGGGGAAAGTTGAAAATTTGTGCCGGATCGCGATTCGAACCCAAATATCCTGCTTACTAGATAGATGCTTTGACCACTGGCCACTGGACACAATGGGCATTGCAAATTCACGGACTACCCTAGCACACCTCTCGCCATATCCAAATTCTCACCTTATCCACATACTACTGATTTAGTGCTCCTTGCTCATTATCGTCACTGCTCACGGCATTTCGCCGATTCTCATAAGAGTTAGAGCATGGTGTGTACCCGCACTGAAATGATCATTCGCCATCATCGGTTAATTATATGCACTGAAGAGCCAAAGAAACTGGTACACCTGCCTTATATCGTGTAGGGGTACCGCGAGCATACAGAAGCGCCGCAACACGACGTGGCATGGACTCGATTGATGTCTGAAGTAGTGCTGGAGGGAACTGACATCGTGAATCGTTCAGGGCTGTCCATAAATCCGTAAGAGTTCGAGGGGGTGGAGATATCTTCTGAACATCACGTTGCAAGGCATTCCACATACGCTGAATAATGTTCATGTATGGGGAGTTTGGTAGCCAGCGGAAGTGTTTAAACTCAGAAGAGTGTTCCTGGAGGTACTCTGAAGCAATTCTGGACATGTGGGATGTCGCATTGTCCTGCTGGAATTGCCCAAGTCCGTCGGAGTGCACAATGAACATGAATAGATGCAGGTGATCAGACAGGATGCTTAAGCACGTGTCACCTGTCAGAGCCGTATCTTGACGTATCATGGGACCCGTATCACTCCAACTGCACACGCCACACACGATTACAGAGCCTCCACCAGCTTGAACAGTCCCATGCAGACATGCAGGGTCCATGGATTCATGAGGTTGTCTCTATATCCGTACATGTCCATCGGCTCGATATAATTTGAAACGAGACTCGTCCGACCAGGCAATATGTTTCCAGTCATCAGCAGTCCAATGTCGGTGTCGACGGGCCCAGACCAGGAGTAAAGCTTTGTGTTGTGCAGACATCAAGGGTACAAGAGCGGGCCTCTGTCTCCGAAAGCCCATATCGATAGCGTTTCGTTGAATGGTTCGCAAGCTGACACATGTTGATGGTACAGGATCGAAATCTGCAGCAATCTGCGGAAGGGTTGCACTTCTGTCACGTTGAACGATTCTCTTCAGTCGTCGTTGGTCCCGTTCTTACAGGACCTTTTTCTGGCCGCAGCGATGTCGGAGATTTGATGTTTTACCGGATTCCTGATATCCACGGTACACTCGTGAAATGGTCGTAAGGGAAAATCCGCACTTCATCGCTACCTCGGAGTTGCTGTGTCCCATCGCTCGTGCGCCGACTATAACGACACGTTGAAACTCACTTAAATCTTGATAACCTGCCATTGTAGCAGCAGTAACCGATCTACCAACTGCGCTAGACACTTGTTGTCTTATTTCTCTGCCTCGTGATGACTGGGTGTTGTGTGATGTCCTTAGGTTAGTTAGGATTAAGTAGTTCTAAGTTCGAAGGGACTGATGACCATAGCTGTTAAGTCCCATAGTGCTCAAAACCACTTGTTGTCTTATATAGGCGTTGCCGACCGCAGCGCCGTATTCTGCCTGTTTACATATCTCTGTATTTGAATAAGTTTCTTTGGTGCTTCAGTGTATGTGGTGTCTGTTCTTTTGAACATGTCCAACATGTCCGGCATATCCGAAAAAACAGGCAACACATACAGAATGGATAGTATTTTGAAAAGTGGTTATAAGATTATCATCAAAAGTAAAACAAGGTAATTTAATGTAGTTGATTTAAAAAGTCAGGTGATGCTGATGGAAGTGGATTAAGAGTAGAGACATTGAAAGAAGTAGATGGGTTTTGCTATCTGGGCAGCAAAATAAGTGAGCACTGTCGAAGCAGAGAGAAGATAAAGTGCAGACTGGCAATAGCAAAAAAGCTTTTCTGAAAAAGACCGCTTTGTTAACACTAATGTCAGTTTAAATGTCACGAAATCTTGCCTGAAAGTACTTGCCTACCGTTGCAACGATAATCATTTCAGACAACAGAATAGAAGATTTTGAAATGTGCTGCTGCAGAAGAATACAGAAGTTTAGATGGGTAGATTGTGTAACTAATGTGAGGGTACTGAATGTAATTGTGTAAAAATTGGGATCAGTTGATCGGTTGAGAGGGCATATCGTCAGACGTCAAGGAATCGTTAGTTTGGTAATGGAAGGGGGCGTACTGGTTAAAATTATGGAGGGAAAGCGAGGCCTGGCTACAGGAGATAGGCTGGTGTGGATGCAAGCTACACTAGTTTCCCAGAGATGAAGAGGCTTGCACAGGACACAGTAGTGTGATGAGTTTCATCAGACCTGTCTTCGGACTGAACATGTGGGAATAAATTTTAAAAAATCAAAGAACTGGAAGTTATTAATCCCGTGGCAACGAGGGAGACAGTGCTTTAGAAAGTGAATTCTTAGGACAACAGCAGATTGTGGGAACTGCCATAACGAGATCCATCAGTTAAAGGTAACTTTCCACTAGAAGGTACTATAATAATTGCTGTCTTGACAATACAGGACGTGCCTTACGTCTCAGACGCTTGCCTCGCATATCTTTCACAATAGCAAATTTTTATCCCTGTTATGAACCAGCAGAAGTGAATTGATAGACCGGTGCAGTAATTACATTACGTTAGATTTAGGCCTACGTTATTTGCTGTGAAGTTGCCTGCAATTCTGCTATATCTTCAAATCCCTGTGCCACAATTCCACAGACCACCTCTAGCACCTCGTCTTACGTGAGCGATATAATGCGAACGCAGCTCGCCGTAGGACTAAACAAATATTGGAGAGATCCAAAACGAAACGGTTACTCCGTCCAGCCACGTTACGTGAATTGTCGGCAACGGTCTTGAGTAGACGTGTCAGCTGCCACGAAATATTTGCCATCCGATTACAAGAAAACTATTCTGTCAAAAAACATGATTCTCTCACATCTTACAGCCTGACATCTTCGCTCGATAAATCACTAAATTTCTTTTCGTTATTCGTCATAGTTACCGTGCTACAGAAAATTAAGTAAATCATTGCACGAAATACAGGGCATGTCAAAAGGAATAATCCGATAAAAAAAAATGTTATTTGAGATATGTGCGTGAGCAACGTACTGTTGGAAAGAGCAAAATTTCGAGTTTTACATGGTTCCCGCTAGGTAGCAGCAGTGTGCGCCCACTTCAGTTCTAGTAAAAATGGTGTCGGGACAACAGAAAGTGTTTTGTGTTCTACGTTTTGCGCAGAGCGGGTCAGTAATAACTGTTCAGCCTGACTTTCGCACTAGGTATGGTGCACATCCTCCTACAGCACAGAGTATTAGACAATGGCATGCACAATTCCGAGAAACAGGTTGTTGTGTAAAGGCAAATCGCCGGGCCGTCCCCGAGTGTCTGACACAGACGTTGAACGCATCCGCCATAGTTTCACAAGGAGTCCGCAGAAATCCGTTCGCCGTGTGGTTCGACAGCTAAACATGCCCCCGATGTCCGTCTGGCGTGTGTTGCGCCGACGTTTACGTATGAAACCCTACGAAATTCAGCTACTGCAAGCTCTTCGTGAAGGTGACAAACAACGACGTTTGGCGTTCTGTAATGTCGTTCTTGGCAAGATGGAGGATGACAGTTTTCTACCACGGTTAGTGTTTAGTGACGAGGCAAAATTCCATTTAAATGGAAAGGTGAACCGTCATGATTTGAGAATATGGGGTACGGAAGAACCACATGAAGTTCTACAGCATGAGAGGGACTCTCCAAAATTTAATGTTTTTTGTGCAATTTCACGGGAAAAGCTGTATGGTCCATTTTTCTTTGACGAAACTACTGTTATAGGAAGCACATATCTTGATATGCTGCAGAACTTTTTTTCCCACAGTTGGAGACTGATTCGAACGACTTCATTTACCAACAGGATGGAGCACCACCACACTGGTATCTGAAAGAGGGGAATTTTTAAATGAAAGAATTACTGAACGATGGATTGGTTGCACTGGACCAAATGATCAGACTTATGTTACTGGCCTCAAAGGTCACCGGACCTGAGTATATGCGATTATCTCTTGGGGGGGGGGGGGGGGGGGGGAATCCAACAACACCGAATGAACTGAGACATCGCATAGCAGCATCTGTGGAAGCTGTAAGTCAAAACATGCTTGCTGCAGTGTGAGAACAATTTGAATACCGCATTGGCATATGCCGTACATGTCAAGGGGACGCATATTGAACACTTATGAAAATGTATGAAAAAAACCTTTTTTAGTTTCCCGTTCATCAAAATACAAAATTCATTGAATATGTTTTTTAATTTCAGAAATATAGACGTGCCAAACCGGATCATTGTATTAAGAGTCTATTGAGGTACACTACTGGTTATTAAAATTGCTACACCAAGAAGAAATGCAGATGATAAACGGGTATTCATTGGACAAATATATTATACTAGAACTAACATGTGATTACATTTTCACGCAGTTTGGGTGCATAGATCCTGAGAAATCAGTACCCAGAACAACAACCGCTGACCGTAAGAACGGCCTTGATACGCCTGGGCATTGAGTCAAACAGAGCTTGGATGGCGTGTACAGGTACAGCTGCCCATGCAGCTTCAACACGATACCACACTTCACCAAGTGTGACGAGCCAGTTACTCGGCCACCATTGATCAGACGTCTTCAATTGGTGAGAGGTCTGGAGAGTGTACTGGCCAGGGCAGCAGTCGATCATTTTCTGTATCCAGAAAGGCCCGTACATGACCTGCAACATGTGGTCGTGCATTATCCTGCTAAAACGTAGGGTTTCGCAGGGATCGAATGAAGCGTAGAGCCACGGGTCGTAACACGTCTGAAATGTAACGTCCACTGTTCAAAGTGCCGTCAATGCGAACAAGAGGTGATCGAGATGTGTAGCCAATGGCACCCAATACCATCTCGCCGGGTGATACGCCAGCATGGCCATGGCGAATACACGCTTCCAATGCGCGTTCTTGCAAACGTCTCCATCTGTTGACTCAGGGATCGAGACGTGGCTGCACGATCCGTTACAACCTTGCGGATAAGATGCCTGTCATCTCAACTGCTAATGATACGGGGTCGTTGGGATCGAGCACGGCGTTCCGTATTACACTCCTGAAACCACCAATTCCATATTCTGCTAACAGTCATTCGATCTCGACCAACACGAGCAGCCATGTCGCGATACGATAAACCGCAATCGCGGTAGGCTACAATCCGACCTGTATCAAAGTCGGACACGTGATGGTACGCATTTCTCCTCCTTACACGAGGCATCACAAGAACGTTTCACTAGGCAACGCTGGTCAACTGCTGTTTGTGTATGAGAAATCGGTTGGAAACTTTCCTCATGTCAGCACGTTGCAGGTGTCGCCTCTGGCGCCAACCTTTTGTGAACGCTCTGAAAAGCTAGTCATTTACATATCACAGCATCTTATTCCTGTCGGTTAAATTTCGCGTCTGTAGCACGTCAGCTTCGTGGTGTATCAATTTTAATGGCCAGTAGTGTAAAAACGCATAGAGTAGACTTTAAGTGTAGTTAAATTTAGGTGTGTATAAAATGTATGTAACATATCGAAACTGTAATTAAAGTGGAGAGCAGGGCGATATCTATCTATGTTCTCGAGATATTGGCTTTTATGTCTGTGGGAGGATCACGCGCAGTGCATCCACTTCTGTCAAAGAATGGCTCTGAGCACTATGGGACTTAACATCTGAGGTCATCAGTCCCCTAGAACTTAGAACTACTTAAATCTAACTAACCTAAGGACATCATACCCATCCATACCCGAGGCAGCATTCGAATGTGCGACCGTAGCGGTCGCGCGGTTCCAGACCGAAGCGCCTAGAACCGCTCGGCCACAGCGGCCGGCCCACTTCTGTCCATTTGCAATGTGGATAATGTGGGTGTAGCACCGTCCTTTTTCATAAATGCTTTAAGATATCAAAACAAGGTTTTTAGAAAATGCTAGTTGACAAAGAGATGCGCATTTTGCCATATTATTAATACTCAAAACTTTTTTACCTATCGAGGTATGGAAATAAATAGTTTTCTGCCATGAACAGTGTTCTTTCTTAACCATTTAATATCTCGCCAAAGAAGAATACTGTGGGACTGCACACGTTAATATTTATGTATTTCATGTGAGATACTTAGTCTCAGTCGAAACCTGTTTGTTGTAATGTCGCAATATGCAATCGTTTAGAAGCTATTTGTTTTAATTACTTCAGCTTCCATCGCGACCTTTAGTTTACTCACGAAGTTTATAATGCGACACTATTGAAATGGTCTTCGTATGGAAGCGTCCGGTTATTTGAGTTTCTTTTATTCTGGGATACTAAGTACGAGGTATACTGCGTAACTGCCTGTCATCATCTTCAGAGGTCACACATTGTGTAGAAAAAGACAGCACACTATCTGAGCGTTCTCACTGATCAAAGACTCATTGGTGTTCATGTAGGGCCATAATTAGCTTTGATGTGTCTCCTTTTATGACCACAACTTGACTGACAAAATACCGAATATACTTTTGATTGGCCTTCATGTGGTCTTCAGTCCGAGGACTGGTTTGATGCAGGTCTCCACGCTACTGTAAGCTGTGAAAGCATCTTCATCTCTGAATAACTGCTGCATCCTACATCATTTTGAACCTGCTTACCGTATTCATCTCTTGGTCTCCCGCTGCAATTTTTATCCCCACACACTATGAAGAAATTCTTCTGTTCAGACTTCAAAGCGCGAGGATTACTGCTAAGACTTTTTAATTGCGTGCGATTCAAATGCAGAATGGATTACTGCCTAGTATTAACTGAGTGAACGCTGCTAATTCTAGAGAATAAGATCATATTGCTAACAATGAAGGACAATAAAGGAAATTGAGAGGTCAATGTTAAAATATCCAGACTTCTGAACATGTGTCGTGAAGAGGTTCGCGAACTTACATTACTTATTATCCCAACTGCCCCTTCCTGAGCCAAACGTACGCTTTGTATATGGGAATAGTTACCGCAAAACACAATGCAGTATGTCAAAAGCGATTTAAAATTAGCAGAGTAGACTAATGTTCGTGTTGGACCGTCAGTTACTGTAGATGCTCTGCCGACCGGAGTGGCCGAGCGGTTCTAGGCGCTTCAGTCTGGAACCGGGCGACCGCTACGGTCGCAGGTTCGAATCCTGCCTCGGGCATGGATGTGTGTGATGTCCTTAGGTTAGTTAGGTTTAAGTAGTCCTAAGTTCTAGGGGACTGATGACCTGAGGTGTTAAGTCCCATAGTGCTCAGCGCCATTTTGTAGATACTCTTCTAATGTTAGATGTATCAAGAATCAGTTTCTGAACAAGATCCTGAACATGGGCCTTCCATGCTAGCTATTTGAGCACCTGGGAATTTCGATTGTTCAGACTTACTAATTACGCACCCGTTCTGTCTGATCAAATTGTCAGTTTTGGCTGAACTGTGAACTGGTCGAGAAAACTATTGTGTGAGAGGTGTTTCCAGAATGACAAGGCGAGGTATTTTGGAGGTGGAACCTCCCCTGAATTACCGAAATGCAGACGTCTACAAATAAGGACTACTCCAAGTCATCCGTCGTTGGAAAAAAAAGGTAGAGGACTAATACCATCAGTATAACAATAATGGCGTGTGACGAGGGCCTCACGTCGGGTAGACCGCTCGCCTGGTGCAAGTCTTTCGATATGACGCCACTTTGGCGACTTGCGCGTCGATGGGGATGAATTGATGATGATTAGGACAACACCCAGTCCCTGAGTGGAGAAAATCTCAGACCCAGCCGGGAGTCAAACCGGGCTCTTAGGATTGACAGTTTGTCGCGCTGACCACTCAGCTACCGGGAGCGGACAATACCATCAGTAAGCTTCGTCTTTGAAGCTAGATTGTTTGGAGATGACAATCAACTTTTTTTACGATTCCCTTCGTATCACGTAATATTTTAGATTAGGTTATTTGCTGTGAAGCTGATACTTCTACTTCGGGCACACAGGTGTCCAGTCGACAGCACATTTAATCGTGTGGACGCACGAAGCTGACAGCGACGCACTTTGGCGCGGGTTAGAACGTCGGGAATGGACCGGCCTTTCCCCTGTCGGTTATGCAGCCCGCAGCACACGCCTCTGCCAGTGACGTAACAGCGTACTGTTCGCGCGTGCGCACACCGCCCGCCGAGGCGGGCATCAGCTGTTGGCGCGGCTCGGCGGGCGCCAGTCGGCGTGCGGCGTCGCTTGTGTGCTGTTGCTGTGTCGCGTGCTGTCTCCGTGTGTACTGTCTCTGTCGCGCGATGCTGTCGGCTCGAGTGTGCGGTTGCGGGCGGCGCAGCCTCTGGTGGGGTCTGGCAGCGGGAGCAGCCCTGCTGGCGGTCGCTCTGGTGCTGCGCTGGGCCGCCTTCCCCGCCATCCTCACCGCTAAGATCAAGCAGGTAGGCGGCGTAGTGTCCAACTGCAAGTCTGACAAGCGCCTGCAAATCGCCTTCGACTCCAAGTAGTTCGAAAAGACTTATACAAATATTAGTTACTGCTTAGAATCCGTGGAGCTCGCACAGCAACGAAATATTTGTTTGCAATGGGCGACACCGATACTGTAAAACAAATAAAGAAATAAATAAAATAAAATTAAAAAAATATATATAAAAATGTAGCCTAAGAAGAAAATAGGCGTCTAGTGTAGAGGCTAGTTACTGAAACGAAAAACTTCTTCTCTTGTTAAGTTACTATGTGAATTGGTGTTGTTGTGGTCTTCAGTCTTGAGACCGGTTTGATGCAGCTATCCATGCTACTCTATCCTGTGCAAGCTCCTTCATCTCCCAGTACGAACTGCAGCCTACATCCTTCTGAATCTGCTTAGTGTATTCATCTCTTGGTCTCCCTCTACGATTTTTACCCTCAACGCTGCCCTCCAATACTAAACTGGTGATCCCTTGATGCCTCAGAATATGTCCTACCAACCGATCCCTTCCTCTAGTCAAGTTGTGCCACAAACTCCTCTTCTCCCCAATTCTATTCAATACCTCCTCATTAGTTATGTGATCTACCCATCTAATCTTTAGCATTCTTCTGTAGCACCACATTTCGAAAGCTTCTATTCTCTTCTTGTCCAAACTATTTATCGTCCATGTTTCACTTACACACATGGCTACACTCCATACAAATCTTCCAGAAACGACTTCCTGACACTTAAATCTATACTCGATGTTAACAAATTTCTCTTCTTCAGAAACGCTTTCCTTGCCATTGCCAGTTTACATTTTATATCCTCTCTTCGTCGACCATCATCAGTTATTTTTCTCCCCAAATAGCAAACCTCCTTTACTACTTAAGTGTCTCATTTCCTATCTAATTCCCTCAGCATCGCCCGATTTAATACGACTACATTCCATTATCCTCGTTTTGCTTTTGTTGATGTTCATCTTATACCCTCCTTTCAAGACACTGTCCATTCCGTTCAAGTGCTCTTCCAAGTCCTTTGCTGTCTCTGACAGAATTACAATGTCATCGGCGAACCTCAAAGTTTTTATTTCTTCTCCATGGGTTTTAATACCTACTCAGAATTTTTCTTTTGTATCCTTTACTGCTTGCTCAATATACAGATTGAATAACATTGGGGAGAGGCTACAACCCTGTCTCACTCCCTTCCCAACCACCGCTTCCCTTTCATGTCCCTCGACTCTTATAACTGCCATCTGGTTTCTGTACAAATTGTAAATTTGTGAATTAAAGATATATATACTGAAGAGCCAAAGAAACTGACATGCCTGCCTAATATCGCGTAGGACCCCCGCAACACAACGTGGCGTGGACTCGACTAATGTCTGAAGTAGTGCTGGAGGGAACTGACACCATGAATCCTGTAGGGCTGTCCATAAATCAGAAATAGTAAGATGGGTTGACAATCTCTTCTGAACAACACTGCGCAAGGCATCCCAGACACGCTCAATAATGTTCATGTCTGGAGAGTTTGGCGGCCAACGGAAGTGTTAAAACCCAGTAGAGTGTTCCTGGAGCCATTCTGTAGCAATTCCGGACGTTTGGGGTGTCGCATTGTCCTGCTGGAATTGCGCAAGTCCGTCGGCATGCACAATGGACTTGAATAGATGCAGGTGATCAGACAGGATGCTTATGTATGTGTCAACTAACAGAGTCGTATCTATACATATCAGGGGCCTCATATCACAACAACTGCACACGCCCCACACCATTACAGAGCCTTCACCAGCTTGAACAGTCCCCTGGTGACAGGCCAGGAAATATGTTTCCAGTCACCAGCAGTCCAATGTCGGTGTCGACGGGCCCAGGCGAGGCGTAAAGCTTTGTGTTGTACAGTCATCTAGGCTACACGAGTGGACCTTTGGCTCCAAAGAGCCAGAAGATTGTTCCTGGGGCCACTCTGTAGAAATTATGGACGTTTTGGGTGTCGCATTGTCCCGCTGGAATTGCCCAAGTCCGATGGCATGCACAGTGGAATAGATGCAGGTGATCAGACAGGATGCTTACGTACCTGTCAACTAACAGAATCATATCTAGACGTATCAGGGGCCCCATATTACTACAACTGCACACGCCCCACACCATTACAGAGCCTCCACCAGCTTGAACAGTCCCCTGCTGACATGCATGGCCCATGGATTCATGAGGTTGTCTCTATATCTGTACATGTCCATCAGCTCGATGCAATTTCAAACGAGACTCGTCCGACCAGGCAATATGTTTCCAGTCGTCAGCAGTCCAATGTCGGTGTCGATGGGCCCAGGCGAGGCGTAAAGCTTTGGGTTGTATAGTCATCAAGGGTACACGAGTGAGCCTTTGGCTCCGAAAGCCCCTATCGATGTCGTTTCGTTGAATGGTTCGCACGGTGACACTTGTTGATGGTACAGGGTTGACATCTGCAGCAATTTGTGGAAGGGTTGCACTTCTGTCACGTTGAACGATTCTCTTCAGTCGTCGTTGGTCGCATTCTTACAAGACCTTTTTCTTTCCACAGCGATGTCGGAGATTTGATGTTTTACCGGATTCCTGATATCCACGATACACTCGTGAAATGGTCGTACTGAAAAATGCCCACTTCACCGCAGCCTCGGAGTTGCTGTGTCCCATCGCTCGTGCGCCGACTGTAACGCCACGTTGAAACTCACTTAAATGTTCATAACCTGCCATTGTAGCAGCAGTAACCGATCTAACTTTTTTTTTTCTTTATTGTGATTTCATGCCTCTGCCCCATATAGGCAGGGGAGGGCTGTCAGCGGCACAATCCGCCGCTCTTCAGCCGAGTGACACGACAACTAAAACAAGAATAAAATAATACGTACATAAGGAGATAAAAAAGGGGAACAGAAAACAGAGTAGGGGGAGAAAATGGAGGTAAAAATATACTGACATGTAGACGTTCATTGGGGACAGTTAAAAAAGGCACCAGAAAGTTAAAAAACACAGTTGGCGATTCTTAAAACACAGAGAAGACACTGGATGCGTATGCACAGGTTAAAAGTTGGCCACAGTATTAAAAACACTCCGAAACAACACCCTTAAAACCCACTACCGATCTAACAACTGCGGCAGATACTTGTTGCCTTATGTAGGCGTTGCCGACCGCAGCGCTGTATTCTACCAGTTTACATATCTCTGTATTTGAATATGGATGCCTATACCAGTTTCTTTGGCGCTTCAGTGTATTTGAGGATACTTAGTGTCTAAATAATATGAACTAAATGGTAAGATTTATTATATATCTTGTCTCTTAAAAATTCGCTGGTCATCAGATGTAAAATTCGATGAATGGCGAACATTTTGAGATGACACAGTTTTAATATCTACTTCACTACAAAAGTTTTCTCTGTAATCAACTTTTCTAATATGTTGTGCACATTATACTGAATTAAGTAAAAGTTATAAAATATAAAAGCTTATGTTGTGTAAAATCCGTACATATGGGTAGAAAGGGATGTCATTTCTTAGAAAAGTATAACAACACATTTCACACATATTGTTGAGCAGTCGTCAGAAAACTAAATGCTTGATGCCAAAATGACATTTCCTTTTCTGTTTCAGCGGAAACCGCAAATTAAATGTCTCACGGTGCAGCAGATATAGGAATTCACTGAAGAACTGTAACTCTGCCGCTTGCAAAAAGAAAAAAAAATACAATTAATACGATACTTCAAACTATTTGTATGCTTGCACCTGCCAAATGTGAAAAACGATAAACACTGCATTAAAATATGGAATTTTGGAGAAATTAGATTAATTGAGCTGTTGCATGTGTAGTACTAATGCAGGAAGTCGTTCAGTTGCTACGCTAAAATCAGTGCTTGATTTCAGCTTTACGTGAGCAAAACTGTAAAAGTCGTCTTCATTTCGCATAATGCCCATGTTTGGTCCAGGCACGAGCTATTTATGTTTCCATAGTTTTCGAGCAGCAACTAGTGCATAGGAATGAGTACAGAACGGTAATCCTAGGGTCTCGGGGTTGAGACCCTAGACGGAAACATTTTTTTTAATCACCAGTTTTTACGTTACACAGCAAATCAACCGAAACGTTACTCAATGTATTGTGATTTATTAACATTTTTCCTAAAAGGCATGAAAAGGGAAGGCAAAGGAAAATTTGGGATTGCAAATAAATTTCTACGATTGGAATGTAAGGCGTACATGAGAAATTCGTGTATCAAATTAGATACTTTATTATTTTACATCTGATGATTTACACGTGCTGGGGTGATATTCATCACAAAAACTTTATGAACCATAGGGGGTCAAGCGGGAATATTCCACGGTGTCCCACAACGAATTTCGCATTTTGCCAACTGAGATTGAGCCAGAAAAGACATTACTTGTTGAACGACCCTTGTAAATGGCGTATGTTTACAATTACATGGTTGTTTTAAAGTTTCTACAGAAATACGAACTTGGTTTACGTTCATAAAAGGTTCTCTCTCGTTGCACAGTTTTTCAATAAACTACACGTAACGCATCATTTCATGCTTGATATTTCCTCCGACGATGATGCCATCATGCAGCGTGCTTAATATCCATGACACAAGGCCGGAATCATCTTTAAGTGGTTTGAGACGCATGATAGAGAACTCATGTTGATGTCCTGGTCGCAAAATTTGACTGATCTTGACCCGATGTCACACGTGTGGGCCACTATCGGATGCCATATCCACGCCCAAAAACCACACGATCGCAATTTACAAAAATTCCACGACCTGTACGTATGCGTCTGGTGCCACGTGCCTCTGGAAACATACCAGGAAATTGCGGCATCCATGCCTCGCGGAATCACTGCTTTCTTGTGTTCTAAAGGTGCTCCAACACACCACTAAGTCAGTGGTCGTTTTTTTCTTTTTGTCTCAGTAGTGTGTTTCGGAGACGCATTCGTGGTAGTAATCTGATTATTCCATCTCGGTACACATGAAAATGGCCGATAATTTCCGAAACATGTAATGTGTTGAATGAAACAACTCGTTGGCAAAGGCCGAATCGGTTCTAGGGGCTTCAGTCCGGAACCGCGCTGCTGCTACGGTCGCAGGTTCGAATCCTGACTCGGGCATGGATGTGTGTGATGTCCTTAGGTTAGTTAGGTTTTTAAGTATGTAGTTCTAAGTCTAGGGGACTGATGACCTCAGATGTTAAGTACCACAGTGCTTAGAGCCATTTGAACCATTTTTGAAAGGTCGAAAGTTTAATTGCTGATTGTGATGCAAAGTAGGCAGAGGTACACAGAAGAGATGGTAACTGCTTTAGCCGACAGTGGTGAGGAGGTTCCAGATGGTGCAGTTGCTTACCAATTGCCTTCTATCAGTTTTCGGTAGATTACCCCCCCCCCCCCCCCACACACACACGGTGTAAAAATCATAAATAGAAGTTAATATTGAACATATACTTCGTTAGGTTGGCAACAAATAGGTAAACATACCAAAGAAGATGAAACACGTAATGGAGTCACAGTATTTACGCTGCGAAAAGCAGTGTACGACGAAATAGTTGTATCAAGCGACAAAAGAACAATAGTCCACCACAAAAAATAGTGAGAAACATGGTGAACAGTGTGTGGAAGGCGAGAACACAAAGATGTGATTATATGGCACTGATAAAAGTGGTAGTGCTACCTCCAGACCATATGTGAGGAAACGCATATCAGTAAATCGTAAGTAATTACTTTTTTTTACAAAAAATGGCGAAGTGAACTGTTTGATAATCTATAACTAACAAAACTGTATCGTTATAGATCTCACTGATGATGCCTTAGAACAGGAGAAGACGAAACGCGTATAGGATAAATAAAGTAACTAGCAGCAGGAAAAGGCAGTTTTATTTTCAAAACAAATATTTATATGCTTGCTGCGGAGAACGGCCACACAAAAAAACTTGTTATAATATGTGGTGTTCACCCACGGACGCCACGTAGGTACCTCTTGAAGGATCAAAATGGTTCAAATGGCTCTGAGCACTATGGGACTCAACATCTGAGGTCATCAGTCCCCTAGAACTTAGAACTACTTAAACCTAACTAACCTAAGGACATCACACACATCCATGCCCGAGGCAGGATTCGAACCTTCGACCGTAGCAGTCGCGCGGTTCCGGACTGACGCGCCTAGGACCGCTTGGCCACCGCGGCCGGCCCTCTTGAAGGAGATAAGCATTTAAACATACAGTGTGTTTCAGAAGTGATGGTCAATATTCAGGGATATGACAGGAATGATCATTCGAAGCAAAAAAGTCAAATAAACGTGGCCTCTAAAACGCAAACCTTGAAAGCTATGAGCAATTCTTGATCTCCGATACTGTGAAACAAATCTTTTCTACTGAAAGCTCTTTGATTTTCATATTTTGGGAAGTGATAGTGTGGATCAAAAGAAGAAAAAAATGTCCAGTAAACAAGCGAAGATGAACAAGTGCTCATAGCTTTTAAGGTATGCATTTTAGAACACATGTTTCAAATGGCTCTGAGCACTATGGTACTTAACTTCTGAGGTCATCAGTCCCCTAGAACGTAGAACTACTTAAACCTAACTAACGTAAGGACATCACACACATCCATGCCCGAGGCAGGATTCGAACCTGCGACCGTAGCGGTCGCGCGGTTCCAGATTGCAGCGCCTAGAACCGCTCGGCCACTCCGGCCGGCAGAGCACATGTTTATTGGACATTTTTTTCTTCCTTTGGTTCATACTACCACTTCCCAAAATATAGAAAGCAAAGAGCTTTCAGTAGAAGAGATTTGTTTCACAGTATCGGAGATCAAGAATTGCTCATAGCTTTCAAGGTTTGCGTTTTAGAGCCCATGTTTACTTGCGTTTTTGATTCGAATGGTCATTTCCATATCCCTGAATATTGAGATCATCACTTCTGAAACACCATGTATACTCAGTAATGAAATTCGTCATAAGTAATTGATCACAGTTTGAAAAGAACAATGATGTAAATGCCTACAACACTAGAGGAAAAAATGGCGTTTGTTATGAGTTGTTAAAGCAGTGGCTCAAAGAGGAGTTCAATATGCAGAACAAAAAATTTTAACTGTTTGTCCGATAATATAAAATGTCTGACAGGTTTTAAATCTAATTTAAAATCATTTCTCCTGGACAACTCCTTCTATTCCACTGACGAATTTCTACTTAAAAACTGATTGCCAGTAAAAAATTAAATAAATAGAAACAAATAAATAAAAAATATTAAGTGTAGTTGCATGAACAGAGCTAAAAATAATAATGTGTGCATTAATGTTAACACTAATCATGTACACATGTCGTATGAACTGACTCGTTCCACTCCATTTCCATAAAAGAATCGTTCAGATGCTCTATGGAACATGTAGGTAAGTAAGTAAGTAACTAACAAGGTTGTTAGCCTCCGCGAGGAAGGTTGTCTGTTAGTGCGGGCGGGTTCCAATTTCGCGTACGACGTCTGTCCCGGCACACGGACTGAGCGAGCAAGTGTTCAAGTGTTTAACTTGATTGTGTGGCCCTCATGGGCCGGTGGACGGCCTCTGGTCCCCTGACGCCAGCAGAACTCGTTCCGTGAGCTGGGAGTGCGGCGGTAGCGATCCGTCGTCTTTGTCGTCTAGTTGGCCTCGCAGGGGAAAGCGGTCAAGATCAGCCCGTGCAGAACTCGACAGAACCCGCTCCAATGAACGTTATGAAACTACTGAGGCCGTTTCGCAGTTTGCGACATTCGCGCGGCGAGATTCCCATCTTCGGGTCTGTAGAACTCGAGGCAGATGTGCTGAGTGAGGGTAGAGATTTGCGATTTTGCCCACCGTCAATATTCATTTCTGTTTCAGTACCGATTTCTAAAAGTATTTGAGCGATAATAATCGTCTCCAAAACATCGACGTCAAATGATGAATTTATAGAATCTCGTGAAAAGCAACATACCTGTACAAACGCTTCTACACTACTGGCCATTAAAATTGCTACACCACGAAGATGACGTGTTACGGACGCGAAATTTAACCGACAGGAAGAAAATGCTGTGATATGCAAATGATTAGCTTTTCAGAGCATTCACACAACGTTGGCGCCGGTGGCGACACCTACAACGTGCTGACATGAGGAAAGTTTCCAACCGATTTCTCATACACAAACAGCAGTTGACTGGCGTTGCCTGGTGAAACGTTGCTGTGATGCATCATGTAAGGAGGAGAAATGCGTACCATCACGTTTCCGACTTTGATAAAGGTCGGATTGTAGCCTATCGCGAATGCAGTTTATCGTCTCGCGACATTGCTGCTCGCGTTGGTCGAGATCCAATGACTATTAGCAGAATATGGAATCGGTGGGTTCAGGAGGGTAATACGGAACGCCGTACTGGATCCCAACGGGCGCGTATCACTAGCAGTCGAGATGACAGGCATCCTATCCGAATGGCTGAAACGGATCGTGCAGCCTGAGTCAACAGATGGGTACGTTTGCAAGACAACAACCATCTGCACGAACAGTTCGACGACGTTTGCAGCAGCATGGACTATCAGCTCGAGACCATGGCTGGGGTTACTCTTGACACTGCATCACAGACAGGAGCGCCTGCGATGGTGTACACAACGACGAACCTGGGTGCACGAATGGCAAATCGTCAATTTCTCGGATGAATCCAGGTTCTGTTTACAGCATCATGATGGTCACATCCGTGTTTGGCGACATCGCGGTGAACGCACATTGGAAGCGTGTATTCTTCATCGCCATACTGGCGTATCACCTGGAGTGATGGTATGTGGTGCCATTGGTTACAAGTATCGGTCACCTCTTGTTCGCATTGATGGCACTTTGAACAGTGGATATTACATTTCAGATGTGTTACGACCCGTGGCTCTACCCTTCATTCGACCCCTGCGAAACCGTACATTTCAGCAGGATAATGCACGACCGCATGTTGCAGGTTCTGTACGGGCCTTTCTGGATACAGAAAATGTGTCCAATGAATACCCGTTTATCAGCTGCATTTCTTCTTGGTGTAGCAATTTTAACGGCCAGTAGTTTAATGTCATATTTATCCATACATGTTATAAAAATAATTGTATGTATTTGTGTACGTATATTCCACATAAACTTAATGCTTCTAATAGAGATTTCAGGTAGTTTTGAGCTGTGAAGGCAGATTCATTTCAGTTCGTTTGTAAATTATTCTTTCCTTGTGCTATTTTAGATTGGTCACTCTATAAATCGAGTTTGGTTTCTGCGTTTTCCAGTATTTCCCACACTACATGACACAGATACCGGAGAAATGTGGACATGGAGATGTGTGGACAGTAGGGTGTACCGTCGATTTCCGGACACCACCTTTTCCAGGTAGTTACGGCTGCGATCCATCGGCACGAAGGAAGGCCTTCCTCGAGCTAGCGGAATCCACAAATCTCCGTTTTCAACACGTCGTGCCCGTATCTTTCCCAACACCGCCAGCACATAAGGGGCTTCTGCACGTTCAGTATTTCTTAACAGCACTATTTGGTCAATCTTTCAATATACAGAAACCACCATCACACCATCGATTGTTACTTACGCTGAAGCGCCAAAGACACTGGTATATGCATGCGTATTGAAATACAGCGATATGTAAACATGCAGAATACGACGCTGCAGTCGGCAAAGCCTATAAAAGACAACAAGTGTCTGCCGCAATTGTCAGGTCGGTTACTGCTACTACAATGCCAGAAGATTTAAGTGGTGTTATCGTCGGCGCACGAGCGATGGGACAGAGCATAACCGAAGTAGCGATGAAGTGGGGATTTTCCCGTACGACTACTTCACGAGTGTACCGTGAATATCTGGAATCCGACAAAACATAAAATCTCCGACATCGGCGCGGCTGGAAAAAGATCGTGCAAGAACGGAACCAACGACGACTGAAGAGAATTGCTCGGCGTGAAATAAGTGCAACCCTTCGGCAAATTGCTGCAGGTTTCAATGCTGGGCCCAAAAAGTGTCAGTCTGCAAACTATTCAACGAAACATCATCGATATGGGCTTTCGGAGCCGAAGGCCCACTCGTGTACACTTGATGACTGCACGACACAAAGCTTTAAGCCTCGCCTGGGCGCGTCAACGCCGACACTGAGCTGTTGATGGCTGGAAACACGTTGCGTGGTCGGACGAGCCCCGTTTCAAATTGTATCGAGCAGATGGACGTGTACGGGTATGGAGACAACCTCATGAATCCATAGTCCCTACATGTCAGCAGGAGACTGTTCAAGCTGGTGGAAGCTCTATAATCTGGGGCGTATGGAGTTTGAGTGATATGGGATCGCTGATACGTCTAGATACGACTCTGACAGGTGACAAGTATGTAACCATCCTGTCTGATCACCTGCATCTATTCATGTCCATTGTGCATTCCGACGGAATTGGGCAATTCCAGCAGGACCATGCGACACCCCACACCTGCAGATTTGCTCAAGAGTGGCCACAGAAACTTCTGAGTTTAAACACTTTCGCTGGCCATCAAACTCTCCAGACATGAACATTACTGATCCTGTCTGGGATTCCTTGTAACGTGTTGTTCAGAAGAGGTCTCTACACCCTCGTACTCTTACGGATTTATGGACAGCTCTGCAGGATTCCTGGTGTCAGTTCCCTCCAGCACTACTTCAGACATTAGTCGAGTCCATGTCACGTCGTGCTGCGATACTTCTGCGTGCTCGCAGGGACCTTCCACGATATTAGGAAGGTGTACGAGTTTCTTTGGCTCTTCTCTGTATAATTTATTACTATTTTAGTATTAACTGTATTCGCGACACATCTTGCACATAGTATGCACATAAACAATGAGATGCGTGAAAAACTGCCTCATCATGAATGACGTCTAAATTCATTACTACTTTGCTACTGGCTCTATTCGTTATAAATTTAGTGGACAGTGTCCACATGTGTCGTTGAATGTAGCTACAATATTGTATCAAAAAAAAAAAAATGGCTCTGAGCACTATGGGACTCAACTGCTGAGGTCATTAGTCCCCTAGAACTTAGAACTAGTTAAACCTAACTAACCTAAGGACATCACAAACATCCATGCCCGAGGCAGGATTCGAACCTGCGACCGTAGCGGTCTTGCGGTTCCAGACTGCAGCGCCTTTAACCGCACGGCCACTTCGGCCGGCTAATATTGTATCGTTGTACGACAAATAGTTCAGCATGGCGTCAACGAGATATACTGTACCTGCTTGTGACGTCACACTAGTCGTCTTGTCCGCCATACTTCGCGAACGCTCGGATCTGTGCAGGGCCCAGGGAAATCAACATTTAACTGAAAAGGTAGCCTCTGAAGGTCTTGACTTTGTTCTGGACTCTTGAGAGTTTGCTTGCATTTAAAAGCGCAGTAAAGAATTATTAAAATCATCTGAAACAGTTACTCGCTTCCCCCCCCCCCCCCCCCCCCCCCGCCCCCCGACCCCAGAGACGGCTGCTGGCGATCGTAAGACTTGCAGTGTCATTGTGACGTCCGCTCCACGGCCAGTATTTCTAGTGCTCCTCGTTTCAGGAGATATGACGTCCTAAACAGTGAGATGCTTCAAGAGCTGCTGCTGTTAGTGCACGACGTTTAAATTTATTACTGCGTTGCTACTAGTTCCATTCGCAACACATTTTGCATATAGTATCCACACAGGCTACTGAATGTGCCTGCAATATGATATCATTGTGCAACACGTAGTTCAGAAGATACGGCGTTATAAGCAGTAAGAACAAGGCCTCACGGTGCATGCTATGGGCGTGGTGGCACAGATATAAACAAATTCCTGGGGAACGCCGGGGTTCTCTGCTACTCAAACAATAAATACAGTGATAATCAATATAATATGTCTCACAATTTTTTATCTGCAGACCGTATAAATACGCCCATGTTCAGAAAAAAACAAAACACCTTGAACGACTAGAGGCAGGATGTTCATATTCACACGACACGTACATCAGTATGTTCTGCAGAAATGATTAGCATTTCAGCCATCTCGGTTGAACATGTGTCCTGTTGTCTTGTAGGCACAGGTTCCGCCCTGGGACCTGATAACTTGTTCCATGTGTGATGGCAGCGACTCTTCTAAGGCGCCAATGACCTCCTGTGTTATAGTCATCCAATTGCATTCACCTGGTTCCAAAGTTCATCTGTGCTTGTTGGCATTGCGTCACAGCGCTGCACCCATGGTTTCACCATATCCCATGCATTTTCGGTTGGCGACAAGTCTGGTGGTCTGGTGGTCCAGGGCAAAAGGCTGACATGCAATAGGCTGACACCCCGTTACACCAAGAAGGCACATGTTCGAGACTGACATCCTGTTACACCAAGAAGGCACGTGTTCGTGCAGCAACATGTGGTAGCGCATTGTCTTGCTGGAAAATGACGTCTTGGGTGTTGTACAAAAAGGGTGAGGCTACAGTTCGCGGGATGTCATTCACGTAGGTCACATTGGTTTCAGTGCCCTTGGCACGCACCAACTGGTGGTTGTACTCAATAGCACCGTACACCATAACGCCTTGAGTCGGCACTGTATGTCTTGCGCGAATGTAGTCACCGTGATGCCGTCCCCCGTGTTTGTGAGGAACCAAAATGCGTCCATCATTCTCATACAAACAGAACGTGGATTCGTCCGAAAACACTATCTGATGCCATTCTTGTCCCCAGTGACGTCGTTCCATACACCATTGCCGCCTGGTGTATTTCTGCACATTCGTCAAAGGTAGGTGCAGAAGTGGACGACACGCACGCACCCCATGCCGTGATAAACAGTGACGGGCTGTCACCTCTGATAGTGTACGATGTGTGGCAACGTTCCTCTGTTGCGCCAGAGCCAAGGAGGACGCAGATCTGTCCTGCAATGCCATTCAGATCAGGTGTCGATCTTCTCGGGGGGGGTGGTCTGGGTGGTGAGACCTGACCCATCTCGTCGTGTCCTACGGCCTTCCGTGAACCGCCCCAAAAATAGGCCCGCTTTCAAACTCACTGATTTGACGGTGCAGTTCGCGCGTACGTCTGCGAGGCATACTGCACGTCTGCTCAAGTCACATTGATCCATTACCTTCGGTTTATAGCGATAACCAGAGCCGCAGGCACATTTTACGAGTAGCTAGTGTTGCGCCGCCATATCGATGCTGACCATGAACGCGCTGACCGACATGTTCCAATGCTAATCATTTCTGCAAAACATACTAATGTACATGTCCTGTGAATATGAGCTTCCTAGCTCTAGTCTTGCAAGGTGTTCTGTAATTTTCTGATGATTGTAACATGCTTGAGATGAGGAACCCCTTCGATCTATTGCGTTGTTCAAATGTATGTGAAATCTTTTGGGAGCTTACACACTACTTAACCTAAATTGTCCTAAGAACAAACACACACACCCATGTCCGAGGGAGGACTCGAACCTCCGCCGGCAACATATTGTGTTGTTGGTAGAGACCATAACTATAGCATGCTTTTGGGAACAGTATGTCAGATGCAGACGTTATGGCTCTACGCAGAGGTGACAAAAGTCGTGGGATGCCTTCTAATACCACGTCAAAGCTGCTTGTGCTCGGCGTAGAGTAGCAACTCGACGTGGCATGGACTCAACAAGTTGTTGGAAATCCACTGCAGAAATACTGAGCCATGCTGCCTCTACAGACGTCCATATCTGCACTGACAACTCAACGTAAACGCCGCTGCTCTCGATCGTTAAGTGAAGGCCTTTGGCCACTGCGTTGTCTGTGGTGAGACGTAATGTCTGAAATATGGTACTCTCGGCACACTCTTAACACTGTAGATGTAGGGATACTGAATCTCCTAACGATTTCCGAAATGGAATGTCCCATACATCTAGCTCCAACTACTATTCCGTGTTCAAAATCTTTTAATTCCCTTCGCGCGGCCATAATCACATCGGAATCCTTCCCGCATGAATCACCTGAGTACAAATGACATCGCCGGCAAAGCATTGCCCTTTTATGCCTTTTGTACGCGATACTACCGCCATCTGTATATGTGCATATAGCTATCCCGTGACTTTGTCACCTCAGTATACATCGAAAGGGCTCTGCACAAACGTGAGTTAGCGCTCTTCGCTGATGAGACGGGTTTTATTCTAACTAAACAGCAATTTTTGGAAATGACGTCTTGTTTGGGATCGTATTCAGACACTACCGAGTTGCTCCGCTTGTTTGCCAGGCCGGACTGCTAGGTATTCCTGGTGCGCGTCTGGAGTTCGGTGCAGAAGTGCGCGCTATCATCGCCACGGTTTGTACGCTGCGGTCGCGTCACGTCCCAGCGATACCGCACGCCTACCCATTCGGGTCTGCGCTGTATGATGATAACCGCCTCACTTCCTCACGCTCGGATTCAACACGCGCTCCACTGTCGTCGACATCGTATTTACGCCCCGGAGAAAGCGAAAAAAGTGCACAGACCGCTCAAGGGGAGTACACCAGATTAGTGACACGCAGAAACGAAGACTTAAACGAATTGAAACTCAGTTCCGAGAGCGGCAAAGTATCGATCACACTTAAGCATCGACCGCGTGGCTGAAGTGTACTGTGACGCTGGCAGGTAGGCCGTGCTCGTAAAAGTTCTCAAATACGAGGGTTGAAGCTTTAATAATGGCAACTATTTATTTACAGCTTGTAAAAGAACAGGTAAGTGTTTCAAAGTTATACTGACCTTCAAAGTAGTCACCAGCATTGTTATAACATGTTGCTAGCGATGTGGAAGTCGTAGGATACTCTTAGCAGTGCCAGTTGTGTCGACAGTTCGAGCAGCGCGGTCTATTGCCCGACGAATTTGTAGCAGTTCTGAAGCGAATGCCGTGAAGTGTTTCCTTCAGTTAAAAAATCGAGGTGAAATCACGAGGTCTTAAGTTAGGGGAGTGCAGTAGGTGGTACAGCATTTAGCAGCCCCATCAGTCAGACAAATCAGTAACAGCTTGCACTGTACGTGCTTGAGCATTGTCCTGCAAAATGATGGTCAGGTCCTGGAGAAAGAGTCATCACTTCTGTCACTAAGCTGGTCGTAGGTTGTGTTCCAAAAATGCACAGCGTAGAGACAGAAGTGGTGACACTTTCTGCAGGACCTGTCCATCATTTTGCAGGACAATGCTCAAGCACGTACAGTGCAAGCTGTTACTGATTTGTTTGACTGATGCGGCCGCTAAATGCTATACCACCTACTGCTCTCCCCTGACTTAAGCCCTCGTGAGTTCATCGCGATCTCTATACTTTGAAACACGTATCTATTTTGTACGAGCTGTAAATAAGTAGTTGCCACTATTTAAGTTCCAACCCTCGTATATACATACAGCATGTTTCAGAATTCCATAGCCGGCCGCTGTGGCCGAGCGGTTATAGGCACTTCAGTCCGGAACCACGCGGCTGCTACGGTCGCAGGTTCGAATCTTGCCTCGGGCATGGATGTGGGTGATGTCCTTAGGTTAGTTAGGTTTAAGTAGTTCTAAGTCTAGGGGACTGATGACTTCAGATGTTAAGTCACATAGTGCTTAGAGCCATTTTTTTGAATTCCATAGACAAACTTCGAGGTGCTGTAGAAGGCTGCTTGAGGAACAAATTGAGGTTGGGAACTCGTGTTCGAAAACGTCGTCCAATGACGCTACAGAGCATCGAAGTTACAGACGACTGCGCCTGTTTACAGGGTGTGTCCGTAAGAGTGTGCAAAAACGTAATAGGACTTAAGGAACGCTCCACTGAACAATTTGAGGTAGGGATCTGGTGTCGGAGAAGCCAGCTTGAGGAGATTTGGAAGTAAACTTGGCTACCGCTTTGCCTGTCATTACTGCTCTCCAGCTGATTTACAACTAACGTTCGTACAAGTTTACAAGCACTGTGCTGCTTATTTACTTGTACATTCTATATTTCCTGCAGCGAAACAAGGACGACGAGCCGTATCACCTACCTGGCCGTCTGAATGGCCACCTGTTCTTGAGGTTCGTGCAAAGAGTTCTGCCTGAGTTGATGGAGAGCGCACTCCTGGCTGTTCGTGAGAGGATGTAGATTCAACATGGCGGTCCACCGTCTCACTTCAGTGTGGATGGCCGCAACCATCTCAGTGTTGTATTTCATTCTTGCTGGATTCGAAGGGAGAAACTGTTTCATGGCCTGCTAGGTCACCTGACCTGAATCCGCTTGATTATTTCCTATGGGGACATCTAAAGTCACTTGTGACTGAGACTCCAGTGGATATTGAATTATAGTTGTCTGTGATATGATTCGAAACACACCACGGATATTCGTCAGGGTGCGTCAGAATCTTGTTAGCTGATGTCATGTTTGCATTGAGGTTTATGGCCGTCAGTTTCAGCACAGTCTGTAGATACAGTACAAATGGTACTTTCATTGTGGCAATAATTGTATTTGCAGGATACAGTACAAATGGTACTTTCATTGTGGCAATAATTGTATTTGCAGTTTACTGTAACTTATGTATATAAAAAAGTACACAGTATTGTGATTTTATTCCAATTACCTCCTTAAGGCGGCTTCTCTGATCTCAGGTTCCCTACCTCAAATTGTCCAGTGGAGCATGGTCTACGTCATTTTAAATATTTGCGCGCTCTTACGGAAACACCCTATATGGACGTATGTACAGGATGGTTCCATGATGATGCTACAGACTTTCAGGGGTGATGGAGATGGATAAATATAACAATTTCGGGTAAGGGTCCCTGGTCCGGAAAAGAAGAGAGTCCAAATTTATAAGTGAAAGTCGTTCTGATACCTCTGACAAAGTAATACCTGTATTGCTACTGTTGTTGCTAAGACTTCAGGTTACGCAAATTTCAGAGGTGGTAGTATGAACCAAAAGAAGAAAAACTTCTAGTAAAAAGTCTAAGAAGAAAAAAACTCTAAAATAATACCTTAAGAGGTATGGGCACTTGTTCAATAGATGAAATGCGTTACACAGCAGCGAAGATGAACAAGTGCTCATATTTCCTCGTGTATGCATTCTAGAGTCCATGTTCGGCGGACTGCCGGGCGGAGTGGCCGAGCGTTTCTAGGCGCTACAGTCTGGAACCGCGCGACCGCTACGGCATGGATGTGTGTGATGTCCTTAGGTTAGTTAGGTTTAAGTAGTTCTAAGTTCTAGGGGGTGATGACCTCAGAAGTTAAGACCCATAGTGCTCAGAGCCATTTGTTTACCGGACTTGTTTTTTCTTTGTTTTGGCCCATATTGCCACATCTGCAAGTTGCATGCCCTACGGTCTTGGCAACAACAGTACTGGTACATATACTGCTCTATCAGTGGAACCAGAACGATTTTCACTTACAAAATTTCTACTCAATTCGTTTCCGAACCCGGGACGCTTACCTCAGGTTGATGCATTCGTCCTTCTCCATCATCCTAGAAAGTTTGTAACATCATCACGGAATCACCTTGTACATACATACGCATACTTAAAGTAGTAAATGAGTTTTGCTATTTGGGGAACAAAATAACTGATGATGGTCGACGAGGAGAGGATATAAAATGTAGACAGGCAATGGCAAGGAAAGCGTTTCTGAAGAAGAGAAATTTGTTAACATCGACTACAGATTTAAATGTCAGGAAGTCTTTTCTGAAAGTATTTGTGTGGAGTGTAGCCATGTATGGAACTGAAACATGGACGATAAATAATTTAGACAAGAAGAGAATAGAAACTTTCGAAATGTGGTGCTACAGAAGAATGCTGAAGATAAGATGGGTAGACCACGTAACTAATGAGGAGGTATTGAATAGAATTGGGGAGAAGAGAAATTTGTGGTTTAAATGGTTCAAATGGCTCTGAGCACTATGGGACTCAACTTCTGCGATCATTAGTCCCCTAGAACTTAGAACTAGTTAAACCTAACTAACCTAAGGACATCACACACATCCAAGCTCGAGGCAGGATTTCAACCTGCGACCGTAGCGGTCTTGCGGTTCCAGACTGCAGCGCCTAGAACCACACAGCCACTTAGACCGGCGAAATTTGTGGCACAACTTGACTAGAAGAATGGATCGGTTGGTAGGACATGTTCTGAGGCATCAAGGGATCACCAATTTAGTATTGGAGGGCAGCGTGGAGGGTAAAAATCGTAGGAGACCAAGAAATGAATATACTAAGCAGATTCAGAAGGATGTAGTTTGCAGTAGGTATTGGGAGATGAAGAAGCTTGCACAGGATAGAGTAGCATGGAGAGCTGCATCAAACCTGTCCGTGGACTGAAGACCACAAAACACACAGGCGCCGGTGCCTATAATTTCGATGCTCCGCAGCGTCGATGGATGAAATTTCCGGAAAGGCCTTGCTATTTTGTTCCTCAAGATACCTTCAGCGGGGTTATAGAAAACTTCTTTACGGAAAAATTCGAGGAGCAGGCATTGGGAACTGCGAACAACAAATCGAATATTTAGTTCCGTTACGTGGATGATACGTTTGTTTTGTGGCGACGTTTTCGGTTTCACAGACGTCTTAACGGGCTCAATCCCAAGATTCAGTTTAGCATGGAGGAGGAGACAAGCGGAAGATTAAATTTTCTTGATGTGCTAGTTTTCAAGAAAGAAGATGGTAGCTTGGGCCACACGGCTTACCAAAAACTGACGCACACACACTGTCACCTACATCGGGATACGAACCACTGCCAATAACAAAGCGAGGCATCATTAAAAACGGTGGCGGGTAGAGCAAGGAAAATCTGCGAACCAGAGCTGCTTGACGTGGAATAAAATATCTCACCACTGCATTGATCAAGAATGGTTATTGGTTCGCCGAGGTGAAAAGATCTTTGAGGTCGCCACGTAGAAATCGCTGCGACGCTCCAGCGCCTGTGAAAAGTGGTGACAAAAGTGGTAAATTGTTTTTGTCTGTTGCATCACGTTGTGCTATTTCTGCTTTTTGTATATAGGAGTTATGACCATGCCACCATAACCACTGGATACTTACCGTTAGTCTTCGTTGATCCATTATGAACCGCGGAACAACGGTTGGCATGTACTTCTTGATGCAATAATTTACCAACAGCCGTATGTATTGTAGAAATTTATTTTATGAACTTCTATGTGCTACCAGTTTCGGCATTTCATTGATGCGTCAAGAAAAACTTACCGTTAGCTCCTTGTCGACGCCTTAACAATCGCAACCTCATCTCCAACAGCAAAGATACGAACAACGTCACAGTGTGGGAAATTCTCCAGTCCATCTCCTTCCGTGAATCGATTTATAATGTCGGTAACGGCGTTTCCAACCACATGAGTCATACCGATTATCAGCGGAAAGTATCTCCTCACCCGCCGACCCCCGGTGAAAAATTGCCATTGTGAATCGCTAAAGGCCGCTGTCTATATCGTAATCTGTATTATCTAGTACTAGTTACAGACTCGTTGGCAACAAATACATAATCACAAAGTCGGTTACCATCTCTATATGTTACTTAGTTCTATGTCCCATACGTCGTATTCACTGTAAACATTAAGGCGTGGTGTATGTCAGTCGGACAAAAGGTTGTAAGAACAGTTTAAAAATTATGTGGGCATATGATTTCCGCGAATAAGTTTGTAACTGAATACTTATTTGTATTCGAAAATATCTCAGTGCTATAGGCGGAGTTGCTACGGAAGACGTGTTTAATCTACATCTGAAAAGAAGTCTGTCAGACATTTTGTTTCCAAGGGAATATTATCAATGAATTTTATATCTGCAGATTTCCCTCCTGTCTGTAGCGAAGTGCAGTTTACTTTTCCTTGTAAAATTGTTCTTTTAAATATCAGTATTACTGTAGAAGTGTCATATATTGTTGACAAAAGATTTGATCAGTGAACAAATGTACTGTGACAAGCACTTAATATTCCTACAATGTGAGAGAACCGCAGATACGATATGATAACTCGTCGCGGGTGGTTATAATTGAAGTGCAGCTACTCACGAAGGTCCAGTGTATGGCAGCGAAACTTGGCATATATGCTAATGAATTAATACGGAACCGATTTACTCTGGAAAGAAATTAGTTAAATGAGATATTACTGTAACGAACTGTGGTTGACACGAGATGTTTTCCCTGCACTCATGCTGAATTTATGAATGGTTCAAACGGATCTAAGCACTATGGAACTTCTAGGCGCTTCAGTCTGGAGCCGCGCGACCGCTACGGTCGCAATTTCGAATCCTGCGTCGGGCATGGATGTGTGTGATGTCCTTAGGTTAGTTAGGTTTAAGTAGTTCTAAATTCTAGGGGACTGATGACCTCAGATGTTAAGTTCCATAGTGCTCAGAACCATTTTTGAACTTAACATCTGTGGTCATCAGTGCCCTAGACTTACAACTACTTAAACCTAACTAACCTAAGGACACCACACACATTCATGCCCGAGGCAGGATTAGAACCTGCGACCGTAGCAGCAGCGCGGTTCCGGACTGAAGCCCCTAGAATCGCTCGGCCACAACGGCCGGTTGAATTTACGAGAGAAGTTACTTTTCACGGAGGAACATCATAATGATTGTCTACATCTACGTGATTACTCTGCTATTCACAATAAAGTCCCTGGCAGACGGCTCAATGAACCATCTTCAAGCTGTCTCTCTACCGTTCCACTCTCGGACGGCGCGCGGAAAAAACGAGCACTTAAATTTTTCTCTGCCAGCCCTGATTTCCCTTATTTTATCATGATAATCATTTCTCCCTATGTAGGTGGGTGCCAACAGAATGTTTTCGCAATCAGAGGAGAAAAATGGTGATTAACATTTCATGACTAGATCCCGACGCAACGAAAAACGCCTTTGTTTTAATGATTGCCACCAATTCATGTATCATGTCTGTTTTGCGTTAGTACAAAACGAGTAACCCCGTATTTGAACATTTTCGATGTCATCCGTCAGTCCCACCTGATGCTAATCCCATACCGCACAGTAACACTCCAGAATAGGGCGGACAAGTGTGGAGTAAACAGTCTCTTTAGTAGACTTGTTGCATCTTCTAAGTGTTGTGCCAATGAATCTTTGATTGGCTCTACCCACAACATTATCGATGTGATCGTTCCAATTTAGGTTATTTGTAATTGTAAACCTTAAGTATTTAGTTGTATTTACAGCCTTAAGATTTGTGTGACTTATCGCGTAATCAAAATTTAGCGGATTTCTTTTAGTACTCATGTGAATAACTTCACACTTTTCTTTATTCAGAGTCAATTGCCACTTTTCGCACCACACGGATATCTTATCTTAATTATTTTGGAATTCGTTTTGGTCATCTGATGACTTTACAAGACGGTAAATGACAGCATCATCTGCAAAGATTCTAGTAGAGCTACTCAGATTGTCTCCTATGTCGTTAATATAGATCAGGAACAATAGAGGGCCTAAACACTTCCTTGGGGAACGACGGATATTAATTCTGTTTTACTCGATGGCATTCCGTCTATTACTACGAACTGAGACCTTTCTGACAGGAAATCACGAAGCTAGTCGCACAACTGAGGCGCTATTCCATAGGCATGCAGTTTGACTGGAAGAAGCTTGTGAGGAACGGTGTCGAAAGCCTTCTGGAAATCTAAAAATATGGAATCAATTTGACATCCCCTGTCGATAGCACTCGTTACTTCATGAGTATAAAGGGCTAGTTGTGTTTCACAAGAACGATATTTTCTGAAACCGTGCTGAGTGCGTGTCAATAAATCGTTTCCTTCGAGGTATTTCATAATGTTCGAATACAGTATGTGATCCAAACCCTACTGCAAATCGACGTTAGTGATATGTGCCTATAACTCAGCGGATTACTCCTATTTCCCTTTTCTGGTATTGATGTGACTTAGCAGTTTTCCAGTCTTTAGGTAGTCTTAGGATGTGCTCCAGGATACACCAAGAGAAAGACGTAAATGACATGGTTGTGTTGAAGAACACAAGTAAAGAACTGTGGTGCAGAAACCGTACACTGTGCTTATGACAACGCTTATGCGGTTTAAGGAGGAGGAAGAGGAGATTAGGGTTTAACGTCCCGTCGACAACTATGTCATTAGAGACGGAGAACAAGCTCGGATTAGGGAACGTTGGAGAAGGAAATAGCCCGTGCCCTTTCAAAGGAACCGTCCCATCATTTTTCTGAATTGATTTAGGGAACTCACGATAAACCTAAATCTGGATGGCCGGATGCGAGTTTGAATCGTCCTCCCAAATGCGAGTCCAGTGTGCTAACCACTGCGCCACCTCGCTCGATCTTAACACAGTTTAAATGTGCAACTCGGTTTCTTATCTCACGTTTCACTCTTTTCTGTTCTCTACAAATAAGAAAGCATCAAGTTTAATTCAGGTATTGCGCTGATAGCACATAATTTTGTCACCAATATTGGACGGAGAGCTATAGGAAGATCAATCAGTCTTCTGATCACTAACGGATTCGCAAAATCTCTTTGGCTTAAGGAACAACACTGTGATGCAAAATTTGTGTATTCTGTTTTTTGAATAACCTGAGAATCATACGTTTATCTCTCCAATTTATTCATGTTTTTCTCAGTCCTCCAAACATTATCTTCCGTTTCACTCTGTCTAAAGACCTTTCTTAGTTTATGAATGTTCCATATATTTTTCTGTTCATATTGATGATTCTTTCTACTAGATCTACAACATTGCTTCCGCCGTTTATTGTCGAAGTTCGGGGCTTTATTGTGAAAAACTTACAAGAAAATTGTGATTCATAGTATTGCCCATCGCTGGCCACTACGTTCTCCCATCTTCCGAATAGCATACGAATCCCGTGGCGGAAGAACTTGCCGTCTTTTCTGGCGATCCATGAATCGATTCAATTTTGCACTTGTTCATATGATCTGAAGTGCTGGTCAGCCAGACTGTATGCCACTGATCGAAAAACGTGATAGTCAGAGTTGCTTTCGATAATGATGTCCTGTGACTTCATCTGTTTCAGAAGCTAAGAAAACGTTCTGTCTTCCACCGTCATGCCGGTCTTCGAGATCAAAATCACCGTTCTTAAGGCGTTCAAAACATTCTCTGCAAGTTCTTCCACTAATAGTTTCCTCACCATTGGTCTTACCCAACATTTTAAGAGCCACAGTCGCAGATTCCATCATGTTAAAGCAGAAAATTAAAACTTCCCACAAATAGCGTGAAATGGGTACGTAAATTTGACGTGCTTAATCGAGAATGCCTTATGATGCAATCACAAATCGACTAATATTTTTATGGCATTATGTTTACAGATGCTTAAGCTTATTGTGTTACACCTATGGTCAACCAATCGAACCCCATTTGCCGCTACTGCAGCCTATTGCAAAACGGCCGTAGTTAAAGTTATAGACCTAATAATATGATTGGTAGTGTTCTCATAGCTTTTGTCGTCCATTGTGCTTCCTTTTTAAAGCATGCGAAACTAATGTACAGTTTACTGAATTTGAACAATCGTTGGTGGTTCCTTTTCTGAGGAACGGTTATTTGTTTTACTCGCCGTAAATTTCACAGGTAATATTCTATTCTTACAGCAGATGCACACTTATTAAAGAACGTCATTGTCGCCTCTGACAAACAAATTTATCTGCGAACTTTAGAATTTCAGTTTCAGCTTTTGGGGCGTCTTCAGGCGGAAGATGGCGAAAAAATTGTGTACACATAAAATTGTAGCTTTTTACTAATGTTTGCCATATAAATGGCGGTTCTATTACAAGAAACTACCGTTTGCATGATAAGATCTTACTGAAATGGTACTCTATTTTTTCGCACTGTTCCGTTTGGAAATAGGTGTAAGATGAAATTGCTATAGTGAAATTTGTAAACAAAGAAATTTAAAGTCAGGGGCGACAATGTCGTTTATTCAGTTGTTTTGTATGACTGCGAACAGTCATAGTGACAATGAAGTTTATTAAGTAGTTTTGATTAGTGTGAACACACAAGAAAAGATAATCATACAACTTAATAGTTATCTTTTCAACTTATCTCTATTATTATTCAATGTCTCAACAGAGATATTGTCTGTTCCAGTCACTTTAAAGTTGTTCAAGATATTTGCAGCACTGTTAAATTCTGGCCTGGTAATTGGTAGTCTCACGAGTTCGTTTTCCGCTTCTTGTGTTGTATATACGAAATCTGAAACATCTGCAATATCTTTTTCGTCATGTAATTCTTCAATACGTCCTTTCTCTTGGCATATCACTTTTTCAGATTCGAAAACAGTCGTAATTCTTTTCTTTTCCTACACGTATCTACGTTATAATGAAATAATAAGCAATCAGTTGCATAAAAGAAATTTAATTTTTTTACCAGTTTCGAGCTTTAGTGCCCTTCTTCAGAAGGTTATACCTATTGCATTATCTGTGAGTGTCAGCAATAAGGTGCACACAGTAAAATGCCATAGTCATGTGGTTCGTAGTATCTATACAACTGGTTGCTTATTATTTCATTATATTCGACTACAGTTGCCGAAGATGGATGAAATACTAAACGTATCTACGTTGTTACGAAATATGACCGAATACTTGTGCGGTGATTTTCAGCGTTCTCAACCTTCCGCCAAGAACTGCGCAATGCCCGGCTGCGATGGGAGGCGTCGATACTGAATACAGAAGCACTCGTCTGTCTGCGTGCTCCAAATGTGGCGGCTGTAGGCCAGGAGAGACGCAAACAAATTAAGAGGCGTAGCTTTCCGTCGTTAGGATAAGCTGCACGTTTCACACCGTCCGATGCTTGCCGCTTCGTGATCCAGAAAAAGCCGTCTCTCACGCCGAAAGATCCCCATTACTAACTGGATGGCGACATCTTCTGGAACGTCCGCTCTTTTCACCTTTCGGCTCCCACACTGCCTCCTTCTTGCAGACGCTCTTGTACTTACTTTCTTTTCAGACAGAATTCACTTACTCTGTGCGGAATAACCTCAATGGAGCGATTAAAATTCAATTTAGTGACGGACAAACTCTGAACGGTACGCATCGCTTCCTCGGTCTTCCTTCGATTCTTCTCCGAGTTGGCTTAAATACAGTATTTGCCATTAAAGGTGCTACACCACGAAGATGACGTGCTACAGACGCGAAATTTAACCGACAGGGAGAAGATGCTGTGATATGCAAACGATTAGCTTTTCAGAGCATTCACACAAGGTTGGCGCCGGTGGCGACACCTACAACGTGCTGACATGAGGAAAGTTTCCAACCGATTTCTCATACACAAACAGCAGTTGACCGGCGTTGCCTGGTGAAACGTTGTTGTGATGCCTCTTGTGAGGAGGAGAAATGCATACCATCGCGTTTCCGACTTTGATAAAGGTCGGATTGTAGCCTATCGCGATTGCGGTTTACCGTATCGCGACATAGCTGCTCGCGTCGGTCGAGATCCAATGACTGTTAGCGGAACATGGAATCGGTGGGTTCAGGAGGGCAATACAGAAAACCGTGCTGGATCCCAACGGCCTCGTATCACCAGCAGTCGAGATGACAGGCATCTTATCCGCATGGCTGTAACGGATCGTGCAGCCACGTCTCGATCTCTGAGTCAACAGATGGGGACGTTTGCAAGACAACAACCATCTGCACGAACAGTTCGACGACGTTTGCAACAACATGAACCATCAGCTCGGAGACCATGGCTGCGGTTACCCTTGACGCTGCATCACGGACAGGAGCGCCTGCGATGGTGTACTCAACGACAAACCTGGGTGCACGAATGGCAAAACGTCATTTTTTCGGATGAAGCCAGGTTCTGTCTACAGCATCGTGATGGTCGCATCCGTGTTTGGCGACATCGTGTTGTCGCACATTGGAAGCGTGTATTCGTCATCGCCATACTGGCGTATCACCCGGCGTAATGGTACGGGGTGCCATTGGTTACACGTCTCGGTCACTTCTTGTTCGCATTGACGGCACTTTGAACAGTGGACGTTACATTTCTGATGTGTTACGAGCCGTGGCTCTACCCTTCATTCGAGCCCTACGAAATCCTACATTTCAGCAAGATAATGCACGACCGGATGTTGCAGGTCCTGTACGGGCCTTTCTGGATACAGAAAATGTTCGACTGCTGCCCTGGCCAGCACATTATCCAGATCTCTCACCAATTGAAAACGTCTGGTCAATGGTGGCCGAGCAACTGGGTCGTCAGAATACGCCAGTCACTACTCTTGATGAACTGTGGTATCGTGTTGAAGCTGCATGGGCAGCTGTACCTGTCCACGCCATCCAAGCTCTGACTCAATGCCAAGGCGTATCAAGGCCGTTATTACGGCCAGAGGTGGTTGTTCTGGGTACTGATTTCTCAGGATCTATGCACCCAAATTGGGTGAAAATGTAATCACATATCAGTTCTATTATAATATATTTGTCCAATGAATACCCGTTTATCATCTGCATTTCTTGTTGGTGTAGCAATTTTAATGGCCAATAGTGTATTATTATGTGGAGAGGTAATCTTTCTCCACACATCTCGAAAGAATGAGTGGAGAAATATTACTTCTCCACAAAAGAATATTTAAACCAACTGGGAAAAGAAGTCAATTAATATGGAGGAAGCGGAGGGTACCGTAAAATGCAAAAGCAAAAAAGGCCTTATGCTTGAAGTGATGATGATAATGGTGCTAAATAAATAAAATAAATTTCGCCTGTGGCTCCTGGCTTGGAGCAAGTCTTCGACTTGACGCCAATTTAGCGCTTTATTCATTTAAATATCACGTGACTCAGTGAAATCACTTTCAAGCATTTCCTGCACGAGAAAATATAAAGTGGTCCTCAGGATTCGAAACTAGGACATGTGCATCTGTGACCAACAAAGCTAGCCACTTCAGGATTTTACTACACAGCGTTTTACTGTGTAGAAATACCATCAACTACAACGTTGTGCAAATGTTGAGGAAAAACTTTTCAATCATCACCACACCCTTCAAATTATTTTCACTGAGCAAGGCGTTTCTTTAGAAATACCATAGTAATAATACGAAAGAACATTTTTCATCAACGAGAATACTATTTTTTTAAACACCATCACTTGGTTTTAATTTCTTCATGTAGAACATTATCTTCGTGCTATGTTGATGTATTGTTTGAACTGGTTTTAGCTGTAAAGTAGAAAAATTGAAGAGCAGAATTTTTCAATTGTCACAGAATATATGTTTTCTTAAAATAAGTATTTCACATTTGAAAGTGAACATCTGATGTTTATGTTACGATACGATGATTTGTTAAAATTAGTTGCAGATGAAAGTGAATTGTCCAAATTTTTGTTAACTAGACTGTAGACGTACTAAAAATTTGACATGAAACACAACTCACATCAGGCTCAATGTTACACTAAACAATACCTTTGCCCCTACAGCATTCTCATATGCTGTCTCAAAACAGTCTGCTATTTTTTAAGTTTAATTTTTTTAAATTTTACACGATATCCTCAACTGTCTTGTCCAGTCATGGATAGTGTTGCTCTTCTGAATGCGAACTCATCATTTCCCTTTAGTAACCTATCGTGAGAATCACACGCATATAATGGTCATGATGGGTTCTCAAACCCAACTTATAGCCTGGAAATCTTCGTTTGGATCAATTAATAGGCAGGAATATAAACAGATTTCTGATGCAGGCGGAGCCTCTGCATCTGCGTCTACTAGATCACTGTGCCTTTGACACTTAAGTGGTTCGTAGAGAGTGCAAGACGCCACTATGCCCTTCGTTACTCTCTCAGACAGAGCTTTTCGTGCCAACTCTGATTTCTCTTTTTTTATCCCTATGATCACCGCCCCTCTGCAAGGGCGAGGCCACAGTGTATTTTGGCTTTCGGAGGAAAAATTCATTGGTTGATATTTCGTGGAAAAATTTAGTCTTTTTCCTTAAAATTTTTAGAAATACTTTCCATGAAACGTGTTTGAGGAGAAACCCATTCTGTGCAGTAATACTCCAGAAGAGAACGGATCTGCATAGTGTAGGCAGTTTCTTTAGTGAAATTATTGTATCTTGTACATTTTATTTCAATAAAACGCTCTCTTTGGTTCGCCAGACCAGCAGCCTTTCCACTATTATCGTTTCAACTTGAATTGTTCTAATTATAATTCTTAAAAATTTAGTTCAATGAACAACCTCAGAAGTCGTGTCACTTATCAGGTGACAGAAATTCAACGGCGTTCCGTCAGTAACTCATATGGAACCTCACACTAATTCTGTCTGATTTGTCGTAACGCGGAAGCTGCTCACTGGAAGGTTCGCAGGACAGAAATCTCGAATGTAACAGTTACGGATACACCACGAAGGAGAAATATGAGTGGAGTGGGTGTGTACATAAAAACCCAGTGCCTGCCCATCGACATTTACTTACTAATTTTCCCAAATTTAATCAGGCCTCCATTAGTAGACACACGAGTCGACAACTCCCGTGGCTATACTAAACTTTATTGATGCCGTTTTGTCGATACAGATCCACGGATTTATTTGATGTCCAGGAAGATATCGTCAGGATGAAAAGTGTCGAAATGATACACTTAGAAACGACATCACTGTGTATAAAAATACCCAATCGAAAAAAAATCTTAGTGCTGTAGGCTATAAAACAAACGACTGTGTGTAGAAGACATCGAAATAAGACTCTTTAAATAAAACGAAAAGTGTTTGCTGCAAATAAAACTTCATTACGGTCCACGTTTCAAGGTGCTCATGTCATTTTGATTTTTGTAAATTGTCGAAATGCACATTAGAGAGAGAGAGCAAGTTACTTTTAGGTCTTGTCGTGGCACAGTCTTTGCCTCTGTGCAGTCCGATACATTCTTAGTCGAAGCGTGGCAGGCGGTGGACGTATTTAGTAGTGCTGTGTTGACTTGTGATGGTATTTGTTCGATGAAGAAAAATTTAGAGTAAAAGACGGCATGGATGAATATGACGTATATACTAAAAGGCGAAAGGAATATAAATTTTGAATAATGCCATTTTTCTTTGAAGAAACGAAGTTTGAGTTAAGACTGCAGAACTGTGCACTTTATTTGTAGAAATGATTATTGGCAGCTAGTTGACTTTATTCACTTGCTCAGAGCCGAGAGAAAGCAAGACAACCCCATGCATTAACAAATCAACTGATTAAGTTGTTTTATTTTTATAGAAATTCTCTGTTAACCTTGCACCCTTTTTAAATCATTGTTCATTTGTTAAGCGTAATACTGTTGAGTCCAACGTTATGTGTGAAGAGCACGCGAAGTTTTACTCTGTCTTCTGAATACGTACTTCATTCTAAAATCGTTGTCTTGGAATATCAGTTCATAGGAATAATTACTCTCCCCATCTCATTGATTATGATTACATATTACCACATTGCACCATGTGGTATGCAACAGTTTGAATATTTATTTAGAAATAGAAATGTACTTTAGCCGCTGCCTGCTTGGTGTTGTAGTTTAGAGAAATCTGCAACAATGTAGTCAAGACGCGAGGTGAGTGGAAGCATTAATTAGGGCCAGATAATATTCTTTCAAATTCTGAAGGTGGCAGGGGTAAAATACAGGGAGCGAAAGGCTATTTACAATTTGTACAGAAACCAGATGGCAGTTATAAGAGTCGAGGGACATGAAAGGGAAGCAGTGGTTGGGAAGAGAGTGAGACAGGGTTGTAGCCTCTCCCCGATGTTATTCAATCTGTATATTGAGCAAGCAGTAAAGGAAACAAAAGAAAAGTTCGGAGTAGGCATTAAAATCCATGGAGAAGAAATAAAAACTTTGAGGTTCGCCGATGACATTGTAATTCTGACAGAGACAACAAAGGACTTGCAAGAGCAGTTGAACGTAATGGACAGGGTCTTGAAAGGAGGGTATAATATGAACATCAACAAAAGCAAAACGAGGATAATGGAATGTAGTCGAATTAAGTCGGGTGATCCTGAGGGAATTAGATTAGGAAATGAGACACTTAAAGTAGTAAAGGAGTTTTGCTGTTTGGGGAGCAAAATAACTGATGATGGTGGAAGTAGAGAGGATATAAAATGTAGACTGGCAATGGCAAGGAAAGCGTTTCTGAAGAAGAAAAATTTGTTAACACCGAGTATAGATTTAAGTGTCAGGAAGTCGTTTCTGAAAGTATTTGTATGGAGTGTAGCCATGTATGGAAGTGAAACATGGACAATAAATAGTTTAGACAAGAAGAGAATAGAAGCTTTCGAAATGTGGTGCTACAGAAGAACGCTGAAGATTAGATGGGTAGATCCCATAACTAATGAGGAAGTATTGAATAGGATTGGGGAGAAGAGAAGGTTGTGGCACAACTTGACCAGAAGAAGGGATCGGTTGGTAGGACATGTTCTGAGGCATCAAGGGATCACCAATTTAGTACTGGAGGGCAGCGTGGAGGGTAAAAATCGTAGAGGGAGACCAAGAAATGAATACACTAAACAGATTCAGAAGGATGTAAGCTGCAGTAGGTACTGGGAGATGAAGAAGCTTGCACAGGGTAGAGTTGCATGGAGAGCTGTATCAAACCAGTCTCAGGACTGAAGACCACGACGACAATAGTTTTACTTCCGTTGTGCATTTAAATTATAAAGACAAACTGCATTCAGATCAGTTACACTTCAGTTAAAATTAGGTTCGATGTAGTCAAAGGTCAGCATACGAGCTTAAGTTGGATAACACTTTGGGGGACATATTATTTTATTTAGCGGATGGCTAACACAGATATGTCGTGAAATTAATTTACCTATACATATGTACATATTGACACACAAAAAACGTAAGTTTGTCTTTACAACTGAATATCCAGTCCTTCAATCCAGCGCACTGCATCTGGAGTTGCTAGCAGGAAATCCTCTTTGGGGCCGTGATAGGCTCGAATCCTGCATTCACTGACAATATGGTGAACAGTGTGGTGTGGAGCCCCGCAGTCACAATGTGAGGACATAGTTTTGGTAATTCGCATATTTTTATAGAGTGGGAAGTAAATGTGGGCTACATTTTATATAGAAACAAATATAGTGAGGTGGTTACACATTATTAGTAGAATTTTTGTTTTTATGAAAATCACATTTCATTTCATTATTGTGGTCATTGATTTACTGTCACTATATGATAGTGACCATTACGTACGAAGAGGTGTGTGTACGCCAGTTCAGATAGTATGTACTGCTCCGACTGTGTGAGGCCTTTTGATTTTGTTTCGCTGACTGCGCGTTGTAAGATGCGACAGCGATGTGGAACGGCGTTGTAATTGCGGAGTTCTGCTATTTTCTATGTTACTATGTTTTTCCTCTGCGGTGCACTGAATTTTGAGCGTCTTTGTTTTTTTTATGTGCAATTTAGGAGGGTGTTCATGCCTGGAACAGTTACGCAGTATACATTAAAAAATGGAACTCCCGTGTATAGAAGTTCCAAACTTCTGAATACCGTACTTTACAAATGAGTCCACGTGTTAAACATTTCAGGTTAAGCATGCAAGCGAGAAAAATTTTTGATTAGATTTGAGGTTACGTTTGAAGTTTGTTGGAAGTGGCTAAATGCTTTCATTATTGAAAACCAAATGAGTACGGCCCGGGTAATTCGCCCTCCGTTTTAAGCAAAATATTGTTTGTGATGTATCTCAGTGTTTATGACGTCATATCTTCTGAACTGTCGTACAACGTTCTAATTTGGTAAGTACATTCAGTGGTGTGCATGTATGCTGTCTGCAGAATGTGCTGCAAATAGTAATAAAGAAATTATATATTAAAACGTCATGCCTAATGTAGCAGTTTTACTGTGTAAACAGCGAAAATGTAATAAGCGATAAACATTTTTCCTAACATTGTTTTGAGGGAGTGTTTAATGTCTGTTGGAAGCGGCCAACTGCTCTCGTTAATACTGGATGGATATAGTCTAGCCGGCCGGGGTGGCCGAGCGGTTCTAGGCGCTACAGTCTGGAACCGCCAAACCGTTACGGTCGCAGGTTCGAATCCTGCCTCGGGCATGGATGTGTGTGATGTCCTTAGGTTAGTTAGGTTTAAGTAGTTCTAAGTTCTAGGGGACTGATGACCTCAGAAGTGAAGTCCGATAGTGCTCAGAGCCATTTGAACCATTTTTGGATATAGTCTAGATAATGTTCGTGTCGAGAGCTGCGGTTACTCAAGATAAACACACCCGCGCGCTCACACACACACACACACAAACACACATACATACACACACACCTGCGCGCGCGCACACACACACACACACACACACACACACACACACACACACACACACACACACACACAGAGTTTCTAACTGAGAATACTTGTCTTACCGTGCTAAACTTTTAAAATGAGATTTTACATGTTAATGAGTAGATTATGATAGCTTTTTAAATTTTTAAATTCCGTTCGTAATTATATGAAATACTAAAAATCAAATTTTTGTTTCCCTTGGAAACCGATAGGTTACACGTAAGTCCTAATTGTAGCAATCGAAGTCTCACCCCTTCCGACTGCTCAAGCCTATACTAACGAGCGAGGTTGTTAACGAATTTACTAGGAAAATTATTAGACAAGCATGTAGCGGCAAGTGGCTTTTACAAGCTTAACACTTTGCATTAGACCGCAAAGAATACATGTGGATTGGAACGTGCCTGCGGAACGCCGTATTTCGGCATACGCTGTGTTCTACTTTCCTCTATTATTCTACGAATGAACAACTGAACAAACAAGCCGTCGACGCTATACGTACTTTAAAGAAGAGGATATATCGGAGAGGTGACATGATTTTGGAAGACTCACAAGGAGCTTATGGAGATAAACCTGTTGCACGATTCCTCATCAAAGTTTTCAAGCGCTGTAGTAACAACAGTGACGACTATGTGGACGTGACAGAATTTCTGGATTACATTAAGAGCGCCAAACAGCTGCCCCAAGTTAGGCGTATTTCCACCGAATAACCAGGTCGTTGGGATGTAAACAACTACTGCGTTTTGTGCGCCAGGTGCGCCATACAAATGGAAACTGAACGCTAATGGCTGCTGGATGCGTCTCGTTACGAACTGTACTTCCTGCTGCCGTAGTTCTGTGTAACGCAGCCTGCCTCGGCAGCCGAGATCGCTAACGCACCCGTGTGGAATGGCGAGCAACGTGGAATCTGTCTGTTCGAATCCCGGTTCTGGATGAAATTTTCTCCATCTTTACGTGGCGGGCGAGGGGAGAGGAGCTGGTGGGACTTGGCGCCCATCGCCCGTATTGACTTCCAAATCTCCCAAAGTGAGACGGCGTCTCACACTGTTAATGATGATTTGTCCGTCGCATGGGAACGTTAAGCTAGGCAGTTCTTTGTTGCTGTTGGGGAGGGGTAGGATGTGTACCGACGCTGCGTTTCATCCTCTCCCTTCTGTCATCATCATTTACTTATTTACACTACTGACCATTAAAATTGCTACACCAAGAAGAAAAGCAGACGATAAACTGGTATTCATTGGACAAATATATTATACTAGAACTGACATGAGATTAGATTTTCACCCAATTTGGGTGCATAGATCCTGAGAAATCAGTACCTAGAACAACCACCTCTGGCCGTAATAACGGCCTAGATACGCCTGGGCATTGAGTCAAACAGAGCTTAGATGGCGTGTAGAGGTGCAGCTGCCCATTCATCAAGAGTAGTGACTGGCGTATTGTGACGAGCCAGTTACTCGACCACAATTGACCAGACGTTTTCAATTGGTAAGAGATCTGGAGAATGTGCTGGCCAGGGCAGCAGTCGAACATTTTCTGTATCCAGAAAGGCCCGTACAGGACCTGCAACATGCGGTCGTGCATTATCCTGCTGAAATGTAGGGTTTCTCAGGAATCGAATGAAGGGTAAAGCCACGGGTCGTAACACATCTGAAATGTAACGTCCACTGTTCAAAGTGCCGTCAATGCGAACAAGAGGTGACAGAGACGTGTAACCAATGGCACCCCGTACCATCACGCCGGGTGATACGCCAGTATGGCGATGACGAATGCACGCTTCCAATATGCGTTCACCGTGATGTCGCCAAACACGGATGCGACCATCATGATGCTGTAAACAGAACCTGGATTCATCCGAAAAAATGACATTTTGCCTTTCGTGCACCCAGGTTCGTCGTTGAGTACACCACCGCAGGCGCTCCTGTCTGTGATGCAGCGTCAAGGGTAACCGCAGCCGTGGTCTCAGAGCTGATAGTCCGTGCTGCTGAGAACGTCGTCGAACTGTTCGTGCAGATGGTTGTTGTCTTGAAAACGTCCACATCTGTTGACTCAGGGATCGAGACGTGGCTGCACGATCCGTTACAGCCATTCGGATAAGATGCCTGTCACCTCGACTGCTAGTGATACGAGGCCGTTGGTATCCAGCACGGCGTTCCGTATTATCCTCCTGAACATACCGATTTCATATTCTGCTAACAGTCATCGGATCTCGACCAATGCGAGCAGCAATGTCGCGATACGATATACCGCAATCGCGACAGGCTACAATCCGACATTTGTCAAAGTCGGAAACGTGATGGTACGCATTTCTCCTCGTTACACGAGGCATCACAGCAACGTTTCACCAGGCAACGCCGGTCAACTGCTGGTGTGTATGAGCAATCGGTTGGAAACTTTCCTCATGTGAGCACGTTGTAGGTGTCACCACCGGCGCCAACCTTGTGTGAATGCTCTGAAAAGCTAATCATTTGCACATCACAGCATCTTCTTCCTTGCTCCAATACTTTATTTCACGCTCTCGCACACGTTTCAGAACGGGGGCTGACGTCTCCGAATCGTGTTGAACGTAATTACCTTATCCACATTATAGCCAAGAGCTGGCGCCCTTGGAGCTGTAGAATGTAAGCACTATAGGGAAAGAGAGCGATTGGAATACAGAGAACGAATAATTGAGGGCGTAGGATGCACACAGCCTACTCTGAGATAAAGAGATGACGCAAGAGAGCAATTCGTGGCGAAAATAATACACATTTATCATATACCCTTGCATACGGAGTCATGTACTCGTAACCTTAAGGCTACATCTGCACCTACATCTATACTCTGTGAATCATTGTGAAGTGCATGGCAGAGGGTACGTCCCACTGCACCGGTTACTACGGCTTTTGTCGTTTCATTCACGTATGCAGCGTTGGAAAAAAACGATTGTTTAAAGGGTTCTGTAGGGCTGTAGTTAGTCTAATCTTATCTACATCTACATAAATACTCCGCAAGTCACCGTATGATGCGTGGTGGAGGGTACCCTGTACAACTACTAGTCATTCTCTTTCGTGTAGCCGAGCGGTTCTAGGCGCTTCAGTCTGGAACCACGCTGTTGCTACGGTCGCAGGTTCGAATCCTGCCTCAGGCATGGTTGCGTGTGATGTCAGGTTAGTTAGGTTTAAGTAGTTCTGAGTCTAGGGGACTGATGACCTCAGATGTTAAGTCCCATAGCGCTCAGAGCCATTTGAACCATCTTTCTTCTACCACTTACAAACAGAGTGTGGGAGAAAACGACTATCTATACGCCTCCTCATGGGCCTCAATTCCTCGTATCTTATCTTCGTGATCCTCAAGAGCAATATATGTTGCGACAGTAGAATCGTTCGGCAGTCGGCTTCAAATGGCTGTTCTCTAAATTTTCTCAACAGTGTTTCTCAAAAAGAATGTAGCCCCCCCTCCGAGGATTCCCATTTGAGTTCCTGAAGCATCTCCGTAACACATACGTGGTGTTCGAACATGCCGGTAACAAGTCTAGCAGCCCGCCTCTGAATTGCTTCGATGGTACGGATCCTGAACACTCGATTAATGATCAAGAATACGTCGCACCAACGTCCTACATGCGGTCTCCTTTACAGGCGAACCCGTCTTTCCTCAAATTCTCCCAATAAACCGAAGTTGACCATTCGCCTTCCCTATCACAGTCCTCACATTCTCATTCCACTTCATGTCGCTTTGCAACGTTACTTTCAGATGTTCAAACGACGCGACTGCGTCAAACAGGACACTCGTAATACTGTATCCGAACATTACACGCTTGGTCTTCCAACTCATCCGCATTAACTTACATTTTCCCACATTTACAGCTAGCTGCCATTCGTCACACCAACTGGAAATTTGGTGTAAGTCACCTTGTATCCTCCTACAGTCACTCAACTTCAACAGCTTACCACACACCACAGCATTATCAGCGAACAACTGCAGATTGCTGCCCGCCCTTTCCACCAAATCATTTATATATACAAAGAACAACAGCGGTCCTGCCACACTTCCACTCCTGACACCCTTATCTCTGATGAACACTTGCCGTGGAGGACAGCAAACTGGGCTGTATTTCTTAAGAAGTCTTCGAACCACATCTGTGAATTTGTTCTGTATGCTCATACCTTCGTTAACAGCCTGCAATGGTGCACTGCGTCAGACGCCTTTCGGAAATCTGGAAATATGCAGTCTATCTGCTTCGCTTGATCCATAGCTCGCAGTATATGTTTTGAAAAAAGAGCAAGCTGAGGTTCGCACAAGCGCTGCTTTCGATACCCGTGCTGATTCGTGCAAATAAGCTTCTTAGTCTCAAGAAAGTTTATTATACTCGAACTAAGAATATGTTCAAGGATTCTGCAGCAAACCGAAGTTATGGATATTGGTCTGTAATTTTGCGGGTCCGTTCCTTTACTGGATATACGTGCGCTTTTTTCCGGTCGCTTGGGACTCAGTGCTCGTTGGGAGATTCACGATAAATGCAAGATAGGTAAGGGGCTAATGCCGTACTCTATGGGAGCGGTATGTAGGGGGTTGTAGTACAGTCCTGGAAATGGAAAAAAGAACACATTGACACCGGTGTGTCAGACCCATCATACTTGCTCCGGACACTGCGAGAGGGCTGTACAAGCAATGATCACACGCACGGCACAGCGGACACACCAGGAACCGCGGTGCTGGCCGTCGAATGGCGCTAGCTGCGCAGCATTTGTGCACCGCCGCCGTCAGTGTCAGCCAGTTTGCCGTGGCATACGGAGCTCCATCGCAGTCTTTAACACTGGTAGCATGCCGCGACAGCGTCGACGTGAACCGTATGTGCAGTTGACGGACTTTGAGCGAGGGCGTATAGTGGGCATGCGGGAGGCCGGGTGGACGTACCGCCGAATTGCTCAACACGTGGGGCGTGAGGTCTCCACAGTACATCGATGTTGTCGCCAGTGGTCGGCGGAAGGTGCACGTGCCCGTCGACCTGGGACCGGACCGCAGCGACGCACGGATGCACGCCAAGACCGTAGGATCCTACGCAGTGCCGTAGGGGACCGCACCGCCACTTCCCAGCAAATTAGGGACACTGTTGCTCCTGGGGTATCGGCGAGGACCATTCGCAACCGTCTCCATGAAGCTGGGCTACGGTCCCGCACACCGTTAGGCCGTCTTCCGCTCACGCCCCAACATCGTGCAGCCCGCCTCCAGTGGTGTCGCGACAGGCGTGAATGGAGGGACGAATGGAGACGTGTCGTCTTCAGCGATGAGAGTCGCTTCTGCCTTGGTGCCAATGATGGTCGTATGCGTGTTTGGCGCCGTGCAGGTGAGCGCCACAATCAGGACTGCATACGACCAAGGCACACAGGGCCAACACCCGGCATCATGGTGTGGGGAGCGATCTCCTACACTGGCCGTACACCACTGGTGATCGTCGAGGGGACACTGAATAGTGCACGGTACATCCAAACCGTCATCGAACCCATCGTTCTACCATTCCTAGACCGGCAAGGGAACTTGCTGTTCCAACAGGACAATGCACGTCCGCATGTATCCCGTGCTACCCAACGTGCTCTAGAAGGTGTAAGTCAACTACCCTGGCCAGCAAGATCTCCGGATCTGTCCCCCATTGAGCATGTTTGGGACTGGATGAAGCGTCGTCTCACACGGTCTGCACGTCCAGCACGAACGCTGGTCCAACTGAGGCGCCAGGTGGAAATGGCATGGCAAGCCGTTCCACAGGACTACATCCAGCATCTCTACGATCGTCTCCATGGGAGAATAGCAGCCTGCATTGCTGCGAAAGGTGGATATACACTGTACTAGTGCCGACATTGTGCATGCTCTGTTGCCTGTGTCTATGTGCCTGTGGTTCTGTCAGTGTGATCATGTGATGTATCTGACCCCAGGAATGTGTCAATAAAGTTTCCCCTTCCTGGGACAATGAATTCACGGTGTTCTTATTTCAATTTCCAGGAGTGTATATTCGTAGAGTCATCATTTAAAGCTGGTTCTTGAAACCTTGTTATAAGTCTCTCTAGGGATAGCTTCGATCTATCTTCACGAGTCTGCTAGTTCAGTTCTTTCAACGTCTACTTGATAACCTCCCGCAGGCCAAAGAAACCTGTGACCATTCTTCCTGCCCTTCCTTGTATACGTTCAGAACTACCTGTCAGTCCTATCTGGTACGGACAAACTTGAGTTGTGTTTAGGCGCACAGTCCGGAACCGCGCGACTGCTACGGTCGCAGGTTCGAATCCTGCGTCGGGCATGGATGTGTGTGATGTCCTTAGGTTAGTTAGGTTTAAGTAGTTCTAAGTTCTAGGGGACTGATGACCACAGATGTTAAGTCCCATAGTGCTCAGAACCCTTTGAGTTGTGTTCTAGCATGGGTGTTTTTTGTGTTTAACTATTCTATGCATGTACGCTGTGGGGCTGTTTACCTGGTTCCAGAGTGCTCTCGTACTGCGTAGTAGGGCTGTCGATAAAATATCGATATACGCATTTTTCCGATGTATGTCGATATATATCGACGATATTTTGGCCTCCATATATAGATATATTAACATCGAAATGGCAATATCGAGTGCCAATATTTTTATTTTATATTACATTTTATGCAATTTTGGGTAAATATTTGATATTGCTCTTTAGTAATTGTAGTAGAAAATAATTTTACATTCATTGTGTGAAGGAATCTTATTACTTTTTGAACTTTCATCACGTACAGTCTCTCTTTCATTGTATCGAGCAAGTATAGATGGCGCAATGTTGAAGTCCAATTGCACTCGGGGGTGGCGGCGTGAATGGAATAACAAGATATCCGATGTGAAGAAATAGCACACCAGTTGAGTTAAAAAACAATTTTTAACGCAGTTAGGGTACTGTTTCTTCACATCGATATTCTTCGAAAGCAGTTGCTGCAACTGATGAACAAACATCTAAATGACTTGTCTTTGAGATGGGCGGAGTCGTGTGAGGGGAAATGTCGAAGAAATCGGCGCTCTGCGCTGTCAACAGAAGTTGCAATGTTTAACTTCACCTCGCAGTTTTGACACTGCAACTGCTAGGTTGCTGGCGTTTGCAGAAATGAAAAAAACAGGGAAGTCGACATGAAGTATTCGGGAAAAATCCGATATGTGACGTAATCGAACGACCTACCCATCGGATACGTTTTATCGTGCCACATACAGGGTGTCCAGAAAAGGGTTCCCTGATTTCAAAATTAAATATCTCGAAAACAAAGATCGATAGAGGAATGCAGTAAACAGTATGTTTATTGTGAAAGCTGTAAGAAGTTTATACAGCAGTTTGAAATAAGTTACAAAAGCTGCTAACAGATGGCGCTGTACGCTGAACAGCTCATATCAACATGCATAAGTGAAATAATCGTATGAAAACAATCTTTGCAAACAATCACACCACAATGTTTTCAAAATGTTCACCATTGGCACTACAGAGGTGGCGCAAACGAAGAATGAAATTCGCCATCACTTTTCGTAGTGTCTCAACCGAAATGGATTCACATGCCACAGAGATTCAAGCTCGTCCAGCGTGGCGGGATGCTTCGGGCAGACCATATCTTTCACTGTGCCCCACAAAAAAAAGTCACAGGGAGTCAAATCCGGCGAATATGGAGGCCAATCCATGCCTGCACCAGTAAATTTGGGATATTCCAAAGCAATGACTCGATTCCCTAAGTATTCCTCAAGAAAGGGAATCACTTGTTCGGTCCGATGTGGTCGGGCCCCATCTTGCATAAACCATTCAGTACCTGGTCGATCCTCTAACGCTTGCTGTGTGGCGACAAATTGTTCCAAAATTGCAATGTAACGTGCACCAGTGACCGTTTCTCGAATGAAAAAAGGGCCAATAATGCCTCTGCTGCATACTGCAGCCCACACACTAACTTTAGGAGAATACAGGGGTTTCGCTTCACACCAATATGGCTTTTCGGAACCCCAAAATCGCCAGTTCTGCTTATTCACGTATCCATTCAGGTGGAAGTGTACTTCATCTGTAAACCAGATGCAGCCAACATCAAATCCTTCACTATCAATCATTGTGAGCATCTGATTAGCAAAGGCAACTCTTTGTTGCACAGCTCGTACGGGTATGGGCTGGTGCGTTTGAATTTTGAATAGAAACATGTGTATACTCTTTCTCAGTATTTTCTGCGTGCTGGAAAGCTTCAAACCAGTCTTAGATGCAATTCTACGGACGGATGACATTGGATTTCGCTGAATAATTCCAGAAACTGTGGCGATATTTTCAGGCGTAACTGCGGTTTGCTTGCGGCCAACATGCCCCACTACATCATCAGTTACGCTGCCTGTTCGTTGAAATTTTGCGAAGAGCGTACGAATGGTTTTCTCATTGGGTCCATTTGGAACATTAAATCGTGCTTGAAAACTTCGCCATGTTGCCGTAGGACTCTCTTCTAACCTGTGGTACCTAGCACCAGAAAAGCGCGTTGTTCAATGGAGTACATGGTTTTAATCTCTTCCTTCGGTATGCTAACCTCCTTTCACGTTTCAATAGTGGAACTGATCGCTCTGGGCTTCGGATCACTATTTATACTAGGCATTACGTATGGCGATTACAGCGCCATCTGTTAGCAGCTTTTGTAACTATTACTTCAAACTGCTGTATAAACTTCTTACAGCTTTCACAATAAACATAACGTTTACTGCATTCCTCTATCGATCTTTGTTTTCGAGATATTTAATTTTGAAATCAGGGAGTCCTTTTCTGGACACCCTGTACCATTCCAACGAAAGTGGTTATCGCCAAGCACGAACGTGCAAGGTTTTCCTTTCAGTTTCTGCTCTAAACAGGCTGCTAGCTTGTTAATGTACAGGATGTGTAAAACTAAACCAATACTTAAATATACAGCTCTAAAACTGGCATTATATTTACAATATATAGCCTATATTTTTTCTGGACGGTACATAGATACTTTTGTATCCCGCCTGGTAGACGGCGCGTGGGTCTGCTCCTGTAAACTGAAAGGTAGGCCGAATGTAGGAAGCGAGTAGGAGCAGGTGAGGCAAAAATCTCTCCGTACTGCTCTTAGAAATGGTTTTACTATATCACAACAATATTAACTTTAATACATAACGTGAATACCTAACTTTGCACTGGGGAGTACGTAGGTGCGAAGCCGGATGTATCAAAGCTCACAAAAGTTCCACAGGCAAAATCTGTAGTGGCTCGCCCACTAGGAAATACACTACAGGCCATTAAAATTGCTACACCACGAAGATGACGTGCTACAGACGCGAAATTTAACCGACAGGAAGAAGAAGCTGTGATATCCAAATGATTAGCTTTTCAGAGCATTCACACAACGTTGGCGCCGGTGGCGACACCTACAACGTGCTGACATGAGGAAAGTTTCCAACCGATTTCTTATACACAAACAGCAGTTCACCGGCGTTGCCTGGTGAAACGTTGTTATGATGCCTCGTGTAAGGAGGAGGAATGCGTACCATAACGTTTCCGACTTTGATAAAGGTCGGATTGTAGGCTATCGCGATTGCGGTTTATTGTATCGCATCATTGCTGCTCGCGTTGGTCGAGATCCAATGACTGTTAGCAGAATATGGAAACGGTGGGTTCAGGAGGGTAATACGGAACGCCGTGCTGGGTCCCAACGGCCTCGTATCACTAGCAGTCGAGATGACAGGCATCTTATCCGCATGGCTGTAACGGATCGTGCAGCCACGTCTCGATCCCTGAGTCAACAGATGGGGACGTTTGCAAGACATCAACCATCTGCACGAACAGTTCGACGACGTTCGCAGCAGCATGGACTATCAGCTCGGAGACCATGGCTGCGGTTACCCCTGACGCTGTATCACACAGGAGCACCTGCGATGGTGTACTGAACGACGAACCTGGGTGCACGAATGGCAAAACGTCATTTTTTCGGATGAATCCAGGTTCTGTTTACAGCATCATGCCGGTCGCATCCGTTTTTGGCGACATCGCGGTGTACGCTCATTGGAAGCGTGTATTCGTTATCGCCATACTGGCGTATCACCCGGCGTGATGTTATGGGGTGCCATTGGTTACACGTCTCGGTCACCTCTTGTTCGTATTGAGGGCACTTTGAACAGTGGACGTCACATTTCAGATGTATTACAACACGTGGCCCAACCCTTCATTCGATTCCTGCGAAACCCTACATTTCAGTAGGATAATGCACGACCGCATGTTGTAGGTCCTGTACGGGCCTTTCTGGATACAGAAAATGTTCGACTGCTGACTTGGCCAGCATATTCTCCAGATCTCTCATCAATTGAAAACGTCTGGTCAATGGTGGCCGAGCAACTGGCTCGTCACAATACGCCAGTCACTACTCTTGATGAACTGTGGTATCATGTTGAATCTGCATGTGCAGCTGTACCTGTACACGACATCCAAGCTCTGTTTGACTCAATGTCCAGGCGTATCAAAGGCGTTATTACCGCCAGAGGCGGTTGTCCTGGGCACTGATTTCTCGGGATCTATGCACTCAAATTGCGTGAAAATGTAATCACATGTCAGTTGTAGTATAATATATTTATCCAATGATTACCCGTTTATCATCTGCATTTTTTCTTGGTGTAGCAATTTTAATGGCCAGTAGCGTAATTCCGTCGATATATCACAATGGTCATGTATACATCGAGTAAGGGTAATAACAGTTTTTTAAATGTCAACAGTCCTACTGCGTAGCTAGTGTGTGACGTCAGCAGACGGCCTGCCGCCGCAGAGACAGTCGGAAGGCGGCGCGTGGCGGCGGCATGTGTGTGTGTGTGACAGGTAGCTGCGGCTTCAGTGCGGGCGCAGCGCTTCCGGCAGTAGGCGGAAGTCACGGCCTCGCTGTCACGGCACATCAGGCTGAACACACAGCGCAATGAGACAGCCAGGCAGCCACCATTCCGCAACCTAAGCGTCCGCGTTCCTCTGTATTCGCAGCTACTTCTGCAGATCCCAGAACACTTACGGTGTTAGGAAGAAAATACGGCGAAAAACAAAACGGTCTCAGTGTTGTTAGTGTTGTTAGTTGCCATATACAATGGTGTCCAAAAATAAAGCGACAATCGGAAATTTTGCAAGGTTGCGTTTATTTTGCCATAAAACAGTATAAACGGCTTATCATCATCATCATCATCAGCCAATTAATCATTAGATGATGTGGCCTCTTCGAGTCGTGGATTCAGGTAGGCTTTCAGAAGTCTTCTCCAAGTGGGACGGTCTTGGGCAGTTCTCTGCCAGGTGTTACCAGCGATCTTCTTGATGTCTTTGTCCCATCTGTCTGGTGGTCTTCCTCTAGGCCTCCGGTGCTCCCTCGGACTCCACTCCAGTACTAGCTTCGTCCATCTGTTGTCTTTTCTTCTTGCGACGTGACCAGCCCACTGCCATTTCAAGGAACCTACTGTCTCTAAGATGTCATTAAACTTCGTCACAGACCGGATGTCATCTGCCCTTTTCCTGTCCTTTCTTGTACAGCCCAGCATTGATCTCTCCATGGCTCTCTGTGCTGTCCTAAATTTCCCTTTTGTAAATGAGTTCAGTGTCCATGTCTCGCAGCCATACGTCATCACAGGAAGAATGCATTGATCAAATACTGCTTTCTTCAGATTTACTGGCATTTTTGATCTGAATACTTTTGAATTCTTCCCAAATGCTTGCCAGCCAAGCTTGATGCGTCAATAGATTTCTGGCCTTACGTCTCCCTTCATATTTATAATCTGGCCAAGGTAGACATATTCACTGACGTCTTCTAGCAGACTGTCCTTGACCTTCACATCTCCAGCTGGGACCCATTTGCTGGACATTACTTTTGTTTTGGAAAGGTTCATGTTCAAGCCAACCAGCTGACATTCCGATGCAAGATCTGTAACTAAGTTTTGGAGCTCTGCGAAGTCTTTGGCCAGTAAGGCAATATCATCAGCAAATCTCAAGTTGGTAAGCCTTCTTCCATTAATTCTAATTCCCTTACCTTCCCACCTCAACTTTGACATAGCCATTTCCAATACAGCAGAGAACAGTTTTGGGGAGATGGGATCGCCTTGCTTGATACCCCTCATGATGCGGAATTCTTGAGTTGATTCGGCGATGTTAACATAAGCTGAAGAATTCTCGTAGATTTGCCTGAGCACTTCAATGTATGCTGTTCCCACTCCTTGCTCACTCAAAGCTTGGAGGACAGCTACATGGCTAACGGAGTCAAATACCTTTTCAAAGTCAACAAAGGCAATGCAGAGAGGCAGTTGGTATTCATTCGCTCTGCTTATCACTTCACTAACGGTCAGAATGTGGTCAATAGTGCTAAAATTGCTTCGGAATCCTGCTTGTTCTATAGGTTGGGCTGAGTCTAGGGTGGAACTAATTCGGTTTAACAAGATCTTTGTGAAAATTTTGTACAAAATTGAGAGCAAGCTGATAGGACGGTAATTTTTAATATTGTGAATACTTCCTTTCTTGTGTATCAATATAATCTTAGCCTTGTTCCACGATAATGGGATTGAAGCATAGTGCAGGCAGGAAGTAAATACTTTTGCCAAGTGATTTATTGTTACCTCTCCTGCCAGTTTGAGGATGTCAACGCTGAGCTCATCATGACATGGCACTGTTCCCTTCTTCATGGTATCTAGAGCACACTTGACTTCTGATGGGAGTATATCTGGAACACTAGGTACATCATTTAATTTAGATACACTCAAATTTTCCCTTGGGTTGCTATACAAATTGCTATAAAAGTCTCTGATGAACTTCAAAACCTCCTCCTTTTCAGTGATTCGACTGTCATTTCCATCGAGTGCGATAATCTGCTTTTTACCGATTGTGAGTTTGCGTTTGGCTGACTTTAAACTTGTCTTGTTCTCCATGCTTGCTCGTAAGGTGTCTTCAGTGAATTTCTGTATGTCAGTTTTCATTTCTCTTCGCACTGCCTTACATAGTTCGGAATACGCTACCACGTCACGATCGGTTTGGATTTTCATTTCTCTCCTTTGTTGTAAAAGGGTTTCAGTTTTGGCACTGAATTTCTTTGGTTGTTTATTTTTTTTGGCATAGGCCACCGACTTAATGTGCACTTGAAACAATCATTTCCGCCAAATCACCATCTTTAGTTTCATGGAACTTGCTTTGGAGGACTTCTTGGAATTTCGAGGAATGTTCTCCCAGGTTTTTGATGTTGATTACCCTTCTCTTCCCTTTCATAAGTTTATTCATTTCATTTCTTACATTGAGTTCGACCCTTGCTCTCACAAGACGGTGATCACTGCCAGTGTTGAACTGATTTAGCACTGATACGTCTTTTACAATCTGCGGAATGTTTGACAGAATAAAGTCTATCTCATTTTTGACACTGAAATATGGGCTCCTCCAAGTCCATGTTCGGCTTATAGTAAAGTAGAAACAACGTAAAGAATACAGAACGTAAACAACTACAACGTGCATAACCTGCAGGGCTGCTCACAAGTCATGGAGAGTGGCTGGTAGATGGTGATGCAACCCGTCTCCTTAGTGAATTCCCGATGTGCCCTGTGGAGTTTAAATCGGGAGAACGAATACGCGACGCCATGCGTGCAAGATCTTCCGTTTCCAAAAAAACATCGACCACCTGTGCTCTGAGGTCGAGTATTATCGTCCAGCAACACAAAATGTTACCGCACAGAACCTCCAACAGCCGCACTTGCGGTCCCAAGACCTCCTCCCGGTACTTGACAACAGTTCGTGCTGATTCACCTGTACAATTTCATCAAGAGATTTTCGACTGGTCAACATAATCCCTGTCCACACCATTTGGGATCCTCCTCGGTACCAGTCTCTTTCCACAATGTTTTGGTCCCGAAATCATGTTCCACGTGCCCTCCAGATGCGAATCCGTCGAAAATCACTCGCCAGATCAAATCGTGACTCACCTGTGAAAAGAACGTTGGCCCATCGTTGAGCGTCCGGGTGTCATATTGACGGCGCCACACTAGACGTTCCCTTCTGTGAAGACACGCCAGAGGTAAACAGACAGCGGATCCCCAATATTAAAGGCCATTCTGCTGAAGCTTTCTGTACACCGTTTGCTGAGTACCACACGTCCAGGGGGTGCTGCGAAGTCAAATGCCAGTTGCAGTGCAGTAGTAAGGAAGTGCTGTCGTGCCTTTAGAGCCAAATAACGGTCCTCTCTTTCTGTGGTCGGCCCTGTCCTGGTCTCCGGGATACAATTTCTTTCTCTACAAACTGTCGCCTCATCCGAGAAACAACAGAACGCTTGACATTAAGCGATCGGACCACATCAGTTTGCGACTGTCCTGCTTCCATTCTTCTTATGGCCCTACACCGCAGAGAGGATGTACGCGTCTTCTCTGTGCCTGCTGCACCGTCCGTGACTGCGTGGATGTGGGACTTACCCAGCAAATAATACCCCGCTTGATAGTTGCCCTGACGTCATTGCTGGCGTGGTTGTCCGTTGATGGGAATTCCATCTTCCGTGCAGAACACGATCGCAATAACATCTGTTGACAGTTTGTATGATTCTCAATGGAGAGAAGTCTTCCGAAGTAAGAGTGATTTCAGATGTGCCGCAGGGGAGTGTCGTAGGACCGTTGCTATTCACAATATACATAAATGACCTTGTGGATAACATCGGAAGTTCACTGAGGCTTTTTGCACATGATGCTGTGATGTATCGAGAGGTTGTAACAATGGAAAATTGTACTGAAATGCAGGAGGATCTGCAGCGAATTGACGCATGGTGCAGGGAATGGCAATTGAATCTCAATGTAGACAAGTGTAATGTGCTGCGAATACATAGAAAGATAGATCCCTTATCATTTAGCTACAATATAGCAAGTCAGCAACTGGAAGCAGTTAATTCCATAAATTATCTGGGAGTAGGCATTAGGAGTGGTTTAAAATGGAATAATCATATAAAGTTGATCGTCGGTAAAGCAGATGCCAGACTGAGATTCATTGAAAGAATCCTAAGGAAATGCGATCCGAAAACAAAGGAAGTAGGTTACAGTACGCTTGTTCGCCCACTGCTTGAATACTGCTCAGCAGTGTGGGATCCATACCAGATAGCGTTGATAGAAGAGATAGAGAAGATCCAACGGAGAGCAGTGCGCTTCGTTACAGGATCTTTTAGTAATCGCGAAAGCGTTAGGGAGATGATAAACTCCAGTGGAAGACTCTGCAGGAGAGACGCTCAGTAACTCGGTACGGGCTTTTGTTAAAGTTTCGAGAACATACCTTCACCGAAGAGTCAAGCAGTATATTGCTCCCTCCTACGTATATCTCGCGAAGAGATCATGACGATAAAATCAGAGAGATTGGAGCCCACAGAGAAGCATACCAACAATCCTTCTTTCCACGAACAATACGAGACTGGAATAGAAGGGAGAACCGATAGAGGTACTCAAGGTACCCTCCGCCACACACCGTCAGGTGGCTTGCGGAGTATAGATGTACATGTAGATTATATCGTGAATTAGACACACAACAGGAAATGGCAGTTTGTTGCTTTAATTTTGGACACCAGTGTAATAAGAAGCCCACCAGATCAGGAAAATATAACTGTGTACTTGGTGGCGCCGTTCTGTGCAATTGACATGGAATCATTTTGGAACTTTCAAGGTTTGAAAATGTGTATGTTTTCTACCTGGCCTAATATAGCCCTTTTCTTTTTATCGATGGAGCCCCTCCACGCCCACGCCGGCGTGATGGCGAACACAAAAGGTCTACTCCCATCTCTGCATAAGAGTCAGTGTTAGTACAAGGGAAACTTCTCATCGCATCCCCCCCCCCCCCCCTCCCTTTCCCAGTGGATATCCCGTCAAAAACTGGACTCAAGACGTGCAACATCGACTGAGTTTCAGTAGCCATGGCATCATGGTTCTGTGGTTACGCTGTTGGACTACAAAGGGGGAGATCCGTTTCCACACCTCCCTCGTGCTCCATATTTTTTTCATAAAATTATAAACTATTCGTCCGATCACTGATGTGTCTGCTAGCTGTATTCAAATTTGTATCTCCGTCACGGTGTAACGTGCGTTACGACAGCGAGGTGTAAGGAAGGAACCTCCACTCGTACGTATCTACTGTTTGTTCTACAGGAGTGCCACTGTTGCGTTCCGTTTTGAAAGTTTTGACTCTGGAATTCCTTTGTTACAACACAGTTCACAGCCGTTTGTTTGTTGTTTTCATTTCCGTGAGAGGTCTACGCGGCATCTCGCCTGCCGTCACTATTCATCACATTCACTTGCGATGGTAATATATTCTTACCACATGACTCATATTCTATAAAAAATGTACGGTGTGACAATTGCGAAGACTACAGGAGGAGAACACACACGTCGATGACCGGACGAACAGTTCATAAATTTATGGGGAAAAAAATGTAATGGGGCACGAGAGACATCTCTTGCTCGACACCGTGACCACACAACCGCGCCATCTTGTTTCTTGCAGTTCCCTCGATGTTGCCCATCTTAAGCTTGGACCTTTCAATGCTTCGATTTTGCTTCTTTTTTCGCAGTTAACCGAAAAATACCGGTTCTTCAGAACTAAAATACCGGTATCGGCTTTAGGCGGCCCGTTTTTCCCATTCCTAGTTCAGATTTCGCGCTGCACGATACGCGTTGTTGGTAGTGTCGTGACTTGCCGTTAGGCGCAGATGCTGGCACGACGATATGGGGTTGAAACACGAGCACCAGTGGGCATTGCAGTTGCAGTCGACAAAGGGCCGGATACGTTGGGCAGGGCCCTTCTCGGTAGGTACGCGGTCAGCGCGGCGGAATATGAAGCGCCCGTGTTCGATTCTCGGGCGGGTCGGAGATTTTTCTCCACTCAAGGACTGCGAGTTGTGTTGTGATTGTTGTGTCTAGACAAGACAGCCTAGACACAATGAGAGGAAGCCGAAAGGCACGCGCTACGCTCCCGCAGATGGGCGTGAGGTCTGAAACAGGATACGTAATGAATGCTATAAAGAAAAGTACGTAGCTTCTGGAATACTTAACTTTAATCCATCCTTTTGGTACATCTGGAGATTGTGGCGATACAAGTGAGACTCTTTAGATACATGCAATGTTACTAATGACGCCTTGCTAGGTCGTAGCCATTGACTTAGCTGAAGGCTATTCTATCTGCTCTGCAAATGAGCGAGGCTTCGTCAGTGTGCATCGCTAGCTACGTCGTCTGTACAACTGGGGCGAGTGCTATTCCGTATCTCGAGACCTGCCTTGTGGTGGCGCTCGGTCTGCGATCACACAGTGGCGACACGCGGGTCCGACATGTACTAATGGACCGCGGCCGATTTAAAACTACCACCTAGCAAGTGTGGTGTCTGGCGGTGACACCACAGTGATTACTTTCGTATCGTCATAAACGACATTGCCCTATTGAGATGACTGAATGGACACGTTCCGATGACCAATCAATAGAAAAAAATGTGACCAGGGCGTTGCTCGTAAAACTGTTTTATTAAAACAGCAATGTTGCTACTGCTATTTGCGAGTACCGGCTCCTTAAAAGAATACAGAGGGGTCCTCTTTCCGCACCGGGGTTGAAGAACATGATTCGGAAGTTCGAATTAATGGACCATATGGCAATTGCTACTGGGAGAGACCGCAGACCGATTGCGCCACAAATTGTTGAAGAAGTTACTGTTGCCATGGCCGGGAATGCAGCACGCAATGTCCGATCTCCAAGCGGCGCATGAGCTGTGACACCTCGGTTGAACATCCCACGGTCCATCGTTGTTGCGGGCAGCAGGAGAGCAACTTCTATTGCGACTGCAGGCTGCCGTGGGTGCACGCTGAGCAACGTTCGTAACCTGGATCGTAAAATGTTACTCCCTCATGTGGATATTAAAGTGTGTTTCTTTCAATGGGTTGTTCTTTATTTCTCCTCATCTCCTTACAGGTATTCCCATAAAGTTTGATTGTCTCCTGATCACTCAGAGGCTCTCTCAGATAGCGGAAGTTTAATTATAACTACGCTGTAAAGTGGCCAATGAAAATAGCACGGACAAGCCTTAAACATTCAAGGTGAGATGGCAGCATCGGCATACGATGTTCCGGTAGGTTCTATTCAACTGTGGGGAGTGACCGATACTTAACTCTACTGCAGCAACGAGATTGGTTACAGCGGAGCGGATCGGACTCTCACTATCCTTTAAACAATCAGTCCACCTACCTGGAAAGGTCTCAGGTTGTCTGCCCCTTCACTCTGCGATGGTAGTCACTGGTTTAACCAACAAAAGCAGCGTTCACGAAAATTCGACTAAATACCTACCACACGAAGGCCACGTAACTCCAGTCCATGGGCAGTAGTTGAAAGTTAGATGAACTATCGAGCGTTCGGGATTCTTGCATGACTCGTTTGAAAGAAAAAAGTATAAATTTTCCTTTAAGTTGATTTGTTGTCTTTAAGGGGAGCCGGAGGTGCCTATGCTGCCCATGTTAAAATCACTAACTTTGAGGAATATTTATGAATAAAATACCAAACAGAAAAATTTGAATTTTTTTTTACATGTAGAGTGGTTTAGTATTGCAGTTATGACAGAGGGATTTTGGAGCATCTTTTCTAGTTTCCTTCCAATTATTTTTTTTATTAATGACCCAAATTTTTTTACAAATAATTGCTTTATAATTAAACTGAAATGAAACTACTGAACATATTGCCAAATGGCTATGTTACAATGTAAGTTTCACCACTAGAAGTGCTGTATAAAAATTTCATCTCTCTAGCTTGAGTGGATTTTGAGAAAAATGTTCCTTATATTCGAAAAATTCTAATTTACAGGAAATGGCTATCAAAGTTTCTCAATACATTCCTGCACTATAGGATGGATTATTAGGGTCTTCTTCTTCATCCTCCAAAAGCTTCCTCTTCTGTCTTCTTTTCTGGCCTGTTCCATCATACTTCATATGCCTTTGTCTTCTTTCTGCTCCTCTTATCCTTTCTCTGTCAATATTTCTTAGTGCTCGTACAGTGTTCACCCCAGATGTAAATCCTAATGCCTTCAGAACTTCACACTTCACACTGTTCCCTTGGTTGTAGGTTGCTATTGCATCATAAATGCCAAAGTGCAGTGTTCTCATGCTTACAAACACCCTTTTAGGAATCACTTTCCAAATCAAATTGTTTACGCTCTCATTAGGATTCTGCGTCTTTCCGTGTAGACATTTGTGTAACAATTCTGGCTGTACTAAGACATGAAAAATTGGTTTTATTGCATTTATCACAGCTGCTGGCAAACCATGTTAGTGATCATAGCCCTTTTTTTGCATTGTATGTGCACCAGGAATCTTTTGGGCACAGGCGGTGTTGAGGGTATTCATTGGAAGAGGCAGTATGAAGGAACAATGCCCACACTGCTTTTGGCATGTCACTAACATTACTAGTATTTTGCCTTATAGCATACCCATAGTATCTCTGTAGACGTTCAACCACCTCATCAGTAAGCCTGCCTCTCCCTCCTATTGTCTTTCCATTACTGAGCTTACTTGAACCCAAAGTTTGTTAGAGCCTTCGAAGCCGTGCACCCATACGCTTGTGGCGACGTCATTTATCCACTGCGCCAAAAACAGCGGGTGAAAGCTGCAGCTGATAGATATTTATTTATCTTTGCCGTAGTCGGCTTGGTTACGAGTTGTTTATTCTTGTTAGTTTTTGATCTGTGCTTGAAAAATAAAATGTTTTCTCATCTCATGAAAAAGCTGTTACTTCCTAAAATATAAAGGCTCCCATAGTGGTGACCCCGAAAAATCGTAGCAGAAGCATAAAGAAAATATATATACCGACGAGAATAATGAATTCAGAGACAAAAGCATGAGGCAGTGGAATCAAGATTGAAGACTACAGTCTGTTCGACCAAGGATCGCGGTCCACGCCCTTTGATTCGCCACAAAACGGAACGACAGATGTTAACGCAAAAGATGGGAGCACCTACGCGCGACACGGAAATGTTAAGCTTTCCGCGTTCTGGCCGACGCGCCCCCAGCTTTGGTTTACGCAGGCTGAATGCATATTTCGGCAGCGTGGGGTGTCTAACAACATTGACAAATTTAATATAGTGGTTTCACATCTAAATTTAGAAGCGATAGAGCAAGTAGAAGAAACCTTGTCGCAACAAAATTACTTTGTGCTAAAGGAAGCTCTCATACAGCATTATACGTTGTCACCAGATTTGCGACTACAAAAAATTTTCGCATACGAAGATTTGGGCGACAAGACTCCGTCACAAGTACTCAAAGCCTTACGTACATTAGCCGGCCCGGAACTCCTACCTGAAGAGTCTTTACGTCTAATATGGCTTCGTAAACTTCCTGCCAACATCCGTGCCGTCATTGCAGCAGAAACAGACTTACCATTGCAAGTCTTAGCAAAAAAGGCAGACACCATCGCAAACACCTTAACCGAAGTTTCTGCGTGTTCCGAATACAACTACAGCCAGGATAGAGGCCCAAGAACGTGCAGTGTGATGGAATCTGACGTCAGTGAGCCAGGAACATGCAATAATACTTCCCAACAGCAGTGCTCATCGACCGAACCCACCATACAGCAACTGGCAGCACAAGTGGCAAAACTCAACGTGCAAGTAACTTCACACCACCAGCAGCTACGAAGTCGCAGTTGAAAAAGACGAAGAAATGCTATCCAACAGGATCTGACAGATCAATGGTGCTGGTACCACAGACGCTTCGGTAACACTGCCCGTCAATGTATTCAACCCTGCAGCTACCCAAACTTAAAAGGCGGGCGTTAAGGGGCGCTAACGTTCGTCAACAACAACATAGGCGCCCGAGTCATAGCTTGATTCAAAGAGGTGAAAACGCCACGGTATCTGCAGTCAACCAATCACACCGATTGTTCGTGTTGGACCTCTCTTCAGGTGAGAAGTTTCTGATTGACACAGGTTCAGAAGTCAGTGTTTATCCAAGAAAGGGAGGTGATATACTCACGACAACAACGCAACTTGTGCTGACTGCGGCAAACAATTCCAGAATATCTACCTATGGTGAGAAACAGTTGGCATTACACCTGAATTCCAACTTCCATCCAAAATGGACTTTTGTGATTGCTGATGTGCCGAGTCCTATATTTGGAGCGGACTTTTTACGGAACTACCGACTTATGCCCGACCTGGTTAACCGTCGTTTGGTGACAGTTCCCACAGAAGGGATATTGCCTACTGCGTCTTCCGCGTCGGTTCAAGTACAGTGCGATGTGCCCGTGTCTTTCCGCACGAAGATTTTCGGCTCCTCTACCGCGTCATCCGCGTCGGGATATTGTGATACGATTTCGTACCCGCAACTAAGCGGGGCGCACACGTGTGCGTCACGCAAGAAGACACCCGACACTCGTAACGATTCGCATACTGTAGGCAATATCAGAGCACTGTCGGAGGAATCACTTTTTCGTAAACTGCTTCAAGACTTTCCAGCACTTACCGAACCCATCAACGCAACCAGGAAATGCAGGCACAATACTCAACACCACATCAGCACGACACAAGGTCAACCCGTTGCCTTCCGCCCGCGGTGTCTGCCTCCAGAGAAGCTGCTCGCGGCGCGAGCTGAGTTCGACAGACTTCTAAAAACAGGTATTGTAAGTAGGTCTGATAGTTCGTGGGCATCTCCAATTCACATGGTCCGTAAAAAAGACAATTCATGAAGAGTATGTGGAGACTACAGGGCGCTCAATGCCCGCATAATTCCCGACCGCTACCCAGTACCCAATGTGACTGATTTTAACAGTACGATTAGCAATGCCAAAATATTTAGTGTGATTGATTGCGCCAAAACATTTTCCCAGATTCCCATGGCTCCATCTGACATTAAAAAAACAGCAGTTATCACACCATTCGGTTTGTTTGAGTACAATTTTATGCCATTTGGCCTCAGAAACGCTGCCCAAACATGGCAAAGATTCATGCATGAGGTGCTTCGAGAATTACCATTCGTATTTTGTTATATGGATGACGTTTTAGTATTCTCTGGTTCTGTATATCAACATGTCGAACATCTACGGCAGCTTTTCCGCCGTCTGACAGAGTATGGCATAATTATTAACGAAACAAAGTGCACGTTTGGAAAACGCGAGGTTAAGTTCCTGGGATATTTGGTTTCAGCAGCAGGCCTGTCACCTTTGCCTGAGCGGGTTGAAGCAGTACAACAGATGCCCCTTCCCACAACTTACAAAGGACTTCGCAGATTTTTAGGCATGCTCAACTATTACAGACGTCACTTACCTAAATTAGCTGCCGCCCAAGAGCCACTCACAACGTTAATTGCAGGTAAAAATACAACAGGAAATCGTAAAATTCCATGGAGTCCAGATGCTGAAGCAGCTTTCCATGACTTAAAGAAATGTCTTTCTCGGGCAACACTACTGGGACATCCAAGATTTAGCGCTCCTTTAGCGCTCATGGTTGATGCGAGCCAAACAGCAGTGGGTGCAGCGCTACAGCAAGAAGTTGATGGCAGATGGCAGCCGCTCGCATTTTTCTCTAAAAACCTGACTCGACAGCAGCAAAAATGGAGTGCTATTGACCGTGAGTTGCTAGCTATTTACTTAGCCATAAAGCATTTTCGCACGTCTGTCGAAGGGAGGCACTTTGCAATTTTTACCGATCACAAGCCGTTAGTAGCTATATTTCAACGAGACACAGAGCTCAATTCACCACGTCAGTGCAGGCAAGTCGAGTACATTGCACAGTTCACAACTGACGTGCGTCACATTTCAGGAAAAGACAACCTGGTCGCAGATTGCCTGTCTAGGAATTGTGCCAGTTTAAATTCAATTCGTTGGACCGAGTTAGCGTCTAAACAACTAGTAGATCCTTTCTTGCGCCGTCTAATAGAGGAACAGAGAACTGCGCTGCAGCTCAGACGTGTGTCTGTCCCAAGTGTTCCAGACGGAATTTGGCGTGATGTAGCAAAAGGAAAGGAGCGACCTTACATACCAGAACAATATCGTCGCAAGATTTATAGTGCACTACATAACCTATCACATCCAGTGTAGTGTGGCCTGGAATACGAAAAGATTGTCGTGCATGGGCGCGTGCATGCCTAACATGCCAGCGTAATAAAATCAGCAGACATGTCTTTGGACCTATTGCTGACTTCCCGACGCCATCTGCAAGATTTTCACATATACATGTGGACATTGTGGGCCCGCTATCATGCTCTTCAGAACAACGCTATTTGCTCACAATCATTGATCGTTTTCCCAGGTGGCCAGAAGTAGTTGTAATACAAGACATTTCTGCGGAGTCTGTTGCAAAAGCACTGTTGCATTCATGGTTCTCCAGGTTTGGCGTTCCGCAAAACATAACAACAGATCGCGGAAGGCAGTTTGAAAGCCAACTTTTCAATGAACTTTTACTACTGTGCGGGTGCAACCACCTACGCACCACAAGCTATCATCCATCTAGTAATGGAATGGTGGAACGACTACACCGCATGCTCAAAGCTGCATTAATGTGTAGTTCCACTTCATGGCCTGAAGCACTACCGCTGGTCCTACTCGGATTGAGAACGGCCGTGAAGGAGGACTTACAATGCTTTTCCGCAGAATTGGTTTATGGCGAGCAGTTGAGGGTTCCTGGAGAATTTATCGTTCCAGCATCTACACAGCCGTTCGCCCCTGAGCTATGTACGCAATTCGCGAGACAACTCAGCGTTAGAATGAGAAACATCCAACCCACTAACCCTGTCAGACATGGAGACTGGAGAGTGTTTGTACATAAAGACCTGCAAGCAACGTCCCACGTGTGGCTTAGAGATGATACGGTACGCCCGCCGCTTGTTTCGCCTTACTCTGGACCATACAGGGTAATCACAAGAGGAAGCCACAGCTTCAAAATCGATAAGGATGGTAAAGAAGAGACAGTCTCAATTGAGCGACTTAAACCTGCTTACACCGAAGAGGGTACACTCCTTCCTCGGTCTGCAAAATCACCCTCAAACGTGGAGGCCAAAGAAACAGCAGATAGTCTCGCCGAGCCCTCGGTTTCATAAGAGGACAACGAAGCAGCAAGTGCAGAACAGGAGCTGCCATTGACTGCACCAGATATTTTCACGAGAGCTGGTAGAAAAATCAAGTGCGAGTTTCCCCACATACCTGGTGCACCCGGTTTCAAAAGGAGGGGGGCTGATGTGGCGACGTCATTTATCCACTGCTCCAAAAACAGGGGGTGAGAGCTGCAGCTGATAGATATTTATCTTTGCCGTAGTCGGCATGGTGGCGAGTTGTTTATTCTTGTTAGTTTTTGATCTGTGCTTGAAAAATAAAATGTTTTCTCATCTCATGAAAAAGCTGTTACTTTCTAAAATATAAAGGCTCCCATACGCTCTTAGCGCTTCATTTGTCACAGAAAACAATGTAGCCAACCCTTGCACACCCGCTGTATGCGTAACATAAGGCGCTGTATGCGTAACAGGCCGAGAAAACCCCAAGCAGTTCGCTAGGAAGTCACGAGAGGGTGTTAGATGCATTCAGCGGCCGCCCATTTCCTTTGCAGGCGTGGGGGAAAATGGTAATAACTCCACTTCTAGGGCGAGTAGAACGATAACTCAAAGTTTACATTAAAGAGGAATGTTCCAATTAATTTTCGGTACCAAAAAAAATCGTAATTTTTTGGATTTCACCACCTCCGGCTCCCCTTAAAACACAGAAAATGGCTGTAAAGTCCGTATTTCATATCTCGACTTCAATTATGCGTTGTTACTTACTGTCTCTGTTACAAGTTCGCACACCGAAAGCAGCCAGAAGATATTTAGCTCGACACGATATTCTGAACTTCATAAACAGTCCCTGACCCACGACTGCTTGCGAGTTAAACATTCAGTCGTTCAGTAGACTCCCTGTAAATAAGTACAATCCATAATGTCTCGTAACCTGCACGAAACACGCCACACGGGGTTTATGTACGACATGGAACGTTCACACACGAAAATCTCATAAAATAAACCACTCACAAAGCTCGAACTTCCACAAGGTACTCAATACTGTAATCGTTTTTCGTCAACGATGCAAGAACTGATCTAAAGTGCCAATTTCTTCATTTTGGTACAAATCTGATTTTACCAGAAGACGGCTCCCGAGCGACTATCTCGACTCATAGATTTGAGGCAGAAAGCCCTACTCAAATGCACGGGAAATGCTGAATTCCTATTGGCTAGTATCTTAAGGAGCCAATCAGATCATCTCGATCACTTCTATACTCGTGGTATCTATAATGTCAGCCAATGGGGTTACTACAAGTAATTTAGTCTAGAAATCTCGTACTTCCGAAACTAAATAAAATTTAATGAAAACAAAATATGATTCCCTTCAACTAAATAAATTTAATATTCAATGCCCCTTCTCGCCGCCTCTTACAAAATCAAGCTCACTCGGACATATGTCACAAATTCTCTTATTGTACAACAACTTTCTCACGTATACATTAACATACACTCCTGGAAATGGAAAAAAGAACACATTGACACCGGTGTGTCAGACCCACCATACTTGCTCCGGACACTGCGAGAGGGCTGTACAAGCAATGATCACACGCACGGCACAGTGGACACACCAGGAACCGCGGTGTTGGCCGTCGAATGGCGCTAGCTGCGCAGCATTTGTGCACCGCCGCCGTCAGTGTCAGCCAGTTTGCCGTGGCATACGGAGCTCCATCGCAGTCTTTAACACTGGTAGCATGCCGCGACAGCGTGGACGTGAACCGTATGTGCAGTTGACGGACTTTGAGCGAGGGCGTATAGTGGGCATGCGGGAAGCCGGGTGGACGTACCGCCGAATTGCTCAACACGTGGGGCGTGAGGTCTCCACAGTACATCGATGTTGTCGCCAGTGGTCGGCGGAAGGTGCACATGCCCGTCGACCTGGGACCGGACCGCAGCGACGCACAGATGCACGCCAAGACCGTAGGATCCTACGCAGTGCCGTAGGGGACCGCACCGCCACTTCCCAGCAAATTAGGGACACTGTTGCTCCCGGGGTATCGGCGAGGACCATTCGCAACCGTCTCCATGAAGCTGGGCTACGGTCCCGCACACCGTTAGGCCGTCTTCCGCTCACGCCCCAACATCGTGCAGCCCGCCTCCAGTGGTGTCGCGACAGGCGTGAATGGAGGGACGAATGGAGACGTGTCGTCTTCAGCGATGAGAGTCGCTTCTGCCTTGGTGCCAATGATGGTCGTATGCGTGTTTGGCGCCGTGCAGGTGAGCGCCACAATCAGGACTGCATACGACTGAGGCACACAGGGCCAACACCCGGCATCATGGTGTGGGGAGCGATCTCCTACACTGGCCGTACACCACTGGTGATCGTCGAGGGGACACTGAATAGTGCACGGTACATCCAAACCGTCATCGAACCCATCGTTCTACCATTCCTAGACCGGCAAGGGAACTTGCTGTTCCAACAGGACAATGCACGTCCGCATGTATCCCGTGCCACCCAACGTGCTCTAGAAGGTGTAAGTCAACTACCCTGGCCAGCAAGATCTCCGGATCTGTCCCCCATTGAGCATGTTTGGGACTGGATGAAGCATCGTCTCACACGGTCTGCACGTCCAGCACGAACGCTGGTCCAACTGAGGCGCCAGGTGGAAATGGCATGGCAGTCCGTTCCACAGGACTACATCCAGCATCTCTACGATCGTCTCCATGGGAGAATAGCAGCCTGCATTGCTGCGAAAGGTGGATTTACACTGTACTAGTGCCGACATTGTGCATGCTCTGTTGCCTGTGTCTATGTGCCTGTGGTTCTGTCAGTGTGATCATGTGATGTATCTGACCCCAGGAATGTGTCAATAAAGTTTCCCCTTCCTGGGACAATGAATTCACGGTGTTCTTATTTCAATTTCCAGGAGTGTAGTTTTAATAAAATATCACATTCTCACTTCACATATGTCCTCCACTCACTCAGTCTCTCCAAAACACTGACACAATGAAAACGCTATGAAATAATAATTTTCCAAATTACTTTTAATTATGTCATAAATCTGTGGTAATGAAACTAAAGAAAATACCAGGAAATGAGATTCTATGAACCTATGCTCTTGGTTGTAGTTTCAGTTGATGCCATAGATGAACACATTCCGACTCTAACCCAGTTTAACAATGCCAGACGGTTAATATGTGCTTTAGATAAAACTTTATATCACCAAATGTATTGAAGTTATTAATTTGAAATTATAACAGTATGGTTGTGTTATCTACAGAATTTGGTATACTACGAAAAAATTTGATTAATATTTAATAGTACTTCTTCAGATTCGTAGAGAGTACTGGCACGCAGTGTTAGTCAAGTACAAGGCAAGGTTCGCTCGGTCCATTAGCCAGCGTCACCTGTGTCAGCGTGAGAACCAAAATCTGCTCTCTCTCCACTCAGCTCCACGGCAAGCTACGCTTTCAATGCAAGATGACAACTCTTAATAATTTGTTACGTTACATCGGCTTATATAAGGTTAAGCTCCGTTCACCTTACTTCACGAGAACTACACACACACACACACACACACACACACACACACACACACACACACACACAAAATTTACACACGAACGCTCGTAAGTTGAGTATTGTGAAACGGAGTCCCGATGGTCGGAAATTAATATTTCATGCCTTACGAATTCTGGAATGAGCAATGCGCGTGGGGAACGTGTTTGTAAACTGCATGTATTTCAATTTCATAGCAAACAACTGCTTTCCACATCCATGCTGTTGACTACCTAGAAAAACAATACGCAATCGTCTGTGATGTGTACGTAGTGGAGTTTAACACTGTTTACAGTTCACAACTGGCTATCGAAAATGGAGCACATGTTCTTCTATAATCTTTCGGGCATAGATTTAACGTATGTAGCAACAGGGTGTAGTGATCACAGTCCAACGAAGAAATAAAAGTTAATCAACACTCACCATTCTAACTGGAAGAAATTTGTCACAACCCATAGAGTGCTTTCAGGTGTTCAGTTGAGACGTTGATTCTATTTTGACACACGCTACTTTGACGCAGGGGTCTTCTTCAGGCGCTGCCAGACGTTTTGTCCTGTATGTTCGCTGCCTGGACTCCAAACAGACATTTTCTTATTTAAACATTTTATTCTATCTCTTGAGAGCTTTCGCTTTCCGCAGTCACAGATATGGTTGACCCATTTCTAACGAATTTATGTATAGCTGAGGGAGACTGGAGAATTTAGAATTTACTGTCGGCTGTAATAAGTTATTTATGATTCTGAGCTTGGATTTTGTTTTGAGACTGTGAAAAATTGTCGGTGTCGCTCCATGAGTTCGACTCCTGCCACCTCCTGCTACGCTGTTTGATTGCCATTTGTTTTTCTAAGATAGCACTGTTATTCCGTGAAACGCTTGTTCTTCTGGAAGAGCTCACAACAGCTTGTGTACGTCGTGCAACATAGGCGACAATTCGACGATTGTTCCCGTCACAGAGTTTAGTATCTGACAGTGATTCGGATTTGCCGCCAAGGCCCAGTATCGATATGGAGGTAAGATCCGAGAGCCACGTGCCTCGTACTACATCCACTGTCTGTAAATACCGCGACCCCGCACATGTGTATTTCTTTCATTTACCATCTGTACTGTACTGCACTGTACTATACAGTAGTAGTTCTTTGTATGCATCTTCCAAATCTCATCGAGCTACGTTACCTGCCGTCGTGAGGAAATTACATTCGCCCTTACGTTTCGCACACCAGTGTATTTCGTGCGAATATCTTTCGGCCATTCTCGGAGTGTGCCAAGGGCCAGCGTCTCGTCTGGATTATTCATTACGCCGAAATGCACTTAACACTGTCGTTTCCTTAACGGAATCTTATTGATTTAAGCAGTCAAATGGCTTTCCACAGATCATTGAAGCCAGTAAGCAAAAGCAACAGAGTTCAAAGAAAACCTTCACTGACGTCACGGATGGAGCACACGTCGTCTTCGCCAGCGCCGTCAGAGCTCCATAGGAAACCTCCCAGGATACAGGTGTTACGTTAGAGCGTGGGATTTCTAGCGCACTGAGAACTGTGTCACGTAAAGCGACTCTTAGGCCACGTGCCGAGGCATTATGCACAGGCTGAGAGGAAAAGCACAAGTCGCCTTTCATCAGCGCCAACAAACAAACTGGTCCGACGTCTGTTTAGGAAATCCATGGGTGGATGTCTGCACAGATAAGCGTATCGCCAGAGAACATCTTACGGGAATGGTGCAACGCTCTGCGATTAGACTATACAGGCTCCTATTCCGTAAACATATCAGTGGTTAGTAACTCTTTTTTTCGTTTTCCCGATATCCATCATTTGATTGCTTTGATCTGGACCGACACGACTTCGTTTCCTTCCAATCTCTTCACCTCAAATTAGCGCTTACTTCCAACGCCCTCAATTAATTGTTGTATTCATTCCATTCTCTGTCTTTCCCTACAATTTTTGCTCTCTCGTGTCTCCCTCTAGCAGCATGAAAGCTACTCCCTGATGTCTTAGCAAAAGTCCAGTCCGTTGTTTCAGTTTGTGTTTTGCGGAGAACCACCTAAATTCTTCGCTTAGCCTTCACTTAATTTGCAGCATACTTCTGTAATACTTCTCAGACACTTCCAGCCTCCTCTTTGCCACAGTCATGATTTACTTTCAAACATCTCTCTGGTTCAGATGAAATTCTCAGAAATTTCTTCTTTAAAAAAAGGTACCGGTAGAGTTATTGTAGAGAGGAATACCCTTTTTGTCCATTGATTTTTGTATTGCCAACGCTTGGTCCGTCGTTCGATCTATTTCTTCCAAGAGAGCAGAATTTGTTTACTTCATGTACTATCAGGTCCCGAATTCTAGTGTTTAGATTGTCGCTAATTTCATTTCTGTTGACTTTGGTACTTTCTTCTTTCCTTGGTTTCCTCCCAATTGATATTTTGTATTCGGTACTCTGTTTATCCCAATCAACAGGCCGTGCAATTCTTCATCACTCTCGTAGAAGGTAAAAATGACAGCGAATTTATTTCTTTGATATGATTCCATCCTGAATTTTAATCCCAATATTTGTTTTTTTTCCTTCAGTGGTTCTTCAGTATACAGATTAAACAATAGGGGAGAGTAACTACATCCCTGCGTTGCACCCTTCTTAACCAACTTGCACAATGTCTTGCTAACGGCTTGGGTCCATGGCTTCGTGGTGTCTGCGCCACACTGGAAACATACCATGAGTTCTTCCTAATTGAAATCGGGGCTCATCTGAAAAGGCCGCGGTTTCCTAGTACGAGGGCTGTCCAGAAAGTAAGTTACGATCGGTCGCGAAATGGAAAAGACTATGAAAATCCGATAAAGCTTTGCACAGATGCGTTGGGCAGTGTCTCTAGTATGACTCTAGGTAGAAATATGTCCCTCTTTTCATTCCTGAGCTCTTAGTGTCTCCCGCCAAGTACGAGGGCCTGGTGAGAATTTTCCCCTGAAGCTATGCAACCAACATTACATAACTGTCGTGCGGTTTCTTCTTCAAGACATTTGTCAGCCTCATTCTGCAGGGACAATGAAGATGTTCCTGCATCGTTTCAATTGGAAATGTTTGGTTACCCACAATACAGCCCGTAACTGTCTCCCACTGAGTTTCATCTCTGCTCAAACGAACCGCTGGCTATGAAGACAACATTTTGGCACAGACAACGAGCTTTAGGCCAGCGTAGAGAATTGGCGGAAAGCACTGGCGGCTGCCTTCTATGATGAGGGTATTGGAAAGTTAGTACAACGCTACGACGAATGTCTGAGTCAGAATGGCGAATACGTAGAGAAGTAGCTGAAAGGTGTAGCTAACTGTTACAAATGGTACATTTCTGATTTTTCACTGTGATTTTCATTTCGCGATCAATCGTAACTTACTTTGTGGACAGCCCTCGTACTATAAGGTTAAACCGATGTGGTCACGAGCCTAGGAGAGGCGCTGCAGGTGATGTCGTGCTGTTAGCAAAGGCACTCGCGTCGGTCGTCTGCTGCCGTAGCCAATTGACGCCAAATTTCGCCGCACTGTCCTAGCCGATACGTTAGTCATACGCCTCACATTGATTTCTGCAGTTACTTCACGCAGTGTTGAGTTTCTGTTAACACTGACAACTCAATGCAAACGCCGCTGCTCTCGGTCGTTAAGTAAAGGCCGTCGTCCACTGCGTTGTCCGTGGTGAAATGTAACGCCGGAATAATGAGTTCGCCAATGATTTCCGAAACTGAATGTCCCATGCGTCTAGCTTCAATTACCATTCCGCGTTCAAAGTCTGTGAATTCCAGTCGCTGCGGCCATAATTGCGTCGAAAACCTCTCCTCAAAAACCACCTGAGTGCAAATGACAGCTCCACCAATGCACTGCCCTTTTGTACCTCGTGTACGAGATACTACCGCCATCTGTATATGTGCATATCGCTATCCAATGAATTCTGTCATATCAGTGTATAAACACCCGGCAGAATGCAGTTTGCGATCACTCGCACTGAATGGTGACGCATAGACCCGTAGAACACACAGGCGGTACTTGTGGCTGATGACCGCGGAGTTTAGAAAGTGAACGTCCAGCCAGAAGCAAAGCCCAGAGCGTAGCGTTATTGTGCAGTCGTTTTACCCGTGCGCGAACAGTGCAGGGAGCAACCTATCGAAGGCTTTAGAGAGTAGACGTTAGGTAACACAGCTCGATGAAATTTGGACGTACCATACAAAGAACTACACTGAAGAGCCAAAGAAACTGGTTACACCTGCCTAATATCGTGTAGGGCCGCCTCGAGCGCGCAGATGTGCCACAACACGACATATCATGGACTCGACTAATGTCTGAAGTAGTGCTGGAGGGAACTGACACCATGTAACCTGCAGGGCTGTTCATTAATCCGTAAGAGCACGAGAGGGTGGAGATCTATTCTGAACAACACGGTATCCCAGATATGCTCAATAATGTTCACGTCTGGGAAGTCTGGCTCCAGGAACACTCTTCTGAGTTTAAACACCTTCGCTGCCAACCACTTTCTAGCAGTTCTGGAAGTGTGGGATGTCACCTGTCAGAGGTATCTTTCACCGGTCGAGTCGTATCTTGAGTTATTAGGGGTCCCATGTCAGTCCAACTGCACACGCCCCACACTAGTACAGAGCCACCACCAGCTTGAAGAGTCCCCTGCTGACATGCAAAGTCCATCGATTCATGCGGTTGTCTCCATAGTCATACACGTCCATCTGTTCGATACAATTTGAAACGATACTCGCCCGACCAGGCAACATGTTTCCAGTCATCAACAGTCCAATGTCGGAGTTGACGGGTCCAGACGAGGCGTATAAGTCTTACGTCGTGCGGCCACCAAGGGTACATGGCGGGATGGATCACTTCGGCTCCGAAAGCCCGTATCTATGATGTTTCGTTGAATGGTTCGCACACTGCCACTTGTTGATGGCCCAGCGTTGAAATCTGCAGCAATTTCCGGAAGTGATGCACTTCTGTCACGTTGAACGATTCTCTTCAGTCGTCGTTGGTCCGGTTCTTGAAGGTACTTTTTCCGGCCGCAGCGACGTCGGAGATTTGATGTTTTACCAGACTGCTGATATTCACGGTACACTCGTGAAATGGCCGTACGGAAAAATCCCCACTTCACCGCTACGTCGGAGATGCTGTGTCCCATCACTGGTGAGGCGACTATAACACCACGTTAAAAGTCACTTAAATCTTGATAAACTGTCACTGTAGCTACAGTAAGCGATCTAACAAATGCGCCGGACACTTGTTGTCTTACATAGGCATTGCCGACCGCAGCGCCGTATTCTTCCTGTTTACGTATCTCTGTATTTGGGTACGCATGCCTATACCAGTTTCTTTGGCGCTTCAGTGTACTACTGCAGTACAGTACAGGAGGTAAATGAAAGAAATACACAATGAGACGAACGGAAACCACACTTTTATTCAAAGAGAGTGATTACAGTGAAGTCACCACGATCCATGCGGCCCGTTGGACATTATAAAAGACGGGACATGGTCCTAAATAGCGTGTGTGATGTTCACGGACAGCACTGCATACTCTACAACGTGCCCCCGTGCTGACCACAATGGTGGTAAGGAGTTTTTCTCTCAGAAGGTTCCATCCCTCTGCCAGCGCGGCTGACAATTGCTGGATGGCTGTTGATGCATGTGCACGTACTGCGGTACGTCTCCACGAGGCATCCAGCACGTGCGGTATGCCCTTAGGTTAGTTAGGTTAACGTAGTTCTAAGTCTAGGGGACTGATGACCACAGATGTTAAGCCCCATAGTGCTTAGAGCCATTTGAACCATTTGAAATCTTGATAACCTGCCATTGTAGCCGCAGTAACCGATCTAACTACTGCGCCAGACACTTGTTGCCTTATACAATACAGGCACTGCCGATCGCAGCGCCGCGTTCTGTCTGTTTAGATATTTCTGTGTTTGACTACACATGCCTATTACAGTTTCTTTGGCGCTTCAGTGTGAAACGTCCCCTTTTGAACAATTATACATGACTGTGCTTAGACTGACACACAATATTTTTAGCGCAACGCAATCTGACTTTCAAAAATCCCTACAAAAGAATGGCCCTGACTAACATTAACCTATACGTTTCACAAATCACTTACCTCACAAAAATCTTGGTTACTCGAGCTACTGCAATAAAGCGAGCGCCACTACTGCCAGCTAAATAAAAGATTCAAACTACAGAAGGCACTAACTACTGATAGGCATAGTTAGCAAATGAAAGAATTTAATTCAGAACAAACACTGTATTTACCTTAATAGTCATAATATATATAGCAGTTCATGACAGTCTTACATATTTCAAAACTCCGCCATCTCTCTCCCCACATCCATCACTGCTGGCGGCTCACCTCCAACTGCGCAACGCTACGCGCTGTTAACATCCAGCTGCCCAATACTACAATGGCAGACAACAATGCAAACTAGCCACAGACTGCACACAGCACAGCCAGTGATTTTCATACAGAGCACTACGTGGCGTTACCAATAAGAAAACCTAAACAGCCTACTTACATAGCCCCCATGCTCCCCACAAAAAATTTTACAAATTGTTTTGGGCACTGGCCAATACATATTTGTGAAAAATTTTTTCACAATTACAGTAACAAAGAAATCATATGCACACATAAACAGCCTACTTACAAGTGTAGATTTTATACCGCTACTTGAATACAATGTTGATTACCACTTCCCCAGTGATTTCACAAATGGCGAAGGGGTGTTTTTTTTGTGAAATCTTATGGACTTAACTGCTAAGGTCATCAGTCCCTAAGCTTACACACTACTTAAACTAAATTATCCTAAGGACAAACACACACACCCATGCCCGAGGGAGGAGTCGAACCTACGCCGGGATCAGCCGCACAGTCCAGGACTGCAGCGCCTTAGACCGCTAGGCTAATCCCGCGCGGCGGGTGTTTTGTATCGCTAGTGACTTACTAGATTGCAATTCTTCCAAAGGTCTATTTAAACTCTGACTATAATACTGGATCCCTTATATCTTCCATATCGACTGCAATTAATTCCTCGATCACGCCCAACAGACAAGTTGACGCTTTCAACGTACTCTGTCCTCTGCGCGTGACAGTGTACTTGGCATGTTGCGTCAAGAAGAGGGACCTAACGAGTCTACAACCGCAAAGTCGGCCAAGAACGCTGGGGTCGGCTGTTGGCTTGACGTGGTAACTATTGACAGCCCACCGCGGCACGCTTCATCCCGGCTGCTGCCGATGCGTCAGCCTGCTGGTTCGACGGCCTCTGACTAATGCAGCCACCGGGCGAGGTGGCGCAGTGGTTAGCACACTGGACTCGCATTCGGGAGGATGACTGTTCAAATCCTCGTCCGGCCATCCTGGTTTAGGTTTTTCTTGATTTCCCTAAATCGCTTCGGACAAATGCCGGGATGGTTCCTTTGAAAAGGCACGGCCGGCTTCCTTCCCTAATCCGATGGAAACGATGACCTCGCTGTTTGGTTCCCTCCCCAAAAGTCAACCAACCAATTAATACAGGCTAGGTGCCGCGGAGGAACGAAACGAAACCAACAGTCCCACCTGTGGGCTAGGGATGGCGGTTATCGCTGAAACGACAGGTTTCCTGTTATATATATTGCAATCCAGTTTAAACTGACTGTCAAAACCACTCGTAATAACCGGTTCCAGAAATAACCGAGTTTCGGTTTTTCATTTCTATTATTTCCTGTGATAGAAGTAGAAATCGAACAAAAATTCGAAAAAAATTTGAGTCACTCAGTTTCAAGATATGTAGAACCAAAATATCAAATTAAATAGGCAAATAAAAGAAAACTTAGTATATCCACCGTTCTCTGTTTGTTCCGATAAGTGATAAGTGACTGTTTTTTCTTTTATTTTTAATAAAATGAATTTTAACCGTCTGCTGTTTATTTTCCCATTAGTCATCTACCGGTTTTGGTTATTGACAGTGACCCAGAATGTAGGGTGCAACGGATTAGTTAAAACATCCCATATTCTTTTGAAGCTGAACCGAAATTATCCACAACCGTACAACCAATTTGTCTTGGAACACAGACAGTCATATTTTATGTCAAACGCACAGACACCAGAAGAGAAACAAGACAGCGTCAGCCAGTCCAGAAGTTTCAGCATTTTCGTAACGCAGTCTCCCGTGGATGAAACGAACCTGTGGCCATTCGTGCTGCCCTTCTTTGTGTACGGTCAAAATTCCTCAGTCTAATTTATAGTGCAGAAGAACGTCGCAACCGCTTCAGCGGTGAATCGCGGTTCTGCACTACTCGGATAACCATCTGAGGCGAGTACGGCGGCAAACTGTGAACAGGAACCGTTCTTCCTATGCTTTTTGGGAAAGTTACAGCGATGTTTCTCCTGAAGTCATGCAGTGAGGGACATCAGGTATGTCGTCAGATCGTGGCTTGCAGTGATTGGGAAAATTCTGACAGCACGGTGGTACGTCACGTACTTCACGTGTTGCCGCTCATGCGACAGTAGTGTGGTGCCAATTTTCAGCAGGACAATGCTCGTCCACACATGGTACGTGTATCTATGAACTGTCTGCGTGATCGTGAGGTACAGCAAGATCCCCGGATCTGTCCTTGTCAGAAACGATTCCTTTCTTTATACATAGCGATTTTTATAGGGTCCATCTTATCCCGTAAACTGATGAATCAGGCCCATACAACTATGGATCACTCATACATATTTTCAGTTTATCATATCTCTTATATTTTAAGTGGCAGTACCTCAATAATATGTTTTACTTAAGTTTATACGACCCTCTATAAGAACATACATTCAGAAGTGAAGAAAAGTTGAAAAACACACAAATTTTATGCTGAAGAAAGAAAGTGGACGAACGCTTCCGGGCTTAAACTAAGATTAAATACGCTAAAAACGTCAGCATTACTGTGTTTGTTAAGTTACTCCGTACTGTAGCGTTAAGTTACGCTCACATTATTATAAATTATCATTTATAAAATAAATATTATAAATTGTTACACTACTGGCCATTAAAATTGCTACACCACGAAGATGACGTGCTACAGACACGAAATATAACCGACAGGAAGAAGATGCTGTGATATGCAAATGATGAGCTTTTCAGAGCATTCACACAAGGTAGGCGCCGGTGGCGACACCTACAACGTCCTGACATGAGGAAAGTTTCCAACCGATTTCTCATACACAAACAGCAGTTGACCGGCGTTGCCTCGTGAAACGTTGTTGTGATGCCTCGTGTAAGGAGGAGAAATGCTTACCATCACGTTTCCGACTTTGATAAAGGTCGGATTGTAGCCTATCGCGATTGCGGTTTATCGTATCGCGTCATTGCTGCTCGCGTTGTCGGGATCCAATGACTGTTAGTAGAATATGGAATCGGTGGGTACAGGGGGAGGGGGGGTGGTAATACGGAACGACGTGCTGGATCCCAATGGCCTCGTATCACTAGCAGTCGAGATGACAGGCATCTTATCCGCATGGCTGTAACGGATCGTGCAACCACGTCTAGATCTCTGAGTCAACAGATGGGGACGTTTGCAAGACAACAACCATCTGCACGAACAGTTCGACGACGTTTGCAACAGCATGAACCATCAGCTCGGAGACCATGGCTGCGGTTACCCTTGACGCTGCATCACAGACTGGAGCGCCTGCGATGGTGTACTCAACGACGAACCTGAGTGCATGAATGGCAAAACGTCATTTTTTCGGATGAATCCAGGTTCTGTTTACAGCATCATAATGGTCGCATCCGTGTTTGGCGACATCGCGGTGAACGCACATTGGAAGCGTGTATTCGTCATCACCATACTGCCGTATCACCCGGTGTGTTGGTATGGGGTGCCATTGGTTACAAGTCTCGGTCACCTCTTGTTCGCATTGACGGCACTTTTAACAGTGGACGTTACATTTCAGATGTGTTACGACACGTGGCTCTACCCTTCATTCGATCCCTGCGAAACCCTACTTTTCAGCAGGATAATGCACGACCGCATGTTTCAGGTCCTGTACGGGCCTTTCTGGATACAGAAAATATTCGACTGCTGCCCTGGCCAGAACATTCTCCAGATCTCTCAGCAATTGAAAACGTCTGGCCAGTGGTGGCCGAGCAACTGGCTCGTCACAATACGGCAGTCACTACTCTTGATGAACTGTGGTATCGTGTTGAAGCTGCATGGGCAGCTGTACCTGTACACGCCATCCAAGCTCTGTTTGATTCAATGGCCAGGCGTATCAAGGCCGTTATTACGGCCAGATGTGGTTGTTCTGGGTACTGATTTCTCAGGATCTATGCATCCAAATTGTGTGAAAATGTAATCACATGTCAGCTCTAGTATAATATATTTGTCCAATGAATACCCGTTTATCATCTGCATTTCTTCTTGGTGTAGAAATTTTAATGGCCAGTAGTGTATATTTTAAGCGGCTGTACCTCAATAATATGTTGTACTTAATTTTATACGACGCTCTATAAGAACATAATTTCAGAAGCGAAGAAAAGTTCAAAAGCACACAAATTTTATGCTGAAGAAAGAACGTGGACCAACGCTTCCGCACTTAAACTAAGATTAAATACGCTGAAAACGTCAGCAATATTGTGTTTGTTACGTTACTCCGTACGTAAGAATTTAATTACGCTCACACTATTAGCATTTATATTATATTGTAGACAACGCAAATCCTTCAAGTTATGTGATAAGTACATGAATAAATATCATACTAAATTCGTACCAGTACAGACCCCTTAACAAACGAAATGTTATTTCGAAAATATAACCAAAACTTACATATTGGAATGACTAGTTGGCTCTGCTTGCTCACCTTGAGGGAACGAAATTGCTCCTTGAAGTACACAAAGCCGCGTGGAGTGGCCGCGCGGTTAGAGGCGCCATGTCACGGACTGCACGACCACTTCCGCTGGAGGTTCGAGTCCTCCCTCGGGCATGGGTGTGTGTGTGTTGTTCTTAGCATAAGTTAGTTTAAGTAGTGTGTAGGTCTAGGGACCGATGACCTCAGCAATTTGGTCCCTTAAGAACTGACACACTTTTGAACATTTGAAATACACAGATACGAAGCAGCTTGAGACTACGGTGGTTTCTCCTTCGTGAATCACAGAACAGACTGGTACCTCCAAGACGACATTTATAAGTTTCTGTCTCATACTAGGTCTGTTCGAAAAATTTCGGAACTTTGTCCACAAATTTTTTCTAGTCTTACCTTTCAAAAAAATATTCAAATGTGTGTGAAATCTTATGGGACTTAACTGCTAAGGTCATCAGTACCTAAGCTTACGCACTACTTAACCTAAATTATTCTAAGGACAATCACACACACCCATGCCAGAGGGAGGACTCGAACCTCCGCCGGGACCAGCCTCACAGTCCATGACTGCAGCGCCTTAGACCGCTCGGCTAATCTCGCGCGGCTGGCTTACCTTTCACTTATTGCGCATTGTCTCCTTAAATACTATGCTGCACAACTGACACACCGCTCACAACTTCCGGAAACAGTCCTGGTACGCCTGTTGATGGATCGCGCGAAGCGCCGTCGGCGAATTTTCTTTTATCCTGTCTAGCGTTGCAAATCTTCGCCCATTCATACTGGGTTTCCAACTTTGAAAATTAAAAAAAATATCCGCAGGGAGCAGGTCTGGAGAGTACGGAGGATGAGGCAGTAAAGCGACTTCGTGTTTTGTGCAATAGTGACGCACCAACAAGGATGAATGTGCGAGTGCGTTATCGTGATGCAAGAGCCACGAATTGTCTCGCCACAATTCAGTCTATTGTCTTCTCAAATTTTCTTGCAGGAGTCGCAGCATGTCCCGATGGTACCTCCGATTTACAGTTTGTCCCTGTGGCACGAATTCATGATGAACTAATCCTTCAAAGTCAAAGAAAACTGTTGTGGAGCGGCAAGACAGCCAATCCACTATGACAGGTAGCCGAAAGGCACGCGTTTAAGCTCACGCAGGCTGGCGTGAGGTCTGGAAAATGTCAAGGAATTGAGACTAGCAAAAAAGGTACGTAGCTTCTGGAATACTTAACTTTAATCCATAATTGGTGAACATCGGTCTGACGGTACATGCATCACAAGATAAATAGCAAATGATAATGGCGCCTTGCTAGGTCGTAGCAAATGACGTAGCTGAAGGCTATACTAACTATCGTCTCGGCAAATGAAAGCGTAATTTGTCATTGAACCATCGCTAGCAAAGTCGGCTGTACAACTGGGGCGAGTGCTAGGGAGTCTCTCTAGACTAGACCTGCCGTGTGGCAGCGCTCGGTCTGCAATCACTGATAGTGGCGACACGCGGGTCCGACGTATACTAACGGACCGCGGCCGATTTAAAGGCTACCACCTAGCAAGTGTGGTGTCTGGCGGTGACACCACAAAAACTATCACCATGGCTTTGATATTTGACCTGACCTGGCAAGCTTTTTTTGGACTTGAAGAACCCTTCCGACTCATTGTGAAGATTGAACCTTGGTCATAAAATCATAACCGTAGACCCATGTCTCATCACCAGTTCCTTTTTAAGGAACATCTCACTCACACGATCGAAACGCTCTTCACAGATTTCGAGGCGAAGGTCTTTCTGGTCTAGACTCATGAGCCGTGGGACAAACTTGTTGGCAATACTATGAATTCCAAGATGCTGTGTCAGGATGTCATGACATGATCGAACTGAAATTTAACATTCTTCTGCAGTCTCTCGGACAGCCTGTCTTCGGTTGGCACGCATACGAGTCTCTCGAACGAGGGTCATCTAACTTCCCGCCGTTTTTTAACCCTGTGAACCATTAGTAACACCGAGTACGGCTTAAGCACTCATCACCGCAGGTTTCCTGCATCATTTAGTGTGTCTCAGTAAAGATTTTCTTGAATTTAGTGCAAAATTCAACATACAAAGGAAAACTGATTTCATTTTACAATGTCCGTTCCTTCAGATATGCATACCCGAAGTAGCAGGCGTTGTTGACGATCAACAGCTGTAGTAAATAGTATGAAATTTATTCGCGGATGGCGAGTTCTTTGACACCAGCTATGTTAGATATAGATATACAACCTATTCGTCGCACATGAAAACTTGTGCTGGGCCGGCACTCGGACCCGCAGTTCCCCCTTACCGCGAGCGGCAGCCTTAGCCACTTACGCTACCGGTGAAAAGTCCCCAAAACGATCCAGACCGCCATGTCACACACGATGTCTACAGCCAGTAATGCTCGCACGTTACGAGATTTCTGCAACAAGGAGAATGAGACTACAAGCAATTAAGATCAACGTTATTATTGTCGAGAATTGTAAGAATGATTTAATTTTACAACCTACAGTTAAATCAGTGTTACAAGCCTCGACGTGCAAAAACGACGATAACAACACTACTCTTAATTCGGTGCAGTCTCTTCTGGCGAGCGTGCACGGATAGCCGAACTCGTTAAGGCGACGGCTCGCGATAAGCGGGAAATGGGGGTTCGAATCCCGGTTCGGCACAAATTTTCATGTGTCAAAAATATAGCTGATGTCAAAGAATTTACTATCAGCGAAAAAGTTCGTACTATACATCGTGTTTCCGTAACAGAGTGCAAAAATTTAATAGGATATAGAGAATGGTCCACTGAACCATTTGAGCCGGCCGCGGTGGTCGAGCGGTTCTAGGCGCTTCAGTCCGGAACCACGCTACTGCTACGGTCGCAGTTTCGAATCCTGCCTCTGACATGGATGTGTGTGATGTCCTTAGGTTAGTTAGGTTTAAGTAGTTCTGAGTCTAGGGTGACCTCAGATGTTAAGTCCCATAGTGCTCAGAGCCATTTGAACCAATTTGAGGAGGGAACCCCGGGTGGGAGAAGCCAGTTTGAGATATGGAAGTAAACTTGTCTACCGCTTTGTCTAGCATTACTGTTTTCCAGGTTATTTACAACTAACATGAGTAAAAGTTATACGTACTACGCCGTTAATTTTCCTGCAAGGAAACAGGGAGGACGCGCCATGTCTTCTACCTGGCGGTCTGAATGGAAGTTGAGGTCCCATTCAGTGGCCTGCGAAGTCACTTGACCTGAATCTCCTTGATTACTTGCTACGGGGATATCTAAAGTCACTTGTCTATGTGACCCCAGTGGATACGGAGATGGAATTTGTTGCCAGAATTGTAGCTGCCTGTGATGTGATTCGAAACGCACCAGAGATATCTGTCAGGGTGCGTCAGAATCTTGTTCACAGAAGTCATGCTTCCATTGGCCGTCAGTTTCAGCACACTCTGTAAAATACCGTACAAATGGCAAGTTCCTTTGTGTGAATAATTGTATTTGCAGTTAATTGTAGGTAATGTGATTTTATTCCTATTAGGCCCTTAAGCTGGCTTCTCTGAACCCAGATTCCCTACCGCAAATTGTTCAATGGAGCATCCTCTATGTCCTGTTAAATTTTTTCCGCTCTTGCGGAATCACTCTGTATGCGAAGAAAATTTTTGCACTAAATATGCCGATATCTGCAACACTTCCACGCGCCTACTTCGGAGAGTGATGTATACGTCCTTCTAAATACTAATATGTTTTGCACGAAGAGATTACCTCGGCTTGGACTGAAAGGCCCTCAGCGTTTTGTTTGTTCACGGGGCTACGATTATGGTAATCACACAGCTGCAGAGGGTTGCGTAGCGCTTGCCAGTCGCTTTTATAGACTCTTTCTGAGAAACTGTTTTATTCCCCCACGTTACGCAAACCCTCCACGAGGCTGAATTTCTTTCTGACGCGCAAGCCTGACCATTCGCAGCGGCAAGAGGTCGTTCACCCCTCTAAAGACTCGGGGAAGTCCGCCGGGACGTACCAGGAAAGCCGCGCGAGTCGCTCCTCGGTGTGGTTCTCAGCGTCAAAGCCAAAAACACTCCGCAGGTCACCTTACGGTGTATGGCGGAGGGTACTTCTGGTGCACTATTGAGAAAATTTAGAGAACCGGCTGGTCGTAGGTTGTGTTCCAAAAATGAACAGCATAAAGACAGAAGTGATGACACTTTCTCCAGGATTTGACCATTTTTCAGCACAATGCTCAAACACGTACAGTGCAATCTGTTACTGATTTGTTTGACTGAAGGGGCTGCTAAGTGCTATACCATCTACTGCACTCCCCTGACTCAAGCCCTCGTGAGTTCAACTAGATTTCTGAACTGAAAGAAACACTTCACGGCATTCTCATCAGAACTGCTACAAATTCGCCGCTCGAACTGTTAACACAACAGGCACTGCCAAGAGTATCAAAATGGTTCAAATGGCTCTGAGCACTATGGGCCTTAACTTCTAAGGTCATCAGTCTCCTAGAACTTAGAACTACTTAAACCTAACTAACCTAAGGACACCACACACACCCATGCCCGAGGCAGGATTCGAACCTGCGACCGTAGCGGTCGCGCGGTTCCAGACTGTAGCGCCTAGAACCTCCCGGCCACCGCTGCCGGCGCCAAGAGTATCCTACGACTTCCTTATCACTGGCAACGGGTTATACACAATGGTGCTGACTACTTTGAAGGTCAGTAAAACTTTGAAACACGTATCTATTTTGTACGAGCTGTAAATAAAGTTGCCACTATTAAAGATCCAACCCTCGTATAAAGCATTGATGCCCAAACCGTTATAGGCACTGAAAGCTGGCTAAAGCCGGAGATAAGTTCAGCCGAAATTTTTGCGAAGAACCTAACGGTGTTCCGAAAGGATAGGCTAAACACGGTTGGCGGTGGCGTTTTTGTTGCTGTTAGAAGTAGTTAATCTTGTCGCGAAATTGAAGTAGATAGTCCCTGTGAGTTAGCATGGGCAGAGGGCATTGTTGGCAACCAGAATAAAATAATAATTGGATCCTTTTACCGATCTCCCAATTCAGACGATACAGTTACTGAAAGGTTCAAAGAAAACTTGAGTTTGATTTCAAACACGTACCCAACTCATACGATTATAGTTGGTGGTGAGTTTAACTTACCCTCGACATGTTGGCGAAAATACATTTTTAATTCCGGATGTACGCATAAAACATCATCCGAAATTGTGCTAAACGCATTGTCTGAAAATTATTTCGCGCAGTTAGTTCATGAGCCCACGCGAATAGTAAAAGGTTGTGTAAACACATTTGACCTCTTAGCAACAAATAATCGTGAGTTAAAAACGAGCTCAAAACGGGTACAGGGATTAGTGAACACAGGGATGTCGTAGCGAGACTGAATATTGTAACCCCCAAACCCTCCAAGGGTAAACGAAAAATATACCTATTCAAAAATGCAAATAAACATTCACTTGAAGCCTTCCTAAGAGACAATCTCCATTCTTTCCAAATTGATAAGTGTAGATCAGATGTGGCTTCAGTTCAAAAAAATAGTATCGACAGCAATTGAGAGATTTATACCTAATAAATTAACAAACGACGGAGCTTATCTTCCTTGGTACACTAAACGGCTTAAAACACTATTGCAGAAACAACGAAGCATATATGCCAAATCTAAACAGACGCAAAATCCCCAAGATTGACGATCTTTTACAGAAGCTCGAAATTTAGCGCGGACTTCAATGCGATATGCTTATAATAGTTTCCACAACGAAACTTTGTCTCGAAACCTGGCAAAAAATCCAAAAAGATTCTGGTCGTATGTGAAGTATGTTAGCGGCAAGAAACAATCAACGCCTTCTTTGCGCGATAGCAATGGAGATACTATCGAAGACAGTGCTGTCAAAGCAGAGTTACTAAACACAGCCTTCCGAAATGCCTTCACAAAAGAAGACGAAGTAAATATTCCAGAATTCGAATCGAGAGCAGCTGCCAACATGAGTAACGTCGAAGTAAATGTCCTCGGAGTAGTGAAGCAACTTAAATCACTTAATAAAAGCAAGTCTTCTGGTCCAGACTGTATACCAATTACGTTACTTTCAGAATATGCTTATGCATTAGCTTCATACCTAACAATAATATGCAACCGTTCGCTCAACGAAAGACCCGTACCCAAAGACTGGGAAGTTGTACAGGTCACACCAATATTCAAGAAAGGTAGTAGGAGTAATTCACTAAGTCACAGGCTCATATCATTAACGTAGATATGCAGCAGGATTCTGGAACATATATTGTGTTCGAACATTATGAATTACCTCGAAGAAAACGGTCTATTGACACACAGTCAACATGGGTTTAGAAAACATCGTTCTTGTGGAAAACAGCTAGCTTTTTATTCGCACGAAGTGTTGAGTGCTATTGACAAAGGATTTCAGATCGATTCTGTATTTATGGATTTCCGGAAGGCTTTTGACACTACGCCACGAAAGCAGCTTCTAGTGAAATCGCGTGCTTATGGAATATAGTCACAGTTATGTGACTGGATTTGTGATTTCCTGTCAGAGAGGTCACAGTTCGTAGTAACTGACGGAAAGTCACCGAGTTAAACAGAAGCGATTTCAGACGTTTCCCAAGGTAGTGTTATAGGCCCTTTGCTGTTCCTTATCTACTGTATATCAACGATTTGGGAGACAGTTTGAGCAGCCGATTAGGTTGTTTGCAGATGACTCTGTCGTTTATATTCTGATGAAGTTATCAGAAGATCAAAACAAATTGCCAAATGATTTAGAAAATATCTGAATAGTGCGAAAATTGGCAGTTGACCCTAAATAACGAAAAGTGTGAGATCATCCAAATACTGGTAAAAGGAACTAGTTAATCTTCGGTTACACGATAAATCAGTCTAATCTAAAAGCCGTAATTGTAACTAAATACCTAGGTATTAGAATTGCGAACAACTTAAATTGGAAGGAACACATAGAAAATGTTGTGGGGAAGACTAACCAAAGACTGCGTTTTATTGGCAGGACACTTAGAAAATGTGACAGATCTACTATGGAGGCTGCCTACACTACGCTTGTCCGTCCTCTTTTAGAATACTGCTGCTCGGTGTTGGATCCTTACCAGATGTGGCTGACGGAGTACATCGAAAAAGATCAAAAAAGGGCAGAACGTTTTGTATTATCGCAAAATATGAGGGAGAGTGTCACAGAAATGATACAGGATTTGGGTTGGACATCATTAAAAGAAAGGCGTTTTTCGTCGCGGCGGAATCTTCTCACGAAATTCCAATCACCAACTTTATCCTCAGAATGCGAAAATATTTTGTTGACACCGACTTACACAGGGAGAAACGATCACCACGATAAAATAAGGGAAATCAGAGCTCGTACGGAAATATGTAGGTGTTCGTTCTTTCGGCGCGATGTGCGAGATTGGAATAATAGAGAATTGTGAAGGTGGTTCGATGAACCCTCTGCCAGGCACTAAAATGTGATTTGCAGGGTATCCATGTAGATGTAGATGTAGATATTTTCCTTTATGATGTCAGCAAGATCACTGATACTTAACACTTGTAAAAGAAGCTAGGCTGGAGAAGCTTCCAGTGCGAAATAGCGGATTATGAATGCTTCCCGAAGGAACTAAACGTGGCAGCAAAAACAGTCCGTGGATGACTGTACACCAGATGTCATTAGAAATTCGGTGGACTAGTGGGTCAGTTTGTTTCGCCTCGAGATCACCAAATGCTCAGTGCACAAAATCTCCTCCTTCGATTGAGGTACTTAAATTATTTCCATGTACTGTTTCTAAAAAGTGCTTTTATATCAGGTTTCTTTGGATTAAAACGAGACATAATTTCGAAAAAGGAGACCAAAAGCGAATACTTTAAGCATCCAGTGACAAATAGTAGAATAAATACAACTGAAATGATTTCAAGAATTTTTTTAATGTAGTCGCAACTGTTATGTTACTGAAAAATTAATTTACAGAAATAAAGCAGTTTCAGCCAGCGAACAGTCTGTAAGATGTCGATCGAGTGCCCGCTATGCTATCAATATTTGAAGGAGCGGCGAATTCCAGAGAGCCTTATGTATCACACCTTTCAGACACACGACGGAGAGCTATTGTGTAACTTCTTGAGTGTGTTTTTCACATCGGGCTGGTGAACCGGACAGTCAATCCTGATAGCAGGTAACATGTGCCTGGTGGATTGCGTTCACAGTCAGTGGGAATACCGGAAGCGGGTCAAGGACAAGTCGACCCACAAGGCGATTTCAAACTCACCCTTGTGCACTGTTCGAGTCATCCCAGCTAACGCAGTAATCCCCTTGGAACTGTAATGCAGGCAGAGCGCTCCTAACATTGGCCGCTGATGAGCGATGCATCTCTATCAGAGCTGTGATGGACAGTAATAGGCAAAGTGGCGATCTCGTTACGACACACGGATCATATTCCGTAAGGGTCAGGGATCAAATACTCCTCCGGTTATTCAGATTAAGTTTCTTCCAGTGGTTTCCCTAAACGCCTGGCACAGTTTCTTACAACGGCTATCGATGCTTTCTTTTCACATCAACTATAATGACCTCGTATTAGACGTGGACTTTGAATGAAGAGTGGAAATGTCAAACTTACTAAAGATCACATTTGTCGGAAGAATCAGAAATGTATCTCTTTTTGTACATAATTTATTTGTATCAAAAGAACTGAGAAGATATTATGATACCACAGAATTATGCGGCTCACGTCATCACTTAAAAAGAATAATGTTACAAATTTGGAAGTAAATAATTCTAACTCATTGAAGTGTGGGTTCATGGTGAAACATTTTATATTGCATTTCCTAAAAGAAACACTTTTTTAGCCTTCTTTCACATAATTTCTTATTACCGTACGACTTTGGATTCGTGTTACAAGCCCATTTCCCAATATGCAACTGGTTCCAATGACAAGGACCAAGCAAAGATAAACATATCAACTCAATTTATCGATTCTTGACTTAAAAACATAGTTATCTCTGTTGATAATTTTGACACAGTTACATACGGATTTACAAAATACATTAGAAGAGCATTTACGAGAACACTGATTAACCACACACTGGAGTAGAATTATGCACAGGAATGACATTTTTTTCTAGATCCCATATCGGTGAACTGATTGGTTCTAAGGGCCAGTAAGAAAGTTTTGGTTTAAAGTGTCCTTGATACTGAGGCACTACATTTTACTTGTGATAATGCAAGTACAGAAACACAGCAGTAATATTTTAACTAGTAGAACTGTAGTAAAAAAATAATGTCTCACAACTTTAAAATTATTACCAGGGGATAACAAAATTAAATACAAGAAACAATCTTTCAGTATTGACTTCTTTTTCTTGCACAACTCCATTCTTGGGATCAAATATTCCGAAGTTTACTGTAGAAGTCCCGCTGATATCGAGGAAATTGCGTTTCATAACATTTTCCAAAAAAATGGCTCTGAGCACTATGGGACTTAACATCTGACGTCATCAGTCCCCTAGAACTTAGTACTACTTAAACCTAACTAAACTAAGGACATCACACACATCCATGCCCGAGGCAGGATTCAAACCTGCGACCGTAGCGGTCGCGCGGTACCAGACTGAAGCGCCTAGAACCGCTCGGCCACACCGGCCGACTAACTTTTTCCAATCACAGTTTGTTTCCTCTGTTCATTTCCCCAACTCTTTTTAACCGTTTCTGAAATATAGATTATTTCCTTCCATGACAAGAATATTTTACTGATACAGACTCAAGCCTGTCGCACAAACTGTACATCAACTATATGGTGAAGATGTTGGCGCATGACAAGAGGGAAGCATTGCTTGGCACCAAGACCGTGGGCCATCTAACAATTAAATAATGTTTTAAGTTCTTCCCCAGATTTTGGCACTTGAAACAGGTCTAGGAACATGCAACAGAGTACCGAGAACACAACAGCACTGTAAACACGTTTTCTGAAAAAATGGCACTTAGACTGTTTGACATTTCCACTCTTCGAAAGGTATCGGTCAAAATCATACCAGTGACAGTTACGTTAACTTTAGGCTCAGCGTTTCGGTACAGTGGTCTCTTTATCAGGCCAAATGTAAAGCTAAGTAAGACACGCAGTAAGGCAACAAGACAGATCAAATATGTTTTACTCCATTCCAAAACGTCTGTGATCTCCTTCCGGGTTTATATACCGCTTAGTCGGATGATAGCAATCCAAGAAAAGCACAAGAGAAAAATAAAATCATCCTCAGCATATTGCACCTACGAGAGCTAGAAAAATACACGTAACAAACTTTGTCGAACAAATTCCGTACAATGAAGTTCGTATTCATTGCAGGCTTACTAGAGAAAACGTCGCAAACGATTCGTCATCCTTCCAGCATAGGTAGATTCCAGCAGGCAGCGTTGTCCTGTAGCGCTTATGACGTCCAGTCGAAGGTCAACGTTTTTCTACCGAACTCCAAGGTGCCGGATGCGCTTTTAACCTTTCGTGGCGTGTTAAAACTTTCAGGTGCATACTCGAACCTTCAGCGTTATTCGCTTCATGGAAATTCCTTGAATTTTAGGACGCCACATTAACACAAAGTATACCTCAGGGTACACATAGTGGTATCGTAGGATTTCATGCGATTTGTCGCTGTGGTTGAGACATTTAATTAGCGCTACGAGGAGTAAATCAGATATGAAATTGTGGTAGGATAAACAAAAATACACGTTTCCTGTTGTTTTTCAAATCACTCGAGGCAAATAAAGGCATGTGTTAAGAGCTTTCACCGGCTCTCAATGTGACTTCTTTTGTGATACCTAATTGAAGAGTGGAACTAGAAAAAGTTCTAAGTTCCAAATATGACGTTTGTGTAGAGAATGAAAAGACAACGAGTCTACCTTTGGACACAACTGATCTGTATCCAAAAAAAGCGGAGAAGTGCGGGTGTGTACAAAGATATATATATATATATATATATATATATATATATATATATATAAAATTATATGACATAAATGGCCGTATCTTTTTGCTTGCGTTGAGTTAGGTTACATTTTTTTTTACACCGCCAACGGACTTTACACCTTAATACATTTCAACTTGATAGCTCAGTCCGTTACTGAGAAATATTAGGTCGTAAGAGACGGCTAGAGAGATGGACAAGAACATTATTCTATAGTGAGTCCGTTTTTACTGAGTGCTTCGCGAAATCCTAAACATTGAAAAGTTATTCTGATACAGCAGACTTATGCTGCTCACCGCATCAACGCAAAAAAGAGTAGAATTGGAAAATAAGTAGTTTATTAAGAACTTTCTAAATGCCATAGTAGGAAACTGACTGGTTCTAAGGGCCAATAAGGCAGTTTTAACAAGCTGATTTGTGTAAAGAAGAAAACACTATTATTTATTTACGCAAATAGTGACGTTATCGGTTTCGGACAACCGACAGATTCATCCTCAGACGGTTGTTCACGTTTTTATTACATTTGTTGTTATGTTAGTTGGCTAGTTTATTTCCAACACCTAATGAAAACAACAAGTGTACTATAAATGTGAATAGCTGTTTGAGGATGATGATGTGTGTGAAATTTTATGGGACTTAACTGCTATGGTCATCAGTCCCTAAGCTTACACACTACTTAACCTAAATTATCCTAAGGACAAACACACACTCCCATACCCGAGGGAGGACTCGAACCTCCGCCGGGACCAGCCTGTTTGAGGATGAATCTGTCGGTTTGAAAGCGGTAACGCCGCCATCAGTGTAAATAAACAGAATTATTAACAGTGGCTGATTGCTATTTTGCCGGCTGCAGTGGCCGAGCTGTTCTAGGTCCTTCAGTCTGGAACTGCGCGACCGCTACGGTCGCAGGTGCGAATCCTGCCTCGGGCATGGATGTGTGTGATGTCTTTAGGTTAGTTAGGTTTAAGTAGTTATAAGTCTAGGGGACTGATGATCTCCGATGTTAAGTCCCATAGTGCTCAGAGCCATTTGATCCATTTTATTGCTATTTTCTTTTTTACACGAATAAACTTGTATTTTTTATACTGTCGCACCTACAAAAATGTCAGTTTTCGAGAGGATACCAGGAAGAAAGATTCCGTTTCGAGTGCTATGAATGCTAAGGCACTACGTTGTATTTATGATTGTACAAGTAGAGAAATATGCGAACAGCACTGTAATCAGAAAAAAGAACTTTTCATGTCTTTTAAATTTTGGAATTCCAGAACGCAACACTGTTTGGCACAAATAGGATGCGTCCTCTACTAAGGTATGTTTGAAATACTTTGCCCTTGGTTTGGCGTCTCGATTAAGTCTAGACATATGCGACAGAGTACAAAGAACATAATAACATTGAAAACGTGTTTCCTGAAAAAATGTTCCTTAGAACGTTTTCCATTTCCACTCTTCAACTGATGACTTGGTAATGGCCGGACGTGAAAATAAACATGTTTTATTCAACTGGTAATGCTATTTAATCAGACTAAAAACACACCGCCCCTGTGTCCTAGATGAAACGCATGTTGGGCAAAATAACAGATACAGGCACTGCACATTCGATAAAGATACGGCGTCGATCCACACGCAATATGAGACCGTGCTCCACGGCTAGTGTTGTCAGCGTAGAAGGTGCAGCTACATGTGTGGCCTGCGAATCACAACACATTATATAGCACAGGGCATTTTCTATTGAATGGCATTTCATATCGCCACATTTACGGATGGAGCATGGGAAGAGTGACTATATATGCCTCTGCGAACTGATGATAACATCTTCATCGATAATCTGCATGCCACTCCCAAGTGCTTGGCGAAGGGTACTTAGCACTGTAACACATGTTAACTTCCCATTCCAATCGTATATGGAACGCTGGAATAATTTTTGTTGGATTGAAAATAAACTTTATCGGGAATGTCGACGTCTTGCTTCAAGCGCGTGGAAGTTCAGGCTTTTCGCAACATCCAGCGACCTACCAAAGACTCATTGCGTCCATGCCACGACGCGTCTTCGGTATTATCCGTACCGAAGATGGTCATATCGGCTATCAGGTAGATAGTCATAATGGACTGGCTGATCTGTGTGTGTGTGTGTGTGTGTGTGTGTGTGTGTGTGTGTGTGTGTGTGTGTGTGTGGTGTTCGCTCTTTCGAACATCTACGAAAGTAGTATGCACTGAAGCGCCAAAGAAACTCGTATAGACATGTGAGATATGTAAACGGGCAGAATACACGCTGCGGTCGCCAACGCCTATATAACATAATAAGTGTCTGGCGCAGTTTTTGGATCGGTTACTGCTGCTACAACGGCAGATTATCAAGATTTAAGTGAGTCTGAACGTGATGTTACAGTCGGCGCACGAGCGACGGGACACATTTCCGAGGTAGCGATGAAGTGGGGAGATTCCCGTACGACCATTTCACAAGTGTACCGCGAATATCAGGTATCCGTTAAAACATCTAATCTCCGACATCGGTGCGTCCGGAAAAAGTCCTGCGACTGAAGAGAATCGTTCAAGGTGACATAAGTGTAACCCTTCCAAAAACTGCTATAGATTTCAATGCTGGGCCATCAACAAGTGGCAGCGTCCGAACCATTCAACGGAGGGTCATCGTATGGGCTTTCGGAGCCGCAAGCCCACTCGTGTACCATTGATGACTGCACGACACAAAGGTTTACCTCTTGCCGGAGCCTGTCAACATCGACATTGGACTGTTGATAGCTGGAAACATGTCGCCTGGTCGGACGAGACCCGTTTCAAATTGTATCGAGCGGTTGGACGTATATGAATTCATGGGCCCTGCTGTTTAAGCTGGTGGAGGCTCTGTAATGGTGTGGGGCGTGTGCAGCTTGGGTGATATTGGACCCCTGATAGAAACGACACTGACAGGTGACACGTACGTAAGCATCCTGCCTGATCACCTGCATCCATTCATGTGGATTGTGCATTCCGACGGACTTGGGCAATTCCAACAGAACAGTCCGACACAACACAGGTCCAGAATTGCTACAGAGTAGCTCCAGGAACACGCTTCTGAGTTTAAACACTTCCACTGGTCACCAAACTCGTCAGACATGAAAATTATCGAGCATATCTGGGTTGCCTTGCAAATTGCTGTTGAGAAGAGATCTCCACTCCCTCGTACTCTTATAGATTTATGGTGTCAATATACTCCAGCACTACATCAGACATTAGTCGGGTCCATGCCACGTCGTGTTACAGCACTTCTCCGTGCTCGCGGGAACTCTACAGGAAGGTGTACTAGTTTCTGTGGCTCTTCAGTGTATAATAGTATATAATGGTATATAATAGTAACATTTAAAATTGCCTGTCAGTCTTATTTGGTATAGGTCCCACACATTAGAGCCATACTGCACAAGTGCTTGCACGAGTCTTTTGTAAGCACTGTCATTTGTAGAGAACATATTCCCAGTACCCTGCTAATGGACCGAATTCTACCATTTTCTTTACCTGTGATAGAGCCCATGTGTTAATTGTAATCCATATTCCTACAAACTGTTACACCTAGTTATTCGCACGAGTTGACTGATACTCTAATCGCAGGATACTACGTTTTCTCCGTTTTGTGAAATGCACAATTTAAGTTTCTGCTGTAGTTAGAAAGATGACACAGTTCAAAATATTTCTTCTATAAAACTATTTAATTTTCATGTTTCTAATGCTTGTGTGAAGTCTGATATGGAGCAGTGATAAAGAACGAAGTCATTTATAATATATGAATTCTTTTTTGATTTTCTCTAGCGTTTATCCCGTCTAGTACGGGATCCAATTTTTCAAGATTTGGAAAATACTTTTTTTATTATTTAATTTTGTGGCCGGATGGAATTTCTGACGGATTAGTCGTCAATGCTAAGGGAAGAAAGTAGTGTGTATCGTCTGCCTCAAATTCCTGTAAACTTTGTTCTCTCTGTTACCGTATTTTAGCTCTTGTTTATCATATTCTCTATTATTTATCGTATTTATCGTATTCTCTATTATTTAAATAATCAACAAATTGTGTCTTTGAAATTTTTGTGAGTTTACAGTGAATTACAGGCTACGATCTATCAGCTGTACTCAGAGTCCAACATGTGAAGCAGACTACATGCCCACCTGGTTCAAGTGGCTCTAAGCACTATGGGACTTAACATCTGAGGTCATCAGTCCCCTAGACTGAGAACTAATTAAACCTAACTAACCTAAGGACATCACACACATCCATGCCCGAGGCAGGATTCGAACCTGCGACCGTAGCAGCAGCGCGGTGCCGGACTGAAGCGCCTAGAACCGCTCAGCCACAACGGCTGGCTGCCCACCTGGTCTTAATTTAAAATTTCTGCTAAAGTTAAATAGAGAGTGTAACAAAAATGTACGCCACAAATTGCAGGACACATTCTTCACACGTAGACGAAGAAATTACTTTATATGAACACAGGTCTGGAAACGCTTTATTTCCGTGTTACAACTCATTTTCTCCGACTCATTACTCATGGGAAACACACAAGGACAGAACGTTAGAATCTTGGGGAACTTGCACGCTCCGTGACGTCTGGTTACCTTGTGCACCGCCAACGTTTTACTTTATACGTCCCTTTTGCCATACGACGGACGTCATTGCTTCTTTACAGGTAACATCAGCTGTTCCAGCGATCAGTACGACCGCTGCAAGCACATGGGCGTATAGTTAATCGCAGGCTTGGCTCGTGCAATGGCAGTGTACACAATCGCAGAGATGGCAGGTGCCCATTTGATGTGTAGATAAGCTGACATTGTTGGTAATTGTTTGGTAGGGCCCCACTGTTTTCCATACAGGCTCCAGGGACAAAGTTATCACAATTTCTTATAACATTCTACCTGAACTGCCAGCAGATGTACCTTTAGCTTGCGACAAATATATACTTCATGCATGTTGGCGCAACTCCTCATTTTAATCTCGGTCGGCTTCTAAACAATACATTCGGTGATAAGTGGATAAGCAGAGCTGGATCAATTACCCAGCCTCCATACTCTCCGAACCTAGGGTGTGTGTGATGTCCTTAGGTTAGTTAGGTTTAAGTAGTTCTAAGTTCTAGGGGACTTATGACCTAAGATGTTGAGTCCCATAGTGCTCAGAGCCATTTGAACCATTTTTTCTCCGAACCTAGACTAACCGGACTCTTATTTGTGGCGGCCTTTGGAAGCTCTTGTCTATGGAACCCAAGTACAATATGCTCAGGCTCTCCGTGCCCGTATTATGGAACGCTGCTAAACCATACGCAGTACTCCAGGAATCCATCAGCGCATCAGAGATTCACTACGCGGCGGGTTGATGCATGTATCAGTGCCCACGGAAAACATATTGAGCACATACTGTGAGAAAGAGTTGCATGTGGTATGCTGATGGTTCTGTTCGTGTGTGTTCCCCGTGGTTAAAGTGTTGTGTCTAGACAAGACAGCCTAGACACAATGAGAGGAAGCCGAAAGGCACGTGCTAAGCTAAAGCAGGATGGCGTGAGGTCTGAAACAGGATACGTAATGTATGCTATAAAGAAAAGTACGTAGCTTCTGGAATACTTAACTTTAATCCATCCTTTTGGTACATCTGGAGATTGTGGCGATACAAGTGAGACTCTTTAGATACATGCAATGTTACTAATGGCGCCTTGCTAGGTCGTAGCCATTGACATAGCTGAAGGCTATTCTAACTATCTGCTCTGCAAATGAGCGAGGCTTCGTCAGTAGTCGCTAGCAAAGTCGTCCGTACAACTGGGGCGAGTGCTAGTCCATATCTCGAGACCTGCCTTGTGGTGGCGCTCGGTCTGCGATCACACAGTGGCGACACGCGGGTCCGACATGTACTAATGGACCGCGGCCGATTTAAAACTACCACCTAGCAAGTGTGGTGTCTGGCGGTGACACCACATTCCTCCCCCGCAAATCGGCGAACGGTCGTGTTATAAGGCTTCCGCCCGCCCCGGGGAGGACCCCATGTTGACGTATGCGATGAGGTGGGGAGCCTAACAACAGGCGAGGCTGTGCCACCCGCACCCAGCCATTCGGTCCGAGGGGATCTAGGAAACGCCTGAAAACCTAGTCCAGGGTGCACGTCAACATGCGGTGTATGCGCCCGTAAAGAGACAGGAGGGGCCGAAGGGTCGACCTCCATTGCGTCGGGGTACCAGACGCGCGATGACGTCATGTGGTCCGGAGCGGGCAAGAGTTCCATGGCGGAGGACAGCTGGTCACGGGAAGCGATCGGCGGCGCGTGACCCAGGGAGGCGCTTGGCGGCTGCAGCGAAGCGTCCACTGCAGGCGGCGCCGGCGGGAGAACAGGCGGCGGCGGCGGAGGCGCGTCGCCATGGGGCAAAATGGAAGGCATCGTCGGTAACACCTGGGGATGAGGCGAGCCAGTAGATGGGTCCCCAGGGCGCTGACCGGACGGCACCGTCGCTGAAAGCAGACGGGGAGAGGCAGAACCCGTGCGACGACAGAGGCGCAGCTGATTGAGGTGCCGACGCACCTCACCAGAGGCTCCCAAAACCAAATACATCGCGCGGCCGAGGCAGCGAAGAATGCGCCCTGCGAGCCAACGCCGTGAACCTCGATAGTTGCGATAGAATACAACGTCGCCTGGAGCAAAAGCAGAAGTCTGCCGCTGCACAGGAACCTGATGCGGCGGATACAGCAAAGACATCAACGTTCGATGAAGACGACCGTGGAGCAACTCAGCCGGCGAGCGACCATCTCGGGGCTGAGAGCGATACGATGACAAAAAGAGCAACAACGCGTCCTCCCGAGAATGCGACTCTTTCAACTTCAACATCTGTGACTTGAAAGTCCGGACCAATCGTTCAGCGACACCGTTTGACTGAAGCGAAAACGGCGCGGATGTCAGATGTTGGATACCATTGGCCTGGCAGAATGACTGAAATTCTGTGGACATGAATTGTGGGACATTGTCGGAAACAATAGTCTGCGGAAGACCTTCAATGCAAAAGATAGCAGACAACGCTTGGATGGTGGCAGAGGACGTCGTGGAAGACATCCGGACAACAAAAGGAAAATTACTGAAGGCATCTACCAGAACCAACCATCGAGCATTCCAGAATGGAACAGCAAAATCGATGTGCCAGCGTTGCCAAGGGGAAGTGGCTTTTGGCCATGCAAAGACTTTCCACGGCGGTGCGGATTGTTGTTCGGCACACGCCATGCAAGAAGAACACATATTCGTAATCGCAGCATCGATTCCGAACCAAGTACAGTGCTGACGAGCAAGTTGTTTCGTTCGCACTATACCCCAATGTCCTTGGTGAAGAAGCCGTAAAACAGAGGACTGTAACGAACGTGGGACCATGACTCTGGACTGATCATTATCAGAACGCAACAACAAAACACCACGTCGAACAAAAAGTCTCTCCTTGTGAGCAAAAAATCGGCGAACCAACGGATCCTCGATCCAAGACTTTGACAAAGGCCATTGCATAGCAACAAAACGCAAAACGGTAGCAAGGACAGGGTCAGCAGCTGTGGCTGTAGCTACACGACGAAAATCAATCGGAAACAATTGAACCACTTCATCGGTTTCCGAATCAATGAACATGCAATCAAGTTCGGAAGAATCGAATGCTCCATCCTCAGCAACAGGCAAACGGGACAACGCATTGGCGTTTCCGTGCTTAGCAGTGGACCGATACAAGATATCGTAGCGGTACTGCGAGAGGAAAATAGACCAGCGAATGAATTTCTGCACTGTACGTGGAGGTACAGGCTTATTCGGATGAAAAAGTGACGTCAAAGGTTTATGGTCTGTGATGATGGTAAAGTGACGACAATACAAGGAATCATGGAACTTAGTAACACCAAACACGAGAGCCAAAGCTTCTTTCTCTATCTGTGAATAATTTCTTTGCGCAGATGAGAGCAATTTGGACGCAAAGGCAATAGGGCGATCATGCGACCCATCTCTGTGCGCAAGCACAGCACCGATCCCGAAATCCGATGCATCTACCATCAACAAAAGGGGTTTCTGGGGATCGAATTGCGTAAGGCAAGTTTTAGAAATTAACGCCGATTTCAACTGGCGAAAGGCGCGTTCGCATTCCATCGGCCAGACGAACGGAACACCCTTACGGCGTAAGCTATGAAGCGGAGCTGAAATGGAAGAGGCACGCGGGATATACCTGTGATAGTAATTAATTTTTCCCAGCATACTCTGTAGCTGCTTCAAATTCTGCAGCGAAGGCAAGTCTTGTATGGCACGGAGGTGCTCTGGACTCGGATGTATGCCTTGGGCATTGATTACATGTCCCAGGTATGGTAAGTCACGAGCAAAAAACACACATTTGTCCTTCCGCAAGCGAAGACCATTTTGTCGCAACACTTGAAATAACGTTCGTAGGTGTGCCAAATGCTCATCTGCTGTCTTTCCGGAGATCACAATATCGTCCAGATAGTTCGCTGCAGTAGGGACCGACGCACAAACAGTTTGTAAATATTGCTGAAACAATGCAGGGGCGGACGCACACCCAAATGGCAGTCTTTTGAATCGGTACAAACCAAGATGCGTGTTAACCACCAAGACGCGCTGGGATTCGGCGTCCACTGGGATTTGCAAGTATGCATCTGCTAGGTCCAACTTTGAAAAATATTGACCCGGGCACAGTTTATCAAAAAGATCTTCCGGGCGGGGTAAAGGATAAGTTGCAATCACTAATTGTGGATTCACTGTTGCCTTGAAGTCCACACAAAGTCTCAGTTTTCCGGAAGGTTTTGGCAAAATTACTAAGGGTGAGGTCCAGAGAGAAGCCTGCACACGTTCAATTACTCCTTGTGATTCTAAATCGTTTAATGTTCTTGCAGCCTCATCACGCAATGCGTGCGGAACATTGCGCGCTCGGAAAAATTTCGGTTGTGTGTTGACTTTCAGTTCCAAATGTGCTTCATAGTTCTGAGTGCAACCTAAGCCCGGTGCAAAAATGTCTGCAAATTCTTCACACAGACGAGAAACACTGTCTGAAGGCACAGTCTGATTCACTGATAGGACCTGATTTACAATAGACATGTTAAACAATTGAAATAAATCTTTCACTGCAGTAAAAGAACGAAGAACGTAAAATGACACAAGTATTGTTTGTCCCTTGTATGTTGCAAGAAGACTGCACTGTCCGAACACAGGGATATTCTGACCTGAAGAACTATTTAACTTAACAGTTGCGGCACGCAACGGAGGTTTGCCCAGTTGTTTGTACGTGTCGTGATTGATCAATGAAACTGCAGCTCCGGTATTGAGCTGGAATGGTATGACCTTGCCATTAAAGTCCAAATCTACAAAAAGTTTATTGTCCTGCGGACAAGAGCGACTGTCTCGTGCAATTTTAACTGATACAGATACAGCATCACTTGCTAATTGACGTGATTTCCGGCGACGTCGACGCACACTTTGTGTGGGACAAACACAGTCACTGTTAGAGACAGTGGCACTGGGCGGAGTGGAATTAACTACATGAATGTCCATGGGCGAAGGTTCACGAGCCTGAGTATTCTTGGTTCGATTCCGGCGCGAAGCAAAGGGCCAGGAATGGTCGTGATTGTCTGATCTGAGCTTTTTCCGGCAAACACTTCGAATGTGTCCTTTCTTATTACAGATAAAGCAAATAGCGTGGCGTGACGGGCAATTTTGACGCGAATGTCTAGTAGCACACCGCGGGCATGATTTCACTGCATTTGTATGCTGGCGCGGCACACCTGGGTTAGAGCGTGGCGGCCGCTTCGTGGACGTGCGCGAGGGCAGTTTACTGGTCCGTGCAGCGCGCCCGGCTGGCCGGTTAATGTTACACACGGCTGGCGAAGTTGCAAATGATTTCTGAGCAAAGTCAAGCGTGTCTTGTCTATCCAATACGTCTATCACTTGTTGAAGGAAGGGATTAACTAGTTTCAAAATCTGTTCCCGTATACGAACATCAGAAACGTTCTGTGCTATTGCATCACGTACCATTGTATCTGAATAAGGGAGTCCACATTCACACTCAAAAGCACAATCCCTAGTAAGGCCTTGCAATGTTGCAACCCACTCCCTATTAGTTTGACCGGCCGTACGTTTTGTACGAAAGAAAGTATACCTTTTTGCAATGACATTAACTGTTTCCTCGAAATAGGCATCTAAAGCAGACAAAATTTCTTCGTAGGGCAGAGTTGCTACGTCGCGTCGGGGAAATAATTTCACTATCACACGGTACGTTTGCACCCCTACACACGACAATAAATGAGGCTGCCGCTCGTTACCTTGAATTCTGTAGGCGGCGAGATGAAATCCAAACTGGCGTGACCACTCTGTCCATGTTTCCTTAGCTAGGTCAAAGTGCCGGAACGTGGATGCAACAGCATGTTGTGGCTGCGGTAGCGGTGAAGCGGCGGCTGCCGCATCGTTTTGCAGTGCACGTTGACCCTGGACGAGCTGTCCAAGGGCATCCAATAACGCCTGCGTCTGCTGATTCTGCAAGCGATAAAATTCGGACAGTACATCTGGCGAAACCATGACACAATTAAAGTAGAGCAATATGAACGCGAAATCCTCTTTTAAGCCTCGTCGCCAAAAAATGTTGTGTCTAGACAAGACAGCCTAGACACAATGAGAGGAAGCCGAAAGGCACGCGCTAAGCTAAAGCAGGATGGCGTGAGGTCTGAAACAGGATACGTAATGAATGCTATAAAGAAAAGTACATAGCTTCTGGAATACTTAACTTTAATCCATCCTTTTGGTACATCTGGAGATTGTGGCGATACAAGTGAGACTCTTTAGATACATGCAATGTTACTAATGGCGCCTTGCTAGGTCGTAGCCATTGACTTAGCTGAAGGCTATTCTAACTATCTGCTCTGCAAATGAGCGAGGCTTCGTCAGTAGTCGCTAGCAAAGTCGTCCGTACAACTGGGGCGAGTGCTAGTCCGTATCTCAAGACCTGCCTTGTGGTGGCACTCGGTCTGCGATCACACAGTGGCGACACGCGGGTCCGACATGTACTAATGGACCGTGGCCGATTTAAAACTACCACCTAGCAACTGTGGTGTCTGGCAGTGACACCACATAAAGAGTAGGAGAAAATGAGTTTTAACATGGAAACTGAACGTTTCCAGACCCGTATTCATATAACATAATTTCTTTATCCATGTGTGAGGAATATGAACTGCAATTTGTGCTGCACATTTTTGTTACACCCTGCATAATGTTAAGAGACAGTGTTGAAGATTAATCTGATAGTCCTGTAACTAAGACGGAGTACGAGTGTTGCCCTGAAAGTAATGCACCGCATCATTTTTCTTCGACAGTTCTGTTGTTGTTGTGGTCTTCAGTCCAGAGACTGGTTTGATGCAGCCCTCCAAGTTACTTTCTCCTGAGCAAGCTTCTTCATCTCCAAGTAACTACTGCAACCTCCATCCTTCTGAATCTGCTTAGTGTATTCATCTCCCTCTACGATTTTTACCATCCACGCTGCCCTCCAATACTAAATTGGTGATCCCTTGATGCCTTAGAACATGCCCTACCAACCGATCCATTCTTCTAGTCAAGTTGTGTCACAAATTCCTCTTCTCACGAATTCTATTCAGTACCTCCTCATTAGTTACGAGATCTACCCATCTAATCTTCAGCATTCTTCTGTAACACCACATTTCGAAAGCTTCTATTCTCTTCCTGCCTAAACTTTTTATCGTCCATGTTTCACTTCCGTACAGGGCTACACTCCACACAAATACTTTCAGAAATGATTTTCTGACTCTTAAATCTATACTCGATGTTAACTAATTTCTCTTTTTCAGAAACGCCTTCCTTGCCATTGCCAGTCTACATTTTATATCCTCTCTCCAGGTAGTTTGCTCCGCATCTACTACTTAGTCTCATTTCCTATTCTAATTCCCTCAGCGTCCCCTGATTTAAGTCGCATACATTCCTTTATCCTCGTTTTGGTTTTGTTGGTGTCCATCTCATATCCTCCTTTCAAGATACTATCCATGCCGTTCAACTTCTCTTCCAGGTCCTTTGCCGTCTCTGACAGAATTACAAGGTCATCGGCAAACCGCAAAGTTCCTACTCCAAATTTTTCTTTTGTTTCCTTTACTGCTTGCTCAATATACAGATTGAATAACATAATGAGAATTACACACATAAAAGAATGGTGAAACTTACTGGCAGATTAAAACTGTGTTTTATCTACACATCTTACTTTTCCATGTAATCTCCATCCCATTCTATGGTCTTTCTCCAGCACGAAACAATGGCGCGTATGCCTTGTCTGATGACCTAAGATGTTAAGTCTCATAGTGCTCAGAGCCATTTGAACCATTTTTTTTATGCCTTGTCCGTACCAGTCCTTATTCTGCTGGCAGAGCCAGTCCTTCACTGTGTGAATAACCTCCTCATCGTCCTCAAAATGTCTTCCACGAATGGCATACTTTAATGGCGCAAAGAAGTTGAAGTCCGAGGGGTCTACGTAACATGTGTTTGGTGTGACAACCGTACATGGTATCCCCGACCGCTGCAAATCGTGTAGCTCTGCCGAACAGCCTTCTGATGACCTCACCCTCCGTGCCGGGCGACTAATAGTGTTTTTGTCGACAGCAGATGCTACATAGACTTTGTAAAAGTGTTTGTGAATATTCCGCACAGTTTCTTTCTCTGCAGTGAGAAATTACATGACGGCATGTTGCTTGTAACATACACCACATACAGACTCCATTTTGAAACTGTCCTGCAGCTATGCTATCTCTCGGAAGTGACTGAAACTTGGCGCGCTTAGTCAGGAAACTTCAAATAATACATACGTAACGTTTGGCATTCGTAGCATTATTTTCGGCAGAAAAAAGAAAAATGCGGTGCATTACTTTCTGGGCAACCTTCAGAGTTGCCAGAACTGGTTCAAAATGGTTGAAATGGCTCTGAGCACTATGGGACTCAACTTCTGAGGTCATTAGTCCCCTAGAACTTAGAACTAGTTAAACCTAACTAACCTAAGGACATCACACACATCCATGCTCGAGGCAGGATTCGAACCTGCGACCCTAGCGGTCTCGCGGTTCCAGACTGCAGCGCCTAGAACCGGACGGCCACTTCGGCTGGCTCAGAACTGGTGATAAAAGAAATTCGTTGCAAAAGCAGACATAATGTCTGATGGGATAACCGCAATCACTGGTTTTACAATGTTACTTATAATCCGTCTTGATTGCAAAATGTTTATTCATATTCGGATCCTCTAGAACCATCTTCAGATCTGATATGTGAAACAGCATGTGGAGGTTGCTGTGTGTGGACGGGTTACTCCTATAACCGAAATATCAGATCTGAAGATGGTTCTAGAGGAACTGAAATCGGTCATATGAATAAAAATTTTGCAATCAAGACGGATTATAAGTAACAAAGAAATTCGTGGCATAACTTGACCAAAAGATGGGATCGGTTGATGAGACACATTCTCAACCATCAGGGAATCATCAACTTAGTACCGGAGGGAGGTGCGGGGTAAAAATTGTAGAGGAAGACCAAGAGACGATAGCAGTATACTCGTGGGTGTAGGTTGCAGATAAAGAGGCTTCATGGGACAGAGTAGCGCGAACATCTGCATTAAACCAGACTTCGGACTCAAGACCCAGCAATATGATATAATTTATGTAAGTCTGCAGGCTTTCGTGGCCGTTATCACTAAGGTTAAAATCTTCTGAGTTGTTAGGCTGCGTCATATTTCCTTCCAAAATAATCGATGTTTCGATCCCTCTGCTGGGATTTTCTTCAGTATGTTTCGATGTTCACTATTGTTAGAACACGGTAATAGTTGACATCGAAACATCCTGAAGAAGATCCCAGGAGAGGGGTTGAAACGTCTACTATTTTGGAAGGAAATATGACGTGGCCCAACAGCTCAGAAGATTTTAACTTTAATGATGTAATTTGGCGTAATAAGAAGGAAGTGACTGTGGACTCATGCCACTTGGATACCATTGAGCCGTGTGAGTCTTATGTGGCACTCAAGTTACCAGACATTGTGGTCATCGGGCCAGAGGCCCGTCTTGCCGCTGTGGCGGTGCCCTGTAGTGTGGAGGCGGGCAGAGAGAAGTGGTCCCGACACTGTGCCCCGGGGGTCCGCGGAAAGCGGCAGCTGAGCCGCTCGGCTCGCCCTGCGGGGGACTTTGGCAGCAGGCGCTGCTGTGCCGTGACGTAACCAGAGGCGGCGCTGACCTTGGGGCCGCTCACGGTGGCCTCTGCACCTGCAGCCAACCAGTTCCGCCGTGGCCTAGGCACAGTAGGCTCCGCGCTGTTAGCTCTCACTCGGCTCCAGCATCCGCGGAAAGTCACTGTGCTCAGCTCCGCGGTGTAGTTAACGTAAAAATCTAAAAACAATTCCGTCGGCGTCTGGCGTCTTTCCGCTTCGAATCCTTTATCTGAATAGCGCAAATGGCAAACGTTTCAAGTGCAAAAGCCAATATTTGTCAGGATAATCTCTTTCTGTACACAACTTATTTGTATCTGCTAAACTACATTGGTCCCAGGATAAATGTGAGGTGAAGGTCATGAAAAGGTATTTGAGGCCTAGTGCCTTATACCGGAGGCGGTTAAGTGGGAGATGTGTCTCAGAGCTGGATAGCGACAGACGGTGACGCCAGACTGGACGCGCACGTAGTTTTTGTATCAGCCGATAGAGGACAATATTGGATAGGAGGACTGTGATTTCAGTTTCGATTGTGCCCAGTAGAGTGCACTAAAGTAATAGAATGTTTTTCATAAACTGTTCTAGTATTTTCATAAAGTGTTATTATGTCTTTTGGTGTATGTAAAATGTTATAAATGTGTTTTAGCAGTATGAATGATGCGTGAGTGTGGTTTAAGGTTGATATGAAGATAATTGTTAAACGAGTTATGTAGTGGGATTTAGTGTGGGAACATTTCGAAGAAGTATGGATGTGGACAAAGGGGATTTTTGTAGAATAGATTTGTAAAGCAAGTTTATGGTAAAGGGAAAGTTAATTCAGGTATCAATAACAATAGTAAATAACTTTATCCATAAACAAAACTTCAGCGTATTAGATAATTACGTCGGTAAAAGGTGCAGTCGTTAGGTTTACTATTTTGCGATTGGTTATTGATGAAAAACGCGGAATGACGCGGGAGAACGTTGCTTTGCTATTGGCTGTTGAGTAAACTGGTCAATGGTAAAGCAATATTCTTCGCGCGCTTTTCACTGCTGAGTATTCTAGAGAGGAGTAGGAGCCTAGCCATGAAACAGTTCGGACGTGTGTAGTAGTAGTTCCGATGGAAATGATAAGATGCCGGATCTAGGAGTGTTTAATACATCAAAAATGTTGTAAAATGACAGCATAATTATTCCGATGGGTGTGTAGAAATTTCGGAATTTTTAAGTGAATTTTGTGACGAGAAAAGACATAAATTCCGCGTGGTGTATTGAGCAGGTCGGTGGCTAAAAATTGTGACTGTATTAGGCACCAACAGACATAATACTTGGCGAGCATTCTCAATCAAAAACAATCCGTATTTTTTGTAGCTATTATGTTTTCGGGAAATGCAGCACCATAAACTTGCTAACGTGAGTGAAAGGGATTGTGAGTGACTGTGTTAAGACTAGCACAGGCTTGGCAGTGATACTTGTTCCCCTAAGTTTCAGAATATATTAATTAAGGACAAAATATCCAACCTTTCATTTCGTGTGAAAACTCTCTCCCGAAATGTAGATTAGTGACTTAAATTCCAGCCTGGTTCACGTCGAAGTACAGTAGGTTTCACTCGGCTCCCCTACCGATGATCTGCTGAGACAATGTTCACAGGTAGGTGCAGGTTCGTCGTAAAGGGACGGAAGGAACTGCGCCGCCGCATATGGACAACCAGATGACCAATCATTTCAGATATACAGGGCGTTTCCGTAAGAGCGTGCAAAAATTTAACAGACCATGGAGGATGCTTCACTGAACAATTTGAGGTAGCCAGTTTAATGAGATAATAGGAATAAAATCACATTACTGCCCCATTTTTTAATTTACATCAGTTACAGTTAATTGCAGATACCATCATTGACGTAATGAACGTACCGTTTGTACTGTATCTTACAAAATGTGCTGAAACCGACGGTCATCCACCTCAATGCAAGCATGTCATCGGCGGACAAGATTCTGACACATCCTGACGAATATTCCTGGAGCATTTTGAATCACATCACAGGCAGCTACAACTTTATGAACTACACAACTGGCCATTAAAATTGCTATACCACGAAGATGACGTGCTACAGACGCGAAATTTAAGCGACAGGTAGAAGATGCTGTCATATACAAATGATTAGCTTTTCAGAGCATTCACACAAGGTTGGCGCCGGTGGCGACACCTACAACGTGCTGACATGAGGAAAGTTTCCAACCGATTTCTCATACACAAACAGCAGTTGAACGGCGTTGCCTGGTGAAACGTTGTTGTGATGCCTCGTGTAAGGAGGAGAAATGCTTACCATCACGTTTCCGACTTTGATAAAGGTCGGATCCTAGCCTATCGCGATTGTGGTTTATCGTATCGCGACATTGGTCGAGATCCAATCACTGTTAGCACAATATGGAATCGGTGGGTTCAGGAGTGTAATACGGAACGCCGTTCTGGATCCCAATGGCCTTGTATCACTAGCAGTCGAGATGACAGGCATCTTATCCGCATGGCTGTAACGGATCGTGCAGCCACGTCTCGATCCCTGAGTCAAGAGATGGGGACGTTTGTAAGACAACAACCATCTGCACGAACAGTTCGATGACGTTTGAAGCAGCATGGACTATAAGCTCGTAGCTCATGGCTGCGGTTACCCCTGCCGCTGCATCACAGACACGAGCACCTGGGTGGACGAATGGCAAAACGTCATTTTTTCGGATGAATCCAGGTTCTGTTTACAGCATCAAGATGGTCGCATCCGTGTTTGGAGACATCGCTGTGAATGCACATTGGAAGCGTGTATTCGTCATGGCCATACTGGCGTATCACCCGGCGTGATGGTATGGGGTGCCATTGGTTACACGTCTCGGTCACCTCTTGTTCGCATTGACGGCACTTTGAACAGTTTGTTACGACCCGTCGCTCTACCCTTCATTCGATCCATGCGAAACCCTACATTTCAGCAGGATAATGCACGACCGCATGTTGCAAGTCCTGTACAGGCCTTTCTGGATACAGAAAATGTTCGACTGCTGCCCTGGCCAGCACATTCTCCAGATCTCTCAACAATTGGAAACGTCTGGTCAATGGTGGCCGAGCAACTGGCTCGTCACAATATGCCAGTCACTACTCTTGATGAACTGTGGTATCGTGTTGAAGCTGCATGGGCAGCTTTACCTGTAGACGCCATCCAAGTTCTGTTTGACTCAATGCCCAGGCGTACCAAGGCCGTTATTACGGCCAGAGGTGGTTGTTCTGGGTACTGATTTCTTAGGATCTTTGCATCCAAATTGCGTGAAAATGTAATCACATGTCAGTTCTAGTATAATATATTTGTCCAATGAATACCCGTTTACCATCTCATTTCTTCTTGGTGTAGCAATTTTAATGGCCAGTAGTGTAATTCAGTCTTCGATTCCACTGGGGTGTCATACACAACTGACTTCAGATATCCCCATAGGAAATAATCAAGTGGATCCAGGTCATGTGACCTGACAGGCCATGGAATACGAGCTCGCCTTCCAGCCCAGCGACTAGGAAAAACAGCATTCACATGGTTGCGGCCATCCATCATGAAGTGAGGCGGTGCACCGTCATGCTGTATCCACATCCTCTCATGAACAACCAGGAGTACGTTCTCCAACAACTCGGGCAGAACTCATTAGATGTACCTCAGGTTCAGGTGGCCATTTAGACGACCATGTAGAAGATATGGCCGAATGAGATTGTCGCCTACAATGCTGGCCCAGGTATTCACAGCAAAACGTACTTCCTCATCCCACACAGGGCTATTCCTGCTCTTCGAAATACGATCACGATCAATTGTCCCCCTCAGTAAACTGCACGATCTGAAGGAAATCTGGTCGATCGATCCATTGTTGGAGCAACCAGTGACACAATGCGACCCTTGGTGCAAAGTCAGTCACAAGCATTGGACGGAATCGTTGTGTGTGAGGTGGGTGTAATTGTTGTTCGTGGAGTACTCGCCACACGCTAGTACGAGGAGCGCCGATATCACCTTCAATACGACGAGTACTTGTAGTGGGATCCGGTACAGTGCGTTCTAGCACCTCCTCTTCAGGATCGGGTGTATGACTGGTCCTCATGTTCACAGGTCCCTCTGTTCTTTTTTCAACGAACCAGTATCCCGCATCCGTCGATCGAGAGAAATAAACACTCGCGATTCCTGTTAGGAAATCCCTGTACAGCTTTTCAGCAGCGAGAGCACTGCAACGTACTTCCCCGCACACAAGGTGCATGTCAGTGAGTTCTGCGAAGCTGTACCGGTCCTGCTCCATCGTATTGTACTGTACGTCTCTGAATAGCGTAGAGTAATGAATGGGTCTGTCGTTGATTAATAGCACGTTCTGTCATGGGACAATGTAAATACAATACTACAGAGCCACCTGATGGACAAGTAAAGTACACAAAACCTGCATCATGACTTTCCAGTAATCAGGCTCGTCCTTCTCTTCTTGCGGGAAATAAGGGATGTACATGTAAATAAACAACACAGTACGTGTAAACTGGTACGCATGTTAGTTTTAAACGAGCTTAAAAACGGTAATGCTAGACAAAGCGGTAGACAAGAGTACTTCACCTTAAGCTGGCTTCTCCGACCCCAAGCTCCCTACCTCAAATTGCTCAATGGAGCTTTCTCTGTGTCCTGTTACGTTTTTGCACGCTCTTACGGAAACACCCTGTATTAAGAGTGTTGTCCTACAGACAAAAGAAATCACTCAAAGAATCCAAGTAGGCAGTAAATAGTTACAGATCTAATATGGAAGGCGAAAGTACTGATAAAATGAAAGAGTCTCATGTATCAAACCTTTTACATTCCCATGTTGACCTATGGTTGTGAAACATGAACCATGAGAAGAATAATCATCAGCAGAATTCAGGCAGCTGAGATGAGTTTTGTCCATAGTGTGGCAGGAAAGACACGGAGGGATAGACTCGGAAACGAGTAAAACCAAAAACAGGCTCAAGTTGCAAGACTTGAAGACGAAACGACCGCGCAGCGGCTGAGATGGTGCAGGCATGTGTGACACATGGGTGCTAACAGCCAGTTAAGATGATTTACAACACAGAGATAAAACACCAGAAGTAAGATAAGGCTTAGCTACAAGGATATGTTGAAATGTGACGTGTAACAGAAAGGACATACCTGGGTCTCGATCGAAGAGGAAGCGAAGTACCATAATTGGTAGAGCAGCTTCGTTTGCCTACCCATCGAATAAAAGTAAAGAACGTGGGCTGAAGTTGACATCGTGATGATGATGATGATTATTATTATTATTTCTCTCCCATCACTGCAAAAGTAATGAGACAAAGTAGAAAATGAATAATTTATTAAAAACGTTCTAGTTGCCATACCACGGAAATGACTGGCTGTAAGTGCCAATAAGATAGTTTTTCGATATACCATTAATACTGAGACACTACATGAGTCAGTAATGTCTCAACAAACCATTTCTCGGATCCTCCAAACTTTTACAACAGAATACCCGAATTAATTTCAAGAAAAGAGTCTCCTATACTTACTTCCGTTACTCACTCAATAGCAGTTTGCCGTAGAGCCCCCCTATGCTGTCGAGGGAGGCACAGGAACATCAACAGGTCTTTCTGTTTTGCGGCTTATAAGCATTCCTGGTCTTTCAGATGAAGTATGGCATTGCTTGCATCAGACATGATGATTCATGTTTTGATTACATTGACACTTTTCCATTCAGCTCTTTCATTATAAGAATTTTGAATAGTTGTTTGAGATGGACGAGTATGTGACACTTGGATCATACTGCATTTGGAGATCTTACACTCCTGCATTGCCAACAACCTACATTGCCAGTAATATTTCACCGTCAAAGTCAGAGAAATCAGTTGTATGCATTAGAATTGCTTGAGATGTGTTCATAGTTTTAACTGCCTCAACAACCTTGCCTAAATTATGCGCAACACAGACTGACGCGTGGCACTAGGAACTCGAGGAAAGCGCTGCTTGCCACAAAGACCGTGCACCAACTAGCAATGAACGCTTGAAACATTGTCTCCCTGATCTGGCCCTTAGAACAAGTCTAGGGGCAAGCAACATAGTATCGAGGGCACAACGGCGCTGGAAACGGGTTTGTGACAAAAATGGGGTTTGGAAATTTGGGCACTTCCACTCTTCAATGACTCTTCAGTAACAGAAATGCATATCTGTAGCTACAATCAACGGTATAAAGACTGGTTTGATGCAGCTCTCCCCGCTACTCTATCCTGTGCAAGCCTCTTCATATCCGAATAACTATGCAACCTACATCATTCTGAATGTGCTTACTGTATGTATTCACGCTTCGGACTCTCTCAACAATTTGTCTCCTTCCTCCCCCCTCCCCCCGCCCCTGCTCCCCCCCCCTCCCCCAGGACTGCCCTCCTTTATCAAATGAAGTATTACACGGCGCCTCAGGACGTGTCCTGTTAACCATTCCCCTTGTTCTCACGTTTTACCATACATTTGTCTTTTCTACAGCACCATTCAGTTCCTCCTCATCGGTTATCCGATCTAACAATTTATTTTCCAACACACTTTTGTAGCGCCCTATTTCAAAAACATCTGTTTACGTCTCACTCGATGTATTCTTTATCATTCACTTCCTTAAAAGGATACACTTCAAACAAATTAATGCCAGAAAAGACGTTGTGATTCTTATTTTGTATTCGACGTAAATATATTCCTTCTTTTTAGGAAACGTTTTGTTGCTATTCCCAGTCTACTATTTAAATACTCTCCACTTGTTATTTTTCTGCCCACATAGATAAACACATCTACTGATTTCAGCGTCTCATTTCCTAATCTAGTCTCCTCCGCTTCACCTGACCACTACACTGCATTAATTTTGCTATTTGTTGTTCATGTTCATCTTATGACCTCTTTTCAAAGTGGTATCCATCCCGTACAGCTTGTCTTGCAGCTTCTTTGTTGCCTCTGACAGGATTACCATGTCGCCGAAAGCCCATAAGGTTTTAGTTTTTCCACTCCTGAAACGAAGGTATATACCATGAAAACCGTTATGCGACCAATTATAGAGTTTTATTCTAGCCTTTGGGGTTTTCATCAAGAAGGCTGGACAACAGAGATCGACCAAATTCATGAATGTGCAGCTAGTATCTTAACAGATCGATACAGCGCATACCAAACTCTAACGTAGATACTCACGGAAATTAAATGCCAATTCTTGGAATAAATATGAAGTTTTCCTTGTGAAATCGTGTTCCGTACATTAAGAGCGCTAATATTCGAGGAAGAATGCGACAGTTCTGCTGCTATAATGGTATTTCCCGAAAGGGTAATGAGATAAAGATGGAGATGAGAACGCGTACAGAGGCAAAGACAGTCCGCTCAAATTCCGAAGCCCGCTTTTATTCCTGACGTATAAGCGACGTCAGTGCACTAATTACAGGGGTAACTTGAGTTAATAATTTCAAACAGCAGTGTGGATTGGACCAGTCAGCTCAAAGCAGGCCGTGCGACTGTTGTGTGTCAACGTTAGTGGGTCACAAACTGAAACGGAGCAGCGAACTGAACATCCTTAAATCAAGTGTTCAAGACATTTTCCAGAATGTTTTTAAGAAGAGAAAAGTGTGTGCAAATTTGCTCCGCACACCTTGACTCGCGAACAAAAACGACGACGAGTGGACGCCCGCCCCGACTTGACTGAAATGGAAAACGCGGACAATTCTTTTCTGGAAGAAATATCACGGTTATTAATGGTTTTCTGATGGTTCGCCAAGACCATAGAAGGCGCAAATGTGACGTGCGATTTGGACAACTTCCCAAAGGACTTTTCTGGCTATTCACAACTATTTTAGCTTTTCTTTATTTTTTTTAGTAATCCAGTCCCCAAACTTTTTGGATTGACATACCATAGACAGTTCAAAAATGTTCAGATGTCTGTGAATTCCTAAGGGACCAAACTGCTGAGGTCAAGGGACCCTAGACTTAAACATTACTTAAACTAACTTATGCTAAGAACAACACACACACCCATGCCAGAGGGAGGACTCGAGCCTCCGGCAGGAGGGGCCGCGCAATCAGTGACATGGCACCTCTAACCGCGCGGCCATTCCGCGCGGCCCATAGTCATTTTTGCCTTGCTGTATAGGGGAATGGAACTGGACTAAATCGCTAATTAGGGTATGAAATTTACTCCGCTACACACTGTACAATGGCATCTGGTGTATATACGCATAGGTTGAAAGTCGTTTTAAATGGGCTTCAGAATACAGTTTCGGGTAATCTGATTTTGTAGCACCGCTTGTGGACTTTCAAAGAAACAGGTCAACATCGATTCTGGGAATGCGGGTTTGGATGCCGGATATCAGCTCTTGACATCGATATTCACTCCACTGCAATGCCGCACTGGAGTCGTGACTGGGTTGTCAGTTTCTTTTTAAAATGTGTCATGATGTCAATGAAGTGATTTTGTGTGGAGTGGACAAAAAGTAATATTGTACATACCGGGAACTTATTCATTGCCTTTATTTAGGAAATCTTTATTATATCGAAAGAGATACCATTTTTTACTGACTTTCATCGAAAAATTGCCTTCAAAAGTCATCTTCGTCTTATACTCGAAATTAATATAAAAAGGTCAATGTCTGATTTCAAATTCCCGCCAGTCTTAAAAAATGGCCATATATTCGATGCCGCGGGAAACCTATATCTATCTGGCTACACTGTATTCAACTGGCAGCAGCAGTGCACCGATGCGACGAACGTGAGTTGCGAGGATTCACAAGACTGCTAACACAGCGTCCCTCGCGCCTCGTCATGACAAACCCAGGACACTGTCTAGCCTATGATGCACGTTGCAGTTCAAATGGTTCAAATGGCTCTGAGCACTATGGGACTTAACTGCTGAGGTCATCAGTCCCCTAGAACCTAGAACTACTTAAACCTAACTAACCTAAGGACGTTACACACATCCATGCCCGAGTCAGGATTCGAATCTGCGACCGTAGCGGTCACGCGGTTCCAGACTGTAGCGCCTAGAACCGCTCGGCCACATTGCAGTCTACGGTGCCAGTGAACGTCAACTGTAAACGATATGTGTTGTCGGTAATAGTACAATATTTTTATTAGTAGCTAGTTTCGTAACGGAAAAAATAACAAGTATTCATATAATGCTGATTTTAAATTGAAAGTAATAGCATATGCAGAAGAACATGGGAACGGAGCAGCTGAGCAGCATTTCGGTCGTCCACCAACAGAAAATACCATTCGCGATTGGCGGGCTAATAAAGAAGAACTGAAAAAAATGAGGAAGACTAAATATGCAAGTAGAGGACTGAATGCAAAATGGGCAAAACTAGAAGATGATGTATTGAAATGCATTCAAGGACACCGTCAAAATGGCATTGGGATTAATGGAAAAGTGATTCAAATACATGCTAGAAATTTATCGCTACAGTGGAACTTAACAGAGTGGAGTTGGTTGGTGCTACAGGTTTATGAAGCGTCGTGGACTTAGCATGCGAGTCAAAACCAAAATATCTCAGAAAATACCACAAGAATATGAAGATAATATTTTATCTTTCCATCGCTTTATTATTCAGCTTCGATAGAAAACCAACGTGGAACTAAGTCAAACAGCGAATATGAAAGAAATTTTTCAGACATTTGAAGTGCAACAGAACTGTTGCCATGAAAGGTGCTGAAATTGTAACTATACACTGTTGTCCTTTCATGTTGCCCTGACGGTACTAAATTTAATCCACTGATCATTTTCAAGTGCAAAACAATGTCAAAACCTTCCGAAATACCGCCAGGTGTTTTTTGTTGTTCATGCACATGACAAGGGTTGGATGGACGAGACTGCTATGAAATTATAGATTAACAGAGTGTGGAAGAGAAGGAGAGGGCTTTATTGAAGAGTTCTCTTGTTCTAGATCAATTTACTAACCACTTGAAGAATTCTGCGAAAGAGAAATCGAGACAGTGAAATACAGAGCTTACTGTTAATCCGGGAGGACTTACTTCACAATTGCAACCTCTTGATGTCTCGATAGATAAACTGTTTAAACTGTATATGACAGAGGAATGGAACAAATGGGTGATTGATGAAACCCAGCACAAATTCACGCCAAAGGGAGCTTTAAAACTACCTGAAATCAAACGTGTCAGTGGATAAAGCAGTCGTGGTTTAGAATGAGAGAAGATGTTATTGTTAGATCTTTCAAGAAGTGCGGCATAAGTAACGCTCTCGATGGCGGAGAAAACCATCTTATATATGAAGACGACAACGACGAAGAGGAAGAAGAAGAAGAAGAAGAAGTTCAGATGATGATTTCCAGGGATTTTAAAAGTCAGTTTGGTTTTATAAACTAAGAATATTTTTAAATCTGGGTTTGCAATCTAGTAATGAATCTGGTAAAAATGTTATTTTTTAAAAAAATCCTTCAAAATTAGTGTGCGTCATATAGTCCGTAGCGTCTCGTAGTCCGTAAAATACGGTCCGCATATGCTGATACACTTGATCATCACCTTCCATCGCAAACGGAAGCGCAGGAATGCAGCCATGTGATAAATTGAGCGTAAGAATCTATTAGCTTCGGACTGCAGTAAAATAAAGATCTTTCTTGACGCTTGGGGCTGCAGTGAAATTTAAGTCTTGAAAGGATGTTGTAAGTATGATTCTAGTATCACTGCTTCAAACATTTATTGATTATTACGACAGCTGTTTCGGAAGATTTCCATTTTCAAGCACGTCTAAGTTGTCCTGACGTGTATATAACATATGGTGTAACTTTGCAGGATGTGAGGTCAGCCAGTTATGCAAAACATAGTTTTTTCTCAGTACCCAAACATGTTTCAGCACCACTGTGCCATCATCAGTGGGTTTCCGTTTTATTTATTCTTTACACTTGATGTGCATGAATTTTTCGGATCACTTGTGTATTATTTACTACAGGTAGCTTGTCATGTTTTCGTGTGGGAAGCCCTTTTATTTTCCGCATCATTGTGAGGTGTCGTGATGCACACGTACATATAACACGTATTTTCCACAAATAAGGTAGTAAAACACTCAACAAACCACAATCACACTGTGTTTTAGTGAAGCGATACCGGAGTGGTAAACCATGCTATATCCCGTGGCAATTCGATGGAAGGGTTGGGTTTGACGAATGCGCCTAGAACACCTGCCGTCATGTGTAGCGCAAAAGAGAAGGTATCTAGCCGTAGTGAAGCGGTGCCAACAATCTGACTTTTGCCGCACAGACGAAGGTAATGCTGATAGGGAAGGACAGACATAGACATCGACCCAAGGTACAATAAGTGATGTTTCTGAGAAATGAGGATATTTGGTTCTAAACTCCTGTAGCCTTTTGACAGATTCCTCTTTAGTATTTCAGTTACAAATAATGACTGTTCGCCATTGGTCAGCCTCAGTACATGAACCACATGCTATTACAGAGAATATTCTCGTTTGACCGTCGGACTCGAGATTATTAGTCATACTATAAACGTCAGTTACATCGTACAATTACAATGCTTTTTCATTCTGTTTAGTTCAATTCTTACAATAAGGTGCACCGAAGGTCTTGGGAAGATGTCGCCTCCCCCAATGCCCTCGCGGTCCGCTAGGTGTCACCTAATACACTGTAAAACAATAAAAATGACGCACCACGAAGGAATTATCCGTATGGGACGGAAATCGGTAGAAGTTACGTACATGTATAGACAAACAAATGATTACAGCTTCAGAAAAATTGGATAATTTGTACAAGAGAAAAAAATTTCAGAAAATGAGCAAGTCAGTAACGCGTTGTGTGAAGCTCTTTTTCTTGAATAAATTATCCAATTTTTCTTGAAACTGTAATCATTTATAGTCTATAGAAATCTAGCAATTTCCATCCCATTAAGATAATTCTTTCGCGGTGAGTTTTTCTTTATTTTTTAATTTTTTATTTTATTACAGTGTACATCGCGATGACCGCCCCTGCGAAGCTTTGAGGCAACAGTGAAGTATTTTGAGCGCTACACGAAACAGAGAAAGAAACACATCTGTGTGAATACGGTCAAATACAGGTAACATAAATACATGTCATTTCTTGTGGGGTTCCAACAGCTGTCGCCGCATCCCATATATCTTTCGCCATTAGTTTCTACCTTTCATGCACTGCGCATTCTTCTAGTTCTCTTTTTCTCGTTGCCTCCTTTACCTCTTCTAACCAGGCAACCTTCGGGCTTCCTCTTCTTCTTCCCTGAAACTAGCACATCAAGATCTTATTTGGCCGTCTGTCATTTGTCGTTCGGATTGTCCATACCAGGCGATGTCCCGTTCTTCTATCTCTGATGCTTTCTTTGATTTCGGTGATTTCCCTAATCGTTATATTTCTTACATTATCTAGCCGAGATATTCTACACCATCTTCTGACACACTCCATTCCTACAACTCTCAGTTTATTTTTATAACTTCGCTGCACTCGCATTCATAGGTCGTTCTGGACTCTACAATACATCTACAGAACATCTTCGATACTTTACAGCTTAACTTAGAGACCATAACAGAGGGTTTGGCTTCTGAATTGCTGCTTTTCTATGGACTACTACTTGCTGTGTTTTCCATTTTCAATAAGATCTACCCAAATATTTAAATGTTTTACATGTCTTGATGTGCTGCTCCTCTACTATTATTTTTCTTACATTTTCTCACTGCGCAGGTATTCAATCTTTTGAAAATTCACTTCCAATCTCCTCTTATCATATTCTTCTAACAATTTTCTTAGCGTAAAACAGATGTTATCCGCTTCAGAGTCCAGCACTACCTTATCATTTGCTAAGAACAAGGTGTACAAACCAAAGGAAAAATGTTTATCGCTTACTCTATTTCCGCTGTCCATGCAGTAAAACTTTGGTATCGGGCACGAGGTTTCAATTATTACTTCTTTAGCATTATTCGAACTGTATCCAAATATACCACTCAATGTACCCTCAAAATTATGTAATTCTATGACACATAGTTCAGGAGACATGACGTCCTAAACAGAGATGTGTGAAGAAGAAGCTTTTTTTTATAAAAAAAAACGGACCGCAAATTACCCATAGTTGGATAATGAGAGCACCTAGCTAAACGGGAATTCGTTTTTTTAAACAATCGGGGGTAGAGGGATTACTGGTAGCGTCTGCCTTCATGCTTCTGTCATTTCAGGTTTCTCCACACTTCTGTAACGCCATCCCGTTAGTCAAACAAACCTGTGACCATTAATGCCGGCCTTCTTTGTGCACGTTAAAATATTCGCTGTTATTCCTGTACCCTGCGAGTGAAACACACTCGAGCAACATTCTAAAATGGGACGAACGGGTAAAACGAAAGTTGAAATACGCTTCGCCAGGACATCACTATCAGCCTACGAACAAAAGGACCGCCTCATCGTAGGCCCCAACTCTACGCTATGAAAACACTCATTATTACCCACACGCTTCTGCTTTCTGAATAGTGTTTCAGCTTCTCCCCGCACGCCCCCCCCCCCCCCCCACTCTTCCCCCCCTAAATATTCACGTTGACTGATCCGACACTTGTTCCGATCACGCTTTAGTTTGTAGCGAGAACCAAAACGAGGGAGGCAGGAGACTTTTAGGTCGCCCGTCGACCTTTTCAATTTATTCAGTCAGTGAAAGAGCGACTGGAATGTACTCTGACAAAGGTCAAAGGATAGCCATATGCTCAGATCTGTGTGAAATAAACGCAGAAATCCATGTGAGACTTACGACGAACGTATCCTTTAAGACAATGCGGCGAAATTAGGCGTTATGGGGCTATGGCAGCAGTGTCTATGGCGAGTGTCTTTTCTAACAACATGACATCGACTGCAGCTCCTCTCTTGGGCTCGTTGCAATATCCGTTAGGAGCTAGACGACTGGAAAACCATGGCCTGGTCAGATGAGTCCCGATTTAAGTTGGTAAGAGCTGATGGTAGGGTTAGAGTATGGCGCAGACCCCACGAAACCGTCAACAAGCCACTGTGCCATCTGGTGGTGGCTCCATAGTGGTGTGGGCTGTGTTTACATGGGATGGACTGGGTGCTCTGGTCCAACTGAACGGATCGTTAATTGGAAATGATTGTTCGGCAACCTGGAGACCATTTCAAGCCATGTTCCCAAATAACGATGGAATTTTTATGGCTGACAATGCGCTATGTCACCGGGCTACAGTTGTTCGCGATTGGTTTGAGGAACATTCTAGACCGTTCCAGCGAATGATTTGGTCACCCAGATTGCCCGACATGAATCCCATCGAATATTTATGGGACATAATCGAGAGGTCAGTTCGTGCACACAATCTTGCACCAGAAACACTTCCGCAATCATAGACGATTGTAGTAGCAGCATGGCTCAGAATTTCTGCAGGGGACTTCTATCGATTTGTTGAATCCATGCAACGTCGAATTGCTACTCGATATTAAGAGATATCCCATAACTTCTGTCACATCAATGTACATTTTTAAGCAAACTATTACAATCTTTATACATTGAAGAGACAAAGAAACTAGCAGTCCCGCATAATATCGTGTAGGGCCCCCGCGAGCACGCAGAAGTGCCACAGCACGGCGTGCTGGAGGGAACTGCAGGGCTGTCCATAAATCCGTAAGTGTACGAGGGGGTGGAGATCTCTTCTGAACAGCACGTCGCGAGGCATCCCAGATATGCTCAATAACGTTCATGTCTGGGGAGTATGGTGGTCAGCGGGAGTGTTTAAACTCAGAAGAGTGTTCCTGGAATCACTCCGTAGCAATTCTGGAATGGTAGAGTGTCGCAGTGTCCTGCTGGAATTGCCCACGTCCGTGTCGGAATGCGCAGTGGACATGAATGAATGCGGGTGATCAGACAGGATGCTCATGTACGTGTCACCTGTCAGAGTCGTATCTAGACGTAACAGGGGTCCCATATAACTCCAACAGCATACGCCCCACATCGTTACAAAGCGTTCACCAGCTTGAACAGTCCCCTGCTGCCATGCAGGGTTAATTGATTCATGAGGTTGTCTCCATACCAGTGAACATCCATCCGCTCGATACAATTTGAAACGAGACTCGTCAGACCAGGGACCATGCTTCCAGTCATCAACAGTCCAATGTCGGCGTTGATGGGCCCAGGCGAGGCGTAAAGCTTTGTGTCGTGCAGTCATCAAGAGTACACCAGTGGCTCTTCGGCTCCGAAAGCCAATATCCATGATGTTTCGTTGAATGCTTCGCACTCTGACACTTTTTGATGGACCAGCATTGAAATCTGCAGCAATTTGCGGAAGGGTTGCACTTCTGTCGCATTCAACGATTCTCTTCAGTCGTCGTTGGTTCCGTTATTGCAGGCCGCAGCGATGTCGGAGATAAGTTTTACCGGATTCTTGATATTCACGGTACACTCGTGAAATGGTCGTACGGGAAAATCCCCTCTTCATCGCTACCTCTGAGATACTGTGTCCCATCGCTCGTGCACCGACTATAACACCACGTTCAAACTCACGTAAATCTTGATAAACTACCGTTGTATCAAAAGTAATCGATCTATCAACTGTGCCGGATACTTGTCGTGTTATGTAGGCGTTGCCGACCGCAGCGCGGTACTCCGCTTGTTTACATATCTCTGTATTTGAATACGCAGGCCGTTGTGACCGAGCGGTTCTAGGCGCTTCAGTCCGGAACCGCGCTGCTGCTGCGGTCGCAGGTTCGAATCCTGCCTCGGGCATGGATGTGTGTGATGTCCTTAGGTTAGTTAGGTTTAAGTAGTACTAAGTCTAGGGGACTGATGACCTCAGATATCAAGTCCTATAGTGCTTACAGCCATTTGAACCATTTTTTGTATTTGAATACGCATGCCTAAACCAGTTTTTTTGGCGCTTCAGTGTATATTCTGCACATGTGCAGCGATGCATATAATGGTGAATTTCCTTACTCTGTAACAAATTAGAACAAGAAACAGTACTGACCTTCCATTCCTAAACCTTTCCCTAAACTCTTGAGTTATGAACGACGTCGTGTATGGTGTGTTCTAGAAAGTCCAGAATACAGTCTTAGATCAGGTCCGATATAGATGGAAAGTGTGTCCCAGCTAAATCTGTCTGCCTGTTGCCTTTATATGCGCAGTACCTTGCGCAGTAGCCGGCTCGAATGACCTAACCTGACATCACCAATTCCCACAGCCTCATTAGGCGGGCTGCCGTATATCTCGCATCTGGACGGGAAAAGGCACCGCTGTGGCAGCGAACGTGTGCCCGTCCGGCCGAGTCCACGTTCACTCGCTGCCTTTGTTCCGCGGACCGTGGAGAGCGGGCGGACGTTCGCTGTGTGGACACGGATGCGGTTCTGCTCTCGCTATACCGTGCTGCGAAGCGAGAGGCGTACGATGGCTGCCGCAACTTTCACTACACGCCGGCGCGGACTCTGCCTGATGGACACTTCGCATCGCCGACTGGGTGGCAGAAGTAATGGTGTAAGGCCTAACCAGTCCCTCTGCTTCAGCTACATCGTTGAGAATACACTGCTAGCCATGAAAATTGCTACACCACGAAGATGACGTGCTACAGACGCGAAATATAACCGACAGGAAGAAGACTCTGTGATATGCAAATGATTAACTTTTCAGAGCATTCACACAAGGTTGGCCGGTGGCGACACCTACAACGTGCTGACATGAGGAAAGTTTCCAACCGATTTCTCATACACAAACAGCAATTGACCGGCGATGCCTGGTGGAACGTTGTTGTGATGCCTCGTGTAAGGAGGAGAAATGCACACCATCACGTTTCCGACTTTCATAAATGTCGGATTGTAGCCTATCGCGATTGCGGCTTATCGTATCGCAACATTGCTGCTCGCGTTGGTCGAGATCCAATGACTGTTAGTAGAATATGGAATCGGTGGGTTCAGGAGGGTAATACGGAACGCCGTGCTGGATCCCAACGGCCTCGTATCACTAGCACTCGAGATAGACATCTTATCCGCATGGCTGTAACGGATCGTGCAGCCACGTCTCGATCCCTGAGGCAACAGATGGGGACGTTTGCAAGACAACAACCATCTGCACGAACAGTTCGACGACGTTTGCAACAGCGTGGACTTTCAGCTCGGAGACCATGGCTGCGGTTACCCTTGACGCTGCATCACAGACAGGAGCGCCTGCGATGGTGTACTGAACGACGAACCTGGGTGCACGAATGGCAAAACGTCATTTTTTCGGATGAATCCAGGTTCTGTTTGCAGCATCCATGTTTGGCGACATCGCGGTGAACGCACATCGGAAGCGTGTATTCGTGATCACCATACTGGCGTATCACCCGGCTATGTCTAGGTCACCTCTTGTTCGCATTGACGGCACTTTGAACAGTGGACGTTACATTTCAGATGTGTTACGACCCATGGCTCTCCCCTTCATTCGATCCATGCGAAACCCTACATTTCAGCAGGATAATGCACGACCGCATGTTGCAGGTCCTGTACGGACCTTTCTGGATACAAAAAAACGTTCGCCTACTGCCCTGGCCAGCACATTCTCCAGATCTGTCACCAACTGAAAACGTCTGGTCAATGGTGGCCGAGCAACTGGCTCGTCACAATACGCCAGTCACTACTTTTGATGAACTGTGGTATCGTGTTGAAGCTGCATGGACAGCTGTACCTTTACACGCCAACCAATCTCTGAGTCAATGACCAGGCGTATCAAGGCCGTTATTACGACCAGAGGTGGTTGTTCTGGGTACTGATTTCTTAGGATATATGCACCCAAATTGCGTGAAAATGTAATCACATGTCAGTTTTAGTATAATATATTTGTCTAATGAATACCCGTTTATCATCTGCATTTCTTCTTGGTGTAGCAATTTTAATGGCCAGTAGTGTATGTTGTAGGTTGCCGATCTTCCATCTACGTATGATGGCGCAACACTGCAACAGTTTTTTGTAAAAAAAAAAAGGCTGGCTTCGCAGAAGTGTGAGTCGCACACTCTTCCCTACACAATTCATTCCGGAAATTCCAATTTAATAATAACTTTTTTCGTAATGGGAAATATACCGACACTTTTCTTTGATGCTGGGCGTCGTATGAAATATGTCATCAGCAGTAATTGTTTGCACTGAATACAGCTACACGTTATAAAAACGAAACTACAAATATCTACCGAGACACAGAGAAAATGTGCCTGACGACGGATGGGAGAGACACCGGATATAACTGTCAAAATGGTTTTCTTCGAATCAAGTACTAAATTCAGTACATTTCGAGAAAAGAAGACGCTAGAGAAAACAAATGAGGTGACAATAAGATTGTGATTTCTGAACAGAACTTGAAAGTAAGAACCACTGAAAAAAAAATCTGACATGTTTTGTGAAGTTATTTGACTAAAAGTAAGAAATAAAATAGATTACAGAAACATTTGACGCGCCTTTGAAAGATGCTCGAAATTCATGTACAGCAAATGAGGTTGCATCAAATGTTTCTCTAGTATATTTTTTTCTTATGTTTGAACAAATCGTTACACAAGATGTTGACAGATTTATTTCAAGTATTTTTACATTTCAATTCCGTTTTTTTGCAAACAGTCTTTCCTTTTTTAGTTATTATAATTAGGAGAAAACGAAAAGGACAACGTATTTACCTTGTTTCCTAGTGATAATCGTGAGATAAAAGGAAAAATAATTGTTTTGCTAAGAGCAGAGTTAAAAAAAACTCCAGCTAATGGCGATGCGTTTTCGACTACGCTGTGAAGGCGACCACCTGGACTGGGGTGTAGATTACACGACATTTTCCAACGACGCGAAATCTTCTTTTAGCGACCACAGAGTATGAGCCTAGTGACTCTCACTGTATTGCCTAACACGCTGTCGTGCCACGCGCCACATTTATGAAGCACTTCTGTTGTGACCGTGTGAAGTTATTTCCACCAGGGACACTAATTTATGCTACTCTCTGGTAGTTAATAACAGACTTCACTGCTGTGTTTCATGCAACTGGTAAAGAGACATACGCCGTAAGGTAGCTGCGAAGTGTACATGCAGACTTTGTACACCTTGTGAGGTGAATAAATCATGAAAAGCGAGCTTCAGTTTCGTAAGATGCATTTTGAGTGTATTAACAATATTACAGTCTTAGGAATTATTGGTACCACTATTATTTCACTCTGTGTTTTCAAAGTCGACTAAGTCAAAATATTTCATTTAGATATTGATGTCAGCGGCGTCAGGGAACGGCTGATAACAGCTCAAGGGTTCAATGGAATCCCTGTCAGATGCAGTACAAAATATGAGGCAGAGTTAACAGTCATTCTGGTCATAACACACAACTGAGCCTCGGAAAAAACTGCCACGTAACAAGCACAACAGGGGCAACTGACTTGCATAAAACTAAAAACTGCCATCAAAATATGCACCGAAATGAGTGGCTTGTGTAACTAATCTAGTGGTTGGATTACAATAGTGCTAAAATGACAGATGTCAACACACAGCGTGTGTGTGAGTCAGAGTACAAAGTTATTAGTATGTGCAGTCGATATAAGATGGTTTGTAAAATGTGTACCGACAACGGAGGAATGTAACCGAAGAATGTATATTAAGGTAAAAGCAATAAAACGAGTAACCCAGTATTCTTAGCTGGTGCACTCGCCATAAATTTTCTTCCCCCAGAACTGATAATCAGAAAACATCTATCTGGTACACCTATAAATTATTTTTTTCCCTCCACTATCATTAGTATTATTTTTATTATCATTACGTAATTCTCCCAGTAAACGGAAGATGTTAAGCAAATAACTCAATAAGCTGCTCTTTAGGTTCCTTTTGCTGTTCCAATAGACTTTTATTCTTTCCGAGAGGAAGGACTGTTTAGGTTATTCCGACCACTTTGGTCTGTACTATTTTTGTTTCGGTTGCTCTGATATGTTTCCCATTTGTCTACTTTGTGTCTGAAGGTGTCTGTTTCTAAACTGTCAGTTGGACTTTTGTTTTCGTTTTTGAAGTTCTTTCGAATTTCCTCAGCCAAGGTAATTGAGTTCTTAAGTGATGTTACTTAGTCTGTTATCCTTTTTGTCAATCGCTTTTCAGGCAGTCTGTTGAGACGACCAAAGAATTTCATTCACTTTTGTTAATAACAGTTTCGATGTTTCAAAACTTTTCTGTTGTTTTGATTGATTCTAGCCTGTAACTGTCTTAGATATGTCTTGCTCCTAAAATTTTCCTAATCATTCTTCTCTCTTGTTTGATTTCTTCAAGTTCGTTTTTCTGTTAAGTGGCAGTGTCGCTTGGGTAGAGGACTATTGGTCTTATGACTGTGTTGCAGTGCCGAATTTTTTGTCTGTCTTGAAAAGGATTTTGTTGTAGAGGTTTCGGTCTAACCCCAACGTTTTTTTGACTTATTTGAAGAGATTTTTCTGTGAGATTTTTTCAAGGCTGTCAGTTCGATAAATACTAAGAAGTATTTAAAATAAAAGACCCTGACGATTTAACCGTAGTTTGTTTTCAGGCACGCGATTGCTGTTTTTGAACAGGAGACATCAGTTTTCTTGAGTGCGATTTGTAATTCTACTTTCTCTGCACAGTCTTTAAGTATTTCGAACTGTTTGACGGAAATCTCTTCGTCATCTGTATGTATTATTGTCATTATTATTATTACTATTGTCAGCATTAGTAATAACGGCTGCACTAGTACAATTACTGCAACTATTAACTTCATTAGTTCGTAGACAGTATGAATTACTCACATCATTTTAATACTATTTGTCAATTAAATTGTTATTTTTTAGGGAACTGCGGTATATAAAAAAAGATAATGTATGTGTGAAACCCTGGTCTGATATAAGAGAAGGCCGATGGCTCTAATAAGATCAGGTTCAATCAATAAATAAATAATAAGAATAAAATCATAAATGCAAATTAAAAGTGGATGATACGTACGTATATAATAACATATACATTTAATCGTGTCGTACACGACATATGCCGGCCGTGGTGGCCGAGCGGTTCTAGGCGTTTCAGTCCGGAACCGCGCGACTGCTATGGTCGCAGGTTTGAATCCTGCCTCGAGCATGGATGTGTGTGATGTCCTTAGGTTAGTGAGGTGTTCTAGGGGACTGATGACCTCAGATGTTAAGTCCCATAGTGCTCAGGGCCATTTGAACCATTTCAACGTGACAGATGGTAAACATGAAGTGACTTACCTACTCATAGCAAAACACATACCTGTAAAACAGAAGTGTAACGGGGGCAAGGGTCCTCAATGTAAATTAAAGATGGAGGTCCACATACACATAAAGCACTAGCATTCAGTCACACATGAGTCTGATAACATGCAAGTAATGTGCTAATGTGAAGGTTTAAAAGCAGGTACTAATTAGCAATAAGTGTAGTATGATCGAGAATGCTTGTGAGGACCGACAATTTGCAACTAAATCTAAGATTGCCATCTTATAAGATATTCTGGATAGATATTGATAAATAATTTTTGAAAAATTTTTATTCGCCAAATGACCGTTTTGGACAGGTCTAGCTGTCACCTTCGTAGCTTCTGGAATTTGTATTCTAGAGACAGTCTAAGAACCTCTTATACTTGAGGTCGGTCTGTCCGTTTTTAATATCCATAGGTGGAGTGACTGCTTTAACAACTACATCAAGCCTGTGGTCTTCATCGACATTTACATGATGTGCCTTTTGCTTTGAGGAACTCACGTATGACAATTCTTCCACAGCTACTCTCATGGTTTGACGTAATGGAATGAAACACCTGAGCCATAGTTGGTGATTTTAATTTATTATACGGCAACCAGTTTAGGTGACTCAATACACCATCTTCAAACCTGTATTTATAAACAATAATGATAGCATCATCGATTTACCAATCATGCAAACACAAAGACAGATTATACCAGAATAAGAATCAAGGACAACACTCTATAAGTGAATTTACAGTAACCATTTGATAAAAACCAACAGATACAGCCATTGTCACATACATAAATAGAATCACATACAGACCAATATAACGAAACTGCAAAAAAGTGGGAATTGAAGGAGATGGAGCCCGGATAAACAGAAAGAACCAGAGGTTCTAAAGAGTTTCAGAGTGATCATTAGGGAACGATTGACATGAACTGAGGATAGGAATACAACAGAAGAAGAATGGATAGCTTTGAGAAATGAAATGGTGCAGGTAGCAGAGGATCAAGCAGGTAAAAAGACGAGGGCTGGTAGAAATCCTTGGATAACACAAGAGATGTTGAATGTAATCGATAAAAGGAGAAAATATAAAAATGCAGCAAATGAAGCAGGCGAAAGGTTTAAAAAATGAGATCGACAGGAAGTGCAAAATGGCTAAGCAGGAATGGTTAGAGGACAAATGTAAGAATGTAGAAGCATATGTTAGTAGCGGTAAGATAGATACCGTCTACATAAAAATTTAAGAGACCTTCGGAGAAAACTGAACCATCTCTATGAATATCAATTGCTCAGATGGAAAAGCAGTTCTAAGCAAAGAAGAGAAAGCAGGAGGGTGGAAGGAGTATATAGAGGGTCTGTACAAGGGAGATGTAGTTGATGATTATGGAAATGGAAGAGGACATAGATGAAGATGAAAAGGGAGATGTGGTACTGCATGAAGAATTTGACAGAGCATTGAAAGACCTAACTCGAAACAGGGCCGCGGAAATAACATTCCGTTAGAACTATTGATAGCCTTGGGAGAATCAACCATGACAAAACACTTCTATCTGGCGAGCAAGATGCATGAGACAGGTGAAAACCCTCAGACTTCAAGAAGGATGTAATAAATCCAATTCCTGAGAACGCAGGTGCAGACAGATGTGAAAATTACCGCACTATCAGTTTAATAAGTCACGGCTGCAAAATACTTATACGAATTCTTTACAGAAGAATGGAAAAACTTGTAGAAGCCGATCTCGGGGAAGATAAGTTTCGAATTCGGAGAAATGTAGAAACACGCGAGGCAATTCTGACCCTGCGGCTTCTTGTACAAAATCGTTAAGGAAAAGCAAATACACGATTATTGCATTTGTAGACGCACGAAAGCTTTTGGCATTGTTGACTGGATACTCTCCCTTTCAAATTCTGAAGGTTGTTGTTGTTGTTGTTGTAGTCTTCAGTCCTGAGACTGGTTTGATGCAGCTCTCCATGCTACTCTATCCTGTGCAAGCTTCTTCATCTCCCAGTACCTACTGCAACCTACATCCTTCTGAATCTGCTTAGTGTACTCATCTCTTGGTCTCCCTCTACGGTTTTTAGCATCCACGCTGCCGTCCAGTACTAAATTGATGATCCCTTGATGCCTCAGAACGTGTCCTACCAACCGATCCCTTCTTGTAGTCAAGTTGTGCCACAAACTTCTCTTCTACCCAATCCTATTCAATACCTCCTCATTAGTTATATGATCTACACACCTAATCTACAGCATTCTTCTGTAGCACCACATTTCGAAAGCTTCTATTCTCTTCTCGTCCGAACTAGAAACAGGGGTAAAATCAGAGGGCGAAAGGCTTCTTACAATTTGTTCGGAAACCAGATGACGGTTATAAGAGTCGAGGTGTACGAAAGGGAAGAAGTGGTTGAGAAGGAAGAGAAACAGGTTTGTAGCCTATCCCCGATGTTATTCAATCTGTATATTGAGCAAGCAGTAAACGAAACAAAAGACAAATTTGGAGTAGGAATTAAAATCCAGAGAGAAGAAATATAAACCTTGAGCTTCGTCGATGACATTGTAATTCTGTAAGAGACAGGAAAGGATTTGGAAGAGCAGCTGAACGGAATAGAAAGGATCCTAAAAGGATGATATGAAATGAACATCAACATCAACAAAATAAAAAAGAGGATATCGGAAAATAGTCGTCTAAATCAGGTGATGCTGAGGAAATTGCTACTCTGGCAGGAAAATAACTGTTGATGGTGAGTACATAAAATGAAGGCTATCAATGGCAAGAAAATCATTTCTGCAGAAGAGAAATTTTCAAACATCGAGTATAGATCTGAGTGTCAGGGGGTCTTTTCTGAAAGTATTTGTACATGGTGTGGTCACGTATGGAAGTGAAACGTGGACGATAAACATTTTAGACAAGAAGAGAATGGAAGCTTTTGAAATGTCGTGCAACAGAAGAATACTGAAGATTAGATAGGTAGATGGTGTAACTAATGATGAGGTACTGAATAGAATGAACAGAATTGTGGAGAAGAGAAATTTGTGGCACAACGTGATTAGAAGAAGGGATCGGTTGGTAGGACTCATTCTGAGACATCAGGTGATCACAAGTATAGTACTGGAGGGAAGAGTGTGTGTGTGTGGGGGGGGGGGGGGGGAGGGGTAGTGGAAATAACAGAGGGAGGCCAAACATGAATCCAGTAAGCAGATTCAAAAGGATATACGTTACAGTTAGTTACTCGGAGATGAAGACACGTGCACAGAATAGAGTAGAATGGAGAGCTGCATCAAACCAACCTTTGGAGTGAAGACAATGCCAACAACAACGAATTTCCACTCTATAGTTTGTACAAATGTACTATTTGTTAATAAAATCATTAATTAAGTATTCCATCATTAGAAATTGGTCCGTTAGGAGATACACTAAACTGAAAAATCCTGAAGTATCTTAACAATCTACAAATTGTAGAAAATGATAGAAATATGAAAGAAAGTACAACAATATAAGAACTAAATAAGTCGAAGAAATATTCAGCTATGTGCATGTACTCCTTGCAAAAGGACAGCAGTAATAATATCTAAGTGTAAATATCGGTAAAGTTATCAAAATGATTATATAAATTTATCTATATGTCATGTCAAAACAAAAAAATGCTGAGGTGCTAACCGTAGCGGGGAAGACTATGTCATGTGCATAAAATGAGTGTCCAAAACATAGTGTGACATAGTTGTGGCTTGTAGCGGGTACATTTACTACAGAGTAGCCATCTTAGCACTAGTCTGTCTATCCCCTATTTAGCATTGCAACCCTAATGCCTGCGACATTTGTTGATAGTACGAGGGCAGCTCAATAAGTAATGCAACACATTTTTTTTCTCGGCCAATTTTGGTTGAAAAAACCGGAAATTTCTTGTGGAATATTTTCAAACATTCCCGCTTCGTCTTGTATAGTTTCATTGACTTCCGACAGGTGGCAGCGCTGTACGGAGCTGTTAAAATGGCGTCTGTAACGGATGTGCGTTGCAAACAACGGGCAGTGATCGAGTTTCTTTTGGCGGAAAACCAGGGCATCTCAGATATTCATAGGCGCTTGCAGAATGTCTACGATGATCTGGCAGTGGACAAAAGCACTGTGAGTCGTTGGGCAAAGCGTGTGTCATCATCGCCGCAAAGTCAAGCAAGACTGTCTGATCTCCCGCGTGCGGGCCGGCCGTGCACAGCTGTGACTCCTGCAATGGCGGAGCGTGCGAACACACTCGTTCGAGATGATCGACGGATCACCATCAAACAACTCAGTGCTCAACTTGACATCTCTGTTGGTAGTGCTGTCACAATTGTTCACCAGTTGGGATATTCAAAGGTTTGTTCCCGCTGGGTCCCTCGTTGTCTAACCGAACACCATAAAGAGCAAAGGAGAACCATCTGTGCGGAATTGCTTGCTCGTCATGTGGCTGAGGGTGACAATTTCTTGTCAAAGATTGTTACAGGCGATGAAACATGGGTTCATCACTTCGAACCTGAAACAAAACGGCAATCAATGGAGTGGCGCCACACCCACTCCCCTACCAAGAAAACGTTTAAAGCCATACCCTCAGCCGGTAAAGTCATGGTTACAGTCTTCTGGGACGCTGAAGGGGTTATTCTGTTTGATATCCTTCCCCATGGTCAAACGATCAACTCTGAAGTGTATTGTGCTATTCTTCCGAAATTGAAGAAACGACTTCAGCGTGTTCGTAGGCACAAAAATCTGAACGAACTTCTCCTTCTTCATGACAACGCAAGACCTCACACAAGTCTTCGCACCCGAGAGCAGCTCACAAAACTTCAGTGGACTGTTCTTCCTCATGCACCCTACAGCCCCGATCTCGCACCGTCGGATTTCCATATGTTTGGCCCAATGAAGGACGCAATCCGTGGGAGGCACTACGCGGATAATGAAGAAGTTATTGATGCAGTACGACGTTGGCTCCGACATCGACCAGTGGAATGGTACCGTGCAGGCATACAGGCCCTCATTTCAAGGTGGCGTAAGGCCGTAGCATTGAATGGAGATTACGTTGAAAAATAGTGTTGTGTAGCTAAAAGATTGGGGAATAACCTGGCGTATTTCAATGCTGAATTAAACAACCCCTGTTTCAGAAAAAAAATATGTTGCATTACTTATTGAACTGCCCTCGTACATTGTAATATTGACTGCTTTTACCTGTTTACGCAAGTTGTACAGAGGTTTTTTTAAGTGCTTGTCTTACCCGTTACACGTGTTTGCTACATTACCCAGTTGTGTATGTTGGTTCCAGACACATACTACGTGATTTGTTTTATAGGTCATATATATTTCTTGTGTTTTGTGCTTTATGGTTGTTGATTGCTGTGTCTGGACAGGATAGCTGGATTTCATATTGATAAGTATAATACGATTTTCATAGGTACCTAATTCTTCGTTGCTGCGATGGATACGTATGAAGTTTTCTTCACCTTTGCAATTACTGATAACTTATCATACACTGAAGCGCGAAAGAAACTGGTATTGGCATTTGTATTCAAATACAGAGATATACAAACAGGAAGAATACGGTGCAGCCTTCGGCAAAGCCTATTTAAGACATGTGTCTGTCGCATTTGTTAGATCGGTTACTACTGCTGCAATGCACGTTATTCAGATTCAAGTGAGTTGAACGTGGTGTTACAGTCGGCGCACGAACGATGGGACACAGCATTTCCAAGGTAGTGATGAAGTGAGGATTTTCCCTTACTACTATTTCACGAGTGTACCGTGAATATTCGTGAAATAATAGTAAGGGAAAATCCTCACTTCATCACTACCTTGTACCGTGAATATAGATTCAGAAGGATGTAGGTTGCAGTAGGTACTGGGAGATGAAAAAGCTTGCACAGGATAGAGTAGGACGGAGAGCTGCATCAAACCAGTCTCAGGACTGAAGACCACAACAACAACAACAACCGTGAATATTAGAAATCCGCTAAAACATCAAATGTCTGATATCGCTGCGGCCGGACAAAGATCCTGCAAGAACGGGACCAACAACGACTGAAGAGAATCGTTCAATGTGACAGAAGTGCAAACCTTCCGCAAACTGCTGCAGATTTCAATGCTGGGCCATCAACAAGTGTCAGCGTGCGAAACATTCAACAAAACATCATCGCTACGGGTTTTCGGAGCCGAAGGCCCACTCGTGTACCCTTGATGACTGCGCGACACAAAGCTTTACGCCTCGCCTGGTCCGTCAAACCCGACATTGGACTGTTGATGACGAGAATCATGTTTACTGGTCGGACGTCTCTCGTTTCAAATTGTATCGAGCGAGTGGACGTGTACGGGTATGGAGACAACCTCATGAACGCGTGAATCCTGCATGTCAGCAGGGGACTGTTCAAGCTGGTGGATGCTCTGATTGATATGGGGCGAGTGCGATTGGAGTGATATGGGACTCCTGATACGTCTGATCACCTGCGCCCATCCATGTCCACTGTGCATTCCCACTGACCTGGGCAATTCCAGAAGGACAATGCGACACCCTACACGTCCAGAATTGCTACAGTGTTGCTCCAGGAACGCCCTTTTGATTTTAAACACTTTCGTTGGCCACCAAACTCCCCACACATCAACACTGTTGAGCATATCTCGCAACGTGCTGTTCAGAAGAGACCTGCACCCCTCATAGTCTTACGGATTTATCGACAGCCCTGCAGGATTCATAGTGTTAGTTCCCTCCAGCACTACTTCAGACATTAGTTGAATCCATGCCACGTCGTGCTGCGCCACGTCAGCGTGTCTTCGTGTGCCCTACAAGATATTAGGCAGATGTACAAGGTTCTTTGGCTCTTCATTGTATCTTGTGGGGATGTTTCATATATTCTATATATTAGTACAACTCATAGAGTAGTAATTCGTTATCATTTACTACATGTAATTCTGTTTAAGAATGCGACAAGGGATGTATCTGTTGTTTTTATCAAATGATTACTGTAAATTCTGTTATAGAGTACTGTCCTTGATTCTGATTCCGGTTTCATCTGTCTTTGTATTTGCGTGCATTGCAAGCCGATGATATCATTACAGTTTATGCGTCCGGGCTTTAACATGGTGTACTGAGCCACCGAAACTGGTTGTTGTATAATAAAATAACATAGAAACGACGGCTGCAGGTGTTTCGTGTTATCACGTAAGTGAACAGCGGAAGTACCAAAGACGATCGATCACAAGTATGGACGTACAGAAATTCATAGTTTCAGGTTGAAGTCTTTGGACACTTTGGACTTCTCTCGGATGAATGTAGCGTGCCCGAGGCGGCGTGTTAGTGGGACCTCACCTTCTGCTAGCCGCTGAAGGTGAAGGTCACCGTCTTTCCATGAGGATGTAACCACAGGCAGCTTCGCATCTCTTTAGTTTGTTTTGCCACCAGTTTTTTATTTCTTTATCCTTTTACGTTCCAGGTGGTCACCTTGTGCGCGCAACCACACATACATACAAACAAAATCCACACGCACGAGAGCGCACCCACACAAAACACACACACACACACACACACACTCTCTCTCTCTCTCTCACACACACACACACACACACACACACACACACACACACACACACACACACACGTTACAACAACTTGTCAGAAGTATGGCAAGTGAAACACAGAAGCGTTATCCGATAGTTGCCCTTCATTTTTATTCTACGACGGACCTGATTTGTCGTATTTGTTATTCATGTCGCACAGAGTGGATCACAAGAAAGCTGACGCATTTTGAGAGGTGACAGTATGGACGACTCTAAAAGGGAAACAGGTATACGCTGCATTCAGTATGCCGAATATGTATAATTAAAGTGCAGCTGTTCACAGAGGTCCAGTGTGAGATGTAATTTTCGTATGGCAGTGAAAATTGGTAGATGTGCTAATACGTTAATGCGAAATAGATTTCCACTGGATTTTATCATCAGGTGCAAATCTGATGCTGTAAATGCAGGAGAGATGTAAATACATCTTTCCATATGTTTCACAAGCTGCGACATGGTCGCGAATAAAACAGTGACTCGAATATAGAATAATTCCCTTTACTTTACGTCTATGGTCACACATTTTTTGTCATCAGAGTACCGGTTTCGGCCTGTAATGACCATCTTCAGATCTGTTTTATAAAAAACATGTCTTAATATACTGCGTCCGCCTCGATAGCTGAGTGGGCAGTCCGCCTTTAGCCGCGGAGCAGCTCGTACTTGTTTACGTCCCGGCTGCGAACGTTCGCGGAAGAAGCGGTGTTTACACCGTCGTCACTCGCGTGTGTTACGGTCTGAATCGAACGCGATGGCACACAATTTCCGAAAAACCACGATACAGTTCATGTTCTGTAACGCGTATGCAAGACCGAAGGCTTTCGAAATCGAACGTTTCTTCAGGAACGAAGTGCATCTTAATTACACGGAGATTATTGGAACTCATTTATCAATCGTGAGCAGCACTCTTTACGTAAAGATGATTGACGACGCAGCATGCGATAGGATCACTGAAGCCGCCAAACGAGGATTCCAGTTCCGACACTCCGATGGTCATATTGGCGAAGTTTTAGTCGCTCATTCGGGCTTGGGCGTGCGTACGATTCGAGTCTTCGAGCTGCCTTTCGAGGTACCCGAATCATTGGTTACTGAAGCACTCCAGCCATATGGCAGAGTTGTTAGTCATACGGCCGAAGGTTGGGCAAGTTTTAGCACGTATCCAGTGCTCAATGGTGTCCGACAGGTGCGGATTGCCCTTACGAAACATGTGCCATCGTACATAAACATCGGCGGCTGTAGAGCTATTGTCATCTATGATGGACAGCCTCGGGCATGCTCCGGGTGTGGTGGTGAAGGACATCTTCGATCTGCGTGTATGCAGAGGAGACTCGTGCAACTCCCATCAGAGACTTCCAGAATCCGACTACTCCGACGTCACTGTCGATGACTTACGTGACGGCGCTTCGCGGGGAGGTGACGCCGAGGTCGGAGCGCACTATTGAACCGACGCCGCAGTTGATTGAGGCGCCTTCGAACCCCACTGAAGAAGGAATGGCTCCGACCAACCTGCAATCTCAGACACTACAGGAAAATTTGGAGCACCCCGATAATATCAGCTGGTATGAGCTGGACGACGAAATCACCATGCGGACCATTCTATTTATGGGGACTCGCATCCGTCCGCATCTCAAGAAACCTGATGACGCAGGGACACGTCCGTCGGGTGACCCTCTGCGGATGTGCAAAGGGACTATCCATACGGTGAAACTTTGCCATTTTAAAATCATGTGGAGATGACAACTACTCGACCCCGGGCATACAGAATAGGGACAGTGAATGTAAATACCATTAGATCGCCCGTGAAACAGCAGTTGTTTAGGGACATGATATACGCGTCGGATGTGGATATACTGATGGTGCAGGAAATTTATATTCCTGAGTTCCAGGAAGTACATGGATACATCTCCTACAACTCGCCGCACTCCAACAACGACAGTGGAACGGCGATATTGGTCCGGGACGGGAATCCGGTTCGCGACCTGGCTTATCTACCTTCGGCACGAGAACTGGCGATAACTGTTAATGGAATTCACATTCTCAATGTTTATGCCCCTTCCGGCACGGACAACAGACGGGCGCGTGCGAGATATTATTCGGAAGAGATTGTGCCCTTATTTACCGGCAGATTCGATCATTTCATTATAGGTGGTGACTTCAATTGTGTTTTAGCCCAAAAAGACCAGACTCCACATTACAATACCTGTCGTGAATTGCATGTGCTACGCCGGGATCTGGAGTTAAGCGACACCTGGGACATGATTCATAGGAACCGTGAGGGACATACTTTTTTTACCAGTCACTCGGTGAGCAGACTCGATCGAATATATGTTTCGGTTGGCCTACAGGATAAGGTGGTCGACGTGGAACGATGGCCTGCGGCATTTACTGATCATCTGGCTTACATTTGTACCATATCACTCCCTAGGCAAAGTGTGTGGAGAAGCCGCGGGACATGGAAGCTCAATTCGTCACTTTTGGCGGACCTCGAATGTCGTCAGAGAGTCGAGGAGGTATGGGCCACATGTCAACGCCGTCTACCAACATGCCTCCGTGCTTCAATGGTGGCTCGAGTGTACTTAGCCGGCAATAAGAAGAGCTCTAATACAGTATGGTCGGGATAAGACGATATGGCAAAGAGACACTCTTGATTATTATTACGCCATGCTTCGTGAGCTGTCCTTCCAGGTGCCGTCTGCAGAACATCATGCGGAAGTTCATCGTGTCAAGGCACAAATCCTATCGATCACGTGACGACGACTGGGTGGCATCCCAATACGGGCAAGATGTCTCGACACCATCACTGGGGAACGTACCTCGATGCACCATGTGTCGCGGGAACATAAATGTTACCGCCGGGCATTGGTAACAGTGCTCCACGGTTTAGATGGCCGTCAACTGACAACACAACAGGACATTGCAAATGAATTTTTAGAGCATTTCCGCCACCTCTATGCCGGTACACCGACGGACCATCTGGTGGGGGAAGAGATACTGCAACACCTGCAAACGACACTGACAGAGACGGATAAGGCAGCGCTTATGGAGCCACTCACAGAAGACGATATAAAGGTGGCATTCACAAAAGGAGCGGCCCATAAATCACCGGGGCCAGATGGGATTACGCTAGAGTTTTATCGAGAATTCGTGGACATGATGATGCCACAGTTGGTGTCGATGTACAATGAGGCGATGCGTCCGGACATGCGCCTACCGTCGGATTTTGTGACGGGCTTTCTTCTTCCCATCCCGAAGATGGCGGGGAGTCGCAGTGTTAATCAATATCGGCCTCTCACTATGCTAAACACCGACTATAAAATCTTTACACGACTACTAGCGTCTCGTCTCAAGCTGGCGATATCCAGGACAATATCTCCTGATCAGGCTTGCCTATGGGTGCGAAGCAACATCACATCGCCGTTAAGTGAATACCGTGACGTTATCGCCCTTGCGGAAACGTGTAAAATGCGAGCAGCGATGAAATCTGTGGACTTCGATCGTGCGTTCGACAGGATAAACCATGACTTCTTGGCGTCAGTCATGAGCCGAATGGCGATTCAACCTGTTTTCATCTCCATCGTTATGAGGCTAATACGAGGGGCTACATCGAAGGTGATTGTAAACGGTCGGGAAGCGGGCTCGATTCCTATTAACAGCTCAGTCCGACAAGGGTGCCCACTCTCCATGATGCTGTTTGCGATAGCGCTTGAGCCGCTGATGTGTGTTATGAGGCGCTCACTTACTGGGATAGCGCTTAATGAGAACTCTTTCGTTTGTCGCGCATATGCGGACGACCTGATCCTTCTTGTCAGATCAGGACATGAAGTTGCGTCGGGCTGTTGAATATCTAGACTCATAAGGGAAGGCCGCAGGCAGTGTCGTTAACATGACGAAATCCAAAATTATGCACATTGGACGGGGTCTGGAAGACGTACCGGGACCATTTCAGACGGTGGAATCGCTGAGATGTCACTACGTTCACTACGGCGGGCGGCGGCGAATGGTTCAAATGGCTCTGAGCACTATGGGACTTAACATCAGTGGTCATCAGTCCCCTAGAACTTAGAACTACTTAAACCTAACTAACCTAAGGACATCACACACATCCATGCCCGAGGCAGGATTCGAACCTGCGACCGTAGCAGTCGCGCGGTTCCGGACTGAGCGCCTAGAACCGCTAGACCACCGCGGCCGGCAGCGGCGGCGAGTTCTCGGCGGTTTCTGCAGAATGTTCGTCTGACGATATGCAACAACTCTCTGAGAGCCTTTGACATGATCCAACGTGTGGCATACACCAACGTTCACATAGCGTCACGACTGCCCCATTTAGCGCAGATCCTACCAATACCGAAGGGTATTGCAGACCGCCTGATGGCTGCCTTTGGTCACTATGTTAGTACTGGGATGTTGTTTAAGATCAAATATGACACGTTAACGTTACAGTTCCGGAACGGTGGCCTCAACCTCACGAACGTGCGAAAAACAAAGAAAGTATACCATAACGTCAGCTCTGATAGAAGTACTTGTTCCGCCTTCGTACGAACCCCCTATTGCTGTGGGCAATATTTCGCCTTCCCTTGCACACATTGCCTCATTTCTTGTTGATTACAGTTATGTTCGTCTGAAAGTACCTTCGACGAGATCTATAGATGCTTGATGGATCACCATGGCCGCAACATAATGGAATTCAAATAACCGTCGAGAACGTGGAACCACATTTGGTGCCGGCCGGAGTGGCCGAGCGGTTCTAGGCGCTACAGTCTGGAATCGCGCGACCGCTACGGTCGCAAGTTCGAATCCTGCCTCGGGCATGGATGTTTGTGATGTCCTTAGGTTAGTTAGGTTTAAGTAGGTCTAAGTTCTAGGGGACTGATGACCTTAGAAGTTAAGTCCCATAGTGCTCAGAGCCATTTGAACCACATTTGGTGTGCAGTGCATACTCCATTACTCTCGACAGCAGCGAGATCGATGTGGTATATTTTTATCAACCGTAGACTTGTGACCAGGAGTCGATTACATACAATTCATATCGTCGATTCTCCTCTTTGCACAAACTGTGGACTGTTAGCAACGGAAGAACATGGTTTAGTGTGTGGCGCAGCGAGGGACATCTGGATGCTGACGCGTCGAATACTGGCCTTCCTTCGGCGCACTAACTACACGGAAATCACATCGGATGTACTTTTTCTACCGGACAAGACCTTTTTCCCCAAACAAAAGACGTATGCGGTCAGTTGGATCGCTGGACATTCGACGAAATATTTGTATTCGTACGATATTAAGTCTGTGATGGATTATTGGATGTATTTACAAGAACAACACGAGCTCATACGAAGAAATACGAAATACAGGACTTACTTTTCCAATTTTTTAGGAAGTGTTTTTCACAATCCGCCCGACAGCTGGGGTGTCCCAGAACTGAGAAGACTCTTGCAGCAGAACGACTAGAGACAGTACTGCGCGGTTCAATTATATTGGCATATAGCACACTGAGAAGCAAACTGGCCCCTATCTGTTGGCGCCGGTTATGACTGGATTATGTTAACGTGAAAAAAAATAAAAAAATAAAAAAAACACACACACACAACGATGGTAAACACCGAAACCGCCTCAGATAATGGTCCTTCGAATGATCGACGCAGGAGAAATACATACCGCCCACACTGGCAGAAATGGTCAAGATTATATGGCTTTCTGCCAGATTTATGATGCGATACCGCATGCTGCAGGGATTTTGATGAGGGTGATAACCTCATTTTCACTCCCGCCCGTGACTAGGATCGTCATTTACTTTATTCCTGATACAAAAAAAAAAGAAAAAAAAGAGGGCGGCCTTTACGTTGATTTTATGGGTTCCAAATTGTTTTTGCTGTCTCGATACTTTTCTTATCCCTAGGACAGCACCACTGTACGAATAAAGATTGTTTGTTTACCATGCCTTCCTGTTCCAAAAAAAAAAAAAAAAAGTGGTCGCGTTGTTGGACCATATTGCGGAGGAACCGCGTTTTTATTTTTATTTTATTTTTTCTCACAAAAAAATAAAAAAGTGGTCAGCGCGATGGAATGCCGTGCAAAGGGGCCCGGGTTCGATGCCCGCCTGGGTCGGAGATTTTCTCCTCTCTGGGACTGGGTGTTGTGATGTCTTCATCGTCATCATCTCATCCCACGGTGTGCCACATCCGGCCATAACAATGCCGATTCTGCGAAACTGCTGGACAAAAGAAAAAGAAGATGTCGTAATGTACTGCAGCCATAGTGGCATCGTCAAATGTGAATTTGTGTTCAACATTTGACGATGTCACTATGGCTGCAGTACATTAGGACATGTTTTTATAAAACAAATCTGAAGATGGTCATTACAGACCGAAACCGGTAGTCTGATGACGAAAAATTTGTGATCATAGACGTGACGTAAAGGAAATTTTTTCTTTCCATATGTAATGGATTAGGAACTGGACATGGGGAGACGGGACCAAACGGGCGAGAAAAAAAAACTGTGTTCTGCCTTACGGTAGGTCTTCTCATGGGGGAAGCCTCGTCAGAGAGGTCCACCGCATGAGCGTCTCGGGAAGTGATTCCAGTGGTGCTTTCCCGTTGCCTTCCGCTAGTGGTGATGAAATGATAATGAGGACAACACAACACCCAGTCCCTGAGCGGAGAAAATCTCCGACCCAGTCGGGAATCGAACCCGGGCCCCTGGTGTGACAGACCGCCGCGGTGACCACTCAGATGTCGGGGCGGACGGGTTAGAAAGGCATTATGTTGATTTTACTGTTAACCCGCCGCTTACAGAATCTGTTCAGTATGAGCACCGGAGGTGCATCCGTAAAACAACGCGATCAACAGTTGTTCGGAGAAAGTCCCGTGAAATCTGAGCAACGTGTTCCTGTATCTTGGCCTTCAGATCAGGCTGAGACGTAACGTGTCTCAGGTAAACGCGTTGTTTTTAGATTAGATTAATTATTCATTCCATAGACCCATAAAAGAGGGAATCCTCCTGGGTGTGGAACATATCAGATAAACACATTACAAAAATGTAATTAGAAAAACTTGAGTTTCATTAATGTTAATGATCCTCAGGCAACAAACAGTAAAATTATGTAACCGGCCCGAGTGGCCGAGCGGTTCTAGGCGCTACAGTCTGGAGCCACGCGACCGCTATGGTCGCAGGTTCGAATCCTGCCTCGGGCATGGATGTGTGTGATGTCCTCAGGTTAGTTAGGCTTAATTAGTTCTAAGTTCTAGGGGACTGATGACCTCAGCAGTTAAGTCCCATAGTGCTCAGAGCCATTTGAACCATTTTTTAAAATTACGTACATGAATTAAATTTAAACTTCCAATATTCACAGGTTTAATATTTACATCGGCTTTCATTAAATCCATCATTCAGATATTTGCTAGTTTCTTGGCTACTACAACCAAGTATTGTCAAAAATTAAAGTAAATTATTCATTTCAGTGATCCTCAGTTAAGAACAGTCAGATTATGTACAAAATTTAAAATTAAACTTCCACTATTTACAGACTTAAGACTTACATCTGCTTTCCATACATCCATCATTCACACAGTAGGTAGTTACTTGGCTGTTTAAAAAAAAAAAAAAAAAAAAAAAAGGTTCGAAATGGCTCTGAGCACTATAGGACTCAACATCTAAGGTCATCAGTCCCTTAGAACTACTTAAACCTAACTAACCCATGGACATCACACACATCCATACCCGAGGCAGGATTCGAACCTGCGACCGTAGCGGTCACGCGGTTCCAGACTGAAGCGCCTAGAACCGCTCGGCCACACAGGCCGGCTGGCTGTTACAACCAAGTATTGTCAAAAATTAAAGTATAATAAATTTTCATTAAAATGGTCTACTGCACTTGTTGAGAAACTCATAGATGGAATAGGAGGAGTTGGCCACTAAACATTCTTTTACATTATGTTTAAATTGTGCCTTGTCTGAAACTAAACTCTTAATGGTTGCTGGTAACTTATTGAAAATATGCATTGCTGAATACTGGACTCCTTTCTGGGCAAGAGTAAGTGATTTTAAATCTTTATGTATATTGTTCTTATTCCTAGTATTGATATTGCGTACTAAGCAGTTAGTTGGAAAAAGGGATGTATTATTTACAACAAACTTCATTAAGGAATAAATATACTGGGAAGCTGTGGTTAATATTCCCAATTCTTTGAATAGGTTTCAACATGATGTTCTTGGATTTACACTACTCATTACTCTTATTATACGCTTCTGTACCCTAAAACTTTTTCTCTGTTAGTGGAGTTACCCCAAAATATGATACCATATGACATAATGGAGTGAAAATAAGCAAAATATGCCAGTTTTTTTTATATTTATATATCCTATGTCTGACGTCATTCGCATTGCAAAAACAGACTTGTTTAAGCGCTTTAGCCATTCGTTAGTATGTTGCTCCCAACTGAATTTATTATCAAGTTGTAATCCCAAGAATTTTACACTCTCATCTTCTTAAATTTGATTAGCTGACCTTTCTAAATTTATATTTGATTTACTATTTATTGCAATGTTTGTATCATCAGCAAATAAGACAAACATGGTATCTAGTAATGTAACAGATGATAGGTCATTAATATACACAAGGAACAGTAGTGGACCTAGTATGGAACCTTGGGGAACACCACATGTAATTTCTTCCCAATCAGATGATGTCTGATTGCCTTCTGCTGAAGTGTTACGTAATGACACCCTTTCTTTTCTATTAGTAAGATGTGACTGAAACCACTTTGCAGCACTACCAGTGACGACATAATATTTTAATTTACTTGAAAGAATGCTGTGATTGTTTTAGATATCCCCAGAGACAAAGGTCACATTGATTCAGATCAAGTGATGATGCAGGCTATGTATCTGAAAACCTCTGGATGTAACACGTTTGTGGAAGGTTTCGTTGAGCAGATCTGTCGCTGGGGGAGCAACATGAGGTGTTGCCCCATCTGAATGCCCGTCTGTTGCCATGCATCTGGAAAAGCTCTAGAGGTAACACATTCGTGGAAGGCTGCATTGAGCAGATGGTTGACTGGGAGAGCGACATGAGGTGCTGTCCCAGCTTTCACGAAAGCAGTCTTTTCCGCACAGTTGCGCTCTTCCATAGCAGGTATCGCGTGCTGTGCAAGGAGGTCTCAATGACTTGCCAGACGTCACGGTACACCTGACGGGTCCTATTGGTTACTCTTTTCAAATAAGAGCAGACCGAGAACATAGACGCTTGTGAATTAACACAACACACAACCACATACGGCGAGTGCAGTGGTTCTTCGTGCACAACATGCTGTTTAACAGTGGCCCAGATTCGGCAGTTCTGTGTATTTAGTGCACCCAATAGTGTAAAACATGAATCCAAGGAATTTTGACCGGCCACACGTCATCAACTTTGATCCGTGCCTAAAAGGACAAGTTCAGAACGTTGCTGTGGATGATGACGTTTCAGTTGTTGGACCGTCTGGATCTTGTACGGATGCCAGTGTACTATATAAACTGCAAAAATTTCTTTACTGTTTCCCATGGGATAGACAATTCTCGTGGCACTGCACGACCAGTAGCACGACCCGGAGCACTCCCTGCATGGTCAGATAAAGCAACGGCAACCTCGACAGTAACTTCCACCGTGATCTACATCTACATCTACATTTACACTCCGCAAGCCACCCAACGGTGTGTGGCGGAGGGCATTTTATGTGCCACTGTCATTACCTCCCTTTCCTGTTCCAGTCACGTCTGGTTCGCGGGAAGAACGACTGCCGGAAAGCCTCCGTGCGCGCTCGAATCTCTCTAATTTTACATTCGTAATCTCCTCGGGAGGTATAAGTAGGGGGAAGCAATATATTCGATACCTCATCCAGAAACGCACCCTCTCGAAACCTGGACAGCAAGCTACACCGCGATGCAGAGCGCCTCTCTTGCAGAGTCAGCCACTTGAGTTTGCTATACATCTCTGTAACGCTATCACGCTTACCAAATAACCCTGTGACGAAACGCGCCGCTCTTCTTTGGATCTTCTCTATCTCCTCTGTCAACCCGACCTGGTACGGATCCCACACTGATGAGCAATACTCAAGTATAGGTCGAACGAGTGTTTTGTAAGTCACCTCCTTTGTTGATGGACTACATTTTCTAGGGACTCTCCCAATGAATCTCAACCTGGCACCCGCCTTACCAACAGTTAATTTCCATTCCACTTCAAATCGTTCCATACGCATACTCCCAGATATTTTACAGAAGTAACTGCTAAGAGTGTTTGTTCCGCTATCATATAATGATACAGTAAAGGATCCTTGTTTCTATGTATTCGCAATACATTACTTTTGTCTATGTTGAGGGTCAGTTGCCACTCCCTGCACCAAGTGCCTATCCGCTGTAGATCTTCCTGCATTTCGCTGCAATTTCCTAATGCTGCAACTTCTCTGTATACTACAGCATCATTTGCGAAAAGCCGCATGGAGCTTCCGACACTATCTACTAGGTCATTTACATGTATTGTCAAAAGCAATGGTCCCATAACACTCCCATGTGGCACACCAGAGGTTACTTTAACGTCTGTAGACGTCTCTCCATTGAGAACAACATGCTGTGTTCTGTTTGCTAAAAACTCTTCAATCCAGCCACACAGCTGGTCTGATATTCCGTAGACTCTTACTATGTTTATCAGGCGACAGCGCGGAACTGTATCGAACGTCTTCCGGAAGTCAAGGAGAATTGTATCTACCTGGGTGCCTGTATCTGATATTTTCAGGGTCTCATGAACAAATAAAGCGAGTTGGTTCTCACACGATCGCTGTTTCCGGAATCCATGTTTATTCCTACAGAGTAGATTCTAGGTTTCCAGAAATGACATGATACGCGAGCAAGAAACATGTTCTAAAATTCTACAACAGATCGATGTCAGAGACATAGGCCTATAGTTTTGCGCATCTGCTCGACGACCCTTCTTGAAAACTGGAACTACCTGGGACTACCTGGGACGCCTTCCTCTTCCAAGTGCCACACTTGGCTCACTCACGTGTTCGGATTTCATTATCATCTTTCTAAACTATTTAATGGTACCGGGCCTGTCTTCAGACCTTTCAGGCGGCGATACTCTCTCAATGCAGCACTGTAACGGCTGCCATTGACATAAAATAGTTTCACTAAGAGCGCACGATCTCTCTTCTCGATAGCCATACTGTTCACTCGCGTTATGGATTTCAAGTGACAGCGTGGACGTCATACCGTCATAGAAACAGTGTATAGCGCCAGATTTGCACCTGGCAGCCACAATTCGAACTAATTTTTATCCAGCTTAAACTGGTTCCGCATTAACGCAGTACATACCTACCCACTTTCTCTGCCATACGATAATTACAGCCCACATTGGACCTCTCGGTTAGCAGCTTCGTTATACGAGGTGGTCCTGGAGTCTTAGGTGAATGGAACCATAAAATAAAGGGTAAAGAAGATACAGACAATTCATTTGAATCTGTACTACGATAGTCATTTGATGCTGTGTGGCGGAGGGAACTTTGGCGCCACTATTATTTCCCATTCGCGAATGGTGCAGGGGTTGAACTACAGTCGTAAACGTCAGCATGTGCCCTAATTTCTGCCATCTTCCTGTCGTGATCTTTTCGGCAGATGTATTCGACAGGAAGTAATGTCATGGTTGACTTTTAAAGGAACGTACGCCCTCGAAATTGCAACAATACACTTCTCAGAAATGCACAACGCCTCTCTTGTAGTACCCGCAGTTGTGACTTGTTGAGGATCTTCGTTAAGTTCTCGTGCGGCAATGATTTCCACTTTATTGAGTATGAGCAGACAGATGTGACTGCGTGGGGGTACCTTTTGTTAACTATTGTTGCCAGTCTCTCTGTGGGAGATTTCGAGGAACGTGCCCTAGAAATAGGCAGCATAAAACCTGACTGCCTTTTAAGGTAGATACGTAGAAGACACTTACCTGGCCTCGTGGCTTCGCTATGGATGTGGAAAATGGTGGTTGCCTCTTCTTTCTTGATGAGTTACTTAGAAAGAAACATTACGGTACGTTGGGGCATGCCGTTTATGGGAAGCCGTCTCACCGTGATTTGTATCTTCAGACTGATAGTTATCACCATCCAGCTCAGCGTGAAGGACTACGTCGTACCTTGGTTCACAGAATGCATGTCATCTTAGGTCATCAAAGTTTGTCAGCTGAGTTAACCGACCTTGGGGTTACGATTCGTCAGATTCGGTGTAATGAAGGACACATCAGAGCAACTGTAATTCGCGTGAGTGATGAGAATAATGAAGTGGCATCTAAAGCTCTTTTGCCTTACGCAGGTAGTATGACAGGACTGCGGAATTTTTAATACACAAGAGCAGGAGCATAGCTATTGGAAAATACGACAAACTGCTTCATAGCTTCTCTCTCGGGTTCTTTCATTGATTTTTCTGACGTTTCGCCAGCATGAGTGGCTGGCATCGTCAAAGCTTCACCATTACTGCTGGTGGTGAAAACTACATCTACATGGATACTCTGCAAATCACATATTAGTGCCTGGCAGAGGGTTAATCGAACCACCTTCGCAATTCTCTATTATTCCAATCTCGTATAGCGCGCGGAAAGAATGAACACCTATAACTTTCCGTACGAGCTCTGATTTCCCTTATTTTATCGTGGTTATCGTTTCTCCCTATGTAGGTCTGTGTCAACAAAATATTTTCGCATTCGGAGAAAAAGTTGGTAATTGGAATTTCGTGAAAAGATTCCGTAGCAACGAAAAACGCCTTTCTTTCAATGATGTCCAGCCCAAAAACTGTATCATTTCAGCTACACTCTCTCCCATATTTCGCGATAATACGAAACATGTTGCCCTTCTTTGAACTTTTTCGATATATTCCGTCAGTGCTATCTGGTAAGGATCCCACACCGCGCAGCAGTATTCTAAAAGAGGACGAACAAGCGTAGTGTAGGCAGTCTCCTTAGTGGACCTGTTACATTTTCTAAGTGTCCTGTCAATAAAACGCAGTCTTTGGTCTGCCTTCCCCACAACATTTTCTGGATGTTCCTTCCAATTTAATTTGTTCGTAATTGTAATTCCTAGGCATTTAGGTGAATTTACGGTCTTTAGATTTGACTGATTTATCGTATAACCGAAGTTTAATGAATTCCTTTTAGTACTCATGTGGATGACCTCACACTTTTCGTTATTTATGGTCAACTGCCAATTTTCGCACCATCAGATATCTTTTCCAAATCAGTTTGCAATTTGTTTTGATCTTCTGGTGACTTTATTAGAATATAAACGACAGCGTCATCTGCAAACAACCTAAGGCGGCTGCTCAGATTGTCTCCCAAATCGTTGATATAGATAAGGAACAGCGAAGGGCCTATAACACAACCTTGGGGAACCCCAGAAATCACTTCTGTTTTACTCGACGACTTTCCGTCAATTACTACGAACTGTGACCTTTCTGACGGGAAATCACAAATACAGCCACATAACAAGATACTACGAAAAATCTTAGACAATAGGTGGATTAAATGAAACTATATGGTTCGATAGGCCTTTTCAAGTCTCAAACATCTATGATGTATATATGCAGACTCAAGTGACAAATGAAAATTTGTACCAATTCCGGGATTCGGGATTCGAACTGGGTCTCCTGCTCACTAGGCAGATGCGCCAACCACTACGCCACCCTGGCACATTCGACAGACTATCACAGCACGCCTTCCTCCTCATTCCTAACGCCCATTCACACCTTAGCCCACTTTGTACTCCCCCTAAACTCCAACAGCAGTGGAAAGGCTCTCCAGCTGTATCGGAATAGCATCTCAACAGCGAAACTTTGGCATAGGTGACTGAGAGTTGAAAAGATTTCTTGAACTATGTATTTCCTTTAGATTAAAACACCTTCACCTGGGCTTCAGAATCCCCCATTTCATTCGATGCTGGGGTGCTATTAGAATACAGCTAGGGACCCCCCAGCTACGCTAATTGAATTTAGGGAGAGTACCAATTGGGCTGAGGTGTAAAAGAAAATTTGGATTGAGGAGGGAGGCGTGCTAGGATAGGCCGTGCAGTTCAGTTGTGTAGTGCCACTTTGCCGGGGGGGGGGGGGGGGAGGGGGGGGGAGGGGGGGCGTAGTAGTTGGCGCTTCTGCCTAGTGAGCAGGAGAGCTGGGTTCCCACTCGCCATTGGTACATATTTTCAACCGTCGCTTCAGTCTGCGTATACACATAATGCACTAATGGCCATTAAAATTGCTACGCCAAGAAGAAATGCAGATGATAAACGGGTATTCATTTGACAAATATATTATACTAGAACTGACATGTTATTACATTTTCACGCAATTTGGGTGCATAGATCCTGAGAAATCTGTACCCAGAACGCCGGCCGCTGTGGTCTCGCGGTTCTAGGCGCCTCGGGCATGGATGTGTGTGATGTCCTTAGGTTAGTTCTGTTTAAGTAGTTCTAAGTTCTAGGGGACTGATGACCACAGCTGTTAAGTCCCATAGTGCTCAGAGCCATTTCTGTACCCAGAACAACCACCTCTGACCGTAATAACGGCCTTGACACGCCTGGGCACTGTGTCAAACAGAACCTGGATGGCGTATAGAGGTGCAGGTGCCCATTCAGCTTCAACACGATACCACAGTTCATCAAGAGTAGTGACTGCCGTATTGTGACGAGCCAGTTGCTCGACCACTATTGACCAGACCATTTCAGTTGGTGAGAGATCTGGAGAATGTGCTAGCCAGGGCAGCAGTCGAACATTTTCTGTATCCAGAAAAGCCCGTACAGGGCCTGCAACATGCGGTCGTGCATTATCCTGTTCAAATGTAGCGTTTCGCAGGGATCGAATGAAGGATATAGCCACGGGCCGTAACACATCTGAAATGTAACGTCCACTGTTCAAAGTGCCGTCACTGCGAACAAGAGATGACCGAGACGTGTAACCAATGGCACCCCATACCATCACGTCGGGTGATACGCCAGTATGGTGATGACGAATACACGCTTGCAATGTGTGTTCACCGCTATGTCGCCAAACACGGATGCGACCATCATGATGCTGTAAACAGCACCCGGATTCAAAAAATTACGTTTTGCCATTCGTGCACCCAAGTTCGTCGTTGAGTACACCATCGCAGGCGCTCCTGTCTGTGATGCAGCGTCAAGGGTAACCGCAACTTTGATCTCTGGGCTGATAGTCCATGCTGCTGCAAACGTCGTCGAACTGTTCGTGCAGATGGTTGTTGTCTTGCAAACGTCCCCATCTGACTCAGGGATCGAGACGTGGCTGCACGATCCGTTACAGCCATGCGGATAAGATGCCTGTCGTCTCGACTGCTAGTGATACGAGGCCGTTTGGATCCAGCATGGCGTTCCGTATTACCCTCCTGAACCCACCGATTCCATATTCTGCTAACAGTCATTGGATCTCGACCAACGCGAGCAGCAATGTCGTGATACAATAAACCGCAATCGCGATAGGCTACGATTCGACCTTTATCAAAGTCGGAAACGTGATGGTACGCATTTCTCCTCCTTGCACGAGGCATCACAACAACGTTTCACCAGGCAACGCCGGTCAACTGCTGTTTGTGTATGAGAAATCGGTTGGAAACTTTCCTCATGTCAGCACGTTGTAGGAGTCTCCACCGGCGCCAACCTTATGTGAATGCTCTGAAAAGCTAATCATTTGCATATCACAGCATCTTCTTCCTGTCGGTTAAATTTCGCGTCTGTAGCACGTCATCTTCGTGGTGCAGCAATTGTAATGGCCAGTAGTGTAGATGGACTGATGGATAGGTTCGTTTGAGATCCAGTAAAGAAACATATACGGAGATGGAATCAATAAAAAGAAAAAGTTCCAAGAGGAAGTTATTATTCTACAGCCAATCATACTGTACATGTAATGAAGGTCTCACTAAGAAGATCTGGAATTTTCTACGGAAGTCACCCAAGTTAAGATGGTCCCGAGACTGAAAGATCTACCGGACATGGACTTTGCTGTAGATAAAATGACAGGAACAGTTGCAGATGAATGGTGAAAAGCTAGCACAATTTAATGGTGAAACCGAAACCCACGAGGAGGACAGGGCCTTTACCAGACGAGCGAATAGAAGCGCTATTTCACGGACTCACAACAGACACCTACAGGATGTCATGGCTGGTTGGCTAAAAAGATCTAGACGCTGAAAACGAGATTGGCTGCTAACAGACAGTCCATAGAGGATCCATTTGAATGAAGGAAAAAATAGAACAGCACAGAACTGAGAAACAAAAATAATTCAAATACCTAGGTACCTTAGTCAAAGACAAACGAAGTAGAAACGTAGTGAAATAGTAAGCATGTGGGGTAACTGAACGTACAACTACATCGACATGATTACTCTGAAATTCACGATTAAGTGCCTGACAGCTCGCGCGGAAAACGGGCTCTTAAATCTTTCATTGCGAACTCTGATTTCTCTTATTTTATTACGATGATCATTTCTCCATATGTAAGTGGGATCCAACAAAATATATTCACACTCCGAAGAGAAAGTTGGTGATGAAATTTCGCGAGAACATCCTGCCCCAGTGGAAAACGCCTTTGTTTTAATGACGTCCACTTCGTTTCGTGTATCATATTCGTGACACTCTGTCCCCTATTTCGCTATAATACAAAACGAGCTGACCTTGTTTGAACCTTTTTCGATGTCATCCGTCGATCCTATCTGATGCAGATCCTACAATGCACTGCAATACTCCAGAAGAGGGCGGATAAGCGTACTGCAAGCATTCTCTTTAGTAGACCTATTGCATCTTCGAAGTGTATTTGGTTTAATTTCCCCACACATTCTCTATGTGATCTGTCAAATTAAGATATTCGTAACTGTGGTCCCTAAGTATTTAATTAAATTCACAGCCTTTAGATTTGTTTGATATATCGTGTAACCGAAATTTAGCGAATTCCTTTTAGTACTCACGTGGATGACCACACTTTTCATTATTTAGTGTCAATTGCCGCGTTTTACACCATGCAGATATCTTGTCAAAGTTATTTTGCAAATCATTTTGATGATCTGATGGCTTTAAGAGGTGGTAAATCACAGCGTCATCTGTAAATAATCTAAGGGGGCTGTTCAGATACTCTCCTAAATCATTTATCTAGATCAGGAACAACAGAAAGCCTATAACATTTTCCTGGGGAACGCCAGATATCACTTGTTTTACTCTACGACTTTCCATGAGTTACTGTCAATTGTGAGCTTTCTGACAGGAAATCGCGAATACAGTCACACAATTGACGCGATACTCCATAGGCACGCTATCTGATTAGAAGTTGTTTGTGAGGAATGGTTTCAAAAGTCTACAAATGAGGAAAAGGCTTGATCAAGGGTTTTCTGTGAAGTGTGGAGTAATAAGATTCAAATGAAGAGAAAGAACAAAGGAGGAAAAAGCAGTGACGTAGTTAGTGGTAATAGACGCATTACAGAAAATGTGAATGAGGAAAACAGAACTGGCTAAGGTATTGCCTAAGAAGGTAATGCTTATCCACAGATGCAAACACGCAACAGTAGGAAGGTTAAAATGAAATGGAAGAAGGGCGAAGAACAGTATGATGTCCAGGTAATGTGAAACAGCAAAGCAGGTATGCAATTTCAAAAAGGATGTCAGAAGATAGATCAAGAAGATAACCTTTTACCTGTAAAGAATTGCATACGGAGCAGAATGCTAAGTACTGTATGCATAAATAAAGAACCGAAGAGAGAAGAAAAGAAACTTAGCTTTGTAACCGCGAACGAACTGCTCTCGCCGCCTAGAATGGATCTCTGTTTTCGAAGGCATGAAGAAATATCATGTGGTGTCATTTTGTTCGGCCTCTTGATGATCACGGAGAGTTTACAGACGTCACGTGTAAAGCGCGCCAAGTAGAAATGATGCTACTGAGAGGTTTGGGCCAGATGTTTCGGACAAGAGTCCTGTATTCAGTGGAACTCTAGCAGTTAAATCACGAGTGGCTTTAAACTTCTCGTGATATACATTCTAGGTGCGCAGGCACACAAGGAAAAGTTGATTGTTCGGTAACTACGTGAGATTGAGAAAAATGAGGAAGAGGCTGAAATTAGACGAGGAAGTCTTCAAGGAAGTCTGGAACTCGTGTAGAGGAGAATGAACTCGGGAAAAGCCTCATTCAGGGACTACCAGATCACTTAGGATGGCTGCAGATTAGAAGGTAATGCGCTAGCAGGCAACTTTGTCAGTGCATGTCATGAATTATAAAACAAGTAGGAACCTGAGGTAACATCTGTACGTGGTTCATGTGAAATTCAATTAACTTAAAGGCCACACTGAATGGAAGAAAGCAATTAGATAGCGCACCTGCTATTCCCGATACTACAGTGACATAATTTCACCGTAAAATCCAGAGCTGCGTCTCTACATGAGATGAACTGAAGGAATTGGACTCTGGATAAGATTTTCTTCGTGGTCATCAACACCGAGAAATTCATTAGTCACACGAAATGATGTTGCAAAGGCGCGTAAAGAAAGGGACAGAATTTTTAGAGGTTTGAGAATGTAAGGTTTCTCGCCAGAAATCACTGATGAGATCTACTCGTGTTATAGGACTAGTAATGTTTCAACGAGTTTCAGGCCTGAAGAGGGCGCGTAGGAAACTGTTTGAAACGTTGCTTCAAGACGACACCGCCACACGTCTGGCAACGGGCGGATTTCCTCCGTTTTTTTTAAGAATTTTGAATAAAACATTTTGAGGAATGATTGGGGAGTCAATTTTATTCTGTGGTTCTAGCGTGGTCTAGAATTCAAGGAGAGGTGTCAACGGAGCGGGTGCAGTGAGCCAGTGTGAAGAGAAATCACACAGTACTCAACAGCGGAACCTGGAAGCGACGGGAAAACGGGAAGAAAGCAGATCGTGTTCTGCTACGCTCGTAAAAGAGTGAAGGAGCATGTGAGGCAGTAAATCACGTTAAGAGAAAATAACTGATGAGGAACGCCGCAATGTTGCGGAGCGACCAGGAAATGTTAAGTACGAGAAGCTGCAGTCTTTATACACGCTTGTCACGCTTGTGTGTGTGTGTGTGTGTGTGTGTGTGTGTGTGTGTTTGTGTGTGTGTGTGTGTGTGTGTGTGTGTTTTCTTTAATGGCGGTCAACTGCAGGTTATCGGCACTCTTGCTAAAACAGACTGAGACAAATGTGCGCCTGAAATTTTTTAAAAAGCGTAAAATAGCTCCTTTGTTCAAGTCTATTCTTGCAGAGAAGATAAAAGCAACCAGCCACCATTTATTTACGTAAATAGCGCCTTTACCGATTTAGAACCAACAGGTCATCATGAGAGGCTTGTTTGCGCTAAGATATGGTTCAAATGGCTCTGAGCACTATGGGACTTAACTTCTGAGGTCATCAGTCCCCTAGAACGTAGAACTACTTAAACGTAACTAACCTAAGGACATCACACACATCCATGCCCGAGGCAGGATTCGAACCTGCGACCGTAGTGGTAGCGCGGTTCCAGACTGTAGCGCCTAGGACCGCTCGGCCACCCCGGCCAGCCTACGCTAAGATACATATTTGTTGTAGTTTACATTAGTTTCCACTTGTTATTCCCCCAAGTAGTGAAAATTCCTTGGGAAGGTGATGCCCTACGACGAAAATTTGATGTGAGAAACTGTCTGTTTAACTGTAGTTGTGCCTCATAATAATTTCAAACGGCGTAAACAAATTATCGAATTGAAAATGTTTTACTTCTTGAGGGTATTTTTGTTTCTGTCGTTGCAACTACAAAAATGCTTGATGTTTTCACCAGACGCGTTTCGCTTTACTGAGGTGAAGCATCGTCAGTGGTCTGTAATTTTGTTATTTACATTTTGATTTGCTTTTAGATCGAAAAACAGTTCGTTAAGAATAGGTTGATTTGTACTTACGGTGATTTTTCGGCTGATTTCTCGCTTACATCGGGAAATGCCCGTCTGCTAGTACATCGCTTTTCTGTGTTAGGCGCTTGTAATTTTGGTCTAATTTGCAGATGTTCTGCAGCACTATGCATTTGTTATGTTTTCCACAACACACTTCTATGCACACCACTGTATTCTGTTTGTTTTTGTACTTCAGGTATGTGTTGTTGGCTGTGTTTTGTAGTGTTGCCAACATAACCTTTCCACTACTTTGTCTTTGACCTACAACATTTTTTTAAATTACATTATTGTATGTGTGTAGTTCTATTTAATTATGTTTTAGGGTATTTATGTACTGTGTAAGAGCAGAGAAGGAATAGCGATTGAAGGATTTTTTTTCTTTTTAGTGGAGGGGGAAACCACGATAAGTGGATATAACTATATAGCAACATGAGTTAGAGGAGAAGGCGAGGAGCGACAAGTGAAATGAAACTTTGAGTAGGGGGGGGGGGGAGGGGGGCGGCTTGTGTGGGAGAGTGGGTGAAGGATGGGAAAGGCTCTTTTCTTTCTCATGTAATTTCATCAGTTATTCTATACTGAGTCTGGTTTCAAATATTTATCTGATCATTGAGCAACTGTTTATTTTGTGTTAATACTTTTTGTATGTGGAAATTTTCTTGGAAAGAGAGTAGTTGTCTGTCTTTGCTGATTTTTGGGATATTCATATCGTTTTCAATATTGCTTCGTCTATGGTCTTCTTTTAGGTGATCCGCAAATGTTGAATGATTTCCTCTTAATACGAGAATATTTTACTGTCGCCAACTTACACAGGGAGAAATGATCATCGTAATAAAATAAGAGAAATAATAAAGATTTTTAATGTTCACGTTTCCAATGCGCTGTTCGAGAGTGGAACGTTAGAGAAATAGTCTTTAGGTGGAACGATGAATCCTGTGCCAGGCACTTACGTGTGAATTGGAAACCAGGCACATAGATGGAGATGTAGAATATATTTGTTAGTCGTGTAGCCTTGTATGGAAGTGGAACGTGGACGGTAAACAGTACACTGAAGCGCCAAAGAAACTGGTATAGGTATATGTGTTCAAATACAGAGATATGTAAACAGGCAGAATATGGCGTTGAGTTCGGGAACATCTATATAAGACAACAAGTGTCTGCCACATTTGTTAGATCGGTTACTGCTGTTACAATGGCAGGTTATCAAGATTTAAGTGAATTTGAACGTGGTGTTATAGTCGCCGCACGAACGATGGCACACAGCATCTCCGCGGTAGCGATGAAGTGCACATTTTCCCGTACGACCATTCCACGAGTGTACCGTAATATCAGCAATGCGGTCAAACATCAAATCTCCGACATCACTGCGGCCGGAAAAAGATCCTGCAAGAACGGGACCAACGACGACTGAAGAGAATCGCTCACAGTGACAGAAGTGCAAACCTTCCGCAAATTGCTGCAGATTTCAATGCTGGGCCATCAACAGGTGTCAGCGTGGGAACAATTCAACGACACATAATCGATATAGGCTTTCGGAGCCGAAGGCTCACTCATGTACCCTTGACGACTGCATGATACAAAGCTTTACGCCTCGCCTGGGCCCATCAACACCGACATTGGACTGTTGATGACTGGAAACATGTTGCCTGGTCGGACGAGTCTAGTTTAAAATCGCATCGAGCGGATGGAGATGTGCTGGTATGGAGACAACCTCTTGAATGCATGGACCCTGCATGTCAGCTGGGGACTGTCCAAGCTGGTGGAGGCCCTGTAATGGTGTGGGGCGTGTGCAGTTGGATTGGGACCCCTGATAGGTCTAGATTGACAGGTGACACATACGTATGCCTACTGTGTGATCACCTGCATCCATTCATGTCCATCGTGCTTTTCGACGGACTCGGGCAATTCCAGCAGGAGAATGCGACTGCCCATACGTCCAGAAATGCTACTGAGTGTCTCCAGGAACACTCTTCTGAGTTTAAATACTTGGGCTGGCCACAAAACTCACCAGACGTGAACATTATTGAGCATATCCGGGATGCCGCTCAATATGCTGTTTAGAAGAGATCTCCACCCTCTCGTACTCTTACGGATTTATGGACAGCCCTGCAGGATTGATGGTGTCAGTTCCCTCCAGCACTACTTCAGATATTAGTCAAGTCCATGCCATATCGAGTTGCGGCACTTCTGCTTGCTCGAAGGGGACCAGTTTCTTTCGGTCTTCAGTGTAAATGCTAATTATAATCAGTACAGATAAATGACGAAGAACAACGTCACAAATAATATCGCATGTGAACGACAAATTCTCCTTTTTCTACCATGTTCATAAACGTTTTGTGTATCTTCCCTTCGTCACACGACACACATGCATTTCTCCCCGCTACCTGGGACAGGATATCGAGAGTGGCGAAAAGTAGAGCTGGGATGCAGTGGTCGCAGACGTGGAACACGAACGCTATCCTTGATGTAACCGCCTCCCCCCCCCCCCCCCCCCCCCTCAGGCGAGTATCGCCAGGTCAACAACCTCAGCACGGCCTATCCAGCGACGCTGCAACGTGTCCTACTCAATAGTGGAAATGTGGAGGGACGCGTCCTTGTTGGAAGTTCAAATTACTGTTGGCAGTTTCAAGTTACGATCTTAGCCACAATTGTAGCATGTCGAGATAGCTGATACCATTGACAGTTCTCTCAGCGAAGAAGGATTCATACACTCCCTTCTTGGACTCGGCCCAGGCTTTGTTAACTTGCTCGGAATCCCGGACATGTTCGACAGTTGTGTTTGTATTCTCTGTCCCCTGACTGGTAAGTACGGAAAAACTCTTCGACACAATGAAGAAAAGAAGAACTGATTTTTATGGACACACTCTCAAAATGAACCAAATCCGATCACCAAAAAAAATTTTTTACTGCCTCTTGTACAAAAAAACCCAACCAAATTCGTTTAAGGAAACGGAGAAGGGCTTAAGAGAACTCTAAATCACAGAAACTGTTGAAAGTCAAAACCAAAGCCAAACGAACGAACCAAATGTCAGAAGAAGTTCAAATGTTCAAATGTGTGTGAATTCCTAAGGGACCAAACTGCTGAGGTCATTGGTCCCTAGACTTATACACTACTTAAACTAAGTTATGCTACGATCAACACACACACGCCCATGCCCGAAGGAGGGCTCGAACCTTCGGCGGGAGGGGCCGCGCAATCCGTGGAATGGCGCCTCAAACCGCGCGGCCACTACCGCGCAGCTGTCTGAAGAAGAACAGAAAGCAAGATCAGAAATAATGAAACAATAGTGGGCTAAGAGAAAGGCTCAGACCACTGATTCATTTAACGTATTTAAGAGTCGGGTGAAACAAAAAGGAATGAGAAAATCAAAATTAAAAGAATTGAGAATTTGTCTTTCATGTACTGTGTCATTTGTTGCGCTATGTTTAGCCGCTTATCTGTATCGATTTTTTAAAATGTTTCATGGACTTTACAATAGCCCAGTATAAGCTTTTGAATTATGCTGTTATAGAAGACGGCTTGAAGATAAATCACGATGATAGTGAAGAGATACGGAATCGAATCGATGAGTAACACGACTTGACAGAAGGGATAATTTATTATAGCGGCCAGAGGCTTCGTGGGGAAGTTAATACAGCAATGGAGGGAATTAAGGGGACATGCAGAGGGAGACAAAGGACTGACTTTTTTTGAAAAAAAATATTCTTTTCCTCTTACAGGTAAAACCACATGTTCTAATTCTGACCCAATGTACAGTCAGTGTTTTTGCCGCTAGTTTGTGAATAAAATCGTCTACGTCGCACAAAAATATGTCTTTACAATGTCGTTTCGGCTACTGCCATCATCAGGTTAAAACTTAAAACTTATGAAACAAAGTTCAGTGTCAGTACCAATGGAAACTACGGTATGGAGTTGCAGCTTCGATCACGTATGTGTTTTATTGATATAGAAGTTTAACCTAGTTTTACAATTTCTAAGTTTTGATATGATGAAGGCAATAGTAGAAATGACATTATAACTACATATTTTCTGAGCGTTGTGGACGATTTTATCCACAAAACATTTCACAATGATCGCGGAAAATTTGTATACTTTATTAATATCTGCAGCTAGGTAGTAGTGGAGCAGAAGGATCAATCATGAATATTTTTGAGGTTTCCTCCATTTTCAGCATTTTCCTTACAACCGACGCAAACCTCACGGAAACCTTGCTCAGGACTGGGCAATGAGAACAGTATTTAATTTAACTCTGGGACAATATGTCTCAAACCATAATTTGAATGCCTAACTTACAGGGTGAGTCACGTAAGACGTAACACCCTTTTTATTTCGTGAACGGTTACACGTATCGAAAAGCTATTTTCGGCAGATGTTAAAGCATCGAGGAGCACTTATGTTTTTGTTCAGTTAATGGTTTTAGCGCTGGTATCAACAAGTACTTTTTAAAAAATGGAACCCTATACTTTTTATAAGTGCATTTGATAACGCTTAAGAAGACGATTACTTTGATATATCGTTTGTTAATGTTGACGTTGAAACCTGTCGTAATAAAATTCGAGAAATGTCCTAGAATGCGAGAACACGGTGACCGCAATCGGCATTAGCGATGCAAACACCGCCAAGCAGAGCTCTCGTCCAACGCTGTGTCAGCCCATGCCCATGACACTTCGTGTCACGGCATTTCTGCGTGCTCGCGCGGGCCCTACACGATATTCTTTTGCTATTCAGTGTATATTCGCTTATTACCGAGCGAGGTGACGCGGTGGTTAGCACACTGGACTCGCATTAGGAAGGACAACGGTTCAAACCCGCGTCCTGCCATTCTGATTTAAGTTTTCTGTGATTTCCCTAAATCGCTTCAGGGAAATGCTTGGTTGTTTCCTTTCCCATCCTTCCCCATTTCGATAGGGCCGATGACCTCGCTGTTTCGTCCCCTCTTGCCGGCCGAGATGGCCGAGCGGTTCTAGGCGCTACAGTCTGGAACCGCGCGACCGCTACGGTTCATTTCCAGCAATTAAGTACCATAGTGCTCAGAGCCATTTGAACCATTTTTCGTCCCCTCCCCAGATCAGCCAACCAACCATATTTGCTTGTGTGTAGGCCAACACAGAGTAAAATCCAAGTGGTGTGTACCTTTGTTACCACCAATCCTAGTCGTTGAGATCTACAGCCGACGAAAGCTTGAATACCTCAAGCAGGTTTAAATGGATTTGAGTTGCGTTAGTTGTGCAGAAATGAAGAGACTGCATAGGATAGGCTAGTGTGGAAATCGTCAATAAAACTGTTTTCGCATTTATGACTGCAATAAGAACAGAGCACCACGTGCTGGGATCCTACGATACAATGGTTCGGTAGTTAGTTGCAGTCAATACGGCGCTCTGAAGTCACGGACACGGACTCGCAACGACTTCAAGGCAGCCGGTGTTACCAATCCGCCGAGGTTGCGGAACCTGCAGTTGCGACACGCCGTCTATAATTTTCCTCACGACGTCCGCTTTCAAGTATTTCTTCGCCTTTGCTGCTAGAGGAAGAAAAAGCGCAGCCTCGTAGAATAAATAGCCATCGCAACTTATTTACGTATCTGTTATTCATTTCCAGCTCATCATCATACACCACATAAAGTCAGAGACCGGGCAACTGCAGTAATAACTAACACAGGCAATAAATTGCTGTTGGTATAACGCTGTTGATTACTATGAGCGGCTTATTGCGCTGCTAGTACGAAGTAGTTTTTCAGTCTTTCGCAAATCTTACCGCCAGTATTAAGAAAACACGAAACCTTATTTTGTGCCAAAAGTGATTACGTGAGTGTAGCATTAGCGATCGCTCATGACGTTACTGCTGTGACACCTGAGGTCAACATCCTTCTACCATTGCCCTCATCTACAAATCCCTCATCTGCACCATCCTAAAATATGCCAATATTGTCTAGATCTCCGCCTCGCCTTAGTTATACAATTCCCTTGAAATGCCACGAAAACATTTACCCCGCATCAGCTTCCACATGCGTCTACTATCCTCGACTCGCAGCCGATACCAACTTACATATTTCCCACACCTTCTTCTCATCTTGGTGCACTTTCGGATACTAACTGCAAAACCCAGTCTCTGCACTCAACCCTGTCCACTAGTCGCTAGTCCAGACACCTGCTACGCCACCACAGCCTTATCCCACCTCCCATGCACTTTCATGCCTTATGCATCCTCTCCTGCCGGAACTTCAACCAAGCATTACTGCCTAACGATGGGGCACGTCCCAAGAAATATCCTTCTTCCCAACCATGGTGACAGCACTTCACCTCATACCATCCTTACATTTTCCTCCCTCCCTCTTCGTCACCCTCTGTGACTTTCAGTCGCTACCTGAGGTTCCACAAGGCCCCACAGTCATATCATCCCACCTCTATCACGGATCACCGGCATCAACACTATCCCATAGCAGCAGTAACATTAATCATCAGTGATGATACTTCACATTTAATATAAAATCATCTAAAAAGTTTTAAAAATAGTGAAACTTATCCACGGAAGTGTAGTTTAGGGAGCATAATTTATTTCCATTTGCTTTTTAGGATTCCGTTCCTCAGTCGGTAAAAACGGAACCCTTATATGGTCACTTTGTTGTCCGTCCGTTCGTCTGCCTGTCTATTCGATTGTTAAAAATAATTTTCTAAGGAGTGGGTGGTCGTATCGAGTTGGAATTTGTCAGATACTAAGCTGTACCGTGCCTTGGCTGTGTAAAAATTTGAAGCTTCTAAGTCAGTCCAAACAAAAGATAGGGTCATTTATGTGACATATTTGGATTAAAAATTAACAGCAATAGCAGCCCTCGGTCGTAAAAAATGAGTCTGTTGACACCTGTTTCGGCACTGCAATGAGTGTCTTCATCAGAAAAAAGTCTCAAATTGTCCTATAACATAATTACAAAATTACAGGAAAGAAAAAAAAATTTAAAAAGAAACAGTACTTACATGTGTCACGTATTAAACTAATAATCAAGCGATAAAGCTTTAGTCACAAAAGAATACATAGAAGGCAAGCCACTATGGGCTGCTCACATGCGTCGATCTACGGTAGCATCTGACTGAGGCGCTCGTGTTAGCAATTGCGGGTAGGTGAACATTACACCAAGACTGCCATCTAGTAGCCGCAAATACAAACAGGCTACTTAACATTCAAAATGCAGACAGACGAATGTTGCGATGAGCATTATTTCACACATGAAGTAAAACGCAGTAATTTTATCTGACAGCAGCAGACACGGAAACAAATTGTCTGCGTAAAAGTTTATAAATACAGATTAAAGGCTGAAAACGCCATTTTAGAAATACAAAGGGAGCTGAATAACTCAGCGAGCAGAAAAGAATGGTATAACATGAAATGCAGTTAATAAAAACTTTTAAGAAACAAAAATTATGAATCGATTTAGATACAAAAGGTATTTCGGTAGCTGCACGAGGGAACACGAAATCAAATATCAAGTAGCGGCTTTACACCATTGAAGAGACTTTAATTATGTAATTGTAGCTGCTTATTAAGAATGAGACCATCATTACGAGAAATGTGTTTAAAGATTTCTAATTCTTCGAGCAGGTCTAATGTACGGCCTTTCTTCTCAGTGTGCAAAATGTTGATATCGTGAACAGCTTTGCGTGCGTGACCTATAATCAGAAGATGGTCGACAAAAGACGAATTCTGGGTGCTAGTGTCATTTTTTATTAAAAGATGTTCTTTGTATCCAGTTTGCGTCCTGTTTCTCCCATGTAGTAAGATGAGCAAGTCTCGCAAAAATTCTTATAGATACCAGAGTTTTTCAAAGGGGAACAGGGCGATTTTAAATTGTGACTAAATTTTTTTTCAAACTGTTATTGGTTGGAAAGGCGACATAACAGTTGTGTTTATTACGAAGAAGGCGTTGAATCTGATAGGATATGCGACCCAAAAAGGAATAGAATATACTTCTTTTGGTTGATATTCGCAAACTTACTCATCAAATCTATAAATATTTCCCGTTGGTCTAAAATTATGGAATTTGGTGAAAAGAAAGGTTTCGTATTACAAGTAAAGGCAACAATCCGAAACTGTTAATTTGTAATTATATCACATGCAAAAAACTTGCCTTTTGTTATCTGACTGTCGGTCTGTCCCACCATTTGTTAAGACCCCTTTTACTCTGGAACGCGTAGACGTATCTCGTAGAAATTTGTGCCACAGACTGAGGTCTACGGTCCTTTGGTGGCGTAAAAAAGTTAATCTTCTAAGTCGAAGGAATCAAAAGATACGGACATTTACGTCATGTATTTTGATACTCGCAAACTGACCCGTTAAAACCCGTTGACGTAGGATCATGAAATTTGTGAAGAAGCAAGGTTTCACACTAGAACTAAAGGAAAAAATGAGAAAATTATTAATTTGTATTTCTATCACACGAAAAAATATTTCTGGTTTCATTTGTTACCCGACTTTGTAACTTTCTTTAAATAATCTCTACTATAATACTTAAGTGAGTCCCTCTGCACGTAACGAAAAAATTAAATTATCTTACCTGTAAAGCAGCAACGGTGGAACGAGATTTATTCCGGTCTCTCATAAAAAAATAAAAAGATGTTTGCTACAGGCTCAGCGTTGTGCGATACTCTCCGTAATACTTTGAAATTTACATGAAATTCTTGTGGCTGATAAATGAAAACGTTTGAGAAAAATCCAACTTCTTTGAAAAACATATGACCTGGACAGGGAGGCGGTACTGATTGTGGTGATTTACTAACAGTGTCTTTTCAGTGAAATTGTATTCCAAGTTAAGTTTGGCTTTTCAAAACACCTGACAATTGAAATTACATTACTCAGAAAAATTACATCATTTTTACAAATTGATTTATAAACAATGAAATTTATTCAGTAATTATTACCTAACCTCACTAAAAACGCATAAATGCAAATCATCAAATTACATATGCCTGTGTTAATAAATCTTAGAAACATTAGGAAAGGGAAATATCTAACTAGCCTTTACATCAAATCAACTTCCGTGCATTCTGGGTTTACTCAACAGTTGACAGTTGTCAGCCAGCTCATCTATAATAACGCACCGGCAAAACGAAAGTCATAATTATTTAACATCTTTACTTTGCTTGCGTCAAGACTTCTGCTTCCACGTTTCTATTTCCAGTAGTATATGTACTCATAATTCCTACATCGATTCCGCTCACAGATAGTTACCCACTACTGTGCGACCAGCGCTCTCTTACTACACCACTACAATCTCAGACCAGAAACAGTATCTTTGACTCTGCGATCGCGCACAGTCAGCGATCCGCTTCATAGAGTCCATCAGAAACATACATCGTTCATAATATCATAGTTTCATTTTAGTTTACATTAGTATTGTCACATACAGATGTACCCCAACAGACTCCTTCAACTTCAAATTTGAAATTAAAACTCTCTCGAAAGTCTTGGAATCCATGCGACCGATATCTTGCCCGCATCAATGTCGATAACAGGCAAAAATCGTTGAGATTCTGGATTTTCAGAATGGATGTATTGTCTATATATACATAATTAAATTTGTACGGAACCCTCAGTGTAGCCGGCCGGTGTGGCCGTGCGGTTCTAGGCGCTTCAGTCTGGAACAGCGTGACCGCTACGGTCGCAGGTTCGAATCCTGCCTCGGGCATGGATGTGTGTGATGTCTTTAGGTTAGTTAGGTTTAAGTAGTTCTAAGTTCTAGGGGACTGATGACCACAGATGTTATGTCCCATAGTGCTCAGAGCCATTTGAACCTCAGTGTACGGGTCCTTGTCGCACCTGGCCAACTATGGCTGGCTGAAGATCTCTCTTGTCCACTCCCAGCCTGCCCCTTCGTCGGGAATTAAAATAACAATGAAGGAAAAAAACGGCGTTGCTGGGATTGTGTTTTGGACCATTAATTTCTGTTCACCGTTAGGATCAGTTACGTCTGACAGAATTGCTGTTACGAAATTTCAACTGGAAATTAAATCTCTTTCTGTTCGTTAGTAATGAAATATGAGTAGTTTGCAAAAACAGACATAATGTCTGATGGAATACCGCAATCACTGGTTATACAATGTTACTTATTATCCATCTTGATTGCAAAAATGTTTATTCACATGACCGGTTTCGGTTCCTCTCGAACCATCTTCAGATCTGAAACGATAATGATACTAATGTACTATTCTACAAATGCAAACCTTTTTCATCCTATCCAATCAACGTCAAATGTACCAGAACGTACCTGCAATTTCGGTTACAGGAGTATCCCGTCCACTCACAGCAACCTTCACATGCTGCGTCACATTAAATTGGTTGGCAGAATGCACGTCATTTATATTAATTATAAAACTATTACCGACAGGTGGCGTCTGGTACATGTGTTACATTACATATGCACATACTATATTAAGTAGATCTGTCCTTGATATAGCCCTTGAAACAAAAGTCAAGGGCCGTAATATCTGGAGAGTGGGGTGGCCAGGATGTTGGACCGTTCCTTCCAATCCACCGATCCGGACATTACTCCCCTCTCCATACATTACGCCCCTTGACTTTTTTTTCTGGGTCTATATCAAGGACAGAGTCTTCATCACACCAATTGCTGACGTCGACGAAGTGAAGGCTAGGATACAAGCTGCTGTGGGTACTGTGACAGAACACACGTTACGAAACACCTGGCGGGCACTGGAATACCGCCTCGACATTCTCCGAGCTACCAAGAGAGCATACGTTGCGGTTTTCTAACGTAAGTGGTCTTAAAAAAAACTAATAACACTAACCTATGTAACGGCATCAAATGGAAATTATTATGTAAAACAGTTATTCTGTAATAAATTGAAGCCGGCCGCCTTGGACGAGCCGTTCTAGGCGCTTCAGTCCAGAACCGGGCTCTTGCTACGGTCGCAGGTTCGAATCCTGCTTCGGGCAGGGATGTGTGTGATGTCCTTAGATTAGGTAGGCTCAAGTAGTTCTAAGACTAGGGGACTGATGACCTCAGATGTTAAGTCCCATAGTACTCAGAGCCATTTTTTTTGTAATAAATTTTTATAATCAGGGCAAGACTTTGCGCGCACCATGTACATTAAGGGGAGAGAGGAGAAAAGGAAATGCAATTTGTGTCTCCCCTGTCAGATTTAATAGTATTTGTAATAATGACATTAACAGTATATTACAATTGTACAAAAATGCATATATCTTAAGTATGTTGTTGTGATCTTCAGTCCCGAGAATGGTTTGATACAACCCTCCGTGCTACTCTATCCTATGCAAGCTTCTTCATCTCCGAGTAACTACTGCACCCTACATCCTTCTGAATCTGCTTAGTGTATTCGTCCCTTGGTCTCCCTCTACGATTTTTACCCTCAATGCTGCCCTCCAATACTAAATTGGCGGTTCCTTGATGTCTCAGAACGTGTCCTACCAACCGATCCCTTCCTCTAGTCAAGTTGTGAAACAGATTCCTCTTCTCCCCAAGTCTATTCAGTACCTCCTCATTAGTTACGTGATTTACCCACCTAATCTTCAGCATTCTTCTGTAGCACCACATTTCGAAAGCTTTTATTCTCTTCTTGTCTAAACTATTTATCGTCCATTTTTCACTTCCACACAGGGCTACATTCCATTATCCTCGTTTTGCTTTTGTTGATGTTCATCTTATATCCTTTTTTCAAGACAATGTCCATTATGTTCAACTGCTCTCCCAGCTCCTTTACTGTCTCTGACAGAATTAATATGTCATCGGCAAACCTCAGTTTTTATTTCTTCGCCATGGATTTTAATTTCTACTCCAGATTTTTCTTTTGTTTGCTTTACTTCTTGCTCAGTATAGAGATTGAATAACAATGGGGACAGGCTGCAACCCTGTCTTACTCTCTTCCCAACCACTGCTTCCTTTTCGTGCCCCTCAACTTTTATAAATGCCATCGGTTTTTGTACAAATTGTAAACAGCCTTTCGCTCCCTGTATTTGACCCCAGCCACCTTCAGAATTTGAAAGAGAGTATTCCAGTCAACATTGTCAAAAGCTTTCTCTAAGTCTACAAATGCTAGAAATATAAGTTTGTCTTTCCTTAGTCTATCTTCTAAGATAAGTCGTGGGGTTAGTACAGCCTCGTGTGTTCCAACATTTCTACGGAATCCAAACTGATCTTCCCCGATGTCGACGTCCACTAGTTTTTCCATTCGTTTGTAAAGAACTCGCTTTAGTATTTTGCAGCCGTGACTTATTAAACTGATAGTTTGGTAATTTTAACACCTGTCAGCACTCGCGTTCTTTGGAATTGGAATTATTATATTCTTCTTGAGGTCTAATTGCATATGATTGTATAATGTACTAGCTGGTTACCTGTCGTTCATTCAGCAAGGAAATTAAATTTTACAATATTTCTTGCTAACATGTGTAACACCAAGAGAAGTTAATGGGGCATCGAAATTTAATTTAAAAAACTGTGAATAAATTAACCGAAAACTATCCACAAAAGGGATTTGTGCACAATATTTTCGATCCTTCGGCCTGTCGTATGAAGCACAGCCGCTTGCAGAGTATGACTCTGCAACTTTGTATCTTCGTAGAAGAGGCAACCTTTAGCGGAAACTGAAAACACTGAATATGAATGAGAAGTGTGTTTTTACACAATAGTATTCCTAGGTATGAACTCAACTTCTGTTTCACAAATGGCTCTGAGCACTATGGGACTTAACATCTGTGGTCATCAGTCTTCTATTTCACGCACATTGTTAACGTAATGACTTCATTTACTTTCCACAACAATAAGTTCGCATACAGCCTGGTTCCAGAATGAAATTTTCACTCTGCAGCGGAGTGTGCGCTTATATGAAACATCCTGGTAGATTAAAACCGCGTTCCGGACCGAGGCTCAAACTCGGGAAAGTACGAAGTGAGGTACAGGCGGAAGTAAAGCTGTGAGGACGCGTCGTGAGTCACGCATGGGTAGCTCAGCTTGTAGAGCAATTGCCCGTGAAAGGCGAAGGTCCCGAGTTCGATTCTTGGTCCGGCACACGGTTTTAATCTACCAGGAGATTTCCGCCCAGTTCCATTTCACAATATGAACGCCGTTGACTTCTAAAGTAGCGTTAATGGAAATCTACTTTCAGATGAAGAAGATGGGAGGGAATTCTAAGTAGTGCTCAGGTGTTAAGGAATTCAGCCGTGTAATGGACTGCTTGCTTCTCTTCGATGGTAGTATCGGTAAGCACCTGAGACGTGTCTAGCCAGGAACAGAGCTGACCATTTTACTGTTGTTGTGGTCTGCAGTCTGAAGACTGGTTTAATGCAACTCTCGAAGCTGATAATCCTTTACCTTTGCGCGACTACCGCAACCTACGTGCCTTTGAACGTACCACCTGCATTCGAGCTTTGGTCTCTCTCTCTCTCTACTTATTTTACCCCTCCCACACTTCCCACCATTATCAAATTAACAGGAGGTCTCCTTCTTTTAGTCAAGGTGTTCCCTTTTCTCCCCAATTCGGTTCAATTTTTCTGCAATTTTTGTCCGATAGACTCATCTAATCTGCAGCATTCTTCTACACCATTACATTTCAAAAACGCCTGTTTTATCCTTTACTGTTGAGGGTGTTCCCTTGGTATTTTTTGAGAACATGGAAGGTTCTATTACACAGTCAATCAGTAGGGTGCTAATTCTCTTCCAAACCGGGGAACACTTTCCAGATTGCTCTAATTTTATCTACGAGCGTGGTTTGAAAAGTTCTCGGAATCACCACGAAAGGTCAGCGCTAACGCTACGAGTTGTTCGCGTGATCTTCATTGGACTGTTGCCTGTAAACACGTGTCACGGCAGTGCTCTTTGAAGAGAGCTGTGGCTCTGTTGATTGAAAAAAATCTAGATTCGAGCAGTTATTAAGTACTTCGTAAAGAGAAGTATGAAAGCAATCGACATTCATGCCGATTTCCAGAATAGATGATGATCCGCGCGGTGGTCGGCCAAGATGACACCACTCCAGAAATCATTGCAAAAGTGCACAAAATTGCCATGGAGGATCGCTGATTAAATCTGCATGAAAATTCACACACTTGCTAGGTGTCATCTGAAAGAGTACATCACATTTTAGCTGAAGAATTAGAAATGAAAAAAATTATTTGCAAGATGGGTGCCGCGACCCTTGACGCTGAATGAAAAACATGTGCCGTCGCCATTGTAAAATTACACGAACTAAAGTATGAATTGTTACCACACTCGTATTATTCACCTGATATCGCTCCATCAGACTTCAATCCCTTCCTAAAACTGAAAAGTTTTCTTGGTGGACGAAGATTCACTTCAAACGAAGAACGGATAGCCAGACTTAACAACTATTTTGCAGGCCTGGAGGAAACTCATTTTCGAGATGGGATCAAGGCATGGAACATCGTTGTACCAAGTGCATTAATTTACAAGGAGACTACATTGAAAAAGAAAAAAATCAGTGGTGTAAGTACTTTTTTTCTATTCCATTCCGAGAACTTTTCAAACCACCCCGGTATTTTGTGGAGACGCAGCCGAGCTGTCTTCATACAGGGACTACTGCAGAGATTAATGCTCGGATGTCAAAAAAATCCTTTATTGTTACAAGTTAATTGCTACAAAAAGTAAAATTTGCAACCAGCCGCATTAATCCCATTTATTAGGAACAAACTGCATCGTTATCAGTTTCGAACCGACAGGTTCATCGTCAGACAGAGTTAGCCTTTATAATTCCATTTATTTTGTGCTGTAGGCGAGAAGTTACCCGACTTTGGTTGTGGCGAAATGTCCTCGGGTTAGCGGCGTCATAAAAAAGTTCTACGTCGTTTTATAGGGCTGCTGTCCTTTTGAAGAGGCTCTTATTTCACGGACTAATGAGCGAGATTCAACACTTCTCTGAATCTCTGAACTTTCAAGACACCGAAAGTGTAGACCAACAGACTAACACACACACACACACACACACACATACACACACACACCTCAGTGTTTCGACCGCATACGTATTTGTACTTATAGATACTGAATGTTTTTATATGATTGTATTTGCTACATAAGACATTCGTGGCCGAAGTATTGGTTAGTTCGGTGTGTGTGTGTGTGTGTGTGTGTGTGTGTGTGTGTGTGTTGGTTTAAACTTTCTGTGTTTTCATAGATCCGAAAAGCCTTGAATCTTGATCACCTTGAGGTAATGAGGAAGTATTAACCTTTGAACAACAGTCAACAGTGACGGCAAATGAAGTATGATTTGCGCTACGAAGTGAGATAACTTCTCGTGTTCAGCATAAGATAAATGAAATTACGAGGGCTGGAACTTTAGTAGTGGCAACTATTTATTTACAGCTCGTACAAAATAGATACGTGTTTCAAAGTTTTACTGACCTTCAAAGTAGTCACCAGCATTGTGTATAACCCGTTGCCAGCGATGGTGAAGTCGTAGGATACTCTTAGCAGTGCCAGTTGTGTCGACAGTTTGAGCGGTGCGGTCTATTGCCCGACGAATTTGTAGCAGTTCTGAAGCGAATACCGTGAAGTGTTTCCTTCAGTTTAGAAATCCAGTTGAACTCACGAGGGCTTAAGTCAGGGGAGTGCAGTAGGTGGTATAGCACTTAGCAGCCCCATCAGTCAAACAAATCAGTAACAGCTTGCACTGTAAGTGCTTGAGCATTGTCCTGCAAAATGATGGACAGCTCCTGCAGAAAGTGTCATCACTTCTGTCTCTAAGCTGGTCGTAGGTTGTGTTCCAAAAATGAACAGCATAGAGACAGACTCGTATATCACGCTAGGTATTTACACTAATTAAGAAGTAATATTTTGACGATTTTCACTTCTGAGTCCACAAATGTATTCTAACACCATTTCACACAAGCTGAGTTTTTAATCAAAACACATTTAAAAAATGAAATACATTTAAAAATACTCCTCAGAACTCCCCTAATTTTATAAAACAGGAAGCGCACAGTGTTCCATAAGTAATAAAAATTTCTCTTCTTTGACTTCCTTGTAGATCCTTGTATGTGATGACTGCCCCTCTTCAACATTCAACAACAGTCAGCCAACATGGCTGCTGTCCAGTGCCGCTGGTACGTCCTTTAATGTCTCGGTGGAAACATTCACCCTGCTCTTCAGTATAATGTCACAAATTTGCGGGAAGTAGTCGATATGTGAGTATAGAAAGTGGACTTTCACAGTCATTTAACAACCCATTTTCTTGAAATTTTGCAACTTTTCTCAACACTGGTCTTGTAATTAGGACCTTTGTTACTCCAGATCAGGTTCTCAGTAACTGATCGGAAGCCGGTCATGCACCTTTTTCTGTTTTCTTCACTGTCTTCTCAGAACCTTCATTCTTGATCAGTTCTTTTATTTGTGGACTAAAAAGGAATTCCACCTTTAAATTTCTCATGTGGTGAAGGGAAATTTCTTGGAAAGGTACTTGATGCTGGGTCCATCCTGTGGTAGAGCGTTTATAAATTACTTCATCAAGCCCAATTTTATATGTAGAGGTGGAAGGAACACTTTTTTTTTGGTTCTACAAGCGTTTCATGCAGTATACTTTTAGTTACAGGCTCCCTCCACACCGTTGGAATCACAAATGGATGCATATTTTCTTTCCTTTTGTCCACACAATAGCGGCAATATGTCTCTGGCGCCCATTCCTTGTGCTCGTCACCAAGATTCATTTTAGAATAATCATGGTAAACTTTTTGCACAAGGTCTGTTTAGCCACAGTGTAATTCCCAAAATGTAACAGAAAATATTTCGGTTCTTCACACACTTGCGTGTTGACACAATAGTAACTAGCAACAGTAGGTGATGTGGTCTATTAATACTGTCATAAATATACAGAATAATCAAAATATAGTACTGGCAGTCCAACCCTGTGAGAGGAGCAACACTTTGATGGTCAGACAACAGCAACCAGCATCAACAAGTGTAACAACCTAAAGGTATACAGGGCCGTACTGAAAAATTTCTCTCCAACAATACGGATAAAACCTACTGGCACAGCAATATATCTTTGAAGTCAAATTGCAGTCAAACTGTACTTGATAGGAAAAAATCTAAAACAGATTTGGAATCAGCGTAAAAAGTCATTCAAGTATTAGTTTTCTGTCATCTGATACTATGCAGACTGGTGTAATCTCAAACGCACTTTTTAAAGCTCATTGTACCAGTAGGTTTCGTAAACTTTGCCAATACAATATCGGAACCTCACAGCGGATCATTATTAGAAACGTTGCTATTTTATCATTGTCGGTTTACTGCAATAGATTCACTTTAAATACAAATTCGTGGCTGTCTGAAAAGTAAGGTTGTTTCACCTACATTCACCCATATATGAAACATTATGTTGCCAATTAACTTTTAATAGTAACTGACTTAAAAAGATGAAAGCTACAACAAAATCAACGCTGTCATCAGACAATCTATTCCTCAACGCACACAACTCACAGCCGAAAACGTGACTCCAAAAAAGCAAGTAGTTCACATTGATTTAACTAAAGGTCGGATAGTGTAAGAGGTATGAATTTTATAAGGGTGTGGAGGCGGTAAAATCCCTTCTCCATGTTCTGAGACAGTGAAGTTCACGACGCACAAATTGGCCAGTTTCTGTTCATTCAATATTTCAGAATGAGAGCAGGTAACGACTCCAGTGAACTTTACACTTCTTTTGCATCCTTTTCCAGACTTTTTCACGCTGACATACACCTAAAAATATTGAAAGGAAAAAAAGTTTATCGCTTACTACATTTTCGTTATTCATGCAATAAAACTTCTGCCCGATGCATGATGTTTTAATTTATTATTTCTTTACTACCAACTCTGTACACAACATATTTAGCAGACAATATCTACATACCAACTAAATGTACCTGCCAAATAATACCAGTACATGACACATAATTCAGGCGATATGATGTCATAAAAACTGAGATGCGTGAGAAACTAGCTTGACATGTTAACACAATTGTAAATTAATTAGACTTTTGAAGCTGTGGGAATTCGATTATTTAAGCAAATAGAGAATGGAGGGGTGGGAAGGATACTTGTTATCAACTAACGAAACGACTCAAATGCCGATCAAGGCAATTTCGTTTATAAAATCTTGAACACTCAGATTGATAGTTGTAAGGTCGTCCTCGATCGATGTAGGGTTTATGAGGAAAGCGGGGATACCACTGCATTGCGTCAGCTTCCAAGTTTCTCGAACGTCAGAGGAATGATGAGATGCAGTTCGATCAGCATTAGTGCCTAACAGCTCCAGAGGAACGCTGGCATTGTATTCTGTTGACGCTAGCGTCTTATCGCGCCTGGTGCGGTTCTGGGGTTTCTGAAGCGTGCCTGGGGACTGATTGGGCAACGAAGTGGAGATTGACCTACAAAGCCAGGAAGAGATGGGTAGTCGTCACTACCCACCGAATACCGGTGGTAGAGGATGTTAACAGCGCGGAGAAGAGCCGCTGTTAGGCCACGTTTACATAGGAGTGAACGTGAGTGAATGCAGTAGAACGAGCATTCGCAGGCGATTCGCCGGCGTTCAGTACCATTCGCTCCTACCTGTGAGCAAGCGTTTACACTGCAGATTTTTCGATGCAGTAATCGGCACTCATTTTTTACTCGCAACTGTCGTATCGCTAAACTGTGATACACTGGTTGGATTGATTTGAATAACTGAAAGTTCTCTCTAAATAATAACAACATGACTGACGTACTCTGTTTTGAGTTGCGAAGAAGTAATAATCAGTCGTAATAGAAATCTGAATTGCCGTAATGAGAAAGCAAGCCTTTAATACCGCTGAAGTAAATTATCTGACAGCAAGAATTTTGAACAGTATAAACTATCTGAATAATAAACCTAGACTTAAAACCGACACTTAAAACCGACCATAATTGGTTCTGCGAAACTGTTCACAGATCCCAGAACTAAAACTGATACACAACACAGAAAAATCTGTCTCTGAATGACATAAGTTGACCCTGATTGAATAAAAAAAATATCAAAATATTTAGTCCTTATATCTATCCTGCGCAAATCTGGATAATGCGTTGCAATACTGCCTTGTCTTGCGCGCCGCGATGCTAAAGCTGCAAATTACTATATCTACACAGAGACACTCGTGAGGTGCAATGAGTTCTCTGTTAGTTGCAAATCGAAGTATTTTTGGAACACACTTGGTTCCTTTTCTACTTTTTAAAGAAACCATGATCAATTAAAAATTGTAAGAGAAAGATGGGTGAAAAATGGCGCTGGGGTAATAAGAGTGATTTAAAAAAATTACCTTATAATTCCTCTTCACGTAAACAAAAAATTCGATTAGATTTCCTTCTTCTCAGATCAGTTATCATTACATAATCATCTTAATTAAACTCATCGGTAAATTGAGGCTTTACATTTGAAACATAACATTACAACTGCTTCTTCACTTTAACACAGCTAACCACTATCTGCTACTGCGCCTACGCGGACATAAAAAATCATAACCTAACCGTTAGGTACAGCTAACAACACATGTAACAGCTCGAGAGCAAAGATATGACATTATCGTACAATCGATTAATACTCAAATGCCCCCTATCATGATGAGCACGGTATTGATGACGAAGCCAACAAAATGGCGTAGAGAAACAAATACAGCGTGACAATCACTGAACTATATGAGAAAAAACATAAATTAGTTACAAACTACGGCATTCACACGCTTTATTCAACATGTAAACATCACTACAGATATTCGGATTTACGTTGTGACATGATCCATATGACTGCCATCATTGACGATGATATGGAGCAGACTAATAGCGAAATTCCGCATGACCCGCTGAAGTGTCGGAACATCGATGCTGTCGATGACCTGAATGGCTGTTCCCAGCTCCGCAATAGTTTTCGGGTTACTGCTGTACGCCTTCTCTTTAATATATCCCCACAAAATGGAGTCGCACGTCCTCAGATCTGGAGAATATGGCGGCCAATCGAGGCGCATGCCAGTGGCTCCTGGGTACCCCAGTGCCAGAATGCGGTCCCCGAGTGCTCCTCCAGCAACATCATACACTCTCCTGCTTCGATGGGTCGACCTCCGTCTTGCATCAACCACATCTTGTCAAAATCAGGGTCACTGTGGATAATGAGGATGAAATCGTTTCCAAAACATTCTCTTACCGTTCGATAGTCACCGTGGCATCGAGGAGTATCGCACCGATTATACCGTGACTGGACATTGCACACCACTAAATCACCTGTTGAGAATAAAGAGACTTCTCGACCGTGAAATGCATATTCTCAGTCCCCAATATGCGCCAATTTTGCTTATTGACATCATCATCATCATCAGTGTTCTGCCAAAAGGCAGGTTTTCACATGGTAGTCCTCCAGGCTGTCCGGTCTTCTGCCATTCTCTTCAGGTCTGCATAATTTCCTCTTCCCTTTATGCTTCAAATGGCTCTGAGCACTATGGGACTTAGCATCTGTGGTCATCAGTCCCCTAGAGCTTAGAACTACTTAAACCTAACTAACCTAACGACATCACCCACATCCATGCCCGAGGCAGGATTCGAACCTGCGACCGTAGCGGTCACGCGGTTCCAGACTGAAGCGCCTAGAACCGCACGGCCACACCGGCCGGCTCTATCATCTTGTATCTCCTTCTTCTTCTCAGTCTTCTCCCACAAACCAATCCTTCCTAATCATCTGCTAGCAAGCACTCCCTTCTCAATGAATGTCCCAACCAGTTCTTTTTCCTTTCTTTTACAACCGTCAGCAGACGTCTTCTCTCACCAACCCTTTCCAGTACTCTTTCATTACTCACTCTTTCCATCCAGCTTATTCTCTCCATTCTCCTCCACATCCACATAACCTTTTTTCATCCTCTCGTTTCAGTGTCCATGTTTCTGCCCCATATAGTGACACACTCCAGACAAAACATTTGCCAAGCCTTTTCCTTAGTCCTTTATCTAATTTGCCACATAAGAGTCTCCTCTTTCTGTTGAATGCCTCCTTCGCTATGGCAATTCGAGTTTTCACCTCCTGGTGACATCTCAAGTCTTCAGTTATTGTGCTTCCAAGGTATTTAAATGCACTTACTTGGCAAATGGTAGATTGATCTATTTTAATATTGGACAGTCTGCGTCTTGTACTGATGACCATACTCTTTGTTTTTGCTGTGTTTATTTGAATCCCATATTCCACACAAGTTTCATTCAGATCTTTCAGCATGTTATTCACTGTGCGCTCACTTTCTGCCTCTAATACCATGTCATCAGCAAATCTTTTACACTATATTCTCTTTCCACCACTACGTACTCCTCTTTTCCCATCTAAGCTTTTCGCAATAATCTCTTTAAGGTATACGTTAAACAACAGCGGGGAAATGCAACAACCTTGTCTAACACCTCGTCCAATGTTGCTTCCTTCTGACATTTCATTTCCAATCCTTATCCTTACTTCCTGGTGTAAATATAGATTCTGTATCAGTCGTCTTTCTTGCCAATCTATTCCTTTCCTCTTATTGACGAACCCATCCAAATGAAAGGGGCCTTTGTCGCTAAACCAAACCATACAGCGCATACTAATTCCCATCAAGCCAACCGTGCAGTTTGAACGACCTAATGCAAACAGTTCAGAGGTTATGACGATTTTATTTCACATGATTCAATAATTGTCACCCTGTGTGTAGACACGATATTGTAGCGCCTATGTTATTCAGAAGTACGATGCAAAGTTCCTTTGGACATGCAGGCATGTCCGAAAGAACGGGCACTGCGGCATATGTAAGTTTGAGTGTGGCTATCAATGGCGCGTGGATAGCCAGATGGTAAGACGACCGCTCGCGATAAGCGGGAAATCTGCAACCGCGAATACATTTGAAATACGGAGATGTCTTAATTTTTATAGCTGTCTCAATTTTTACTCCAGCGTAAAACACGTGTAGGTAGAGAGTTCTCTATTTTTATAGGTGTCTTAAATTGTTATGCAAGCGTAAAAACCGTGGGGCTAGAGAGCGCTTATCAGTGAATTTCAGCTCCAGCATTTCTTAGGATTATTCAAAGCCTTGCTCATACGCCCATTGTCACTGGCTCCTTATTGCAATTAAGGGAGAAATTTAAAAGGAGGTCTACTAATTACAGACAGTGACATAACCTGATGAAAGCCTGCTATTTGCAACTGGAGACATCTACGCTTGTACTTATTTGGCATTTCAACAGCTGCTGTAATTCTCACAGTTGCTGATGTTTAAGGAACATAACGTCAATTAAGTACGACTAATTTAATGTCAGATATTTTACTAGGCAAAGTATGCTATATCGTTTGTTGGAGGAAAGACGTTTGATCGAGAGAAAAACGAAATATATTTATTCCCTTTGTATAGGAAAAGTTACTGAAACAACAGTGATACGTCTGTGATGTAATGGTTCAAATGGCTCTCAGCACTATGGGACTTGACATCGGAAGTCGTCAGTCCCCCAGAACTTAGAACTACTTAAACCTAACTAACCTAAGGAGATCACACACATCCAGGCCCGAGGCAGGATTCGAACCTGCGACCGCAGCGGTCGCGCGGTTCCAGACTGAAGCGCCTAGAACCGCTCGGTCACCGCGGCCGGCTGTGATGTAATGTCAACTAGCTTGAACCTAAGTCACGAGAGTGATTACGGCATTCGCATGTTTTTAATTTTATGTTAATCAGTATTGTAAATACACATTCGATTTGTTTACTTATTATTACGAAATTCATTAATAAAAACATCAATGAATAACATCGTTCTGTTGTATTTCTGTTAGCTTCTGCTAGGCCTCCCTATTCAGGGCATCCTTCTTACGTACACAGCGACGTTCCATTATTTCATTGATGTTGTCTCTCGAAGAACGTTGAGGTCTGCCGTATTTGCGTCTGACAGGTGGTTTCAACTCAAAATTGATTCGGCATTCTCGACAAATGCCCATACTACGTTAATGATTTTCTTTCGATTACCACTGTCTCAATTGCCCTCACTCTAGCTCTTACTTCATCGTAAGTTTTTTTTCTCGATACCTCCTACTGTGGTGCTCCTTTGCAAATAATCCACTTCCACAGCCATATGTCTTCTTTTGAGGTCAGAATTTAAAATCTGAGCCATAGCAGAAAAGAAGATTTCACCATTAGCCTGCTCACTTTTTTATTTGTTCTTAGAAAAGTTCTTCTCCCACGAAAAGAATCCATGCACTTAGGAGGCTACCTTCTCGGGAGTGTGTTTGCAGTAAGCACGTGGCCCTTAGCTATGGCTGACATTACTTCCGCTGAGTTGTCAGACTACTTCTCTTTCCTGTCAGCCTCTCTTGGCCAACTCTTGGTCTTTTGATCACGACGGTATTAGGTTGCGAGGCCCTAGTGCGCCTTTCACTTTCACTCTCTAGTATCACCTTAGTGAAGGGGGGTCTCTTTAGGCATAGTGAAGCCAACCATCCTAGGGTAGTGAACCCTGGTGTCAAATCCTGCCCCTCCAGGTTGGGAGTTGGGTCAATGGACCAGCACTCCATTATCCATACAAATTTCTAAGACTCCAAAATTTAAGGCGAAGCCTTGGATGGAAAAACATTGTTTTCTTTCAAGAAAATTTATTGTACTGTTAGTTTTTAATAAAAAGAACTGCAGAAGCTTGTGCTTTTTCACCTTGTTCCAGGCCTAATGGAAGCATATCATGAATTTATCGTCTATTTCACGTCCCTATTTGAACTTTGAGTGCCAGCCACATGTCTCTTTGTTCACCATTTTGCGCTGTGGATGTTTTGGACCCCACAAGCACCTGTGATGTCTATATTACTCTAGTACCAGCGTAACATTCTCTTCTGGCCACTCCATCACTCAAGGTCCACAACACAAGTAGTTTACGCCGTGGTAAACTGCACACTGTGAAAAAGGCTGCTCTCAGGGCAGCAAAAGCCGGGAAGAGAGAAAGCGAACTTGCTTTGATGGCTCTTTGGAAGACTGACAACCGACGAAACACGTGCGACTACCTGCGAATTCGAACCGATCACGACCGAATGATTTGCGCGTGAATTCGACCTTCGTCTGCTCTATAGACGACGCTTGTTCGCTTGTCTTCACTATGGAATAGCGAACTCTTAAGGTTCTCGTACATAGTACTAGATAAGAAACTATCAGAGCACACACACATCGACGAAACGGGGAAGAAAGATCTGGGCACTATACGGCGCGCTGTACGTCCCGACAACCAGGAGTGGTGGTCTGGGGTGACATTTCTGTTCATAGCAGGACCCCTTTGGTTGTCATCCGTGGTTCCCTTACAGCACAGCGATACGTCGACGTTATTTTAAATCCCATTTTGTTGTCCTTCATGGTAAGCCATCCTGGGCTTTCATTTCAGCAAGATAATGCTGAAGGTGGCAGGGGTAAAATACAGGGAACGAAAGGCTATTAAAATTTGTACAGAAACCAGATGGCAGTTATAAGAGTCGAGCAGTGGTTGGGAAGGGAGTAGGACAGGGTTGTAGCCTATCCCCAATGTTATTAAATCTGTATATTGAGCAAGCAGTAAAGGAAACAAAAGAGAAATTTGGAGTAGGAATTAAAATCCATGGAGAAGAAATGAAAAATTTGAGGTTTGCCGGTGACATTGTCATTTTATCAGAGACAGAAAAGGACGTGGGAGAGCAGTTGAACGGAATGGACAGTGTCTTGAAAAGGAGGATATAAGATGAACATCAACAAAAGCAAAACGAGGATAATGGAATGTAGTCGAATTGCCGGCCGGAGTGGCCGAGTGGTTAAAGGCGCTACAGTCTGGAACCGCACTGTTGCTACGGTCGCAGGTTCGAATCCTGCCTCGGGCATGGATGTGTGTGATGTCCTTAGGTTAGTTAGGTTTAAGTAGTTCTAAGTTCTAGGGGACTGATGACCATAGCAGTTAAGTCCCATAGTGCTCAGAACCACTTTTTTTGTAGTCGAATTAAGTCGGGTGATGCTGAGGGAGTCAGATTAGGAAATGAGACACTTAAAGTGGTAAAGGATTTTTTCTATTTGGGGAGCAAAATAACTGATGATGGTCAAAGTAGATAGGATATAAAATATAGACTGGCAATGGTAAGGAAAGCGTATCTGAAGAAGAGAAATTAGTTAACATCGAGTATAGACTTAAGTGTCAGGAAGTCATTTCTGAAAGTATTTGTATGGAAGTGAAACATGGACGATAAATAGTTTAGACAAGAAGAGAATAGAAGCTTTCGAAATGTGGTGCTACAGAAGAATGCTGAAGATTAGATGGGTAGATTATATAACTAATGAGGAGGTATTGAATACAATTGGGGAGAAGAGAAATTTGTGGCACAGCTTGACTAGAATAAAGGATCGGTTGGTAGGACATGTTCTGAGGCATCAAGGGATCACCAATTTAGTATTGGAGGCAGCGTGGAGAGTAAAAATCGTAGAAGGAGACCAAGAGATGAATATACTAAGCGGATTCAGAAGGATGTATCTTGCAGTAGGTACTGGGAGACAAAGAAGCTTGCACAGGATAGAGTAGCATGGAGAGTTGCATCAAACCAGCCTCTGCACTGAAGACCACAACAACAACAACAACAACAATGCCTGCCTGCACACGGCGTGATTTTCTCCTGTCTGTCTTCGTGCTTGCCAAACCCTATCCTGGTCAGAAAGGCCGCAGGATCTCTCCCGAATTGAGAAAGTCTGGTGTATTTTGAGCAGGGCCCTCCAACCAGCTCGGGATTTCACCGTCTGACGCGTCAATTGAACAGAATTTGGCAAGATATCTCTCATGAAGACATCTAACAACTCTTATCCATCTTTGTCAATCCGAATAACAGCTTGCGTCAGGGCCAGAGGTTGACCAACACGTTATTGTTGTGCTAAATTTGTCAAGCTCTTTCTCTTAAACGTTTAATCCAATTTTTCCGAAATTGTAATCACTTATTTTTCTGTACATGTACATCAAATCCATCGATTTCAGTCCCCTTCGTATAATTCCTTGGCGTTGCGTCCTGTTTTTTGTGTTATAGTGTACATCAGAAGTGTCTCCACTGTGGCAGTCGACTGCTCGATTCACCGTAACTTCTTAGAATCCACATTTCCGTGATGACTTGAAGTGCCACAGTTCACAGAGCTGAAGGTTGTTTGCTTCAATGGTCGTAGTCCACAGTTGCCATCTCTTCATCTGTCACTGAATGTTGGCTTGTCGGGATGGCAGCATCCTGACTTGTGGCTGGGTGTCTTGGTTGTGGTCCATTTTAATTTCACCATAGTTGTAAAATCCGATTATGTATTCATTTTTTTGTATTGACTTCTGTTCCAAATATCCTTCATACTTCACATTAATTTCATTTCATTAACAGAAACAGGCGTCCTCTTTTTCCCGATTTCGAGGATGAACGGGCGTATTCTTAGAATTACTAACAGTGCATTGCTTGTGAGCGTGCTTTAGCTGCCCGATAACCTCAGTAGCACACCTTGTTGAATACTGAAGGCGATTTCACAAGTTTCATTCTGTGAGCGCTAATAGGCTATTCTCCTCAGAGCTGGTATTAACGTGATTACGTCTTCGGTGTCTTGGGATGAACTTCAATAGGTCTGCCTTAGGTCTACCATAATACAACCAGTGCTGGAATACGTGATTGGTATGGCTTAAAGCAGCACACACAGCTGTTTATTCACTGCAAAAGCCGGCCGCGGTGGTCTAGCGGTTCTAGGCGCTCAGTCCGGAACCGCGGGACTGCTACGGTCGCAGGTTCGAATCCTGCCTCGGGCATGGATGTGTGTGATGTCCTTAGGTTAGTTAGGTTTAAGTAGTTCTAAGTTCTAGGGGACTTATGACCACAGCAGTTGAGTCCCATAGTGCTCAGAGCCATTTTTTCATTGCAAAACCGAGCACTGCAACTTGCACATAATGTCCCGTAGTACTTCCACACAGAAGACCTGCAAGTCAGTTCTCGACAACGATGCAGAGGTAACGCAGCGACTTTCTGCACCATTGCTTAGACTTTGCAAAAAGAAAAGGTTCACGACGACTGCGAATTTCGGTTTCAGACTCACGTAAGTTACTAGCGATACTGGTTTGGCAGGAAAAGGAAGTGTGGTAGCACGAATAAACAAGATGAACTTACTACGAACATCTACGACGAGATGAATCTTTAGAGCTATACAAAATTTAAGACAATAGCAGACAGTGATCCGACGTGAATCATGTTAGTAAGGCTGAGGCTTGTAAGAACTGAGTTAGAAACTTTGAACTTGTGGAACCAGTTCTCAGGAGGGTATTGGACCGTCGAAGAACAGGAGGAGGTCAATACAGAACACGAGCGAACCAAGAACTGTTTACCTTGATAGGTAGGATCTCTGACAGCTTCAGGAAATATGTTCGTACATCCATCTTCTGGTGGATGTAGGGAAAACAGCTTGTTGCATTTTATATGTAATAAGGATAATACCATCAACTCTACATCTAATGGAATATGGTGGAGGTTACTTCCTGTATCACTATGTGAGCGCTTCAACCCCGTTCCACTCGCTTACAGCGTGTACGAAGAATGATTGTCGCTAAGCCTCTGTAATGGCTCTAATTTCTCGAATTTTCGCCTTGTGCTCATTACACGAGACTTATGCTGGGGAAAGTAACATATTGTCCGACTCTTCCCGGAAACTGCTCTCTCGAAATCTCAGTAGTAAATCTCTCCGTGATACACAACACCTCTCTTGTAACGTCTGACAACGTAGTTTGTTTAGTATCTCCGTGACGTTCTCTCGCCAGCTAAACGATCCCGTGGCGAAACACGCCGCTCTTCATTGGATCTCCTCTATCTCTTCTATGAGTCCTACCTGGTGAGAATCCGAGATAGATGGACAATACTCAAGAATCGGTCGACGAAGCGCCTTATATGCCACTTCCTTCGTGAATGAGTTGCATTTCCTTAAGATTCTTCCTGTGAATCTCAGTCTGGCATCTGCTTTCGCTACATTTTATGTGGTCATTCCACTGAAGATCGTTCTGAATAATTAATCCTAGATATTTTACGGTAGCTACTGTTCCCAGCGGTTTCTCATAAATAGTGTAGCTGTACAGTAGTGGATTTCTTTTCCTATGTATGCGCAATATCTTACATTCTATTACATTCAGGGCAAAGTGCCAGAGCCTGCACCATTCATCAGTTCTCTGGACGTCATTCTGCGAATTGTTAATGTCTTCTGGCGTTGATTCTTTGCTATAGACAACCGCATCATTTGCCAACAGCCTTACATATCCTATGCTTTCCACTAGATCATTTATATATATTGTAAACAGTAACGGTCCTACCACATTTCCTTGGGATACTCCGGAAATTACCTTTACATCTGTCTATTTTGTTCCGTTAAGAGCGACGTGTTGAGTTCTGTCTGCAAGAAAGTCTTGAATCCAATAACAGGTCTGCTCCAATACTCGATAAGCTCGTATTTTTTCCACTAAACGGCATTGCGGGACGGTGTCGCGAAATACGGCATGAACGTGAGCGTCGTGGCCTGCGCCACTGTGGACCTCATGGAGGAACAGAGCGAGCTGAATTTAGCTGGATCTATGTTTGCGGAATACATGTTGATTTTTATAGAGGAGGTTTTCATTCTCCTAAAATGTCATAATTCTTGAGAATAAAATACGTTCCATAATTCTACAAAAGGTTGACGTCCACAATATAAGTCTATAATTGTGTTGATAAGCCCTACAGCCCTTATTAAATACAGGAATGACATGAGCTTTTTTCCGGTAGCTAGATATTCTTCGTTGCTCAAGCGATCTACGATAAATTACCGTATTTACTGGTTTTATTGATACGCAACAGTTCTTCAGGCCCACCTATGACCGGCTGATCGCGCTGATCATAGAGGCGCCTGAAGGAGTCGCACTGTAACACCGGAACCTGCTGCATATGAACAAGTAAACACAGTTGATCCTGTTTTCCTTATTATAAGTGGGTGATCAAAAAGTTTCCATTTGAGGGCGTTGCTGCAGCGTATATGCAATGCAGGGCGATTCCGATGCAGGTATATAAGCACCGACGTGTGACCAAGGGATCAGCGTGGCATTCGTGTCTTTCCAACGTGCTTGCGGTAAATGCGGAAACGTGAACTACGGCGACGCTATTACCAAATGCGTCCAGACAGGACCAGCGTGCCGTTATTCTTTTATTAGCTGCCGAAGGACAAACACCGATCGACACCCATCGGAGAATGGAGAATGTGTATGGGGTAGTATGTCTGTCGAAAAGCGCTGTTGTGGAATGGAGCGCCAAGTTCCGTGGTGGTCGCGGTTCGACAGAAGACGCCATATGGCAGACAGCCGAGCACCCGCCATATTGTCGTGATCTCTTCCCATGCTTTGGTCCCTGAAAAAAGCCCTGGAAGGGTCGACGATTCCTGTAGGAGGAAGGAGTGCGGCTGGCAGTTAACGAACTGGTTCACGCAGCAGGACACCGTGTTTTACCAAGCTGGTATCTTCAAACTGGTGTGTCGGTGGTTGATTGCCTTAATACTCACGGCTGTTTTGCCGGCATGTCATACAGATTCTGGACTGTACGGTCTTCTAACGGAAGCTTTTTGACCGTCCAATATACATGTAAGAAGTAGTACTGTGTTCTTTGGACCCAGCGTTAGAATGGGTCATCGGAGATTAAAACGTTCCCTGTGAACAAGAGAACCAAAGTATGCTGGATCCTAGACGTACGAAGGAATCTGAAACGACTGGGAATGTAGCAAACAGAGATTTACAAATGGGTGATTTTAAAATAAAAAAGCGAGGCTGCTATAGGTTTTCAAACTGTAAACTTTCACAGTCAGAAACGGCACACATACCAAATATTCCGTGATAGAATGAATTTCTTGTAGAAACCCAATATTTCATCGTCATGAGCAGACACCTTCAGCAGAGGTTGTAGCTTCTGCGACTATCCGATTCACACCGTATCTCGCTACTGAGTCAGTGCCACAGGTTGAATCGGACAGTCTCGAAATCTGCAACCTCCGCTCAAGATGTCCGCGGATGGGGGCGAAGCATCGTGTCCTACACCTGCCTCTACATACGTACTTCGCAAGCCACCGTACAGTGCGTGGTGGAGGGTACCTAGTACCATTTGCAAATAGATAAGTAGTTCAAACGGGTCTGAGCACTATGGGACCAAATTTCTGAGGTCATCAGTCCCCTAGAACTTAGAACTACTTAAACCTAACTAACCTAAGGACATCACACCCATCCATACCTGAGGCAGGATTCGAAGCTGCGACCGTTGAGGGCGCTCGGTTCCAGACTGTAGCTCCTAGAACCGCTCGGCCACACCGGCCGGCGCAAATAGATAGAGGATAAAAAGGACTATCTATATGCCTCACTACAAGCCCTAATTTTTTCGTATCATCGTTGTCCTTATGCGAAATGTACGTTGACGTCAGTAGAATCGTCCTGCAGTCAACTTAAAATGCCCATTTTCTAAATTATATCAACAGTGTTCCAGAGAAAGAACGTCGGCTTCGCAGCAGGGATTCCTAATTGAGCTCCCGAAGCAGCTCCGTAATGTAAGACCCTAATTTACCCCGGCGTACACAGTTTTCAAATGATTAGTATGAATAAAGGGAGCGAGTCTTGCCAAAATATTGGTGATTGTCAAAGACGTTACACGGCTGCGATCCCGTAAGTTATTTGAATATCTCCGTAATACTGGCATTTTGTTTCGAATCAATCGGCAACAAATCTAGCAACCTGCCTCTGAATTGCTTCGATGTCTTGCTTTAACCAGACCTAGTGCAGATCCCAAACACTCGAGCAGTACTCAAGAAGGGGTCGCACTAGTCTCCTATACGTGGTCTCCTTTACAGGTGGACCACACTTTCCTAAAATTCCCCCAATAAATGAAAGTCGACCATTCGCCTTCCCTACTAAAATCCTTTCATGCTCGTTCTATTTCATATCGCTTTGCAACGTTACACATAGATATTTAATCGACCTGACTGTGTCACGCACAACATTACTAACGCTGTATCCGAACATTATGGGCCTGTTCATCCTACACATCCCCATCAACCTATACTTTTCTACATTTAGAGCTAGCTACTATTCATCGCATCAAGTAGAAATTTTGTCTAAGTCATCTTGTATCCTCCTGCAGTAACTCAACTTCGTGAGGTAACGGGTGAGTTGCGGCACCCTGAAAATATTCCAAGTTTGGAGTTGACCTGGCCTTGCGGGGGCCTCCTTGGCGGGCGGCGACTCGTCGGCTGGAGCAAGAGGGGCAGCCCCAGTGCGTGGTCCAGGCCGACCGCGTAGCTGGGAATTCCATGTTGACGCGGCGTCGACGACTGTGCTTTGTGTAGATGAAGGAGATATGTATGCCGAGAGTGCCAAAGATGGCGGACTTTGTGAAACCATAAAAGCAGACATTTCACACCTCATGTAGAAATTACTCTACTGGCCATTAAAATTGCTACACCACGAAGATGACGTGCTACAGACGCGAAATATAACCGACAGGAAGAAGCTGCAGTGATATGCAAATTGTTAGCTTTTCAGAGCATTCACACAACGTTGGCGCCGGTGGCGACAGCTACAGCGTGCTGACATGAAAAAAGTTTCCAGCCGATTTCTCATACACAAACAGCAGTTCACCGGCGTTGCCTGGTGAAACGTTGTTGTGATGCCTCGTGTAAGGAGAAGAAATGCGTACCATCACGTTTCCGACTTTGATAAAGGTCGGATTGTAGCCTATCGTGATTGCAGTTTATCGTATCGCGTCATTGCTGCTCGCGTTGGTCGAGATCCAGTGACTATTAACAGAATATGGATTCAGTGGGTTCAGGAGGATAATACGAAACGCCGTGCTGGATCCCAACGGCCTCGTATCACTAGCAGTCGAGATGACAGGCATGTTATCCGTATGGCTGTAACGGATCGTGCAGCCACGTCTCGATCCCTGAGTCAACAGAAGGGGACGTTTCCAAGACAACAACCATCTGCACGAACAGTTCGACGACGTTTGCAGCAGAATGGAGTATCAGCTCGGAGACCATGGCTGCGGTTACCCGTGACGCTGCATCACAGACAGGAGCGCCTGCGATGGTGTACTCAACGACGAACCTGGGTGCACGAATGGCTAAACGTCATTTTTTCGGATGAATCCAGGTTCTGTTTACAGCTTGGTCGCGTCTGTGTTTGGCGACATCGCGGTGAACGCACATTGGAAGCGTGTATTCGTCATCGCCATACTGGCATATCACCCGGCGTGATGGTATGGGGTGCCATTGGTTACAAGTATCGGTCACCTCTTGTTCGCATTGACGGCACTTTGAACATTGGACGTACATTTCAGATGTGTTACGACCCGTAGCTCTACCCTTCATTCGATCCCTGGGAAACCCTACACTTCAGCAGGATAATGCACGACCTCATGTTGCAGGTACTGTACGTGCCTTTCTGGATACAGAAAATGTTCGACTGCTGCCAGCACATTCTCCAGATCTCTCACCAATTGAAAACGTCTGATGAATGGTGGCCGAGTAACTGGCTCGTCACAATACGCCAGTCAGTACTCTTGATGAACTGTGGCATCATGTTGAAGCTGCTTGGGCATCTGTACCTGTACACGCCATCCAAGCTCTGTCGACTGAATGCAGAGGCGTATCAAGGCCGTTATTACGGCCAGAGGTGGTTGTTCTGGGTACTGATTTCCCTGGATCTGTGCACCCAAATTGCGTGAAAATGTAATCACATGTCAGTTCTAGTATAATATATTTGTCCAATGAATACCCGTTTATCATCTGCATTTCTTCTTGGTGTAGTAATTTTAATGGGCAGTAGTGTAATAATAGCCAGAGGATTCACGATATTTTAAAAAGAAATATGTACATTACCATTATTTGCACAACGATTCTGATGGTGTAATCAGATTTTCAATATCTTTATTAGTTTAAAGTTCAGTATCTGACTGTAAATTATACAAGTAACACTCAGCAACAAATTTTCAAATTATAAACGCTTCATCCCATTTTGTCGATCGCCGTGTCTTTAGAAAGCTATTAGTGTAAACCTAAATTGGTATGAATTACAGGCATGTAACTCAAATAGCACATGAGTTATTGGAGGTCAAAGTGGCCGATTACTATCGATCGCATCAGGCCATAAGTACTCCACAGTAACACGAGAAAACGGTAGCAGCATGCTTATAAATATATTTATTTGTCTATGTCTTTGTTTATATCCGATATATACTATTCATGAAGAAATTGATTAAATATTTACTGTGTTTTAGAAAGCACAGAGATATTAGGCTACTGGTCTACTTTTGTTGCTATTCCTTTGATAAATGTTTATTTAATTTGTTTGTGTATTTAATAATGTTTGTTAGAGCGTGTTTATGGTGCAGCCATTGGAATATTTATTTAATATCAAGTTATTTAAATGTAAATCCAGTATTTCGTATGTGTTTCAATATGTTTGTGACTGTGCGTTGGCTTGGAGACATGGCGGGAGCGCTCTAGCCAATCACAGCTCTCGTTACTATGGTAGGCGACTACCGAAGTCGATGGAGAGACTGTATGGAAGTGGGGGAGGAGCATCGGGTTGCACAGGACACAGGGGAGTGCTGGACGGGAAGGCATGACGGACGGTCGCGGGAAAGACTTGGAGAGCGTTGAGCAGTCTGCGCGTGGTCGCGCCAACTTGTGCACTTGTGAGATTTCCGTGGTTTCCGCAGTGAACACGTAGTATGTGTTTAGAAGTGAATATCACGCGAGCTATGTTGTTGCCCATAACTAATAATATGAAGTAGGAATCTATTGTTTCCCTGTTATTCAACTTGTTGATGTTGTGGTCTTCAGTCCATAGACTGGTTTGATGCAGCTCTCCATGCTACTCTATCCTGTGCAAGCTTCTTCATCTTCCAGTACCTACTGCAATCTACATCCTTCTGAATCTATTTAAAAACGTCCTCCTGAGTAGTCCCCGCCCGGAGATCGGAATGGGGGACTATTTTACCTCCGGAATATTTTACCCAAGAGGACGCAATCATCATTTAACCATACAGTAAAGCTGCATGCCCTCGGGAAAAATTACGGCTGTAGTTTCCCCTTGCTTTCAGCCGTTCGCAGTACCAGCACAGCAAGGCCGTTTTGGTTAGTGTTACAAGACCAGATCAGTCAATCACCCAGACTGTTGCCCCTGCAACTACTGGAAAGGCTGCTGCCCCTCTTCAGGAACCACACGTTTGTCTGGCCTCTCAACAGATACCCCTCCGTTGTGGTTGCACCTACGGTACGGCCATCTGTATCACTGAGGCATGCAAGCCTCCCCACCAACGGCAAGATCCATGGTTCAACTTATATTTTATTTAATTGCTGGACCAACGACACCAATAAGTGTTTTGCACTAATAAACGGCATTCTTAAAGGTACTTCAGCTATCGTACTCGTCATTTAAAGTCGTTAAAAATAGTACTTGCAGTTTTATTTAATTGCAATCTTTCATTTATAAATTACTATGTCACATTCAAAATTCGCAATTGCCGAGTGATAGGAACCTTCGACCATTCGATTAATGTGGATATTCACATTGTGTGCTGTCGACTCAGCAGTATTTGGCTTGTACTGCGGCAACTGCGTGTCCCAGCCCCTAGACAACGAAACCAGCCAAAACTTTCAATATTTCTACTCTGAGTTAGATGGTACATAGTTGAGGGCCACACCACACCACATCATTTTATTTGGAAGCCCAAAATTTCGAAACCTTAACGTACACCACACCATCATCAGCAAACAAAAAAATGGTTCAAATGGCTCTGAGCACTATGGGACTTAACTTCTGAGGTCATCAGTCCCCTAGAACTTAGTACTACTTAAACCTAACTAACCTAAGGAAATCACACACGTCCATGCCCGAGGCAGGATTCGAACCTGTGACCGTAGCGGTCGCGCGGTTCCAGACTGTAGCGCGTAGAACCGCTCGGCCACTCCTGCCCATCAGCAAACAACCGCAGACTGTTGCTTACTCTGTTCGCCAGATCATTTATATGCAGTATATAGGAAATAACAGCGGTCCTGACACGCTTCCATGGGGCACTCCTGACGATACGCTTGTCTCTGATAACCACTCGTCGTCGAGGACAACGTACTGGATTCTGTTACTTAAGAAGTCTTCGAGCCACTCAGTCAGCAGACTGTAGGCTTGCACTTCGTTAACAGTCTGCAGTGGTGGTCTGGGGTGCCATCTCATTTCATAACAGAACCCCTTTGACGTCATCTGCGGCACCCTTACAGCTCAGCAGTAGGTCCACGATGTTCAACGCCCCGTTTTGTTGCCCATCGTGGAAAGCCACCCTGGGCTTACATTTCAGCAAGATAACGCCCGCCCGCACACAGCAAGAATTTGTCTTCCTGCCTGCCAAACCGTACTTTGTCCGGTAAGGCCGTAGATCTGTGCCCAAGTGGGAATGTTTGGAGCATTATGGATAGGATCCTCCAATCAGTCCTGAATCTTGACGATCTAACGCATGATTTGGACAGAATTTGGCATGATAACCCTCAGGGGACATCCAGCAATCCTGCCAACCGATGCCAAGCCATTTACTACTTGCATAAGAGCCAGAAGCGGACCAGCGTGTTACCGACTTGCTCATTTTGTGAAGCTCTTTCTCGTGTATAAATCGTCCAATTTTTCTGAAATTGTGATCATTTTTTTGTCTGCACAAGTACCGATTTCCATCCCATTCGGATAATTCCTTCGTGGTGCGTCGTTCTTTTTGTGTTAGAGTGCATATAGTAAATAACAGCTGTCCTATCACGCTACCTTGGGGCGCCGCTGATAATACGCTTGTCTCTGGTGAACAGTCGCCGTCAAGGACAAGTGCTGGATTCTCTTGCGTAAGAAGTATCTGAGCAACTCGGATATCTAGGAACCTGTTCCGCATGATGGTACCTTCGTTAACCTTCTGCAGTGAGTTTCTCTCTGAACTGTATTCGACGATGCAAACCAGCACGTAATATTTTAATGAGTGCAGCATAGATTTCCATCATAGAACAAGACGCAGAACATTATGGACTGGAGAGCGAAGAAGGCTGCAAAGTAAACTAGAATTAGACACCGTCCGAACAGCCCTCGGAACGCCCGACGGTACTGACCGACCGCCGTGTCATCGTCAGCCATTGGCGTCACTGGATGTTGATATGAGGGGAACGTCGTAAGCACACCGCTCTCCCAGCCGTTGTGAGTTTTCGTGGCTGGAGCCGCTTCTTTCTCTATCAAGTAACTTCTCAATCGGCCTCGTAAGGGCTGAGTGCACCCCGTTTGACAAGAGCCCCCGGCGAATCGGATGGTCACCCAAACAAGTGCTGGCCAAGGCTAACAGGGTTTAACATCAGTGATCTGATGGGAACAGGTGTTACCACTGGGGCAAGATCGTCGGCCTACAAAGAACGAGAAGACATGAAGTGAAACGCCAAAGAAACCGGTATAAACATGCTTATTCAGCTACAGAGATATATAAACAGTCAGAATACGGCGCTGAGTTCGGCAACGCCTATGTAAGACAAGTAGTGTCTGGCGCAGTTCTTAGATCGGTTACTGCTGCTACAATGGCAGGTTATCAAGATTTGAGTGAGGTTGAACGTGTTGTCATAGTCGGCGCACGAGCGATGGGACACAGCACCTCCGAGGTAGTGATGAAATGGGGATTTTCCCGTACGATCATTACACGAGCGTACCGTGAATGTCAGGAATCCGATAAAACATCAAATCTCCGACATCGCTGCGGCCGGAGAAAGATCCTGCGAGAGCGGGACCAAAGACGGCTGAAGAGAATCGTTCAACGTGAGAGAAGTGCAACTCTTCCGCAAATTGAAGCACATTTCAATGCTGGGCCATTAGCAAGTGTTAATGAAACATCGTCGCAATGGGCTTTCGGAGCCGAAGGCCCAATCGTGTACCCTTGATGACTGCATGACACAAAGCTTTAAGCCTTACCTGGCCCATTCTACACCGGCCTTAGACTGTTGATGATTGGAAACATGTTGCCTGGTCGGACGGGTCTTGTTTCAAATTCTATCGAGAGGATGGACGTGTACGAGTGGGGATAGAACCTCATGGTTCCAAGCTGGTGGAAGCTCTGTAAATGGTGTTGGGCGTGTGCTATTGGAGTGATATGGGACCCCTGATACGTCTAGATACGACTATGACAGGTGACACATGCGTAAGCATCTTGTTTGATCACTTGCATCCATTCACGTCCATTGTGAATTCAGACGGACGCGGGCAATTCTACCACGATAATGCGACACCCCACACATCCAGAATTGGTACCAAGTGGCTCCAGGAACACTCTTCTGAGTTTACACACTTCCGCTGGCCACCAAACTCCCCAGACATGAACATTATTGAGCATATCTGGGATGCCTTGCAACGTGCTATTCAGATCTCCACCCGCTCGTACTCTTACTGATTTATGGACAGCCGTGCGGGATTCATGGTGTCAGTTCCTTCCAGCTCTACTTCACACATTAGTCGAGTCCTTGCCACGTCGTGTTGCGGCACTTCTGCGTGTTCGCGGAGGCCCTACACGACATTAGACGGAAACACTAGACGAGCGAGGGCAGTTACGTAGAAGGAATGGTGCACAGCCTGATAGCGAGATACTAGTCGCGCCTCTCCTTCCCGCAGCGGCAACCTACTGGTGCTGATAGTTTCATCCGCCAGCAGCTCTGGAACCGGCTACCGGTGTTTCGATGTTCCACCGCACTGGCGTAGCGCGCGGCAGCGACCTGTGCAGAGCGACCTGTGGAGAGCGGAGGCCTTGGCAGGTGCAGATGACAGTCATCAGGCGACGACAGGCGTCAGACGTCACAGGCGGGCGCCCTTGGCCGACGAGGAAAACCCACCTCCTGCCGGCAGAGCAGAGTACCCCGTACCAGAGCGGGGGCAACGCAGGCGGGACACGTCCTCCCAGTTCTGCCAGCCGGCCTCGCTCAGTGTGCCGAGTAACTCCTGTGTGCCCTCAGCGGCTCGAGCCACGGTACCATTATCTGACAGACGGTAATGGCCACTCGGAAGTGGTGATCTCGGCCTGAAACTGAAAGACTCTTCTCTTTTGTTAAAAATGCATTTTAATAGCTCAAATATAAAGTATTTAAATGGTTCGAATGGCTCTGAGCACTGTGGGACTTAACATCTGAGGTCATCAGTCCCCTAGAACTTAGAACTACTTAAATCTATGTCGGAGCGCCGATGTTACTCACTATAGCACGGAAAGGAAACCCTTTCTTATGAACCTTCGGAAGGCCATATAATCTAGGGGAACAGCACTATAGGTGTTAAGACTCTTGATAGTGTCCTGCGACAAACCAGTTTTCTTTAGGAGGCTGTTGGTCTTTCTCTCAACACTTTTTGTGGGGTCCGCATCGATTCTGCGATACGCTGAATCAGATAATTAACATTCCATCTTTTGTACACAATCCTCTTTATTTAAAACAACGTTGGCATTGCCCTTGTCCGCACGTAAAATAACGATATCAGGATCAACTTTGAGAGAGCGTAAAGCAGCCCTCTCTGCTGCTGTTAGATTACTCTTGGGCGGACGAGCCCTAGTCAACACCCGGGATGCCTCCCTCCTAACCTTCTCTGCAGCGTCAGGAGGTAGTTTGCAAACTGCGTGTTCCTATAGTGAGTAACCTCGGTACTCAGACATATCGTGTAGCCAAGCATCTTGCTTCTCTGTTGAGTCCACAAGTAGGTCGGTGTGAACATCATATCAGGAACTCAGCTAATTTTTTACGTTTGGAGGGACTGCGCTCGAATGACTCTGATATTTTAGTGAGTTTCGATGTGGTCTCTCTCTTCACTCGTGTTTCTCTGTCTGATTCGTTGCGGTTAGTTGAGGTTAGGTTTGGTGCTGAATTAACTAATCTCTTTCGGCAATTGTTGACATCCAGTTACTTTTTATTCAATTACCAGTATTACGAGCAGACAGATGGAGTTGCGATGGGTAGTCCGTTGTCTCCTGTGATCGCAAATTTGTTTATGGAAGACTTCGAGGAAGGTGCATTGGAGTCGGCGTCTTTGAAACCCGCCTGTTTTTTTAGATGTGTTGACAATACCTTTGTTGTTTGGCCTCATGGTAGGGAGAATTCGAATGCCTTTCTAGAACATCTGAACTCGATACACCCGAACATTCATTTTACGATGGAGGTGGAAGAGGATCGTTGCCTTCCCTTTCTTGACGTGTTGGTTAGGAGGAAGGATGACGGATCATTGGGACACGCAGTCTACAGGAAACGTACTCACACCGACTTGTACTTGCAGGCTAATAGTTGTCACCATCCGGCTCAGCGTGAAGGGGTACTTCGTACCTTGGTACACAGGGCACATGTCGTTTCTGACGCTGAGACTTTGCCAGCTGAGCTGTCCTATCTTGAAGTTACATTTCTTCAAAATGGTTATAGTGGCAGACAGATTGAACGTGCGTTGTGCTATCGACCAACTGTACATCGGGTGATTGATGATAATTCTGAGTCGACACCTTACTGCCTTTTTGCCTTAAGTAGGAAACACTTCCAACAAGATCGGTCGTATTTTACGGAAATACGATGTGAAATGTGTTTTCCGACCTCCATCTAAAATTAGAGCTCTTTTGAGTTCTGTTGAGGATGATCTTGGTCTGCATAAGGCGGGTGTATATCGCATTCCTTGTAGCTACAGCATGGCATATATTGGTCAAACTATCAGGACCGTGGAGGACCGACGTACTGAGCATAAACGGCACACACGATTACAGCAGTCAAGTAGATCTGCTATTGCCGAACATTGCTTGGATACTGGTCACCCCATGTTATATAATGACACCGAGATATTGGCATGCACGTCCAGCTATTGGGACAGTGTTATTAAGGAGGCAGTTAAATTAGCGAGCAACCTCGTTAACAGGGATACAGGTTTTTGTTTAAACTCTGTTTGGAATCCGGCTCTCTCCCTTGTCAAAAAACAGAGGGACAGAATCAGTGCAGCCTCACCTGCGAATTCGTAGTCTCAATATCGATAGCTCTGACTTTGGTCATCTTTGGTGGCACTAGTGTTCAGTGTGTGTTATCTTTCTTGCTACAGTCCGAGAACCGAGGTTTAAAATTGGCATGTACGTTGCCTGTCCGTTGCAGTTTGCCTTGAAAATGGCTGGGTGTTCTCCCGCCGAAATATCGGCGGTCGCTGAAAGTGTTACCTGGCTGAATTGCCGGAAGTTATTTGAAAGTTGTATACGCCAGGAGAAACTTAGGTCTTACTTAAACCTAACTAACCTAAGGAAATCACACACATCCATGCCCGAGGCAGGATTCGAACCTGCGCCCGTAGTGGTCGCGCAGTTCCAGACTGAAGCGTCTAGGACCGCTCGGCCATAGCGGCCGACTACAAAGTATCAATGTTCCACAATAATACAGGGTGTATCAAAAACAATCATCTGATTTGGTACGTCTACATTTCTGAAACTAATAAACAATACACTACGTGATCAAAGGCATCCGGACACTCCCAAAAACATACGTTTTTCATATTAGGTGCATCGTGCTGCCACCTACTGCCAGGTACTCCATATCAGTGACCTCAGAAGTCATTACACATCGTGAGAGAGCAGAACGGGGCGCTCCACAGAACTCACGGGCTTTGAACGTGGTCAGGTGATCGGGTGTCACTTGTGTCATACGTCTGCACGCGAGATTTCCACACTGCTAAACATCGCTAGGTCCACTGTTTCCTATGTGATAGTGAAGTGGAAACGTGAAGGGACACGTACAGCACAAAAGCGTTCAGGCCGACCTCGTCTGTTGACTGACAGAGACCCTCGAAGTTGAACTGGATCGTAATGTGTAATAGGCAGACATCTATCCAGTACATCACACAGGAATTCCAAACTGCATCAGGATCCACTGCAAGTACAGTGACAGTTAGGCGGAAGGTGAGAAAACTTGGATTTAATGGTCGATCGGCTGCTCATAAGCCACACATCCCGCCGGTAAATGCGTAACGACGCCTCGCTTGGTGTAAGGAGCGTAAACATTGGACGATCGAACAGTGGAGAAACGTTGTATGGAGTGACCAATCACAGTACACAATGTGGCGATCCGATGGCAGGGTGTGGGTATGGCGGATGCCCGCTGAACGTCATCTGCCAGTGTGTGTAGTGCCAACAGTAAAATGCGGAGGCGGTGGTGTTATGTTGTGGTCGTGTTTTTCATGGATGTGGCTTGCACTCCTTGTTATTTTGCGTGACACTATCACAGTACAGGCATACATTGATGTTTTAAGCATCTTCTTGCTTGCCACTGTTGAAGAGCAATTCAGGGATGGCGATTGCATCTTTCAACACGATCAAACACCTGTTCATAATGCACGGCCTGTGGCGGAGTGGTTCCTTGTGATGGACTGGCCTGCACAGAGTCCTGACCTGAATCCTATAGAACACCTTTGGGATGTTTTGGAAATCCGACTTCGTGCCGGGCCTCACCGACCGACATCGATATCCCTCCTCAGTGCAGCATTCCGTGAAGAATGGGCTGTCATTCCCCAACAAACCTTCCAGCACCTGATTGAACGTATGCTTGAGAGAGTGGAAGCTGTCATCAAGGCTAAAGGCGGGCCAACACCATATTGAATTACAGCATTACCGATAGAGGGTGCCACGACTTGTAAATCACTTTCAGCCGAGTGTCCGGATACTTTTGATCAGATAGCGTACAACGAATTTTGTGTTTTGATGAACGAGAAACTCAAATCTTTTTTCAGATCTTTTTATGGGTGTTCAATATGCCGCCCTTGAGATGCATGGCATATATCAATGCGGTATTCAAATTGCTTCTACAATGCACCAGCCGGCCGGTGTGGCCGAGCGGTTATAGGCACTTCAGTATGGAACCGCGCGACTGCTACAGTCGCAGGTTCGAATCCTGCCTCGGGCATGGATGTGTATGATGTCCTTAGGTTAATTAGGTTTAAGTAGTTCTAAGTTCTAGGGGACTGCAGACCTCTGATGTTAAGTCCTAATAGTACTCAGAGCCATTCGAACCAACATGCATATGGAGGAAACGGACAGGGGCTGCCGACAGGTGGCGCTTGATGGGAATGTGGGTCGGCCGGGATAGTCGGTGCAGTTGTGATTGTGTGCCGAAATGGGGCAGAGGTTACCGCACCTGCCAAGTAAGCAGTAGATCCGGGTTCGAATCCGGTCCGCTACACATTTTCAGTGCACGCCGCCGATTCCGCGTAATGTCCCAATGCAGCTACCCATCCCCTTTCCTTTCTCCCCTCTTCACCTTTTGACATATAAAATCGTATCAGTTTGAGGGTGGGGTCATCGCAACGGAAGCGAACCAGACGAAAGTCATGGGTGAAAACGAGCTGATAACTCAGAGTGGAATACGTTTGCCGGTACTGTTACTGCTAATATTGTAGAACAGGCAACTTTCAGAGCTGACAGTATGAACCAAGACGAGAAAAAAATGTCTTGTCGTTTATATAAAAGAACCCCCAACCCCTGATTCCTTAAACAATCAAGCCCCATGTATAAAACACCTTCAGACATTTGATTACTTTACAAATAAGTTAACGTGTTAAATATTTGTCCTTAAGGACCTACGCAACCATAAGTTTAGGAAAGACTTAATTGTTTAAAGTTTGAGGGAAATTGCGAAGTGCTTTCTTTGTCAGAAACACTGGAAGATTATAGTTTGGGTAATCTGCGATCCGTTTTGAGCGAAAGTTAACTTCTCACGCTCTTCACAGTTTACGACTTCATATATCCCGAACTACGTGTCGTACAACAGTCTAATTTTGCAGATACATTCGGTGCTGTATGTGGAAAAGCTCTGCAAAATGTGTTGCGACTAGTTAGCAGTAGAGAAATACTAAATTAAAACGTCATGCGAGATGCGGAAGTTTTACTGCACGAACAGTGAAAATGTAGGGAGTGATGAACTTTCTTCCTTTCGTTTCATGTTGAATCTCAGCGAGAAAAGTTTCGAAAAGGTTTGAAATTATATATAATGGAATGAAATTATTTGATTCCAGGGACCGTTCTTTCAGGAGTGCTAGTTCTGTAAGGCTCGCAGGAGAGCTTCTGTAAAGCTTGGAAGGCAGGAGACGAGGTACTGGCAGAAGTAAAGCCGCGAGGACGGGGCGTGAGTCGTGCTTAGGTAGCTCAGTTGGTAGAGCACTTGCCCGCGAAGGCAAACGTCCCGAGTTAGAGTCTCGGTCCGGCACACAGTTTTAATCTGCTAGGAAGTTTCAAGATTTAACTGAGTTTGAACATGGTGTTGTAATCGGCGCACGATCAATGAGACACGGCATCTCTGAGGTAGCGATGAAGTGGGGATTTTCCCGTACGATTACTTCACGAGTGTACCGTGAATATCACGAATCCGGTAAAACATCAAATCTTCGACATCGCTGCAGCCGGAAAAAGATCCTGCAAGATCGGGACCAACGACGACTAAACCCTTCCATAAATTGCTGCAGATTTCAATGCTGGGCCATCAGAAAGAGTCAGCGTGCGAACCATTCAACGAACATCATCGATGTGGGCTTTCGGAGCCAAAGGCCCACTCGTGTACCCTTGATGACTGCACCACATGAAGCTTTACGCCTCGTCTGGGCCCGTCATCATCGCCATTTGATTGTTGATGACCGGAAATATGTTGCTTGGCTGGACGAGTCTACATTCAAATTGTATCCAGCGGGTGGCCGTGTACGGGTGTGGAGACAACCCCATGAATCCATGGACTCCGCATGTCAGCAGGGAACTGTTACAGCTGGTGGAGGCTCTGTAATGGTGTGGGGCGTGTGCAGGTGGAGTGATATGCTACTCCTGATACATCTAGATACGACTCTGAGACGTGACATGTACGTAAGCATCCTGTCTGATCACCTGCATCCATTCATGTCCATTGTGCATTCCATCGCACTTGGGCGATTCGAACGGGACAATGCGACATCCCACACGTCCATAATTGCTACAGAGTCCCTCCAGGAACACTCTTCTGAGTTGAAACACTTCCGCTGGCCACCAAACTCCCCAGACATGAACATTATTGAGCATATCTGGGATGCCTTGCAAAGAGCTGTTCAGAAGAGATCTCCACCCGCTCGTCCTCTTACGGATTTATGGACAGCCCTGCAGGATTCATGGTGTCAGTTCCCTCCAGCACTAATTCAGACACTAGTCGAGTTCATGCCACGTTGTGTTGCGGCACTTCTTCGTGCTCGTGGGGCCCTACACGATATTAGGCAGGCGTGCGTTTCTTTGGCTCTTTAGCGTTTGTATTAATATAAATTATATCTAAAAATCGTTGGAAGTCGCCAGGTGCTCTCATTCGCAAATAGTGAGTCAACATAGAGTCGGTAATTTGCGCGCTATGAGCGTCACTGCCTCAAGACTTGTAGCTACACAGTTTCTAACTGTAATGTTTGATTTATTGCCTTAAACCTTCGACATAAGATTACAGCTCTTTATGAGTATATTATGATGGCATTTGCAGTTTTTAAATTCGGCCAATAACTGTATGAAATATTGAAAATCAATCCTTTTTGCCCCTGGAAGCCGATAGATAAGCAACCTGCAACTGTGATTATGTCCCGGGTGAACAGTTTAGTTGGCAATATACGAGGAATGTTTGTCAACCTGTGATCGATAGCGAAATTGAAAGCATAGTGAAAATAAAATATACTTTATGTATAACATTACGCTACTTACGTACGTAGTCGCCGCTCCGATTTAAGACGTTTGTGTTAGCGTTGTACCATCTTTCCAATACGCTCGTTATAGAAGGCAGCCGACTGCTATTTCGGCCCATTCCCTACGCTGGTCTGCAGCTCATCGTCTGTGCCAAAGTGCTGTCCTTAAAGCTAGAAGTTCATGTGAGCGAAGAGACGAAAATCAGAGGGCTCCAAGCCCTGGCCATATGACGCGTGATCAGACACTTCCCATCGGAAAGCCTGCAGAAGCTTCTTCGTTGCACCTGCAGTGTTCGGCCGAGAATTGTCTTGAAGAGCCGGCCGGAGTGGCCGAGCGGTTCTAGGCACTTCAGTCTGGACCCGCGCGACCGCTACGGTCGCAGGTTCGAATCCTGCCTCGGGCACGGATGTGAGTGATGTCCTTAGGTTAGGTAGGTTTAACTAGTTCTAAGTGCTAAGGGACTGATGACCACAGATATTAAGTCCCATAGTGCTCAGAGCCATTTGAACCATTTTTTGTCTTGAAGAAGGAAAGGTATGGCAGTTACATAACGTTTTGTGCCCTGCATGAAATCAGGCGAAACCTTTCAGGAGGCACTTCTCACTTGGCGAGAGATATTATTGTTCTCATTTGACGTGAGATACTGTTGTGTCCGCAGCTCTTGGTTTTGTGGTAGCGTTCTCGCTTCCCGCGCACCCTGTGTCCTGGGTTCGATTCCCGGCTAGGTCAGGGATTTTCCCTGCCTCGAGATGACTGGGTGTTGTATCGCAGAACTGTATACGAGGCGTGTTTTTTTAAAGTAAGTACCGTTTTGAAATTAAAAAAAGACGTGCTGAGATATCTCAATAATTTTATTTTTACATGAAAGCCTGTACCTTAGTCTACTTTTCTACATAATTTCCGTCAATATTGAGGCACTTGTCATAACGTTGTACCAGTTTTTGAAAACCCTCCTCATAGAAGTCTGCCGCCTGACTTGTTAACCACTGTATCACCACTGTTTTGACTTCGTCATCGTCTTGAAGACGCTGACCGCCCAAGTGTTTCTTCAAGTGCAGGAAGAGATGGTAGTCACTGGGTGCAAAATCGGAGCTGTACGGAGGATGATCTAGAGTTTCCCATCGGAAGGATGTGATGAGATCTTTGGTCTGATCCGCCACATGCGGACCGGCATTATCTTGCAGCAAAACGATGCCCTTGCTCAACTTCCATGGACTGTTGCATTGATTCTGGTGTGACGTAGGCCACCCATGTTTCATCGCCCGTAACAATAGGCTTAAGAAGTCATCACCGTGGTTGTGGTACCGCTCAAGGAAAGTCAATACGCTGTCTAAACGTTTGGTTTTGTGCACATCCGTCTACATTTTCGGTATCCAACGTGCGCACAATTTTCGGTAATTCAAGTGCTCGGTCACAATGCCATACAAAACACTACGAGAAACATTAGGAAAGTCATCCCGCAAGGAGGAAATCGTAAAGCATCTGTTTTCTCTCACTTTATTGTCCACTCCCTGCACCAAACTGTCATTAACGACCGAAGGACGCCCACTCCGTTGTTCATCATGCACATTTGTGCGGCCATCTTCAAATGCTCTCACCCACTTTCTTACCATTCCATCACTCATAATTTTTTCTCCGTAAACTGCACAGATCTCACGGTGAATATCGATCGCTTTTTGGCCTTTAGCACTAAGAAATTTTATAACAGCCCGTACTTCACAATCGGCGGGACTCACGATTATCGGAGACATCTTAAACACTCAGAGCACAACATAAACAAGGAAGAATCAGACTTTAATGGCGTCAGTGCGTAGATTAAGGAACAGGCTTTCATGCAAAAATAAAATTATTGAGATAGCTTAGCACGTATTTTTTTAATTTCGAAACGGTACTTACTTAAAAAACACGCCTCGTACTACAGATACTGCCCAAGACACCTGTGCAAAGCTTCACCGGATTTTCGGGGTTGTTTACGTTTCGAGAGCGATAGGAAGTTGAGGAAAAACATGCCGTCGTAGATGGGAGCATGCTGCCACAGCTTGCGTGCTGATGCAGTCTGTGAACTGTGGGGATGTTGTTAGCTGCGGTTTTCAATCAGCCTCACGGAAATGCCAACGGCTACGGACGCTGCGCAATTTCGAAACTCCGCGCCGACCTTGGGAAGCTTGGCCGCGCGCGAGTGGTAAGCGATCGAGTGAAGAAGCTATGCGTCTACGTGTCTAGTGTCGCCCACCGGGATTCCCAGTGCTTAGGCACCGCTCGGCGTCCGGCAGTTCGAGTGGATCGGTCGCTGCAACTGTAGGTCATTAAGACAACGCGCCTGGCGCGGCTGCCGAGAGACTGCGGTCAGAAATGGAGATTTGAAGAGGAAGCGAGATTTATCTGGTCGAGGTGACGGACGCCTCTGCGCCCACTCTTAGCGACAAGCGGCCAGGACAGGGAAGTCACACGTAGAATCGCTGCGGTTTTCACCTCGCACCTGGACGATTCCTGGAAGAGTTTCCTCGACTGTCTAAACGCATCCCACCGCGACGTAATTGGCCATTTCCAATACACATTCTCACAAAAGTCTGGATTTTCTGCTTGTTTTGCTTCTGCACTTCCGTTAAGTGTAGGTGTCGATTAGCACTGGACGTGACGCAACGGAATGCCACATCCAAACATTCGACAACGCATTTCAAATGGCGACATTCAACGCTTACGGTACCTGATTCTAACGGGACGTCAACGTCACGGATTCGCGGAAGAACTTAATATGAATGGTAGTGGCTAGTGCGGAACTATGGCTTCGTTCCCTAACCGTCCAAGTGTTCACTCGTGTAATAGTAGTCAATATCGTACTATGTCGACTTAATGTGTATTTTATTACTTGCTTTATTTTCGAAACTCTTTGCGAAGGTTCCACGAGGATTTGGGTATTTTTCCTGCGTGTATTCTTCCAGAAAAGAGCTAATTTATCTGGAAGGAGAAATGGGTTAGGTTTCGCAATAACTGGATATGAAATAGCCTCAGCTGTGCTCAAATCAGAAAATGGAAATAGGTGAAAAAGTTTCATTGAAGAAAAATGTTTTTAACAGCAAAAATGTTACCCCTTTCGAAAGAGAGAAATAGAGCTGTTTTTGAGGTTATTTGGTACTTACAGAGGAACCAAAATACAATGAATCGATCAGAATGCGACTTCGTACTACCTTGATGTGCATATACAAGGTGTCACAGGAGGAATGGTCAGTATCCACGGATATGACAGGAATTGACATTCGAAGTAAAAAACGTCTGGTAAACATGGGTTCCAAAATGCATATCTTAAGAGCTATGAGCACTCTTCCTGATCTTCGCTGCTGAAAAACCTCTTCTACTGATAAAGAGCTCATGGCTTTCAAGGTATGCATTTTGGAGCTTATGTCTACCAGACTTTTTTACTTCGAATGTTCGTTCCAGTCATATCCCTGAATATTGGCCATTCTTCCTGGAGTACCCTGTTACATAATGGCAAAGAAAGCGAAGCATCCAGAAGACAGGGTCAGATGTCAATGTAACTTCATACGTGCGGATACCACACGCAGTCATGTAAACAATCAGAGTGCCAATTATCTGTAACAAGTACAGCACCCACGAGGGTGCACTACTCTCGCTCACCTTCACTGTTGTTCCCATTCTTGGTGGGGTAGATAAGGGCTGTGAACAGTGTCAGGTGTTATCTGATCACAGTGAACGATACAGAGATGCCTCGTACTCGTGTGAGACAGCGTGATCAGCACGTGACAGTGTTCGAAAGCGGTTTAATTGTGGGCCTCCGTGAGGTCGTCTGGTGAAATCGTGTCATGTATCCAGATTTGGGGGGAAATTTGGATGTGACTGTGGTCCAATGCTGGTTTGCTGGAAACATAAGGGTTGGCATACCCGACGTCAAGGTACCTCTCGACCACATCTGAACACCCCAAGGTTTGATCACAGAATGAAGGCTTTCACGGCAGGTGTTGTCGTCGCTTAACATTTCCGGGCTGAGATGCCGTGGTCCATACATAAGACTCTCCCTTGACGTTTCGCCTTCGACTGCGGAAGGCATCCTCCGAGGACAATCGGCGAACTGCAACGAGAGCGCGAGTGAGCGCCGTATATACAAGCCATCCAGAGGGCGCCGCTGTCAATCACGTGACGTCGGCTGTGCTATGATCTCTGATACTGCCAACATTCTCAATTGAAATTAATCGATTGTTGCTACAATGTTGACATCCATATCTTATCCAGCTTAATCCTCCATGTTTTCTATTAAAATTATTGCAGTGTTTGGCCATCTCAATGGCCTCTCTGTACATTCGCGCATAATAATGCGAAGTCTTTGCTATGACTTCCCTTTAGTGAACTGACCGTCATAGCAAAGACTTCGCATTATTATGCGCGAATGTACAGAGGGGCCATTGAGATGGCCAAACACTGCAATAATTTTAATAGAAAACATGGAGGATTAAGCTGGATAAGATATGGATGTCAACATTGTAGCAACAGCGTGACAATCGATTAATTTCAATTGAGAATGTTGGCAGTATCAGAGATCATAGCACAGCCGACGTCACGTGATTGGCAGCGGCGCCCTCTGGATGGCTTGTATATACGGCGCTCACTCGCGCTCTCGTTGCAGTTCGCCGATTGTCCTCGGAGGATGCCTTCCGCAGTCGAAGGCGAAACGTCAAGGGAGAGTCTTATGTATGGACCGCGGCATCTCAGCCCGGAAATGTTAAGTGATGATCCCAAGGTTTTTATGGCCATATGTTGCACGAAGCACACTGTAACCATTCACATCTGCATCTGCCCTCTGTGAACAGCTTATGGGCTGTTTTGACGCTTCAGTCTTTTGCGGCGGATATGTTCTAAATCGTCTTCACGGGTTTGCCGCTGGATGACGTGCCAGTTCCACAGTATTTCCTAGGAGCAGCTGTCCGACATCATCAGGTGGTTGAATCTTGCTGGTGGCTAGGTACGACTGGTCGTACCAAGCCGCAAGCAAAGTTCAACCACCTGATGTTGTCGGACAATGGCTTCGAGGAAATATTGTGGAATATGCGAAACATCATCCGGAGGCAAACCCGTGAATATTTAGAACTTATGGACTCCTTACAACATACCGAGCGAGGTGGCGCAGTGGTTAGCACAGTAGCATTCGGTAGGACGACGGTTCAAACCCGCGCCCGGCCAACCTGATTTAGGTTTACCGTGATTTCCCTAAATCGTTTCAGGTAAATGCTGGGATGGTTCGTTTGAAAGGTCACAGCCGACTCCCTTCCCCATCCTTCCCTAATCCAGTAGGACCAATGATCTCGCTGTTTGGTCCCCTCTCCAAAATCAACCAAACAAGCAGCCTTGCAACGTTCTGTGCAATCCCACATCATTCGTCGAAGACTAACAGCAGTTGGACTAGGAAATTACCGTCTCGTAAGTGGGCTACCGTTAACACAATAACACGAGACAGGCAGCCGTGGACTAGTGATGAACAATGTTGCACATTGTTCAGTGGTGTGTCGCTGTTCTGCGCTATGCGGGACGACCATCGTCGGAGAGTATGGTGGCAACTTTGTAAGAGGGCCCTCTCTTCCAATATTTTGCAGAATCACAGCGGTGTTATTCCTGGTCGTCATGGGTTGGGGACCCGTTGCGCATGAATTTAGGTCCCATCTGTTAGTGATTCTGGGAAGTCGCTGACGGCACAGCGCTACGTCACGGACGTTCTGTGTCGTCAACTATTACCTCTCAGGCGACACTGTGCCATTTTTCAACAGGACAATGCTCGTCCACACGCCGTACGTGTCTATGAGCTGTCTCCGTCAAGCCGAGGTACTCTCGTCGTGAGGAAGATCCCCAAATCCGTCCCAGGTAGAACATGTGTGGGAGCAGCTCGAATGTCAACTCTATCCCAGTGCCTGTACCCTGGATATCAACGACCAGTTATGTGGCACGTTGCCTCAGGAGAGGATACGACGGTTTTCTACGTACGCTTCCAATCTGAATCAGAACTTGCATGCAGGTTATAGTGAGTGCAACACGGTACTGGCGACGAGTACGCTCACAGTGCCTACTTCTTTATAAATTTGACTCGGTTTTGTAATTTGACTCGGTTTTGTAATTTGACTCGGTTTTGTAATTTGACTCGGTTTTGTAATTTGACTCGGTTTTGTAATTTGACTCGGTTTTGTAATTTGACTCGGTTTTGTAATTTGACTCGGTTTTGTAATTTGACTCGGTTTTGTAATTTGACTCGGTTTCGTAATTTGACTCGGTTTCGTAACTTGACGCGGTTTCCTAATTACTTAAATAACATGACATACCCTCTCGACCCATGAGGTTTCATTCCGCTTCTTTCTCCCTTTTGTTGTTGTTGTTGTGGCCTTCAGTCCTGAGACTGGTTTCATGCAGCTCTCCATGCTACTGTATCCTGTGCAAGCTTCTTTGTCTCCCATTAACTACTGCAACCTACATCCATCTGAATCTGCTTAGTGTATTCATCTCTTGGTCTCCCTCTGCAATTTCCACTCTCCACGCTGCCCTCCAATACTAAATTGGTGAACTCTTGATGCCTCAGAACATGTCCTACCAACCGATCCCTTCTTCTAGTCAAGTTGTGCCTCAAATTTCTCTTCTCCCCAATTCTATTCAATACCTCATCATTAGTTACGTGATCTACCCATCTAATCTTCAGGATTCTTCTGTAGCACCACATTTCAAAAGCTTCTATTCTCTTCTTGTCTAAACTATTTATCGTCCACGTTTCACTTCCATACATGGCTACACTCCATACAAATACTTTCAGAAACGACTTCCTGACACTTAAATCTATACTCGATGTTAACAAATTTCTCTTCTTCAGAAACGCTTTCCTTGCCATTGCCAGTCTACATTTTATATCTTCTCTACTTCGACCATCATCAGTTATTTTGCTCCCCAAATAGCAAAACTCCTTTACTACTTTAAGTGTCTCATTTTCTAATCTAATTCCCTCAGCATCACCCGACTTAATGCGACTACATTCCATTATCCTCGTTTTGCTTTTGTTGATGTCCATCATATATCCCCTTTCAAGACACTGTCCATTCCGGTCAACTGCTCTTCCAAGTCCTTTGCTGTCTCTGACAGAATTACAATGTCATCGGCGAACCTCAAAGTTTTTGTTTCTTCTCCATGGATTAATAACTACTCCAAATTTTTCTTTTGTTTCCTTTACTGCTTGCTCAATACACAGATTGAATAACATCGGGGAGAGGCTACAACCCTGTCTCACTCCCTTCCCAACCACTGCTTCCCTTTCATGTCCCTCGACTCTTATAACTGCCATCTGGTTTCTACATAATTTGTAAATAGCCTTTCGCTCCCTATATTTTACACCTGCCACCTTTAGAATTTGAAAGAGAGTATTCCACTCCATTTATGGCTGCTTAATTTTTTATTTCAGGCGGTATGTATTCCTATTCATTCACTTCTCAGTATACCGTACAAATTTTGTCAAGAACATCTTCTGCAAAAGAAAAACTCTCGTCTTTCCAGCCGGGTTGCGATGTTAAGAAACCGCAACGTTTGGACGAGTGTTCATACTCGTCATCTTCACCAAATGATAATGATGGTGGTGATGATGATGATGATGAGCCGGCCGGAGTGGCCGCGCGGTTCTAGGCGCTACAGTCTGGAGCCGAGCGACCGCTACGGTCGCAGGTTTGAATCCTGCCTCGGGCATGGATATGTGTAAAGTCCTTAGGTTAGTTAGGTTTAAGTAGTTCTAAGTTCTAGGGGACTGATGACCTCAGAAGTTAAGTCGCATAGTGCTCAGAGCCATTTGAACCATTTTTTGATGATGATGAGTATCACATTTGTCGAAACTTGACGGTAACTTAACACTTCCACCCGGACGAAAGCGCTAGAGTATTCCGTCAATAGTATTTCAGATTCATATTCTTCATTAGTCATTCAGCATTATTACATGCAATAGACATCGTCGGTTCAATTAACCTATTAATTTTATAAAATCCATTTGCACATATTTTAGCTGATATCGGGCATTGCTAAAAATTGTTCTAGTATACAGAATGGGTCAGTTAACAAGAAGATTGATGTTGTATGATTGTTCTGTAGGGGCAGTGTGCTACCAGAGCCAATAGGATATTATTTGTAATATAATAACTTATATGTCATGTGTTCACGTAATAATTTTTGATTGTATGTTGTGTGTTACATTCAATATGGACTATAGAGGATTATTGCTGCTTTGTGGAAAATTGTGATTTGGACAATGTCATGTTGATTGGTATGCTTGAGGCACTTTCAGACAATTTGTTATATATTTTAATTGCCGTGTACATATGACTATTGTTAGTTTTTGCTAATCTATTTTGTGGCAAGAGCAAAGAAGTACGGATTCTTGTATTGCAGGATTCACACATTCCTTGGGCATTTATCCACGGCCGTGAATAAACTCTGCTGTCGTTTCTAGTCCGTTAATTCTGGTACTCCATTCAGACGTTCCGTATCGCCGGCGTATCTCACAGCCTGAGCTTCACCGTTTGGTGGTGGGCTAAACGAAATGACGTTGTGTTGATGTTCCATCCGGTGTGAACAATCCAAGACTTGGCGCTCTGCTTGTATGTCGACCAGCGTTAATCGTTCTTACTTCTGCATGTCGATATCTGCTAGCTTTGAGAGAACGTCCAACATCATTTACCAAATATCGCAAAATTGTATATTCACATAAGAAGAAGGCGTACTGACCACGTCGTGAGAAAGTGCGCTTGCATCGCTGCAGAGAGACCAGGAAGAGAAAAGTGCCTGACAAATATACAAACTCTAACGAAGAATCTACGCCTCAATGAAGATGACGCCTAGCAGTGGGGAAAACTGTGTTGTACGATTAGGAGGGCCGATTCCGAGAATGGGAAAAGGCTAGGATATAGAACTTTGACAGGTAGCAAGGAATATTTTAAATCTATCCCCGAATTATTTCTTCTAGAACGGTTCTCTTAGTTCAGAAATGTTCAAATGCGTGTGAAATCTTATGGGACTTAACTGCTAAGGTCATCAGTCCCTAAGCGTACACACTACTTAACCTAAATTATCCTAAGGACACACACACACACCCATGCCCGAGGGAGGACTCGAACCTCCGCCGGGACCAGCCGGTTCTCTTAGTCCGCAGCCCTTTACTCGTCTTCCGTACTATTAATGTTACGTTCTGATCTCACTTAATATCGCCTCTTACTACTAGTTCTAAATATTTAAACATTATCTCGTCTCGTATATCTACCACTGATCTTGTATGCATACATTATCGGATTCTTTTTCTTTCTAGTGACCATTGTATTCCGTTTGTCCACACCAAAAAGTGAGTTGCCTTTTATTACGGTACGTGAAAATATTTTCCAATTTTTTCTGCTTTTATTTTGAGAAGTACAATAACGAAGGTTTTCTGCACGCGGAAAATTGTCAGAAAACATAATAATCGTACTGATGATCCTATCTGATAAGTAATTTACATATTTTAAGAAATTAGAGGTTCTTCTATTTCGCTTATTTAGGGACGGCCGATGTTTCATTGGTTGCATTTGAACGTACAGATTTCCATGAGTCAACCGTGAAGACATTCCGTATTATCGTTTCTTGGTTAGTAATGGACAAAAAGGTAAATGTCCAACGGTTTTCGGAAATCTAAGGTGACGGAATCTACCCGTTAAACAGCACACGCTATTTGCAAGAGAGCGTGTCGATAAAGCAAGCTGTGTTTCACACGAGTGTTTTCTGAATCCGTCTTGATTCTTCAACGTGTGTATAAGGCAGTTTTTCTACAGACACATCACGGTATTTGAGAATACGAAATGCCATTTGATCCTGCAGCAGTCCGCCGTCGACGATACTCGTCAGTAACTCTGCAAGTTCTGTGATATCGTTCTTCTGCCCTTTTTGTACGGGTCCTTTAGCTTATTTTTCATAAATCTTCGTTCCTTTATCAAGCGTAGCATCAGATTTGCCACTCTGGTGTCTTCATCTTCCCTAAAGCCAAACTAATCATCGTCCAAGATATTCCCAATTCCGTTTTCCATTGTTTTGTACATTATTCTGGTCAATAACGTGAATACATGAGCTGTCAATCAGATTGTACGATAGTTGGACTTCATGATTTTGTGGGTGACCTTTTTCCGAAAGTCCGATGATATGTCTCCAGTCTGACAGATTATACCCTCCCAATGATTTCAGAAGTTCCAAAGGAATGAATCACATTGCTCTAGTATTAAAATGGACTGGCGTAGACGAATTATTGTTTGGATGTGTTCCATTCAGAGCATTTCGGCTTCAGCTACGCTGGTGAGGAATCTGAGCTTAGCAACGAGACTGGCCACAGCATGGACGTAATGAGACACACGTGGTTTCCGCGTCATTAGGCCAGTGGACGGCGGTGCATGCAAAGTAATGAGCGAGCTGGCCCAGGAAGGGATTGCTTAAGTGTTTAAACAGTGCAGAGCCGCGCTGCGGACCGAGTGCTGCTCGCCGACAAAGTAATGCAGCCCCGTTCTCCTACGTGCGCTGCGAAACCATTTCTCCGTATGGTGGTGCAGGCTGTGATTTTCCTGTCAAAGATGGATTTTACCTTATCCGTGCTGGCTCCAACTGAACTTCGTGGCTGTCACTCAAATGTTAGTGAGGGAGACCACAGCCAGCCACTAACACCTCTAAAAATGCTTCATTTCGTCACCACGATGTTCGAGCTATTGATCTTCACACAGCTGCGCTTGCTTTAGTCTGAGTGGTTTAGATTCTGACACTGTAGTGAAAAAAGTGCAGCCACCTGAATATGGGAATAATGGCTCGAGACCTGTCGTGGCAATAAAATAAAGCTTTCTTAAAAGCACTTGTGGCTGGTTGTGTTGCCCTTCAGCATTCTTTACATTTACTGTTCTTAAAGATTCAGATCAGTCCAAACCGTTAATAGATTCCAACTCTGAATGACGATCCCGGTTATGTCGTTGGGGTCTTCAGTCTGAGCACTGGCGTGATATAGTGGTCAACGCTAATCTATCCTGCGCAAGTATGTTATCTATTCTGTGCAAATCTCCAATGTATCCTGTGTGAGTCTCTAATCTATCCTGTGCAAGTCTCTTCATCTAAAGTCACGTCCTCCATCTATCATTTCCCTCCTTTAAATACAAACTGATTATTCCTTGATGCCTCACTATGTCTCCTATCAACCTACCTCTTCATTTAGTCAACTTGTGCCGAAGAGCTTTCCCGCCGATACTATGAAGGATTCTTGTGTCATAACTTTGGCGTCTGCTCATGAAAAGTACATTATTCTTTAGGAGAAATAATCCAATAATGGTGGAGGCTCCATTTTTATTAAAATAGGTCGAATGGATGCTAGAATTGCAAGATTAGGTACGATACGAGATGCCAGCCCACTGTTAGCGGAGAAACCAGAGAGAATTTGAACCGTCTCCCAGCAGCACTCTTACATTGAAATTCTGCTTTCTAACACCAAGTGAAGTGGAGAGAAACTTTTTAAAATGGAAAAAAATATTGAAAAGAAGCAAGATAATTTCTAAAAATCCTTAGTAATGTATAACAGCTGACAGAATCTTAGGGAATGCAGAGATTTGGAGAGAGTTGAAGTTTGGAAAGACGGAAAATATAGTCAATGCAAGTAATCCATCAAGAATTTTAAAAAGTATGGCACCACCGAGAAAGCAAATAAGTAAATATCTGTGTGAAAATATAAACATAAAGAAATGAAAATGAAGCAACTAAAATCAGAAGTGTGAAGATGTAAAGAGCATACATGAAAAGTGACAAATCTGTACAATTAAAAATGATTATTTTTAATGATGCTGAATTAAGGCATTATAATTTACTCGTAAAACCAGAGTCGCGCGGAGTGGCCCCATGGTTTGAGGCGCCATGTCACGGACTGCGCGGTCCCTCCCGCCGGAGGCTCGAGTCCTCCCTCGGGCATGGCTGTGTGTGTGTGTGTGTGTGTGTGTGTGTGTGTGTGTGTGTGTGTGTGTTGTTCTTAGCATAAGTTAGTTTAGGTTATTTAAGTAGTGTGTAAGTCTAGGGACCGATGACCTCAGTAGTTTGGTCCCTTAGGAATTCACACACATGTCATTTCATTTCGTGAAACTAGAAGTCTTCTGTGGGTTGGAAACACTACCTTTATTTGGATGAAAAATGGCATTAGCAGATTAGGAAAATATAGACATAAGTATCTTGCTAAAAACATAGAGTTGAGTTAGGAACAAAGTGATCAATTGAATGTTAAGACCAAATAAGGAAACATATCCATTCTGCCATAAAATAATAGATGAGATCAGGAAAACACGTGTTACACTCTATGAAGGCTTAGAGAGAATGAAGGCAGGTTAACAAAGAAGAGCTACGTATTCTTCCAGTACAGTAAAGCAGACAAAGAAAATGGATGAGGAGGCAAGACGAAAAAAGACATAGAGGAAATGTACATTGAAAAGGAGAGCTTATTCAACGGAGACAAATTCAGGCTACAAGTCACAAAATTCTAAGGTTTTATTGAAAATAAAAGAAACGGAAGCGCAGCTGAAGTCAAACGGTCAGATGAAAGGAAATGAGATCATACAGATAAAATGAGAAAGTTTTGGAGAACGACGAAGGAAAAGATAAATAAATAATTATCTTTACGTGGTCCTTAGCTAGCTTGAAACGAAATAAAAGAACGGAAACGACGTGTTAGGTGAGATTAATAGTGACTGTTAGAAATTTCTAATGAAGGATCTGATAGTGTAAGGTGATCCTATGTTGTATTCGTTCGTTACTCGTAAGCGCCTTCTTGAAGTATTTTTATTGCATATTTCATACGTGGTAGTACATATTTCCGAAATTCTTATTGCAGTAGCGTATATATAATTCGGTTATAAAAACAATCACTATTAATAACACATGAGGTGATTGTAAAAACTGCTGTAAACTTTCATCAAGAAAGGTTATTAGGTGTCCATACTCTTTAAAAATAGCGACGTAAATGTGTTTCAAAAACAGCAATTACGTATGTAGAGAGAAAGCGTCAGGAACGGTGTCGGACTGTAGAAGCAGAGCACTGTCATCCCTACATAGTGGCTAGTTCTAAGAACAGAAACATATCATGCTGAAACCTGTATGGGTGAGAGAAAAAGGTCTTGCAGAAGTTGAAATCTGCATACTATTACTCGTATTTACACGTTCCCTTTCCTCAAGCACACTAGTGAAGAACTGTAACATCCAAAAAGCAACATTTACCTGTCAATGGCTGACTTAACCTTTTCAGTGGAAACGAAACTTTTTCCAGTGGCAGGTTTCTTGTATCTACCGAAAGTCAGACTATGAAACATCTGCTGAATGAAACTAATGTTTCCACGGCTCGTACTTCACATCACAAACAACTTCTCATTAATAAAGCGACATTATGAACAGATATACTGCTGGAAAAGGACGTTTTTATCTTTGGCAGTTTAGGAGTTTTCGCACTTTTTCTAAAAAAAATTAACTCGCAGTTTAGCAGCGGTGATACGTAGCCCTGTTAGATTCATCATAGTTTTTACTTCTTGCGATACACAGACACACTACAAACAATTGGATCAAATATCAGGCAGATCCCATCTTCCTACAATTCCCTAAGACTTTCCGCACTGATCCACAGCGTCGAACACCAAATAAGATACGATCATACTATCTTAGTAGATATGTGAATGTTTTGCGAATAAAACCGTTTAGATACCTTAGTAAATTTATTTATTACGCCGTTTTGACCATTGCCATTATCAGATATCAAAAAACTTATAACTTTCGAAATATGCTTGAGTGGTAGTTTTAAAAACCGGCCATCAACTTCATGATTAGTTGTCGCCCCGATTAGATATACGTTTTTAATGCTGACGCTCAGCCTTGTTTTACAAGTTATAAGGTTTTTGATACCTGAAGATGGCAGTAGCCGAAACTACATCTACATCTACATTTATACTCCGCAAGCCACCCAACGGTGTGTGGCGGAGGGCACTTTGCGTGCCACTGTCATTACCTCCCTTTCCTGTTCCAGTCGCGTATGGTTCGCGGGAAGAACGACTGTCTGAAAGCCTCCATGCGCTCTCTAATCTCTCTAATTTTACATTCGTGATCTCCTCGGGAGGTATAAGTAGGGGGAAGCAATATATTCGATACCTCATCCAGAAACGCACCCTTCGAAACCTGGCGAGCAAGCTACACCGCGATGCAGAGCGCCTCACTTGCAGAGTCTGCCACTTGAGTTTATTAAACATCTCCGTAACGCTATCACGGTTACCAAATAACGCTGTGACGAAACGCGCCGCTCTTCTTTGGATCTTCTCTATCTCCTCCGTCAGACCGATCTGGTACGGATCCCACACTGATGAGCAATACTCAAGTATAGGTCGAACGAGTGTTTTGTAAGCCACCTCCTTTGTTGATGGACTACATTTTCTAAGCACTCTCCCAATGAATCTCAACCTGGTACCCGCCTTACCAACAATTAATTTTATATGATCATTCCACTTCAAATCGTTCCGCACGCATACTCCCAGATATTTTACAGAAGTAACTGCTACCAGTGTTTGTTCCGCTATCATATAATCATACAATAAAATAAAATGCAAATTAACAAAGAAATTTATTAAGCGCTGTAGAAGGTTTTCCGCATAAAACACAGTGTTCATGAAATCATACAGGAAATTTAATTCCTTTATTAATAAGATATATAATGTTTTATAAATAGCTGGCTCCAGCAGAAGACGAATGCTCTTAGCACATACTGAGAGAGTGGTCCGCTACGGAGTTACGTGGGCTACTGAGAATGACGTGTGTCGAAAGTGGTGTAGACAGTAAACAGTAAACGTGAAAATTGAGTGTTAACCCCTGCATAAAATACTGAATGCGTTATTTTTTTGGCGAAAATCGAATGTAGTATTCCTGATTTGAAACTATGTAGTCTCGTTTACACATGACACTCGCTTATTCTTGTGGCCTTTCGCATCGAACCGTCTAAGCGGAACAAATTTCTCACTGTCTGAGTGCTAGCCTTGAAGTCCAGTCCAGCTGTGAATTTTACACAAAAAGTTGATCTTTCCTTGTATTGTTCACAGTACCGTCGAAATTGCTGCCTAATTACGCGCACATGGTGGGAAAAACGGAACAGGGTTGGAAAATAATTCTTGCACCTTAGGACAGGCAACCCCCCTTCCCTCCCCCCCCCCCCCCAAAAAAAAATGGTTCAAATGGCTCTGAGCACTATGGGACTTAACATCTGAGGTCATCAGTTCCCTAGAACTTAGAACTACTTAAACCTAACTAACCTAAGGACATCACACACATCGATGCCCGAGACAGGATTCGAACCTGCGACCGTAGCAGTCGCGCGGCTGCATACTGTAGCTCCTAGGAGCGCTCGGCCACTCAGGCCGGCCAGGCAACCCAACTTAAACGTCCTTACACAGGATGGATGTTGTAAGCTGGGTTGCCTGTCTTAAGGAGCACGAGTTATTTTCCAGGCCTCTTGTATTTTGCATACCCTATATGTCTAAATTGGCAGTGGTACATTTGTAGTGTGATTATTTTAGATGCTAGAACCCCACTACGCACAGCATCATGCTCCTCCTATCTCCATCTACACACCAAAGACTTACTGACCTTTAGCATTTTGATTGCTCATTCCGCCATTTTTCCCACGAGCAATGTTACTGATTTCTCCTTGTCACCATAAATAAATTTAATGATGTTAAGAGCAAGCCATCGCAGCTACCCATGAAAGTATTATCCCTGGTCACTTTCCGTCCGGTAACAACGCTCTCTACGTTAAACTGTAGTGTGGTAGCTGTAATAAATCGCTTGATCAAGCTAGTCCACCCTGAGGCTGGTTCTGCAATTCACTTCGTCCTCTAATGAAGTGTAGTGTAGTGTCTGTGTTGTTGTCATGGACGAATGGGAAGAGAATGGTACGTTTGATGCATAGCACCGAAGGGGACACTGGGCGTAGCGTCGCCATCCGACGGATGGCCCACCATTAACACTGTATGCATTAAAGACCTGACCATTATCAAAACAGTTCAGTACGTTGCAATATTTTGTATGTTCCAGCGACCAGGAGCCTTACGCAGCCATCTTCCCTCCATATCTGGTAAAATATCTGTGCTCCAGAATAAATTTTAAATGAAAATGATAACATTCTTTGGCTATCAGGATTCGAACCAGCTACCTTCGAGTCGAGCGCTTCCGCAGAAGCGTGCGTTACAGACCTCTGTTACGGAGCCAGCTATACACTGATCAGCCAGAACATTATGACCACCTACCTAACAGCTGGTATGTCCACCTTATAACAACGACGACGCGTCGTGTCATGGAGGCAATGGGGCCATGCTATGTCGCTAGAGGGAGTTCGTACCGCATCTGCACACACAAGTCACCTAATTCCCGTAAATTCCGACGAGGGGACCGATGAGCTCTGAGGTCACGTTCAGTCACATCCCAGATGCGTTCGATCAGTTTCAGATCTGGTGTGGGTGGGGGGCACCACATCAATTGCAACTCGGCCCTGTGTTCCTCGAACTACTTCAGTACACTCCTGATGGCCCCATGGATGCCCATGTGAATGTTCCCCAGAGCACAAAGGACCCGCCGCCATCTTGTCTCCATCCCACAGTACAGGTGTCAAGGAGCCGTTCCCCCGGAAGAAGGATTCGCACCCTCCCCTCGATATGATGAAGAAGGTATCGGGATACATCAGACCATGTAGCGCTCTGCCACTGCTTCAACGTCCACTGCCGATGGTGACGTGCTCATTTCAGCTGTGGATGCCGAAGTTGTGGTGTTAATTGTGGCACATGCATGTGCCGACTGCTGTGGAGGCCCATCGTTAGGAGTGTTCGGTGCGCTGTGTGTTGAGACACACTCGTACCCTGCACAGCACTAAAGTCTGATGTTAGTTCCGCCACAGTTCGCCGCCTGTCCTGTTTCACGAGTCTGCCCAGCCTACAGCGTCCAACTTCTTGGTGAGGGGTGGCCGCCCTACCTCACAACGTCTGGGCGTGGTTTCATCTTGGTTTCGCCACATGTTGAAGACACTCACCACAGCACTCCTTGAACAACCTGATAAGTTGTGCAGTTTCGGGAATACTCGTGCAGAGCCACCAGGCCATCACAATCTGCCTTCGGTCATACTAAGACAGATCGCGCGCCTTCCCCATTCTACACACGGACAGCACGCTCACTGATACTACATACATTGTGCGTGTGTCTGACTGGCAGTCATTCCTCGCCAGCTGACGATGCTATCGCCTGGACGGGTTTATATCGATAGTAGGTGGGTGGTCATAATGCTCTGACTGGTGAGTGCACAAGGACTGCACAAAAATTTGGAAAAACAGTGAAAATGAATGCCTGAACGTAAATGCAGACGGATGTGCTAGGCAAGCCTGCAGGTTGCGCTGTTGTGTTTGACCACGCACGTGCAGTGCGCTCAGTACGTTGCAGATGTCAGAGAACAGTGTCCTGTGTACTTGTAAAAGCTAAGTGATTTCGATAGTGGGATAGTATAGTGTGTATATCCGTAACCAAGGGAGGCGGCGAAGTGTTCGGTGTTTAACGAGGCACCGGATAGAAGATTTATAGTGCATACAGGAAAAGCAGAAAAAGTGACATCGCGGACGAAACTGTGTAGTTGCGTGATTGTGACATACGGTTGTTGAAGAGGATTGTGACGAAAAATAAGATGACGGCATCTGCAAATGTCACTGCAGAACTGAATGTCGCACTAGCGAACCCTGTCAGAGCCAAAACAAGGTGAAGGGAGCTGCCTAAGGAACGAACTGCAGGGAGAGCTGGAATTCTAAAACCACTCGTCAGTGATGCAGATGCCAGTCACAGGAAAAGCTGGCGCCGAAGGCACAAAACCTGGACAATGGAGCAGTGGAAGAAAGTCATTTGGTAGGGTGAGTCTTGTTTCACACTGTTTGCGACTTCTGGGTTTGTTTTCGTCCCAAGAGTAAAACATGGGTGGGTTCTGTGATGATTTAGGTAGCAATGTCATGGTATTCCATGGGACTTATGGTTACTCTGCAAGGTCACATTGCTTTCAACGCTTAACTGGCCAATATTGCTAGCTGGACGGATCCCGTAGTAGATTGTTTATTCCCCAGTGGTGACGCTCTGTTCAAGGGCGAAAGAACCCCTGTTCACGCAGCTCGCACCTTCCCGGACTGCTTTTGTGAGCACTAGGATGAATTGTCGCATCTCTCCTGGCCATCACAATCACAAAGTGTCGATATTATTCAGTCTTTGTGGTGTACTTTCGAGAGAAGGCTGCATGGTCGCTACCCACCACCATTATTGTTACCTGGTATTACCACTACATTGCAGAGAGAATGGTGTAATATTCCAGTGAAAACCATGAAGGACCTTTATTCATCCATTCACAGACGACTGGAAACTGTTTTCATCGCCAAAGGGTTGCCTACACAATATCAGGCGTGGTAATCATTGTGTTTTTGGCTTTTGGTTATTTTTGTCGTTACCACCTATATGGGTGGTTGTTTTTGTATCCTGTGGCTCCTGCTCCTGTGATATACAAACTACGTAGAATGAAGGAAGCGAGTAGTAGCAGGTAAGGTAAAGCACTTCGGTACTGCAGTTAAAGATGTTTACTATAGGCAGAAACAAGTTAGTAAATGGGTACACAACTTTGCGATGATGAGCACTTAGGTGCGAAGCCGTATTCCCGTCGCAAGTAGTACAAAGTCTCAATAGCAAGCCAGCACACTCTGAAGTTGAAGCGATGTTTCCAGGCCGTCTGCTCTTGATGAAAATGGGGAGAAAGGAGAGCGACGCTCTTTGAGCTCCACAGCGTCGACTAAAGGGCGCTGTGGTCGGCGTAGTTTGTCCGTTTGTCCGCTCTCGTAGTGCCAACCTACGAGCGTGAACCTACTTTGTGGCATCGGAACTATCGATATCACAGATGTTAAAGTAACCTCTGGCGTGCCACAGGGGAGTGTTATGGAACCATTGCTTTTCACTATATATATATATATATATATATATATATATATATATATATATATATATATATATATATATATAACCTAGTAGATAGTGTCGGAAGTTCCATGCGGCTTTTCGCTGATGATGATGTAGTACTCAGAGAAGTTGCAGCAATAGAAAATTACAGCGAAGTGCAGGAAGATCTGCAGCGGATAGGCACTTGGTGCAGGGAGTGGCAACTCACCCTTAACATAGACAAATGTAATGTATTGCGAATACATAGAAAGAAGGATCCTTTATTGTATGATTGTATGATAGCGGAACAAACACTGGTAGCAGGTACTTCCGTAAAATATCTGGGGGTATGCGTACGGAACGATTTGAAGTGGAATGATCATATAAAATTAATTGTTGGTAAGGCGGGTTGAGATTCATTGGGAGAGTTCTTAGAAACTGTAGTGCACCAACAATGGAGGTGGCTTACAAAGCACTCGTTCGACCTATACTTGAGTATTGCTCGTCAATATGGGATCCGTATCAGGTCGGGTTGAAAGAGGAGAAAGAGAAGGTCCGAAGAAGAGCGGCGCGTTTCGTCACAGGGTTATTTGGTAAGCGTGATAGCGTTACGGAGATGTATAGCAAACTCAAGTGGTAGACTCTGCAAGAGAGGCGCTCTGTATCGCGGTGTAGCTTGCTGTCCAGTTTTCGAGAGGGTGCGTTTCTGGATGAGGTATCGAATATATTACTTCCCCCTACTTATACCTCCAGAGGAGATCACGAATGTAAAATTAGAGAGATTCGAGCGCGAACGGAGGCTTTCCGGCAGTCGTTCTTCCCGCGAACCATACGCGACTGGAACAGGAAAGGGAGGTAATGACAGTGGCACGTAAAGTGCCCTTCGGCACACACCGTTGGGTGGCTTGCGGAGTATAAATGTAGATGTACATGTTCTAACGGAAGAGTACCCATACCACCTCAGAGGCGTTTAAAATTGTCCAATGTGTCTTATGAAGGGAGGGCACGACCTTAAGAAGATGGCTGCGTATTTCAGTGCGTCCCAAGAACAGCCGTGGAAACTGCACAACCGGTTCGGATTATGGCAAATTACTAAGCTGGGGGCCCTGAATTTCCACCGTGACGTAAAACACCCCGTTGGCTCGGCGGTTCTGAAACAATATCTTAGGAACCGTAGCGACTGCTGCTTTTATTTTTAAACGGCGCTGACGTACAGAGCTCCGGACAGTGCGTACGTCACTCGCGGGAGCAGGCTCCACTGGAAACCGCCAGCCGCCAGGCAGGAAGCCGGGTGGTTCCAGCGGGTGTCCAGCAGCCGCGCTCGTCCTGGAGGACGCGTCCACGCCCCGCCTGGAGTTGCGAAACGACTTGTCGCTTCTCACGCCCGCCGACACGCGAAGGCAGCGGGTTTAACGAGAGGAACGAGGAACCTTTGCCGGATGTTCAAGGACGCTGACTTCACGTAATTTCTTACTGGAGTTAAGGCAGTCCCAACAACAGTCTATGAGCTAAATGTAGCTCTCGTACAGTTAAGTAGTATAATAATACGAGGCTGTTCGTTCATTCAGTCACTGTGTTCCGTAGAGCCCACAAGGATGTGGAACGAATGAAGGTACACATTAACAAAATAAAATAACCCCTCAGAAACTTAATGTGTACTCTGCCTTTACCATAAACTATCACTGTCATGCTTACTTCTAAATGTGTTGCCGCCACCTAATTATAACTTAGTAAATTAGCAGGAATGCCGCTACTTTTAAAAACATCTGCTGCTTCCTCATGTGTATAAAGTAACTGCAGTTTGTCTTGCATTTGTAACTCAACATTTACCGAATTCAGTATTACAATACACTACCACTCGCCAAGCAGCTTTATAGTAAACACTGTTTGTCCTTGAATCTAATAACATAAACCAGTGGTTTCCAACAGGTGGTCCGCGCACCCTCAGGGGTCCGCGAGCTATGCCAGAGGGGTTCGCAAGATGCTATTAGAATAAAAAATATATTAAATATATTTCGTATTATAACAGATTTTTAGTTTTGGCCGCTTTCTGCATGAGCAGAGCTTTAGCGAACCCTAGCGTCTTCCTAGAGCCAACTGACACTAGCACATTCTAGCGCAAAACTAGAATTAGATAGATGCAAATAGTTCAGCTCTACGCCGTTAGACTACGCGCGCTGCCTCTTTGCAGCTGACAATTGACAGTCACTTTACACAGAAACTCGCATTTCAGACGACAGATGGTTCAGATGGCTCTGAGCACTATGGGACTTAACATCTGTGGTCATCAGTCCCCTAGAACTTAGAACTACTTAAACCTAACTAACCTAAGGACATCACACACATCCATGCCCTAGGCAGGATTCGAACCTGCGACCGTAGCAGTCGCGTGGTTCCGGACTCAGCGCCTAGTTCAGACGACAATCGGCTATTGTTAATTTATTTCCGGTGCTTTCACAGACCGTATTGCTTACATATTCAATATTCTGTATTAAAACTGTGGTGTTTGTAAAACGTTGTTTTTTGGGGAAGCTACAGTTCGCGTAGTTAAAAATGGACCGTTGGTTAAAAAGTGGTTCGTTAAAACGAGAAAGGCTTACAGATGAAGAGGAAGTGTTGTTTACATAGTTCCGCGTAGTCAGCGCGTACACAACTTTCCCATTAGAGCGCGCCCCGCTAAGCACAACAGCGCAGGCGCAGCGCTCGTCCGTCTCCGCTCTACGAGATGGCGCTGTCTTAGAGACGGACCAAATTCTGCTTCCGCCGATCCGTGTATTAATATGTAACGCAGCCAATGAGATTGCTGCTAACGTAGAACCTTTTCTCCTCGCGGATCACACTCGTGCAGTGATACCTGAACGCGCGAGGTATTATAACGAGTGTTCAGACCTCCGATTAGTCAGTCTGCATCAGTCTGCATTTATCTGTAGTCAAGTTTCAGTCTGCGCCTAATAAGATTATCATATTCCTGTACATAGCCATGAAGAGAAATGTACAGACACTTTGTCAAGTATCAAAGATATGTGAGAATAAGATTAACGTACTAAGACCAAAGCAACTTCAGATTGTCAGTTGTAAACAGCATCCAGAATCAAGTTACGCTATGTCTATAATTTTTTATTATTTTAATAAATGTGTGTGAAAATTAATCAAGTTCTGTTTATAGTTGGTCACCGTCAATCTGCTGCTCTAAGCGTGCAAGTGGCATTTCTATCATTTGACCTAATGGCAGAAGATAAACACGTCACGATAAGACCACGAGACATATTGCTGACACTCGCCTACTTCGTTAGAGCGACAAGTCAAATAATCTGATGGTGTGTGTACCGAAGGTCTTACAGTACGCACACCACAGGAAGATAATGCATTTGTTATACTTAACACCCAGATTTGAAGACAGCGATTTGAACAATAATCAAAAATTTAACAATAACAATGGTGGCTAAATTGAAAAAGTTTTAAGCTCAAAATTTTTTCAATAATGAATATTCAGTGCTTTTTTTTAAGTACCAAAAATAGAAAACATATCAAAAGACTCTTAATTTGGCTTTTTTAAGTACTTAATACTGTGATTTGACAAGGTACCAATCATGCTCGATGAGAGGGTCCTCGAGAAAATTTTGTTGGGAACCCCTGACATAAACTGTCAGAGTAACTAATGAGGTATTTTTTAAAATATCTTTTAAAATGGTAGAAATTTATTTCTTGTCCCTTTCTATTAAACGGCAGTTCGTACATAAATGTCTACATAAGTATACACTGATGTGACAGAAGTCGTGGGACAGCGATATGCACATACACAGATGGCGGTAGCATCGCGTATGCAACCTATAAAGTTGCAGTGCGTCGGCGGAGCTGTCATTTGTACTTAGGAGATGCGCGTGAAAAAGTTTCCGACGTAATTATGGCCGCACAACTGAAATCAACAGACTAAACGACGCAAAATGGTAGCTGCAGCTAGATGCATTGGACATACTATTTCGGATGTCGTTAGGGAACCGAATATTCCGAGGGCCACAGCGTTAAGAGTGCGCCGAGAATACCAAATTTCAGTCGTTATCTCTCACCGCGGGCAATGCAGTTACCAAGGTCTTCACTTAAAGACCAAGAGTAGCGGCGTTTGCGTAGAGTTGTCAGTGCTTACAGACAAGCAACACTAAGTCAAATAACAGCAGAAATCAATGTAGGACGTGCGACGAACGTATCCGCTAGGAGAGTGCTTCGAAATTTGGAGTTAATGAGCTACGGCAGCAGACGACCGAAGCGAGTGCCTTTGCTAACAGCACGAGATCGCCTGTAGCATCTTTGCTGGACTTGTGACCATATCGTTTGGACCCTAGACGACTGGAAAACCGTGGCTTCGTCAGATGAGTCCCTGCTTCAGTTGGTAAGTGCTGATGGTATGGTTCGAGTGTGGCAGATACCCTACGAAGCATGGACCCAAGTTGTCAACTGTGCAAACTGGTAATGGTTCCTCAGTGTTATGGGTTGTGTTTACAGTGAATGGACTGAATCCTGTGGTCCATCTGAACCGATCATTGACTGCTGTTATATTCGCTGCTTGGAGACCATTTAGAACCATTCATGACTTCATGTTCCCAAACGTCGATGGAATTTTTGTGGATGACAATGCGTCATGTCACCTGCCCACACGTGGTCGTGATTGGTTTGAAGAACATTCTGGACAATTCGAGCGAATGATTTATCGCCCGAGTTGAATCACACCGACCAATTTATGGGCCATAATTGCGAGGTCAGGTCGTGCAAAAAATCCTGCATCGGCAACACGTTCACAATTATGGACGGCTATAGAGGCAGCATGGTTCAGTATTCCTGCAGAGGACTTCCAACGACTTATTGAGTCTATGCAACATCGGGTTGCTGCACTGCCTAGAGCAAAAGGAGGTCCGACGCGATATTAGGAGGTATCCAATGACTTTTGTTACGTCGGTGTAAAGTGACTGTTGTTTGTCTTCTGTTCGCTGCTTAATATACTACTTGCTGATTAGCTTTGCAATACACACTGTAACTTTCCAAATATCTTACATGAATTTTTTGTCCTTGAATCTAATGAAATAATCCGTCAGAGCGGCTAATGGGGAATTTAAAAAAAATTTGAAAAGTGAGAGATTCTATATTTTCTCCCCTTATATTACATATTACTTTGTACACAACAGATAAGTCTACATGAAATTTTGGTGTCTTGCACCGCAATTGCGTGAACATTTCAACTGCTACTGAGTTTTACCGTCAGCAACAAAATCCATTAAGTAGTTAATGTACTGGGTATTAAGTGTAAGAATTCCAACACCTTTGAGGAGGCCTGAACTGATTCTTATGTAAAAGACTCATATCATTTCATTAGGAAACTCAAGGGACTAACTTTGGCTCCTGAGGATATTCTTGTCAGTTTTGACATAGTGTCTTTATTTACGGTGATTCCGCTTAATGAAGTTATGCTTTACATAGCGGACGTTTTCCCAGTAGATTTGACTGCTCTTTTCAGACACTGTCTCACCTCTTGTCAGTTCCAATGGGAGGATGAGTTTATGAGCAAGTTGATGGTGTGGCCATGGGTAACCCATTGAGTCGTACGGTCGCCAATTTTTACATGGAAAAATTCGAACAATTAGCTCTGGAAAAAGCGAATAAGAAACTATGTTGATAGTATCGATACGTGGGTGATACATTTGTGGTTTGTTCACATGGCAAAAAAGCTTTAGAGGAATTCTTTTGTTATTTAAATAGTATAAATCCTAAAATCCAATTTACCATGGAAATGAAGAAAGACAATGCAATATCCTTCTTGGGTGTCTTCGTTATGAGACAGACTGATGGCAGTTCGAAACATGAAGTCTTTCGGAAGGTTACACATACCGACAGATACTTGCATAAGGATTCCAATCACCATCCACAACAGAAAAGAGGTGTAATTAAAAGTCTAGTGGACAGAGCTAAAAGGATTTGTGCGCCGGAATACCTGGACGCCGAGTTAAAACATCTAAAGCAGGCTTTGGAGAAGAATGGGTACCCTAGTAAGGAAATAAATAGAGTTTTGCGACCGAATAATACGAGGCCTAAGGACAACGATAGGACACAGCGATGAAAGAACACGGTTTCTCCACCCTTCATTAAAAAAGTAACGGATCGAATCGGCAAGATGTTAAGGATACAAAACGTTCGACCGATTTTCAGACCAACTAAGAAAATAAGCCAAGCTCTTCGTTGCGTTAAGGATAAACGTCCCCTCTATCTGTAAGTGGTGTACACAAGATTCCGTGTACATGTGGTAGGGTCTACATTGGAACTACAAAGAGAAGTGTGAATACACGGTCGAAGGAACATAAAAGTTTTTGCCGACTAGGGAAAACAGACAAGTCAGCTGTGACGGAACATGCTCTTCAGTCGGGTGATCACACAGTGAAATTTTCGGGAACTGAAGTTTTATGTACTATAACGAACTATTATCCACAGCTACATAGATAAGCCATCGAACTATATAGACATGGGGATAATTTTAACAGAAAAGAAGAAGATATATAACACAGCGATATATGGACAGTGGCGCTACAGAATCGATGAGATATTTTTATCTTTCAATTACTATGATCGCTAATTACATTTTATCCTTGACAAGGTTTATCTCTGCTATCACGTGAAATCCAGACCACGCCCACTTTCCACGGTATTTAGGCCGTTCTTCGACGTCTGACTCGTCAGTCGGCAAGACAGCACAACCAGGAGAACCTCCGAAGATGTCCAACGTAGCTTTGGACGAAACGTCAGTGGTAGAAGAGTTCCATGGACCACGGCCATACAACCCGGAAGAATCATCGGCATCTGAAACATCCGGTCGTGAAAGCCTTCATTCTATGAAAAGAAGTGAAGCAAGCAAAAAATATGATAGGATGTCTTTGCAACTTCGTACAGATACACACCATCGGTGGGTACGTAAATTATTCGGGTTGCAATTCTCTGTAACAGATGGAGTGGTCACCAGAGTGCGTTAGTCTCGACGTGTTTACCGTTCTTACCAGGCCTGGTAGCGTCTATAAAGGGAGTAAACAGTGTAAGATGGTGTGTGGTCACTGTGAAGAGCCCTCGGATGCTGCGCACTCGTGTGAGACAGTGTTGCCAGCGCCCAATAGCGTTTGAGAGGGGTCTTATGATGGTCGATTCACATAATATCCAAATTTTTGGGGAGGGGGCTTCGGTTGTGACAGTGGCCTGATGTTGAACTGTATAGGAACGTGAGTTCAGACATACTCGCAATTAAGTTTCTGGTCGAACACGTATTATTACCACCATATTGTGCAACATAGTCCCCTCACTCCTGTATCTGTCCGTCCCTGGTAGCTGAGCGGTCAGCGCGACAGAATGTCAATCCTAAGGGCTCGGGTTCGATACCCGGCTGGGTCGGAGATTTTCTCCACTCAGGGACTGGATGTTGTGTTGTCCTAATCATCATCATTTCATCCCTATCGACGCGCAAGTCGCCGACGTGGTGTCATATCGAAAGACTTGCACCCGGCGAACGGTCTACCCGACGGGAGGCCCTAGCCACACGACATTTGCATTTACTCCTGCAAAATGAGAAAATGAGAAAATAAGTAATGGACCCGCTGCAACATTATGTGTCATCCCACATCATTGGTCGCAGTGTGGAAGCAGCAAGTCAAGACATTATCGTCCAGTGCGTAGGCTACCGTTAAAAACACAACACAGATGGCTGCTTTTGCGGTGGTGCTTACCTTCTAATACTTTGGAGAGGCATAGCTGTGTTACTTCTGAGGTCATGATGTGGGGCGCGATCTGGCATAAATTCAGGTCACGCCTGGTAGTGATTCAGGGAGCTCTGGCGGCGTAACGATCCTCCGTACTCATGTGTTACCACTAATGCGATAGTGCCATGGTGCCATTTTCTAACAGGACAATACTTGTCCAGGCATGGCATGTGTCCCCATGAACAGTCTTCGTTCTTTTCTTGATGGCTGGGACTGCAGTGAAAGAATTGTCTTGAAATGACATTGTAAGTAAGGTTCCAGTATCACTGCTTAAAACATATATTGATTATTTCGACAGTTTCGGAAGATTTCAATTTTCCAGCACATATACGTTGTCCTGACGAATATATACTGGAGAGCCAAGGAACTGGTACACCTGCCTAATATCGAGTAGGTTCCCGGCGAGCACGCAGAAGTGCCGCAACACGACGTGGCATAGCCTCGAATAATGTCTGAAGTAGTGCTGGAGGGAACTGACACCAGTGAATCCTGCAGGGCTATCCATAAATCCGTAAGAGTACGAGGGGGTCGAGATCTCCTCTTCTGAACATCACGTTGCAATGAAACCCAGAAATGGCCAAAATGTTCATGTCTGGTGAATTTGATGGCTAGCGGAAGTATTTAAACTCAGAAGAGTCTTCCTCGAGCCACTCAGTAGTAATTCTGGAGGTGTGGGGTGTCGCACTGTCCTGCTGGAATTTCCCAAGTCCGTCGGACTGTACAGTGGGCTTGAATGGATGCAGCCGATCAGATAGGATGTTTATGTAATCGTCACCTGTCAGAGTCGTGTCTAGACGTATCAGGGGTCCCATATCACTCCAACTGCACACGCACCACAGTTTTACAGAGCCTCCAGCACCTTGAACAGCCCCCTGTTGACATGCAGGTCCATGGGTTCATGAGATTGTCTCTATACCCGTACACGTCCATCCACTGGATACAATTTGAAAGATATTCGTCCGACCAGGCAACATGTCTCCAGTCGTCAACAGTCCAATGTCGGTGTTGACGGGCCCAGGCGAGGCGTAAACCTTTGTGTCGTGCAGTCATCAAGCATACACGAGTGGGCCTTCGGCTCCGAAAGCCCATATCGATGATGTTTCGTTGAATGGTTCCCACGCTGACACCTGCTGATGGCCCGGCATTGAAACCTGCAGCAATTTGGGGAAGGATGGCACTTCTGTCACGTTGAACAATTCTCTACAGTCGTCGTTGGTCCCGTTCTTGCAGGATCTTTTTCCGGCCGTAGGGATGTTGGAAATTTGATGTTTTACCGGATTCCTGATATTCGCAATACATTCGTGAAATGGTCGTATGGAAAATTCCTCACTACATCGCTACTTCGGAGATGTTATTGTTGGTGCACGAGCGATGGAACACAGCAACACGTTCAAACTCACTTAAATCTTGATAACATGCCCTTTTAGCAGCAGTAACCAATCTAACAACTGAGCCAGGCACTTGTGTTACATAGGCGTTGCCGACCGCAGCGCCGTATTCTTTCTGTTTACATATAATATCTCTGTACTTGAATACGCATGCCTAGAGCAGTTTCTTTGGCGCTTCAGTGTATATATTTAAGGGCAACGTAGGCGAAAATGGAAATTTTCCGAAACAACTATCGTAATGATCAATAAATGTTTTAAGCAGTCATGCTGAAGCCTTACTTAGAAAGCTTTCGTGATGTTGAGGTACTTCTGTGACCAGCAAGATCTCTAGAACCGACACACACAGAATACTTGTGCGATCAGCTCGCACTTCAACTACTTCCCGTTGGCATTATCCAGGATATCAAGGACGACTTAAAACACTTGTTTTCGTGCTTGCCTCTTGACACGACACAACAGCTGTTTTACAATCAATGCGGTGCATCCATGCCAGAGCCGTTGCGACATCTTCGTGATGTCAGATTGCTAAGTTCTTTGTAAGTTTGATTCGATTTTGTAATCACTCAAATAATATCGCATACCATTTCAGCCAGTGAAGTTTCATTTCATTTTCTCCTCCCCTCCTGGGTGCTTTACTTTTTTTTTGTTACGCTTTGTTGTTGCTGTAACAAACGCGCCAAACAGTGCATACCAACATCAGCCAATACCTGTTGCATTCCATTCGTGCAGAGAGGCAGTGAAAAGTGGTTGCAATCAAGCAGGAGTACCGGTTCCAGTTTAATTTATTTCCCCAACCGGTTTCTGTCTGGCAGCCACTAGCGAACATAAGCTTGAGTAAAAACTATACCATTAACAACTCTCGTGTAAATCAACGACTCTCTGGAAAGTTCTTTTTACGGTTGTGAAGACTTCTTATTAAAAATACACTTTTTATGCATCTTTTCGATGACTTCTATCCAGTCAAATCAGTCCATGGAAATAAACGGTAACTTGTTCACCAGTTTAATTACAGGACGCCACTGCAGTTGCCGAACACGCTCGAGGCTTATAATAATGATAGACAAAACAACAAACGACACTAATTATGGCTCTGTACGCATCCCTCCTATCTTACTCTCGTGATCTATACACGTGCTGAATGTTGGAGAACTAAAAATGTCGCACTGACAACCTGGCAGTCTTGCATTTGTTAAGCTCACAATTTTATAAGCTAATTTATTGTATTAAGCTAGAGAATCTTATGTACTGTAATAATACGCCCACTGGAATAGATGTCAGTCACCTCTGGTAAAAGCGCACAACGGTGGCCTTGCCGTGCTGTGGATGGTGTCAGATTGGTACGAGGAAATATCTCAAAAGTAATACTGCGATCCATGCACAGTGCAATACATGATCGTAATAATGGCAACAACTATTGCCATATTATTTTTTATATACAGATTAAATGAGTAGGAGGAATTTCGTCAAATAGCCTTAAGCGGTGTAAAAAAATAAGTAAATAAATAAATAAGAGAAACCAATAAAGACTTTAATTTACTATATTCGAAAAATAGATAAATAATAATGTCGTGTGACGAGTGCCTCCCGTCGGATAGACCGTTCGCCTGGTGCAAGTCTTTCGATTTGACACCATTTCGGTGACTTGCGCGTCGATGGGGATGAAATGATGATGAGTAGGACAACACAACACCGACTCTCTGAGCGGAGAAAATCTCCGACCCAGCCGGGAATCGAACCCGGGACCTTAGGACTGACATTCTGTCACGCTGACCACTCAGCTACCGGCGGCGGACGAAAAATAGATTATTCCTGAATGTCTATACCCAATAATCAAGTCTCTGGCGACAACGCAGATACGAACATTACTCTCAATGTATGCATACACAAGTCTGACAAAATGCCTCCAGTGCGCAAGCAAGTAACAACTATGTGCAACAAAAAGGCAAATTACCAAAAAACCCTCAGTTGATACCAAAATTCTCCTCCGGCGCTACTAGCACGATTACGGCAGGCTGCGACCTCTCAATCCGCGCGACTTCTCTCCACCGCACGCTACGTCTAACGACTCCCGACTTCTCTCGTGTTCGCTCGCTACTACTAGCGATAATAATATCTCAGACTCAGAATCTGTGTATGCACATCACATCAAACTCATTGGTCAACTTTGCAAAGAAGTATTTACGCCCATCTTTCGAAATCTGTAACTACCATCGCAGAGTGAATGGACAGAGAACCTGAAACGTATCCAAGTAGGTGGATTGATGATTTAATGTATAGTGAGAGAACAACTTGCCCCGCCGCAACTACCTAACCGACATGGATCGAAGGCGAGTGCTACGCCTTGTTAGTAACAGTAGGTTTGAAGCAATTGCTGCTCTAAGTGAACGCAAGTCCGAACGAAGAATTTGAAGAGAACTGCTTGCAACTGAAATTTGAAGTCGGGCACTTCCCAAAATGCCATCGTTCTCAGCCACACAGAAAGCTTCCCGCCTTCAGAGGCCCAAACATCGCAGAAACCCGACTGCAGCTTACTGGAGGTATCTAGTGTGGTCGGTGGAGTCGCGACTTCGCTTCTTTTCAAGTGTCATATGACGTCGAGTGCAGCTACGGCACAAGCGTTTAACCTGCCCTGTGTGCACGCTGTACTTTATGAGGCTGGATATTCCTGAATTTGGTTGGAAATGAGGATGAAATCGAACGTACACCTTGGTCTTCTTCTGTGCCAGAACTGCGATCCATTCAAAGCAGTCTGTAAACGAAAAACAAAGTATTGAAGGACCCTTAAACTGTACCTAACATGTCTTGATCTACAGGGTGTATCAAAAAACAATCATCCGATTTTTAAAAAAATCGTAACTATTATGTTATTGTGTGCGTAAACAACGTACTGTTGGAAAGAGCAGCCTCTCGAGTTTTATATGGTTCCTGCTATGTAGCACCAGTGTGGGCCCACTTTAGTTCTAGTAAAAATGGTGTCGCGACAACAGAAAGCGTTTTGTGTTCAACGTTTTGCGCAGTGTGGGTCAGTAATAACTGGTCAGCGTGACTTTCATACTAGGTATGGTTTGGATCCTCCTACAACAGAGCATTAGAGGATGGCAGGAACAATTCCGAGAAACAGGTTGTTGTGTAAAGGCAAATCGCCCGGACGTCCCCGAGTGTATGACACAGACGTCGGACGCATCCGCCATAGTTTCACAAGCAGTCCGCAGAAATCCGGTCGCCGTGCAGCTCGACATGATCCCGATGTTCGTCTGGCGTGTGTTGCGTCGACGTTTGCGAGTGATACCATGCAGAATTCAGCTACTGCAAACTCTTCGTGGAGGTGACAAACAACACCCTGTGGAGTTCTGTAATTTCTTTCTTGGAAAGATGGAGGATGACAGTTTTCCTCCAAGCTTAGTGTTCAGCGAAGAGGCAACGTTCCATTTAAATGGAAAGGTGAACCGTCACAATGTGAGAATATGGGGTTTGGAACAAGCACTTGAAGTTGTACAACATGAGGGACTCTCCAAATTTAAATGTGTTTTGTGCAATTCGAAGGGAAAAGGTGTATGGTCCGTTTTTCTTTGCCGAGAACACTGTTACTGGAAGCACATATCTCGATATGCTAGAGAACTTTATTTTCCCACAGTTGGAGACTAATTCGAGCGATTTCATTTACTAATAGATGGGGCACCGCCACACTGGCGTCTGGAAGTATGGGAATTTTTAAATCAAAGGGGTACTGAACGATGGATCGGTCGCACTGGACCAAATCATTCTGCCTTACATTACTGCCCACTAAGGTCACCGGACCTGACTGTATATGATTATTTATTGTAGGAGTTTATAAAAGACTCTGTTTATGTGTTTCCGTTACCAATAACAGTGTATGACCTGAGACATCGCTTAACAGCAGCTGTGGAAGCTGTAACTGAAGACATGCTCGCTGCAGCGTGGGAAAAATTTGAATATCGCATTGAAATATCTCGTGCATCTCAAGGGGGGCCATACTGAACACCTATGGAAAGGTATGAACATTTTGAGCTTCCTGTGCGTCAAAAAAGAAAACTCATTGTACGAGGGGCGTTCAGAAAGTAAGCTCCGATCGGTCGCGAAATGGAAAAGACTATGAAAATCCGATAAAGCTTTGCACAGATGTGTTGGGTAGTGTCTCTAGTATAACCCCAGTTAGCATCACGTCGCTCTTCTCATTTCTGAGCTCGCAGTGAGTGCGTAAAGATGTCTAGAAAATAGTGTCTGCCACCAAGTACGAGGGCCTGGTGAGAAATTTCGCCTGAAGCTATGCAGCTAACATTACATAACTGTCGTGCTGTTTCGTCTTCACGACAATTCTCAGCCGCATTCTGCAAGGGGCAGTGAAGATGCTCCTGCATCGTTTTCAAATGGAAATGTTAGATTACCCACAATACAGTCCGCAATTGTCTCCCCCTGAGTTTCATCTCTGGTAACATGAACCGCTGTCTTTGAAGACAACATTTTGACACAGACAACGAGGTGTAGGCCAGCGTGGAGAATTGGCGGAAAGCACTGGCGGCTGCCTTCTATGATGAGGCTATTGAAAAGTTGGTACAACGCTATGACAAAAGTCTAAGTCAGAACGGCGACTACGTAGAGAAGTAGCTGAAAGGTGTAGCTAATTGTTACAAGTAAAACATTTCTGATGTTCACTGTGGTTTCAATTTGGCAATCAATCGGAGCTTACTTTCTGAACAGGCCTCGTATATGTTTATCAGTTCCAGAAATGTAGATGTGCCAAATCGATAATTATTTTTGATACACCCTGCATTACTGTAGTGTCTTTCTGAGGACCGCACTGGCCAATATTTATTATTCACAGCACCTCCAGGAAGATGAATGTAACCGCACTTCGTTAGTTGCGTATTTATGGTACTTTGTCCAGCCCCTGTAGAACTGCACGAGCGTCATCTCAGGGGGGCGGGGAGGGAGGGGGGGGGGTGGTAGTCATTTCTCAGGCTGCTCCACCGTGCCACGAGGCCACTGGTTGAGAACAGTCGAGCAGCACCCTCCTTTAGAGAGGGCCGTAATTATCGTATGGCTGGGAAACTTCGTAGATATGCTAATGCATTAAAGCGAAACAGATCTACGCTGGCAAAAAATTAGTTCCAGTTTCGGCCACAAGGTGCAAATCTGGCACTGTGAATACAATAAATATGTATAGAATCATTTCCGTATCTAATGGATTAGGAGCTGGATGTGGGCAGAAAATGTCAAACAAGTAAGAAGGACATAATCTTGATTTTATTATTAACCGCAGCTTACACAATTTGTTCAATGTAAGCACCGGAGACGTCGGAGAGATGCTGCGTTCGTAAAATGACGCGATCAATAGCACTAGATATGCACCTGGTGGGTAAACTTGGAACTAATTTTTTTCCCGGCGTAAATCGGTTCCGTATTAACGCATTAATATGTCTAGGAAGATTCGCTGCCAAACGATAATGACAGCCCACACTGGACCGCCGTAGGTAGCTGCACTTTAATTATTAACACCCGGTAGCAAAGTGCAGGCTGAGTGCGAGCGCTTGTGAGTGCGTATGCGTGCGTGTTTGAGAGAGAGAGAGAGAGAGAGAGAGAGAGAGAGAGAGAGAGAGAGGGAGAGACAGTCAGTTCAGCCGTAAGATAGGCGAGCTGCGGCGGAAGCTTTGTGCAAGTGCAACTGTTACATTGTACTAGAATGAAATTTCCAGTCTGCAGCGAAGTGTGTGCTGATATGAAACTTTATGGCAGATTAAAACTGTGTGGTTTCTCGGGTAAGTGCTCCACCGACTGAGATACCCAAGCGTGACTCACGACACGTCCTCACAGCCTCAATTAGGCCAGCACCTCGTCTCCTACCTTCCAAGCTTCACAGAAGCTCTCCTGCTTGCCTGTGACTGTCCGTGTTGCATGCAGTGCAGTTGTGGGACTGACCAGCTGCTATTGAGGCTGTTGTTCAGCTGTTCAGTAGTGTACTGGACAGCTGTGTTTGTGTGTGTTCCAGGCAGTGCAGGTGCAGCACGGGTCAGCTGCCATGGAGCACAACTTGCAGCTGTTGTGTACTGTACTGAACACCTGTGTTGGTGTGTGTTGCAGGCGGTTCAGCTTCACGACGGTTCAGCTGCCATGGAGCGCTTCGTGCAGCTGCCGCAGCCGCTGCTGTACAAGGTGTACCTCTTCAACGTCACCAACCCAGACGAGGTGGAACAGGGTGCCAAACCAGTCCTGCAACAGGTCGGGCCCTACGTTTACGAGTGAGTACCCTCCAGATATGTACCACATGCAGATGTATCTGCACCTAAATATCCTACCTCACAAAAAAGCCAAGCACTTGGTCGATTCTCTGTGTTACTTCGTACATGTGCACACCATCCGCGCGCATGCAAATGTTGACGCGGCCCGCCACGAATTCCTCTCTTGTGTCAACCGTTTCATCTCAAAGTAGCACTTGCAATCTACTTCCTCAATTATTTCTTGGGTTTATTCCAGTCTCTGTCCTTCGCTACAGCTTTTACCCTCTTCAGCTCCCTCTGGTACCATGGAAGTCATTCCCTGATGTCATAACAGAAGTCTTATCATCCTGTCGCTTCTTTTTTGTCACTGTTTTCCATATATTCCTTTCCTCACCGATTCTGCCGAGAACCTCTTCATTCCTGACCTTATCAGTCCACCTGATTTGCAACATTCTTCTGTAGCACCACATACCAAATGCTTCCATTCTATTCTGTTCCGATTTTCCCAAGGTCCATGTTTCACTACCATACAATGCTCCAAGCGTACATTCTCAGAAATTTCTGCCTCGAATTCAGGCCAATATTTGATACTAGGACACTTGTCTTGGCCAGGAATACCCATTTTGCCTGTGCCAGCCTGCTTTTGATGTCCTGCTTGCTCCGTCCGCCGTGGTTTATTTTGCTGCCTAGATAGCAGAATTCCTTGACTGGGTCTACTTGGTGATCCCCAATTCCGACCGGCCGGGGTGGCCGAGTGGTTCTAGGCGCTACAGTCTGGAACCGCGCGACAGCTACGGTCGTAGGTTCTAATCGTGCCTCGGGCATGGATGTGTGTGATGTCCTTAGGTTAGTTAGGTTTAAGTCGTTCTAAGTTCTGGGGGACCGATGACCTCAGAAGTTAAGTCCCATAGTGCTCAGAGCCATTTGAACTATTTTTGAACCCAATTCCGAGTTTCAGTTTCTCGCTCTTCTCATTTCTGCTACTTCTCATTACTTTCGTTTCTCTTCGATTTACTCTGAGTCAATACCCTGTACTCATTAGACTGTCCATTCCATGCAACAGATCCCGTAGTTATTCTTCACTTTCACTCAGGATGGCTATGTCATCAGGGAATCTTATTACTGAAATCGTTTCACCCTGAATCTTAATTCCGCACTTGAATCTTCCTTTTATTTCCCTTATTGATTCTTCGATTTATACATTAAACACTAGGGGAGAAAGTGAACATGCCTGTCTTACATCCTTTTTAATCCGAGCACTTTGTTCTTGGTCTTCTACTCTTCTGATACGTATTATACACTCCTGGAAATGGAAAAAAGAACACATTGACACCGGTGTGTCAGACCCACCATACTTGCTCCTGACACTGCGAGAGGGCTGTACAAGCAATGATCACACGCACGGCACAGCGGACACACCAGGAACCGCGGTGTTGGCCGTCGAATGGCGCTAGCTGCGCAGCATTTGTGCACCGCCGCCGTCAGTGTCAGCCAGTTTGCCGTGGCATACGGAGCTCCATCGCAGTCTTTAACACTGGTAGCATGCCGCAACAGCGTGGACGTGAACCGTATGTGCAGTTGACGGACTTTAAGCGAGGGCGTATAGTGGGCATGCGGGAGGCCGGGTGGACGTACCGCCGAATTGCTCAACACGTGGGGCGTGAGGTCTCCACAGTACATCGATGTTGTCGCCAGTGGTCGGCGGAAGGTGCACGTGCCCGTCGACCTGGGACCGGACCGCAGCGACGCACGGATGCACGCCAAGACCGTAGGATCCTACGCAATGCCGTAGGGGACCGCACCGCCACTTCCCAGCAAATTAGGGACACTGTTGCTCCTGGGGTATCGGCGAGGACCATTCGCAACCGTCTCCATGAAGCTGGGCTACGGTCCCGCACACCGTTAGGCCGTCTTCCGCTCACGCCCCAACATCGTGCAGCCCGCCTCCAGTGGTGTCGCGACAGGCGTGAATGGAGGGACGAATGGAGACGTGTCGTCTTCAGCGATGAGAGTCGCTTCTGCCTTGGTGCCAATGATGGTCGTATGCGTGTTTGGCGCCGTGCAGGTGAGCGCCACAATCAGGACTGCATACGATCGAGGCACACAGGGCCAACACCCAGCATCATGGTGTGGGGAGCGATCTCCTACACTGACCGTACACCACTGGTGATCGTCGAGGGGACACTGAATAGTGCACGGTACATCCAAACCGTCATCGAACCCATCGTTCTACCATTCCTAGACCGGCAAGGGAACTTGCTGTTCCAACAGGACAATGCACGTCCGCATGTATCCGTGCCACCCAACGTGCTCTAGAAGGTGTAAGTCAACTACCCTGGCCAGCAAGATCTCCGGATCTGTCCCCCATTGAGCATGTTTGGGACTGGATGAAGCGTCGTCTCACGCGGTCTGCACGTCCAGCACGAACGCTGGTCCAACTGAGGCGCCAGGTGGAAATGGCATGGCAAGCCGTTCCACAGGACTACATCCAGCATCTCTACGATCGTCTCCATGGGAGAATAGCAGCCTGCATTGCTGCGAAAGGTGGATATACACTGTACTAGTGCCGACATTGTGCATGCTCTGTTGCCTGTGTCTATGTGCCTGTGGTTCTGTCAGTGTGATCATGTGATGTATCTGACCCCAGGAATGTGTCAATTTCCAGGAGTGTATATTACCTATTTTTTCCCTATAACGTACCCCAGTTTTTCTCAGAATTTCGAACATCTTGACATTGTTGAATGCTTTTTCCAGCTCGACAAATCCTATGAATGTGCCTTGATTTTTCCACAGTCTTTCTTCCATTACCAACCGCAACGTCAAAACTACCTCTCTGTGCCTTTACCTCTCTTAACGCTGCACTGGTCGCCATCTAGCAGATACTCAATTTCCTTTACCATTCTTTGTATATTATTCTTCTCAGCAACTTGGATGCATGAACTGTCAAGCTGATTGGGCGATAATTCTCGCACTTGACGGCTCTTGTAGTCTTGGGAATTGTGTGGATGATGTTTTTCAGAAAGTCTGTTCGCACATCGCCAGTTTAATAGATTCTCTACACCAACTCGAATAGTTGCTAGGTTGCCATTTCCCCCTATGATTTTACGAATTCTGCCTTATTTGATTTAATGTCTTCCAGAGTTGTTCCAGAGAGTATAGTATTATGTACGTCATTCACTGATCACCTGATGCACGGTGGACTCCTGGAAAAAATGCCACTGCATGTGCGTTAAAACTTGTGGTTCAAGCATGATGACACGCCGTCTCATTGTTCACGTGCAGTCCGAGGTCATGTGGACCAACGATTTCGGACCAGCGAATAGCTCGTGGTGGTCCTATTGCTTGACCTGCACGTTCTCCCGACTTGAACTCGCTAGACTGCAGCCTGAATGGTGTCATGAAATCCTTGATTTACGAGACCTCTGTGGCATCCGAGGAAAACCTACTGGTGCGGGTAATGGCTGCGGCTGATGCTGGAGGACCAGGGATTGGCGGTCGTGTGCACCAGAACATGGAATAGAGGTAGAAAATCGGTTTTGACATCGATGGTTGCCACATCGAACCCTGCTGGTTAAGTGGGCGCAGCCGACAAGTACTTAGAGAGCAAAGAGTGTTGTGGTATTTTGCGTGTAGCAGGAGAACTGTACATTTCCGGAGATCCTGTGGTAATCTTAAGCGTCTTGGTCGCCTCTAGAACTCCTTACAGTCTGTAAAGGAAATTTAGTTACACCCTGTTTAAGGGACGTGAACTGCTGCAAGCTTGAAAATGGTTCAAATGGCCCTGAGCACTATGGGACTTAACATCTGAGGTCATCCGTCCCCTAGACTTAGAAATACTTAAACCTAACTAACCTAAGGACATCACACACATCCATGCCAGAGGCAGGATTCGAACCTGCGACCGTAGCAGCAGCGCGGTTCCGGACTAAAGCGCCTAGATCCGCTCGGTCACAGCGGCCGGCGCTGCAAGCTTGCTACTCTCATTATCTTCAATCAAAATCATATTAAGTATTTCCAAATGCAACTTATCTGCCGTTTCTTTCTGATCGTACGAAAGACCTTAGGAAACGGTGAAACAAGATGCCCTATCTCAACAAAGGGAGGAAACAACCTGTCTACGTAGGTTACGTCTCATCCTTGTCTATCATGTGTGCAGTGCAGACCGATCGGGACTGTTTATTAGAAACTGTGGTCTTAAATAGCACAACTGTGGAGTCCCTGTGATGCTGTCCCGCTACATGGAGACGTGGTGTAGATCACATACGCAAGAAAATGTATTAATTATAATACTGAATCTACTAAGCTTTCCCTTTATCTTTTGAGGGGAACGTATGAGATCAGGTGTAATATTTGTACAGCAATGATAGCATTTGATTTCTACTAGTAATGAACAGAACAAGGGAGTCGCGTATACTTGCTAGTTCTGTGTGTAATTAAGTCTTGGTTATTATTAGACAATGTGGCACACTGTCGATATTTAGGGAGAAAGAATCCACCTCTTCACCGGTATCTAGTATAACAAATATATAGCGAGTGAGTAAAGTAACAATAACTTAGCCAATGCAAATCCGTCTTTGTCACAACTCAAAAGTAATTATTTATTATACAACATACGTTTAGTTTTATTTGTTTAAAACATTGTCAGTGCTCTCGAATGAAAGACTGCTACAATCTTGGTTTGCTTATACGTCTAACAACATTTAGTTTCAACAGATATACTTGGTAATGAGCACAACTTAATCATAGCTAACACTTGGTTCAAGAATCATAAAAGAAGGTTGTATACATGGAAGAAGCCTGGAGATTCTGACAGGTTTCAGATAGATTGTATAATGGTAAGACAGAGATTTAGGAACCAGGTTTTTAATTGTAAGATATTTCCAGGGGCAGATGTGGATTTTGACTACAATCTATTGGTTATGAACTGTAGATTAAAACTGAAAGAACTGTAAAAAAGTGGGAATATAAGGAGATGGGACATTGAGAAACTGACTAAACCAGAGGTTGTACAGAGTTTCAGGGAGAGCATAAGGGAACAATTGACAGGAATGGGGGAAAGAAATACAGTAGAAGAAAAATGATTTGAGGGATGAAGTACTGAAGGCAGCAGAGGATCAAGTAGGCACAAAGACGAGGGCTACTAGAAATCCTTGGGTAACAGAAGAAATATTGAATTTAATTGATGAAAGGAGAAAATATAAAAATGCAGTAAATGAAGCAGGCAAAAAGGAATACAAACGTCTCAAAAATGAGATGGACAGGAAGTGCAAAATGGCTAAGCAGGGATGGCTAGAGGACAAATGTAAGGATGTAGAGGCTTATCTCACTAGAGGTAAGATAGATACTGCCTACAGGAAAATTAAAGAGACCTTTGGAGAAAAGAGAACCACTTGTATGAATATCAAGAGCTCACTTGGAAACCCAATTCTAAGCAAAGAAGGGAAAGCAGAAAGGTGGAAGGAGTATATAGAGGGTCTGTACAAGGGATATGTACTTGAGGGCAATATTATGGAAATGGAAGAAGGCACAGATGAAGATGAGAAAGGAGATGTGATACTGCATGAAGAATTTGACAGAGCACTGAAAGACCTAACTCGAAACAGGGCCGCGGAAATAGACAACATTCTGTGAGCAAGATATATGAGACAGGCGAAATAAACTCAGACTTCAGGAAGAATATCATAATTCCAATCCCAAAGAAAGCAGGTGTTGACAGATGCGAAAATTACCGAACTATCAGTTTAATAAGTCACGGCTGCAAAATACTAACACGAATTCTTTACAGACGAATGGAAAAGCTAGTAGAAGCCGACCTCGGGGAAGATCAGTTTGGATTCCGTAGAAATATTGGAACACGTGAGGCAATACTGACCCTACGACTTATCTTAGAAGCTAGATTAAGAAAAGGCAAACCCACGTTTCTAGAATTTGTAGACTTAGAGAAAGCTTTTGACAATTTTGACTGGAAAACTCTCTTTCAAATTCTGAAGGTGGCAGGGGTAAAATACAGGGAGCGAAAGGCTATTTACAATTTGTGCAGAAACCAGATAGCAATTATAAGAGTTGAGGAGCATGAAAGGGAAGCAGTGGTTGGGAAGGGAGTGAGACAGGGTTGTAGCCTCTCCCCGATGTTATTCCATCTGTATATTGAGCAAGCAGTGGATTAAATTTCCTGGATAAGAAATAAAAACTTTGAGGTTTGCCGATGACATTGTAATTCTATCAGAGACATCAAAGGACTTGGAAGAGCAGTTGAACGGAATGGACAGTGTCTTGAAAGGAGGATAAAAGGTGAGCTTCAACAAAAGCAAAACGAGGCTGATGGAATGTAGTCGAATTAAGTCGGGTGATGCTGAGGGAATCAGATTAGGAAATGAGACACTTAAAGTAGTAAAGGAGTTTTGCTATTTGGGGAGCAAAAAAACTGATAATGGTCGAAGTAGAGAGGATATAAAATGTAGACTGGCAATGGCAAGGAAAGCGTTTCTAAAGAAGAGAAATTTGTTAACATCGAGTATAGATTTAAATGTCAGGAAGTCGTTTCTGAAAGTATTTTAATGGAGTGTAGCCATGTATGGAAGTGAAACATGGACGATAAGTAGTTTGGACAAGAAGAGAATAGAAGCTTTCGAAATGTGGTGCTACAGAAGAATGCTGAAGATTAGATGGGTAGATCACATAACTAATGAGGAGGTTTTGAATATGATTGGGGAGAAGAGAAGTTTGTGGTACAACTTGACTGGAGGAAGGGATCGGTTGGTAGGACATGTTCTGAGGAATTAAGGGATCACCAATTTAGTATTGGAGGGCAGCGTGGAGGGTAAAAATCGTAGAAGGAGACGAAGAGATGAATTGACTAAGCAGATTCAGAATGATGTAGGTTGTAGTAGGTACTGGGAGATGAAGAAGCTTGCACAGGATTGAGTAGCATGGAGAGCTGCATCGAACCAGTCTGAGGACTGAAGACCACAGCAACAACAACTTGGTAATGCGCCTGGACACACGAAACCTGCCTTACACCACTTAAGGATCAGCAGTGCTAAGCTTCGGGGTTACAATACTCACAAAACCTTCATGAGGCAAGTTTTTGCCTTAGCGAGTTTCGTACACCGTCCGAATGAGACAAGGGACGAAAAAAGTAGTCGTAAAAGCGCAACGCGAGTCATGGTGTACTTTTCTGTTAGCGTACAGATACTAAGTAAACTGCGACTGGACCTAGAAGGAAATACTTCATATATGAAGTAAGAGGTCACCTTTACATTCCAAGTATCGGTTACCACAAAGAGTCCTAAGAAGCTGTAAGTCTGTATTCATACAAACACCAGTGACGCCAAAGTCAGAACTTTGCTGCTCTATGATGAACACCGAGAAGAGGGGGGGGGGGGGGGGGGGGGAGACCTCTAGTGCACAGCACCAATGGTTAAATAATAAAACTACCGTCGAGTGAAAAAAAAAGAAATCAAACGTCCAAAACTACATAGCTGCGTAGCTAATATCTGTCATGAAGGGTCCCGAAACAAGTGCTAATATCGAAGTACAGACTTCTTCGTTTGTACAAAAACGTATTGTCTAAAAGAGCACACGAATTAGAGAAGCTAAAACATATTAAATAAAAAGATATAAATTATACTCCTGCCTTAAATTGTGCTCTTGTTATCATGAGTAAATGTATGAACGTATGTAATTAAGTAATCGTTGGTAAATGTTTTGATACATAGCAAGCCACAATCATTTGTCAAAGGAGAGGTACTAGAATTAATTTTTTTGAAAGAGAGAGAGAGCTTCTTCATATTTATTTATCTAACTCTCGCTTGTTCTCCAGGAGGAGACAGATATTGGTATGTGAGTGGCTGTCTTTTAATTGCATTTTCAATGAATAATTATTTGAGATAATTCCAAACGTGGTTATAATTGTTATAGTACCATACAGATTTACCACACACGTTTTCCTCTATGTTGGATATTTTCTGTCCTAGCAAAAGATGTCTCAGAAAGCGTAACATACACTGTTAGAAAGCCAGCAGACCAATCGCTTATCGTGTCATTCTGTTTGAGCATTTCATTTCAATTGGAGCGTGCATCTTTAATCACTAAGTCCGAAGTAGTGTCGATACCACTATTTGAAGTGGAAATTAACACTTGTCATGGCCAACCCACTTTGTTAACAATAGTACGTTCTGCAACACACACAGCCTGATAACAATTGACGATAAGGAAGAATACTTATTTTATATTTGAGAAGTTAATCACCACCAAACAGGTCAGATAACGATTAAATAATGAGACTTACATCTTCCTGTCGTTTTCGTGACATGTCGTTTGCTTGGCTAACCTTTACTCATGCACTGCATATCACTGAGCAAATTTAATTATCTCCGTCATTTATATTCACTATTTATTGCCGAATGATACATCACAAGACGTAATTCGTATGAAGCATTTCATTCTCTTCATGTAAGTCGATTGTGTTAAAAACACTTCTAAAAGGTGCTCTACACACCACCGCATCCTGAAAGAAATGCTTTATACAAATGGTAAGCCCTCTGGTATTACAGGTGATCCTAAAATATTTCTGTTTACAGGTGACACCAGCTTGATAGTAAAGGATGTTGTGTGCAACGTTGGCACTGTTTCTAATAGTGTAATTCAAGACGTAAGTTCATGGTTTGTAGAAAATAAACCAAAAATTACCACCTTTCACTCAGTTCCTCCCTTGTCTATATGCTGGTCATGTTGTTCTGTCTGTAGTATACATAAATACAGGGTGAGTCAGGAGGAAAGGTACATGTTTTGAGGGATGATAACATTAGTGATTCTGAACAGAAAAACGTCATATGAACATATGTCCTGTTCTCAACAGTTCCTGAGGAAAGTAATGAAAACAGTGGGGAACAGGACAAATGCAGGTGATACCAAACAAAGAATTGTGATCTAATGTTTTGTTTAATTGGGTTCATTTCCTAGCAAAAGAAGTTCAGAAACTCCACTATCAACTGCAATGCATTATGCAGCTCTTGTAGACAGCTGCTGTGTTGCTGATCTGTACTCATTCGTATAGTTGTTTACTTGAGAACACGCATGTAAAATAGGAGCTCCACCGTCTGCAAGTGAAGTGTGCATTGAAATGGTCAGTAAATTTATCATTACGTAGCTTGATATGGCTTTGGATGTATTCGCATGTGAATTATTGTGAAGACGGTTATGCGACTAATGCCCGTGATTTTCAAACAGCTGAATGTAACGTACGGTTAAGAAAAGGGCGTACGTTCATTGGAAGTTGTTTGCTCAGAATCATCAACACCCTCAAAGCATGTACCTTTCGTCATGACCAACCCTGTGTGAACTTCAATATCCATGAACATGTTATAAGACATCAGCGTATAAAAGTCACAAAATCGAACAAACTCACTCCTGAGAAGAGCGCAGTCATATTTCCATAACATCGAATACTACAGGAAACAATCGTCTTGTGATGTTGCAGTTATTCTTATTTTTGTGCCTGCTAAGAAAAGTGGATGAGGGATTCCGCCCTATGCAAGACACCTTTGGAGCTTTGTTTTACCCAGACACGTTCAGCACTTTTGTACTATCTTCAGATGATTACTTTATTTCCTTCCTGTAACATTATTACATAGTGACGTTGAGACGACACATTTGGTACAAAATATTTACATTTGTGAATGAAGCGATTGTTGTCAAATATTGTACATGTGTAATATTAGACATGATGGTTGTCAAATGTTGTTCGTATATAATATTATACTTGTTTAATATGTGACAACAATCACTTCGTTCACAAATGCAAGTATTTTGTACCAAATGTTTCGTCTAAACGGTAATATGTAATAATTTCACAGAAAGGAAATAAAGCATCCCACTAAAGATTGCACAAAAGTGCTGAAGCATGGCTGGGTGAAAGAAAACTCCAAAGATGTCTCGCGGAAGACGGAGTTAATCATCCAACTACAGAAAATACTTCTATTAAATTCATAAGACAGTCCTACAATATTTTATAAAATGCGACGGTCAATGAAAATTTTTTTTATTGCAACTATATCTAAACCCACTCCACACCACTTAGTAATTGTGATCTATCCACTACGCTACAGTGAACTTCCGTATCGTGCGACCTTGTATTTTATATTACGACTTTCAGAAGGCTTCAGCCGCCGATGTGTTATTAACTGACCTTTAATTGTAACAAATGCTACCAAGAACAAAGCGTCAATGTGCTGTTACCTTAAAACGGAACATGTTCATAACACGCAAATTATAGTACGAAAATAACTAAATACGAAAATTCTTTGACCGCGAATATGATGTTTCTCGTCACTTTCTTACAACAAATTCTACCGATAACGACGCGTTTGCGAGAGACCCTCAATATCCTGCTGCATATATTCATAGGATGCAATTGATAATATAGTCCCGCCAAACTTTTGCTTCAGCTGAAGACGACGGAATCGATAAATACAAGTTTTAATTATGGCGGAGACAGCATTGTTTCCTCTTATTGGTTCAACGTTTCCTAACACGTTGAGGAGATATCGCAGAACTTTTGCTGCTCTACGTGTAATAACGGGAAGTGACGTCAGAGAACTCGTGCAGCTGCGGTCCATTCCAACAAACTCGTCCCTTGTGTGACAGGAAACGTATTCTTTGGAATGATGAATCACGCTACAACCGGCGGAAATCCGATGGAAGTTAATGCTTGGGGAACGTTACCAGCCATCATGAGTGGTGCCGACATTGAAGTAAGGGGTAGGTGGTGTTACGGTATGCCGGCCGGAGTGGCCGAGCGGTTCTAGGCGCTTCAGTCTGGAACCGCGCGACTGCTACGGTCGCAGGTTCGAATCCTGCCTCGGGCATGGATGTGTGTGATGTCCTTAATTAGGTTTAAGTAGTTCTAAGTTCTAGGGGACAGATGACCTCAGAAACTAAGTCCCATAGTGCTCAGAGCCATTTGAACCATTTGTTACGGTACGGGGATGTTTTTCGTGGTTAGGGTGTGATCCCCTTATTGGGCTTAAAGCACTGAACGCGGAGGGATAGGAAAACATCTTACTGTATTGTGTACTGCGCACAGTAGAGGGACAGTTCGGAGATGACGATTGTGGGTATCAGCTGACGATGCACCCTGTCATAAAGCAACATCTGTGATACAATGGTTTGCGTACAATAACATTCCTGAAATGGTCTGGCCTACCCAGAGTCCTGACGTGAACCTGAGAGAATATCTATATGATATCCTGGAACGTCGTCTTCGCTCCCAGACTCCTGCGTCCAACATCTCTGGTTTCCACTCTTGGGGAAGAATATGTTGCCATTACAGGAACTAGTAGTTTTCACTCAGTTAGTACTAAGCAGAAATCCGACCTGATTCGGACTGCAGTATTTCTCTGCATCCAATTTCGATGACTTACGAGAATAATTGAAAAATCTAGCAGCAATTACTGTTATTTGAAGCCTACATTGATGAATTTCCTGCTGGCGTAAGCTGTCACCAGAACACTAGTCGGCAAAGATGTAGCGCGAAGATCGATAGTAGGCGCTGGATCAAGCACACCTATCACAAGAGAGGCCACAGACACACTGACAAGCTACGCGCCGCCAACACCCTCTCCACAGCATATATTTAGGCGGCCGCCGGTGACTGCAGGTCCTCACTGACTCTCAGGCTATGACATTGCATAGCGACCAGATCGAGACTAGCAGACCAAAGTTTATAGTGGCAAGATTACTGATACTGTCTGCAAGAGGGCTATTATGGATGAGCTTGTACCACAACACATGGACTCTATTAAAGTTCAGTGGCAGCTGTGTGTTCACATAAGTAAAGAACCGTGGTAATCGACGTATGCATTTGTGTTGTGGAAAGAGGATACCAGCCACCCATAAGAACATCCTCTCCCTTGCTCCCTACAGTCCAAGACTGTATGTATTGTTTATTGGTTGGTTCATTTGGGGGAGGGGACCAAACAGCGAGGTCATTGGTCCCATAGGAATAGGGAAGGAAGTAGGCCATGCCCTTTCAATGGAACCATTCCAGCATTTGCCTTGAAGCGATTTAGGGAAATCACAGAAAGCCTAAATCAGGATGACCAGATGTCGGTTTCAACCATCTTCCTCCCTAATGTGAGGAAAGTGTGCTAACCACTGCGTTTTGTTTATAATGCTAGTATGTACTCAGCATCTTGTGGTCCGCACAGGATTTGTGTACATTTTATTTCATCTTTTTTTTATTATTTTTTTATATGCACTGACTTGTTCTATGACCATGGAAAGTTGCTCCTCAGTTTCATCCTACGCAAATAGTGTAAAAACGATATTTAGACACCTCATTCAAAGCATGCCCAGCGTAGTTCAAGCAGTGATAACAGCAAAGAATGGATACATCCCATATTAATGTTTACTAACAGGTGTTGGGATAAGTTTGATCAGATAGTGTATTTGTGTGGAATTTAGCATATGTATGGAAGTGAGGTAGGATATACAGTTCAGGCAAGAAGAAAATAGAAGCTTTTGAAATGTGGTGCTACACAATAATGCTGAAGATTAGTTGGGTATATCGTATACTGATGAGGTGTTGAATCGATTTGCTGGGAAAATAGAAATTTATGGTACAACTTGACTAAAGAATGGGATCGGTCAGTTGGAAACGTTCTGAAGTATCCAGGAATAGTCAATTTGTTAGTGCTGAGCTGTGTGTGTGTGTGTGTGTGTGTGTGTGTGTGTGTGTGTGTGTGTGAGAGAGAGAGAGAGAGAGAGAGAGCAATGCTCGAATATAGCGAGCAATTTCACATCGATGTAGGCTGCAGCAGTTAGCAGGAATAGCTCGTGCAGGATACATTGGCCAATGCGCATTGACCAGTTTCGTTCAAAGCGCTGGGCGAGTTCATTCGTTTGTTCAGAAGAGGAGACCGATGAGTGTTTTCCGTCTTTCGGCTGGTCAGCGATGACAGAATCAAGCCGTTGGCCCTCCAATATTTCTCAAACGATTTTACAGAAAGTACCCGGTAAAGAAAAAAAAAATCGTTTTTGCTTTACTTATAGCTTTATGTGTCGGGTTAATGACGATGTGCCCATCATTTCCTTAATGGCGTAGTTATTGTGATATTTACGTGGAAGTAAGACAATAAGCGAAAATCGGAAAAGTGTGCAATGAAATATAGATGTCGCTAAGATTTTGCGTTTGGTGCACGTTGCATAATATGTTGTTGGGTATGAAATTTATCTAACATGTTGAATTTTTCTTTAGGCTTGGGTAGAGGTATGTATCTGTCACCAGTCTTGAGAAATTGATATGATGCAGCACACTCATTTGGGATCGCGCTGCGCCAGCAATAAAGCCAGAGTTAAATGTTCGCATATTTCACAAACGGTTGCAGATATCGAAATGAGATTTTGGCAAATGATAGCACGCAAAGAGGAGAGTACTTCACCACATCATTATTATGTAAAACTTCAGTATCTACTATGTTATTCCAATAACTATAGACTTTTTCGATGAAAGAATGTAATTTTTAAGGGTCATCGATAGCTGGTGAAATGAGAAATGATATGGGTTTTGGAACAACATATATGAAGACACTACACCTTCTTTTGCACCGAGGATGTGTTTTTTCATAAGCTATGGGCTTACTTTTCCTCAGTTCCTCACTTAATAAACTACTGCTCCAGAATTGTCTTCCAGTTGTGTCTCCACATCATGTTAGTGAGGTGTGACAGTGCAAGCTCCGCTGTGTTTCAGCAAAAGAAGCCAATATTAACATAGCAACAAGAGACACGTGTAGTTTTAACTCAAAACTCGTGACTCATGACGCTTCTCTGGAAGTTACAAATCTCTGAATTTCTTTTCAGATAACTAACGAAAGCAGAGTTGACAGTAGATATTTTTGAACAGTCATCTGCAAGTGTGGGCTTGGAGGGCCCCCACTTAATATTTACAAAAAAAAATGGGAGTGTAGTCTTCAGTTTGGAACGGCGCTTCCCCTCCATCCCTCGGCATTTCCCCTACAGCGCCCTGAGCGACCCCCCACCACTGCCACTCTCCCCACGCTTCCCCAACAGACTGCGCATCTGGCGGCCACTGCGTTTAGCGAGGACTATATTAAAGGATTTATATAGGACAGAGTAGCGTGAAGAGCTGCATCAAACCAGCCTTCAAACTGAGGACCGTAACACGGCAGGGACTGGCGAGATCAAACAACCTAATGTTACACACATATGTCAGTCATCTTCACGATAGTCGAGTGATGTAATATGTGTGGAGAAACGCCGCTTACTTTCGGAATGAAGTGACGGAGTTCTCACTGCAGCAATGAGGACGCAATGCGAGAGATGTACTAATGCAGGCGACCTTGGACGCTGTAGACCTCAGGGAAAGTCCTAGCTAGCCTTCGTCAGCTTATCGTGTCGTTTAGCGCCTGCAGCGTCGGCCGTATGCCACTCTCTGCGACGTAACGCTCTCGCTACAAAGGCGCCGCCGTAACAGCGCTTTAAATGTGTCACCTGGGCGAGAGGTGGCGCTGTTCAAAGTAAAGGCACCACACACGAGGCTGGAGCAGTGCTTTCTCACCTAGTTAGGTGAACCTAAATTTTTTAATTGCTAAAATCCAAAGCCGTTCTACTGCACGAAAAATCACACTTTTTCTGCCACTAATAATTCGTTTTTGCCACCTAACTTTCGAGTTATTAGTCGGTTGGCAGACATTACTGCAAAGACGTTATTCTGCACACTGGTGCGAACAGAAACAAAGCGACGAATTTAATTTACCATCATGAAAAAACTAACGCCTGAAACGACGTATGTGAGGGTTGGCCACAAAGTAATGCACAGCATTTTTTTTCTCAGCCGTTAACAATGTTACGAATGCGAAACGTTACGTATGTATTATTTGAAGTCTCCTGAGTGAGCGCGCCAAATTTAGCTGCAGGACGGTTGCAGAATAGCGTCTGACGTGACGTAATTTACAAGCATCATGCCGTCATTGAATTTCTCACTGCAGAGAAAGAAACTGTGGGGAATATTCACAAACGCTCGTGAAAAGTCACCAGGACAAGAATTGGTACCGACATGACATACACGCCCTTCTTTCGCCATGAAGTAGGTCCATGGAACGGGATGAGGATTATATGGAAAAATAGGGTGTGTAGATAAAACATATTTCTTTCATGTGTGTAATTCTCGTTATGTTCAATAAAGAACTGTCGAAGAAAAAAATTGCGGTACGTTACTTTGTGGGCAATCCTCATACAAAGTAATACATTTACACAATGCTATGGAAGCAGGGAGTAGAGGACCAAAAGAATTACCCCTGGAATCGATTGACAGAGTATACAATACAGGATCAAATTTATTTATCAAATTGCACAATAGCGACCTCAAGTATAAATAACATATTTAGTACAACGTAATGATTGGGTGTTACTATAAGAATGACTAATAGGATAAAGCTAATAAAAACCGAAATGCTGTAGCAAATCTTATCAAAAAACAGTATCCAATCTTTAACTTCCATAATATACTTTCTGATGATCAATGGCAACAGGATGTTAAGACAAGAATCTTTAAAAACAACAAATCAAAGATCCAGCATTATTATTTTTATAATACCATAATACAGTTATCTTCGTTTATCCCCTTTATCGAACAAACTATAATCACGGAACACACCGGTTTTTCGATCTAGGTTAGAACCGCTAATATGAACACCGTTTAGAGAAATCTGTAAAGAATACAAAACGATGCTTCCCTTCTGCTGCAGCACGGCAAAACTCCTGCCACTATCCTGTTCAGTAATTCAGCAGCATATAACGTGTATGTAGCGTGTTTTCCTGTTACAGAAGCAACATTATGGCTCTGAGCACTATTTGACTCAACATCTGAGGTCATCAGTCCCCTAGAACTTAGAACTTCTTAAACCTAACTAACCTAAGGACATCACACACATCCATGTCCGAGGCAGGATTCGAATCTGCGACCGTAGCGTTCACGAGGTTCCAGACTGAAGCGCCTAGAACCGCTCGGCCACACCAGCCAACAGAAGCAACATTACAAGGAGTGCATCGGCACAAAGTACTCAGACACTGGTTTCATTAACCTGCGGCAGGCATGTGTTACACACTCGAAACAACAGCATTTCATTCAAACTAAACTCCGTCCGAAAAGGCCTCGGAAGGCTCAACGGTACTGACCGGCCGCCGTGTCATCCTCAGACCGCAGGCGTCACTGGATGCGGATATGGGGGGACACGCAGTTAGCACACCGCACTCCCGGCCGTATGTCAGTTTATTACGAGACCAGAGGAGCTACTTCTCGATCAAGTAGCTCGTCGGTTTGCCTCACAAGGGCTGAGTGCACCCCGCTTGCCAACAGCGCTCAGCAGACCGGATGGTCACCCATCCAAGTGCTGGCCCAGCCCGACAGTGCTTAACTCGGGTGATCTGACGGGAACTGGTGTTACCACTGCGGCAAGGCCGTTGGCTACAACATTTCATAGCTTAACAGATATGAAGGCACCCTTAACGAGGTCAGTATCACCATGTAACCTCCCCCTCACTTATCGACCTTAATGACAGTGAAAAATTAAACCGCGTGTACCTAATGGAAATTTGGGAAAAGCAATCGTCACCGAAGTTAATCTGTCGATAAAGAGGGAGGAAAGGGTTACATCTAAATGAAAGGAAAAATGCAAATGAAACTGGTGGAAATTAATTTTGAAAAAGGGTAAAGTTAATAAAGAAAGTAAATGTGCGGTCGTTACGTTAACAATTAACTAGCGGTAATTAGATATTTGAGATTTCGGGAAAATTACGGTCGCCAGTCCTATGGGCAATTACTATAGTAACTGAAAAAGAAAGGTTATTGCACATATAATTAGCACTAAAAGCGTGCCAACTGAAGGTTGTCACGTGTTGTGTGAAAACTGAATGTTTGTCAGAAGTAGTAAATTTCGCTACACTCTGACTTAATTTAGCAAAAGAATTAATAAAACCGGAAAATTGAAAGTTAATTTAGTGATTGAAATTAATAGTAAGCTTTGTTTCTGAAGCACTACGAAATTCAGTAAAATAAGGTTAGTCTTGGGCTACCTCAACAATCATTTCAAAAGCTACTTGAATCTACGCGATTTAGAAATAAGAGATTTAACTTTGAACTTGAATTAAATGATTCTGAACAATTAACAATAGTAAAATTTAGTACGTACCAAGCTGAGCTGCAGTCACACGTAAGCTAAAATATGGTACCAAAACTCGCACTCTTAATTTGTGCTTGTGTAATCTAAATATTGTAGCCAGCTATGAATACTTTAACTGAACTTTGAAATTAAAGCAGCTAAATGGAATGATATTACTTTAATGCTGGCGTTTGAATTTCAACGACACTCGGGTTCATTCCGGAAAAGGAAGGGACCCTGCTTGGTAAAGCAATTGAGACAATGCTACGTTGCTGTAATTTTGAGAGACAAATTGAACAGTTTGAAAAGCTGAGGTCTGCCATACAGTTCTAAAACTTTACGTGCTTTCAGTCTTCCTTGTTGGTTGATTGAAGGTTTGAAGTCGTCGATCAAGGGGGTGCCGACAATCACTCATTGTCGGCCGTCGCTGTTGCAGAAGCTGGATGTTGGCGCGCCTTCTTCTCGACACTGTCACCAGACGAAACGGGCTCTTGATGTGCGCCAGCTAATGCTTTCCGTCCGCGACACTGTGTCAGAAACTATCATAGCAAGTCGAGCCCAATTACATGCTGCCAAACCCCGAATGCGCGGCAACTCGCGGGAGCGTCACACAACACACCTGCTCAACCGCACTACTCCAGCCAGACTCCCCTCTGCCCGCGCTCCACGTGGCCGGGTTCACACTACCAAAGATCCTAAACACTTTGGTTCTCCACACGACGTATCGATGTATTCGTTCAATAGCACAGTTTTCCCTAGGCAAGACCCAGCGTAAAATACAAATAATATTTACAAACAAAGCAATTATACATCGACATAGATGCATAAATATATATATATACAAACAGTAAAACAGTTACAATATATAAAGGCACAGAAATGTCATATATTCAGGTAAGAAAATATGGAAAAAAATTTGCAGTGCAATAGATGGAAATAGGAGGATATGCATTTCCGGCGTTACAACCAGACTTCTACGAAACTAATAGAGACACATTTGTCTATTACTCTGGTGCCTTGTAAGGATGCGTTTCTGTTCCTTTTAAAATACCGCTGACACAGTGCAGAGGACTGACCTCTATTGAATTGAGCACCTTGTCTTCGAACCACAAATAGTACTCGCTATTTCACTAGAGGCAGACCGTGACAAACGGCGGTGAATAGTTCCAAGACGCTTCTTCAGTAAACTCTCAACACAGGCCCCGTACAATCATACCTTAATCCACACGTCAGATTCGTACGTGGTTATATGGCCACAAAATGCAGCTATCACGTTTTTCCACCATGCTCTGGTGCTTCTGCAGTAACACTGCAAGTGCAGGTATCCGAGCACACCACACCTTCGCGGTCAGTTTCCCTCGGCCCACCAGCCGCGCCTCGCCCGCCATGCGTCCGGCTGGCCCCCCTCCAGACAACAGCCACCTGTCTCTCCGCCGACCACCGCGCCAGACCACTTCCCAGAACTCAAAAATGGTTCAAGTGGCTCTGAGCACAATGGGATTTAACTTCTAAGGTCATCAGTCCCTAGAACATAGAACTACTTAAACCTAACCCAATGACATCACACGCATCCATGCCCGAGGCAGGTTTCGAACATGCGACCGTAGCGGTCGCGCGGTTCCAGACTGAAGCGCCTAGAACCGATCGGCCAACCCGGCCGGTCTCCCAGAACTCGCCAGCCCGAAGTTAGGTCATTGTGCGTTGATGCTACTATCGATAAGTGGAGACGTGGCACAATAGAATACTCAAATAAACTACTTCTACTGAGACAGATGCATAAAAATTGCAGTAGAATTATGAGACAGGAGACCAGCCACTGGCAAGAGTAACATTTGTAAAATACTTGGGTGTCAGTAATCCCGCCACCACCCCACATTCTTTAACGAGTCGAAATCTCCTGCGTAAAAGAGCTCCAAACGTATGATTATTTTACAAATGAGCTTTGTTTGGAAGTCTCTAAGTGCCGCTATTATCAAAACGTCGATGAGAATAGTCTGCTAGTCTTCCAGGCAGCTCATTGTTTATGATGTCGTATCCCCTGAACTATGTGTCATACATGACATAATTGTAAAGTCATCAGATGATCAAAACGACTTGCAAAATGATTTACATAAGATATCTGTAAGGTGCGAAAAGTGGCAATTGACCCTGAATAAAGAAAAGTGTGAAGTTATTCACATGAGTACTAAAAGAAATCAGCTAAATTTCCATTACGCGATAAGTCACACAAATCAGAGGGCTGTCAATTCAACTAAATACTTAGGGATTACAATTACAAATAACCTAAATTGGAACGATCGCATAGATAATATTGTGGGTAGAGGCAACCAAAGACTGCGATTCATTGGCAGAACACTTAGAAGGTGCAACAGGTCTACTAAAGAGACTGCTTACACTACGCTTGTCCGCCCTATTCTGGAGTATTGCTGTGCGGTGTGAGATCCGCATCAGGTGGGACTGACGGATGACATCGAAAAAGTACATAGGCGGTTTTCGTTGCGACGGGATCTTCACATGAAATTCCAACCACCAGTTGTCTCCTCCGATTGCGAAAACATTCTGTTGCCACCCACCTACATAGGGAGAAATGATCGTCACGATAAAATAAGAGAAATCAGGGCTCGCACAGAAAAATTAAAGTGCTCGTTTTTCCGCGTGCCGTTCGAGAGTGGAACGGTAGAGAGACAGCATGGACGTGGTTCATTGAACCCTCTGCCAGGCACTTTATTGTGAGTAACAGAGTAATCACGGAGATGTAGATGTAGATACATTCAGTGATAGACACTGAAAGGCCAAAGGAACTGCTACACCTGCCTAATATCGTGTAGGGCCACCGCGAGCACGCAGAAATACCGGAACACGACGTGGCGTGGATTCGACTAATGTCTGACGTAGTGCTGGAAGTAAGTGACACCATGAATCCTGCAGGGTTGTCCATAAATCCGTAAGAGTATGAGGGGGTGGAGATCTGTACTGAACAGCACGTTCCAAGGCATCCCAGAAACACTCAATAATGTTCTTGTCTGAGGAGTCTGGTGGCCAGCGGAAGTGTTTAAACTCAGGAGAGTGTTCCTGGAGCCAATCTGTAGCAATTCTGGATGTTTGGGGTGTCGCATTGTCCTGATGGAATTGCCCAAGTCCGGCTGAACGCGCAATGCACATGAATGGTTGCAGGTGTTCAGGCAGGATGCTAACGTACATGTCACCTGTCAAAGTCATATGTACACCATTCAGGAGTCCCATATGACTCCAACTGCATACACCCCACACAGTATGGGAACATTCACCAGCTTGAAAAGTCCCCTGCTGACATGCAGGGTACATGGATTCATGAGGTTCTCTCCATACCCTTACACGTCCATCCGCTGGATACAATTTGATACGAGACTGGTCGTAGGACTAGGCATCATGTTTCGAGTCATCAGCAATCCAAAGTCGGTGCTGACGGGCCCAGACGAGGAGCAAAGCTTTGTGTCGTGCGGTCAGCAAGAGTACAGGAGTGGGCCTTCGGCTCCGAAAGCCCATACCGATGATGTTTCGTTGAATGGTTCGCGCGCTGACACTTGTTGATGGTCCAGCATTGAAATCTGCGGCAGTTTGCGGAAAGGTTGCACTTCTGTCACGTTGAACGATTCTTTTCAATCATGATTGGTCCCGTTCTTGCAGTTTTTTTCCCGGCCGCAGCGATGTCGGAAATGAAATAAAATGATCGTATGGCATTGTTGACTGGGAGGCCCAATCGGGGGAAGTTTGGCCGCCGAGTGCAGCCTTATTTCAGTCGACGTCACTTCGGGGGACTTGGATGCCAGTGATGAGGATGAAATGATGTTAAGGACAACACAACATCCCGTTCACGAGCGGAGAAAATGCGAAGCCGTCCTGGAATCGAACCTGGGCCCACTGCATGGGAGGCAAGCAAGTTACCTCTCGTATGAAACTTTCTGGCTGATTAAAACTGTGTGCCGGACCGAGACTCGACCTCGGGACCTTTGCTATTCGCGGGCAAGTGTCTACCAACTGAGCTACCCGAGCACGACTCACGCCCCGTCCTCACACTTTACGTCTGCCAGTACCTCGTCTCCTACCTTTCAAACTATACAGAAGCTCTCCAGCGCAAGTGCACTTGCCCGCGAATGTCAATGGTCCCTTGTTCGAGTCTCGGTCCGGCACACAGTTTTAATCTGCCAGAAAGTTTCATATCAGCGCACACTCCGCTGCAGAATGAAAATCTCATTCTGGAAACATCCCCCCAGGCTGTGGCTAAGCCATGTATCCGCTATATCCTTTCTTTCGGGAGTGCTAGTTCTGCAAGGTTCGCAGGAGAGCTTCTGTAAAGTTTGGAAGGTAGGAGACGAGGTACTGGCAAAAGTAAAGCTGTGAGGAGTGGACGTGAGTCGTGCTCGAGTAGCTCAGTTGGTAGAGCACTTGCCCACGAATGCAAAGGTCCCGAGTTCGAGTCTCGCCCCGGCACACTGTTTTAATCTGCCAGAAAGTTTCATATCAGCGCACACTCCGCTGCAGAGTGAAAATGTCATTCAAGTTACCTCTCAGCTAAGCAGGCGGACAGCGACGTCCGAGATTTGATGTTTATCAGACTGCTGATATTCCCGGTACACTCGGGACAACGCCGTATTCTGCCTTTTTACATATCTCTGTATTTGAATACGCATACCTCTACGTTTCTTTGGTGCTTCAGTGTTTGTGTACGTGTGCGGCGCAGCCTACGTCTGAAGCAAGACGTAGATGAAGACATTATCAGCAGAATTAGGAAAAGTTCTGCAGTCTTTTAACAAATGCATTCCATGTGACAATTAGACTCAAAAAATATGTCCACCAAGTTACGGCTGCACTCTTGTTATCATCTTACCGATGGCCTTATTAGCCTGTGGGACCTGGAAAACGTCAAAAAAATCAGCACACAAGCTCAGTGTTAGTCAGCAACAGTGCTAGAGTCGAATTTTGGAGATTAGTTATCACGTTCACGTTTCAGATGATCAAGTTGAAAGGTCTCTGTTGGATTCCTTTCATGTTTAATTTCTTAAATCTGTTGTCATTTGCGGCATAAATTTCTCTTCTAAATTTACTGTGGCGTTTCTGACTATCTGGGAGGAGACTGAGTAGTGGAACGTGTTACTTTTACACATAAACAAGAACGATCTGTCATACTACTACACTTTAAAACACAGTTTATATGTAATTCATGCCACACAGTCTCATACGGAACCTACATCCGCTTTCTTTTATATACTGTATATGATAAGATACTGTCATCCCCCTTCCCTTCTGTGTGAGAGGATGAATGAGCAAATGTATTTCTAGTTGCATGCTTGAGGGTAGCAGACAAGGCTCTCTGCTAGAGAACAGTTGGACCAACGTCGGAACAGGTAGCTACGCTTTCTAAAAGCAAAGAGGTTTCTATTCTTAGTATGGTCCTGGCCGTCCGTTGTCATGTTGGTATAGGAAGCTGCCCCTCTGGCCACTTCCGTTTGTATTTGGGAAGCACGCTCGGTAGGAGCGCAGGTCAGTCTGTCCGTGGCGAGCGTCTGAAGTGGTAAGATCTCCGGCTAAGCGCGTGTCTGCTAAGTCCGTAGGACAATGGATTTCTTAAGTTCAGCCTAACTGAAAATTTAATCACTTTTATTTCAGGTTTAGCTCTAAAATATCTAATGTTATCTTAAATTGCAGCGCAGTGTAATTCTCGTGTGAAGTTCAGATTATTTTACGGTAGTTGCTTTGTCACTACTTTGTGAGTAAAGTGGAACCACGTGTTGATCAGTAACTGTTTGACCCATCAGGTTAAAAGTAACACGTTCCACTACTCAGTCTCCTCCCAGATAGTCAGAAACGCCACAGTAAATTTAGAAGAGGAATTTATGCCGTAAATGACAACAGATTTAAGAAATTAAATATGAAAGGAATCCAACAGAGACCTTTCAAAGTGCTGAGAAAAAGTAGTCTACGCAGCGTCCACAAAATCGTTGCTGAAAGTTGACTGAAAGCTTGTTGGTACACGTTCTACGTGTGAAAGCTGGAAGAATCCACGAATCAGCACTGCATCCGAAATCAACGGATGGATGGAGAAATAGACGAATGCCTGGCACTTCCCGAAAACGAACTTTCCGGAAGGTTTACCAACGCGTGCACATGAACTGCCTGCTGATCGAGTGTACTGGAGAAAACTTGCTGCCTGAAATCCCACTTAGCGTTTGAGGGACTAAATATGATAAAGGAGCTATGGGGCTGACTTACTTAAAGATATGTAGTTCACTCATGTAAGAAGTAGGTTATAAATTCTCGTTTGACCAGCATGTTGTCTTGGATGGAGGGTCATCAACAGATGTAGAAGTAACTTCAGGCGTACCCCAGGGAAGCGTGTTGGGTCCATTGGTGTTCATGGTGTATATTAATGATCATGCGGACAATATTGATAGTAACCTCGAACTTTTCGCAGACGATGCAATTATCTACAACGAAATGCAGTCTGAATGAAGCTGTACAATATTCATTCAAACCTTGATAAGTTTGCAAAGTGGTGCAGTGATGGGCAGCTTACTTTAAATGTTAAAGAATATATAATTGTGCACATAACGAACAAAAAACAAAAGAAATAGCACCCTATGAACATAATATTAGTGAGTCACACTTGGAATCTGTGGACTCACACAAATACTTGTGTCGAACACTTAGTAGGGACATGACGTGGAACGATCACATAGGTCCACTCGTGGGTAAAGCAGATGGCAGACTTCGGTTTATTGGTAGGTTACTGGGGAAAATGGTCAATCTACAAAGGAGACTGTTTACAAATCACTCGTCCGACCTGTCCTGGAATACTGCTGAAGTGTGTTGGACCCGCACCAGATAGAACTGGCTGGGGTATTGAACGTATACAGAGAGTTGCGCGACCTGTTCTTGAGTACTGTCCGAGTGTTTGGGATTCGTACCAGGTCGGATTGAAGGAAGACACTGAAGAAATTCAGAGGCGGGCTGCTAGACTTGATACCGGTAAGTTCGAACAACACATAAGTGTTACGGAGATGCTTCGGGATCTCAAATGGGACTCCTTGAAGGGAAGGCGGCGTTCTTTTCGGGAAACACTATTGAGAAAATTTATAGAACTGCCATCTGAAGCTGACTGTAGAACGATTCTTCTCCGGCCAAGACCCATCGCGCGTAAGGTCGACGGAGAAAAGATACGAGAAGTCAGTGCACGTATGGAGGCGTATAGATTGTCGTTTTTCCCTCGCTCTGTTTGCGAGTGGAACAGGAAGGAAATGTCTACTAGTGGTACAGGGTACCCTCCGCCACACATCTTACGGTGGTTTTCGGAGTACCTATGTAGATATTGGTGTAGATGGCAGCACGAATGGTCACAGGTTTATTTGACTCACGGAGAATATCACTGAGATTCTGACAGAACTGAATTGACAGGGTCTTGAAAGTAGACGTAAACTCTTTCGAAGAAACCTACTTATAAAGTTTCAAAAACCGGCTTTGAGTCATAGCTCAAGGAATGTACTACAATCCATCACACATCGCTCGCACAGGGATCGTGAGGAGAAGATTATATTAATTACAGCAGGAACAGAGGCATTCAAACAATCACTTTTCCAATGTTCCATACGTGAACAGCACGAGGAAAAGCCCTAATAACAGATACCAGTGCGACGTAGTCTGCCATTATCTCAGTAATGCTTTGCAGAGTACAAATGTAGATGCAGATGTAGATCATTCAGCATTACTAACCGCTTGCGAGTCTTACCCGCTAGAATTAATAGGGCAAATAGGGAAGATGCAGCGAAGAGAATTACGGATTCGGTTCGTAAAGGAGAGAGCGTTCTGAAGCTGGACATCGCACTCCGACAGGTACTACAAGTGAGGCGTGATGCATCACGAAGCGGTTTACCGTTTCAATCACGAGAATGTAGGTTCCAAGAAAAGCAGGAAATGGAGGTTTACAAAAGTCCATCTCCTCATGCACCATTATCGAATGAGACAAGATATGTGAAAATTATTGTGGTACCTGAAATGACGTGCATCACCTACCACAACTTAGCTTGAAGAGTGTACTTGTAAATTTAGATGTAGCTGCAGTGGAGACGTGGATACTGAATGGAATTAAGGAAAACGTTGAAGGGAGGACCCTCCAATACAACTTTCTTTTCGCACAACCTGTTTATTTAACAATATATAACCATAAATTGGTTTTTTTTACAAAATAAACAAATTTGCAAAATGAATAAGCTTTTTAAGAGAAATCAAAACAGCAAACAACATTACATTAATTAGAAGAGCCGGCCGTTGTGGCCGAGTGGTTCTAAGCGCTTCAGTCCGGAACCGCGCTGGTGCTACGGTTGCAGGTTCGAATCCTGCCTCGGGCATGGATATGTGTGATGTCCTTAGGTTAGTTAGGTTTAAGTAGTTCTAAGTCTAGGGGACTGATGACCTCAGATGTTAAGTCCCATAGTGCTCAGAGCCACTTGAACCATTAATTAGAAGACGGCCGGACCTGCAGCCCGCCCGTTATCGGGTGAAAGAGCGGTGTTTACTACCGCGCTGGACACAGTTTGTCTTATTAAGTGACCTTCTGCAACACATGAAAAGTACGTAAGCACCATTGATGACAAGAATGATTCAATTACTCAAAGCAGATGACGTAACTTTTAATTTGAAAGTTGTATGTCGAAAAGTTCGGGGTGAAGATGCGCACCTGTGCTTAAAGGTTAAACAGATTAGGAAACGATATGACAATGATAAGACTTACTTCAAAGCAACCAATCTCTTAATTTCAATCGGCAATCAAGTTTCGAATGGATGGCAACCAGTCCCTTTTGACAATCTTATTTTGACTAAAGTCCAGATGACTGTTGGCTCTTGATATTTTCAAAGTTAAACTGATTTTTTGTTATTAAGACCGTTCTGGAGGAACGTCTTAAAACATTGCTTGTGAACACTTATTACAAGAGAACTCACTCGGCGGAACCACAAGATCCAGCTAAAAGTACACCAATACTGACCCGGTCTTTCAAAGACAGCAACGCACAACTTAGTACAACAGGTTGCTCAGATTATAACTAATGCAATTACAATCAAAGAACTGAACCGGTTAACATATGAATCTAACCACAAGATCCCGTTTGTTTAACGGCAACCTGTGGCTTAGTACAATTGTTCTGGCTGTATTTTCCACCGGGAGCTGATTCATTAGAAAGTTAATGATCGGGTATTAAGGCTGGCCGGAGTGGCCGAGCGATACTAGGCGCTTCAGTCTAGGCGCTTCAGTTCTACGGTCGCAGGTTCGAATCCTGCCTCGGGCATGGATGTGTGTGATGTCCTTAGGTTAGTTAGGTTTAAGTAGTTCTAAGTTCTAGGTGACTGATGACCTCAGATGTTAAGTCCCATAGTGCTTAGAGCCATTTTGATCGGGTATAAACCAGAAAGGAAACGCAATATCATAGCGGGACAAATGTTCAAACGACAACTAGTGTCTTAGTACAATACTACTGCCTATATTTACGCCCAGAGCCGACTGAGGGTCGAGTACAAATCTGAAACCAATGAGGGGTTACAGATTGGAGCCGATGAAAGCCAGGTAAAAGAGGGCAGCCAGGCCGTGAGCGGTCGTCCGACACGAATGTTGCCAACCAGCTGACGGGATGTCGGCTTGCTGCTTGTAGTCGACGCGGACCTCAGTGAAGTACTCCGCTATATTCGCTGTGCGCAGGCCCTCCTCGCGCAGCTCGTGGCCTCGGCCGCTCGGACCTCGTATACAGGGTGGTCCATTGATCGTGACCGCGCCAAATATCTCACGAAATAAGCATTAAACGAAAAAACTACAAAGAACGAAACTCGTCTAGCTTGAAGGGGGAAACCAGATGGTGCTATGGTTGGTTCGCTAGATGGCGTTGCCATAGGTCAAACGGATATCAACTGCGTTTTTTTTTAAATAGTAACCCCCATTTTTATTATATAATCCTGTAGTACGTAAAGAAATATGAATGTTTTAGTTGGACCACTTTTTTCGCTTTGTGATAGATGGTGCTGTAATAGTCACAAAGATATGTCTCACAATTTTAGCTGAATAGTTGGTAACAGGTAGGTTTTTTAAATTAAAATACAGAACGTAGGTACGTTTGAACATTTCATTTAGGTTGTTCCAATGTGATACATGTACCTTTGTGAACTTATCATTTCTGAGAATGCATGCTGTTACAGCGTGATTACCTATAAATACCACATTAATGCAATAAATGCTCAAAATGATGTCCGTCAACCTCAATGCATATGGCAATACGTATAACAACATTCCTCTCAACAGCGAGTAGTTCGCCTTCCGTAAAGTTCGCACATGCACTGACAATGCGCCGTCGCATATTGTCAGGCGTTGTCGGTGGATCACGATGGCAAATATTCTTCAACTTTTCCCACAGAATGAAATCCGGGAACGTCAGATCCGGTGAACGTGCGAGCCATGGTATGGTGCTTCGACGACCAATCCACATGTCATGAAATATGCTATTCAATACAGCTTCAACCGCACGGGAGCTATGTGCCGGACATCCATCGTGTTGGACGTATATCGCCATTCTGTCATGCAGTGAAACATCTTGTAGTAACATCGGTAGAACATTACGTAGGAAATCAGCCTTCATTGCACCATTTAGATTGCCATCGATAAAATGGGGGCCAATTATCCTTCCTCCCATAATGCCACACCATACATTAACCCGCCAAGATCGCTGATGTTTCATTTGTCGCAGCCATCTTGGATTTTCCGTTGCCCAATAGTGCACATTATGCCGGTTTACGTTACCGCTGTTGGTGAATGACGCTTCGCCATTAAATAGAACGCGTGCAAAAAATCTGTCATCGTCCCGTAATTTCTCTTGTGCCCAGTGGCAGAACTGTACACGACGTTAAAAGTATTCACCATGCAATTCCTGGTGTATAGAAATATGGTACGGGTGCAATCGATATTGATGTAGCATTCTCAACACCGAAGTTTTTGAGATTCCCGATTATCGCGCAATTTTTCTGCTACTGATGGGCGGATTAGCCGCGACAGCAGCTAAAACGCCTACTTGGGCATCATCATTTGTTGCAGGTCGCGGTTGACGTTTCACATGTGACTGAACACTTCCTGTTTCCTTAAATAACGTAACTATCCGGCGAACGGTCCGGACACTTGGATGATGTCGTCAAGGATACCGAGCAGCATACATAGCACACGGCCATTGGGCATTTTGTTCACAATAGCCATACATCAACGCGATATCGACCTTTTCCGCAATTGGTAAGCGGTCCATTTTAGCACGGGTAATGTATCACGAAGCAAATACCGTCCGCACTGGCGGAATGCTACGTGATACCACGTATTTATACGTGTGTGTCCATTACAGCGCTATCTATTACAAAGGGAAGAAAGTGATCCAACTAAAACATTCATATTTCTTTACGTACTACACGAATTTGTAATAAAAATGGGGGTTCATATTTGAAAAAACGCAGTTGATATCTGTTTGACCTATGTCAGCGCCATCTAGCGGACGAACTATAGCGCCATCTGGTTTCCCCCTTCAAGCTAGATGAGTTTCGTTCTTTGTAGTTTTTTCGTTTAATGCTTATTTCGTAAGATATTTGGCCCGGTCACTATCAATGGACCACTATATATTCAAAGGAGACAACCCACAGATACCAACTCTTCCTCATAGAAATTGGCAGTGGGCCATCTGAGCCAGTGGCGCCAGACAGAACAGCCTACTAATTTATTGGTGCCACGGATCAGCAGTGAAGGCCCAGCTCCCTGTGAAGGGGAAGATGATATTGGGCCTAGGCAAGTAGCCAGTAATATCCGTGGAACACAGCATATTGTATTTATTTGAAAGTTTAAATCTTGAGACAAGCCCAACGGACTATTTTAGATACTAGTTAGTTAGGTTACTTATCATGTTAATAATCGCATGCAAGTATGTCAGATCTTCTTCTTGGTAGTATATTGTCCTTCAGCTCGGCCGTATCGTCTGCTGTCTGTGCTTCTCTTCCATCCTAATTGTATTTCGATGATAATTTTTTTGCGGCTTTTTAATCAGGAAGTATCGATTGCAGTTTCCTAACGTCCTCTGGGTGGTTGCCTTGCCGAATAAACAAACACACCATCCCGACACTCCTGTGTAATGCGGATGTCACGACGGGCGGATCCGCCTGTATAAGAAGAGACGGGGAATGCTATGTTGTCACTAGAGGAGCAGTAACAGAAGAATGGGTCAATCAGGAGAGCTCAGTGATTTCGAACGTGGACTGGTCATTGAATGTCATCTGAGCAACAAATTCATCATAGTAATTTCAACCCTTCTAAAGATGCCATCTCGAATGCCGGTGATGAGGTTGTGCAGTGGAAACGTGAAGCGACAATCACAGATAACTCAAGACCAGACAGGCCTCATATACTGACCGACAAGAGCCTTCGAGCATCAAGGAGGATGGTTGAAAAAAAAAAAAACGCATCACATCAACGAAAGGAATCACTCTTGATTTCCAGAGTGCCACTAGTAGTCCAGGTAGCACAATTATTAGTTGGTTGATTTGGGGGAGGGGACCAAACAGTGATATCATCGGCCCCATCGGATTAGGGAAGGATGGGAAGGATGTCGGCCGTGTCCTTTCAAAGGAACCGTCCCGATATTTGCATGAAGCGATATAGGGAAATCACGGAAAACCTAAATCAGGATGACTGGACGTGGGTTTGGCCCGTCGTCCCCGCAAACGCGACTCCAGTGTGCTAACCACTGCGCCACTTTGCTCGGTACTAGTACAGTGACTGTGCTTGGTGTTGTTGTTGTTGTGGTCTTCAGTCCAGAGACTGATTGGATGCAGCTCTCCATGCTACTCTATACTGTCCAAGCCTCTTCATCTCTGAATAACTACTGCAACCTACATTCTTCTGGATCTGCTTACTGTATTCATCTCGTGGTCTCCCTCTACCATTTTTACCCTCCATGCTGCCCTCCAGTGCTAAATTGGTGATCCCTTGATGCCTCAGAACATGTCCTACCAAACGATCCCTTCTTCTAGTCAAGTTGTGCCACAAATTTCTCTTCTCTCCAATTCTGTTCAGTACCTCCTCATTTGTTATTTGCTCCACCCATCTAACCTTCAGCATTCTTCTATAGCACCACATTTCGAAAGTTTCTATTCTCTTCTTATCTAAACTATTTATCGTCCACGTCTCACTTCCATACATGGCTACATTCCATACAAATACTTTTAGAAACGACTTCCTGACACTTAAATCTATACTCGATGTTAAGAAATTTCTCTTCTTCATAAGCGCTTTCCTTGCCATTGGCAGTCTACATTTTATATCGTCTCTACTTCGACCATCATCAGTTATTTTGCTCCCCAGGTAGCAAAACTCATGTACTACTTAAAGTGTCTCATTTCCTAATCTAATTCCCTCAGCATCACATGATTTAATTCGACTGCATTCCATTATCCTCGTTTTGCTTTTGTTGATGTTCATCTTATATCCTCCTTTCAAGACACTGACCATTGTGTTCAACTGCTCTTCCAGGTCCTTTGCTGTCTCTGACAGAATTACAATGTCGTCGGTAAACCTCAAAGTTTTTATTTCTTCTCTATGGATTTCACTTCCCTACTTTAAGTTTCCACAAGGTTTGTTAATTGCGGTTAATTAGGACGTTACACTCGCTAAGCTCTGCATATTGAGCAAGCAGTAAAGAACACAAAAGAAAATTCGGAGTAGGAATGAAAATCCACGGAGAAGAAATAAAAACTTTGAGGTTCACCAATGACATTGTAATTATGTCAGAGACTTTTGATCAGATAATGTACGTGAACAAACTACTATTTCACCTTAACATCGCAACCTTGAAGATCTTCTCATTGCCTCTGGCGAAAAAAAAAAAAAAGTTCAAAAGTACGGTTATGAAGTTTTCAGCAAATCAACGGTACGTACTAAATGCGAAGACACGGAAGAGAAATTTAGTTTCAGGTGATGAATTATTGGCTCTGGGTTGGCTGCACTCGCCAGTAACTAGCAGTTCAATGTTGCGTTCGTCGGTAATCAGGATCGCATCAACAACGTTCTCATATGTCTGTGACATAAAGCGTGAGATGTTTTGTTCCGTCTGAATAGTGGCAGAACGCAACTAGTATTGTGCTGTCGGCACTAGAGGATGATAAATCGAGAACGGCCGTGGCCTTGCCACGGGTCAACAACCGATTCATATGCGACGTACCTTTCAAAGTGTCGGTCCATTAGTACGTGAAGGGCAGCGCGGGGCGTGTGTGCGCGTTACATATTGAATAGCAGCCACCGACACGTGCTGACGTGGTAACGCAATTAACCTCCCGCGACATCGAACGGGAAACTGGCCGCTCTAACTAACGATGAAACAGCCATTGCTGCGGTAGCTTTCTGTAACAACAGTAAAAAAATATCTGGCAGTGTACGTGCATAGCCACCCATCAGTCCACAGATATTACAAAAATGTATGTATGTATGATTGTGTATATTTATGTTCCACATCTCCTCCTAAACCACTGGAATGATTTCAAGTAGACTTGGTACATATATCACTTACTGTCAGGCAACAATCGCTGTGGGACTAAGAACCATCTGCGTATATTAATTCAGGAGCTATGACGTCATAAACACTGAGCTGCGTCAAAAACTGCCACATCATGTGTGACGTTTAAATTTATTTCTTCTTTGCTGCCACGCGGTTACGCATCGCGGTATAGGGCTCCTTGCCACGGTTCGCGCAGCTGCTCCCGTCGGAGGTTCGAGTCCTCCCTCGGGCATGAGTGTGTGTGTTGTCTGTAGTGTAAGTTGTTTTACGTTAGATTAAGTGGTGTGTAAGCTTAGGGACCGATGACGTCAGCAGTTTGGTCCAATAAGACCTTACTACAAATTTCCGAATTGTTCTTCTTTGCTACTAACTCTATATGAACATTTTCGCAGACAAAATCCACATATGCTGCTGAATGTACCCACCCAAATATATCGTTATACGACATATATTTCAAGAGATATGAGTTCATAAACACTGAGATGTGTGAAAATGTCCCATCATGCATGGTGTTATAATTTATTACGTCTTTACAACTAACAACATGCGCAACATTTTTCGCAGACAGCATCCAAAAATACCACTTAACGTATCAGCAACATTATACACTCCTGGAAATGGAAAAAAGAACGCATTGACACCGGTGTGTCAGACCCACCATACTTGCTCCGGACACTGCGAGAGGGCTGTACAAGCAATGATCACATGCACGGCACAGCGGACACACCAGGAACCGCGGTGTTAGCCGTCGAATGGCGCTAGCTGCGCAGCATTTGTGCACCGCCGCCGTCAGTGTCTAGCCAGTTTGCCGTGGCATACGGAGCTCCATCACAGTCTTTAACACTGGTAGCATGCCGCGACAGCGTGGACGTGAACCGTATGTGCAGTTGACGGACTTTGAGCGAGGGCGTATAGTGGGCATGCGGGAGGCCGGGTGTACGTACCGCCGAATTGCTCAACACGTGGGGCGTGAGGTCTCCACAGTACATCGATGTTGTCGCCACTGGTCGGCGGAAGGTGCACGTGCCCGTCGACCTGGGACCGGACCGCAGCGACGCATGGATGCACGCCAAGACCGTAGGATCCTACGCAGTGCCGTAGGGGACCGCACCGCCACTTCCCAGCAAATTAGGGACACTGTTGCTCCTGGGGTATCGGCGAGGACCATTCGCAACCGTCTCCATGAAGCTGGGCTACGGTCCCGCACACCGTTAGGCCGTCTTCCGCTCACGCCCCAACATCGTGCAGCCCGCCTCCAGTGGTGTCGCGACAGGCGTGAATGGAGGGACGAATGGAGACGTGTCGTCTTCAGCGATGAGAGTCGCTTCTGCCTTGGTGCCAATGATGGTCGTATGCGTGTTTGGCGCCGTGCAGGTGAGCGCCACAATCAGGACTGCATACGACCGAGGCACACAGGGCCAACACCCGGCATCATGGTGTGGAGAGCGATCTTCTACACTGGCCGTACACCACTGGTGATCGTCGAGGGGACACTGAATAGTGCACGGTACATCCAAACCGTAATCGAACCCATCGTTCTACCATTCCTAGACCGGCAAGGGAACTTGCTGTTCCAACAGGACAATGCACGTCCGCATGTATCCCGTGCCACCCAACGTGCTCTAGAAGGTGTAAGTCAACTACCCTGGCCAGCAAGATCTCCGGATCTGTCCCCCATTGAGCATGTTTGGGACTGGATGAAGCGTCGTCTCACGCGGTCTGCACGTCCAGCATGAACGCTGGTCCAACTGAGGCGCCAGGTGGAAATGGCATGGCAAGTCGTTCCACAGGACTACATCCAGCATCTACGATCGTCTCCATGGGAGAATAGCAGCCTGCATTGCTGCGAAAGGTGGATATACACTGTACTAGTGCCGACATTGTGCATGCTCTGTTGCCTGTGTCTATGTGCCTGTGGTTCTGTCAGTGTGATCATGTGATGTATCTGACCCCAGGAATGTGTCAATAAAGTTTCCCCTTCCTGGGACAATGAATTCACGGTGTTCTTATTTCAATTTCCAGGAGTGTATCTTGTACAAGACACTGTTCAGAACATATGACGTCATAGAGATTTAGCAGTGTGAAAACGAAACTGCAGGGTGAAATTCGTCAGAGACACAAATGGCCCTGAGCACTATGGGGCTTAACTTCTGAGGTCATAAGTCCCCTAGACCTTAGAACTACTTAAACCTAAATAACCTAAGGACATCACACACATCCATGCCCGAAGCAGGATTCGAACCTGCGACCGTAGCGGACGCGCGGTTCCAGATTGTAGCTCCTAGAACCGCATGGCCACTCAGAGACACAGATGAAATATGTGTACAGATATGTATGAGATCTGCTGTTGGGGTGAAGGTGATAACTTTGAGGAAGAATTTGGGGAGGAGGAGACGGACGCAGACAGGAGGATGAGGTGTATACACTACTGGCCATTAAAATTGCTGCACCAAGAAGAAATGCAGATGATAAACGGGTATTCATTGAACAAATATATTATACTAGAACTGACATGTGATTACATTTTCACGCAATTTGGGTGCGTAGATCCTGAGAAATCAGTACCCAGAACAACCACCTCTGGCCGTAATAACGGCCTTGATACGCCTGGGCATTGAGTCAAACAGAGCTTGGATGGCGTGGTCAGGCACAGCTGCCCATGCAGCTTCAACACGATACCACAGTTCATCAAGAGTAGTGACTGGCGTATTGTGACGAGCCAGTTGTTCGGCCACCATCGACAGACGTTTTCAATTGGTGAGAGATCTGGAAAATGTGCTGGCCAGGGCACCAGTCGAACATTTTCTATATCCAGAAAGGCCCGTACAGGACGTGCAACATGCGGTCGTGGATTATCCTGCTGAAATGTAGGGTTTTGCTGGGATCGAATGAAGGGTAGAGCCACGGGTCGTAACACATCTGAAATGTAACGTCCACTGTTCAAAGTGCCGTCAATGTGAACAAGAGGTGACCGAGACGTGTAACCAATGGCACCCCGTACCATCACGCCGGGTGATACGCCAGTATGGCGATGACGAATAGACGCTTCCAATGTGCGTTCACCGCGATATCGCCAAACGCAGATACGACCATCATGATGCAGTAAATAGAACCTGGATTCATCCGAAAAAATGACTTTTTGCCATTCGTGCACCCAGGTTCGTCGTGGAGTACACCATCGCAGGCGCTCCTGTCTGTGATGCAGCGTCAAGGGTAACCGCAGCCATGGTCTCCGAGCTGATAGTCCATGCTGCTGCAAACGTCGTCGAGCTGTTCGTGCAGATGGCTGTTGTCTTGCAAACGTCCCCGTCTGTTGACTCAGGGATCGAGACGTGGCTGCACGATCCGTTACAGCCATGTGGATAAGATGCCTGCCATCCCGACTGCTACTGATACGAGGCCGTTGGGATCCAGCACGGCGTTCCGTATTACCCTCCTGAACGCACCGATTCCATATTCTGCTAACAGTCACTGGATCTCGACCAACGCGAGCAGAAATGTCGCGATACGATAAACCGTAATCGCGATAGGCTACAATCCGACCTTTATCAAAGTCGGAAACGTGATGGTACGCATTTCTCCTCCTTACACGAGGCATCACAACAACGTTTCGCCAGGCAACGCCGGTCAAGTGCTGTCTGTGTACGAGAAATCTGTTGGAAACTTTCCTCATGTCAGCACGTTGTAGGTGTCGCCACCGGCGCAACCTTGTGTGAATGCTCTGAAAAACTAATCATTTGCTTATCACTGCATCTTATTCCTGTCGGTTGAATTTCGCGTAGCACGTCATCTTCGTGGTGTAGCAATTTTAATGGCCAGTAGTGTAGAACGAGCGGGAGGAGGAAATGGGCAGAGGGAGGAAAGGGAATGAGATGGAATCAGTGAGTGGGGAAGAGCAGATGGGCAAGAGAGGAGGGATATGAAGAGACAATCAGAGGCGAAAGGAGAAAATGGGCTACTAATAGGATTGGAAAAACTTAACTGGACAAAATAAAATGGTTCAATGGCTCTGAGCACTATGGGACTCAACGGCTGTGGTGATAAGTCCCCTAGAACTTAGAACTACTTAAACCTAACTAACCTAAGGACATCACACACATCCATGCCCGAGGCAGGATTCGAACCCGCTACCGTAGCGGTCGTGCGGTTCCATACTGTAGCGCCTTTAACCGCTCGGCCACTCCGGCCGGCCTTAACTGGGCAACGCCAGGTACTCAACAAGTACGTAAATGAAATAATGACGCGTGCCATTAACTATACACAATTACTCTTGCTTATACTTCCTCTACAGAAATAGTATGTAGGTCCTTGAAATACTTATATTGTTCATTTTGCCCCATCGTGATATTCTTTGGTTCTCGGTTAGGATTATTTGCAGATTGAATTTCCAATTAGGCAATAAAACGCTATCTTTAACGTCACGTAATCTTGTATTGCAACAACTAAAGATAGGAATGCCGTGTGGCTAGGGCCTCCCGTCGGGTAGACCGTCCGCCCCGTACAAGTCTTTCGAGTTGACGCCACTTCGGCGACGTGCGTGTCGATGGGGATGAAATGATGATGAGTAGGACAACACAACACCCAGTCCCTGAGCGAAGAAAATCTCTGACCCAGCCGGGAACCGAACCCGGGCCGTTAGGTTTGACAGTCCGTCGCGCTGACGACTCAGCTACCGGGGGCGGACATTGCCACAACATGGAATACAGTATCAAAATTGCACAAAACTGGTTAAAAGCTGGTACGTGACTGCCTAAAAAGGTCCTAAAAACTCCTCAATACTGCCTGGAGCCGGTCCTTACAGAAACTAATTACAATTAGTAACATTTTACATTTTCAAATCGTAATAACATTTAGGGAACTATACTGAAAAATTAAACATTCACGAAAACTGAAATGTCAGCTAGTCAAAATTTGTGTTACATAAACGAATTTCTATTTTCCTACATTTGAAATTACGAAATTGATTAGACTGTTACCTCTTTGCACAAAGTCATGGTCTGCGTAATTGCCACAGTTCGCGCGGCAATCCCTGTACGAGTTTCGAGTCCTCCCTCGAGCATGGACGTGTGTGTGTGTGTGTGTGTGTGTGTGTGTGTGTGTGTGTGTTGTTTTGTTAGCGTAAGCTAGTTTAAGTTAGATTAAGTATTGTGTAAGCCTAGGGACCGATGACCTCAGCAGTTTGGTACCACAGGAACTTATCACAAAATCTGCATAAGAAATGAAATGATTAAATTTTCGATCTACAGGTTATTAAATTAATTTGAATGAAATTAACGACGATTAATATGTGCGTGACAGAAAGGGTCACAATCGCAAATGCAAGCCAGCATAATAAAACTACAATGTATCGCATATTTCACTTGAAAAATGTATCGCCTACTTCTATCCAAATCTGGTATCGGGTAAATTCAATCTACAGCTCTCCCAAGGAGCCAGTTATATCTCACCGTCCGGAGCACAGCGCAGTGTGAGACTGAATCATCAACCGTGAGAAAACCGAAAAATAAGGGAATCGAAATGTTTAACGTGTGTTGTCGTAGAGTTATGTGCTGAACATTAAGTGGCCTAATAAAATGGAAAATGAGGGGATTCTCCACAGAAACGGCGAGGAAAGGAATATGTCTGAAGTTCCAAATAGAAAACAGGACAGGAAGATAGTACGTGTTGGGGTATGAGGGAACAACTTGCATGAAATTATAGTGGCCCGTAAAGGTTGAAAGTTGTAGGGAAAGAAAGGCAGTGCAGAGTATGCATCAGATAACCGAGGGCATGCTGTGCAAGTGCTGTTGAGAGCCCCATCAAATACGTCCTTCAACTGATGAGCAAAAAATTAGAAGAAGTAAGATTTTCGTCAGCTTTCGATCGATGCTGTTATTAGTGTTGTGAATTTCGGTCCGACTGTTGGCTTGATGCAGTTCTCCACGCTATTCCGTCCTGTGCAAATGTCTTCACTTTTGACTGCCCTCTCTATACTCCCCGCCATAAGCAAATGACTTATTCCTTGCGGCTTGAAGAAGTAATCTGTCAACCAATGCCTGCTTAAAGTCAAGTACTCACAAATTTCTTTTTTCTCTTTTCATTATTAATTTGATCACACCGTCTATTCTTCAGTATTCTTTGTTTTTTATTGTCCTCTTACCTATACTGTTTATCGCCCATGCTTCACTGCCATGTAATGCTAAACTCCAAATAAGAAACAAAGATTCTAGCACTTAGACTTATATTAGGCCCTAACAATTTGTTTAAGAAACGCTTTTTTCCTATGGCCACTTTGTACACACATCAAAAAAAGTTCGCATCACCTCTGTTGTGAGAGTTCCGGAACCTGTACAGAATATCATTTCCGTCCTTTTTATTGCTCATAAAAACCACACATTTCATGTTGTACCATCATACAGCGAGACCTTCAGAGGTGGTGGTCCAGATTGCTGTACACACCGGTACCTCTAATACCCAGTAGCACGTTCTCTTGCACTGATGCACGCCTTTATTCGTCGTGGCATACTATCCGCAAGTTCATCAAGGCATTATTGGTCCAGGTTGTCCCACTCCTCAACGGCGATTCGATGTAGATCCCTCAGAGTGGTTGGTGGGTCACGTCGTCCATAAACAGCCCTTTTCGATCTATCTCAGGCATGTTCGATAGGCGTCATGTCTGGAGAACGTGCTGGCCACTCTAGTCGCTCATGTCGTTATCCTGAAGGAAGTCATTCACAAGATGTGCACGATGGGGGCGCGAATTGTCGTCCATGAACACGAATGCCTTCCCAATATGCTGCGATATGGTTGCAATATCGGTCGGAGGATGGCATTCACTTATAATACAGCCGTCACGGCGCCTTCCACGACCACCAGCGGCGTACGTCGGCCCCATATAATGCCACCCCAAAACAGCATGGAACCTCCACCTTTGCACTCGCTGGACACTGTGTCTGAGGCGTTCAACCTGACCGGGTTTTCTGGTTAAAGGAATATGCGACATCAATTGGTGAAGAGAATGTGATGCCAATCCTGAGTGATCCATTCATCATGTTGTTGGGCCCATCTGTACCGCGCTGCATGTCGTCGTGGTTTGCAAAGATGGATCTCGCCATTGACGTCGGATGTGAAGTTGCGCATCATTTATCCTGTTGCATACAGTGTGAGTCGTAAACGACGTCCTATGGCTGCAGGAAAAGGATTATTCAACATGGTGGCGTTGCTGTCAGGTTTCCTCCGAGGTAACGGTCACCCACTGCAGTAGTAGCCCTTGGACGGCCTGAGCGAGGCATGTCATCGACAGTTCCTGTCTCTCTGTATCTCCTCCATGTCCGAACAACATGGCTTTGGTTCACTCTGAGACGCCTGGACACTTCCCTTGTTGAGAGACCTTCCTGGCACATAGTAACAATGCGGGCGCGATGGAACCGCGGTATTGACCACTTGGGCATGGTTGAACTACAGACAACACGAGCAGTGTACCTCTTTCCTGGTGGAATGACTGGAAGTGATCTGCTGTCGGACCCCCTCCGTCTAATAGGTGCTGCTCATGCATGTTTGTTTACATCTTTGGGCGGGTTTAGTGACATCTCTGAACAGTCAAAGGGCCGCGTCTGTGATACAATATCCACAGTCAACGTATATCTTCAGGAGTTCTGGGCACCGGGGTGATGCAAAACCTTTTTTGATATGTGTATTTTACTCTCTATTTCGACTATCAGTTTAGCTACTCAAATAGTAAAATCAGTCTCCTACTTGTAACACCTCATTTCCTAACCTAATTCCCTCGGCTACTCCTGACTCAATTCGCATGCATTCCATTACTCGTACTTTACTTTTGTTGATGTTCATTGTATCTCTTTTCAATATACTAACCATTTGTTTCCAAAGCCTTTGATGTCTCTGACAGCAGTAGAATGTTATCGGCAGACCTTAAAGTTTTTATTTCTTGTCCCCGAACTAAAATTTCTCCCTCAGATTTGTCTATAGTTTCTCTCATCGCTGCTCAATACACCGATTGAATAACATGGAAGTAGGTTACAACTCTGTTTCACTATCTTCTGTATTTTTCATGTTTTAGTGTTACTGTCACCGCTGCACTCTGGTTTGTGTACAAGTTTCGAATAATCACTCACCTCTTATAGTTTATTCCTGGTAACCTCAGAATTCCAAAAAAATATATATTAGTTAACATTCTACAAAGTTTTCTCTAATTCTACAATAGTCTGCATTCAGTCTGTCTTCTAAGATAAGTCGTGCTGTCAATGGAGCTTTGCATGTTCCTGCATTTCTTCAGAACCCAAACTGATCTCCTCCGAGACTGGCTTCTACTGGTCTTTCCGCTCTTCTTCAAATAATACGGGTTAGTTTTCCGCGTGTCATACATAATAAATGGAGCATTCTGTAACATTCACAACTGTCAGCACTTCCTTCTTGTAGACTCAATGTATTTCTTCTGTCTCATGTATCCTGAATACAAGGTGTAATAGTTTTATTGTGATTGGTACTCCCAAAGACCTCACCAGCTGTGAAACATCATCATTTCCTCCTGGTGCTTTGGTTCGACCTGGGTCTTACAGTACTTTGTCAGGTACTTCCTGCATTATCATATCTTCCATCTCATATTTATCCACTTCGTCTTCCGCTTCCTTAATATTGCTTTCAAGGTTTTTCCATTTTCGCCAGTCGCCTGTAACCTTCACTGGCCCAAAAAAAGTCTCAGAGCAGCATTCTCGAATTTCCGGAGTTTTCTGTGTTACAGTCCTGTAGATCCTAATCTTCATGGATCTTGATAGAAGCCAGGACGAGGAGGTTTCCAAGTAAAAAACTTAACTTGTCTCCGGCTTGAATTATTGCCATTATCTCTTAGTCCGTCTTGACCTTTTACTAAGTGCATCGAGACACTTCAACACATTTATCCTTTCAGAGATTTTACAATCCACATTTAAAGGTCTTTCATCGCTGTCTCTGCTCAGTAAGAGGTTTTTTGTTTTATCCATATTAGTCTTCATGGCTGCTCTCACTGCCTCTTCGATTGACACACCTACTTTCCGAACCATATCTTGCTCATTCTCTGCTATTTAAACAAAATCATCTTCATAGGATTGTTGATCCTTCTACCCAGTTATCGCCAGGCTTGTTATATTTCTCAGAGCTCTTTCCAGATCCAGACTGTACACAAGGGGGAGAGGTAGTCTCCCTACTGCACACTCTGTCACTTCTGTGGCATCTTTCAGAGCATTTCCGCCTTTCATATTGCCTCTTGTACGCGTGCTTGTTTGTTTTATTAGTTTTCTGGGAACCTGCGCTCTTCCAGTTCCTTCCGTACTGCTATCCTGTTAAGAACATCAGTATGGTTCTTGGAAGTCTACAAAAATACAGTAAACACCTCTGGCAAATTCTCAGAGTATGCCTTCCTATACGCAGTTACTCTGCGGTTTATTTTTCCTTTCATGAACCCTACTTGCTGGAATGCAAAACGCCTAATCTTGATTGGAAAAGTAAAACCGGTTGTGAATAAAGAAGTATCTATGAGCAGTCTTCGCTCTCGAAATACACTCCTGGAAATGGAAAAAAGAACACATTGACACCGGTGTGTCAGACCCACCATACTTGCTCCGGACACTGCGAGAGGGCTGTACAAGCAATGATCACACGCACGGCACAGCGGACACACCAGGAACCGCGGTGTTGGCCGTCGAATGGCGCTAGCTGCGCAGCATTTGTGCACCGCCGCCGTCAGTGTCAGCCAGTTTGCCGTGGCATACGGAGCTCCATCGCAGTCTTTAACACTGGTAGCATGCCGCGACAGCGTGGACGTGAACCGTATGTGCAGTTGACGGACTTTGAGCGGGGGCGTATAGTGGGCATGCGGGAGGCCGGGTGGACGTACCGCCGAATTGCTCAACACGTGGGGCGTGAGGTCTCCACAGTACATCGATGTTGTCGCCAGTGGTCGGCGGAAGGTCCACGTGCCCGTCGACCTGGGACCGGACCGCAGCGACGCACGGATGCACGCCAAGACCGTAGGATCCTACGCAGTGCCGTAGGGGACCGCACCGCCACTTCCCAGCAAATTAGGGACACTGTTGCTCCTGGGGTATCGGCGAGGACCATTCGCAACCGTCTCCATGAAGCTGGGCTACGGTCCCGCACACCGTTAGGCCGTCTTCCGCTCACGCCCCAACATCGTGCAGCTCGCCTCCAGTGGTGTCGCGACAGGCGTGAATGGAGGGACGAATGGAGAGGTGTCGTCTTCAGCGATGAGAGTCACTTCTGCCTTGGTGCCAATGATGGTCGTATGCGTGTTTGGCGCCGTGCAGGTGAGCGCCACAATCAGGACTGCATACGACCGAGGCACACAGGGCCAACACCCGGCATCATGGTGTGGGGAGCGATCTCCTACACTGGCCGTACACCACTGGTGATCGTCGAGGGGACACTGAATAGTGCACGGTACATCCAAACCGTCATCGAACCCATCGTTCTACCATTCCTAGACCGGCAAGGGAACTTGCTGTTCCAACAGGACAATGCACGTCCGCATGTATCCCGTGCCACCCAACGTGCTCTAGAAGGTGTAAGTCAACTACCCTGGCCAGCAAGATCTCCGGATCTGTCCCCCATTGAGCATGTTTGGGACTGGATGAAGCGTCGTCTCACGCGGTCTGCACGTCCAGCACGAACGCTGCTCCAACTGAGGCGCCAGGTGGAAATAGCATGGCAAGCCGTTCCACAGGACTACATCCAGCATCTCTACGATCGTCTCCATGGGAGAATAGCAGCCTGCATTGCTGCGAAAGGTGGATATACACTGTACTAGTGCCGACATTGTGCATGCTCTGTTGCCTGTGTCTATGTGCCTGTGGTTCTGTCATTGTGATCATGTGATGTATCTGACCCCAGGAATGTGTCAATAAAGTTTCCCCTTCCTGGGACAATGAATTCACGGTGTTCTTATTTCAATTTCCAGGAGTGTATGTCGTGTTTTTTCTTGTCTGAAACCTCCTTTTGTCTCCAGGTCTCTGTGTTTCATGGACCTTAAGAACAAGTATTTCTTAAGATTAGATCGATATACAAATTGCATGTATTAGTGGTGATAGTTGGCAACTTTGAGGAAAGATATAATTAAATTTTTCTTGAGACATATGTCTCAGGGAAAATGTAATTATGGCAGATCTATAGATCACCTACATCTGAGATACAGACAGGATTGCCCCATTACGTCCAAAGCTGAGGTGGTATTGCAATACCGGAAAGCCTCGGAAATACTGACGATTTAAGAAGGGGAGAAATAAGCTGAAGTCCGTGCAGATGTTTTACCTATACCGCTACAGTCGTGTAATGGCCAGCACTCCTGTTTCGCATACAAGGAGACTCGGGTTCAAGTCCCGGCCGTGGCATGAATTTTAATTCATTTCTTCAGCTTTCATCATTAGAGGAAACGGTTCGTCAACGATCAATAGCTGTGATAGTCGCTGTATCGATACTGTCGGTGGACGGAAATGGCCGTGAGGCGGTGTGTTTGTGTGTGTACTCAGTTGCATCCGAGTGGCTTGCAGCTGCTGTGAGGCAAACACGATGCCTTGGCAGAAAACTGCCGCGTGCCGCTGACGAGCAGCAGGAGTCTGTCTCCCTACATTTCTGAAAGACGCTCCACATTGTACCAGTGTATCGATTAACAACCAAGATGCGGTCGTACGGACTGTTTTCATAGGTAAGTGACTGCCTCTATGTCTACATCTACGAGGCTTATTCGGAACGTAAGATCCGACGGATCGCGGATTGGAAACTGTACTCAAAATAAAAGAAAGCTTTATTTACAACAGTTAGCTACACCTTTCAGCTACTTCTCTACAATGTCGCCGCTCCAGCTTAGACATCTGTCGTAGCATTGCGCCAACTTTCCAATAGCCCCCCACCAGTTCATTATGCTTATCTGAAGCTCGTTGTCTGTGCCAAAATGTTGTCTTCACAGCCAGCGGTTGATGTGAGCAGAGATGAAAAGCGGGGGGAGCCAAGTCTGAGCTGTACGTTGGTGGACGATCAGACAATTCCCATCGAAAATGCTGCAGCAGCATTTTCGTTTCCCCTGTGGGGTGCGGCCGAGTATTGTCATGAAGAAGGAAATGCACGGCAGTTACGTTATGTGGCCTGCATGAAATCAGGCGAAGCCACTCAATAGAACTTCTCACTTGGCGGGAGACACTATCTTTTAGGCATCTATATGTGCTCGCTGTGCGCTCAGTACCGAAAAGAGCGACGTGACGAGATCGACGGGGATACTAGAGACACTATCCAACACATCTATGCGAAGCATCAACTGATTTTCATAGTAGTTTCCATTTCGCGACCGATCGGACCTTACCCTTTCCGATTAGCCCTCGTACATCTACATCCTCTCAAAACCAATGTGAAGTGCATCAGATGGGGTACTTCCCAGTGTAAAAACTATTAGGGGTTCTTCCTGTTCCATTCATGTTTCGAACGCGTGAAGAATGATTGCTTAAACGCCTCTGAGCGACCTGTAATACTTTTAATCTCGTTTTCTCGACCCCTAGGGGAGTGAAAAGCAGTGGGTTGTCCTGTATTCCTGATTCTTGCTTAATACTGTTTCTTAAAACTTTGTATGTAGGCTTTCGCGGAAGAGTTTGCGTCTTCCTGCTAGCAGTTACTGTTCCAGTTTCTCCAGTATTTCCGGGACGTTCTGCCTTGGATCAGACAAACTTCTGACTTTTGGTTTTATGCTTCTCCGTATACGTTCGCTATGCCCTCTTAGTTCCACATACACTTGAGAAATATCCTACGATGGGTCGCACAAGTGATTTGTATGCAATCTGCTCTGTAGATTGATTGCATTTCCCTAGTGCTGCACTAATGAACCAAGTCTGCCACTTGCTTTGCTTACGTCTGAGCCTACTTGATCATTCAGTTTCATACACTAGAAATTCCTACACTTACGTATTTGTACCTGTTGACTGATTTCAGTTGTGACTCTTTGATACTGTAGTCGTTACTAAGGGCACAGTTTTACGAGGGTTGTTCAATAAATAATACAACACATCCTTTCCTCGGCTTGTTGTGGTTGAAAAATACGGAATTTTTTGTGGGACATCGCGGAATAATCCCTCTTCAGCCCCTATAGTTCCATGAAGTTCCGATAGGTGGCGGTTCCGCGCGTAACCTTCAAAATGGGGTCTGTAATGGAGGTGCGTTCCAGGCAGAGAGCTTCATTGAGTTACTTTTGGCGGAGGATCAGAACATTCCAAATATTCATAGGCGCTTCCAGAGTGTCTATGGAGTCCTGGCAGTGAACAAAAGCACGATGAGTCGTTGGACGAGGTATCTGTCATCGTCGAAACAACGTGGCGCAAACCTGTCCGATCTGTGGCGTGCCGGCCGGCAGCAAACAGCTGCGACTCTTGCACTGCTGGAACGTGCGGACACTCTCATTCGAGGTGATCGACGGATCACAATCAAACACCTCACTGCGACGTCTCTGGTGGTAGTGCTGACAGATTCATCTATCAGTTGGGTTAGTTAAAGGAGTGTGCCCACTGGGTTCGTCGGCGCCTAACAGAAGAGCATAAAGAGCAACGAAGGACCACCTGTACGGAGTTCCCTGCACGTTGCAATGATCGTGACAATTTTGTGGTGAACGTCATCATAGACGACGAAATATGGGTCCATCACATTGAACCGGAAACAAAACGACAATTCATGGAGTGGCGCCACACAACCTCTCCATCGAAGAAAAAAGTCAAGGCGACGGTTTTCTGGGACTCTGAAGGGGTTATTCTGTTTGATGTCCTCCTTCTAGGTGCAACGATCAATTCGGAAGGTATTATTCTATCCTGAGATACTGACAAAACAACTGTTTTTCTTGGATGAAATTCGCAGCGGAGTGTGCACTGATATGAAACTTCCTAGCAGACTACAACTGTGTGCCGGACCGAGACTCGAACTTGGGACCTTTGCCTTTCGCGAGCAAGTGCTCTACTGACTGAGGTACCCAAACATGAATCACGACATGTCCTCACAGCTTTAATTCCTCCAGTTCATCATCTCCTACCTTCCAGACAGAAGCTTTCCTGCGAACCTTGCAGAACTAGCACTCTGGGAAGACAGGATATTGCGGAGACATGGCTTTGCCACAGTGAAGTTTGGAAGGCAGGAGATGAGGTACTGGTTTAACGCCGGCCGGGGTGGCCGAGCGGTTCTAGGCGCTACAGTCTGGAACCGCGCGACCGATACGGTCGCAGGTTCGAATCCTGCCTCGGGCATGGATGTGTGTGATGTCCTTAGGTTAGTTCGGTTTAAGTAGTTCTAAGTTCTAGGGGACCTCAGCAGTTAAGTCCCATAGTGCTCAGAGCCATTTGCACTGGTTTAACAAAAGCTGTGAGGACGGGTCTTGAACCGTGCTTGGGTAGCTTAGTCGGTAGAGCACTTCCCAGCGAAAGGCAAAGGTCACGAGTTCGAGTCTCGGTCCGGCACACAGCTTTAGTCTGCCAGGAAAGTTTCAACTCTTTTCTGCCTTGTCCAAACTATACACCGGATCTCACTGCTTCCGACTGCCACGTGTTTAGCCCAATGAAGGACGCATCAGTACTTGGATGATAAGAGGTTATTGATGCAGTAAGACGTTGGCTCTGACATCGACCGGTAGAATGGTACTATGTGGACATACAGGTCCTCCCAGTGAAGTAGCTTAAGGCCAGCAAATTGAACGGAGATTATGTTGGAAAATAAGATTTATAGCCAAAACATTGGGGAATCGTTATTAAAAACAAACTACTTTCAGAAAATATGTGTTGCACTGCTCATTTAACGCCCCTTGCACATTTCTGAACATTTAAAGTTGCCATTTTTTTGCAGCGCTTTGAAGTCTTATCAAGATCTGATAGAAAATTTGCACAGCTTCTTTCAGTTCTTCATTATAGCCGTGCACAATTTTACATTAGAGAATTTTTTACTAATAGACAGCGAACATCCAGAACGTTCAACAGAAGTGAAAGAAAGATTGGGTGTGCCACAAGAAAGCGTATTAGGTCTGACCTGTCCGCTGTTTCAATATAAAATCTAAAAAGCGTCATAATCTCTTTGCCTGTAGCTTGGCGACCGCTTGCCTTATGCCCCGTAAGGGGGGTGCACGGTCTCTGCCAGGCCGACATAACGGTGGTCCGCATGAACTCCCTGTCATTGGTTGACTGAAGGATGGCCGTACAAGGAGAAGTTCTGGAAGTTATGTGGGACGTGGGCGGTATGAGCAGTCGCCGAAACTGGATATCATTTTGAGCAAGAGGGAGAGAGAGAGAGAGAGAGAGAGAGAGAGAGAGCTTACATGCCCAAGAAGCACGTTACTCGCATTTGGTGGAAGGCAGCTGTCGAGGTGGGTCCGTTATGTGTCCACAAAAATCGTGGACGAACTGGAATGGCTGTGCCGCAAGGATGTGTTTGATGAGCATCTTATGTGTAGACTGTAGGGGCTGCAATTTGGAGTTGTGCGTTGTGTCGCAGGCTTCTTTACACTACGTGCTTTGGGTCTGAGTTGACCCCGGTTTATTTAAAGAGTTTACCGGTTGGACTAACATTGCTAAAATTCTTTATGCCACTGTTACTTCTGTCTATCAGGTTTGAGCCTGGTTTGTAATTTATGGAGCCGGCCGCTGTGTCCGAGCAGTTCTAGGCGCTTCAGTCCGGAACCGCGCTGCTGCTACGGTCGCAGGTTCAAATCCTGCCTCGGGCATGGATGTGTGTGATGTCCTTAGGTTAGTTAGTTTTAAGTAGTTCTAAGTCTCGGGGACTGATGACCTCAGATATTAAGTCCCATAGCGCTTAGAGCCATTTTTTTGTACTTTATTAAATTATTTTCCTGGCTTTGTGTAATTTGTTTTAGTGGAGAGGATAATTTTTGCTGCTGATTGTTTTAAGTGCAGCCTTGAGGGCGTTCTTCTTTAAATTTTATCTGTACTCTCTTTTATAAAACTGACCTGAATCGTTTCCATTCTACGCAAAGAGTTCAAGTAATACTTCTCTGACTTAGGTAAAGCTTGTATTTCACTTTATTTTATAATAGCCCTTTGGGGGTTTTGATTTACGAGTCCTTTTATGGGTTTATTAAAATTTTGTGATGATTTATGTGTTTTTCTTTGGAACATGTGCTAACTGGAATCTTTTCTGTCTATTCAATAAATGGTTGGACTTAATACTGTAGTTTACTGAAATGACTTTGACAGAAGCACTGTGCCATGACATGGTTTAAAAAAGCAACAGAAAGTTTTTTTCTTCATTACTTGGCATTGCAAAATTTCGTATGTTAAAAATTACAGCTCGTTAAATGAAGTCTTTTTCCGGCTGACGTGTTTATTTCTGTGTAACCCAGTTGACGTGTATGTTCTTGTGCCCTGGTACCTTATTACTCGCACCATCTAGCTTTCTAAAGTATTTTAAGGTCTCTTAATGTAATCTATATGCACAAACGAATTTATCAGATAGAATCAACAACAGTTTACTCATTGTAGGGCCTGCAGCATAATGTATGTCACAGTATGACATTAATACAAAAGTAATTCCAGTTAGCTGCTGAAATATTTATTTATTCTCTATCATGGGTCTGTTTCGACGTTACTGCCATTTTTAGAACAACCTGCAATTAATACGAATAGCATAGATATCGTCTGCTTCGTGGTAGTTTAAGTAAAAGATGTTTTACTACTTGATTTACGTCTAGGTTTCCTTGCGTGCATACGTAATGCATATTTGTATGGTCTTTTTTTGCTTTCTTTATGTAGTGTGAAACGTTTGTATTCTGACCGTTGGTTTGAAGTTTGATAACCACTTGACGTGCTTCAAAGATGCTGTATGTTTCCATTTATGTATGTTCATCATAGATGATGTTTAGTTTGTCGTTTGTAATCGTTACGTGTGTAATCTTTAGGTTTTGATTCTACATGGTGTATCGTTTTAGAAGGTCAGCAATTTTAGGTCTGTTAAACTTCGCTGTTGATTTGCCATGCGTAAGTAAATTTCAGTTTCTTCTAGAATATTTATGGTGACTCTCTTCGGAATTTTGTGTAATATTTGGAGCTCAGATTCTATTTTTTCTGCTTTGTGGCTCTGAGCACTATGGGACTTAACTTCTGAGGTAATCAGTCCCCTAGAACTTACAACTACTTAAACCTAACTAACCTAAGGACATCACACATATCCATGCCCGAGGCAGGATTCGAACCTGCGACCGTAGCGGTCGCGCGGTTCCAGACTGTAGCGCCTATAACCGCTCGGCCACCCCGGCCGGCCTGCTTTGTGGTTTCCTATCTTGAAATGTGGGAAAAAGTGAGACCGGTTGTGATCTGAATCTCTTGTGTGTTCTCTGTCACTGACGACGAATTTTTTCCCATTTGTCCTATGGAAAATGTCGCAGTTGATTTCATATAATCCTGTATATGAGTAGTGTGATATGGTAGCTTTTCCTGATCTAATTCTTGTGTTTAAACCATTCGTTGTTCGGCATGCTAATTTAATTGTCGTATTTTTTAACGTGGCATTTATTTTATTCGAAATTTTACCCCTGCAGATGGACATACAGTCAGATACCTCATTAAAATTGTCTCCATCAGGATTTGAGCCGCCATAAATGCGAAGTATGGCCATATCTCACGTTAACGTCCACTAACAGACGTCCGGATATTTTTATCAGATAATATGTTTGCCAGGAAATATCACGCATGGTGAAATGCACGGTGCGCTGCGGGTTGCAGCCGTTGCTCCCTGCAGGCGCCCCCCTAGACACAGCTGCTATTACGAAAAGTTAATTTGTTCGTGTCTCAATGGGGAGAGCTATGCAAGTGTCTAGCAGGAAGTTTCCACTTAGTCTAGTTCCCACTTGAGTACAGTTAATTATTAACGCAGAAAACATGTAAGCGTGAGAGTCAGTCTGGAGTCATTGTTTGCAGATGTTAATTTATATTGCGATACATATCTTGAGTGTATGAGGTTTGAAAGCAAGTGTCTGTAGGGAAATTACGTAGTACTTGAAAACAACAAAGCCACCAGTCACTTTGGAATTACAAATGCGTTTCTGAGTCTTACGTTTTAATCTAAACTGTCCGTTGCCTGCTGTGTTACTTCCGACAGAGCACAAAGTTTTCCCGTTTCGTGTGGTTATAATAAACATGCACGTTTTAGAAATTCAGTGAACTAAATTGCATTTTTCCGAAAGAACTCTGGAAACAGAACGCAGCACCGACAAATCATTATTTTCAATGTGTTTCTTCATTACCGAGAGGGCCTACAATATTTGTGAAAGATAACATAGTTGTTAATTACATTGTGTAGAAAGAAGAAGAAAGCTTTGTATTGTTTTTCTTACATTTGTTAAGAATGTTAGATAATTGTTGAAAATTATGTTTACGTTGAAAATCTTTCTGCTCCTTCTTCTTCCACAGCGTTTATCCCTCAGTGCAGCGGGTTCCGTCGTTCTGCAACTCTGCCTACATTTGGCACGATTTTGCGCTTCTTGGTCATTGTGGTAGCCCGCTACCTCGAGGTCTATGTGGAAGGTATCCAGGCAATGTTGCCTCGGTCTCTCTATATGTCGCATACCGTTGACTTTCAACGAAAGCTCGTAGTTTGGTACTGTGTTTCTTGATCTGCTCGTTGTACTTGCTCATACTACTGTAGATAACTTTCCCTTATCTTTTAACTGCAGTGATTATAGATATATAACGCCCGGCGGATTAATGTTGAGGTCCGGTGTGCTGGCCAGCCTGTGGATGGTTTTTAAGGCGGTTTTCCATCTGCGTCGGCGAATGTGGGCTGGTTCCCTTTACTCCGCCTCAGTTACACTATGTTGGCGATAGATGCGCAAACACTTTCTCCACGTATGCGTACACCATAATTACTCTACCACGCAAACATTTGGGCCTACACTCGTCTGGTATGAGACGTTCCCGGCCGTGTCCACTGGGGGCCGAACCGCTCTATAACGCTGGGTTCGGTGTGGAGTGGCGTTGGGGTGGGTGGACTGCTGTGGCCTGTTGTGTGGTTGTGGACCACTTCGTGCTACGGCGGGACGAAGCCTCTACGTCGTTTCTGGATCCCTGGTTCAACACCCACACACACCCACACACACCTACACACACACACCCACACCCACACCCACACAACACACACACACACACACACACACACACACACACACACACACACACACACACACACACACACACACACACAAGAACCACCAAAAAATAATTAATTTAGAGCAATGAATGTTCGTGCATACATTTGTATTGGTAACATGTTTAAGTTATTCACATTGCAAGTTCACAGGTTAATGTAAGCGCGAGATAAGCCATTTGCAAATGTGAAACGTTGGCACATTAATGACCAGTGTAACCGCCAGACCGTTGAATACAGGTATGCAAACGTGCTTGCATTGTGTTGTGCAGGTGCCGGATGTAAGTTAGTGGGATGGAGTTCCACGCCTGTTACTCTCGGTCGGTCAGTACATGGACGTTTAATGCTGTTTGTGCATGATGCTGCAGTTGTTGTCCGATGATGCCCCATATTATCTCGACTGGAGACAGATTTGGTGATCGATACGCTTTAAAACTTGTTGAGTTGCAACAGCGTTATGTGGCCGAGCGTTATCCTGTTGGAAAACACCCCCTGGAATATTGGTCGTGTATGCAAGGACAACAGGTAGAAAACTTTGCAGTCAGGATGCGTGGGACAACCACGAGAATGCTCCTCTTGTCATACGAAGTCGCACCAGAAACGTAACCCCAGGTGTAGGTCCAGTGTGTCTGGTACGCAGACAGTGTGGTTGCAGGCCCTTAGCTGGCCTCCTTCCAACCAACACACGGCCATCACTAGCATCGAGGAAGAAGCAGCTTTCATCAGAAAAAGAAAACACAACAGTCCTCCACGTTGCCCTCTAATGAGCTCTCGCTTGACACCACAGAAGCCGCAAAGGCGGTAGTTTGAGGTCAGTGGCATGCACGCTGTAGTACGTCTGGTTCCGAGCTGTCCTTGAAGTAACCTATTTGTAACAGTTCGTTGTGTCAGCGTGGCGCCAACTTCCGTTCACATTGCCGCTGCAGATGCAGTACGATGCGCCAGAGCCATTCGCCGAACACGATGGTCTTTTCTGTCGGTAGTGCCAAGTGTCTGTCCGTAGCCCTGTCATCTTGCGAATGTACATTCTCGTGACCACTGCCGCCGGCAATCATGTACAGTGACTATATTCCTGCCAAAGATTTCTGCAGTATCGAAGAAGAAACATCCAGCTTCTCGTAGTCCTATTACATAACCTAATTCAATTTGAGGAAGGTGTTGATAATGGTGTCTTTGTCGCCTTAACGGTATTCTTGACTAACGCCAACACACCACGTTCAGTCTAAAAGGTAACTAACGCTCACGACAGTATGTATTTGAGGCAAACCTGATTTGCACCCTCGCAGTGGTGCCACTAGCGCCGCTCTTATGCGACTGGTACGAAATTTGAATAGACGTTATGTTTCAGATGTAGAAACCCGCCTACCAAATTTCGTTCACAACTGTTTCTTGGTGTTGCGATTCGTTTTCCGTCGGTGTGTTGCTCGTAGAATCCGACAAGCACATTTTCCGTGTTGCTGAGGCAGGTATTTGCAATTTCGGTTTTACAACATGAAGTTAGCGTCAGCACAAATAAATAGCCTAGAGATGACGATTATGCAGATTGATAATGCCAGTTCTGGTAAAGGTTGCTTCGTCGATAAAGAGGACTGATAACAGGAATTCCATAATTGTGATGGTCTGATGCAAAATTCATAGACAAAATCCTTCCCGTGGAGGGAAATCAGCTGCTGATAATACTTGTACTCGTTGCAGCTGATAGGGATAGTAGCATTTGTCACGCACAGAATACACTTGCCTGGATCTTGTACTAGGATTCTCCTCAGTACCCCGTAGAACCCGGTCCTACAAATCTGGTGTCCGCACAGACAGCCTCCTCCCTGCACGTCCGTCTGTCCTAAAGGACCCATGATCACGCAGACGCCCAAAACGTGCTGGAAATGTTGCGCGGTGTGGTTGGTGTCTCTGAGGGTACCTGTTTTGGTACAGCCGTGCTGCCTCTCGACCGTTTCCATCTGCCGTCTCGGCTTGTTCACGACAAGAACACCGGACCATTCTGCTGCTTACAGTACGCTACGTCAATCACAGAGCCTGCAACACACAAGGAACACACGGGACGTGGTCAGAGAAACTTTCATTCGTCAGCGACGGGTGCAACGATGCATTTTTGAACACATGTTCATAGGACCTTTCTTCACTCAGTAATCTGTCCCTGCAGTTTGTCGGTTTTATCAATGTTCACCCTGTACAAGAACATAAACTCAATTTTATCAGAAGCGGTTGAGAGTTCGGTCTTCGTATGTTGAAACCCTATTCGTGCCCTACAAATCTTGTCAATACGAATCAGATCGGCGAGAGGAAGTTCGTACCGTCGTTTTGCACGTCTGCTGGAGTACTGGTTATTATTCATGTTTTACTGTTCTTGTTAATACATATCCATAAAACGAATAACGCGCCAGGTTAATTTTTGAACGCTCTATCGAATGGGGACTTTAAGTTGCACTTTAAAAGCAATTTTGTTTGCAACTCTAAAGAAAGACTCTTTCCGTCTACACTCTACGTTGCATGAAAGATATGATGAGCAGTATTTCTTTGGGGTGACTCTGGCTACATACTGTAAAAACTAAATTTCCAGATATATGCCGAAACATCAGGGAAAATGCGACTGTCGACTCTTAGGACTTGTTGAGTACCTTAAGCCTCATTTTTATGTCATAGAAACAGCCGTGTATCCATTGTATGTTTCTGTGTTTTCATCACATCTTTTATAGAATTTCCTCTGCTTATAGTCTACTAGCTGCTGCAATATAGTGCGCAAATGGTTCGGTCTGCAAACACGTCTGCAAATAATCTGTTGTAAAAGGAACGTGTAGATCGTTCGTTGCAGAATACAGCGTAATTATGTATGGTAGAATTTTGACTGAACTCTGGCTTGTTGGTCTGGCAGACAACAATGTCTTAAGACTCTTTTCTTTCTGGAGTAGTTCAGCACTGAGGAAGTGAGAACGATAAGGTGAAAGCGTAGTGCACTCTCGTTGTATACCACGTGAGAAATTCTTACAGTGTGTTTGTGGTGGAGACAGAGTTCTGTTGTGATGTTTGTACGTATTCCAGACGCTATTGTCAGAATGAAAGAGACACGTCAGAGTTGCTAATGATGGTGATTATCGAAAAAGTGATGGTATTCTAGAAAAGGCAGCGTTAATGACCTGATCGCGTGCATCCGCCGTGAAAGTGTATCAAAAGTGACGAGGGTGGAATAATGGCACCATTGTGAATAACACAACAATAGTCACAGAAACTGCTGAAGATCACGTACTGCTAACGACAGGCCTGTGAATCACGACCTTCGATGTCGTGTGAAGGTAAACGAAACGCTTCAATGGAACTGCTCAGCATCTAAACGAACCAGAGGGCAAACAGACTCATGCCTGCCTAGAGATTACAGCTCATGGTCCTGAGGGAAATGTACTGAGACCCTTTCTGTTCATGTAATAATTACTCGCCCGGGAGACAAATTAATTAGAACCTCAAGCCTTTTTTGCATTTGATTCAGTTATTTACAATGAGGTATTGTCCGAAAAACTACATAAATATTCAGTCCGATCTCGGTAAGACTGAAAAGGCACTTAAAGATTGGCTGTTCTAATGTTCAGAAATGAAAACATGTTCAATTCACAAAACGAAAAAGCGTAGTACTGTACCCTATGATTACAACATCAGTGAGCCACAATTGGAATCAGTCAACGCATACAAATAGCTGGGTACAACAATTCGTAGGAATATCAAATGGAACTATTGCGTATGTTCAGTGGCAGGTAAAACATGTGCCAGATTTCGGTTCATACTGAAGAAAACCAGTCGTTCTACAAACGAGACTGGTTATAAAACACTCCTGCGACCCAGTCTACAACACTGCAACCGTACCGGACAGGTCTAACACGGAATATTGAAAGTGTACAGAGAAGGGCAATACAAACTGTCACAAGTTTCTCTGACCCACGCTATGGCGTCACTGAGAGCCTGAAAGAACTGCATTTGCAGACGATTATTACTAGGCGCAAACCATCCTTGAAAAAACCTATTTACCAAGTTTCAAGAGGGGTATTAAGTCAGGAATAACGAAGCCGCCTGCATATCAGTCACTTAGGGACAACGAAGACAAGACAAATTACAGAGCACAGGGATGCATGTAAATAGTGTTGCTCTCTGTGCAGTATCCACTGCCATGCACTTGACAGTGTTTTGCAGAGAATGGATGCAGATGTAGTATGGAATTCCAAAGGAGAATGAGTAAGGAAATTAACCATAGGGTTTGTTAATTTTATGTTCTAAACAAGGTCATCACCCATCTGTCTCTCCACCTCCTCCTCACCCCCTGTCACCCCTTTCCCCTCTCTACATTCATTTCCTGCTTCTCTCTCTGTCAGTTTTCTCAGCTCCCTTTCTCTAACTTCGAGACTGGTTTATTGTTGTTGTGAGGGAAATCTCGATTGCGAACGGAAATCGTTTGAAATAAATTTGTAAACCGGTTGGGATCATTGATGTGCAGGGTGTAATAGAGACCGCTCCTGCTGCTGGATGTGTGTTGACAGTAACTTTAGTGTCACTATTTCACATTGGTTTAATCTGCAAATGGGTGGGATTACAAAGTTTCGGAGGATTCAGATTCTGTCGTAAAGTTTTAATCTTATGCCTATAACCCGTAAATACATTTTTCCTGTTTTTTTTTCTTAAAATCGACTGCGAGTGTACAATTTCTATGCATATTACACGTGAGGAGAAGCAATATGTATGAGCGAAACATTTTGTCTAATGGTTTAAATGTATCCCTATCGTAGCTAAAACTGCGAGAAAGAAAACTAAATTGCACATTATTACAGCAAAGCATTGTTTTTCTCACAGTCGTTTTTAGCAGAAAACATGTACAACGTTGTTTAAAATTAAAGAGTGTATGCTCGTCAAATTGTGTATTAGAGAATCATGTAAAAATCTGAAGCTTGTCGGTCAAGAACTTTTCGAAGTTTCTGCTAACATCGTTTCTCCTTTACATAGTGTACATATATTTATATACCATACATATTAAAACAGATGTGCAGCCTACGTCCCTCCGAACGTTTATTACGCTGTCAATTAAGTATTTGAAGTAAATCTGTCTAGAACTTCTCGAAATTATGGATTACAGTGTTACACAACAATCGTTCCTATATAATCTTCTAATTCTTGACTTCTTGTAATAGGTAATTTGCCTTTTACAGTATTCCATCTCCTGTATGGCCTTCCCACATGCCGGCCGCTGTGGCCGAGCTGTTCTAAGTACTTCAGTTCGGAACCGCGCTGCTGCTACAGTCGCAGGTTCGAATCCTGCCTCGGGCATGGATGTGTGTGATGTCCTTAGATTAGTTGCTTTTAAGTAGTTCTAAGTCTAGGGGACTGACGACCTCAGATGTAAGTCCCATAGTGCTTAGAGCCATTTTAATCATTTGAACCTTCCCACATTTCTTCTTCCACCGCATTTATAATTGAGAGCCTTTGCTGGTAGTCTTTCTCCACCCATATACTCGTAATGTTCCTTCCATTGTCTGAAATTTTTCTTTAGTTTTTCGCTAAGGTTATATATCACTGGATCTTTCCTTATACCCTTATTTCTGTTTCGATCTTCCCTTGTACATCCTACCACTCTTCTTAGGAATATCATTTCTTGAGCCGGTATTCTAATTTCTTGATTGCTTCTTGTTGCCCAGGGTAGATTTCCATAAGTAAGAGTGGTACAGAAGGAATGATTTACCCAATTCAGTTATGTGACTTACGAACTGTGGCTGGTAAAGCTCATATTGCTGGCGGAACCATTAACAGTCTTACCTGCGATGGGATAGCACCCAACTCAAGTATTCAATAAACCTCTTTGTATTGTAGTATAGATTATACAGAACAGGCGATTAAATTTAGAAGTGCATCCCCGCAGTTGTCACGGAATGTTCTCCGACTTGCTGAGAGCTCGGCACGACATCTCTCAGTTGAGCATAGAGATGACGTGAGACTGCATTAAGCTTTGCTTTGTTTACATCAGGTGCTCATAACGACGCCCCTCTGTGGGAAGAGCAGCTAGACATCTTCTGAGTGCAGTGTAGGTCTCGGGGTCGAGGAAGACAGCCAACTATTCTGCCATCAAAAACACCTCGCAGATCTTTTACTGACCCTTGCATTTTCTTCCACAAAATAACAGTGGGTTTTCTCGTCAGTTGCCAATTCTCTTAACAAAGGTTACACTATACTGTTCGCATACCTACCTGGAAGTGTGATTTGGTGGAAAGAGGTCTGTCCAATAATTCGTGTCGTTGTAACTGCTCGCCACGTTCCTGTTTTTCACATCATGTAGAGGCTCTGGATATAGGTGATGACTTATGAAGATTGCCAGAGCTCGGTTCTGCGACCCGTCGTATTCCGGCAATTGCAACCACGCTCCACCAGAAGAAGATAAGAACATATCGGAATCAACTTCTCCATCGTTCACAGACTGCAGTACACAGCTGCAGTACATTGAGCAACAGTATCTGAATTAATCAGTCGTTTTTCTACCACTACGGGAGGGTGCTGTACCTGGGGGATAGTGTACCTAGGAACACATCATGTTTTTTCGCCGGTACTTTAGGCAATAGACTGATTTTTAGAATCATATGAAGTAATGCTTGCTAGAGACCACCATAAGCGGTTTCCGCATTTTGGTAGTTTTAGATGTCATCAGACGTGAGGTTGTTTTTTGTGCAGCATATGTGAATGTTTCGTGTTCTACACATTTTAGTGCTGTAAAATATGTTGATGCTATTTGGAATATACTATTAATTCTTCAGATACAGACTTTTATGGTGAGCAAAATATTATATATTTTTAGAACTATTTATATAACTTGTGGTAAAAAAATGGTTCAAATGGCTCTGAGCACTATGGGACTTAACTGCTGCGGTCATCAGTACCCTAGAACTTAGAACTACTTAAACCGAACTAATATAAGGACATCACACACATCCATACCCGAGGCAGGATTCGAACCTGCGACCGTAGTGGTCGCGCGATTCCAGACTGTAGTGCCTAGAACCGCACGGCCACTCCGGCCGGCTAACTTGTGGTCAGTAAGCCATACTTCGTTGGTCGTCCACTATTATGTACCTTGCAAGTACGAAGGTCTTTCACCATGGATCATGTGATACTTGAAAATGGTCTGTGTTTCTTTAATGTCTTAACATCCACCTATCTTGAAAAATGATAATTTCCGTTAGTTTCTGCTTCAACGTGTGTTTAACTTGCAACCGGTTTTTGATAATACTTCTTCTTAATTTGATTTTAATTACTGATTGTTGGTGTGTAGTAGTGTAATAATGTAGCTGATAGATTACGAAACACAGTACTGACAAGATTTTCTCGACTGAAACACGTTTACACTTCAGTCGAGTATTTGCCCCCAGCTGCATGACCATGTTGTACCTTGGAACATTTTTCCACATTTTGAAAATCTTAATTTACCAGAGTAATTTTTGCAATTTAAAAAAAAGGCTGCAGTACATGAAAAGGAATATCATGATTCTGAAACGGAATGAGAAAAATTAAACGTCTTACGCTATCCGCCTCGGCTATACTGCCACGCACAACAGACGTGTATTGCGGGCTTGCCGCCCCTCCTGGCGGTTGCGCGTCAACAGCTGACAACGACACAAATTGCCGAGCTGTTTACAGCCGAGCCTCGCATCGCCCGGCCTGTTTACGTTCTAGTCTCGCGCAGCCTGCACGGCGTCGGGCGGCGAGCATATCGCGGTAAACACGGCTGCAGCCGTATGCACCACTTTGTCACTGTCTACTGTGCTAAACTGTTTGAAATTCTGAAGACAGCCTGGATAAAATACGGGAAGTCAAAAGGTTATTTACAATTTTCATAGAAATCAGACTGTAGTTACAGGAGTCGAAGGACACGAAAGGGAGGCCATCGTTGAGAAGGGATTGAGGGAGGGTTGTAGCCTATTGCCGATGTTATTCATTCTGTACATTGGGAAAGTTGTAAAGCTTGGTTGGTTGGTTGATTCTGGGAGGACCAAAGAGCGAGGGTTATGGAAGGAAGTCGACTGTGCCATTTGAAAGAAACCATTCCGGCATTTGCCTTAAGCGATTTAGGGAAATCACGGAAAACTTAAATCAGGATGGCCGGACGCCTCGTCTCCCCGAATGTGAGTCCAGTGTGCTAACAGCTGTAAAGGAAATCAAGAATACATTTGGAAAGAGAGATAAAGTTTAGGGAGAATAAATAAAATCTTTGCTCTTAGCCAATGAGATTGTAGTTCTGTCAGAGACAGAAAGACTTGCAAGAGTAGTAGAATGGAATGGATAGTGTCTCGAAAAGAGGTTATGAAATGAACATCAATTAATGATAATGGAATGTAGTCGTTTAAATCAGGCTTGACTGAGACAACTGGAACAGGAAACGAGACATTAAAAGTAACACATGAATTTTGCCATTTGCGTAGGAAAGTAAATGATGATGACCGAGGTGCAAGAGATACAATTGCATCATGGCAACAATAGAAAAACAATCTCGAAAAAAAGGAATTCGTCAATTTAAATTTAAATGTTGAGAAGTCTTTTCTTAAGGCATCTGTCGGGAAGATAGCCTTGAAAAGTGGGCTATAAGTAGTTTAGACAGGAAGAGAATAGAATCTTTCGGAATGTAGTGCTACAGAAGAGTGCTGAAGATTATATAGGGTGTAACGAAAATGTACGGCACAAACTGCAGGACACGTTTCTTACAAGTAGGCGAAGAAATTTCGTTACATGAACATGAGTCTGGAAACGCTTTGTTTCAATGTTACAACTCATTTTCTCCAACTCATTAATCATGGGAAACACACAAGAACAGAACGCACCAGCATACTACACGTAACTCTTTCTCACAGGAGATGTTCAATATGCTCTGTGGGCGTTGATACATGCAGCAACCCATCATGTGGTCAACATGATGTGCTGCAGCTACATGTCTTGTACTGCATGAAGAATTGCCGCCTCCCGTTGCGGTGTCGTCGTCCTTCTAGGCCTCCCCCGGTCTCGAGTATCAGGCTTAACTGCCCCACGTTCTCTAAGAGTCGATCGAAGGCTTCAGACTTTTTTCTGTCGGGTCACCGTCGTCCTGGAATTATCTCCCGTAAAGAAGGTTGAGCGCCATTGCCTTCAGATAACCTATACCCATCAAATGCGCATCAGCCATCTCTAAATTTGTATACGCTGGCATTGCACGAGCAAAGTCTGCAATTAACTCTACGTAGTAACCTGTGTGCTTGCAACGGTGGTACTGATCGCTGGAACACTTGATGTTATTCGTAATCAAGCAATGATGTACGTCGCATGACAACAGGGACATGAAAAACAAAACACTGGCCGTGCCGAACGTAACCAGACTTCACAATGAGTGCATATCCCCATTGCGGAGAAAATACATTTGCGGCGTAACTTGCGTCAGAATGCGTCCTATCAACCGATCCCTTCATTTAGTCATCAATGATTTGTCAGTTTAGTCATGGAAACAACTATGTGTGGTTCGGGGGTGGGAAGTTAACATTGTAGAGAGAGACCAAGAGATGAATACAGTAAGCAAAGTCAGTAGGATGTAGGTTGCAGCAGCTATTCGGAGATGAAGAGGCTTGCACAGGATAGAGTAGCATGGAGAATTGCATCAAACAGGTCTTCGGGCTGAAGACAACAACAACAAAAAAGTGTCTACCTACAGAAATTGAAATACACCTAGATTTCCATGTAAACTGAAGCAAAAACAACATTACATTTCTTCAAAACTATAATATCTAATCCCACCCTTCCCTCACCCACCGTGAACCCGCCAACTCCTTACTGAAACATTCAGTTGAACCCATGAATGTAAGGAATATACGTCATATGACAGCTCGATATGACAAAGCATTTACAAAATTCAAAAGTGAGAATCGTGGAACGTGAAATATATTGTCTCTACCCTGTTGTAATGTCGTTTAGTGACTAATGTTTCGGTACAGTGATGGGAGATATTTAAAGTAAGTGTTAAAATAACACTGCTCTTGAGTCGCACCTACTAATATCTTAACAGGTTCCACAGTGAACCCAGTTAAATTCTTGCAAGGCGGGATTCGGCAACGCAAAGGCGAGTCTTCACCATTCATCTCGCTTCCATTTAAATACTTTTCTTCCTACTATTAAAACATCAGTAATTTTAAACAAATCGGTGCCATTAGTGTCTTGTCACTGTAATAGGCAGCTTCAGCGACCCGTCTCGCACCTTTTCACAGACACACACACGTGACTCCTTGCGATGAGGGCGTTTTCTGCGCACCTGTGACGTGTCCATTCCTTCGGAAGCAGTTACCCAGTGACGCCTAGTAGACGCCGGAGCGACCACTAGTGAACGAGAATTCTGGTGTGAGCAGCGGGCGAGTGCGGGCGAGCAGGATTCCCCTGTGTTCGGTTCGCTTTCGCAGGTGCTCGCTCGTGTTCTGCGGGGTCTGTCAGAGAACTATCAGCGGCGGTTCGCGCACTCTGCGCTTAGCGCCTGCAGCGCAGAGAACGTTCGTCTGCTGTTTTGTGGGCGAATTGCTTTTGTTATTAACCGTGACTTGCGTGAAAGATGGAGTTATCAGAAGAGAATGTAATACTGCTAACAGAAGAATGCAGCTACCGTAAATGCTTCTATGATCCAAGACATCCATAGCTCAAATGCCGAACAGAAAGAAAGGTAAGTGACAGCAAATTGCGGAAACACTCAGAGGTCCAACTGGGAACGCGAGACAGGAGACAAACTCAGTAGGCGCTTCCGTGATGTGGGAGCAAAGTGAAGTGGCACAAGTTTTTGTATTTGTCTTTACTAAAAATGAACTGTACAGTCACTTTTATTGGTCGTTACTGAATACGAATATGTAGGCTATATGCTGATTAATGTAAAATTAAAAATATATGAAAACCTAATTGTTCGTTTTGCTTACGTTCAAGGGAGGTGTATCCAGATTTTTCATTCTTATTTTATGAGCTGTTGATGAAATAACAGAAGAATTAAAAATAGTCTTTCCTTGTCCACGCCATCTCGCCTCCAGCATATTATGTAGTTTAGCCTGTTTTATCAAGTAGTATATATGACAGGTCGTACACATACGGGGATGCTATAAAGTAATGCACCGCACTTTTTTCTTCAACAATTCGTTATTGAATATAATGAGAATTACACACACAAAAGAATGGTCTTTTATCTACACATCCTATTTTTCCACGTCATCTCCATTCCGCTCCATGGTCTTCCTCCATCGCGAAACAAGGGCGTGCATGCCCTGTTGGTACCAACCTTTTTCTTGGTGGCGGAGCTAGTGCTGTGTAAAACACGTCCTTATCGCCCTCAAAATGTCTTCCATGAATGGGATCCTTTAATGGCCCAAAAAAGTGGAAGTCCAAGGGGCTATGTCAGGGCTGTAGAGTTGATGGGGTAACACTGTCAAACCTTGTTTTTCGATGTATTCAGCAGTCCTCAGACTTGTGTAGGGCCGAGTGTTATCGTGTTGCAGCAAAACATCTGGACTGCTATGGGGCCGAAGTCGCCGGAAGCGCGACTTGAATTTTATTAATGTGTTGGCATATGCTTCTGAATTAATGGTACCGCCTCTTGGCAACACATCAATGAGAATCGCATCTTCACAGTCCCAGAACACGGTGATAATGACATTATCGGCGGAAGCAGTTGCTTTGAATCTTTTGTTCTGTGGGGAGTGGGAATGGTGCTATTCCTTCGACTGTCGTTTTGTTTCGGGCTCAAAATGGTGAACCCAGGTTTCATCACCTGTCACGATCCAGGACAAGGCCTTCCCCCCCCCCTCCCCCCCCCCCCAGCTTCAAAACGTTGCAACAAATCAAGAGAAATGTTTTTTTTGTGCGATTTCTGATCAATCGTTAGACACCGCGGGACCCATCTTGCACACAATTTTGAATATCCAAGAGTGCGGATAATTATATACACACTTCCTTTGGTGATTGACAGATGCAGCACCAACTGCCGAGTCGTAATGAGTCCGTCCTCGCGAATGACATCAGATTGCTGCAACAAGTCAGGTGTGACAGTCGTGGCTAGTCTCCCCGGCCACTGCAAATCATGGAGCTTCGCCGAACCGCCTTCTGATGACCTCACCCTCCGTGCCCAGCGACTAACTGTACTTCTGTCGACAGAAGATGCTCGACAGACTTTACACAAGCGTTTGTGAATATTTCACATACTTGCTTTCTCTGCTGTGAGAAAGTCAATGACGACACGTTGTCTGTAACGTACATCACCTACAGACGCCATTTTGAAACTGTCCTGCAGCCACGATATCCGTCGGAAGTGACAGAAACTTGGGACGCTCACTTAGGAGACTTCAAATAATACATACGTTCACGTTTCACATTCGTAGCATTGTTTTCGGCTGAGAAACGTTTCTGGGTAACTCTCATATTTTACGTTAGCCTTGATTTATTGACATTACCTCCTTTGCACGTACCTTAATAGAGCTTTGAGTGCTTCGCATATGTCAGTGCAAACATAAGACACTGTCTGAGATGTATTAGCTATTGAAATGCGAAACAATTACTAAAGCTATTGTCTCCAATTGCTAAGAACCAAGTACAAGTGCTAGCGTTTCTTCAGGATATGTTGCTGATTGATAATTAGTGTCTTGCTTTTAAATTTTCCCTTTAATTGAAATTTGAGGCCAACAATAACTGTTTACAATGTATGTGCAGGGTTCTGGAATAATTCTAAGGAAGGCTGGAGCTGCAGTTCAGCGACAAGTGCACAATGCCCACGCGTTTCATGCTTCCATAGACTAATTTGTTTTCTTCGTCTGAAATTGTCGCTCGCAGTTTTATTTCTTGCAGACTCTTCGCAATCGGTTTTGGGATAAAGCAGGTTTTTAATTTTAGTACTGGGGCGATGGGAACAGACTTCCGTTTCCACAAGGCTTTTACCTCATCCGCCAGATCTCTATGTTTGGTCATCTCATCGCATGGGTTTTGCAAATTATGGGTGTAGGGTGCAGCGATATCTACGATGAAGGGAACTTGCTCAGCTTTGTTGATAACTGTTATGGCACGTTGTTTGCAACGGACTGTTTTCATTAGTTATTACACTGCAGTTCCAGTGAAATTTGAGTTTTCTCTGTTTTTCAACTGTTAGAAGATCGTATCTCCATGTGCTGGGGCCCCCCACTTGCTAATATTCGTGGGATTCGCGCTATCTTCATGCTTGTATTATAATTAAAGTATGCTGCAAGATTATGATGAGTGTGGTTGGAATCACGTCAGACGGTATTGAAACAGAATTGTGTTCTTTTGTAATTTGTTATGAAGTACGATTACAAAAACAGTGATATTGTTAAATACCATTACAACGTATTACACAGTTATTAACGGCATCTGTGTTCGCCGTGTACTTATATGTGAATACAGACCAAAGAAGATTGCTTCTGTAACTGTAGACGGCGTACAGGTATTATTATTTTTATTATTATTAAAATGTACTGATGTTGTACTAAGCACGTTGCAGCTTCAACTCTCTAACTACGTCTGCTTGGATGTAGAAGAGTGTTTGTAGGAGCCAATGTTACCATGTGAAATAAATGTTTAAATAAATAAGTCAAGTAATTTAAAAATTAAGAAATTACCATAACAGTGGACAAAAATACGTTACAAAGACGAGAACTATGCTGAACGATCAGAAAAGAGGCAGTACGATACACTATACTCGTATATAAGAAACGCCGAATGTAATGAAGACAGGAACACGTAACTTCTTCGAATTTCCCTTGAAAAATCGATACTTTATCTTACTTACGTGATATCTTCCATCGTTGCATTCTTACCCGTCATGAACACAGTTTATTGGGACAATTAAGCGGGGAAAAATATACACCGTTATGGAACAGAAGACAATGAAAAGTGTCGATTTGAGGTTTATTATTCAACGATATATTTAAAATCGCTTGCAGTAAAACACCAAATATAAGAACACAGACAAGCATTCACAAGGCACGTTACCACACAGTACCACGATAGGGAAACCTCACCCCTTCATGCTTGGAACTCTGTCATCCTGGGCATGAGGTAAGTTTCCAGAAGAAGTTAGAGATAAGCAAGCAAACAGCAACAAAAAAGTTGAACACTGTGGCAAGCGTTAAACCCCACCGTCATAGCAAAAATCGCATTCTGGTGTGTAAGTCGAGGCGCTGCTTTCCTACCAGTCAGGCAGCCCACATTACAGCCCACTGCGTCGTGCGAACTACCATCCCAGGCGGTCTTTGTGTTCTTCAGACGCAACCAACGGACAACCTGATCATTTTGGTTGAATTTGTGATGTGATGGAATGGAGGTACAAAAATATGAAGACGCGTTGCTGAATTTATTTTATTTTGGGTACAATCAGTTTACATGACGGACAGCACAGATGATATTACTTTCCCATTTAGGCACCACAAAGTATGCGAAGTAAAGGAATTGTGCTACCTCGGAAGTAAAATAACGCATGATGGACGGAAAACGGAGGACATAGGAAGCAAATTAGTACAGGCAAAGATATTATTAGTCGCTGAAAGAGATGTACTCGTATTAAATATTCAAGTTATTTTGTAAACTAAATTTTTGGTAGTATACTTCTGAAGCATAGAATTCGAAGTTAATTCTCCGGTGTGGTGAAAGTCAGTAGATAAAAGGTAAACCCGTCATTAACCCAAAGGTGGGTTTGACGAGGACAAAGCCTTATAAGACATGGTCCCTTTTGAAGTGATGAGCCATTGCCTTCTTATGATCTTTGAGGTGACATACCCAGCCAGTTATAGTAGGGGCACCTAAAGTTTAAGGAAGACCCAGAATCCCGTTGTAACTCGGCATTCTTCACGTTATCATACAGTGTCAGAGTTGAAAAGAGAGATGAAGTGACAGAGGAAAATTACAGGACTGAGTAGGGATCGACCCTCAGACCTTTAGGCCCGTAGACTGTCACTTTAACACTTTTTTAAATCCCCGCTATTGGAACCCGGATCCTTGACTTTAGTAGTGCTATGCCTACTACATAAAACAAGAAAGAGCTCTCTATATAATGCCGATACCTTTCATTTCAATGATCTGTTTTCGTTTAAAAATGGGATCAATAAGGAGAAGTGGTACTTATTCGCGAAGTATCTTAAATGTAACACATCCTCATAAACTTAAAATCCTTCTTCTTAGACTTATAACTACGTCTTATAGTTGTAATGACCGAATAATTAAGGATTTCCGAAAAAGAGGGAAAATCATCTAAGTTTGAATATTAGCAGTAAGCCTTGTAACTTAGGTAGAGACGCACAGTGAAAGCCGCTTTAGTTACTCCAATAACGGTCATACGCATTGAGAATCTGCTGATTTCACACTCTCTGATTGACAATTGGAGGAAAAAGCGGCGCAGTCATGTACCATCTGCAAGATGCCATTTATAGAGGCCCCCAAACTTTAAGCGAGGCAGAGTTCCAGCGAGCATAAGAGTATCAGGTCGAGAAGAGTTCTAGACAGAAGCCTCTGATGACCAATAACCTACAGCAGATACTATGTGAGTAAGCCTTATCTTCAGTGAAGCTTGTATGCTATTGTAATAAGGTCTTGCGAAGTTTGCCTGTACATGCCTCTGGGCTAGCGTTATTGATTTCCATCGTACATTTGTCTGCATGTACCTATGTCTATATGTCTCTTTATTGTTACGACTACTTGAACCTAAGTGTTCGATTAGAACAACAGAATCTGGGACTTCCATCGTTCGTGGTCGTGTTACTGCGTATACCCGAATCCTTATAAAGTTACCGGCTGAGGTGGCCGTTTGGAGACCCTTAGTAAGCCTCATCTCTATTTTGCGTGTACTGTCTTTTGCAATTTCGTTGCAAATACGTGAAGAAGGAATAAACAACAGACCAGTAAGCAAACCCAGAGTCTCATTTCCTTATTATCACCTTATCGACCTCCTTAGCATAACATCCAAATCCTTCTCTACGGTCTCCAACGACACGGACCTGAAAACTCGACTTTACACTGGCGCCGTCCCCTTTCTGTACATAGCGGCTCGTCTACCCAGAAATGAATTACCTCAGATCCTGCCTCACCTCTGATATGAGCGTGAGTTTGTGAGTATGTTGCGACTAACATTGGGTTACAACAAGTGAAATAAATTTAGCCTTCTTCACAACGAATAAATTAAAATGTTTTTCTGTGCCTATGAAAAGAAAGCAAATGTGAAATTTACGTCCTCTTGATGAGTTGACTTACTATAACCAAACATTTTGCTAGAAAACTTGGCACAACTGGAAGATCACTGAGCCACTGAGCAGCCTGATTCTTAGTTAGTTATACATCTATCGAACCGAGGAGATTAATGACTCCCAATACATGATGATTACCATATGTGACACACCCTAACACACAGCTACAAGTACGATGTCGATATCGCCAAGTTGCTCCACAATTTTCTGTCTGTTTAAACTGGTGATTTGGCCATCAGAATCCATGTGTACGAGTAAGTAAAGCTGTTTCTCAAAAGTATTTGAGTTTCGAAACTGACAGTAGTAAGGCCGGCCGCTGTGGCCGAGCGGTTCTAGGCGCTACAGTCTGGAACCGCGCGACCGCTACGGTCGCAGGTTCGAATAATGCCTCGGACATGGATGTGTGTGATGTCCTTAGGTTTGATAGGTTTAGGTAGTTCTAAGTTATAGGGGACTGATGACCTCAGAAGTTAAGTCCCATAGTGCTCAGAGCCATTTGAACCATTTTTGGTCTCTGCTAATTACCGTTACTTTGATTAATTTATTTCACTTGTAAGTGTGACTCTGAGTCACTGCTTTATTGCTTTTTGTCGCGTTCCTGCGTCGTAACGGCGTCATGTATTCTTTAAAATTTTTCGTGGGATTTTGAATATTCCTTGACCTATAGACATAGTTTAAAGGAACGGTTTTAAGACACACTGGTGGAAACACTTAGTATGTACAGTGTGAATCACAGCTCCCGCTACAAGCTTTCTGGGTGTTTTGGTATAAGGGACCCACCGTCTTCGCTGGCTCGTTTACGATTTACTGCATTTGGTTTGGTCAGATATGGACAGGCCGCCGTGGTTCTGATCCGTGGTCATCTCGGTCACCGGACACGACGCCAGTGGACGTCTCCTTCTGAGGGGCGTGTGTAGTGCCTAGCTTACGAGACACCGGTCGATACTCGGAGGGGGGGTGTTTGCTAGGATTATCGCAACGCCGAAGTAGTGCGCCAAACTGTGAAGATCTTGATCGTGTAAGACAGTCGATGGTGGCTCGCTGTACACTCTGCCGTGATCGTGATGGTCGGTCTCTTGAACAGTACCTGTAACGAAACAGTTCTCCATTTGTCAGGTGCTTTACGGTACACTGACAGAACAAACTGAACACACTGTGGTAAAGGTGTTAGTGATTCGTCTGAGGGCTCTGTATTGTGTGTTGTACGTTTTGCTTATAGCAAATTGGAGGCTTCTTCACTGTTGTGTTTTTTACAGAAAAAAGATGATTGTGGTGACAAACCTAATAAATCATAATTACATTACTGCTCCATAACGAGCGGCTGGGAACTGTGCATCCCTCAAAAAAATAAACGAAAGGTACCCATGAGTGACCTCTGAAAGTTTGTTGGTGGGGGAGTTCATGTTCACCCCATATTGTGAAGTACGCATGACAGTGTCCAGAATAAGACATTGTGAATTGTGCAGGACAACCAAACACAGAACGAAATTTTCACTCTGCAGCGGAGTGTGCGCTGATACGAAACTTACTGGCATATTAAAACTGTGTGCCGGACCAAAGATCGAACTCGGGACCTTTGCTTTTCGCGAACAAATGCTCTATCACAGAGCTACCCAAGCACGACTCACGATACTTCTTCCAGCTTTACTTACGCCAGTACCTCGTCTCCTACCTTGCAAACTTCGCAGAAGCTCTCGTGAAAACGTTGCAGGATTAGAAATCATGGAACAAAGGATATTTCGGAGACATGACAGCCACAGCGTGGGGGATGTTTCCAGAATGAGATTTTCACCCTGCAGCGGAGTGTGTGCTGCTTCGAAACTTTTTGGCAGATTAAAACTATGTGCTGGACCGAGACCTGAAGTCGGGACTTCCACACAGCCATGTCTTCGCAATATCCGTTCTCCCAGGAATAATAGTGTTGCAAGATTCTCAGGAGGGCTTCTGTGAAATACGGAAGGTAGGAGACGAGGTACTGGCGGAAGTAAAGCTGTGACGGCAGGTCGTGAGTTGTGCTTAGATAGCTCGGTGGTAGAGCACTTGCCCGCCAAACGCAAAGGTCCTGAGTTCGGATCTCGGTCCAGCACACAGTTTTAATCCGCCAGGAAGTTCAACCTAACACAAACACCCTCTTATAATGAAGGACTCTCTTAAACTGTCTCTGAAGATGGTGCGAATCTAAAAAAAGTGAAAATATGTCTGTCGATCAACCAAACAGCAATGTATTTGTTTGCACAGAGGGAACTCATACATTACTAAGATACTAATAAGGAAACTAGTATGCATGGCCCTCTTCAGTTAGGTAAATGGAAGTTTCTTTGAGTTTCTTTGTGAGTAAAGGTTATTCTGAGACAACACACATTAATTGCTAAGTAGATGGCGGACACTCTAGTTCTTTCAACGAGCTTTATTTGTTTCGCTTATTCAGACGTCTTGGCTATGGAATTACAAATTTTGAGGAACTCAATAAGTATGTTTTTGTTATTGTGATTATTTTTTTAATCAGTTCCAATGTGTCAGAAATTACTCTCACAGAGTACATTTTTCACATATATTACGTAACAGTACTCTTAATATGCGAATTGGACATTATTTTACAGGTCAGTCTTGGTCACACCAACTTTTACAATTCGCTATTACCGGTTTTGGATTCTGCCATTTTCGGATATGTTACAAACAGAAACAGTGGTGTAACCAACTAAGTTCAGTTTGCTGAAGCTAAATCTATAAAAGACCTGCTGCTACATAAGTAAAATAAGAAGTACTTACATGATTAACAGTCATGGATACCAGCCATATATTGTTTGTTGTTGTGGTCTTCAGTCTTGAGACTGGTTTGATGCAGCTCTCCATGCTACTCTATCCTGTGCAAGCTTCTTCATCTCCCAGTACCTACTGCAACCTACATCCTTCTGAATCTGTTTAGTGTATTTATCTCTCGGTCTCCCTCTACGATTTTTACCCTCCACGCTGCCCTCCAATACTAAATTGGTGATCCCTTGATGCCTCAGAACATGTCCTACCAACCGATCCCTTCTTCTAGTCAAGTTGTGCCACAAACTTCTCTTCTCCCCAATCCTATTCAATACCTCCTCATTAGTTACGTGATCTACCCACCTTATCTTCAGCATTCTTCTGTAGCACCACATTTCGAAAGCTTCTATTCTCTTCTTTTCCAAACTAGTTATCGTCCATTTTTCACTTCCGTACATGGCTACACTCCATACAAATACTTTCAGAAACGACTTACTGACACTTAAATCTATACTCGATGTTAACAAATTTCTCTTCTTCAGAAACGATTTCCTTGCCATTGCCAGTCTACATTTTATATCCTCTCTACTTCGACCATCATCAGTTACTTTGCTCCCCAAATAGCAAAACTCCTATACTACTTTAAGTGTCTCATTTCCTAATCTAATACCCTCAGCATCACCCGAATAATCAGCCATATATACCATAACATATTCTCATATAGATATCAACGTCAAATTATACTTGTAGTTACATAGTCCTGGATGCATCTGGTATTTATAAAAATAAATGAGGCCACCAGAGGGCACTATAGCTAGTGATATGAGTAATCAGTATCGCAAATTTAATAGTCGAAATGCAGTATGCGTAGTCATTAATTAAAATTATTTCATGTGGATAAATGAGCCTCTGACAATAAAACGTGTACTGACATACAATATGTGGCTTTAGTTCGATACTTAAAATCCATATAAAAAGTGGAAATAGTAATAATGGGAAGCACATAGCCCGTCAAAGTAAAGCACACAATTGCGTAAAAGCCAGTATAAAAAGTTTAAAAATAAAACCGCATCTATAACTCGAAATCTTCCAGCGTGACAAAACAATTAAACCATAACCGTAAGTATAAGGTAATTAACGAAACAATGACTGTTTAGTAGAAAGTCGATAGTTGATAACACATCCATAGTGGGGTCTCAGTGGCTGCGCGTCGTGGGTTCTCTGTATGAAGCTATTGTTTTCTTGTGGCGGAACTTGCGGAAGAAGGCCCAGTCTCTTCGTCACCGGTTGCCGGCGTACACGACTGCACGCCAAGCTGCTCGGGCGCTCGACGCAGCTCAAACTAGTAGGTTTCTGAATACCGCAAAATGAGCATTTAGGTTAAATCCATTCTGTTCCTTCAGCTGTAATTCCGGTTGCCGTTTTCTGTGTACATAAATCTCCATTTTCTCGAGCAGGTTCAGTATTTGCCCCCTTGGCGCCCTATGAAACACATTTCTTCCTATCCTATAATGTTTTACACAATCGATAATGAGAACTACGTACATTTTTTCGAAAGTCTTGCACTCCATTTTAAGATAAGCTAGCATTTGAAGCATTTCAGTGTCCGTGGCGTTGTCTCTCCTGAACTGTACAATGATAAAATTTTGCAGATACATTCTGTGGTATATGTGGATGCTGTCTGCAAAACGTGTTACGAATATAATTAATAGTAAAGAGGTAATAAATTAAAACGTCATGCCTGACACTGAAGTTTCACTACACGACCAACGAAAATGTAGAAAGCGATAAACTTTTTTCCTTTCATTATTTTGTGGAGGCGGCAGTGGCGGGGTGGGCGTGAATTGTTTATTAGTAAAAAAGAAGTTTCGAAATGTATTGTAATCATGTGTAAAGTTCGTTGGAAGCCGCTAAGCGCTAAGTGCTGTCATTCTGAAATACTGCGTGAATGTAGTCTGAGCAATTAGCGTGGCGTAAGTTCTGTTGCCTCAATAGGTAGGCAGCCTGCAGATGGGATCAAGTGGTGGAGTGAACATTTTAGCGGTTTAGTAATACAGACAGGTCGAACCTCAACTGGCAAAAATTGAAGTTAAAATTAGTGATTGCCATTACGGTCACATGTATCTAGCTGTCTCTGGTCCAATTAATTTTGGAAGAGAACGCCGGAAGATAGAAACTATGGGCACTGCTGTTGACAGAGCGGTGTGCACAGACCAACGTGCTACAGTGGTGACCTTTGAACCTTTTCTGGTCTGGTTTCAGGGAGTGGCGGCGCAGGCGTGACGTCACCCGAATGGCAAACGGCTCGCTGGACTACCGGCTGGAAACGACCTACCACTTCAGTCCAGAGCGCTCTCCGGGACTGTCCGAGGACGACGAGTTCACCTACCTCAACGTCGTCATGGTGGTCAGTACTGACTGCAGCGGTTGGCTGGTTCTGCCGGTCCGGCGCTGATTGCGAAATCACGTCGTGGCACTCTAGTCGCATTAGTCTTATTACTCGTTACTGGACTCCAGACCTCTTAATGCCAGTCAACAACGATATGATTCGTGGAGTTCTGAACACAGCACAAGAATGAAAGTGGCTTACACGGAATCATACACATTAAAACAAAGAAATGAATTCACTGTTGTTAATATATATTAATGACTTGCCACTTCACGAAAATGCAAAGCTAGTTCTTTTTGCTGCTGATAAAAGTATAGTAATCACACCCAACAAACTAGAATTAGCTGAGGAAATTGTAAATAAAGTCTTTCAGAGTATTATTAGGTGGTTCTCTGCAAATGTACTCTCACAAAATTTAGAGAACACAGTACATACAATTCAGTAAATAGCACAACACTATTGATAAATATAGACACTGAACAGAAGTCTGTTGCTGAAGCAGAATATTAAACATTTCTGAGTGTGTGCATTGATGAGAAATTGAATTGGAAGAAACACATTGATGATCTGCAGAAACGATAAGGTTCAGCTACTTAAGCTATTAGGGTTATTGCAAATTTTCGTGATAAACATATCAGTAAATTAGCCTACTATTCCTATTTTCAGTCACTCCTTTTGTATGGCATCATATTTTCGGATAATTCATCATTAAGAGAAAAATAATCATTGCACAAAAGCATGTAACCAGAATAACAGCTGGAGCCCACCCAAGATCACCTTGCAGACATTTATTTAAGAAACTCGAGATATCCACAGCACTTTCGCAATACATATAACCACTTATGAAACTTGTTATTAATAATCCATCCCAGTTCAAAAATAATAGCGAAGTGCGTAGCTACAACACTAGAAGAAAGGATGATCTTCACTATTATGGGTTAAATCTGACTTTGGCACAGAAAACGGTGAATTATGCTGCCAGAAAAATCTTTGGTCATTTTCCAAGTAGCACTAAAAGTCTGACAGTAGCCAACCAATATTTTAAAACAAATTAAAAGAATTTTTGAATGACAACTGCTTCTATTCAATAGATGAATTTTTAGATATAAAGCAGTAGTGCCTGTAATAAAAAAAAAATAGTTATGTTGTGTAAAGAAAACTTACATTAAACTGACACGTTACACATCATTACAAAACGTCGTATTCATGAACTATGGAACAAGTATTAATGAAATTTAATGTAACTACTGTGTATATTTTTCGAATAGCCACACAAAATTATTGGCCGGTATCTCTGACGTCGTTCAGCTAGAACGTGTTTTATGACCTCACGTTATGGTATTTCTGGACACTGAAAATCTCCTGTGTACTTTAAGGCCATGTTCCTTGACTTCCGGAAGGGATTCGATACAGTCCCACATTGCCGCCTAACGAACAAAATGCGAGCGTACACAATGTCAGACCTGCTGTGTGACTGGGTCGCAAAGTTACTAGCAACCAGAACACGGCATGTTATTCTGAAAGAAGTTTTCAGACATAAAAGAAACTTTGGGCGTCTTCCCAAGGGAGTGTTACAGGACCATTACTTTTGGAAATACGTATAAATAACACAATGGATAAAGATGGAATTCTATGAGGCTTTTTGCGGATGATGCTGTTGTATACAGAGAAATTTGCACGTTAGTAAATTGTAGTGAAAGGCAGTAAGCCCTGCAGATGATGAGACGCTTATTGCAGGGAGTGACAATTGAACCTCAGCATAAAAAAAGAAGTAAAGCATTGCGTACACGTAGACCGAAGGACCCTTTATTGTATGATTAGACGATTTCAGAACAATGAATGGAAGCTCTAACGTAATACCAGTGAGTACTCGTACGAAGCGATTCAAGGTGGAACGATCACATTAAATTAGTTGCGGGTAACACACATGCTAGACTGAGAGTAACTGAAAGAAACTTCAGCAAATGTCCGCTCACGAAGGAGGTAGATTACAAAACCGTCCTTCGACCAATACGTGGATATTGCACGTCAGTATGGGATCCATACCAGGTAGGACTGGTAGAGGAAATAAGGAAGATACAACGAAGAGCAGCGCGTGTAGTTATACGTTCATTTAGTAAGGGCGAAAGCGTCTCGCAGATGCTGAGACAACTCCAGTGACACACGCTGCAAAAGAGGCGTTCTGCAACGCGGTGTGGGTTACTGTTGAAGTTCCTAGAACACGTGCGTTCCTAGAACAGTCTACAGCTACAGTACTAATTATTACTAATATATATTACTAATATACTGTTTTCTGCTACGTATACCTCGCACGAAGCCAGCAACATAAAATTAAAGAAATTGCAACTGACATAGAGGCTTACCAGTAATCGCTCTTCATGCGAACGATTTGCGACTGAAAGAGAAGAGCATTAAAGTGGCAGTGCTGCTCGAAGTAACTTCCACCACACACCGTATGATGGCTTGTGGAGTACAGATATAAATGTGGATCTCGAAACAAACAAATTAAACAAATACCAAGTGCATGTTAGAGTCAAATAAGCTGTGTGGGAGATATCTTTTACATTAATTATTTCGTTAGGTTGCAGTATGCATTTGGGTGATACATTCCAAATGTTCATCATGTACTAGTGAGACGCGTTGCATGTTTCCTTCGCTTAGTGTAGAGCATATCGCAGCCTGCTACATGAATTTAATGTTCTATAGCTCATTGCCTGGACAACCAAATACACAGTAGTATTTGAACTAAGATTGGCCACCATACATTGTGCTCAGTCAAAATAGAACGACAGAAAAATAATCATAATACTAAAAATTTACCTTTACATTTATTTTGATGAGGCTATTTACACTACTGGCCATTAAAATTGCTACACCACGAAGAACGTGCTACAGACGCGAAATTTAACTGACGGGAAGAAGATGCTGTGATATGCAAATGATTAGCTTTTTAGAGCATTCACACAAGGTTGGCGCCAGTGGCGACACCTACAACGTGCTGACGTGAGGAAAGTTACCAACCGATTTCTCATACACAAACAGAAGTTGACCGACGTTGCCTGGTGAAACGTTGTTGTGATGCTTCGTGTAAGGAGGAGAAATGCGTACCATCACGTTTCCGACTTTGATAAAGGTCGGATTGTAGCCTATCGTGATTGCGGTTTATCGTATCACGACATTGCTGCTCGCGTTGGTCGAGATCCAATGACTGTTAGCAGAATATGGAATTGGTGGGTTCAGGGGGGTAATACGGAACGCCGTGCTGGATCCCAACGGCCTCGTATCACTAGCAGTCGAGATGTCAGGCATCTTATCCGCATGGCTGTAACGGATCGTGCAGCCACGTCTCGATCCCTGAGTCAACAGATGGGGACGTTTGCAAGACAACAACCATCTGCACGAACAGTTCGACGACGTTTGCAGCAGCAGGGACTATCAGCTCGGAGACCATGGCTGCGGTTACCCTTGACGCTGCATCACAGACAGGAGCGCTAGCGATGGTGTACTCAATGACGAACCTGGGTGCACGAATGGCAAAACGTCATTTTTTTCGGATGAATCCAGGTTCTGTTTACAGCATCATGATGGTCGCATCCGTGTTTCGCGACATCGCGGTGAACGCACATTGGAAGCTTGTATTCGTCATCGCCATACTGGCGTATCACCGGGCGTGATGGTATGGGGTACCATTGGTTACACGTCTCGGTCACCTGTTGTTCGCATTGACGGCAGTTTGAAAAGTAGACTTTTTATTTAAGATGTGTTACGACCCGTGGCTCTACCTTTCATTCGATCCCTGCGAAACCCTACATTTCAGCAGGGTAATGCACGACCGCATGTTGCAGGTCCTGTACGGGCTTTTCTGAATACAGAAAATGTTTGACTGCTGCCCTGGACAGCACATTCTACAGATCTCTCCAATTGAAAACGTCTGGTCAATGGTGGCCGAGCAACGGGCTCGTCACAATACGCTAGTCACTACTCTTGATGAAGTGTGGTATTGTGTTGAAGGTGCATGGGCAGCTGTACCTGTAGACGTCATCCAAGCTCTGTTTGACTCAATGCCCAGGCGTATCAAGGCCGTTATTACTGGCAGAGGTGGTTGTTCTGGGTACTGATTTCTCAGATCTATGTACCCAAATTGCGTGAAAATGTAACCACATGTCAGTTCTAGTATAATATATTTGTCCAATGAATACCCGTATATCATCTGCATTTCTTCTTGGTGTAGCAGTTTTAATGGCCAGTAGTGTAATTCTTCGCTGGCTCATTCTTTTCTTTTACTTTATATTATATTTCTTTTATATTTAACATTATATTATATTATATTTCTTTTACTTTATATTACTAGTACTAATAACTTTTGATAATATTTGCCTCAGGTTCAGGTCATAGCATCTTATGCGTCCAAGTCATGTGTTATAAAAGACACCTCTGTTTCTGTGCGTTCTCGTTTGCGGCTTTGGCCAACAAAACGAGAAGAATATCAAGGAATCTATTTTAATTTCCTTTCTTTCCTGTGAAAAGATGTACTGCTTTTGAATCCGTCCATTAACACCAATATGTGTGGTAAAGTAAATAACTTACTTTTTTCTGTTATTTTTTTTGCTACTAAATAGAAAGTGTGACTCCTGGGCTGTGCAGTGCCTTGATGTTGTACTGTCTTTATCTGATTAATTAGTTTTGTAGACCGGTACGTAATGAGTATTATTACTGAAACAATGAGTGCAAGACAACGATCAAAAAGAAACCTCAAAAGCGCATTCTGCTTTGAATAATACAAAAGGTGATTAGATTCAAATTTCCTTATATGTTTTCATAATTTCATACTATAATACAAAAATCGGGAAGAGTAAGTTAGATGCAAATACCTCAACTATTTTATCTTTTATTTTTCCTCTTAAACAACGAGATAACGCCTCACTTATGTCTGTGCCATTGAACTCTAACATTCATGTCCCACATTTAGCTTAACGTATCGAACACATACAACATTTAGGGCCTTAATTCACTCTCGCTCGCACAAAAGAAAATAGGAGTCTCTTTTGCTGTGAATAATTACACTGAAAGTGTCATACACATAGCTTCATCATTGCATCACAGCAACGACATACAAGAGGAAGTGAAACAATGACATTACTGATTCTATATTAATAAGTGACAAAGATATATTTTTTTTTATAATTACTCACCTCCTTGATCTTCACTAGTCTATCACCAAAAAATATTACTCTTCACACAACGTTGTATCATTTTCAATGTATTACATTTATTTCGATTATATGAATGAATGCTGTCTGTTCTTTCGGACATGTTAAAAAAAAACAGACAGCACCCATTCATATAATTCATTCGCCTAGATAGGCAATGGCTCCATCTTCTTCAGTGCGAATGCACGAGTAAGTCCAACCTACTGCAGGAATCTGAGAGTAGCGATCATGGAGGAACTGGACAGGGGCTTCAGATAAGTGGCGCTCGGTGGGAACGTGCATCGGCCATGAGGTGTGTGGAAATCGTCCGCCCAGTTACGATAACGCTGTGGCCCGGATGGTGCAGTGGGTAAAGCACCTGTCTTGTAAACAGGATATTCCGGGTTCGAGTCCCGGTCTGATACACATTTTTGTTCGTCGCCGCTGATTCCGCTTAATGTCGCAATGCGGCTGACATCAGCCGTTCCTTTTGCTTCCCTCCCCCCTCATTCTCTTTCAATTTAGATATAATTTTTTTCGATGATTTGTATTGAGCGAACACACTCCTCTATCGGTCCTTGGTAGCATTCTGTCCTCTCTGCTCACACTGGAAGTTCAATTTTTGGTCAACACAGAATCGCTCGCTCAACCACGATTCACGAAGTGTTCATGAAAATGAGTTAGCCACATATCATAACAGAGACCCATCCAATTTCTTACAAACGCCAAAAACAAATGAAATATAAAATTATATCACACTGTTTTAATTGTTTCCTTTGTGGTCCATAGCTTGTTAGCGCGGACATTTGAGTCACCACAAGGAAACGTAAAGAAAAAAAGAAAAAAGTGAGCGAACGATACTGTTCCCTCACACTGTCCAGTGGAAAGCTTCAGTTTGTCGGTTGCTCGTGAGGTGGTTGAAGAGAGACAGTCTTGGTAACGTGCAACAAGTTGCAATAGCTGCTGATGCTGTAGAAATGTTAAGCAGTTGGCTACCGGCTTCTTAGCTTATCGGTGTGTTAGCTAAGACCATCCACTGTTAGGGATAAATACAACTTCCCAGATTACTAAGTGATGGCTAAAGCCATATATCAGTGCCGAACAATATCGACAGATAATAAAGTTATGATATCTTTTTGCGCATGCAGCCCCTTTCAGTTCTCCAGTTTCCTTTCTTCTGTTTCTTTTGAGACATCAGTTATCAATTTTGTGGCATTGTTTTTAAGTGATACATTACATGATGTGTTATACAAAAAATATTAGAAGCACTCACTACATACTCGGACTTATTTTCTTCCAGTTAATCGTCAATACTCTTGCACCCCCACAGTTCATTTGATTTCACCGGCAAGTCCGGAAAAGGCCCTACGGGCTGCCAGTCGTCATGTATCATCTTGTACAGAGAACGTGTGCTGTTTACAGGGTTTAGATTTAATCGCACCCTACAGTTTTCTGTTTCCTGGTAGCTGTACTCACTCCAAAAACTACTGTAAAATGGTAAGGAGACTGTCTTGCTCGCAGGCAGACATGGGGATGAACTGATACTTAGGAAGGTACATTGGATGGCTGCCTTGTTAACGGAAGTATCAAAAGGGAATTAGGGATGCTCTAATAAAAGCTAGGATTACATAATACGCAGAGCTTCAGGAGGTGAATAAAAACTCAAACCAAAAATCAAGATGAAGGCAGATTCGTCGCGAGCCAAAACCAGTAGTTCGAATTTGCAAATTCATAAGTGAAAATGGGAAGGAGCATCGGGTTGTTATACAGGTACTACAATCCATTACGCAAAAAAGGTTACAAAGGCTTGAACTCCGCTAGCACTGACGTCGCTGTCTTGCCATCAACGTCGACAGCGGGGCTGCACGATACTAAACTAATCTTCTTCACAATCGTTAATGTTCATAAAAGGTTTTAATTGCGAATAGCATGTAAAACAATAAAGAAGTTCGTTCTTGTGGCAAGTGCAAATCCTCACAGTCGTAGCAAAAATCACGTTTATGTGTGGAAATTGAGGCGATTATTGCCTGCCAGCTAGGCAGCCAACATTACACCGGCGCATGTCATATGAACTACCAGCTCAGGCTGTTTGCACCATTATGTGTTATGGAGACGCGAACAACAGACAATGTTGTCACGTTCAGCTTGAATATGTACACTTCGGATAGCGTTGGAATGCAGCCCATTCATTTCTGTGTAAGAATGAGACGGCCAACCGACGTCTGCCGAGTTCCGAGCAGTCAATAATGAGAGTGTTCAAGGAAAGGAATGGTGAGCGAGATACAGATACCCTCGGCACAGTGTCGTATACTGAGATACGTCCTCCCTAAGAAGAAAAACAACATTTTATTGATAAGGAGAAAGTACTTTAGTAACTAAAACAGTTTAAAATTACAGTGTATCTTAAGATGTTCGACCTGGACGTCTGTGCATTTTTATACTCGTGAAATCATGTTTAAACTCACTTTGCGGAGATTTCAGCGTCGACTGCTTTGTACCGTTGTAGCGTAATTTTCGTACAGTTTTAGTTTTTAAACATCCTCACAGAAAAAAACCATAAGCACGCAAGTTCGGCAAACGAACTGGGCACAAATCTTTCTTCATTGTTCCGTTCTTCTCCGCAGGCTTCACGAATGCAGGACAGCGACTGACGAGGTAGCTCGACATCTTGCTGTCCTATTAACTGAAAGGAGCAGTTTTGAAAAATTTGAAGATAAATTTCTGTTGGACAACGGCTTCAACGAATAACAGGTCGATGCTTCTACAAGCATAAACCGCGCACCAAACGCCAATTTCTTACCGTGAAGAGGAATTTGAAACAGAATGTGTTTTCAGTGGCCCAGAAGTAATTAGTATGGGTATTCATATGGCCAGAAAGGTGAACCCAAGCTCCATTATTCATTTCAGGTCACGTTTGCCATCCACAATCTTCTTAACCAACCTCTCATAGTAGTTAACATTCTATTCTTTGTCAGTTGGAAGTATTGACTGAACGAAGAAATGAAATGCTGTAACGTTTCTTGTGTGAGGCCTTAGATACAGAATGACGAGATGTACGTTTAACACATGTGTGTTGCGAAAGCCACCTGAGATATTATTTTTTTAGGCTAGCTGTGAGTTTCAGCAAAGTGTTTGCACGTTTGCCGAGTTTGAACTGAAATTACACTCAGAACTAAAAATATCGCGATTGGAGCGCCACTTTATCAATTTTTGAATGCTACTGTTTTAGTGGAGCTCGGTACTTGTTCGTCAACGACGAACCTGGGTGCACGAATGACAAAACGCCACTTTTTCGGATGAATACAGATTCTGTTTACAACATCATGATGGTCGCATCCGTGTTTGGCGACATCGCGGTGAACGCACATTGGAAGCGTGTATTCCTCATCGCCATACTGGCGTATCACCTGGCGTGATGGTATGGGGTGCCATTGGTTACACGTCTCGGTCACCTCTTGTTCGCATCGACGGCACTTTGAACAGTGGACGTTACATTTCAGATGTGGCTCTACCCATCATTCGATTCCTGCGAAACCCTACATTTTAGCAAGATAATGGACGACCGCATGTTGCAGGTCCTGCACTGGCCTTTCTGGATACAGAAAATGTTCGACTGCTGCCCTGGCCAGCACATTCTCCAGATCTCTCACCAATTGAAAACGTCTGATCAATGGTAGCCGAGCAACTGGCTCGTCACAATACGCCAGTCACTACTCTTGATGAACTGTGGTATCATGTTGAAGCTACATGAGCAGCTGTACCTGTACACGCCATCCAAGCTCTGTTTGACTCAATGCCCAGGCGTATCAAGGCCGTTATTACTGGCAGAGGTGGTTGTTCTGGGTACTGATTTCTCAGGATCTATGCACCCAAATTGCGTGAAAATGTAATCACATGTCAGTTCTAGTATAATATATTTGTCCAATGAATACCCGTTTATCATCTGCAATTCTTATTGGTTTAGCAATTTTAATGGCCAGTAGTGTAACTGCTGAATTTTTTCCTTTTTTTTTTTTAATCACCTGTGGTTTCCATTTGGCGACAATTAGACATCACTTTCGGAATAGCCTTCGCGCACTGGTAGTAAACTCGTGATTGCTAGCAACACTGATTCACGGGTGACAGATCTTTTGCTCCCAGTTAGGGGAACTCACTGTCGAGTGTGCTTGTGGTGTGTAGGCACAGTGTTGAAGGTGACGGAGGACTGCACGCTGCTGAGCCTGCGCCGTGTTGCTGTGCGCAGGGCATAGTGGTGCAGGTGTCGGAGGACTACTCGTCGCTGCTGTCGATGGTGGAGCCGGTGCTGTCCGAGCTGGTGCCGGGCGGCGCGCAACTGTTCCAGCGCGCCTCTGCGCGGCAGCTGCTGTGGTCCGGGGTGCCCACCGTGGACTGCCGCGGAAACCTGTCCGCCGTGGCGGCGCTCGCCTGCGGCGCCCTCCCCTCCCTGCTGCCGGCCACCGTGCAGCAGACCGAGCCCGGCGTCTACGTCTTCTCCTTCTTCGGATTCGTGAGTACACTTCGACACCACGCTCCCACTGACGTCTGTACACTACACTGCCCATTCAGACACTCTTGCTCATAACAGGTGAATCATATCCTGTTGAAGTCCGCAGCTCGTAGTCTCGCGGTTGCGTTCTCGCTTCCCGAGCACGGGGTCCCGGGTTCGATTCCCGGCGGGGTCAGGGATTTTCACCTGCTTCCAGATGACTGATGATTGATATCACTTCATCATCACCCAGGAAAGTGGCGAAATTGGACTGAGCAAAGGTTGGAAATTTGTACAGGCGCAGATAGCCCCGCAGTTGAGCGCCCCACAAACCAAACATTATCATGATCATTATCATATCCTGTTGAAATTTCTAAAGTAAACCAGATTATGAAAGGTAAACTTTCACGGCCGGTAACGCTATCCTTATTAAAATCGTTATTCTTTCATAAAGTCACGCAGGAAAAGTGCAACTACACTGTAAATTAATATGAGTGCTGCAAAACTGCTGAACGCTAAATGAAATACCACTAGCTAAAAGAACCACTTGCGGCGGCGCCATTCCTTCCGTCCCTTTACGTCGTACCAGCACCAACCTGTGAACATTGTCTCAGCAGATCATCAGTAGGGAAGCCGAGCGAACCAGGCTGCAATTGAAGTCACTAATCTACGTTTCTGGAGAAAGTTTTCACACGAGATGAAAGGTTGGAAATTTTGTCCTTAATTAATATATTCTGAAACTTAGGTGAACTAGTATCACTGCCAAGCCAATGCTAGTCTTAACACAGTCACTCGTAATTCCTTTCACTCACGTTAGCAAGTTTATGGTTTTACATTTCCCGAAAACGTAATAGCTACAGAAATACGGATTGTTTTTGATTGACAATGCTCGATAAATATTAAGTCTGTCAGTACGTAATGCAATCACAGTTTTTAGCCACCGACCTGTTCAATACGCCACGCGGAATTTATGTCTTTTCTCGTCACAAAATTCCCTTAAAAATTCCGAAATTTCTACACACCCATCGGAATAATTATGCCGTCACTTTACAACACTTTTGATATATGAAACACTGCTAGGTCCGGCAACTTATCATTTCCATCGGAACTACTACTACACACGTCCGAACTCTTTCATGGCTAGGCTCCGACTCTTCTCTAGAATACTCTAAGTCTTCTCTACCAGCAGAGAAAGGTGCGCGAAGAATATTGCTTTACCATTGGTCAGTTTACTCAACAGTCAATAACAAAACAACATTCTCCTGCGTCAGTCCGCGCTTTTCATCAATAACCAATCCCAAAATAGTAAACCTAACGACTGCACTTTTTACCGACGTAATTATCTAATATGCTGAAGTTTTGTTTATGCTTAAACTTATTTACTATTGTTATTTATACCTGAATTAACTTTCCCTTTACCATAAACTTACTTTACAAATCTATTGTACAAAAATCCCCTTTGTCCACATCCCTACTTCTTCGAAATGTTCCCTCACTAAATCCCATTACATAACTCGTTAAACAATTATCTTCATATTAACCTTAAACCACACTCACGCATCATTCATACTGCTAAAATACATTTATAACAATTTACATACACAAAAAGACATATGCTAGAACAGTTTACGAAAAACATTCTATTACTTTAGTGCACTCTAGTGGGCACAATAGAAACTAAATCACAGTCCCCTATCCAATACTGTCCTCTATCGGCTAATACATAAATTATGTGCGCGTCCAGTCTCGTGTCACCATATGTCACTATCCAGCTGAGACACATCTCCCACTTAACCGCTTCCAAGGCAGGATCGGTATACGGCGCTGTGCCTCACACTGCCTTTATTCGACGCGTTTCGGGAGATACCCATCATTAGATGGGTTTGATTATGGGTCTCCCATGACAGCTGTATCAGCTACAACATGTATTTATGCTTCATAATTAATTTTCCCCGAAACATTTAAGTCTCACCTTTTATTTGCGATAGTGATAGAAGCTCAAAAAATGAATTACAGTTTGTTCTCTGTCTAGGACTAGAACCCGGGTCTTTCAGGTTACAAGGCAGAAATGCTAACCATTACACCACTGCAGCGCTATGGGCAACGTTGCAGCACGAACAGAAAAGTCCAGTGCCCTCCCCAACTCAAACTTCTTATCCTCATCTCGTTTTCCCCCTACAGTGTCACTATTACACGACTTCCCCTTTACGTTCAACGCTGGGGTGCTATTCCAATGCCGGAGAGCTCTGGTAATAGTGACAATGTGGGGGGAAAACAAGCTGAAGATATGAAATGAAGTTTGTGTTCTTGAGGGTATTCGGTTTGGGTAGTTCGTGCAGCAACGTTGAACATACTGTTGGGGTGGTGTGACGATTAGTTTATCAGCCAAGTAAACAGGAAGACTTGGGTTCTAGTTCCAGCTGTCGCACATATTTTAATTCATTCTTTCAGCTTCCATCATTATCGTATCTGTATGTATCGGTGTCTCCAGAAAGGCTTCAAATAACGTCATTGGTTTTTTAACTAGTGGCATTTCATTTAACGACCAATTCAGCAGTTTTGCGGCACTCATATTTACTTATTAAAATACAAGCCTTTTACATGCAGCTTCGCCAATGAACGTGTGTGACACATACATGGTGTCTTAGAAATGTTGACACAGACTTTGAGTGGTTGTTGATGACGTCTTGAGGAACAAAGCAAGGATAAGAATCCGAGTCCGGAAACGCCGTCCAATGATGCCACAGAGCGTCAAAGTTATAGGCGCCAGCGCCTGTCGCTAGGCTACCCCTTTAGCAGCAAATGGGAACCTCTAAAATCTGCAGTATTTTTCGGTACACAAGAGAAAATAATATGGAGATGGAAACCTGTGTCCAGAACTATCATCCACCAAGGCAAAAGAACTTGGGACTATACATCAAAAAATTGCGAATTGATTACCAAAAGCGCACTGTGATGTGTCTTCTTCACTTTCTGAATCCACAAAAGTTTCAGTACTACAAAAACTCCCCTACAAAAACAAAATTAGGTTATACTTTTTTACAGCCGATTATTTTTTCGGGTTTGAATTTCTTATAACTTTCATACAAATAATTTTATACTAGAGGATGCTGCTCCGAAATAGTGATTTGCGCGTTAAACTGTACAGGATGGTTGTAAGCCTTTAGTGAAATGCGCAATCATTGAAATGAGATATTTTGTACACGATGGAATGCTCTTTCAAATGTTGATCATCGCAAGTTTGGAACAGGCATCCCATGTGAAATACAAGACCGTAAATGTTACTGAATTTTGATCTAAATTTTTCTGGCAAACTTTAGACCGATGTCTCTCAAGAAACTGTACTGACAAAAGTGGTCAAACTCGCAAATGTTATAAATTAGCTGATAGGTAACATGGTAACATGAGGAAAGTTTACTAAACCAACAACGTGAAATACTTAAACTTGGAAGACGTAATATTGTGAGGAAACTTATTGATGATTCTGAATGCAGATTGCAATAAAAACGGCGAATCACATGTCATAAAACTTATAGAATGTGTACAACGCAAGGTCTTCACCTATACACTGAGTCTGATTTTGTTCTGCTGTATTACTTTTATTGTGTTAACCTGTTTTCGGCTTACAAGGCCATCTTCAGACTTTTACTGACAATCGTCACCACAGAAGTTACAATGTTTATAAACAACATCGGAATAGAGGTTACTCATCTAGACTGAAGCAGAAATGTACAGTAAATAACATCTTTGACAGTGCGTTGGTAATACAATGTAAAAAGTAGAAAGATATTATTTACAGAACAATTCTGCTTCAATCTTGATGTGTAACCTCTCTTGCAATGTTGTTTACAAAGATTGTAACTTCTTTGGTGACAGTAGTCAGTCAATGTCTGAAGATGGTCCTGTAAGCCGAACATCAGTTAACACAATAAAAGTAATACTGTGGAATAAAAGCAAACTAGCGCTTGTCATTTATTATAACGTCATTCTACCTAGAACCGACGGAAGGTACAGTTAACGCTCCACTAAGATTACAGCATTACCACTCCTATACACTGAAATACAAACTTATCCATGATATGTGGAATGTCACCACGAGATTTCGTAGTCCTTCACGTAAGAGGCTAGAAATTTGTGTATCTCCCTTAGTTCGTCTAAAGAACTTGCACATAAAATCTGTACACAATTTGACACAATTTGAGATGATCGGGCGGGGTCCCGCAGACCCCTTGACATGAAATCTCCCGCACGTGTGTAATGAGTAACCTGTTGCACTAACAGATACGTACGGCCTTTGCAGAAAAACGGCACATCCAAACAATGGTGGCGGGTGGACTCTGGCGTGGAGGACGTGCGCACCCTGGGCTCCGTCATATCGTACGACAATAGTTCGCGGCTCAAAGTTTGGTCGCCTAGCAACAGCCCATGCAACGAGATACGTGGTACAGACTCCACGCTCTTCCCGCCTTTCATCACGCCCAATGACACCATCTACATCTTCGCCCACGACATCTGCAGGTAAGCTCGCAGACTGTGGCACCCCCCTCCCCCTACAATGCTTTCTCCAATGAACAGAGACGGTGGATAAGCCGTATATATATATATATATATATATGGCTTTTCTACTATCTGTGTTCGTCGGATAAATTCTTCTTGTTTCCATATCTTTAGTGTGGTTTCACTGTATATTAAATAACATTTAAACACGATAATTTTCAACGGGACAATTTTACGTATTTTAGATAGTTACACAAGTGGCCAACAGATGGCATCATAGACTTGTAAGTTATACGTGCGTGCTCACTGCTATTACATGGCTGTCGAGTCTTAATGTTTTATGCACCTGCTGGCTGCTTGTGTACCTATCTGAAATACGTGAAAATATTCTGTTGTAAATTACAGTATTTAAATCTTATTTGATATACACTGAAAGCTCACTATGTTGGCTTAACTGGGGTGAGTCCCAGCCCGAATTATTGAGAGTCAGAAGTATAGAGATGTATTGTACAATAATTATCTGAAGTTATAACTAGGAATATTACATGACATATATATGTAGTGATAAAATCAAACCTGGATGAACTGTAATGTTACGTGGACTATTGTGTAGTATATTTAGTTAAAAATCAAGAAGTATAAAATTAAAGAAATTTAATGTTACAGTAAATATTCAAAGGTTATATTAGACAGTACAGCACATGCACATAACGGTATTGGCATTTCTGTATGAAAATCTGCACTCGACTGGAAACATATATGCTATATTTATTATAGAGCAGTACCTTTACCAGTTATTTGCTGCAGTGATCTGGATCTACAATAACATCGTGTGTACTCTTTGCTGCCTACTTTTTTCTCTGTACAGAGGCTACACTCCAGATAAATCAGAAACGGCCTCCTAATGCTTAGTTTACATTCGATGTTAACATCTTTCTGTTTCTGTGAAACGTTTACTTGCTATTGTCAATCTGCATTTTACATTGTCTTTACTTCTGCCACCATGACTTGTTTTGCTTGCTAAATAGCAAAACGCAGCTACTACATTATGTAGCAAGTCAGGTACAGATTTAGAAATAGCTGCTAGTCAAATTTTCACTGACATTAATAAGTGGTGTTACTAAACCTTGAGAAGACCCACTATGTGCAGTTCAGAACCTGTAACAGATTTCCTTCCGTCATGTGTATACAATATGAAGATATGCAGATCGAACAGGTTGACAGTGTTGAATTTCTGGGATTACAACTCGATAGTAAATTCAGTTGGGAAGGGCATACCACAGAATTGCTTAAGCGCCTAAACAAGTCTGTATTTGCAGTGAGAATGGTGTCAGATGTAGGAGATATAAAAAACTTCCATACTTTGATTACTTTCATTCTATCATATGAGATCATATTCTGGGCGAACTCATCAAACCGAGCAAAAGTTTTTAGGCCGCAAAAGCGTGTGATAAGAATCATTTGTGGTGTAAATTCAAGAACAGCAGATAGAAACCTGTTCAAGGAACTTTGTATTCTAACCACTGCTTCTCAGAATATTTATTCCTTAATGAAATTTATTGCAAGTAATACATCTCGATTTACAACCAATAGCTCAATACATAGTTTCAATACTAAGAATAAGAACAATCTACATAAAGACCTAAAATCACTTCCTTGGTCCAAAAAGGGGTCCAATGTTTAGGGACACACATTTTCAGTAAATTTCCAGCAACCATTAAAAACTTGGTTAAGAAAAATGTCTGTTAGATTTCTGTTTTGACAGCACTTGGTCGCAACAGTGAAGATTAGGTATTTTGTGTATGATAAATTTATTAATAATGCATAACGGTGTTTCATTCTGACAGTGTGTTAATCCTGTAAATATTAGCTGGTCTAGTTTACCGCATTGTGTTCGCCTATTTCGACAATCTCCTGACAAATGATCAGGGAAGTAAGTTTTATATTCAAATGTTTTATGTTATACATCCTGACATGTTCCACGCCCACGAGAATCATCTCATTTTTTGGATCTATGGAGCGAAAACAGTCTAATGTAATCTAATCTAAAGCTCATTTACTACTGCAATTTCATCGCCATCACCTGATTTATTCTGACTACACTCCACAGCCCTTGCTTGAGTGTTATTGATGTTCAGCTTACACCTCTTCTGAAGACACTACCGACCCTGTTCAACTGATCCTCCCAATCCTTTTTCGTCTCTGACAGAATTACAGTGTCATTGGCAAATCATAAATTTTTCATGTGTTGTCTCTGAACTCCACTTTGAGTTCAATATCATTACTGTGGGTCCAAGATTGTAATCCAGAATTTGCCAATGACATGTCTCCTTTGACCTTATGTCTTGCATGTTGGGCTGTGATTTGGAAACTGCAACTGTTTATGATATAAACTAAAGCAACTACTCGTGTCACTCTATTTTCTTTCCTTCCATGACGAGTTTAGAGTATTCACACGCTTACTTTATGAATAAGTATTTTTACAGAGCTATGAAAGTTAAGACAGGCAACCTGCTACATCCTCCATAAAAATTCTCAAGTAATGCTGTAATCACCTAAAGATCATGGTGTAATGCCCTAATACGTCATGGTAGTAAATGAAACGTGAATGATACAGATACCTGTTTTAAGTCCCGTTAGTTTACTACAGAGTTGGTTTGCTAAAACTGCATGCCATTTCAGAGATACTGGATACTTGTCACCCTGCACTTCCACATTTCAGCCGTGGTGCCCCGTTTTGCAGGTCCATGCACGCGGAGTATGAGCGCGAGCAGGAAGTGTCTGGGGTGCACGGTCTGCGGTTCGTGGCCTCAGGCAGCCTGCTACGCCGCGGAGGGCCCAACGCCTGCACCTGTCCCGACGGGCGCTGCCTGGCCACGGGCGCCATCTCCGTCCGGGAGTGCTTTAGTGAGTACACCAGCCTGAGTCTGTAGAGGATCTCATGAAGTCGAACGCAGTGTACCACAGGGTTCTATTTTTGGTCTTGTGCTGTTTCTCTGATACATAAATGATCCTCCACAGGAATTAGTGAAAAAAATACAAGGATACCGAGTATAGAACCAGATCTGTGACTGCATTCAAGGCTTCCTTTCATCCAAACTGTACGCATCACTCTTAACGGAACAAAAGAGACAGAGGTAAAGGTAAATTACGGAGTACTCCAACGAAGTGTTGTAGGGCCGTTACTGTTTAGAATCTACGTAGATGATACAATAAACAGCTCCAGAAGCTCTAGTTGAGAGCCAAAATAATATCTCTCTTTGAAAAGGGTGATAAAAATAAATGTAACAACTATCGAGGTATAAGTCTCCTGGATTCAACCTTTAAATTATACGCCAATATCGTGAATGCAACACATATAAAATATCATGAAAAAGTTAATATTGGATGAACAATTGGGTTTTACAAAACGACGATCAACTATTGACAATGTTTTTACACTACGACAAGTTATACAAAACAGATGAGAGTTCAATAGGGAAACCTATCTTGCTTTTGTGGGTTTTGAGAAAGCATTCCATAATGTGAATAGAGTAATGCTGTGGAATATCATGGGTGAACGAGATTATCCATGAAACCTCAAATGCCATTAAAAATTGTTATACATACAGGAAATATAACAACGAAGCCAATGAACACAAAGAAAGGGGAACGACAAAAACCTTGTGTTTCTTCGACACTCTTTAATAAATACATATAGATGAAGATATCAGAAAATGGAAAATGTTGAACGTAAGTGGCGGTCTTTTAGACTGTGACACTAGAGTAAACGTAATTTTATATGCAGCCGAGTTAACTTTGATTACAGAGAATGGAGGTGACCTTCAGAGTCTATAAGTTGCAGCACACAGCCTCAGATTACAACCTATAATTGTCGGTAGATAAAACGAATGTGATGCCAGTAATATGTAAAATAGTCTTAATAATAAAATCTTGGAACAAGTGAAACATTTTAAATATCTAGAATACGACATTGGTTACGAATCTAACCCGTGACGTGGACCAAAAATTAAATAAATGTGCTTCCATATGTAGAACCATCTTAAAAGTTTGCACAATAGAGCCAGAAAAGAAACCCAGAGAAAGTTTTATAAAACAGTAGCGGCACCATCCCTTACTTATGGCCCGCATCTCGTGGTCGTGTGGTAGCATTCTCGCTTCCCACGCCCGGGTTCCCGGGTTCGATTCCCAGCGGGGTCAGGGATTTTCCCTGCCTCGTGATGGCTGGGTGTTGTGTGATGTCCTTAGGTTAGTTAGGTTTAAGTAGTTCTAAGTTCTAGGGGACTGATGACCGTAGATGTTAAGTCCCATAGTGCTCAGAGCCTTACTTATGGGAGTGAAAAATGGGCAACGACAAGACACCAAGAAAGTAAAATATAGACTCAAGAAATATCTAATAAGAGTGGAAGGATGTACAAGGTAAGATTGGAAAAGAAATGAAGATATAAAGAAATATTTTGGAATATACAACCTAAACGAAAAAATAAAGGAAAATTGGAGGAAATGGAAGGAACACATATGGGTGAAGAAAGAATCCCGGTAAAGGCTCTAAATGCACCGGAACGAAAAAAGTTGGATAACCAGAGAAGAGATGTGTATCGTAACAGGCAATTTGCCTAATACATGAAGTGAAGAAGAGGACCTGTTTAAAACTGTCCGTAAATGGTGTAGGTGTGTATAAGAAAGTAACAACCGCAGGACACTGCATCGATTTGCAGAATGGCTTGCAGAATATTGATGAATGGGGCAGGCTCTGGCAGTTGATCCTGAACGTCAGTAAGTGTAACATATTCCTCATACATAAAGGAAAGAAATCAGCTACCGTACAATTACACTATTAATGACAAATTGCTGGAAACAGTGTCTACCGTATAATATCCGGGAGTAACTATCAAGAGTGACCTTATGTGAAATGACCGCATGAGGCAAATAGTAGGAAAAGCTGATGCTAGACCGATATTCATATGAAGAATCTTAAGGAAATGTAATTCATCCACATCTACATCTACTTCTAGAAGATTACTCTTCAGCTCACAAGTGAGCTCCTGGCGGAGGGTTCATCGAACAAGCTTTAAGCTACTTCTCCAATGTTCCACGGATCAAGTGGCACACGGGGCACTTCTTCGACCAATTCTTGAGTATTGTTCATCAATCTGGGATCCTTACGGGGTAGGATGTATAGAACAGATAGAGAAGATCCGAAGAAGAGCGGCGCGTTTCGTCACGGGTTGTTTAGTGGGCGCGCGAGCGTTACAGAACCGCTCAACAAACTCCAGTGGCAGATGCTACAAGAGAGGCGTTCTGCGTCATGGAGCGGTTTACTACCGAAATTTCGAGAGAGCACTTTCCAGGAAGAATAAGACAACATATTACTTCCCCCACATCTGTCTTTCTTAATTACCACGAGGAGAAGATTCGAGAAATTAGAACAAATACAGAGGCTTACCGAAAATCATTCTTCTCATGCGCTATTCGCGACTGGAACAGGGAAGGAGGGATCAGTTATTGGTACAAGAATTACTCTCCGCCACAAGCTGTTAGGAGGCATTCGGAGCAGTATGTAGGTATAGATAGGTAGAAGATGCAGATTTTGTTCGTTTTCCTGAAACACAAGTATAAAAGAAAAATATAGTAGGGGAAATCGGGGCGGAACGGGATACTTAAGTTTAACAATTTTTGTAAAATAAAGGAGTGCAAGAGAAAACATTTTAAAAGTATAAAAAATCATCATATAGTATCCCCTAACATACCTTACATGAAAATTACTTGATACTATAAGTAATCTTTTTTTACATCTTTTCAAAGGAATGCTTTCATATTTCCCGTTCTGCGCCACTCACTCGACAAGATGGGTTAAGGCAAATTTTGTGAAATTATTGTGTAAACGTTGAAATTATTATGACTGTCATCTTAAAAGACAAAGTTCTTTAATGAACAAAAAACTTTAAAAAAGCTTTAGCTATAAGAAAATATTTTGATATCGTTACGATACATGTATAGTTATTTTTAATGCCAAGTTACTGTTACTCTGTCGAATCCCATCGCTCGTGTACCAGATGTATTTTCTGGGCTGCGAACAGGTTACGTAGGATGTCTAGTTATAAATCCTCTAACCCAATCTCGCCCAGATCGACAAGTTAAAAGTCTGCTTTCTGCAGTTATGCATGCAGATAGTCTTTTTGTACTGGAATGAACACATTTTTAAATTTTTCATATTACGTGTCAACTCTGAAGTTGGAACAGTCTTAGCTTTATGAACGTATCTTTCTAAAGTTAATAACGGTACGTTAAGCTATGTTTGAAACTCCCATCTCAGAAGATAAAACGGCTGAACCTGTCATTTCTATCGATTTCACACGCAACTGCTGTCTATCAGTATTGCTAATGTAAGCTCACACTATTTGCAAAAGCAAGGAAGAAAAGGAAATGTTATTGTTGTGTTCTTCTGTCCGAAGACAGGTTTTATGCACCTCTTCATGCTAGTCCTTCCTGTGCAAACCACTTCACCTCCGAGTAACTACTGCAACCTACATCCTTCTGAATCTGTTCACTGTATTCGTCTCTTGGTCTCCCAGTACGACTTTTTACCCCACACGCTTCCCTCCAAAACTAAAGTGGTGATCTCTTGATGCCTCAGAGTGTGTCCTACCAACCGATCCGTTCTTTTTGTCAGGTTGTACCACAAATTTCTGTTCTCCCCAATTCTGTTCAGCACCTCCTCATTAGTTATGTGATCTACTCATCTAATCTTCAGCATTCTTCTGTAGTATCACTTTTTGGAAACTTCTATTCTGTTCTGGTCTAAACTATTTATCGTCCATGTTTCACTTCCATACGTGGCTACAGCCCGTACAATGCTTTCAGAAAGGAATTCGTGTTACTTAAATCTATACTCAATGTTAACATATTTCTCTTCTTCAAAAAAGCTGTTCTTGCCTTTGTCAGTCTACATTTTATATCCTTTCCACTTCGACGATCATCAGTTATTTTGCTGCCCAGACAGCAAAACTCATCTGCTACTTCCAGTGTGTCATTTGCTAATCTAATTTCCTCTGAATCACCTGATTTCATTTGATGTCATTCCACTGTCCTCGTTTAGTTCTGTTGATATTCATCTTATATCCTCCTTTCAAGATACTGTCCATGGCTTTCAACTGCTCTTCCAAGTTCTTTGCTGTCTGTGAGAGAATTACAGTGTCATCCACAGACCTTAGAGTTTTTATTTCTTCTCACTGGACTTTAACTCTACTACAAATTTTTCGTTTGTTTCCTGTACTGCTCGCTCAATGTACAGATTGAATAACATCGGGGATAGGTTACAACCCTGTCTCACTCGCTTCTCAACCACTGCTTCCGTTTCATGGCTCTCGACTCTTATAACTGCTATCTGGTCTCTGTACAAGCTGTAAATAGATTTTCTCTCTCTGTATTTTACCCCTGCTATACTCAAAATTTCAGAGAGTATTCCAGCGAACATTGTCCAAAGATTTCTCTAAGTCTGCAAACGCTATAAACGTAGGTTTGCCTTTCCTTAAACGATCTTCTATGACAAGTGGTAAAGTCAGTATTGCTTCGCGTGTTCCTACGTTTCTCCGGAATCCAAACTGATCTTCGCCGAGGTTGGATTCTACAAGTTTCCCCAGTCTTCTGTAAAAAGGAAATATAGAGTTTGAAACCTACTTGCCTAAAAAAAATGATGGGGCAGAACGGGACACTACTCCATTCTGTCCCGTCCTGTTCACCTCAACGGCACATTTTAGGTTGCTAACTTTTATGGACCATAGTAACTGATGGATTTGAACGTAGTATGTAACTAAGGGATACCGAATGGCAATTAATTTAATATTACGTGTCATGTAAGGGCAAACAATTAAGTATTAGCGACAAATCTTGCGTTGCAATTCACAAAAATTTTTAAAAACATTATTTGAAACTTGAAAGACAACCGTTCGCTTAAAGTAATATTTCAACCCAAGTAAAAATTGCTGTCACACGTTCTCTCACATTCAGAGACCTAACTGCATGTCACTAGAATAGGTTGAAGCATTCTCCAGCTTCCTATAGTAGACCTTTTACGGGAAAGACTGCTAACAAAATATATGAAAATGTCAACAGGTGGTTGAAGGAAAATAGGCTAAAATTAAGTAATGACAAAAGTCAGCTCTCTAGGCAAGATGCCAGTCTCCTCTTAAGACTGCACACTGGTCGCTTTGGGGTGCTCTAGACAGCATAGGACTATTACGACGTGACCATATTACCCACCACCGAAAACGTAAGTAATGGCAGTGAAGTGGATTGCATGTGGCAATCTGTTGTATGGAATCAGAACAGGAAGATAGGAAGATGTCGAAACGTGACAGAATGGCAGAAAAGACCTAGCGTGTTTTGACGTGCTCGCAACCAAACCATGAATTAAGCTGGCTGATTTTCTAACATGTCCACGAGGACTATCCAATGCGTGTACAAGGAATGGTGTACCATGTACTACCAGGCACCAAGCAACGAGAACCTTGGTTGTAAAGTCAACCGACAGGGAACAGAGGCGAGTGCTATGCCTTGTAATGGACAGTAACGTACCTGATCATATATCAGCTTGAAGTTCTTCGGTGACAGCTATCACGGCGAAAACTTGGTTGTAAATATGGGTGGGACAGCACTATCCATATCCTGTAATGTGGTCGACACACACACATTTAGTTTCATAGGTTTTACTGCCACAAACGCCAGACCCCTCACTGAATTAATTATGGCTAGTCCGTGTCTTAATTATGTAGTTAAGTCTCATTCACCAGGTACGCACATACTGCGTCTTCTAGTTGTATGATAATAGTCACTGAGCAGTACAACGTTGCCAACCAACAAACAGTCTCACTCTGATGAGCAATACGTGTCGCACTTTTATACACTCCTGGAAATTGAAATAAGAACACCGTGAATTCATTGTCCCAGGAAGGGGAAACTTTATTGACACATTCCTGGGGTCAGATACATCACATGATCACACTGACAGAACCACAGGCACATAGACACAGGCAACAGAGCATGCACAATGTCGGCACTAGTACAGTGTATATCCACCTTTCGCAGCAATGCAGGCTGCTATTCTCCCATGGAGACGATCGTAGAGATGCTGGATGTAGTCCTGTGGAACGGCTTGCCATGCCATTTCCACCTGGCGCCTCAGTTGGACCAGCGTTCGTGCTGGACGTGCAGACCGCGTGAGACGACGCTTCATCCAGTCCCAAACATGCTCAATGAGGGACAGATCCGGAGATCTTGCTGGCCAGGGTAGTTGACTTACACCTTCTAGAGCACGTTGGGTGGCACGGGATACATGCGGACGTGCATTGTCCTGTTGGAACAGCAAGTTCCCTTGCCGGTCTAGGAATGGTAGAACGATGGGTTCGATGACGGTTTGGATGTACCGTGCACTATTCAGTGTCCCCTCGACAATCACCAGTGGTGTACGGCCAGTGTAGGAGATCGCTCCCCACACCATGATGCCGGGTGTTGGCCCTGTGTGCCTCGGTCGTATGCAGTCCTGATTGTGGCGCTCACCTGCACGGCGCCAAACACGCATACGACCATCATTGGCACCAAGGCAGAAGCGACTCTCATCGCTGAAGACGACACGTCTCCATTCGTCCCTCCATTCACGCCTGTCGCGACACCACTGGTTGGTCGGTTGGTTGAGGAAGGAGACCAGACAGCGTGGTCATCGGTCTCATCGGATTAGGGAAGGATGGGGAAGGAAGGCGGCCGTGCCCTTTCAGAGGAATCATCCCGGCATTTGCCTGGAGTGATTTAGGGAAATCACGGAAAACCTAAATCAGGATGGCCGGACGCGGGATTGAACCGTCGTCCTCCCGAATGCGAGTCCAGTGTCTAACCACTGCGCCACCTCGCTCGGTGCGACACCACTGGAGGCGGGCTGCACGATGTTGGGGCGTGAGCGGAAGACGGCCTAACGGTGTGCGGGACCGTAGCCCAGCTTCATGGAGACGGTTGCGAATAGTCCTCGCCGATACCCCAGGAGCAACAGTGTCCCTAATTTGCTGGGAAGTGGCGGTGCGGTCCCCTACGGCACTGCGTAGGATCCTACGGTCTTGGCGTGCATCCGTGCGTCGCTGCGGTCCGGTCCCAGGTCGACGGGCACGTGCACCTTCCGCCGACCACTGGCGACAACATCGATGTACTGTGGAGACCTCACGCCCCACGTGTTGAGCAATTCGGCGGTACGTCCACCCGGCCTCCCGCATGCCCACTATACGCCCTCGCTCAAAGTCCGTCAACTGCACATACGGTTCACGTCCACGCTGTCGCGGCATGCTACCAGTGTTAAAGACTGCGATGGAGCTCCGTATGCCACGGCAAACTGGCTGACGCTGACGGCGGCGGTGCACAAATGCTGCGCAGCTAGCGCCATTCGACGGCCAACACCGCGGTTCCTGGTGTGTCCGCTGTGCCGTGCGTGTGATCATTGCTTGTACAGCCCTCTCGCAGTGTCCGGAGCAAGTATGGTGGGTCTGACACACCAGTGTCAATGTGTTCTTTTTTCCATTTCCAGGAGTGTATTTAAGTTAATCTGAAATCAATGTTAATTGTCCTGCTTCACAGTCCGTCTTCGTGTTCAGGATAACGCATAATTTAAGCATTACATTATTGCTGTTTTGACTGACACGGGTTCCACACTCGAAATATCGGAACAGGCTGACTTCAAATGGCCTCAGGCCCAGAGCTTATATAGCTTTGCAAAAATGGCTGCTACAGTTTCACATAGTTAAATACGTAATTTCGATAATTTACAGTCAGAATTTTACATCCCAAACTAATTTAATAGTGCAGAAAAACTGGTTGTAGTCTGAAATGTGTGTTACAATACAGTTTCGACAGATATAAGCCTTCTTGATGACGAAATCTGCAAAAATAGCTAAAGAAACGATACTATACATAAAACTATTGATTACCAGGAAACTAGATTCTGGTGTTCTTACCATGTTTTGCAAATTAGCCACATGAATACTGTAAGGACTTCTGTGCGTTATTTTCTTAACTTTCCAGTAATATAGTAATTCATCTGTTTACACGTCAACAATGTGACTTGAATGGGAAATAATTACTGTTAGTTAACTGAACTGAGGTTTAGCAAAACTAGTTACTTGAAATGGTTCAAATTTATTAAGAAATTATTCTGACTAGTGTAATTTAGCCAAGTTGGACCTGGTCTTATTCTCGGAATTAGAGAAAGACAGCTTTATCTTATAGCACATCTCGTACTAAAAATAATGATAATTAAGAAAGCAAAAAAATCATTTAAGGAGGCTAATAATATAACAAACTGAGAATGGGCCCCAGCTTGCTTTTACACAAGTCTGTTTCAAACCAGGCAGGAATTGCTACTGGCAGTGAATGATTATAAATCTAAACCAGTTTTCAAGCAAACACTGTGAAGCGAACTGCTTGCAGTGGGCATTTCGAGTCGGTACCTCCGATGAGGGCATTGCCCGAAGCGGCACGTGAATCCCACCTCCAGTCTTCAGTGGACAAATGGTACAACGAGCCGCGATTTCCTCTCTTTTGAAACGATGCCAAGCGTTGAATGCGCTATCGGCGATGTGATGCGTTTAGCCTATAGTGTGTGGAGGGGTTCTATAGTGTTGGCAGGGTGTCTTTCGCACCATGACGTGGGCCCAGTCATTCAGATTACTGTGGATACCGAACATGAAATTTGTTGTAGTCAAGTGTTCCCTTATCTTCTGAATCTTGAAGATGAGTGTGGTGTGGACGCTTCATCTTCCAGATAACAACAACCGTATTCAGCGAGGTACATGTACTCTTGGTTTGGTGGAAACTCAGGCGTACTACTGATCTCATCACATTTCCCGATCTCATAGAAGATGTCTGAGACTATTTTCAATACCCTGTGAAACGCAGAACATCTGCGCAATTTTGTAACACTGCCGGATATAATCATTAATGAGTAGCTTCAGTTGCATATAGAACACCCGAAGAAACTTGCGAATATTCTCGTCATCGAATTGAGACTATTATCGCAAATGGAGACTGTCTTATGCGGTGCTAGCATGTTGTCTGCTATGCTTGACTATCTTTCAGCACGTGTACTTACTATTTAGTACTCATCGCAGATCTCCCCAAAATACAAAAAAAGAAAAATCTGTGTTCTCAAACAATAATATAATATTTCTTAAAAGACATCATGGTCGCCGTTGACTGTATGAAATATTTATTATTACGATTGCAACTTCGGCCTTAGGGCCATTTTCAAGTAACACTGCAAAAGTTACCTAAACGCAAAAAAATATAAAAGTGAAGCGCAGGGTGTATATACATAACTAAGCAAACAATATTAATTATGTGCTTCACTTTTATACTTTTCTGTGTTTAGGCGACTTTTTCAGTGTTACTTGAAAGCCGGCCGGGGTGGCCGAGCGGTTCTAGGCGCTACAGTCTGGAACCGCGCGACCACTACGGTCGCAGGTTCGAATCCTGCCTCAGGCATGGATGTGTGTGATGTCCTTAGGTTAGTTAGGTTTAAGTAGTTCTAAGTTCTAGGGGACTGATAACCTCAGGAGTTAAGTCCCATAGTTCTCAGAGCCATTTGAACCATTTTTGTTACTTGAAAATGGCCCTAAGAGCGAAGTTGCAATCGTAATAATAAATATTTCATACAGTCAACGACGACTATGATGTATTTTAAGAAATATTATATGACTGTGAATCCCAACTATGAGAAGTTAATCAATAATACAAAAGACGTTTCCAGGTTGACATTTAAAGAACACAAATTTGGTTGGAAACCGTAATGCCTAGATGCGATGAAAGAGAAATCCTGATTCAGCCGGATGTGGACATTGAAAATAATTAAATGGCGCCAAGTGAGAATTTGTTATGCACCAGGACTCGAACCCGGATTTCCCGCTTTACGCGAGCAAGCGAGCGATCACCTTAACCACTTCGGCTATCCAGACACACTTCCCATCAAAACCAAATTCCCAACTTGACGAACAGTACTTCTGTACGATCATCACTGCTCACAGTCTTTAGCATGATCCCTGCAAGAAGACGGCCCTAGAGTGAATCTACGGTGAAGATATATCATGACATTCCGACAAGGCGTACAGATGTTACAGCTCTTTCGGACATGTCCGAAAGAACAGACACCACACATATAATAGTAACATCTAATGGCCAGAATTAATGGAACGCTCAAGTTCACGTACCTTTGCGGTATACAAGATCATCGCTATACGTAATTTAAAAAAGGAAAAACTTGTTCATTAGGCACTTCTAAATTAACAATAAGTGAATAATGTGAGTCGACATGAAACACATATGGAATCCAGTATTAGAGTCAGATATTAACAGATCTTTGGAAACCTTGAAGCCAACTGAGACGTAAGGGATAGACAACGTTTCTAAAATGATTGACGGAAGCGGTAATCAAATGACTTTTCGAGGCAGTGAGTAGAATCTTTGAGACTGAAGACATACCATCAGAATCTCTGAAAAATGTCATCCATACAATCTCAACGACAGCATGCCAGGTAAGCGCGAAAACTATCACACAGTCAGCTCACCAGATCACGAATCGTAGCTGCTGCGAGCAACGCTCTACAGAAGAATTCAAGAGGAAAATTAACGATCAGATAGATGACAATCAGTTTCGGTTTAGGAAAGGTAAAAACGACAAACAGCGACTTAAGACATTGTACTTGATAACGGAAATAAGACCTAAAAAATGGGTATCAAGATCCGGTGATGACATTGTAATCGTTAGTGAAATTGAGTGAGAACTGCAGGGCCTGTCTATTGGAATGAACAGTTACTGAGCACACACTATTGACTGAGAGTAAATCGAAGAAGGCGAAAGTAATGAGATGTAGCAGAAGTGAGATTATCGATAAACATAACGTCAAAATCGGTGACCAGAGAATAGAGAAAGTTAAAGAATTCTGCCACCTTGGAAGGAAAACAACGTATGACGGACGAACCAAAGAGGACATAAAACAGATCAGCACAGCCAAAGCGGGCATTCCTGGTCAACAGAAGGGTACCGGTATTAAACACAGGTGTTAAATTCAAAAGGAAAAGAGGAAGGAAGATTAGGGTGTAAAGTCGCATTAACATCGAGGTCATTAGAGATGCAGCACGAGGTTACATCGTTTCGTGGGTGGGGAAGGAAATCGGCTGTGTCCTAGCAAAGGAACCATCCCGGCGCTTGCCTGGTGCTATTTAGGGAAATCACGGAAAACCTAAATCTGGATGACCAGAGATGCGAAATTGAATCTTCGTCCTCCTAGGTGTGAGTCCAGTGTGATAACCACTGCGCCACCTGGAACGAAGATGAAATTTCCGAGACAGTTCATTTGGAGCACAGAATTGTGTAGCAGTGAATCATGGACTGTGGGGATAATGGTAAAAGTGGAGAGTTGAAGCGTTTTTAGATACGGGGCTGCAGAAGGATGCTGAAAATTACGTAGGCTAATAAGGTAAGTAATGAGAAGATTTTCTGCAGAATTGGCGAAGAAAGGAACATGTGGGAAAACACTGTCAAGAAGAACGGAACATGAGTTAAGACATAAAGGAATTTCCTCCATGGTACCAGAGGCAGCTTCAGGGGGTAAAATCTGTAGTGGGAGACAGAGATGGAAATACATCCAACAAATACTTGAGGGCATAGAGTACAAGTGCTACTCTGAGGTGAAGAGGTTGGCATAAGAGAGGACTTAACATCTGAGGTCATCACTCCCCTATAACTTGGAACTACTTAAACCTAACTAACCTAAGGACATCACACACATCCATGCCAGAGGCAGGATTCGAACCTGCGACCGAAGCAGTCGCGCGGTTCCGGACTGAAGCGCCTAGAGCCGCTTGGCCTGATAAGAGAGGAACTCGTGACGGGTTGCATCAAACAAATCGGAAGACTGAGCACTGAAAGATTTTTTTTTTTTTGTTGGGAGGGTGGGGGAGAGGCGGCGGATGGGAGAGGAGGGGAACTCAAACTTGAGGGCTTAGTACTTACAGAAAAATGGCTCTGAGCACTATGCGACTTAACTTCTGAGGTCATCAGTCGCCTAGAACTTAGAACTAATTAAACCTAACTAACCTAAGGACATTACACACATCCATGCCCGAGGCAGGATTCGAACCTGCGACCGTAGCGGTCGCTCGGTTCCAGACTGTAGCGCGCAGAACCGCACGGCCACTCAGGCCGTCTAAACTTACAGAATGCAGCAGCATGTTAAAAAAATTCTATGTGTGTTAGAAGTAGGATATCTTACAGCGAGTACTTCAAAAGACTTCCAATTTTGACAAATATTTCTCTTTACTTATAGTACTTCGATACCTGTTGCACAATGCACACACTCAAGAGCCAAAGCATTTTGAAGCAAAGTCTTAGGACCAGTACCAATCTTGAGAATGAATGCCATGGGGCGAAGTTGCAGACGCCTGACGGGGTAAGGAAAGTATGCAAAGGGAGCAGAAACGAATGGGGAATCAGTTTATCAATTGTACTGGCCGGAAATGGAAAAATCAGCGAACGCAACGACTTTGAAACAGGACGTTACAAGAGAGACACTGTGCAGATGAAGGGACTGACTCGCGATATTGCAAGACCATTTATTCCTAAACGAGCCATGAAACATACAATTCCCTCCAACATACAAATAGGTCAATGACACGTTTCAAATGGAGAAAAATTCGGCTCGTACAGTAGAGTACTATCTGCTTACTTAATGGGAAGGAGAGAAAATGATAGCTATACACTACATAACATCGGCCACACACCGTACAATTGCTTGCAGAGTACTGATTTAGATATAGGTCTCCATAGTAACGCCTAGTTCTCTGGGAGAATGAAGTTTTCAGAGCAGAATAATTATTAGCTGATGCAACAGCTATTTAAATTTTGATTCTATACTTCTTCATTTTTTTAATGAGTCACTTTAATCTTCCGTGTATCATTTGTACCCTTCCGAAATTATGTGGAACGTGTCATTTTACATTCACATTACACTTTCATAATATGTAAATATGGACACATGCTGACCATCTACAAGGTATTTTAATTTTTTTCCCTTGAATACAGATGAGGGTTAATAGTTCATACCCACCATCTTCGCACAATACAAAAATAGAAATTCTTCTAGGGAAAAGAATTGTCAAGGAAAAACTTTTTCAGTTTGTTATCAAATTAGTTGTCTGTCAGACATTTTATACCACTTGATAAGTGATCAGAAATTTTGGTGCTAGCATAGTGGACCGCCAGTTGTGCCTACGATAGCCATAATATAAAATAATGAATCAATTTTTTCTTCTTATATTGTGATTGTGTACATCATCGTTCCTTTTGAAGAATAGTGGGTTATTAACAACAAAATTCGTCAGGAGATAAACCATGAAGCAGTAGTCAAAACGCCTAACTCCTTAAACAGAGTACTATGAGATGGTTGTGGATGAGCACCATATGTTATCCTTGTAACATGTTTTTGATCAATGAACACGTTTCTTAAAGATGAATTACTCTAGAATATTAGTCTATAGATATTTTTGGATGAAAATACGTCAAATGCTTTAACTTGTTGATTTGTCTTACCCCACACTGATTCTAATTGTGGCTGAACTAATTTTTTTTTAGGAATTCCAAAAATTTTGAGGTTTTTCACCCTAGTTATTATTCCATCACCATGCAGTATACTCATCATGGGTGTAATACCTCAAGATGAGTAGAACCGAATACATTGTGTGTTTCTGAACTGATAGTGAAACCATTTGCATAACTTACTCAACTAAACTTTTAAGAAAATATTGCTTACTATGTCTTCTGTTGCTGTATGTATACTTGAATTAATGGCAATACTGCTGTTATCTTTAGGAAGAATTAATTCTGCTTGTTGAATATTGGATGGAAGTTCGTTAACATATATGAGAAACAATAGGGGAACTAAGAGTGGGCCCTGTGGAAACCCATAAGTGATTTCTCCCCATTCAGAAGACTAACCGTTGGATGAATTGTGAAGTACTACTTTCTGCATTCTTTTGGTTATATATCACATGATCCATTGGTTGACCATAGCATCAGTTCCGTAAAGCCTCAGTTTATCTAGGAGAATGCTCTGACTCACACAGGTAGTTTCCTTAGATAGGTCGCAGACAATTTTTTGTCAAGCAGTTAATAATGTTCGCTGGCAGACCGGGTGTACGTGACCTGCTGTGATTTTTAGCGTACTAGTGCGACGATAAACGCAAAAAAAGGAAGCAAAGGGGAAAACAACCTTAGCTATCGATTAGCTGCTACAAAGCATCAATGAGGGCAGGGGCTGCTCACGAAGCGTTGCACTGGCTGTTACACGCGTGGATAACAAGGTGACCCGCAGTGGCACGCGAGATGAGGGTCTGATAGCTGCTGCCGGGATACTAGCCACTACAAACACGCAGGCACGCACGCACACACACACACACACACACACACACACACACACACACACACACACACCGCAGACAATGGCGCCGCTTGTCTCTTGTCCCACACACAACCTGTTCATAGATGGCTGTGCAAGTACTTTACGAATGCGTCAGCTTCTTCCTAAATTTTCTGTCTCTAAAAAGCGAAGCATATGAACAGACGGATTTCAAACTGCTAGAGGAAATGATCAAAACTGGCGTTTTAGCAACAATGGAAATCAGTATAGTATTATTGCTCATTAAAATTGCTACACCATAAAGAACACTCAGCAAACGTCTAATTGGCGTGAGGTGTACTGGATGCTTGGATGCGCAAGCAATCAACTTTCCAGCAGAACTGCAAAAAATAGGTACCAGTAACGCCATCTACAAACAGCAATAAAAGTTGTACATCACACCTTTATTTCGAAATTCTCAGCACTCCGTTCAAACTCCATCCGAACAGGCCTCCTAACGTTTAAGGGAACCGACCGACCGCCATGTCATCCTCTGCCGAAAGGCGTCCCTGCATGCAGATATAGAGAGGCATGTGATCAGCACACCCACCCTCCCAGCCACTGTTAGTTTTCGTGACCAGAGCCGCTACTTCTTAGTCACGTAGCTTCTCAATTGGTGTCACTAGGGCTGAGTGCACCCTGCTTGCCAACATCACTTGGCAGACACGTACGGTGACACATACATGTGGTAGCCCAGCCTAACAGCGATTAAATTCGGTGATCTGATGGGAACCAGAGTTACCAGTGTGACAAGATCGTTGGCCAATCCATAGCACAGAAAACAAAAATTCTCTTGAAACATGCAAGTACTAGGTGGAAAGAGTGTAAGTGCAGATATTTTTGTGTGTTGTAGCTTAAAATGTGAACACATAACCGTGTTGGTTGTTTTTTCTCTGTACTGAACAGTGTTGCAACAAGCACGACATGAACTTTACTACCTAAAGTTAACTGGACAGTCGCAACTGCACATAAAAGTGTATTACACTTATCAGTATAGACTAACCTGTTTTCTTCCATGCATCCACACTTCAATGCTTGACCTGCTACCCAGCACAAATATGTGGATTTAATATCCAACCCAAAAACATACGACTTGCAATAACTATAATTATTACTACGACGTAAATACTGGTATAATGTCATTCAATACACAGTCCTCTGTCGCCAGTAGAAATATCTACACTTATACCCATTACAACTTATACATTCATGTGCAATGTGTCCAGATCCTGCCACATTATATATATATATATATATATATATATATATATATATGTGTGTGTGTGTGTGTGTTTGGGTGTGTAACGACAAGATCGTCTATTTCCCATCGGAGGTTTTCCACAGGACTCCCGAGTGACGTCAGTACGTGATGGAACATCCCCTTGGTCGGATGCAGGCTTGAATCCGTCGTGACATACCATAGATGAGGTCACAAGTCTTCCCTCATCCAAACTGTCCCACTCTCCAAAGGCGAGTCTACGAAAGTTGCGCAGAGTACGTGGTCGTTGTCAGCGTGCAAAAATAGCGCATATTCGATTGGGTTCATGTCTGGGGAATAGGCAGGCAACTCCACTGTGGTAATCCTAGAGTGCTGAAGGTACTTTTTCAGTAGAACAGCACGGTGAACACCCCATTTATCTTCCACCAAGATGAAATTATCACCAAAATGTGGGCAATAGGATCTCAGAATCACAATCTCGTCCCTGGACAATTGAGCAGTGAGTTTGCCCTGAACAACACGAGATATTTATGGTGCCTCATGTAATGTCGCCCCAGGAACATTATTTCACCACCAACGTGTTACACATGCGATAAAAAGTGTTGGAAGTGTTCGATAGTGTCGTGTTGTCTGCCGATTATCAGGGTACAAACAGATCTGATCTTCGTACGTAAACAACCCTCGATGCCAATCTCGAGGCGTCCATTCTGCATGGCTTCCCTCCCATCTGTAACGGAGGATGATATTGTGGTGTGATTCGCGTCATGCAATCGTCTCACAACAGTTTGATGCGATACGTGACGTTCTGTAGCCTCTCCATTCACCAAATTCAGTTCTGGAGCGCTCTACCCAAGGTTTCTTTGACTCAAAAGTCTTGGAGATCGATCATCCTGAGCACCTGTGGAATGCGGAAGGCCTGTGTGGTGTACGTCCTCACTACCAGTCAGTCGGAATCGATTCCATGTCTGCAGCACATCACTTTGACTCCAGTGCAAAAGTCTTGCAACTTTTGTGGTGGACAAACTTAAGCGCGTTAACGCGATGATGCAGACCCGCTCATTGATCGCGATTGTCCTTCGTGGCATGGCGGATGTTTGCTCTAAAGCGTCACTACTGATGCTGTACTTGGGACTGAAATGTCATTCTACTGTTCCGCACTCGTGTCTAATGCTTCACTGCTGGTGCTTTCGGACTGAAATGCTACTGTCTATTCGGGTAGATCGTTATACTCGCAGGTATCTGCAATGTTAACTGTGTGCTTGTATGTATGTTTACAGACAACGTTAGGAGTGACCTTCCGATTGGTAGAGGGACACACCTGCACGTCGTATTGGGACGATGTAACACTTCGTTGATGCATATACCTTCTGTACATCAGGAAACATTACGCAACAGTTTTCTCATTCAGGAATGGCAACTGAGTGATATTTGTTTGTGAGAAGACCACGTTATGCCTCGTATGAAAAGGAGCTCGTGTCGGAATTCGACAACAGCAGGATGGTGACGGATGGAGACCGTACTTTATCGCCCTCACGATACTGCTGCTCGATCTGGCCAGTGCCAGCTGTCGTGATGAGAGTTTGGAAGCGGGCAGTTTAGAGGGACCACACTCAAAGCCACGCAGGGCTGCTCCTATGACTAGCGGCGGTGCGGTATCGAACCGGCAAGGGGCGTGGTTGCGGTCAGGAAATGTCCACGTTTGCAGAAAGACAGGTGTCCATATGGGCAGTGTGACAACCTGTGGAGTGCAACAGTCACTGTATCGAAATTTGTTCAAAAAAGGATGCATTTTATTACACGTGACTAGCTCAGCGCCCGCTGCTTTGCTCGTATAAAGTGCGTGGACTGTTTTTTTTTTTTGTTTTTGTTTTTCTTTAATCGAATTTCTATGTTATTCACAAATTGCAATACCTTCTAAACTTTTCGCGGTAATTAAAGCCATGTATGTTCGGTCTTTTCCGAATGTACTTCTGACCAAAACACGATTCTTCTATCTGGAGTTGGAGGTTTCTGTTAATCACGCCTTCTGCGCTCTTGTGATCGTATTTCCATAGAAAAATTCATCCTCGACAGATATTTAGTTGTATCTAACCGAGAAGTGAAATACAACATTTCATAGATTAAAACTTTTTTAATACAACGAAACGTTTTGCTAACAATTTTCACCCCCTATTTCTCCCCCTGAGGGGCTGTATTTCCAAAAACAGTGAAACACGTATTTTTTGTTTACAACAAAGAATCCTAAACAAATTTCGATAAATTTAGCTTTAAAATTACTTCGTTAGTTCCTTAATAATGATTTATTTTCAAAAACTGTCACTCAATATTTTACGCCTTTAGTGGCTTAATATCCAAATATGCTGAAACCAGTTTTTTTTATATTTCTGAGAAACCAAATAACAATGTTCGTCGTTCTAGGTTCAAAATTGCCTTAATAGAAAAAATATTTTTCAAACAGTCTTTCATACCCTATTCCACTAACTTAATAGCGGATATTCGCGCAATCTGTTCTTCAACGATCCTTACACTGAAAGTTCTGCACCCTCAGTCTGGCCATATTTGAATTTGCGAAAACAGAGAAACATGTATTTTTCATTTCTAACCGAGAAGCCAAACACCAATTCTCATGGAGTTAGCTATAAAATGCTTTCACATTGAAATATTTTCAGAAAACTTTTCACACCCTATTTCACGCCTTTAGGGAATTAATTTCCAAAAACAATAAAATGCATATTATTTCATTTGTAACCGAGAAGGCAAATACTACTTTACATATATACAGGGTTATTATAATTAAAGTTAAACTTTTAAACCGCTGTAGAAATAACACCATTGGTGAGGATGACGTCAAATTGCAACGGAATATTATCGGAGAAGGGGGAAAACCAATGCCAGAAGAAAAATAGTTACAAAATGTAGCAATAGATGGCGCTCTAAGCATCATTATTTAATAGTTGTCGACTACAAATGACAAATGAATCATGCAGCAATGCGTAAGGTGTACGTCTGACATTAAACAAGCTGTAATACTCATTGTGCATTGGCGTACAGTTGTGATACTGTTAGTTACGTAAGCTCATCCACCACGGCAAGGTCATATGACATCGGATGGGAAAAATCAATTTTTAACTGTCTTGAGGCTAAAAACCGCATAAAAAGCATCACTCACACAGATTTTTATTTTCCTAAGGCCAAAAATCGCATAAAAAGCGTCAATCACATGGGTTTTTAATTGTCCTAAGACCAAAAATCGCGAGCATCAATGACATCGGTTTTTAATTCTCCTGAGGCAAAAACAGCATAAAAAGCATCAACAAAATCAAATTGGATTATTAATTTCTCTGTGACTGGCGCAAAACATGTTCAGTATGCTGTCCACCGTTTCCTGCAACAAGCTGAAATCGAGCAGCAACATGTTCCACAACTGATCGAAGTGTTTCCGGGGTCACGTTCAGAACGTATTGCACAATGCATGCCTTCAATGCAGATGAGTTTGCAATCGGAACACTGAACACAACATCTTTCAGATAGTCCCACAGCCAGAAGTCACGCGGATTAAGATCAGGCTGTAGGGAAATAGCTGCTGATAATTCTAGCATTTCCGAAAAGGCGCTTCAGCAGCTGCTTAACTGGATTTGCAACGTGCGGTGGTGTGCTGTCTTGCGTAAAAATGATCCCATCCAAACATCCACACTGTTGGAGAGCTGGAATGACGCGGTGGCGCAAAAGACACTCATAGCGCTTACCAGTGACGGTACAGGTAACAGAACCGGAAGCACCTCTCTCTTCGAAAAAAATATGGCCCTATGATAAATGATGCCGTAAACCTGCACCACACAGTGACCTTTTCAAGATGAAGTTGTACTGGTTGATTTGCGTGTTGCTTTTCCGTTTCTCATATTCGACAATTCTATGTATTGCCATATGCTGTCAAATGGAAGTGGGCTTCGTCTGTCCACAAAATCTTCCACGGCCAATCATTGTCCTTTTCCGTACGAGCAAGAAACTCTAAAGCAAAGGTTTCTCTTGCTGGCAGGTCAACAGGAAGCAACTCGTGCACCTGGGTAATTTTGAATGGATAACAAAGAAGTATGGCTCTGGCTCTGAGCACTATGGGACTTAACGTCTGAGGTCATCAGTCCCCTAGATCTTAGAACTACTTAAACCTAACTAACCTAAGGACATCACACACATCCATGCCCGAGGCAGGATTCGAACCTGCGACCGTAGCGGTCCCGAGGTTCCAGACTGTAGCGCCTAGAACTGCTCGGCCACCCCAGTCGGCAAAGAAGTATGTTTCATAAGATTTTACGCACAGTGCTAACGGGTATGTCCAATGTTTGGGCAATTCTCCGTGTACTATACGTTTGCACACCACCACTCGTCTCCTCCTGCATTGCTGTGTCCACGGCTTCCACTGATATCGAGTCAGTTCGTTTCCTCCCTCTACCTGGTTGCATACGAAAGGAACCCGTCTTTTCGAATTCCCGAATCATTTTCTCCAGACCCACAGCAGTAATCGGACCAACGCCTTTTTTCAAACGCTTCAGTGTCCGGAACGTCTGCAGAGCGACGTTTGCACAGTCATCATTCTTGTAATACAGCTTTACAAGCAGAGCTCGATCCTACATTGAGGCAGTCATGGCGAACGTCGCAGACCTGAAAGGAGGAAAAGCCTTGTACCTGGGGTGTTTACATCAACTTCACTGGGTCGTGCACATCACAGGTGTTGTCATTTACGTATTCTGACACATACAGCGCCATCCATGGATCAATTTTCACACTATTTTTTTTCTTCTGCCATACATTTTGTCCCCTCTCCGATAATGTTCCGTTGCAATTTGACGTCATTCTGACCAGTGGTGTTATTTCTACTGCGTTTTGAGAGTTTAATTATATTCACTCTGTATATGTAGCTTCAAAAGTACTTTAAAAATTCTTTAATAATGATTTATTTTTCAAAAAAGTTTCCCCTTCATTTCACTCCCAAAATGTGCAGAAATATGTATTTCTTATTTCTGGCTGAGAAACTAAATACCTATTTTTGTAAGTCCAGATTCAAAATTACCTGAGTAGCAACATATGTTCGAGAAACATATCGTCAACCATTTCACCCCATTATGGTTGGAATTTTGAAAAACTTAACGACCCTTACAGTGTAAGATCAATACCTTCCCTGTATGTTAATTCCCTATCCTCAGCGACCTGGGCTGGACAATGATGAGTCAGGATGAGTCAAAGAAACTGGTAAAGGCATGCGTGTTCAAATACTGAGATGTGTAAACAGGCATAATACGTCGCTGCGATCGGCAAGTGTGTGGCGCAGTTCTTAGATCGGTTATGGCTGCTACAATGGCAGGTTATCAAGATTTAAGTGAGTTTGAACGTGGTGTTACAATCGACGCACGAACTATTATGGGACACAGCATCTCCGAGGTAGCGATGAAGTGGAGATTTTCCCGTCGAACATTTCATGAGTGTACCGAGAATATCATGAATCCGGTAAAACATCAAATGTCAAACATCGCAGCGGTCGGGAAAAGATGCTGCAAGACCAGGACCAAGGACGACTGAAGAGAATCGTTCAAAGTGACACAAGTGCAACCCTTCTGCAAATTGTTGCAGATTTCAATGCTGGCTCATCAATAAGTGTTAGCGTGTGAAGCATTCAACGAAACATCATTGATATAGGCCTTCGGAGCCGAAGGCCCACTCGTGTACCCTTGATGACTGCACGACACCAAGTTTTACGCGTCGCCTGGGCCCGTTAAGACCGACATTGGACTGTCGATAGCTGGAAACATGTTGCCTTGCCGGACGAGTCTCGTTTCAAATTGTATCGAGCGGACGGACGTGTATGGGTATGGAGGCAACCTAATGAAAACCCGTACCCAGAATGTCAGCAGGGGACTGTTCAATCTTGTGGACGCTCTGTTATGGTGTGGGGCGCGTGCAGTTGGAGTGATATGCGACCCCTGATACGTCTAGGTACGACTGTGACAGGTGACACGTACGTAACCATCCTGTCTGATCGCCTGCATCTATTTATGTCCATTGTGCATTACGACGGACTTCGGCAATTCCAGTAGAAAAATGCGACACGCTACACGTACAGAATTGCTACAGAGTGGCTCCAGGAACACTCTTCTGAGTTTAAACACTTCCGCTGGCCATCAAACTCCCCAGACATGAACATTATTGAGCATGTCTGGGATGCTTTGCAACGTGCTGTTCAGAAGAGATCTCCACCCCTTCGTACTCTTACGGATTTATGGACAGCCCTGCAGGATTTATGGTGTCCGTCCCCTCCAGAACTGCTTCAGACATTATTCGAGTCCATGCCACGTCGTGTTATGGGGCTTCTGCGTGTTCGTGGGGGTCCTACACTATATTAGGCAGGTGTATCGGTTTCTTCGCCTCTTCAGTGTCCATATGGGTGTCGAAACCCAAATCTTCAAGCTCCACAGCCTTAGAAAAGTGGCCTGAGGTGAAAGTAGGATGTGAGGATGGGGTGGGGTGAAAGCCAGATGTGAAAGTTTGTTAGCTCAACCGACAATGGCATAGACTGGACGAAAAGCAGCACCTCCAACTTGTGGCCCAACTCTACAGTCAATATTTCGGCGATAGGGTTACTCTTTCAAGACGATACTGTACGAGCGCGCAGTATCTACCTCTTGGAAACCTTCCTTAGGAGGCAGGAACCAACTGAATGGAATGGCCTACTTCATCTGCTGACATGAACCCAATTGGAGAAACTTCAGACTGTTTGAAATTGCAGTACATCGTCATTGGAACCCACTCACCTTCAAAACCAGGATGAGCCCAGGACTGATGCCATGCAAGAGTGGGACAAGCTTGAGCATCAACGGCTCGACCTCCTTGTAGACAGGGAGCCAAGGGGCTTCCAAGCATGTTACACCACATCAGGTGGAGCGACACAGTATCCAGTTACACCCTGCAGATGGTTTTGTTTTTACAGATATGTAAACATGTGGCTCATCAGTACTGATGTGCCTTTTCATATAGACCGACTTTTATTCGTCCGCCTCCACAGCTGAGTGGTCAGCATAGCTGACTGTCACGTGGAAGACCAAGATTCAATTCCCAGTACTGCCAGGGATTTTTCCTTGGTGGTGGTGATGTTTGGTTTATGGGGCGCTCCACTGTGGGGTCATCAGTGACCATAAAAAGTCCCAATTTTTACACAGTCCAGTCCAACCACAGTCACGAGTTATGATGATTATGATAACACAAACACCTAGTCCCCAGGCAGAAAAAAATCCTCAACCTGGCCAGAAATCGAACCTGAGACCCTGTCATCCAGAGGCAGCAATGCTAGCCACTAGACCACGTGCTGCGGACTTTCGTTGGTTGAATGAGTGGAATGGTGTTTTGTCAGCCTTGTGATGACAATAAGGACATACTTGAACCATAAGTAATGGTCCAAGGATATGGAAAGCTGCGTACTCTTGGGACACTGGTGTACTGACGCCAAGCCTCACAAAACCTCATCCACGTGACGCCATTGCCTTAGGATGACACGGCGGTCGGCCGGTCGCGATCGAGCCGTCTGAGCTCAGAACAGTGGAGCTTTATTTTCCTTTTACGCCTTTTCTTACTGTTTCGTTTTAATTTCGTAATTTTTTCTACTATTTTTTCCTATTATTTCACGCCTATAATCTTAGTCCACGCAAGATTGTAGATAACGTGTTGGTGCAAAGCACTTTTGAGCAGTCAGCCTTTGTTGGTCGGACATGATCTAAATACTGAACCAAATGTTTGGATAAGAACCTGCTGAAGAAGGCCTCTAGTTCTCTTCATTAACAAATGGAGGCTTTGTCTGATGCCTGATGATTGTTGTAGAAGGATGTGGTAGCCACTGTTATCCAAATTCTGTGTTACCTTGTCACAACCGGCCTAACGAACAACCGGTGTATCTAATATAAAGTAACTTTACTAGAGAGAGCGGGGGGGGGGGGGGGGGGGAGGGGGAGGAGGAGGAGAAATGGCAAGTGGAAGCCACACGGTGGTCGTCGATCACTACCTGGACCGCTTTGGCGAAGGGGGGGGGGGGTGGCAAATGGAAGCTACGAACCGGTCATTGGCCTGTACTGCACCGCTCGGTTGGTAAAACGCTCCCTTCTAAGTTTGAGTGTCTGGTGACTTGCTTGTGCAACAGTGGTACTTCAACAACACCGGCACCCTCATTTTGCGGACAAACTCGCTCAATCATGACCGTGTGACGAGAGCTGCAGTTAACACCCGTGCTGTATTGTGTTGTGTTTTGTTGCAGGAGCGCCCATCGCTGTATCGTTTCCGCACTTCTACCAGGCTTCGCCAGAGTACCTGCAGTACGCCGAGGGCCTGAGTCCCAGCAAGGAGCTGCACGAGACCTTCGTCGTCATAGAGCCGGTCAGTGCCCCACAGGGATCAGTTGTGCCGCCTCCCCGTTTGTCTGTTTGCCACAAGTGTTCTGTTTCTTGTGTTTTGGTCTGTAATACATTCGGTATTTGGCTTCTTGCTGGATGTTTGTTGTAGATAAGTGGTAAAGTACACTACTGGCCATTAAAAGTGCTACACCAAGAAGAAATGCAGATGATAAACGGGTATTCATTGGACAAATATATTATACTAGAACTACCATGAGATTACGTTTTCACGCAATTTGGGTGCATAGATCCTGAGAAATCAGTACCCAGAACAACCACCTCTGCCCGTAATAACGGCCTTGATACGCCTGGGCATTGAGTCAAACAGAGCTTGGATGCCGTGTACAGGTACAGCTGCCCTTGCAGCTTCAACACGATACCATAGTTCATCAAGAGTAGTGACTGGCGTATTGTGACGAGCCAGTTGCTTTGTCACCATTGAACAGACGTTTTCAATTGGTGAGAGATCTGGAGAATGTGCTGGCCAGGGCAGTATTCGAACACTTTCTGTATCCAGAAAGGCCCGTACAGGACCTGCAGCATGCGGTCGTGCATTATCCTTCTGACATGTACGGTTTCGCAGGGATCGAATGAAGGGTAGAGCCACGTGTCGTAACACATCTGAAATGTAACGTCCACTGTTCAAAATGCCTTCAATGCGAACAAGAGGTGACCGAGACGTGTAACCAATGGCACTCCATGCCATCACGCCGGGTGATACGCCAGTATGACGGTGACGAATACAGGCTTCCAACGTGCGTTCACCGCGATGTCACCAAACACGGATGCAACCAACATGATTCTGTAAACAGAACCTGGATTCATCCGAAAAAAAAACCACGTTTTGCCATTCATGCACCCAGGTTCGCCGTTGAGTACACCATCGCAGGCGCTCCTGTCTGTGATGCATCGTCAAGGGTAACCGCAGCCGTGGTCTCCGAGCTGATAGTTCGTGCTGCTGCAAACGTCGTCTAACTGTTCATGCAGATGGTTGTCGTCTTGCAAACGTCACCATCTGTTGACTCAGGGATCGAGACGTGGCTGCACGATCCGTTACAGCCATGCGGATAAGATGCTTGTCATCATGACTGTTAGTGATACGAGGCCGTTGGGATCCAGCACGGCGTTCCGTATTTCCCTCCTGAACCCACCGATTCCATATTCTACTAACAGTCATTGGATCCCGACAACGCAAGCAGCAATGACGCGATACGATAAACCGCAATCGCGATAGGCTACAATCCGACCTTGATCATAGTCGGAAACATGATGGTACACATTTCTTCTCCTTACACGAGGCATCACAACAACGTTTCACCAGGCAACGCCGGTCAACTGCTGTTTGTGTATGAGAAATCGGTTGTAAACTCTCCTCATGTCAGGATGTTGTAAGTGTCGCCACCGGCGCCAACCTTGTGTGAATGCTCTGAAAAAATAATAATTTGCATATGACAGCATCTTCTACCTGTCGGTTAAATTTCGCATCTGTAGCACATCATCTTCGTGGTGTAGCAATTTTAATGGCCAGTAGTGTATTTGAAGAATATATTGGGGACCCATTAACTAGTATGGTGTCACTAGTCAAACTTCTAGGTTACTTCAGTAGCAAAGACTAATTCAAACAAATTTAATTCTTAACTTCACTTGGAATACTTTATATTTTTACTTTTCAAGGCAAATTCTTCAACACTGAGCTCAATAAACTTCAAAAATTCGTTCATGATAGTAATCAAAACTAAATTAAGCTTCAAATGAGTATAATTTATTTGGCTTTTTTCATCACATGTGAAACAGGTATTTTAGACAGTAAAATTTACACAGTCTGGCACTGAATTTTTGCAAAACGATACTTTGCAATAAGCTGAGAGTACTTATGAGTATAAACACTTCTGCTGACCACTACACTCCCCAGACATGAACATTATTCAGCATATCTGGGATGTCTTGCGACGTGCTGTTCAGAAGAGATTCCACCCTCTCGTACTCTTAGGTATTTATGGACAGCCCTGCAGGATTCATTGTGTCAGTTCGCTTCAGCACTACTTCAGACATTAATCAAGTCCATACCATTTGTGTTGCGGCACTTCCGCGTGCTCGCGGGGGCCGTTCACGACTTTAGGCTGGTGTATCAGTTTCCATGGGTCTTCGGTGTGTGTAAGATATTCATCCCTAAATGGAACTTACAATTCGGTTTTATTTCAAGATAATAAATATACAGCTACTGAAAGTGAAACCGCAGAATGCATTCCGTGTGTTGTTTGGTGTTTCAGGAGACTGGCACGCCGCTGGTGGGGGCGAAGCGGCTGCAGTTCAACATGAAGGCGGCGAGGGTGGCGCAGGTGCCGGCTCTCCGCAACGTCAGCGAGGGCCTGTTCCCGCTCCTCTGGGTCGAGGAGGTCTGTAACCTCAGTCGTCCCGTCCCTTCAGAGAATTGTCCCGCACACTTTGGTTGCCAAACAAAAACATCTACACTTGGACGCTTGCCACAACTTCATTTAAATGCAAAACGTGGACAAATTCCTTTCTGTAAAGAATCATCATGAGATATGAGTCTTATTGTTATCAATTAAAACCAGCCACAAAGCGACAAAGTGCGGAAATTCACACGAAGGTTCAATGCTTTAACGACATAACATTCAAGCCAATTTGACGTGTGGGTCGGAAAACATACAAGTGAGGAACTTCTATGATTGCTTCACATGGTTATATGAACGTTCTGTGGGTTGTACTTAAGTGGTGGAGACTATGTAGAACATGTGAAAGCATTAAAGTCACCATCTTAACTTCTCTGTTTTTTTTTTTTTTTATGAATGCAGTCCTCGTATATTTTTGGACTGGCAGGATGTGTATTCATTAACAATGAAGAATGAAAATTTAGAGAGAAAAATAACAGGATGACAGATAAAAATTAATAGTAAGAAGCATTTTATGGAGCTGAAACAAGAGACAGTAGTGATGCTGGGTCCTGGGGTCTGAAGTGCAGTCGAGATTATAACTAATGCTAAAGGTGTTCCATTGGATTTGGGTTGGGACTCTGGGCAAATAAGTACATTTCTGGTAATTTAATGTCCACAAACCGTTGGATCACAAATGCAGCTTGATGAGAAAGTGGATTGTCATGCTGATACAAGCAGTCATCGTCTCCGAACTCTTCTTAAACGCACTGGAAGATCAACCCTAACCACGAAAAACATGCTTTTACTATAATACCACCTCCCCGCACTTCACTGTTGGTGCTGTATGTGTTGACAGCTCAAGTTCTCCAGACAGTCGCCGAACCCAAAGCCTTTCATGTGATCGCCACAGGGCATAGCGTGACTCATCGCTCCAAATCACACATTTGCAATCATCCAGCATACAGTAACGTTGCTCTTTACACCAGAAGAAGCGTCGTTTAGCACTGGACTTCAGAAGTATGTACCTTTTGAGGAGCTGGTTCACTTCCAACACACAGTCAATGTGGCTAGCTACATTGTTGATAGCACATTGGAACTCACGAACAGTTCTCTCCACTGATTCCATGCGACTGTTTGCAACCACCCACTACAGTGCTTGACGGTCTCTGTCCGTCAACATATGAGGTCTGCCTTGTCTCGGTTTAAATCTGGTTGTTCGTTCATGATTCCACTTCACAGTCACATCACCAACAGTCGACTTGGGCAGCTCCAGGAGGGCTCAAAAGTGACTGACGTACTCGTTACGCAGATGAAAGCCAGTCCCCGACTTCTTTAAAACTGGTGGGACGCCTCTCATGACGTCAAGTGGTTACAAAAATTGGGTCAAGTGGCTCTAAGCACTATGGGACTTAATATCTGAGGTTATCAGTCTCCCAGACTTAGAACTACTTAAACCTAACTAACCTATGGGCACACATCCATGCCCGAGGCAGGATTCGAACTTGCGACCGTAGCAGCAGCGCGGTTCCCGACTGAAGTGCCTAGAACCAATCGGCCACAGCGGGCGGCAGCTCCGCGTTACATAGGGGTGTCTGGACACTTTTCATCAGGTAGTGTAAATACTGAGAATATAGTTGATGTTGCTTACGCAATGTGGGTGTGTTTTCAGGGCGTGGAGCTGGAGGAGAAGCAGCTATCGCAGGTGCGAGCGCTGTACGTGGCGCGGGCGTCGATGGGGGGCGTGGCGTGGGCGGTGCTCGCGGTGGGCGTGGCCGCGCTCCTCTTCTGCGCCGTCCGGCTGGCCAAGGCCAGGGTAGCCGAGCGCAACAGGTCGCTCTCCCTGGACAAGGTACGTACGAAAGCTGTCTGCTGGGGAGGGCTCTTGCTCTGGGATACCAAACCAAAGTGTCTTCAGAAGTCAACGGCCAATGGCACGAGCTGTCCAGCTGGCCAAGGCCAGGGTGGTCGAGCGCAACAGGTCGCTCTCCCTGGACAAGGTACGTACATCCGCTGTCTGCAGGGGAGGGCTCTTACATTGGGGCACCAAACCAAAGTATCTTCACAAGGTAATGGCACGAGCAACTAATCATTTGGTATGCCGAAGATCAGGGCCCATTTAGGTTCTGTGGATGGTGTACAACGAGGTACAATCAGGTCAACTCCCTCGGGAGTCTCAGTTAGTGTTCAGAATGTCCACCGAGGCGGCCGCTGTGGGTACCTTGGGGACCGACTTGATGTGGTAAAATCAAGGAGTCTTTGTGTTTGGGAGGGCCAAAGCCATCTTTCACGAGTGTATATCTTTGTACCATTTAATGAATAATATTACCCCATAAAGTACCACGCTAATACCGTGCAACAGTGCCTGTAGGCTTGATAAAACTAAACGAAACTAAACTCCTCCCAAACATGCCATGAAGACCCAATGGTATCGGCAGGCTGCCATGTCATCCTCAGTCCACAGACGTCACTGGATGTGGATATGTAGGGGCATGTGGTAAGCACACCGCTCTTCCGGCCGTAAGTCAGTTTAGGAGACCGGTGCCGCTACTTCTCGATCAAGTAGCTCCTCAGTTTGCTTCACAAGGGTTGAGTGCACCCCGCTTGCCAACAGCGCTCGGCAGACCGGATGGTCATCCATCTAAGTGCTCCTGTAGGCTTGATAACGGCGCCAAATCGTCGAGAAAGAGCGTCCTTATATTTCTTCATGCATGCCACATTTCAACGGCCTTGCCGCTGTGGTAACACCGGTTCCCGTCCGATCACCAAAGTTACGCGCTGTCGGGCTGGGCTAGCACTTTTTTTTCGAGATATGGGGGATCGATAATGATATTTATTAAATATCGATGTATCAGAGTCCTGATGTTTTTAAATCAGTCCTAACACGTACCATGGAAGTCAATCCACGAGTCTCTACAAATGGCGTTTTGCACTCGTCATAGAGGTGACTGTCGATATCCGCTTAGGGTAGGCAGCGATACTATAGTATCCTTAAAGCTTTTCTAACCCACATCTGGCCACCCAGCTCTAGATTTAGCGTGGTTTCTGAAAGTGATTTACGTTGAGTGCCCAGATGGTCCGCTTCTGTAGCTCAGTGGTAAGCGTGTCTGGATGGTATGCGGAGGAAGAGCAGCTGGGTTCGATTTCCGATACTGCCAACAAATTTTTCTCAATAGGAGGATTGGAATTGGGTGTACTTAACCTTTTGATAACGACTGAGAAACTATTTGATCGTATAAATCTTACAATTAAATTTTCCTTAAGACATTTAGGTCTCATCTTTATCTACGATAATGGTGTGAGCTAAATAAATGAATGAAAATTTCTGCAACAGCCGGGATTTGAACCCGGGTCTCCTTGCTTAGTGTGGAAGAATGCTGACCATTACACCGCCGCAGCACTATAGCTGATATCGCTGCACGCACTACACAAGTCCAGTGCCCTCCCCACCACAAACCTCTATTCATATCTTCAGTTTATTTTCCCCCTAAGTCGTCACTATTGCCAGTGCTCTCCAGCATTGGACATAATTGGGAAATCTTGATGAGTAGTGACTCCGAGGTCTGCAAAGCCGACAACGGCCGGGAGAGCTGTGTGATGTCCCCCACGCTCTTCCATACCGCATCCAACCAGGCCTTTGGCAGAGGATGACACGCCTGTCGGCCGGTAGCAACTGGCCCTTCGAGAGCCGGAGCTCGGAGCTTTGCTTGCGGAGCATCAAGACGGTTTCCCTGAAAGAGCGTGGCGGATTTCCTTTCCCATACTTTTCTAACCGGAATTTGTGCTACGTCTCTAATGACCTCATCGCCGATTGGACTTTAAACCCTGATCGTCTGTCCTCCCTTCCGTCCTTTCTTTAGAATGTGCGCAAAATCTATTATTTTTCAGCAACTTTGGTATATCTTTGAGAATGAAATTCAGTAGTCAGTTGCAAACAGTTTTATTTCGCTTTGCCAGTGCTTACAAAGAAGCCTACAGAAGCCTATAAAATTACGGATATTAAAAATCTTTAGACTTTGACTACAAATGTATGCGAAGTCTCACAGAAAGTTACTTACTATTCATTTAGCAGATGTCAATATCTTCTCCAATCTCCTGACCTTGTCCGATCAGGCCTCTGATGGCCGAGCTGTACCAACCGACTGCCGTGTCAACCTTAGTGAATAGGTGTCACTGGATGCGGATACGGAGGGGCATGTGGTCAGCACACCGCTCTCCCGGCCGTTGTCAGTTTTTGAGACCGGAGCCGCTACTTCTCAATCAAGTCGCTCCTCAATTTTCCTCACTAGGGAAGAGTGCACTCCGCTTGCAGACCGGATGGTCACCCATCCAAATGCTAGCTAAGCCCGACAGCGCTTAACTTCACCGAACTGATGGGAACCGCTTTTACCACTGCGACAAGGCCGTTGATCCTCAGTATCTTCTCTATACAAGCATAATGCTATGATGTGCCCAAAAATATGCGAGGGTTGCCCAGAAAGTAATGCACTGCATTTTTTTCTTCTCAGCCGAAAACAATGCTACGAGTGCGAAAAATTACGTATGTATTATTTGAAGTCTTCTGAGTGAGCGCGCCAATAGGCCCTTGTTTCCCACTGGAGAAAGGCCAAAAAACTGGATGGAGATTACGTGGAAAAATAGGGTGTATAGGTAAAACACCATTCTTTCGTGTGTGTAATTCTCATTATGCTCAACATAGAATTGTTGAAGAGAAGAAATGTGGTGCATTATTTTCTGGCCAACCGTCGTAGTACTGTATGTGGCTATTGTAAACACATATTGACAGATTGACCCTTTACAGTAACAGAATAAAATCTATCTACTTTTCAAGCTGTTGTGTCAGTAGCAACGAACATATAAAGTGTATGTAAGGTATATAAGGTATAAAGAAAGGTATAAAGTATATGTAAGGTATATAAGGAAGCGATGTATAATATACTTGAAAAACATGACATATAGTTCTAAAACATAAAAGGAATGGGCTAATTTTCATATATTATAAGACATGCTGTGCAACCAAAATAGTGTCTGTTTTTAATGCAAGCTGATCATTGAAGAAATCTTTTGAATGTAGGTGCAAACGGTTATACATTTCAAATTTTTCTAAAAGGTTCAGTTTGTAGCCCTTGACAACAATAAGCAAAATATCATTATTAAACGCGGATGGAGGAAGAGGAGTGCGTTTCACGATTTTGAGAAGTTCTGAAAAACGTATGTGAATTCTCACCATCTTTGTTGAAAAAGTGCTTACGAAAGCGTGTCTTAAATGCCCTCCTTATCTGTTCTGTATAGAAACCCGGGCGTCATTACATTGTGTTTTATAGGCTTGTACCCCAAATTTGAGAGACTTGTCAGCCTGTTACTAATTATGTGTAAAGAGCTACGAGATGTATGGCGATCCTAGGGTGCTCAGTCGCCTGGATCAGCCACTGGAAGCTGCTGATTGAGTGCAAAGAAGAGACCAAAGGGAAGACGGAGACAATACATGTGGAACCAGTGTAGCTTCTAGGAGACGCCTGTGTGGTCTCTAGTATCCCTTTCAACCGTCTTAGTTACCCACTTTTCTGTTACTTGGTACTCTGAGCCACACGAGTCACACACGAGGTCGCGCAGCAGCTGACACACTGCACTCGCACTCGGCGGGACGACGGTTCAATCTCACGTCCCACCGTCCAAATTTGGTTCTTCCTTGATTTCCCAAAATCACTCCAGGCAAATGTCGAGATGTGTCCTTTGAGAAGGGCACTGCCGATTTCCTTACCCATACTTTCGAAATCCGAGCTTCAGCTCCATTTCTAATGGTCGTAATTTTTGAGAACATTTCCCTTAGAGATCATCGTTTTCTTATTACTTATAAATGCACAGGAACCGTCACAATCGCAAGAAACTTCTTTTTTTATGAGGTTATCAGTTTCGGTCTGTTCTAGACCATCTTCGGACCTACCACCATGATGGTAGACAGCGGTAAATGGTGCAGGCCACGAACGCGAACTGTGCAGTTACCTACCATCATGGTGGTAGGTCTGAAGATAGTCTGAAACCGGTCTAAGCCGATAACCACATAAAAAAAGAAGTTTCTTGCGGTTGTGACTGTTCATGTGAATATTTATCGAATGATCGTGCTATCGATGGGACGTTAAACACTAATCTCAGAGTCACCACAAGGCGGTGATGTTCCAGACAGCGTTGTGGTCGGGCGAGCCTGTTACTGTCAAACGTGAATCCACGCTAGTTCCTGTGCACAGCTCCACCTCAACTGTCACATCTACCGAAACAAAGTCATTCATCTCCGCTCCAGAAGACGTTAAGACTTTCATTCGTAACCGTGTTCTGGAGCCCTTACCAGGTAATACAGCCAGAAAATTCACCTGCCTCTGACATCTAGTACGCTGAAGCACACCTGGACACTGGCGCTCGACTTGGAAGTACGCGGTTCGAATCATATTTATGCCAGAAGTTTCAATGTTAGCATTTGGCCTGCTACGTGGGGGGGGGGGGAGACAGGTAACGGCTCTCTCTGAGCACTATGGGACTCAACATCTTAGGTCATAAGTCCCCTAGAACTTAGAACTACTTAAACCTAACTAACCTACGGACATAACACACACCCATACCCGAGGCAGGATTCGAACCAGGTAACGGCTTAAAGTTGCAGATCACCAGACTTTGCGTCAGAGTACTAGGTTAAATTACCCACTCCTCCAAAGTGTCTCCTGGGGTGAAGGCATTTAACGCTGTTGATCCGTCTGACAGACGGATTCACTATGGTCAACGGTCCCCTTGGTACTAATCGAGAAGAGTTGATTGTGTGATGCCATCGAGTTTCATCATTTCCTGTGTCTCATATGGTAAGTACGTGACACCACACACTACACACATCCATTAGAGTCACCTAACACTAAGAGACAATTCCCACACACTGCAACGAGAGGGGACGTTATGCGCTTTGAAACAAAGACTTTTCTGAGTAGCTGAACTGCAACAGCTTCGCGGTTTCTCTCAGTTATCGCTGCCATACATTTTCTCTCTGCCTGGGACTCGTGCAGGCACGGCAGCAACCCGTGGGCAGTGCTGCTTCTGAACAAAACTCCACGTGCTGCTTGCTAATAGGGTAGTACATGTGCAATCTTGGAAAGAAAGGCGTAGTAATTGAGTTAATACTTCAAGATTTTAAACATGGCTGCAGCAGCAACTGTTAAAATTCTTCACAATAAAGGATGACAGCCTGTATTACTTTAGCAATTTCACCGTTTCTTAAGCTTCTGTTTCTCACTTTCGTTGATATGGCTTTTCTAATGAATGTGTCTTTCTGTTCAGGAAGTTTTACTTCTGATGAAGGTATATTTATATGTACCGAAACCTTGGTCAAGAATTTTAATAAAAAAAAATTCTATCCTGCAACTGTTTCTGGCTGTCATCCTTTATTGTGATGAGTTAATACTAATAAAATGACATTACTAATAAAATGACATCTGTCATACGCTGCTCTTCAATAAAATCTGTTTAATTACCACCAGTTCGGTCAGACACTCATCAGGTCCATAAAACCAAGCCATTGTGTGTAAAACAGATAATAGCATGACATCAGCAACAACCTCTGATCTTGGCAGCTCCCGTATAACCATATCCTCTTTTAACGTTACCTAATGTTGCACGGATCAGTCAAATGAAAACGATACTGGTGGAAAAATGCAAGTAAACTGTTTATTATTTCAAAAATAGTCGACATAATTCTAAACAAATTTATCCCACTGTGAGACAAGACGGTTAATGCCTTCAAGGAAAATTATGTGCGGTTGCCTACGGAACCACGATTGTACCCATCAAAGTACCAAAGTACTTCTTCGTCCGAAGCAAATTGACAGCAACGAATGTCTATTCTTCAGGGCTCCAAAAATATGGGAACCGCCTGGGGAGAGATCTGTAAAGTATGGAGGACGTGCAAGGGCTTCCCAGCGAAACGTCTGCAGCTTAGTTGAAACAACCGTGCCAACATGTGGGGTGGGGGAGGGGGGGGGGGGAGGGAGGGAGGGAGGGTGAAATAAACTCACAGCAGAATGATGCCGTTTGTCAACATTTCGGGGCCTTTGAACTTGATGGCACGCTTCAATTTTTTCAAAGTCTCCACGTTCTGCTGTGAAAGACATTCGTGGTCGTCGATTTGCTTCGGACGAAGAGGTACCCGCTTGGGTACAGTGATGGGTCCATAGGCAGCCACCAACATTTTCGCATACAACCATTGACCGTCTTCTCTCACAGGGAGATAATCGTATTAACAGTTATGGTGATTACTTTTGAAATAATGAATAGTTTACTTCCTTTTTTCTATCAGTTTTGTTTGACTGCCCCTTATAATAATAACACCCTGTTTCATGTTGAGAGTCATCTTCGATACCACTACTGTCATACACAGCACTTCATTTTACAATAAATTTTACACTCTGCAGCGGAGTGGCCGCTGTTTTGAAACTTCCTGGCCAATTAAAACTACGCGGGACAGGGTCTTACGAGGGTAGTTCAGTAAGTAATGCCCCACATTTTTTTAAAGAGCAATTGATATACACAGACAAACGTCTGTTTTGGTGCTTCACATCTGATGTCTGTTCTGTGCGCCGGCGAAGTTTCGAACCGTTCTAGCAGATGGCAGAGCCGTAGTACAGCGTCAAAATGGCGTCAACATACGACTCACGTTACAAGCAGCGTGCTGTTATTGAATTCTTGTGTGCAGAAAAAGACACCGTGGTGAACACCCATAAATGCTTGTATGCAACGTATTGAGATGCTGCAGTTGATAGGAAAACAGTTGGGCGATGGGTAAAGAAAGTTACAGCCTCAGAAAATGCAGAAACAGAGCTCCATGATCAGCCACACCCGGGACGTCCTGTCACAGCCACTGCTCCAGACATCCTGAATCATGCAGACGCCATTATTCGTGCCGACCGGCGCATCACAACTAGACAGTTGTCGGTCACTATTGGAACGAGGTGCAAACGATGGGTTCCATGAATGTTCACAGCGGACCACAAGATTCAAAGAAAAGTCGTTTTGTCTGAATTGTTGGTGCGTTTTGAGACCGACAGAGAGGTCTTTTCGTCACGGATCGTTACGGGGGACGAAAGCTGGGTGCACCACTTTGCGCCGGAAACAAAAAGCCCATGGAGTGACATCATCCTCATTCACCACAAAAGAAAAAATTCAAGACAACCCCCTCTGCCGGAAAAGTCATGGTGACAGTCTTCTGGGATTGTGATGGTGTCATTCTCATGGATGTGGTGCTAAGAGGACCAACCAGCAATTCAGAGGCATACTTGAATACTCTGAATAAACTCAAGAACCGTTTTCGACGTGTTCGATCGGACAGGAATCCAGCAGAAATCTTGCTCCAACACGATAATGCACTCCCACACACAAGTCCGAGAATCCGGTAACACATCGCCAAATTGGTTTGGACATCATTGCCTCATCGACCCTACAGTCCAGACCTGGCACCCTCGGACTTCCATCTCTTTGGGTCGCTTAGAGATTCTCCACGGGGAACACACTTTGAAGATGACGAGAGTGTCAGTCATGCAATGAAAACATGGCTACGCCTACAGGTGAAGAGCATTTACCTGCACGGAATACATGCTCACCCGGCCGGCCGTGGTGGCCGAGCGGTTCTAGGCGCTACAGTCTGGAACCGAGCGACCGCTGCGGTCGCAGGTTCGAATCCTGCCTCGGGCATGGATGTATGTGATGTCCTTAGGTTAGGTAGGTTTAATTAGTTCTAACAAGGGTACCTCCCCATCGCACCCCCCTCAGATTTAGTTATAAATTGGCACAGTGGATAGGCCCTGAAAAACTGAACACAGATCAATCGAGAAAACAGGAACAAGTTGTGTGGAACTATGAAAAAAATAAGCAAAATATACAAACTGAGTACTCCATGCACAAGATAGGCAACATCAAGGAAAGTCTGGGCCTAGGAGCGCCGTGGTCCCGTGGTTAGCGTGAGGAGCTGCGAAATGAGAGGTCCATGGTTCAAGTCTTCCCTCAACCGAAAATTTTACTTTCTTTATTTTCCCAAAGTTGTGATCTGTCTGTTCGTTCATTCATTCATTCACGTCTCTGTTCACTGTAATAAGTATAATGTCTGTGTTTTGCGACCCCACCGCAAAACCGTGCGATTAGTAGACGAAAGGACGTGCCTCTCCAATGGGAACCGAAAACATTTGATCACAATATCATAGGTCAACCGATTCCTCAACAGGAAAACACGTCTGATATATTCTATACGACACTGGTGACGGCATGTGCGTCACATGACCGGTATATGTTGTCGACCCACCTAACTTGTACACTTGACGAATGGGTAAAAAGATTCTTCTACCTTGCCCGATTTAGGTTTTCTTGCGGATGTGATAATCACTCCCAAAAAAGTGATGAAAACATAAGAGTTTGTCACACAAACTGAAAATAAAAAATTAAACTTTTTACTGGAGGGAAGCCTTGAACCTAGGACCTCTCGTTCCGTAGCTGTTCTCGCTAGCCACGGGACCACGGCGCTCCGTAACTCTCATTATCCTTGATGTTGCATATCAATTGCATGGACTATTCAGTTTGTATATTTTACTTATTTTTTTCATAGTTCCACACAACTTCTTCCTGTTTACTCTATTGATCTGTGTTCAGTTTTTCAAGGCCTATCCACTGCACCAACTTATAACTAAATCTGAGGGGGTGCGATGGGGAGGTTTCCTTGTAAGTACTAGGGGACTGATGACCTTAGAAGTCAAGCCGCATAGTGCTCAGAGCCGTTTGAACCAACATGCTCACCCACAACATTGGCGTACGGCCATAGAACGTGATGGAGACTACGTAGAAAAATAGGACACTGATAAGACATGCTGATGTCTATTGTCCCCATATTCTGACTCTTAATAATAAATATATTGTGAGAAAAAAATGTGGGGCATTACTTATTGAACGACCGCCGTAAACTTGGGACGTTGCCTTTCGCAGACAATACCAGGGAGATTTAACACTCTGCCTTCTTTCTGCCCTATTTAGCCATACTTTCTCTGTCATAGCTGAGGTGCTTATTTCACAAACATTGCAACTACGATGACTCAGAACGTGGAGCAGGGTGCTTATGGTTAACATCACATTCTGCTACAATGCATTAAGTCTTCTACACGTGCTCGTACATGTCTACTCTGCAAGCACCGTATGGTGAATAGTAGAGGGTACTTTGTACCACTAATAGTCATTTCCTTTCCTGTCCCCCCTGTAAACAGAGCGAGGGAAAAACGGTTGTCGTACGAGTCATTCTATCCATAGTGCTCCAACAGTCCTTACGCGAAATGTATGTTGATGGCAGCAGACTCGATCTGCAGTCACATTCAAATGACTGGTCTCTAGATTTTCTCAGTGGTGTTTCGCTTCAAGAACGTCGCCTTCTCTCCAAGAATTCCCACTTGATTTCCCGAAATATTTCTGTAATACTCGCGTGTTCGTTGGAACTGCCGATAAGAAACCTAACAGCCCGCCTCTGAATTGCGTCGATCTCGTCCTTCAATCCGACCTGTTAGGGGGGGGGGGGGGTCCAAACACTCGAGCAGTACTCAAGAATGGAGCGCACAGTGTTTTATATGTGATCTGCTTTATAGACGAGCTAGAGTTTCCTAAAATTCTCCCAGTAAACCAAATTCGACTCGCACTAACGCCGTTGCGTGCTCGCTCTATTTCAAACTGATTTACAGCGTTATACCTAGATATTTAATCGCCGGCCCGAGTGGCCGAGAGGTTCTAGGCGCTACAGTCTGGAACCGGGCGACCGCTACGGTCGCGGGTTCGAATCCTGCCTCGGGCATGGATGTGTGTAATGTCCTTAGGTTAGTTAGGTTTAAGTAGTTCTAAATTCTAGGGGACTGATGACCGTAGAAGTTAAGTTCCATAGTGCTCAGAGCCATTTAGTCGACGTGACGGAATGAAGCAACACGCTACCAATACTGTATTCGAACATTACAGTATTGTTTTTCCTACTCATCTTCGTCAACTTACAGTTTTCTACATTTAGAGCAAGCTGGAATTCATCACATCAACTAGAAATTTTGTGTAAGCGGATATGATTGTGAAAGAATACTATAGATTTATTTTATTATTGATATTATAGTAAGATAAGTGGCCCAAATACCTTCCCCGCTCCTAACTTCGTCCCTCTAGGAATTTTCGGTCTCCGCAGTTAGTAATAAAATCTGCGTGTACTTGCGTGACCCTGTCGATTGTATCGTTGAGAGGGTTTATTGTGTGGAGCACCTGTAGTTTGCGTGTATGAAGGAATTCATTTTTTTTCATGCTGAGGTGAATTAGTAAAATTAACAGCCTGCAGTTCCTGCACTGAGCACTGATTTGTGTTCAAATACTGGTTTGTATTTCAGTCGTATTTTCTAGTTTCTGGTATGTAATCGCTATAGCCAAGAGTATGGCCTATATTGCTCTAGCGGCCAATATAATAAATCTGGTGATGTTCGTGCTTTCATCCCCTGGGCATTTCTATTTTCGTTCCGTTGAAATTTGGAAATGTTATTAAACACTGATTTTATTTGCTATCTTTAAGGATCACTTTACTTTTTTGATATAGAAAAACGCAGGGGGAGAGAAATGAATTAGTAGCATGAAATGTTCAGTTTGTTATCACGAAACATGCTGTTTATCTACACGGAGATACAAACTCTTATCGTACACATCTTTGCAAGGCTGAAAAATAGCTTGAAATGATTTTTCATTCATGACATTAGAGTGTTTCGTAGTAGTGAAACTGCGTGGCAGTGTTAGACAGCAAAAATAGGTTTAAACTAGTTGTACTAGAGAGAATTTTTATGGGGGACGATGTAACGAACACTTGTTTTTGTAATTCTGCTTTTTATTGTTAATATTTATGTCAAATACTGGCTTCAGTATCTTACAGCAATTTGTTTGTAATTTGCCTTTAAGTAGCGCATTAATTCAGGAATTATAGAGGTTCTAACGTGTTAAGGTGGCGGAATTTGGGCCATACCGTATTAAATATGCCGAGAAGTTGACTTTTTGTGGCATTTGCACTTACATTTTACAATTATAGTTCTCGATTTTGACGGGATAGCCTTTTCAAATTAGGCATTACGTTGTTTGTTGGGTTGCCAAGCAGCTACTTATTCTGGTGATCACGAGATGTTATAATATGCACAAGCTGTGAGCCGCCACATAACTGAAAGGTTTGTTAGAATTTTTCTAGTTTTAAAGTTTAAGTACGTGGTTACTCGTAAGGGGGTTTCAGATGACGATTGCCTGAAATCTACAAGGCATATACAAAATAGATACTTGTCAGTGGATAGGTCGTCTCTTCAAGTTTGTAACTCGAACTAAAGATTCTCAGTACGGCCACGGTCTTTAATGCGCCAAAGGCCAGTACGTGCACACAGTCCATTGTAGTCACTGATATGGATCTAAGCAGCGGTGACAGCAATATAATGCGGCAGCGTAGACAGGATGACTTGTCTACATGTTCTGGCACAGTTGCCTTCCGCTCCAACTACGTCACCTTGCAGTCCTCTTCCGAAACCCCAGAGGAACATTTTTTTGTACTTTCCTATTTACTAAGTAGGAGAAACTTACGAATAACCCTGTGTTTTTATGCCGCCATGACTTATTGTAACGGCAAACTGTAGTCTGTAGTAGCGTCGGTGAACAAACCAGTGGCTGTTTGTGGCAGGGTGTGACCGCCGGGGGTAAGCTGTCGGTTCCGACGCTGGGCGCTGCCTACCCGGAGTCCGCCACCAAACGGCCGTCGCCTCCCGCCGCCGCCCCCGCCGCCCCCACCGGCCCTGTGGACGCGACGCATTTCTGACGCCGCCTCCGGCCCCCGGCAGAGGCGGTAATCATAGGGGGACCGCTCTGGTGCGGCCCCCACCCACAACGTGACGCCACGGCGTCCACTCCGACATGCGTCTCGTCTTGCCTCCCTGGTCACCACGGCTGGACAAACCGCAGCGGCGTACGTCACAGTGCCAGGTCTAGCTGTCTGTCGGTTGTCCCACGTGTGACGTGAGTGCCGAGTTGTGGACGAAAACAGTATTGCGGCACGTGGAATCTGCCGACGCCGTATGAACTCTAATCAAACCATCTGTTGTATTTACCTCTTTTGGGTACCTTGGCAGTCCTGTAAGTAAGGTACACATGGTGGGTGTTCGGGCTATGCCAGCGGGTCTGTGCAGCATATGCCAACTGCTCTACATCGTCTGCTGCTTACTTCTGGCAAGTAGTAACTGCTGTTGTCTGCACTTTGACGATCTTTTTGTGAAACTCGTGCGTGCATGACTGCGTTGATCCCAGACAGTTGATGATAACGTGTCCAGAGCCTCCTATCGGGAATTGAGTAGAAGGCTCTGAACTCCTTAGCGTCACCTCTCTGGTGGCAATTTGGTCGCGCACCCTCGACCTTAGGATGAGGCCCCCGTAAGAAGTGTGGGCATCGGCAATTGCTCGTTGCTGGGAGTAACCACCATCCACCACCTGACGATGCCGAGAAGACGCCTCGAAGAAATTTTGTGGGTTTTGCACTACGTGATCCACCGGCAAACGAAGGGCCGTACATTGAATATACTATCGATGTGAAAAATCTGATGCAAGTACCATGAACATCGCACATTAGAGGTTATTTTCCAGATTTATAAGCCGCATCTAAAAGACATAATAGACTGTAATTTCCTGATATACAAACGAGGGTTTTGGCAAATGATAGGTGGCCAACTACTTAATTTCGTATGAACCTTGATATTCCAACAACCTTTTTACCCTTTTAAGAGGCATTCGTGAGGTAATATCATGACACTGGTTGACCGCTTGTTAATGCACGCGCTAAAAGATTTTGCAAAACTATTCGAGGAATGTACTCAAATTCAGGAGCAAAATACACAGAAACCTCTGTTGTGGAGTAAACATCAACAGTGGCTCACATGCCTCTATATGCTGCAAGGATGGGAGAAGTGTTTACATCGCAAAGCGGATTCCTACCACCTTAACTATGAATTTCAGTACATTTCCAAGATACAGGTGAAAAATTTTTCAGCGCAAACGTTAACAAGCGTAAATAACAGTAGTGGTATTTTCAATAACTTTCGAATGTCATTCAAGGAAAAGTCATTGTTCTGTTTTAAAGAAATTGCGTCTACATCTCGTGTGATAAAAGCGATCTTCTACCGTTCAAAAAATGAAAATGTGTATTACGTTCTATCTCACTTTTCCTGTATAATAGGTGATATGTGGTCTTCACACACAGGAATATGAATTGTCTGCGGTACATAAAGATATATGACAAGGAATTCGCAAAATTCTTCGTGATCTCACACTTGCGGAAGATTATTCGCACAGCTGCTCATCTACCCGAAGCATTCTGGAGAAATGTGCACCCTACTGTATCTTCGTTCACCTTCAAATATTTCCATAGCTTACACACTTCTTCCTCGTCGTTCAAAGTTTGAATGAACTCCAAACGGATCTAACCAACCACCACACAAGTAGCAACGAACCACCGAACGAAGTCCTTCTTCAAAAATACTTAGCCAGATATGACGCAAGGTGGTGTGCGTTCTATGCCAAAGACATTCAAAGAAATTCTGCACAACAGAGGTATTCATATAAACTGTTAACAGATTTTTTTTTTTAGGCTTTTGTGGACTTCGCTGGACATTTATGCCCAGATCTTAAGTGTCTCATACATACAGTGCAGCCACTTGTTGCTCCACTTTTCTCTACTGATACGGCGTTATTTTCAAAGGAATCACTCAAAGAGGGTCTACCCATACTGTAAATTATTTTATGAAGTTAAGCACTTTTCACAGGAAACGTATTACAAAGTCAGTCATACAAGGAGAACGAGTGTGCATCACATGAACATATCTATTACGAAACATGTAATATAGTGTTGTTAAGTTATGTGCTCGTAATGTGTTGCTCCATAAGACACTGCGAGTCAGTGACAATATTAAAACACTGTTGAAATAAAAAACAAATATTCTTCACTTGTTTACTTGTGTTTCCCTTTGTGTTGATGTTCCCTATGTTTTTGCCTTTGCAGAGTTTTCAGTGTTCGGTTTTCGTGAATTTAATGAATTTATTTTAAAATGTTATTAATAAAGTTCAAACGAATGTTGGGGATGCCCGCATCTCGTGGTCGTGCGGTAGCGTTCTCGCTTCCCACGCCCGGGTTCCCGGGTTCGATTCCCGGCGGGGTTAGGGATTTTCTCTGCCTCGTGATGGCTGGGTGTTGTGTGATGTCCTTAGGTTAGTTAGGTTTCAGTAGTTCTAAGTTCTAGGGGACTGATGACCTAAGATGTTAAGTCCCATAGTGCTCAGAGCCATTTGAACCATTTGAATGTTGGGGATGATTAATGGTAATATGATGTTCTTCATGGGTAGATGAAGCGATGATGATGGTGTTCCGGCTCATTGTGGTTGTGTTGACGATTCTGATGACTTGATATAAATACAGGGTTATTAAGAAGATGGAACTAATTTAATTAATTCTGTTGCATGAAATCTAAATTGGACATGAATAGCCTATATACACACGAGTACACTGGTTATAAATGTTCAGTGTGAACCTCTCCATCCACAAGACTAAGCCCGTTCCACAAGCTGTCTTCCGGCGGATGTGATGCGCTTCCGCGGGTAGGCAGAGGTGGAACGTAAACTGCCTCTTTCGCAAAGTCCTGCAAGAAAGTCACGTGGTGTAGGATATGGAGATCTAAGCGACCGAAGAGGAAGAGCCAGGACTTCTTTTCCCTCGCGACTTATCCATGGTTGAGGAAGGGATCGATTCTAAAACGCCCGGACATCAGCTAGCCGAGGCTGAGCTCCAGTCTTATGAGTCTTTGAGTAGTGAAGGAAAAGGCCATTGCTCTGTTATGTCTAGATACATTTTTACAGTAATAGTGTCCTTTGCAAAAAAAGAAGAGCCAATAAACATGAGCCAATAAACATGAGGGACAAAACAAGTTTAGCTTCGCTGAGTCTCTTTTACATTAAAATGTTTCATAGGACCTTGTAAACCCATACTCGAACGTTACTGAAGATAGTAGGACTAAAACACAAGAAGCGAAAGGTTATTTACTACTTGTACAGAAACCAGACGTCATTTATAAAGAGTCTAACGGCATGAAAAGGGAGCAGTGGTTGATAAGGGGGTGAGACAGGGTTGTAGCCTATCCCTGAAGTTATTCAGTCTGTACATTCAGCAAGCAGTAAAGGAAACCAAAGAAAAATTTGGTGTTTCGTGTATGTCCTCATTATTATAACTGAAACTACTGATAACAGAAAAACACAATTTAATCTTTCAGTTTTTTCTCTGGTATATATTTCTCTTTTGTGAAGGAGATGACATTAACCATTATAAACATTTTGCGTGGGCTTTGGTTTTGTCCTTTAAAGGCCGTGACTTCTATTTCTTGGGTCGAAGCTGCTTAATGCTACTGGCAGTAACATTTTATTTTCAAATGTCTGTTTGAAAGGTGTCCTCCCTATCATCTGTAAGAAGTTGATAGTCAGCAAATAGTGTTGTCATTGGATAATTTTGTTAATTGCAGTTACGGGTCTAAAACTCGATTTTCTTAGACATTATGTCAACAATTGAAATAAAACAGCCCTCGATCACTATTTTTTAACGAATTAACCGGGTTTCAACACTGCTAGGAGTGTCTTCCTCAGAATTTAAATCAAAGATTGATCTATAACATGATCACAGAATTGTGACTAAAAACGTATGATACAGAGTATAAGTACAGAATCATCGTGAAAGGCTGGCAGTACTTATATGTCATTTATAAGATAATAAATATGCCAAATGGGCATTAGGCACAAAGATATTTAAGATAAAAGAAATTGTGATGGCGAGCCAACTAAGGGCTGAGTTTTTTATGTGCGCCACTTCTGTATTTCAGACTTGTGCGAATCGATTCAAATTTTGTACGAAGGTAGAGCAATACTTGTAATTAGAGGCCTTCCTGTGGTTTTGTAAAAGTTGTATTCGTTGCCGAGTCAACAAAAATCTACTTCGGTTGCCAAGCTATGGCGGACTTATGTCACAATCACGGTAGAGTAAGAGTTGAGAACCAGAATGAAAAATGCTCCTATCATAGAACAAAAAAGACTAATATGTCCTGGGCAGAGTTAGGGCTGTAAAAGAAGGGAACTAGCTTTTCGATTTATCTGGCATCTTTAACGACACTTAATTCGAAACATCTTGCAAAATCCGCGCAGTGAGCTATTAGCTGCAAGGTGTTGGCACACTTGCATCTTGCAATTTATAGGCTTACGTCCCTGATTCTGTGTCCAAAATCTAGATGATTTGCCAACTATAGTAAACAATAAGCAAAATCATATGACTCAAGAGAATACATGTAATAGCTAAAAGAGTTTTCTTGGTGGGATAAATTTATGGGGATGGATTTGTTCCTGGGCGGATGATATCATGTATCATATTACTTTACTTCACAAAAACCATTATATTACATGACTAATACCAACAAATCAAAAAGCTCGAATATTTCAGGAAGTTTTGGTTTAAATATCTTTGAAGCTGTCAGGTAAGTCAAAAAGGTGGATCCCTTCTTTTACATCACTAATTCTGCCTAGGACATATTCGTCTTTTTTGTGCTGTGATAGGAGCATTTTCCATTCTGGCTACACTATTGGCGAGAAATCACGGGCAAACAGTAACAACCGTAACTATGAATAACCTTCCGGAACGAATTAAGGTGGACTGATCACAACAAAAGTTAACTGTAGGAAGAGCAGACGCCACGGTGAGATTCACTAGAAGAATCTCAACGAAGCGTAATTGGTCCACGAAAAATGTTGTGATGATTTACGCTCCTTTTTCTTCATAGATGTTCTCCGTTTATTTATAGACAACTGTTTACTATTGTTGCGAATGAGGTTTTTTCCACTCTTTAATTACGATGTCAGTTTGTTGGAACTCTAAGATTGATTACTCCTATATATCCACTTCCCCATAAACGAGTACTTCGAAACATTCATTTGATACTAATAATGTGTGACACTAACTGACTCTGTAAAAACGAGAAACGTACTAGCGTCGTAACTCGACCATAGCGCTTCGAAGTCAGGTGCGTACTACTCTTTGACTGGTGAGCTTGCTACACAGCACTGGTGGTGTCGGCGATAATGGTAAGACCCATTTCTGTGTATTACGTGGTACTCTAGAACCATTACCAGGTTGACTCAATAGAAGACATAAGGAAGATCCAACGAAAAGCAGCGCGTTTCGTCACGGGATCATTTAGTAAGCACGCAGATTAAAGTGGCAGACGCTAGAGTAGAGACATAATGTGTCACTCGGAAGTCCAGTGTTGAAATACCGAGAACATACATCGGAAGTAAGGTCCGGTAACATATTACTTTCAGGATGTCTCGCGAAATGACCACTTCAAGAAAATCAGAGAAATTAGAGCTGATGCGGTGATTCATCGACTGTTCTTCTTCCCACACACTATTCGCGAATGGAAGAAAGAAGAGAGTAAGTAATGGTACTAGAAGTACCCTTCGCCACACACCATACGGATTGTGGAGTACAGATGAAGATACTAGTCGCAGGTGGGTTATGGCTGTGCACGTTAATGTTTATTTAATGCATGGTTTCAGCCAAGAGCTTTTGAGTGTACTTGCACGGAAAAATAAACTAAACGAAATGAATTTTCGTTCCATAGTTAAGGTTCCTTTAAAATTACCAAAATTTCACTAACAAATTTTTGAGACTAAGTTAATAGTTTATAAGTTGAAGCCAAGTAGTAATATCATTACTAAGCAGAAGCGAATGGTCTTCTCTTTAAGAATATTTAATTATGCCTAAATGTTACGAATTTATTGATAAATATTGTTATATATTGGTCTCACATCAGTATGACTACGTGCGGAAATTTTCTGAATATTATCAGCATCATCTTGCTTTCTTTTACTGTCCGTGATACGAACCACGTCATTTCTCTTTAAATAATCATGAATCCTCATAACAGTTTTCCCAGTCATGAATTACGAAAAAATGTTTCAACCATGTCCTGGAAAAATGAGGTTTTAATGAAAACGAGCACACTGAACAATGTAGAAGGCATATTTCACCTAATACCAAGACTTTGAGTTCGGAATGAAGATGATGTACTTCTTTTTAAATTTTTTCTTCTCTGTTAAGACCGAAGGGAAAATGATACATCCACTGTTTCAGAGAAATATGCATGAAGTGCCATTTGCATCGAGGAATGAAATTTAAGATTCGTTTTATCTGTATTTCCGTCAAAATATCAGTTGCTGTACATTAACTGGAATTGGCTAAAAGTACAGTTCCATTCTGTTTGAGACTGTATTTGGATAAAAACTGGTTTAGTTTGCATCAAAAAGCTATGAGAAACATAGTGACTAGGGTTGTAGAATAAAATCTGCTGTTGTCAGAGAGTTAATAGTCAGTACACTTAATTTGAAACTTCATTAACAGTATGTGATGTACTGTATAAACTCAGAGGTATTATGAGCTACAGTCAACTGGTATTGAAAATTAATGCACAAACCTGAAATTTATGTTGGTCATCAGAACAATAATGCGATGAATGTTTTTCAGCCAATAGAATGCTAATATTGCAAAATTTCGCCGACATAACGTTAATTGTAATACTGGATTAAACGTTGTACTAAAACAATGGGATCTGCAAACTAAGGTGATGAATGAAAATCTGTACCAATGCCAGGATTTCAACCTGGATCTTCTGCTCACTAGGCAGATGCGCTAACCACTACACCACCCTGGCACGAATGCAGGGACTACCCTAGGACATCTTCCTCCTCGTTCTAAATCTACATTCACGCTTCACCCCACTCGGTAATCCCCCACAATTAGAACAGCATTGCAGAGGCTTCCCAACTGTATTGGGATAGCACCTCAGCATCGAAAAAAAAACTGGGAATCCTGCCTGAAACACAGCTGTAGGTGCTTCAATCAAATGAAACTATATGGTTCCAGAGACCTTCTCAGGTCTCAGACATCTATGATCTATATATGCAGACTGAAGTGATGGATGAAAATTTGTACCAAGGTACAATAGCTAACTAATTATTACTTGATCTGATCTATAAATGAGAAAATTTGTGACAGTCAGCTCGATTTCGTACAGCACTTAACGACAGGGAGTAGGAGATTTTATTCCATCTGTCACGTGACTTTGATTTCGGTTTCAGTCAAAGATTCAACATTGTGTAAGACAGAGATAGGGCCTTATGCCGTCTGCATTAATCTATCAGAGACCACGGTATTAAACTAAAGATCGTTTCTTTCGATTTTCTCTTGTGGTCGAAACTCCGTCGTCAGGAAGTAATTATTTTGCTTCATCCTTAGCTATTGCGTAGTATAAAAAAAACTGGACAAATTTCACTTAAATTTAAGTGTGATGCGACAATTAGAGTATTGTGTTAGACTTTTTTCCATTATTTTTTAGCCGCCATACAGGTTTACATAGTGTACTATTCTTTTTCTTTCTTACTGCCAAGAAAAGAAATAAATTCGTGGTTTATTAGCTACTTTCAGTAGTATTTTGAGCATAATTTCCTTAGCTGAGACTTTTCTTTTGTAGGCTGTATTTATCTTAATTTGTACTTGGTCATGTGCTCCATTTCATGGATGAAAATTCCCAGATAGTTTCATTAAATGTTGAGACTACTTTTGCGGTACCTAACTAAATAGTAAAGATGTTTAATTAAGTGTTATGAAAGTCTGAAAATATTAAGTTGTCGATTATTTATTTCGACCAGTATTAGATGTTTCATACTTTAGTTGTTACTGATTTAGTCTTTGTACATACCTGCGTGAAATAACCAAGACAGACAGTCGCTCGTACATTAATTGTCCGATCACGTTTCAGTTAATTATACTGACACAAAAAATTAATTTAAATGATCCTAAGGAAAGTTATTTTACCAAAAGTGTGAATTTTATCCAGATATGACTTTTTAAAATTACTCGTCATTAACGACATTTTTCCTTTGGTCTTTGAACCAGTAGATTTATTACATACAAATTTGATGTTTGGACTGACCAATGGGAGCTGTCTTAAGCTACTCAGCGTAAACTTCAAAACATTCCACCGTGATTATCCACATTTTTCACCATTTCAGGAAAACATAAAGAAATTAAGAACTACAGCTGCCTCGACGATATCGATAAACTTGCTTTATTGATGCATATGTGATTAACAGAATGCGACAAACATTTTTTTTTTCAGATGTGAAACGGACTGACTCTTTGAATGTGATTATAAAATTTTCTAATGTGTTTAAGGCAAGAAGGTCTAAGTGTGTTCTAGAGCGGATTTCCCTTGCACGTCTTTGATTTACATGTAGTGCTGATGACTTATTTAAGAAAGTACAGGATGTACAGCATATTTCATTTCTTGTTGCTGAGCGGACATTGCTTGGATGATTTGCACAGTTAACACTGAAACAAGACACTATGTAAACACAAATCTGAATACTAGCGGTTATCAATACCTCATTCAGTAACATTTTTGTGTAACGTATATAAGTGATCCACTACATGACTGATATTTACAGTCAATTATACATTTTGACTGAAACGGCTCTTTTATTCTCACAGTGTTTGTGCTGGACGGACAGCACGCTGTATGCGCTGTTCAATAATCATCATGCGCAATACACACACACACACAGACACACACAAACACTCACACACAGACCGAGTACCCAACAGGGACATTGTACACTACTGCGCATTAAAATTGCTCCACCACGGAGACGACGTGCTACAGACCCGAAATTTAACCGACAGGAAGAAGATGCTGTGATATGCAAATAATTAGCTTTTCAGAGTATTCACACAAGGTTGGTGACGGTGGCGAGACCTACAACGTGCTGACATGAGGAAAGTATCCAACCGATTTCTCATACACAAACAGCAGTTGACCGGTGTTGCCTGGTGAAACGTTGTTGTAATGCCTTGTGTAAGGAGGAGAAATGCGTACCATCACCTTTCCTACTTTGATAAAGGTCGGATTGTAGCCTATCGCGATTGCGGTTTATCGTATCGCGACATTGTTGCTCGCGTTTGTCGAGATCCTATGACTGTTAGCAGAATATGGACTCGGTGGGTTCAGGAGGGTAATACGGAACGGCGTGCTGCATCCAAACGGCCTCGTACCACTAACAGTCGAGATGACAGGCATCTTCTCGGCTTGGCTGTATGGGATCGTGCAGCCCCGTCTCGATCCCTGAGTCAACAGATGGGTACGTTTGCAACACAACAACCATCTGCACGAACAGTTCCACCACGTTCGCAGCAGCATGGACTATCAGCTCGGAGACCATGGCTGCGGTTACCCTTGACGCTGCTTCACAGACAGGAGCGCCTGCGATGGTGTACTCAACGACGAACCTAGGTGCACGAATGGCAAAACGTCATTTTTTCGGATGAATCCAGGTTCCGTTTACAGCATCATGATGGTTTCATCCGTGTTTGGCTACATCGCGGTGAACGCACATTGGAAGCGTGTGTTCGTCATCGCCATACTGGCGTGTCACCCGGCGTGATGGTATGGGGTGCCATTGGTTACACGTCTCGGTCACCTCTTGTTCGCACTGACGGCATTTTGAACAGTGGACGTTACATTTCAGTTGTGTTACGATCCGTTGCTCTACCCTCCATTCGATCCCTGCGAAACCCTATATTTCAGCAGGATAATGCACGACCGCATGTTGCGGGTTCTGTACGGGCCTTTGTGGATACAGAAAATGTTCGGCTGCTGCCCTGGCCAGCACATTCTCCAGATCTCTCACCAACTGAAAACATCTGGTCAATGGTGGCCGAGCAACTGGCTCGTCACAATACGCCAGTCACTACTCTTGATGAACTGTGGTATCGTGTTGAAGCTGCATAGGAAGCTGTACCTGTACCTGTACACGCCATCCAAGGTCTGTTTGACTCAATGCCCAGCCGTATCAAGGCCGTTATTACGGCCGGAGGTGGTTGTTCTGGGTACTGGTTTCTCAGGATCTGTGCACCCAAAATGCTTGAAAATGTAATCACATGTCAGTTATAGTATATTATATTTGTCCAATGAATACTCGTTTATCATATGCATTTGTTCTTGGTGTAGCAATTTTAATGGCCAGTAGTGTATATTACTGCGGAATGTGGTGAAGTGTTTGGCACACTGGACTGGTATTCGGCAGGATGACGGCTCAAATCCATGTCTGGCCATCCAGTTCCATGATTTTCCTAAATCTCTCCGAGCAAATGCCGGGATGGTTCCTTTGAAAAGGGCACGGCCGATTTCTTTCCTCATCTCTAGATAATCCGCAACTGCGCTCCGTCTCTAACGCTCGCGGTGTCGGCGTGACATTAACCTTTAATCTTCCTGCATTCCTTCATTGCAGTATCCACAGTCCGAGAAGCAGTAGTCCAGAAAAGTGTGCTCCTGAGAAGTTTGCAAGAGATGGAAAGAAGTTCTGGCAAATTAAATTTGCGTTATGTTGAATGGCTAGATTGGAAAGACCGTTGGTGCAGGAAAGCAAATACGTGAGACATGGTTTTGATCCGTTACAAAAGACGAAGTCAGATGCTTTGCATCTCCCATCATCATTAAGGCTCATCCTCGACACAAAGTTTGTACAAATGTTTGTTCTGCAACCATTTTACCGCGCCTCTTATTGTCTTCATTACCATCCTGTATGCGTTTTGTATGCGCCCCATTTGAAAAATCTGGATCGCTTGGTAACAGAAGGATTTTTTCCGCCTATAGTCCTAGGTACGTTCGCTCAGCATCACCAATGTCCTATTCACAATAACCGTGACACAGAATTTCAGGTAAACAGAAAGATCCCTGAACACTAACATTAATCAGTGACAAACTAGATCCACTGAGCATCTACGTATGGGGATGAGAGACAACAGAAGTTCAAAGTGGTTCAAATGGCTCTGAGCACTATCGGACTTACATCTGAGGCCATCAGTCCCCTAGAACTTAGAACTACTTAAATCTAACTGACCTAAAGACATCACACACATCCATGCCTGAGGCAGGATTTGAACCTGCGACCTTAGCGATCGCGTGGTTACAGACTGAAGCGCATAGAACCGCTCGGCCACACCGGCCGGCATAACAGAAGTCAATTAAACAATAACATATCTACGAGATAAATCTACAGGTCACGCTATAATGTTTCTACGCCCATAAATCAATGCTAGAAAAATCCCAAAATACCAAAACCAACACCTAGAAGAGAACTGGAAATTGAACTAACGACCTTGTTAAAGATTCATTTTCATCTAATTGTTATTGAATAACATGCACCAACTAATAACGTCTTTGTTTTTAACCATTTTGTTAGAGTTTTCCATGCATGAAGTTCAGGGGTTTGTAGTTCCACACATGTTGATCGTTGGATACTTAAACTTTTATTTCAAGTATTTACCATTATTTCTGAAATACAACGTATGTGCAAGAAAGTGATTTGTGAATGTAAGCTTCTTTTTACACGGGAAGCACGACGTCTTTCTTACTGTTTCTAGTGCAGAACCATTAATCATAGGTTTGTTGTTGTTGTGGTCTTCAGTACTGAGACTGGTTTGATGCAGCTCTCCATGTAATCATAGGTACAATATTAAAAAGCAGCCTAAACAAATCCATCGCGAACTACGCATTCTTCCTTAGCAATTTCCTCTTTTGGTCAACTATCACATTGCATCCCTGGATTTCTTTTTGCCAGTTTCTGGTCTTTGCGTGTGGCAGGCGTACCCTTCATTCTTTGTAATCACTTGGACGGATGGTATGGCCTATCATTCGTCAGTCTACCTTTTTTTCATCTACAATGTTTCTGGACACTTCGGGATATTCGAAATTTATGTGTAGCCAATGTTCTCGTACGCATAGTGTAAAATAATACCGTCTACGAGTAATAACTCATAAAAAATTTTGAACTTATATGAATACGTGGTTCCTAATAAGCCTATTTAGTTTCAAAAGGGAATCTTAGCCTTTAAATTTATTCATTTAAAAAAATGTGCGTGAGCTACAACACGTATGGGGAAAACGTAGGTTTCATAATAGCTGGCGTCAGTACCTCATCCTCGATTTTTCGTAATGACTTGAAGACTTATGCCCATTACTAAACTCTAAAATAAAGATATTATACGCTGATAATTTTTTTTTTTTTCTTTATTGTATTTCAGTTCCCCATCGGGGCGGGCTGGCAGCAGCATATGCGCTGCTCTTCAGCCGAAAGACATAGAACAAAACAATAGAAGACATTTAAAAACAGCAAAGGAGAGAAGAAGGCGAACATAGATATAAAAAAGGGAGAACATCATGGAAGGCAATATACAAAAAAACGGGGTGACTGTAAAATGGAGACAAAAAACTGTTTAAAAGTAGCACACACAAAAAGCCACACACTGCGACGATTAAAAGAGCACAAGGCACAGTATGACTGGAGCATAAAGGTGTTGACGGATGGCATAGCACACAACGCAACACTGACGGCGAACCTCAAGGCAGTACACAATTAAAATCACACCTCTTGACGCACACGGGAAACAGCACGAAACACAACACTGACGTGGCACACTGATGATGATCAATACAGAGGATCTGCCAGGTTCAAGGAGATGAGGGAGACCTGAAGAAGGGAGGGAGGGGAAGAGATGGGGGAGGGGAATGGGGGGCACTCAGAAGAGGGCCAGGTAGGGAGGGATGTGGGAAGGAGAGAGGCAAGTAGGGGGTGCAGGGTCTCAGGGGAGGGGGGATGGAGGAAAATCCGCTCTGGGAGAAGGAGGAAAGAGGAGAAGGGGGCCCTGGGGAGGGGGGGGGGAACAAGGCTGGGTTATAGTTGGAAGGAAGGGTATATGTCACGGCGAAGTTCGTCATCCGGGAGGGGGAGGCGTTGGAAATTGCCCTGATGAAGGAGATGGAGGGTGTGGAGGTGGAGAGAGGGAGGGATACAGCGATAGAGGCGCAGCAACGGGCGGGGGGTGGAGAGGAAGGAGGAAACCAGAGGGTGGGGGGGATCAAACCTGCGAACAATGTAAAGGATGCGGAGATGTTGGAGGAACAAGAGGAGGTGGGGGAAGGGGATCAGTTCATACAGGAGCCGTGTGGGGGAAGGAAGGCGGATACGGAAGGCAAGGCGGAGTGCATGGCGTTCAAGGATTTGGAGAGCCTTGTAAAAGCGGGTGGGGGCGGAGATCCAGGCGACGCTGGCATAACAGAGGATAGGACGGATTACGCTGATAAAATAATAAAGCTTATATATGAAAGTATATTATTAGTTCACCGACGAGATTCAGTTTTCTGCGTAAACTACAATGAATCTTTTTCTTTTTGCAGTGCAATACTCCGTTGTATATAGCGGAAGTAACGGTATTACCAAGACTACTTCTCATATCCAATCACAAAGCAAAACGAAAAATTCATAGGAATCTACGTAGCACGAAACTAGCAGGTTTTTGACTGAGACAGTAATAAGACGAATAACAGAACGCGCTGGTGGTTCGTTGCCCTGTGAACATCAGCTCTAAGTAGTTCCAGATTTTTCCGCCAGGGAGCAGCTCGCCGAGCTCCTGCTTCACGTACTAGATGGTGCCACTCGGCGTTCTCTTCGCAAGTGATGACAAACAGTTATGAGCGGGGCTTAGTGCACATCACAGGAAAGTAAGCAATTTGAGAGCTGTAATTTTAATGACATCAAGCTACTTTTCATTTAAAATTAACATTTTAATTACTAACTAGCTAATGTTCTCCTCTTGGCGATCATTATTATCGCACAAGATTACGTTGTATGTTTCTGTTTGTCTTCATATTACAAATACTTAAAACTTGTAGAATTTGTCTAGGTGTAACTACGTCCCATATTTCTATGGAGCGGAGGTTCATGTTGGTAAATTACACTTCAGTGTGTGTGTGTGTGTGGAGGGGGGAGGAGGGGTGCTCTACATTGTATTCATATTTATACACGAAACATGTGTTTTATACAATATTTAATATTTCGTTAACATGAGCAGTCAACAGTGTAACACAATGACAGGAATTTCGATGTAAGTGACCTTACATTAATCCATTTCTAGCTTATAGAGTTGTTTACATTGTTTTCATTCGTTGTTAGACATATTTACTGTTAAACAGCCCATTTCTCATATTATTTTTTGGTGTAGGGCGCCTCCACCCATGGAACTGTCCCCGCCAGTGAAGAATAACAACTGGCAACTAATGCGAACAACAACAAATGTAATCTAAATGTGAACAGGCATCTGAAGACGAAGCTGTCGGCTCGAAACCGTTAACAGCACTGTTTCCCTAAGTAAATAGCATTATTAACAGTGGCTGGTTGCTGACTTTTCCTTGCAAGAATCAACTTGTATTTCTAACTGGTATCTGGATCATCACATGCTGACAAATGAAAGTATGTAACGTGTTTTTTGTGTGATATAGCATAATATTGCTAAATTGGTGTGAATCGGAAGTCAACGTTCTAGTTCCTTTACACAATTACTTTTTGCGTTTTTCTGTTATTAACGTACTGAACATTTTGGACGGAAAAAATGCACAATAATTGCTACCAGCGGAAAAATCATCTTATTGGACCACAAAAGAGGCAAATATGCTCGTGTTTATTATGAGTCTGACTAAAAAGTGGGGTTTAATATGACACAAACTAAAACTATATATCATTCACCTTCCATCATTTAAACACTAAAAGAGTTCAAAGAAAATTCTTTTTCATTCTACCTTCCTCAGAATCTTTAAAAATTATTCAAAAATTTTGGCATGCGAACATATTCACGCTCTTTTTAACATGTAACTCATCTCACACTCTCACGAGCCCCCTAACTGAAATTCGCTCACACTTACTAGTACGTCACTTTAAGTCACTCATACTCATCCACTGCCACGTGCACATTCTCACTCACTCACTCAGCCCAACTCATTGTCGTTATCTCTTTGTGTATCTCTAACTGTAACTAGGTCCTCTCACACAGCCACAACCTCCTTCGTTCTGTCCCATGAAAGCTTTCTCTTCTCACTAACTCCCTCTTGCTCTCTCACTGCTGCTGTCTCATTCATTCCTTACTGCTGCTGCAGTTTCTTCTCACTGTCACTATCTCTCTCTTCCTCATTATCATTGACTCACACTCTGTCTGTCATTATCACTGGCACTCATCCACTTCCACTTTCTCCTCTTTATTTCTCTCTTGCAGGCATTGTCTCCTTCACTTTTTTCCTAGTAATTTTTTGTCACTGTCAACTATGTTTTACTGCCACTGTGCCCCTCTCTTTCTGTCACTCTGCCACTGTCTCCTTCGTTCTTTCTACACCACAACGACGTCTACTGTATTCCAAAAAAATGGATCAAATGTCTCTAAACACTATGGGACTTAACATATGAGGTCATCAGTCCCCTAGAACTTAGAATTACTTAAACCTAACTAACTTAAGGACATCACACACATCCATGCCCAAGGCAGGATTCGAACCTGCAACCGTAGCGGTCGCGCGGTTCCAGACTGAAGCGCCTAGAACCGCTCGGCCACAGTGGCCGGCTACTGTATTCCAGTATTTATTATTTTTCCATCTGTTTCCCACTGCCATTGTCTCCCTCACTCTTAACCAGTGGTTCTCAACCTTTCTGAGACTATTACCCATGAGTACAATCAGACACTGGCTATTGTCCCCTCCATCCCACCACCATCGTCAACATTACCGCCTAACGGAACTTCAGAATGAAAAAGAATTTTCTTTGAACACTTTTAGTGTTTAAATGATGAAAGATAAATGATAGTTTTCGTAGGTGTCTTATTAAACCCTGAAATAATCAGTCATATTCCTGCTCTTTTCTCAACTCCTGGAATGCAGCAGAAAATTTCGTTGGTCGAACTACCGTCGATTCGCTGGACTACATGTCCCAACCACTTGCTTTTAACATTTCATTATAGCAGTGGTTACGTTTTCTGCTCGTTTCACGTGTTTTCCTGTTTTTCCCGGTAATGCCCAACAAACACGCATTTATTGCTCACTTACCAACTCTCAGGTTTTCAATCGTTTTCGCATTTAAAGTCGAAACTGGTGATAGGCAGTGAGTTAAACTTTAATTTTCAGTCACACTGGGAAAGTACGAGTTCAGCCTTTTAAAATTTTATTCTTATTTTTTATCACGTAATGGAAAAAATATTTTTGGGTGCGAGAGTTATTCGAATAGCCGTATCTAAGCTGTAGCTAATGGAGTGTCGCGGGAAGACTGAACGCACATGGCACCGACTCCCGGCGTGACTTGCTCGTCAAAGGACGCCATTTGCATTCGTACTGTCGCAGTGTCCTGTTTACAGTCTTAGTTCAAAACGTTTAAAACAGTTGATCAGCCCGCCGACTGTGAAATACGGTCAGTTATTCGGTTTTTGAGAGTAAAGAACAGTTGCAGTAGCGGAAATGTATGGCCCCACCGCGATGAGTGACAGCAGAAATGCATAAGTGGGTGAGAGATTTCAAGGACGGAGGGGAAAATGACCGTGGTGAACCGCGATCAGGCCGACAATCAGTCATCTCAGAAGATTTCGTCAAAGGTTGTGGACGACAAGCTTCGCGAAGACCGGCGATTAACAATGTCATCTCTAGCGCTGGAATTTCCGACTATGTGTCGAACAACATTGCATAAAATTGTCTTTAAAAAGTTGATGTTTCGCAAATTAGGTGCATGTTGGTTTCCCAAGCTGCTTACTGAAAAACACGAAATGGGAAGAATGCATTGAGCTCCAGTTTATTTGGACCGATATCAGAAGGAATGTGATCAATTTTAGGATAACATTGTCATAAGGGGCGAAATGTGCGTTTCTCATATGATTTCAGAGGCCAAACGTCAGGTATGAAATGGTGTCAAGTGACATCGCCATCAAAGCCAAGGCCAAGCAGATAGTCACAACACGAGATGTTTTGGCAAGACTTTGAGTCTTGTTAGTCGAGTGTCTGAATAAGCAAGACACAACAATAAACGCATCCCTTATTGCGCTACTTTAACTGAACTTCTACATGCAATACAGAATAAGCAAAGTAGTCTTCTGACACCTGGAGTTTTGTTGCTGCATGACAATGCAAGCCCCGTTGTGCCATTCTACCCGAAATTTAATCACATCTTTTGGATGGGAACAGACTGTCCACCCACCGTACAGTCTAAACTTGGCACCGAGCGATTTTCACTTGTTATGATTCCTGAAGGAGTTTCTCGGCGGAAAGCCTTTCGCAACAGACGTCGAGATGGAAGAAGCAATCACAAGCTGAAGGCATCTATGACTTATGCAAATAAAAGCTTTTAGAGCGTTATGACAAATGTTTAAATAAATATGGAAACTATAAAGAAAAATAGAGAAACGTCTAAGGAATAACGCAAAATTGTTTGTAGAGAAAACTGATATTTTATACCGGATGCTTATAGTTAAACTTTCCCTATTTAACGCGTTGTAACACGAAAAATAGGTACTGTACCAGTACCAAAGTTGGTAGCATTAACGTCCAGAGTATGGGGCGCATGAGTCAGCGCCACCGTCCAGTTGCAACTATGGCCACCAGGTCCCGTGATCAGTCGTCGTGATTCATAGTCTCACACCCTTGACCAATCGCAGTGCACTTGTTGACATGTCAACATGGGTTTGGACGAAAGGAGCAGGGCATTATTGGTGAAGCTCTGTTACCAAAACAACAGTAATGCTGCAGCTACACTTCCAGAATATCGCCGGCTGAAAGGATTACAGAAGGGTCCTTTTTCTCCACCTGCTGTGCGGAGCACGATGAAGAAGTTCGAATCAACTGGAGAACTGGGCGTCGCTCCGAGAAGAGGCCGACGATCGGTTGCACCACAGATGGTTGATGGAATCGCTGTTGCTAAGGCAGACAAAGCTGCGCTCAATTCCCGATCATCAGGCAGTGCCCCTGCTGTGTCACGGCATTGAACATCCCGTGGGTCACTGTACGCAAGGTACTTCGAACCATTCTCAAATGGTATCCGTACAAGATCCATATCGTACAGCAGCTTGCACCACAGGACTCACATTGACGTGTTGACTTCGCTCTCCACTTTCCCACAAGGACTGAAGTTGATGAGACCTGACCCTGGACCATTCTATGGACTGATGGGTGACGTGAACACAGAGAACTGGCGAGTGTTGGGATCTTCATCTCCACTCATTGTGCTTGAAGTTCCTCTGTATGGTGGACGCGTCAACGAATGGTGTCGCTTCGCGGGTACGTTCATCATTGGCCGATTATTTTTTGAACAGGTTGGGGCTCAAGGACCAAAGACGCGCAGTGTGACTGGCCAGCATTTCTGCGATATGCTTCGGCAGCATATCATACCCGCCCTAAAGGAGAGAGACGCATTTAACTCAACAGTTTTCATGTAAGATGGGGCCCCACCGCACATCGCTCGTGAAGTTCAGCTGATTCTCCGAAACACATTTGGAAACGACCGAATTATCAGCCGATCATTTCCAAATGATTGGCCAGCACGATCTCCTGATTTCACCCCCCTGTGATCCCTGGCTGTGGGGCTACCTGAAGGATAGGGTTTACCAGAGGAACATTCACAGATGTGCTGATCCGAAGCGCAGCATCTCAAAAGAGGTAGGCAGTATACCTACGGACATGCTTCGCTCTGCTGTGTAGAATGCAATCGTGCGCTTTCAGACGCCATATTGAGCCCATTTTGTTGCAGTAATATACCGGTATGTAATGGTATGGCGTACCTTAGCAGCACATTAAAAGTGTTGCAACTGAATTGATTCTGCACTATTTCTATTCCCCATGTCTTTGACATTAATGCTACCACGTTTGGTCCTCTAACAGTAATTAGTTTGCGTGTTATAACGTGTTAAACAGGGAAAGTTTAATTATAAGCACCCGGTATTTTATAAGAAATCGGAGCTTACTTTCTGAATAACCCTCGCGCACATCGCTTCTCAAAGTGTTCGCCTTTAAAACTTATACAGTTTTGCATATGTCAGAATCAGTTTTGGAAAAGTTTTTATCCATAGTCATGTTGATACCTCGGAAACGTGGATGTGGAAGGATTCAATAGCTTTTGGAGCAGATGAAAATCACTGTCTACGAATTTCTTGTTTGAGATAAAGGAACAAAAATACACTCTCTCACAAAAGAAATGAGGCAACCACACCCTATGGTCGGATGTCAGCGCAACTTTGTACATGTAGACAGCAGCGGCGGTTATGCAAATGATTACCGTTACAATTGTCTTGGACAGCTGGAACAACCACCACAGAGCATTAGTGTTGTTGGTATAGAATGTGGTTACCAAGCTTGGTAGCGTTTGCAGAGAGCATGAAGAACGCCAGGTGTTGAGTGATCACTGTGAAGGACGCGGAGATGCCGCCTACTAGTACGAGATAGCATTATCAGCACTTGACTGACTTTGAAACAGGTCAAACTGTGGGTTTCTGCTTGACTAGCTGGTAGAAACGTACAATATCGAGATTTGTGGGGCATTCTAATGCGACAGCGGCCAGATGTTGGGCTGTGTAGCGGCTGGGAGCAGCGGTATTCGCCGTCAAGGTTGCAGTCGGCCACGTGTGACCACCACTGGGCCGGCTCGCCCTATTGTGCACCAGGCACATTGTAACACCCTTCACGTCCATACTCCGGGCTCGAGTAATAGACTCCCTGCAACGTTATGTGTCATCCGGCTCCACCAGTCCGAAACTTGCAGCAGGCAGACTAGGGAATGTCGGTCCAGTGCACAGCCTGCCTTTAACCTCACACCACAAACGGCTGCATTTTGAGGGTGCTGTGACTTGGAAGCATGGCCTGCTGGTGAATGGCGTGGCGCTGTGTCCAGCGACGAGTGACTATTCTGCACCACCCCAGATAATGACACGCTGGAGCAGCAAGGCCCTGTTCAGGTGTCACAGTGTGAGGAGTCATTGGTTACGACGTCAGGTCATGGCCTGGAGTGATTCAGGGAACTCTGACAGCATAATGGGCGTTCTCCTCATGAGTTACCTCTCATGCAACAGTATCATGGTGTCATTTTTCAGTAAGACAATGTTTCTGCTCATGAGTTATCTCATGCGACAGTATCTTGTTGTCATTTTTCAGTAGGACAATCCTTCTGCTCATGAGTTACCTCATGTGACGGTATCGTGGTGTCATTTTTCAGTAGGACATTGCTCCTCATCATGCTTCTCCTCATGAGTTACCTCATGCAACAGTATTGTGATGTCACTTTTCAGTTGCACAATTCTTCTCCTCAGGTTTCTCCTCACGAGTTACCTCTCGTGCCGCCGGCCGAGGTGGCCGAGAGGTTCTAGGCGCTACGGTCTGGAGCCACGCTACCGCTACGGTAGCAGGTTCGAATCCTGCCGCGGGCATGGATGTGTGTGACGTCCTTAGGTTAGTTAGGTTTAAGTAGTTCTAAGGTCTAGGGGACTGATGACCTTAGAAGTTAAGTCCCATAGTGCTTAGAGCCATTTTTTGGACCTCTCATGCCGCAGTATCGTGGCGTTAGTTTTCATTAGGACAATGCTTGTCCACGCTAGGCACATGTTTCTGTGACCTATTTGTGCGATGTTGAAATACTTCCGTTGCCAACAGCTTCCTCAGATCTTTTCCCGATAGAACACATGTGGGACCAGTTCGGATGTGAACACCACCTGCAGTGCCAGAACCTACGATGTTCAGGACCAGTTAGAACCGTGGCCGGCCTTAGGCATGTGCAAATGATGCAACTGCACAAGGTTCCGCACTTCTAGAGGTCCTGCACAAAACATTAGAAGGTAATTTGGAAACTGACACCCATAATTTTTTTACTGTAGATGAATTGAAAACAAAAGTAAGGTGTTTCTGGAGCTACGTTTAATGCAATGTAATTCAATTATATACCCATTGTGACACGACTATGGCCACTGGAGTACGCCTCAGAAAATTATGACCAAATCAGAGTTGAGGGAACCCAGGGCAATGATACTGATGCGCTATAGGAATATCTATTGCCAACAGACTATTGCTCGTGCGTACATTAATAGGTACGCGATTCATTGTTTCTCAGCGCTTCTCCGCGCCACCTCTACTCATTGTTGTGGCTAAAAATCAAGAATTACGTTCTTCCATCAGCAGGTGTCTCCCACAGAATAATTTGTTCATTGTTGTCAGTTTAAACATGCCTGATTTTTCGAGTTGGCGCAGTTTCAAGTGCTGCGTATGCATTCTGTGTGAAGACAGTGGTTCTGTCTGTGCTGTGAAAAAAATGTTCAAATGTGTGTGAAATCTTATGGGACTTAACTGCTAAGGCCATCAGTCCCTAAGCTTACACGCTACTTAACCTAAATTATCTTACGGACAAACACACACACACACACACATGCCCGACGGAGGACTCGAACCTCAGCCGGGACCAGCTGCACAGTCCATGACTGCAGCGCCCTAGACCGCTCGGCTAATCCCGCGCGGCTCTGTGCTGTGAAGTTCAAAGTGTCGACAGGGAAATGTCTCGTAAAAGGGACGGATTTAGAAAATACGGTTCAGGTGCTCAAAAGATCAAGAGAAAGCTACAACATGAACAGTTCTTGAACTCACAAAAAGGCGCTTTCCAAAAATTTCTTCGACCAACAATTTCAGACAGCGAGACTAAAGTGTACTTAAAGGACGATGGTATTACCAATAGCCTCTCATCATGTGGTGCTTTAGATGCAAGTGAACATGAAGCATTGGATTGCGGTCCTCCTGCTATCCAACATTGATGTGGGCCTAGTAGTAGCAGTTGTGAAGTAATCACAAATTCGGACCCAGGCACTTGGCCTAATACGTTAACATCCTCCATGATAAATGAAATTGTACAGAAAGGTCCTACTAAAATTGTTAATTTTGAAAATACCTTAAATGAGAACAGAAGAAAATTTTCAACTAATTTTTGCATAAGAACTTTGCCAAGTGGAGAAAAAGGGATAGTAAATGGCTTGTGTATTAGAACTCTACCGACGACGTTTCTTGTTTTTGTCGTAAATATGTTGTCAAGTGATGGACTCTGATTGGGTTCATTTAGGAAATAGGCTTCAAGAACATGAACACTTATTTAACCACGTAAGCTGTACAAAAAATGGATAGAATGTCAGATGCGTTTGAAATAAAAAGGTGTTACTTATCAAATTAATCATTAACTACTGGAAAAAGATGGAAGATTGGCGTCACTCACTATCAGGTAGTATCTCAACATAATATGACCCTGGAAACCAATGACACGCCCTATCAAGAGAATACTGGTAATTTTCCTGGTTTGTTGGAATGATAGCAGAATTTGATACTGTTTTGCAGGAATATTTAAGACAGGAAGAAGCTCAAGTACTTCATGATCATTATCTTGAGAAAAACATTCAAAATAAACTCATAAATTTGCTTGGCAACGAAGTAAAAACCAGCACTGTTAACGTTGTAAAAGAAAGTCAATATTTTTCTGTCATACTTGATTTTACTCCTGATACAATACACAATGACCAAATGACATTCACTGTTAGATTGTAAATTTATCAGAAGATGCAGTGACTGTGGATGAACACTTCCTCGACTTTCTGAACATCACTTCAACAACAGGAGAAAAGTTGGCTAAAACAATTTTGTCGAAACTAGATCAACTAGGACTCAATATTCATGATTGTGGAGGCCAAAGTTATGATAATAGGGAAAATATGAAAGGTTCAAGCCAGAATACAAAAGCATTTTATATGTGATGTCTTAATCTTGTGTTATCAGATGTGGCAAAATCTACAGCAAAAGCACTCAAATTTTTTGATGTAATTGTTTTCAGTGCATCCATTCAGAGGTGGGAAATCTTATGGAACAGGGTACCAACTTTAACAGTGAAGAAGCTTTCAGTTACTCAATGGGAAATTAGGGCGGGGAGTGTCAAAGCTACAAGGTACCAGACAATAGAAGTCAGAGATGCCCTTCTTGAGGTGAGCAACGGCACTGTTGAATCGAAAACAAAGAGCGAAGCACACTCGCTTGCTGTGAACGAATTAGAAAGCTTAGAGTTGAAGGCGTTGTCATATGGTATGACCTTCTTTTACCATTAACGCAGCAAGTAAGGCACTTCAAGCAGAAAACATGGACGTGATAGTAGCAACTAAATCCCTCAAAAGTGTTGTGAAGTTTATTGAAAATTTCCGCCAAGAACATTTTGTTAATGTACAGATAACAGCGGAAGAGTTAGCTGAAAGTTCACAGATTGAATCAAAATTCGGGGAAAAGAGAAGCGACAAGAAGGGGAAGCAATTTGATTATGAAGGTAACGCCGTGGTTTGCAGAGTTCAATCTTCAGAGGAGAAACACAAAAACGAGGTTTTCTACCTTGTCGTTGTCGCAGTATTAAAGAGTTTGAGAGAACGTTTTGGCCAGCTGACTAAGTATTCCGAAATATTCGGCTTTTTGTTTTCTCCAGAATGTTTAAAATTCATACATGGTGAAGAACTGAAACTGCTATGTAAAAACTTCTTGCATCAGACCTTTTGACAGAAATTAATGTATTAAGAGAAATGGTTTCCGAGGATGTAAAAACTCCTATGTTAATACTGAAATAGTTGAATGACATTGGGAACCCATTTCTCAACATTTATATTGCCTGCAGAATTTTGCTAATCGTGCTAGTGACTGTCGCCTCCGCTGAAAGGAGCTTCTCGCGTTTAAAGCTTGTCAAGGGTTATTTCAGAAGAAGCATTTCGCAAGAACGCCAGCTTTCGCTATGCTATCAGTGGAACACGATGTGGTTTCAAAATTGAATTTCGAAAATATTATTGATGAATTTTCTCGTAAAAAAGCAAGGAATAGATTTTTTTGGGCAAAGTATATAAAGTAGAAAACCCTTATGTTTATAACCTGCAAGTCATTTAATTTTTTGTAAATATAGAGCACAGTCAAGAGATGAAAACATTTCCGTGTATATCGTGAACAACACTTGTCAACCTTACTTAATTTTGAATTTCATTAAATTGAAGGATTCCCATAGCTAAGTTAGTTTTTATTATTAACATTTTGGTAGTTGTCATACCTACTAAGATCTTCTTAATACAACAGTAGGTCTGCAATAGTAACAGTCTTTTGATGTATTGGTTGTACGTTAATGACGAAACGTATTATTCTTTTGAACGTGGCGCCAGTGTATAACCTATGTTGGAGGAGGGGCGGGGGATGCGGGAAAGCCCCGGGCGGAAATTTTGCACATGGCTCCGCGCCAGCTAAAGCCGGCCCTGGTTACAATACTTGTAGGACAGCTTGCCTTAGGAGAGGATACAACGACTTTATGAGAACCTTCCAATCCTAAACAGTGCATGCATCCAGGGCAGAGCAGGTGTGAAGTTATCCTGATAAATGGGCACATACCAGCAAGATCTTTGTAAATTTGACTCCGTTTTGTGATCACTCAAATAATCTCAGATACTCCCTGAAACAGTGAGGTTTCATTTTTTTTCCTCATCCCCTTTGGATACTTCAACTTTTTTCAGGAAACATGTTTTCAGACAATAAATCATGTCACAATGAGCAGTGATTTAATAACTCAATGCTTTTCTCTGTCAAGTAATCAACTGTTTCGTGTGCACCGTGACAGATGGCATTGTTGTAATAAAAAAAAGCTGCAACGATTCCCGCTGTTTTTACTTATATCATCGATGACGTGTGGTGAACAATTTGCTATAGACTTGAAGACAAAAAACACGACGCACCACGATGGAATACCCGAATGGGACTGAAATCGGTAGAAATGATGTACGTATACAGACTAGCAAACGATTACAACTTCAGAAAAATTGGATTTATTCAAGAGAAAGAGTTTCACAAACTGAGCTACCCGGTGGTAAACCTCTGGTACTTGTGCAAGCAGTTATTCTGCTTCGAATTGACTGATATCCTGAGGTATATCGTGCCAAATTCTATCCAAATGGCTCGTTAGATCGTCAAAATTCCGAGATGGTTTGAGGTCGCTGCCCATAATGCTCAAAACGTTCTCAATGGGGGAGAGATTTGGTGACCTTCCTGACCAAGGTAGGGTTTGGCAAGCACAAGACAAGGAGTAGAAACTTTAGTCGTCAGTGGGCAGGCATTAGCTTGCTGAAACGTAAACCCAGGATGACTTGCCATGAAGAACAAAACTGGACGCAGAATATGGTCGACGTACAGCTATGCTTTGAGGGTGCCACGGATGGCAACCGGAGGAGTCCTGTTATGAGGAGAAATGGCACTCCAGATCATTACTCCTGATTTTCGGGCAGTTTGGTGGGCGACAGTCGTGTTGGTTCCCCATTACTGTCCAAGGCGTCTCCAGAGACGTCTTTGATGGTCATAGGGGCTCAATTCAAGGCAGGTCTGATCACTAAATACGGTTCTACTCCGGTCAGTGTGGTTGCAGGCCGAAACTTTACAGGAACTCCCAAACGTTTTCGAAAATCGGTCACACTAAGCCCCCTCACAAAATAAATAAAGGAAGAAAGTTCATGGCATATTACGTTTTCGCTGTTGGCGCAGTAAAATTTCAGGATTAGGGCACGACGACTTAATTTATTACTTCTTTCCTACTAACTCTATTCGCATGACAGCAGACCGTACCCACATATGCCACTGAATATAACTGCAAACTTGTCATTGTACGACTCATAGTTCACTAGATATGGCCTCATAAATGAGGTTGGAGTTTTGGCGTTTTTTCGTGTTCAAACGTACAGAATTTGCCTGCTTAACATGATTTATTTGACACACAAACTTATCTGTAAGGTAATGAGAAACTTGAAACTGTTTTATACATAGGTTTTCGATTCTTGAAAGAATCAGGTATGTGATTAGTGGTTTAATGCTACTGTGTGCAATATTTCTTCTCACTATTGCTTCCTTATTATACAGAGGGATCCAAAAAATGTATCCACTGTTTAAAAGTCCATAACTTGCAAACTAATTGACGGAGTTGTCTCATTTTTGGTGAAAGTGTGTCTTAAAATCCAACTTAAAAATATAACTGTAGGTGTTCGACATGGTCACCATTAACAAACACAAACGATGCCGCCAAACAGCAGCACGAACTACTGACCGCAACGTGTTCAGTTGGATATTCACACTTGAATGTACGATGGATTCTCGAAGTTCATCCAATGTGCGTGGCTTTTGTCGATAAACGACATCCTTTAGTGTTCCCCACAGGCAAAAGTCCAGAGTAGTTAGGTCTGGGGAACGTGGTGGATACTCCATAGCACCTGTACGGCCTATCCATCTTCCTGGTAGATTTTCGTCGAGTAACGCCCTAACACGATTTTGGTAGTGGGCTGGGGCACCATATTGTTGAAAGTAAACTCTTTCGTTTCCATACAAGTCTCGGATGGCAGGTAAAATAGATGTCTGAAGCTTCTGAAGGTACACCTCACCGGTAACTGTGCCGTCAAAGAAGAATGGCCCAATCAAGCCCCGGTAAGACAACCCAAACCACACATTTACTCCTGGCAAATTCACGGCTTTGTCTACATGGACGTTCGGATTTTCGGCGGCCCAGTAGAAGCAATTGTGGTGATTTACTGTACCATTGAGATTGAACTTTGTCTCATCAGATCACACAACCATCTCTGCAAACTCTTCATCGTCGCGCACCATGTTAGTAAACCCCTCGCAGTACTCTATTCTACGATCTGGGTCGTCCTCGTTCATTGCGTGTAACAATCGTGGGATGTAGCACTTCCACTTTCCTTTCTTCAAAATTCGCCGAACACTTGAGCGACTCACTCCAGTTTCACGGGCACACTGTCTCACAGGCTTCTGTGATGAGCGAGTGAATTGTTGTAACAAACGACGAGAGTTAGCTGGACTTGTTACTGTTACAGGTCGTCCAGATCGTTGTTTGTGTGCATCTTTAACACAGCCTTCGGCTTCAAATTTGTCTCGAATGCGACGAATCGTTAAACGTGTCGATGGCTCTGCTTGATATTCATTTCGCGATTGCCGTTGAACCTCATAAATGTTTTAGCACTTAAAATACCACTTCAAAACTGACTTCCTTTCATCGAATGTAAGTCTTGCGCCAGCTATGTTTACTCGAGTAACTAGGTGCAACTAAGATCAAAACACTGACTATCTGGTGACTGTCATCTGACAAAACAAAACAACGCAATACAACGCTTGTGTGGCGATTGCCGGAACTACAAACTATTACGCTACCAAAGATGAGACAACACCATCAATCAGTTTGCCAGTTATGGACTTTTAAACAGTGGATACATTTTTATGGACCCTTCTGTATAAACATTCCAACATACTGTTACAAAATTTTACTATCGTTTGTTGTTTATGTTCGGCTCTTTAGATACTGTTAATGTATTTTTGTAGCTTTCTCTCCTTCCCTTGTGTCTCTTCATGTCTGTTTGATGACGCACACGCCAGAAATGAGATAACTCAGCGTCGTGGCCAAACAGACCGCAGGCGTGCATATGCCACCACGCCCCCCCCCCCCCCCGCCCCCCTCCCCAGGACTGGACTGCAGGGAGCGGGCCCACCTGGCGCCTAAAACAACACGGTGCGCTACACAGTGTTGCAAACGTGTGTGTGCGTACGTGTGTGGGCGTGGTTACATAGAGGCCGTCCAGGATATCGCTTGTTTGCGTTGCGGCCTCACCGGCAGGGTCACGACGTGTCTACAGCCTCCTGCCTAAAGATAAGGGCATTGGGCGATGCAGTTAGCAGAGATTCGAAACGGAGCGAGTCCGAGTCCGACGTTGCGGGCTGCATACTTCACAAATCAAGGCGCCGCTCTTACATCGGTGCTAACGGGCTTCGTTCCCGCTATAGTTCCGCTGGGTATGACAAGCCTGAGAACTATGGCGCTGCGGTCGTTTGCTCGTTGTCGGCTCGTTCCTTCTTACTAAACGCCGGCACGGTAGCTCAGCGTGTTCGGTCAGAGGGTTAGCTGCCCTCTGTAATAAAAAAAAAAAACTGAGTCAATCGATCAACAACGAACTTAAACGGATGTCTTAAGACGTCCGCCCCGAGCAGATGCAACGAACGAAACCGAACAAAATGAGATTAAAAAAAAAAAAAATAGTGTGCTGGAGTGTGAGGCTAGTCGTGACAATTTAGTAGGGAAAGTGGGTAGAAGACCTTGCTGCCGTAAGGTAACACCGACAAGGCGAAATTACTGACTGTCGGGATGAGATGGCCTTCAACGAAACTGTGTTTTGTGAGACTGTGAAGGGTGTTAGACGAAAATTAATTACAAAATTACACAATTGCGAATGCGTTCCATCACGGGAGGAGTAATATCTGGAATAAGGTTCGCGCTTTACTCCATTCTTCAGACGAAAAACGTTCAAATTTCGTTGAATGCAAACTAAAGGATTCTATTCTTGTTTATTTCAACTGCTCCACGAAAAAACATATAGGCTGCGTAAAACGTAAACTGGGCACAGAGCAATGTCATTGATATCTCCCTGCCGGCCGGAGTGGCCGAGGGGACCGCTACGGTCGCAGGTTCGAATCCTGCCTCGGGCATGGATGTGTGTGATGTCCTTAGGTTAGTTAGGTTTAAGTAGTTCTAAGTTCTAGGGGACTGATGACCTCAGAAGTTAAGTCCCATAGTGTTCAGAGCCATTTTGATATCTCCCTACGACAAAAAAGGCGAGCTAATTTCTGTATTCATTTAGTAATGGCCACTTGCGTTTATGGGCTAAGAGGGAGTCGTGTAACTTATCATGCACCAGTGTAATTTATTTTAATAACTAATCATTTAGACACTGCTCTTCATCCACATATAACGTTTCCTGGAACTGTCGTTACACACTTGATAACGCTTCGCAAATGTGTATATCTCAACGTAATATAGTGAAGCGCCAAATAAACTGACATAGGCACGCATATGCACATACAGAGATATGTAAACAGGCAGAATACGGCACTGAGGTCGGCTACATCTATATAAGACAACAACAAGTCTCTAGCGCAGTTGCTAGATCGCTTATCGCTGCTACAATGGCAGGTTATCTAGATTTAAGTGAGTTTGAACGTGGTGTTATACTCGGCGCACGAGAGATGGGACACAGCATCTCCTAACTAGCGATGAAGTGGGGATTTTCCCGTACGACCATTTCACGAGTGTAGCGTGAATATCAGGATCCGGTAAAACATCAAATCTCTGACATCGTTGCGGCCGGAAAAAGATCCTGCAAGAACGGGACCGACGATGACTTAAGATAATCGTCCAACGTGACACAAGTACAGCCCTTCCGCAAATTTCTGCAGATTTCAAAACTGGGCCATCAACAAGTGTCAACGTGCGAACCAAACAACGAAACATCATCAATATTGGCTTTCGGAGCCGAAGACCCACTCGTGTACCTTTGATGACTGCACGACACAAAGCTTTACGCCTCGCCTGGGTCCGTCAACATCGACATTGGGCTGCTGGTGACTGGAAACATGTTGCCTGGTCGGACGAGTCTCGTTTCAAATTCTATTGAGCGGATAAATGTGTGCGACTATGGAGACAACCTCATGACTCTATGGACCCTGCCTGTCAGTAGGGTGCGGTTAAAGCTGGTGGAGGCTCTGTAATGGTGTGGGGCGTGTGTGGTTGGAGCGATATGGGACCCCTGATACGTGTAGATACTGCTCTGACAGGGGACACGTATGTATGCATCCTGCCTGATCACCTGCATCCATTCATCTCCATTCTGAATACCGACGGACTTGGGCAATTCCAGCAGGACCATGCGACACTATATACTTCCAGAATTGCTACAGAGTGGCTCCAGGAACACTCTTCTGAATTTAAACACTTTCGCTGGCCACCATACTCCCCAGACATGAACATTATAGGGTACATCTGGGATGCCTCGCACCGTGATGTTCAGAAGAGATCTGCACCCTGTCGTACTCTTGCGGATTTTTGGAAAGCCCTTCAGGATTCAAGGTGTCAGTTCCCTCCAGTACTTCTTCAGACATTAGTCGAGTCCATGCCACATTGTGTTCCGACACTTATACGTGCTCGCGGAGGCCCTACACGATATTAGGCAGGTGTACCAGCTTGTTTGGCTCTTCATTTTATATACTATACTGTGACCTGATAGCATTAGTGAGCGTGTATGTTATGAAACAGCTGGTTGGTCTAAGTGATTTGATATTAGTAACTTGCCCACGTTGTACTGTTAAAGTGCGCCCGTTCAGAAATATCTTAGCGTTAGCTGGCTGTGATTTAGTACGGTGTTCATATTTCAGAACTATCATTTACTGATGTTTTTACCTTACTTTAGATATTTTGTGCTTCACAGAGAGTTAATTTTACTCGACCATTACGTAAGGATTATCTGGGTGGATGATTACGGAGTTGCTCATACATCTAGTACGATTAAGTGGGCTGACCCAGTTGATTCTCGTAAACCGTGGTCTTTGTGAACTAGCTGTTGACTTACTGAGTGCCTGTGGAGTACTAATAACTGGCTTAAACCGTTTGTACTGCTGTTGATTCGGAATTTTTTCATAAAGTCAAGTACTTTTGTTTGCATTGGTCAAGTTGCTTCTCACTTGCTGTGTTGCTTTGTTAAGTTGTTATGATATAGGTCTGTAGTTCGATGGATTACTCCTACTACCCTTCTTAAACACTGGTGTGACCTGCGCAATTTTCCAATCTGTAGGTACAGATCTATCGGTGAGCGAGCGGTTGTATATAATTGCTAAGTAGGGAGCTATTGTATCAGCGTAATCTGAAAGGAACCTAATCGGTATACAATCTGGACTTGAAGACTTGCCCGTATCAAGCGATTTGAGTTGCTTCGCAATCCCTAAGGTATCTACTTCTAAGAAACTCATGCTAGCAGCAGTTCGTGTTTCAAATTCTGGAATATTCCATTCGTCTTCCCTGGTGAAGGAATTTCGGAAAACTGCGTTCAATAACTCCGCTTTAGCGGCACAGTCGTCGGTAACAGTACCATCGGCACTGCGCAGCGAAGGTATTGACAGCGTCTTGCCGCTTGTGTACTTTACATACGACCAGAATTTCTTCGGATTTTCTACTAAATTTCGAGACAATGTTTCGTTGTGGAACCTATTAAAGGCATCTCGCATTGAAGTCCGTGCCAAATTTCGCTCGTCTGTAAATTTTAGCCAATCTTGGGGATTTCGCGTTCTTCTGAACTTCTCCGCATGCTTTTTCCGTTGCCTCTGCAACAGCGTTCGGGCCTGATTTGTGTACCATAGGGGATCAGTTCCATCTCTTACCAATTTATGAGGTATGAATCTCTCAATTGCTGTTGCTACTATATCTTTGAATTTGAGCCACATCTCGTCTATATTTGCATAGTCAGTTCGGAAGGAATGGAGATTGTCTCTTAGGAAGGCTTCTAGTGGCACTTTATCCGCTTTTTTAAATAAAATTATTTAGCGCTTGTTTCTGGTGGATTTGGAAGAAACGGTATTGAGCCTAGCTACAACGACCTTGTGATCACTAAGGTGTATCAGTCATGATGCTCTCTATTAGCTCTGGATTGTTTGTGGCTAAGAGGTCAAGTGTGTTTTCGCAACCATTTACAATTCGCGTGGGTTCGTGGACTAACTGCTCGAAATAATTTTCGGAGAAAGCATTTAGAACAATCTCGGAAGATGTTTTCTGCCTACCACCGGTTTTGAACATGTATTTTTGCCAATATATCGAGGGAAGGTTGAAGTCCCCGCCAACTATAACCGTATGAGTGGGGTATTTATTTGTTACGAGACTCAAATTTTCACTGAACTGTTCAGCAACTGTATCATCGGAGTCTGGGGTCGGTAGAAGGAGCCAATTATTAACTTAGTTCGGCTGTTAAGTATAACCTCCACGCATACCAATTCACACGGAGTATCTACTTCGACTTCACCACAAGATAAATCACTACTGACAGACACAAACACTCCACCACCAATTCTGCCTAATCTATCTTTCCTGAACACCGTCTGCGACTTCGTAAAAATTTCTGCAGAACTTATTTCAGGCTTTAGCCAGCTTTCTGTACCTATAACGATTTCAGCTTCTGTGCTTTCCATCAGCGCTTGTAGCTCAGGGGCTTTCCCAACACAACTACAACAATTTACAACTACAATTTCGACTGTTCCTTGATCCAAGCACGTCCTGTATTTGCCATGCACTCTTTGAGATTGCAGCCGACCCCATACTTTCCCGAGGCCTTCTAACCTAAAAAGCCGCTCAGTCCGCGCCTCACAGCCTCCGCTACCCGTGTAGCCGCCAGCTGAGTGTAGTGAACTCCTGACCTATTCAGCGGAACCCGAAACCCCACCACCCTATGGCGCAAGTCAAGGAATCTGCAGCCAACACGGTCGCAAAACCGTCTGAGCCTCTGATTCAGACCCTCCACCCGGCTCTGCACCAAAGGTCCGCAGTCGGTTCTGTCAACGATGCTGCAGATGGTGAGCTCTGCCTTCATCTCGTAAGCAAGACCGTCAGCTTTCACCAAATCAGATAGCCGCTTGAATCCAGAGTGAATTTCCTTAGATCGAAAGTGACACACGTCATTAGTGCCGACATGTGCCACCACCTGCAGCTGGCTGCACCCTTTGCTCTTCATGGCATCCGGAAGGACCCTTTCCACATCAGGAATGACTCCATCCGGAATGCACACGGAGTGCACACTGGATTTCTTCCCCTCCTTAGCCGCCATATCCCGAAGGGGCCCCATTACAAGCCTAACATTGGAGCTCCCAACGACCAATAAGCCCACCCTTTGCGATTGCCCGGACCTTGAAGGCTGAGAATCATCCTCTGAAACAGGGCAGGCAGCTGTATCTGGCTCAGCCAGAGACAGTGCCTGAAACCTGTTTGTCAGACACACCGGGGAGGCTTTCTGATCAGCCTCCGGGGACGTCTTTCGCTGCCTGCCACGCCTTGGAACGACCTCCCAATCAACCACAGGCGAGGGCTCAGCCCCACTGTGGGCAGCAACCGGGGCAACCACAGCGGCAGACCGACCTGGGGACGGACGGGACGAGGTTGACATCCCCGTGATACCCAAGTCCGGCTCCCCACAGTGGCAACAGCCTCAAGCTGCGCGACCGAAGTCAGCGCCGCTTGCAGCTGTGAGCGAGGGATGCCAACTCAGCCCTCATCCGAACACAGCAATCACAGTCCCTGTCCATTCTAATCGATGTTGAACAACAGTTACTGGAAGACGAGTCCGTGCCTAGATAACGCAAGGGAAACACGCAAAGAATGTATGAACTAACCTGTACAAATGCCTAACGACTGCGCTACAATCTGCCTGAATTTACGATTACAGTAACTAAAACTTGAAATTACACCTCCTGTACGAAACTCACACGCAATTTAAGTAAGAATCTACGACGTAAACACTACAGCGCGATGCTACAACTCTCAAATACTATAATACGCCCGAAATTTATGAATTAAACAATGCAAGTACCCAAAAACACGCTAAGAAATTAAGAATTAAACTATGTAACAAATAAGTAAGCTAGGGGTATACGACTTGCTGCTGCAGCTGCTTATCCAACGGCGGCAGGGAGCATTTTTAAATAAGATAACTTTTATTGAAAGATTTATACAATGGTTTCCTTACTGGATTGTTCTGGCTGGGAGAGCGGCAGCTGTGTCATTTGCGAAGCCTTCTGCTGCGTGAGTGGCGGCGTCTGATTACGTGTGGCGGTGTGTATCTCGTGTCGCTGTTTCGCCCAGTTGACTGAAGATGCGCATCGTGCTGTGGCCCGTTGAATTATTGAGAATGAAGTCGTGAATCGGATGGTGATACCTTGGATGTGGCGTCCCAGTGTTTCTCTTCTCTATGCGGCCACGTGTGTCAGTGTTGTCCGTCGGCCAGCGGAGCGGCGCGGCGGGGGAAGGCCAGTGTCCTGGACTCGAACAATGGACTCCAGCTTGCCAGTCTTCGGCTGTCAGATCTTCATCACCAGCTCACAGGTGACTGCTGATGTGAGGCCGTCTCCTTCCCGTCCTCACGAGTCACCTGGGTACGTAAAAATCAGTCTTCAAATACCTTCTAACTTCTGTCTTCTGGCGGCGAGGCTGCTGCTTGCTATTGCATTACAGCGGCGGACTTGGTGCGTCTGTGCATGATGCAACACCGACTGAACTGTACTGGAACTGAACTCGAACCGAAACTGAACTGAAAACTACTGTCAGGCCCACTGCGTCTCAGTCATTGCCTCTTCTGTCACGTTGAAAAGCTTCTCGAAGAATCTTCTTAACGTCGGTCATTGACTCTTGGAATGTAGGCAAGGGCCTTTGATCACATGTGACAATTGAGAAACACGTGAGCTGGTCGGGCGATGCCATGATGGCTGAATCGACGCTTATGTGGGGAGGGCGATGGCTTCTCCTGAACATGCTGACTTGCAAGCGCCGGTCCTTGCCACTGCTGCTCTGCCCGCTGTTTGCCAGTGTGTAACTCTTCTAAACTAAACAAAGCTTTTCATTTATTTTCTAATTTCTACTTCATTTCACATTGATTTTACTAATTTATTTACCTATCTTAAGTACCACTCAACATATAGAACTGATGGGGGACATCGAAGATGTTCAAAGGAGAGCAGCTGGATTTGTATTATGATGAAATAAGGGAGAGAGTGCCACGGATGTGATACACGAATTGCGGTGGCAGTCATTAAAGCAAAGGCATTTTTCGCTGCGGGAGAACCTTCTCGTGAAATTTCTACAACCAACTTCCTCCTCAGAGTGTGAAAATATTTGGTTGGTGCCCACCTACATAGAGAGAACTGTTCGTCGTGATGAAATAAGAGATATCAGATCTCTCACGGAAAGATTTAAGTGTTTGGTTTTCCTGTCCGCTGTTAGAGAGTAACCGGTAGAGAAGTTGCATAAAGGTGGTTCGATGAACCCTCTACCAGGCACTTAATTGTGAATTGCAGAGTAATCATGTAGGTATAGATGTAGGTATCACTGACAAGTAAGGTGAACAACAGTGGCACACTTGAAAGAAAATCGGATAACGAACCGAACAAAACATAATTATATTACTTCTCTGTAACTAAGCACCGGAGAACTCTGATCCCTTACAGTAAAACTACGCACGAGGAGAGCACACGAAGTCCCATAATACGACTTTCCAGAAACTGTACTCTGTGGAAGAGGGGTTCAAAATAAGCGAACACGTTGACTTATCCATAGACACTAGACCGGCCATAAAAAACGACGGTCAATGTTTTCGACGTAGCTTAGATATCTTTTAACGAGGGATTTTTTTTCATTACTCTGCCCATGAACGTTACAATAAGAACTTTTCTTGTCAAGCTAGGTGCTACATGGACGTTAATTAATTATAAAATTACATCTTGGTAGCAGAATAAGAGTCAAACATTTTTTTTAGATTTCTTGTGTTTATTATTTTGGAAGGTTTGGTGCATTCTTTGAATTATACCGATCGTAGAAACATTCTAAAGAGAAATTCCGAACACCATGAGTATCACACAAAGGCGGATTTGCCACAGTCACGTTTCTTCGTATGAATCTCACTCGGGAAAGAATGTAGTGAGCATTATTCAAGATTTCACGCGTTGGCAATAATTTCGCTAAAATCACGAATAACCGATCAATTTTCGAAAACTAATGCTTGCAAATGATTATGAATTAACGCATGGAGTTCTACTACGTCGCGTTCAGTTGTGATATCCATTTGCTGTGCAGTTCTGCAGTTTTCGAATGAATTTGCGGTAAAAGTATCGACATTCCATCTCCATCCATGAATTTCTCGTCGTATCTTTTGTCAGCTTCCCGGATTTTGTGGCAGTTGCGTGCACGTTTGGATGTTGTTCCATCTGTTGGTTCACCTCAGGCATCGAATTGTCCGCTAACTTTCTTGAAGACAGATGAAAACTTTTGGCAGGAGTTTTCAGGACGACATTATACTGTATTGGGCGGTATATGAATGGCCATGTTGCGAGATAACATCCCAAAGATGTTCGGGCTCACATGCGTTTCCTCTTCGTCGAAATGTCTTGTGTCAAATTCGTCTATGGGTTGAACCGCACGTGTCACATTACATGCCCTAAATTAGACACTTGACCCTTTGGTTAAATTTGTCTGGCTGATGGCAAGTTTGCGAAATACAATGTTAATATAACATAAAACAACAGTAATAATAATAGCGGGAGCAAAATTAACGACCCGTAAAAGATGTGGTCCACACAATTGCCATTTGGCTAGAATAATGTTTATTCAGAAAGCAAATTAACAGCAAAAGTGGTCGTATTTAGAGTTACTATTACACTCCAGCGCATATCCATTCGATCATTCACAATCTTATCGCGAAAACCAAGTCCAATACTCCACACCAGGCGCGCAGCTGCTCACCGTTCAGAGACTAAGTCCCGGGATACCACACAACTCAACATTTTCTGAGTCGTTTCACTTCCTAGCTGCCTGAAGACCGACTGCCCGCTCTCGCGCCTCAACCCTAACTGTACTCAAGGTGCCTAGACCAGAACTGTCCCTCTGTCCGTCTCCGACCGCGTTTCCCGTGCGCCGAACACCTTCACTCAACTGACTAGCGCAGTTCCTTTTCTGAAGCCGTCCATCTGTTTGGCTACAGCTTATTCCACATTATTTTACATTTTAACAGATTTAAATAATCAAAGCTTAACAACTTTAATGTTCTAAATTAAATAACAATAATAACCATTACAAAATAAACATTAAATTGTTTTACATAAAACCAATACAATTTCCTTCTTAGCTTTGAATGTCACGACCAGTAGCCTTGCACCAAAGTGCTTTCTGATAAATAAATAAATAAATAAATAAAGAACAAAAGTATGTATGATGCACTTAAATTTACAACAAATATTCTATTACCTAATGATTCAATAAGGTGTCATGCTGTCTTCGTTCAATGTGTTTTGTGTGGAGGAAATGATGATCTGATGCTTAACTGAAAATACTGATAATTTAAATTTACTACATCTTTTAAACAAATAAAGTTACAGAGTTGATATTTACAACATTTGTCATTTTAATGATGCACTTTCATATGAAATCTCGATCGTTAAGATCGACCAAAGCATTCAGATTTTAGCATTCAAGTCTTTGTTACAAAACTTGTTACTCTCACTTTAATAGCAAATCCTAAACTATTATACATACGATCAATATTCAAGCTTTGTTCAAATGACCATGAAAATTTATGGAGGTTGGCAGATTAAAATTACTGTGGCTTCATTCCCTGCATTACTACAGAATTAAATACACTCCTGGAAATGGAAAAAAGAACACATTGACACCGGTGTGTCAGACCCACCATACTTGCTCCGGGCACTGAGAGAGGGCTGTACAAGCAATGATCACACGCACGGCACAGCGGACACACCAGGAACCGCGGTGTTGGCCGTCGAATGGCGCTAGCTGCGCAGCATTTGTGCACCGCCGCCGTCAGCGTCAGCCAGTTTGCCGTGGCATACAGAGCTCCATCGCAGTCTTTAACACTGGTAGCATGCCGCGACAGCGTGGACGTGAACCGTATGTGCAGTTGACGGACTTTGAGCGAGGGCGTATAGTGGGCATGCGGGAGGCCGGGTGGACGTACCGCCGAATTGCTCAACACGTGGGGCGTGAGGTCTCCACAGTACATCGATGTTGTCGCCAATGGTCGGCGGAAGGTGCACGTGCCCGTCGACCTGGGACCGGACCGCAGCGACGCACGGATGCACGCCAAGACCGTAGGATCCTACGCAGTGCCGTAGGGGACCGCACCGCCACTTCCCAGCAAATTAGGGACACTGTTGCTCCTGGGGTATCGGCGAGGACCATTCGCAACCGTCTCCATGAAGCTGGGCTACGGTCCCGCACACCGTTAGGCCGTCTTCCGCTCACGCCCCAACATCGTGCAGCCCGCCTCCAGTGGTGTCGCGACAGGCGTGAATGGAGGGACGAATGGAGACGTGTCGTCTTCAGCGATGAGAGTCGCTTCTGCCTTGGTGCCAATGATGGTCGTATGCGTGTTTGGCGCCGTGCAGGTGAGCGCCACAATCAGGACTGCATACGACCGAGGCACACAGGGCCAACACCCGGCATCATGGTGTGGGGAGCGATCTCCTACACTGGCCGTACACCACTGGTGATCGTCGAGGGGACACTGAATAGTGCACGGTACATCCAAACCGTCATCGAACCCATCGTTCTACCATTCCTAGACCGGCAAGGGAACTTGCTGTTCCAACAAGACAATGCACGTCCGCATGTATCCCGTGTCACCCAACGTGCTCTAGAAGGTGTAAGTCAACTACCCTGGCCAGCAAGATCTCCGGATCTGTCCCCCATTGAGCATGTTTGGGACTGGATGAAGCGTCGTCTCACGCGGTCTGCACGTCCAGCACGAACGCTGGTCCAACTGAGGCGCCAGGTGGAAATGGCATGGCAAGCCGTTCCACAGGACTACATCCAGCATCTCTACGATCGTCTCCATGGGAGAATAGCAGCCTGCATTGCTGCGAAAGGTGGATATACACTGTACTAGTGTCGACATTGTGCATGCTCTGTTGCCTGTGTCTATGTGCCTGTGGTTCTGTCAGTGTGATCATGTGATGTATCTGACCCCAGGAATGTGTCAATAAAGTTTCCCCTTCCTGGGACAATGAATTCACGGTGTTCTTATTTCAATTTCCAGGAGTGTAGTTTTCATAAATGTTTCCCTTTATGGCCGATCTGAGGTCCGCCATATTTAACACTGCTACGTCTCCTCAGCCACAAACGGATTCTACTGGGTTTCCCTGTGACGTAGGTTCTCGTCTGTCTCACTCGCACACTGCAGCGCTTAGGCCTCAATAGACAATAGACGCCTGTGAGTTTCCCCATCTCGTGGTGAATCTGCGCCCTCTGTGGCACGCGGTTCTGGACGGCAGGGTTCGTTTCACAATTCTGTAGGCTGACTCTTTCGGCCATATACTTAAATGAAAGTGCAATGCTTATGAACTCCCAATGTGATGTAATTGGTTGGCAGCAGGGTCCGTGACTTTTTCACCTCGGTGCGGCAGTATTCGTTTATTGATGATGTGATATTCGTACCCGGTTAAATATAGGATACGTTGATACAGGAACCATCGGTATAGCAGTTCTAAATTGTCGTAGCTGTGTTGGGAAAGCACCAGAGCTCTAAGCGCTAATAGGAGTCACTGATGCTCAAATCGATATAGGCACTGAAAGCTGGCTAAAGCCGGATATAAGCTCAGCCGCAATTTTTGCTAAGAACCTAACGGTGTTCCGAAAGGATAGGCTAAACACGGTTGGCGGTGGCATGTTTGTTGCTGTTAGAAGTAGTCTAACTTGTCGCGAAATTGAAGCAGATACTTCCTGTGAGTTAGTATGGTCAGAGGGCATTGTTGGCAACCGGAATAAAATAATAATTGGATCCTTTCACCGACCTCCCAATTCAGATGATACAATTGCTGAAAGGTTCTAAGAAAACTTGAGTTTGATTTCAAACACGTACCCGACTCATACAATAATAGCTGGTCATCAATTTAATTTCCCCTGGCTACATTGGCGAATATACATTTTTAATTCCGGAGGTATGCATTAAATATCATCCGAAATTGTGCTAAATGCATTCTCAGAAAATTATTTCGAGCACTTAGTTCATGAGGCCATGCGAATAGTAAACGGTTGTGAAAACACACTTGACCTCTTGTTGTTGTTGTTGTGGTCTTCAGTCCAGAGACTGGTTTGATGCAGCTCTCCATGCCACTCTATCCTGTGCAAGCCCCTTCATCTCCCAGTACCTACCGCAACCTACATCCTTCTGAATCTGCTTAGTGTATTCATCTCTTGGTTTCCCTCTACGATTTTTACCCTCCACGCTGCCCTCCAATACTAAATTGGTGAGCCCTTGATGCCTCAGAACATGTCCTACCAACCGATCCCTTCTTCTAGTCAAGTTGTCCCACAAACTTCTCTTCTCCTCAATCCTATTCAATACTTCCTCATTAGTTATGTGATCTACCCATCTAATCTTCAGCATTCTTCTGTAGCACCACATTTCGAAAGCTTCTATTCTCTTCTTGTTCAAATTATTTATCTCCATGTTTCACTTCCATACATGGCTACACTCCATACAAATACTTTCAGAAATGACTTCCTGACACTTAAATCTATACTCGATGTTAATAAATTTCTCTTCTTTAGAAACGCTTTCCTTGCCATTACCAGTCTACATTTTATATCCTCTCTACTTCGACCATCATCAGTTATTTTGCTCCCCAAATAGCAAAACTCCTTTACTACTATAAGTGTCTCATTGCCTAATCTAATTCCCTCAGTATCACCCGACTTCATTCGACTACATTCCATTATCCTCATTTTGCTTGTTTTGATGTTCATCTTATATCCTCCTTTCAAGACACTATACATTCCGTTCAAACTGCTCTTCCAAGTCCTTTGCTGTCTCTGACAGAATTACAATATCATCGGCGAACCGCAAAGTTTTTATTTCTTCTCCATGGATTTTAATTCCAAATCCGAATTTTTCTTTTGTTTCCTTCACTGCTTGCTCAATATACAGATTGAATAACATCGGGGATAGGCTACAACCTTGACCTCTTAGCAACAAATAATCCTGAGTTAATAGCGAGCATCAAAACCAATACAGAGATTAGTGAGCACAGGGTTGTCGTAGCGAGATTGAATATTGTAATCCACAAATCCTCCTAAAATAAGCTTAAAATATACCTATTCAAAAAAGCGGATAAAAATTCACTTGACGCCTTCCTGAGAGACAATCTCCACTCATTCCAAATTAATAATATAAGTGTAGACCAGATGTGGCTTGAATTCAAAGAAATAGTATCGGCAGCAATTGAGAGATTTATACCAAATAAATTAACAAACGACGGAGCTAATCCTGCTTCGGACACAAAACGGGTTAGAACAGTGTTGCAGAAACAACGAAACAAACATGCCAGATTTAAACAGACGCAAAATCCCCAAGATTGCTATTCTTTTACAGAAGCTCTAAATCTAGTGTGGAATTCAATGCGAGATGCCTACAACAGTTTCCACAACGAAACTTTGTCTGGAAACCTCGCAGAAAATGCAAAGAGATTCTGGTCGTATGTGAAGTATGCTAGCGGCAAGAAACTATCAACGCCATCTCTGCGCGATGGCAATGGAGATACTATCGAAGACAGCACAGTCTTCCGAAATGCCTTCACAAAAGAAGATGAAGTAAATATTCCAGAATTCGAATCGAGAACAGCTGCTAGCATGAGCAACGTAGAAGTAGATATCCTCGGAGTAGTGAAGCAACAATTGAGAAACACGTGAGCTGGTCGGGCGATGCCATGATGGCTGAATCGACGCTTATGTGGGGAGGGCGATGGCTTCTCCTGAACATGCTGACTTGCAAGCGCCGGTCGTTGCCACTGCTTAATAAAAGCAAGTCTTCTGGTCTAGACTGTATACCAATTAGGGTCCTTTCGGAGTATGCTGATGCGTTAGCTCCATACTTAGAACTCATATATAACAGTTCGCTCGACGAAAGATACGTACCCAAAGACTCGAAAGTTGCAAAGGCTCACCAATATTCAAGAAAGGTAGTAGCAGTAATCCACTAAATTAGAGGCCCATATCGTTAACGTCGATATGCAGCAGGATTTTGGAACATATATTGTGTTCAAACATTATGAATTACCTCGAAGAAAACTTTCTATTGACACACAGTCAACATGGGTTTAGAAAACATCGATCCTGTGAAACAAAGCTAGCTCTTTATTCACATGAAGTGTTGAGTGCTATTAACAAGGGATTTCAGATCGATTCCATATTTCTGGATTTCCGGAAGGCTTTTGAAACTGTGCCACACGAGCGGCTTGTAATGCATTTGCGTTCTTATGGAATATCGTCTCAATTATGTGGCTGGATTTGTGATTTCCCATCAGAGAGGTCACAGTACATAGTAATTGACGGAAAGTCTTCGAGTAAAACAGAAGTGATTTCTGGCGTTCCCCAAGGTAGTGTTATAGGCCCTTTGCTGTTCCTTATCTATATAAATGATTTGGGAGACAATCTGAGCAGCTGTCTTGTGTTGTTTGCAGATGACGCTGTCGTTTATCGACTAATAAAGTCATCAGAAGATAAAACAAATTGAAAAACGATTTAGAAAAGATATCTGAATGGTGCGAAAATTGGCAGTTGACTCTAATTAACGAAAAGTGTGAGGTCATCCACATCAGTGCTAAAAGGAATTCGATAAACTTCGGTTACACGATAAATCACCTAATCTAAAAACCTTAAATTCAACTAAATACCTAGGTATTACAATTACGAACAACTTAAATTCGAAGGAACTCATAGATTATGTTGTGGGGAAGGCTAACAAAAGACTGCGTTTTATTGGCAGGACATTTGGAAAATTCAACAGATCTTTCTGCCGTGATCATTTTCAATGTCCATTTTGGATAACGTTCGACAAAGAGTACTGCCTTTTCTTCTAATTAAAAGTGATTGTTATTTTATCTTATTTACTTCCTGCCAAAAACTTTAACGGTACATGAAAGTCTCGTTAGCACATTTATAAAAAATGTAGATTTCAATTAACCTTCAATTCAAGTGTAACGGTTGATTTCTGGGTTGTTCTCACTTTTTCTGGTGAACTGGAAGACTTTTCTTCGACGCTTGCTTCTGCAGCATGCCCTTCACCTGCTTCCCCGTAAAAAAAAAAAAAAAGCTGTTTTCTCTGCAATCAAGAGTTCTGTTCCATCAGCAGACATTCCGCAGTTGATGAGATCGATGTTTTTTTTCCGCCGTTTCTTCGAATGAAGTACAGGGTGACAATTATTGAATTACATTTAAAAAGAACGTAAATTAGTTACAAACTGCGGCGTGCACACACTTTATTCAACATGTTAATGTCACTACAGATACTCAGATTTAGGTTATAACATGTACGATATGATTGCCATCATTGGCGATGGTGTGGCACAGGCGAATAGCGACATTCTGTTTGACCCGCTGAAGCGTCGGAACGTCGATGCTGCCTATGACCTCCTGAATGCCTGTTTTCGGCTCAGAAATGATTTTTGACTTATTGCTGTACACCTTGTGTTTAATATGGCAATACAAAAGGGAGCCACATGTGTTCAGATCCGGAGAACATTGTGACCAATCAAGATCCGTGCCAGTGGCTTCTGGGCATTCCAGAGCCAGAATGCGGTCCCCAAAGTGCTCCTCCAGGACATCACTCTCCTGCTTCGATGGGGTCGAGCTCCTTCTTGCGTGAACCACATCTTGTCGAAATAAGGGTCACTTTGGATAATGGAGATGAAAAAATCATCCAAAGCCTTCACGTACCGTCCGGTAGTCACAGTACCATCAAGGAATATCGCACCGATTTCTCCCTGACTGGGCATTGCACACCACAAAGTCACACGTTGAGGGTGAAGGGACTTATCGATCGCGAAATGCGGATTCTCAGTCCCTCAAACGCGCCAATTTTGCTTATTGACGAACCCATCCAAATGAAAGTGGCCTTCATCGCTTAACAAAATCTTACCGTGCATTCTAATCCCCATCACTCCCTGCGAGCAACCATGCAGTTTGAATCTCCTAAAGCAAACAGTTCAGAAGTTTTGACCATTTTATTTCATATAGTTCAATAATTGTCACCCTGTATATACACTCTAAAAGGCACGTAAAGTACCGCGAGCCGGCCGGCGTGGCCAAGCGGTTCTAGGCGCTCCAGTCTGGAACCGCGCGACCGTTTCGGTCGCAGGTTCGAATCCTACTTCGGGCATGGGTGTGTGTGATGTCCTTAGGTTAGTTAGGTTTAAGTAGTTCTAAGTTATAGGGGACTGATGACTTCAGCAGTTAAGTCCCATAGTGCTCAGAGCCATTTGAACCATTTGAAAGTACTCCGAAAACTTTGACAGTCGTTTATTTTGACCCTTCTTCCAGTGAGCGAAGTCTCTGTGAATTCTGGTTATGGCACTTGCCGTGTTCTCCTCGTCAGAAAATATCCGAGAACAGCCCCCGAGATTCTGTCGGTGGAGTTTGGGTTTCTCCTGTATACTGCAGCAATGTAACACGAAACTCCCGTGTACAGCTCCATGCAGCCCGAAAGGTGAGCAAAATTCCACATCTCGACAGCCCGAAATGACCGCAGATAACTCTAGAAAATAAACCAAATACGTGTCAAGCCTGTCTCTTCCAAAGATTACTGACTACCGAGATTCTGTAGCTTTCCAAGGCCGATGGGACGAAACACGAAATGAGACTTTATTAGGTGGTGTTTGTTGGTAGTAGCGGGGAGGTGATGGTAGGCTGGGGATCGCTTGGAGGTGGGTGTAATTACGTCTATCCGTCTGGCCGCCGCGGGGTGAGTGCCCCGGCCCTGCAGCTGGCGGTCGATGGCGGCAGGTAAACACGGGGCTGAGTGCTCGCTGCCCCTCCCTCAGCTCAAAGACCACGGCCTAATGCAGTCTAGGGAGCGGCGCTCTCTTACTGTGACAACAGGGAGGCACGTCCAGAAACCACTGCATCTAATGAAAGCTGCGCTATTGCTGGGCAATCTGCGAGCTCAAAACCGAGCAGACAGATTTCAACGTGTTCTCAGTGTGACAGAGAACTAACGCAACGTTCGAATACCACAAGTCAATCCGGTTCACGTTGTGGATCGGTTCGTGTCAGCAACAGGCAGGTAGATGGGAGGTGCTGTAACGGGTCTGTTTATTACACGACCGACAATTTGCTGCAAGGTCTGTCTACCTGACTTTCAGGTGTTTCTAATCAAAGTAATATTTTTACACTACTGGCCATTAAAATTGCTACACCACGAAGATGAAGTGCTGCAGACGAGAAATTTAACCGACAGGAAGAAGATGCTGTGATATGCAAATGATTAGCTTTTCAGAGCATTCACACAAGATCGGCGATGGTGGCGACACCTACAACGTGCTGACACGAGGAAAGTTTCCAACCGATTTCTCATACACAAACAGCAGTTGACCGGCGTTGCCTGGTGAAACGTTGTTGTGATGCCTCGTGTAGGGAGGAGAAATGCGTACCATCACGTTTCCTACTTTGATAAAGGTCGGATTGTAGCCTACCGCGATTGCGGTTTATCGTATCACGACATTGCTGCTCGCGTTGGTCGAGATCCAGTGACTGTTAGCAGAATATGGAATCGGTGAGTTCAGGAGGGAAATACGGAACGCCGTGCTGGATCCCAAAGGCCTCGTATCATCAGCAGTCGAGATGACAAGCATCTTATCCGCATGGCTGTAACGGATCGTGCAGCAACGTCTCGATCCCTGAGTCAACAGATGGTGACGTTTGCAAGACGACAACCATCCGCACGAACAGCTCGACGACGTTTGCAGAAGCACGGACTATCAGCTCGGAGACCATGGCTGCGGTTACCCTTGACGCTGCATCACAGACAGGAGCGCCTGCGATGATGTACTCAACGACGAACCTGGGTGCACGAATGACATAACGTAATTTTTTCGGATGAATCCAGGTTCTGTTTACAGCATCATGATGGTCGCATCCGTGTTTTGCGACTTCGCGGTGAACGCACATTGGAAGCGTGTATTCGTCATTGCCATACTGGCGTATCACCAGGCGTGATGGTATGGGGGTGCCATTGGTTACACGTCTCGGTCACCTCGTGTTCGCATTGACGACACTTGATCCAGTGGACGTTACATTTCAGATGTGTTACGACCAGTGGCTCTACCCTTCATTCGATCCCTGCGAAACCCTATATTTCAGCAGGATAATGCACGACCGCATGTTGCAGGTCCTGTGCGGGCCTTTCTGGATACAGAAAATGTTCGACTGCTGCCCTGGCCAGCACATTCTCCAGATCTCTCACCAATTGGAAACGTCTGGTCAATGGTGGCTGAGCAACTGGCTCGTCACAATACGCCAGTCACTACTCTTGATAAACTGTGGTATTGTGTTGAAGCTGCATGGGCAGCTGTACCTGTACACGCCATCCAAGCTCTGTTTGACTCAATGCAAAGACGTATCAAGGCCGTTATTACGGCCAGAGGTGGTTGTTCTCGGTACTGATTTCTCTGGATCTATGCACCCCAATTGCGTGAAAATGTAATCACATGTCAGATCTAGTATAATATATTTGTCCAATGAATACCCGTTTATTATCTGCGTTTCTTCTTTGTGTAGCAATTTTAATAGCCAGTAGTGTATTTCACTTGGTGCATTTATATAATGCAAACTGTTACATACGCACAGTTTTGAGTATAGTGTTAATATTTTTCTGCTTGCGTCTTTTATATTTGTATATTGTTCAACTTTTTATTTTTTTAAATGTGCTACCAACACACTGTCGAAGACGGCATTTACTGTACGTTTCCTCACACTCCTCCATTTCCCTCTATTTATTCATTTCTGTTTATCTTATTGATATTGTTAAGTTTCTCACATATTCTGTAGTTACACTGATAATTCTTTTTTCTTATGATTGATTTGTGTATCAGTCTCAACCTTTTATATCTCCTGAAGTAACCCTGACAGATAATAATTTTATTTTACTGATTGTGTTTATTAATATAAGCTATTAAGTAGGCTGGCTGTCCCAGTTTTGTATTAAACTTTTTCCCTGTTTATTCCTTTTATACAGGTATTTATTTAATGTTCAACTTTCTACATTGCATTACCATCACACCGTCAAAGTTGTTATTTACCATACGTTTCTTTTTCAGTCTAGATTTGTAACTTCTTTTCCAACGTCGTTTACAAAGATCGTAAGTTCTTTGGCGATAATAGTGAGTAATTGTCTGAAGATGGCCTTGTCAGCCGAAAATAAGTTAATACGATGAAAACAATACTGTAGAACAAAAGCAAATTACACTGAAGCGCCAAATAAAGTGGCATAGGCAAGCGTATTCAAATACAGAGACATGTAAGCAGGCAGAATACGGAACTGCGGTCGGCAACGCCTACATAGGACAACAAGTTTTTAGATTGCTTACTGCTGCTACAATGGCAGGTTATTGAGATGGAGTTTGAACGTGGTGTTATAATCGGCGCACCAGCGAAGGGACGCAGTATCTCCGAGGTAGCGATGATGTAGGAATTTTCACGTACGACTATTTCATGAGTCTGTCGTGAATATCAAGAATCCGGTAAAATGTCAAGTCTCCGGCACGCTGGGCCGGAAAAAGATCCTGTAAGCATGGGATCAACGACGACCGAAGACAATCGTTCAACGTGTCAGAAATGCTGCCCTTCCGCAAATTGCTGTCGATTTCAGTGATGAGCCATCAACAAGTGTCATCGTACGAAGCATTCAACGAAACGTCATCGATATGTGATTTCGGAGTCGAAGGCCCACTTGTTAACCCTTGATGACTGCACCACACAAAGCTTTACACCTCGCCTGGGCCCGTCAACACCGACATTGGGCTGTTGATGACCGAAAACATGTTACCTGATCGGACGAGTCTCGTTTAAAATTGCATCGAACAGATGGACGTGACGGCTATCGAGACAACCTCATGAATCTATGGACCCTGCATGTCAACAGGGGACTGTTCAAGGTGTCGGAGGCTCTGAAATGGTGTAGGGCGTGTGCAGTTGGAGTGATGTGGGACCTCTGATACGTCTAGATACGACTCTGACAGGTGATACGTGAGACCCGATCCTGCAAGAATGGGACCAACGACGACAGAAGAAAATCGTTCAACGTGTCAGAAGTGCTGCCCTTCCGTAAACTGATGTCGATTTCGATGCTGAGCCATCAACAAGCGTCAGCGTACGAAGCGTTCAACGAATCGTCAGTTTGCAAACTACTTCCTGACACTGCAGAGGAGGTTAGGAGGGAGACATGCCGTGTGTTGACTGGAGCTCGTCCACCCAAGAGTAATGTAACAGCAGCAGAGAGGGCTGCTTTACGCTCTCTCAAAGTTGATTCGGATTTTGTTATTTTACCTGCGGACAAGGGAGATGCCACTGTTGTTTTAAATAAATAGGATTACGTACAAACGATGAAACGTAAACTGATTCAGCGTAACGCTGAATCGATGCTGATCCCACAAAAAGTGTTGAGAGAAAGACCAACAGCCTCCTGAAGAAAAGTAGTTTGTCGCAGGTCACTATCAAGAGTCTTAACACCTATAGTGCTGTTCCCCCTAGGTAATGTTGCCTTCCGAAGGTTCACAAGGAAGGGGTTCCTCTCCGTCCTATAGTGAGTAATATCGGCGTTCCGACATATCGTGTAGCCATGCATCTTGCTTCTCCGTTCAGTCGACAAGTAGGTCGGTGTGAACATCATATCAGAAACTCAGCTGATTTTTTACGTCGGTTGGAGGGACTGCGGTTGAATGACTGATATGTTAGTGAGTTTCGATGTGGTCTCTCTCTTCACTCGTGTTCCTCTGTCTGATTCGTTGTGGTTAATTGAGACTAGGTTTATGGCTGAATTAACTAATCTCTTTCGGCATGTGTTGACATCCAATTACGTTTCATTCAATTACCAGTATTACGAGCAGACAGATGGAGTTGCGATGGGTAGTCTGTTGTTTATGGAAGACTTCGAGGAACGTGCATTGGAGTCGGTGCCTTTGAAACCCGCCTGTTTCTTTAGATATGTTGACGATAGTTTTGTTGTTTGGCCTCATGGTAGGGAGAATTTGAATGCCTTTCTAGAACATCCGAACTCGATCCACCCGAACATTTGTTTTACGATGGAGGTGGAAGAGGATGGTTGCCTTCCCTTTCTTGGCGTGTTGGTTAGGAGGAAGGATGATGGGTCATTGGGACATGCAGTGTACCGGAAACGTACTCACACCGACTTGTACTTACAGGCTAATAGTTGTCACCATCCGGCTCAGCGTGAAGGGGTACTTCGTACCTTGATACATGTCGCTTCTGACGCTGAGACTTTGCCAGCTGAGCTGTCCCATCTTCAAGTTACATTTTGTCAAAATTGTTATAGTGACAGACAGATTGAACGTGCGTTGCCCTATCGACCAACTGTACGTAGGGTGATTGATGATAATTCTGAGTCGACACATAAGTCTACTGCCTTTTTGCCTTACGTAGGAAACACTTCCAACAAGATCGGTCGTATTTTACCGAAATACGATGTGAATTGTGTTTTCCGAACTGCATCTAAAATTAGAGCGCTTTTGAGTTCTGTTAAGGATGATCTTGGTCTGCGTAAGGCGGATGTACACTCCTGGAAATGGAAAAAAGAACACATTGACACCGGTGTGTCAGACCCACCATACTTGCTCTGGACACTGCGAGAGGGCTGTACAAGCAATGATCACACGCACGGCACAGCGGACACACCAGGAACCGCGGTGTTGGCCGTCGAATGGCGCTAGCTGCGCAGCATTTGTGCACCGCCGCCGTCAGTGTCAGCCAGTTTGCCGTGGCATACGGAGCTCCATCGCAGTCTTTAACACTGGTAGCATGCCGCGACAGCGTGGACGTGAACCGTATGTGCAGTTGACGGACTTTGAGCGAGGGCGTATAGTGGGCATGCGGGAGGCCGGGTGGACGTACTGCCGAATTGCTCAACACGTGGGGCGTGAGGTCTCCACAGTACATCGATGTTGTCGCCAGTGGTCGGCGGAAGGTGCACGTGCCCGTCGACCTGGGACCGGACCGCAGCGACGCACGGATGCACGCCAAGACCGTAGGATCCTACGCAGTGCCGTAGGGGACCGCACCGCCACTTCCCAGCAAATTAGGGACACTGTTGCTCCTGGGGTATCGGCGAGGACCATTCGCAACCGTCTCCATGAAGCTGGGCTACGGTCCCGCACACCGTTAGGCCGTCTTCCGCTCACGCCCCAACATCGTGCAGCCCGCCTCCAGTGGTGTCGCGACAGGCGTGAATGGAGGGACGAATGGAGACGTGTCGTCTTCAGCGATGAGAGTCGCTTCTGCCTTGGTGCCAATGATGGTCGTATGCGTGTTTGGCGCCGTGCAGGTGAGCGCCACAATCAGGACTGCATACGTCCGAGGCACACAGGGCCAACACCCGGCATCATGGTGTGGGGAGCGATCTCCTACACTGGCCGTACACCACTGGTGATCGTCGAGGGGACACTGAATAGTGCACGGTACATCCAAACCGTCATCGAACCCATCGTTCTACCATTCCTAGACCAGCAAGGGAACTTGCTGTTCCAACAGGACAATGCACGTCCGCATGTATCCCGTGCCACCCAACGTGCTCTAGAAGGTGTAAGTCAACTACCCTGGCCAGCAAGATCTCCGGATCTGTCCCCCATTGAGCATGTTTGGGACTGGATGAAGCGTCGTCTCACGCGGTCTATACGTCCAGCACGAACGCTGGTCCAACTGAGGCGCCAGGTGGAAATGGCATGGCAAGCCGTTCCACAGGACTACATCCAGCATCTCTACGATCGTCTCCATGGGAGAATAGCAGCCTGCATTGCTGCGAAAGGTGGATATACACTGTACTAGTGTCGACATTGTGCATGCTCTGTTGCCTGTGTCTATGTGCCTGTGGGTCTGTCAGTGTGATCATGTGATGTATATGACCCCAGGAATGTGTCAATAAAGTTTCCCCTTCCTGGGACAATGAATTCACGGTGTTCTTATTTCAATTTCCAGGAGTGTATATCGTATTCCTTGTATTTGCGGCACGGCATATATTGGTCAAACTATCAGGACCGTGGAAGACCGATGTACTGAGCATAAACGGCACACACGATTACTGCAGCCAAGTAAATCTACTATTGCCCAACATTGCTTGGGTACTAGTCACCCCATGTTATATAACAACACCGAGATATTGGCATGCACGTCCAGCTATTGGGACAGTGTTATTATGGAGGCAGTTGAGATTAAATTAGCGAGCAACCTCGTTAACAGCGATTGAGGTTTTTGTTTAAACTCTGTTTGGAATCCGGCTCTCTTCCTCGTCAAAAAACAGAGGGACAGAATCAGTGCTACCTCACCTGCGAATTCGTAGTCTCAATATCGATAGCTCTGACTTTGGTCATCTTTGGTGGCACTAGTGTTCAGTGTGTGTTATCTTTCTTGCTACAGTCCGAGAACCGAGGTTTTAAATTTGCATGAACGTCTCCTGTCCGTTGCAGTTTGCCTTGAAAATGGTGGGGTGTTCTCCCGCCGAAATATCGGCGGTCGCTGAAAGTGTTACCTGGCTGAATTCCCGGAAGTTATTTAAAAGGTGGTACGTACATAAGCATCCTGTCTGATCACCTAAATCCATTCATATCCATTGTGCATTCCGACGGACTTGAGGAATTCCAGCAGGACAGTGCGACACCCAACACGTCCAGAAGTGCTAGAGAGTGGCTCCAGGAACACTCTTCTGAGTTTGAACACATCCGCTGGCCACCAAACTTCCCAGCCATGAACATTACTGAGCATATCTGGGATGCTTTGCAACGTGCTGTTCAGAAGAGATCTCCACCCCCCCCCCCCCCTCACACTCTTACGGATTTATGGACAGCCCTAAAGAATTCATGGTGTCAATTCCCTCCAGCACTATTTCAGACATTAGTCGAGTGCATGCCACGTAATGGTTCGGCACTTCTGCGTGCTCGGGGGCGCTACACGATATTAGGCAGGTTACAAGTTTGTTTGGCCCTTCAGTGTAATTGCAGCTAAATAAACCGTGCTGATCATCAATAAACATTTGTACTGTGTGCAGCAATGATTCAGTTGTTAGGAATCCTGTCGGAGGGTAGGGGAAGAGAGTTAAAGTGTCAGGGAGGGCACAGACAGCCTCTTGATCGGCCATGTTCGGGACGTGCTGTCACTGCTAATGCTCCCAACATAATGCCCCTCGCGATTGCCGTTATTCATACAGACCGGTGCATCGCAACTCGGCAATTGGATCTGCAGGTATTGTTGAACTTTGGATGTGCGTGTGCAGTGACTCAGTCTCATGGATATTCAAAGATACATTCAAGTTGTATGTTCACAACAGATGAGAAGATTCAGAGAGAAGCCATTTATCTGATCTGTTGGTGCAGTTTGAGTCCAATGAAGAGGCATTTATATCGCGGATCATTACAGATGGAAACAAAAGCAGTCATTACAGTGACAGCGTAACCACATTCACCAAAAATGAAGACATTCACGGCAGCTCCAGCGTTTGTGAAAGTCATGATAACAATCTTTTAGGATTCGCCAAAATGGAAAACCATTAATTCAGATGCGTATCTGAAGACTCTGAACAAACCAAACTACCGAAACTTCTTGGCAGATTAAAACTATGTGGTGGAGCGAGACTCGAATCCGGGACCTTTGCCTTTCCCTGCCAACTGTTCTACTGGCTGAACTACATAATCCCGACTCACAACCGATGAGCTCAGCACTTACTCGCTAAAGGGAAAGGTCCCGAGTTCTAGTCTCTGTTCGGCACACAGTTTTAATCTGTCAGGAAGTTTCATATCAGCGCACAAGTCGGTGTAGAGAGGATATTTCATTCTAGAAACACAGTAAGCGTTTCCGACATGTTCTATCTAACAGGAATCCAAAAGAAAACTTACTCTAGCAACTCTGGACACGAAATGCACACTCACACACAAGATTCAGAACTCGGTAACACATCGGCAAACTGTGTTAGACACCACTGCCTCCTCCATTCTATGGCCCAGACTTGGGGCCCTCTTGCTCCTAGTAGCATGTGTTTGGGCCACTTAAGGATGTAGGATGCTGAAAGCGTAATTCATGCAGTGAAATTGGGGCTACTAACACAGGACAAAAGCTACATACAGGGACTACATGCTATTGAACAACGCAGGCGTAAGGCACAGTTCTGCTGTAGACTGCGCAGAAAAACGGTACATGTGGAAGAAATATTGCCAATACGCTCCTTTAAGGCTTGCTGGCTAATGTAAAGAGAGGATCACTGTGTTGACTATCGGAGTTTTGTGTAGCACAGGAAGAAGCCGCTAGACTTAATTATTACATATTATGGTCATTTCATTTGAGAATGCTGTAGGGAAGCAGCCTACTCACGCTGTAGTAAATTCACATCAGTCTTTCCATTGTGTGGCAGCCAGTCCGCTGTAACTAGCTCTGACGTCATAAATGTTGCGCAATACTTTTAAAATAAAGTAAATAACCTGAAACGGTTCTAGCAAGTCAGGAGTAACACTAAATTAATATGTGTTAAATATCAGTTCAATAACTTTAACCATTTTCGAAATTTGGACGTTTTTCTGTAAAAATCGTTGGCGCAACAGAAAAGAGCTAGAGACTTAAAAATTTATATTTAGATTCCTTTTTCATAATAATTTAATAGAAACAGTCTTCTGGATCTCACAAATTAAGATTTTAGTGGAAATTCATGATTTTCTGGTTTTTCTCTTTAAAATTAAGGAAGCAAGATAGATTAAGTAGGCTAATAAATAAGGCTAGGATATTTATATTTAAGTAGAATGGAGATCCGCTATAATCATAAAGATGTGAGAAGTTTCAATTGAATAATTATAAAACTATAGCGATAGCGTATCTCCGAAGGGCAGGTTCAGAGCTCGTCTACTGCGTGTAGTGTAATTAAATTAATTCTCTCGCCCAAAATAATTGACTTAGCCACATCAGACTTTTATTATGATTACTTACCTGTGTGCTGATTTCACATTTAAATTGAGAGCTTCATCGGCCATCAGCAAAAGAAGCTATGATTTATTCAATAATTTAATGTGGTGCATTACTAGCCCAGCGGCTAGTCGGGAGAGCCAATTTGATCAGGCGTTCTCTTAGCTTTCCGCACCGCGGCTTTATATATAAGAACGCTGCGCGAGGAAGCAAGGGCACAGTTCTCTCCAGACGCTGAATAGCACACCATCTGTGTCGGGAGTCGCGTCGCGTCGGTATCATTGCTATAAGCAGCCTCAGATGCCATATTAAGTTACTCGGGATACGCGTAACCATGAAATCATTTTCGAGTGAAGTGTTAATTCTGGGATGACTTTAACTATCGATCTTCAGTTTGCGTATGTCGTATTTTCACGTGGCGTCGTGGGACAGACATTCTACCATTATTTAGCGTGGCGTTTGATGAACATTATCATCAAACTATGGCGAGCATTCATTTAAATATTTAATTTGGACAGTTATAGTGGCATCAGCGCATTAGACTCTGAACTGCTCTGTTAGTTAGATTGTGTGGATTCATTTTTTTTTTTCATCTGTGACTTTCAGAATATAGAGGAAGTTTTTTTTTCACGATCGTTTTTGATTATATATCCCAGACAATCTCCTAATTCCTCAGAGCTATAAGGTGTAGCTATAAGTGTATTTCTCAGATGAAGTGGGCACTAGGAATTCTAATTACAGGCTTCACGTTTTGCTAATCACTTTCTGGTTGTCAATACTGTAGTTAGAGAGCCAGTGTTGAGAACAGCAAACAATAGCATAAATAATAGGAACTGGTTTTACATTCTACAAACCAAACATTTATATAAACAACATAAAATTGATTAAATTCCACCCGACGCCCCACATATGGTGCATTGGCCGGGAAACAAACTGAGAAAAGTGAAAGCGATTTTTAAATATTCGGATTCGCGAGTGAAATGCGACACGCAACTGAGTAATAGAACAGTGAAAGTGTTACGTGTGCATGTGGACGACGCAATTGGATTAACAACGTATCTCGATTGACGGAGCTGGCGCTGGGTCTAGCTGCACTGCTGGCATCGCGAGAAGCCAGTTTCGCCACATCGCAGTCCTCCGCCGGAGCAGCCGGAGCCGCGTCTCCAGTTGCGGGCCACGCAAACACACAACAGCCGTCGGAGTGCCGTCTGCAGTTCAATGCGCTGCGTCACATCATTAATCCTGGTACGACGCGCAGGCAACGCCATACGTCGTGCATAAGGAACTAAGTTAAGTGAAAAGCTGTTAAAAATTTTACTAACCTGCACTAAAAGACTGTCAGCAATGGAACTGCCAGAAGAAATTGACGTTAAACTTAAATCAGAACCTATGTCTGTTGAGGGAACTGTAAATCCAGACAACGGTTCAAGTGTAAATATGCATGAAAATAGTTATGTTATAGTGAAATATGAAGTATTGTCGCCGGCCGCGGTGGTCTCGCGGTTCTAGGCGCGCAGTCCGGAACCGTGCGACTGCTACAGTCGCAGGTTCGAATCCTGCCTCGGGCATGGATGTGTGTGATGTCCTTAGGTTAGTTAGGTTTAAGTAGTTCTAAGTTCTAGGGGACTGATGACCACAGCAGTTGAGTCCCATAGTGCTCAGAGCCATTTGAACCATTTTTGAAGTATTGTCTCCTGACAGTAGTGTGAGAAGGGGCAATGATTCAATAATAGAAACCCCTGTAGTAAAACAGAAATCAGAAATTTTTGATTTATTGGACGATAGTTTATCTGATGAGTTAAAGACGAAACAGTCATCAGAGATGGTAGGGTTTAAGAAGGAGAAGTTAGATATGACTAATCAATCAGAAGTATCATTTAGTTTTGATGATTCTGGTGTTGGAGCTAGTTTTTTGTCACCTGAGTGTGATAAAAAGCCAGCTAGTGAGCAACCCAAAGATACTGGGGCTATTGATTTAAATGTAATATTACAAGTAATAGCTGCCAGTAATGCTAAAATGACAGCTGAATTAAAGTCTGAAGTAACTGAGGTCAAAAGCAGTAATGCTGAATTAAAATATGAGATTGTGGCCGCCAAACTAATTTTAATGAACGTTTGGAGGTAATGGACAATAACTTCAAGGCTGGTTGCAATAAGTTGAAAGAGGATCTGGACAGTTTGAATTATAAAATTGATTACAACCATGAGGATATTAAGAAAAATGTTGCTCAACAGTTTTCTGAGATGTATAAAACAGTAAAATCCAAAGTTGCTGAGGTTCGCAGAGACTTCCAAATGGAAGATGCGAAGCTGGAGCACAAGTTAATAGAAAAGATCGAGGCTGAATCCGTACTGTGCTCAGATAGGTTTAAAGATGTTAATATAAAAGTAAACATATGTCAAGCAGAGGTAGACGCAATCAAAACTGATACTACTCATATTGTGCAAAGAGTAGATAATGTTGAAATGAAAGTAGAAAATATTAGTACTAACATTGCTAACATTGAGAGTAAAGTAGCTTCAGTAACTGCTGGTAATGGTAGTATACAACAAGTTGTAGCTGCAAACGCCGCTTTTATCGGGTGTAGGCAGTTCTTGCGGTTCGATCCAGATAAAAATATCCACCCACTAGATTTCTGGAACGATTTTGAAGATGTGATTCCATCAACTTGGTATGAACGAGAGAAAATCTCATTTATTAGAAGCCATTTAGCAGGTGACGCCATGCGTTGGTCAGCTGATGTTATGTTGAAGTGTAAAACATTAGCAGAATTTAAAACAGCTTTCATTAATGAGTATTGGTCTAGCAATAAGCAAAATGAAGTGTTGAGAGAATTTTGGAGTGGAAAACGCTTCAATGGAGGCAAGGAATCTATTAAAGAGTTTGCTAGGTCATGGATCTCACGTTTGTCACATTTGGCCGAAAAGCTAAAACCTGAAATGATCATACTAGGTCTTAAAGCCAAACTGCCATGGTATTGGCAAACTAGAATTATATCTGCCCCTAGAGACAATCTTGATCGTTTCATTGAATATTTGGAACGTATAGAACGTGTTGCTGCCAATGAGGAGCAAGCACGTAATAACAGAAATGCTAATAACAGTAGTAGTAATTTTAAGAACGAGCAGAATGGCAATGTAGACATCAGAACAGTAGGTGTTGGCCATCCTAAGAGAGGTAGGAATTGGAGAAATAATTATCAGAACCAACAATGGCATCCAAATGACAGTAATTTTGTTCCAGACAAAATTATGCAGGTAAACAACAGTACGGAAAGCAATGCTGTGCCAGTTAACTATAATGGAAATAAAGGAAACAGTGGTAGGCCGAGGCAGGAAAACTAGTTCCCGTCTATGAGGACACTGGCGCTCACCAAGCGGCTACTTTTCCTAAGCCAGTAGTTACGAGAATTGGTAAGACAGATCAGAATACTCAGACTGAACATGTGGATGAAGAGTCGGTAGCATCTAAGAATACAGCAAAAATATTAGATCACTCACAGTATTTGATAGATACCGTGTTAGAGACGCTTTCTAAGTGGGAAGAGAAAGAGAAGGCGCAGCAGAGTAATGGTAGGGAAGAGCTACAAAATAATGAATTGTCAGGTGAAGAAGCAGAAGAAATTCATGCTTATATTTACGATGAGGATGATGTGCTCTTATCTAAAGTGCCTGTGCAGGATGTTGATACTGTACTAATAGATTTAGGGCAGGAGGTAAGTGAGAATGTAGAGGGTAGTCTGTTGGGGGTCGATGAACCCAGTAGCTGTGACCAGTTGTCACTGTAGAAGGAACCTGACGATAATGGTGAAAGTGGTTTAGCTGTAACTAATGTTATGCCCGGTCTGGAGGCGCAGAATCGCTCAGACTACAGTAATTTGGGTCATGTTCAGCAAACTAAATGTAATGAAGTCGTGCGGTGTTTCGATTTGAAATTAATAGACCGACTGGAAAAGGCAGCTGAAAATGTAATTCAGGAAACCCCTACACACTTTGACCTAAATGCAATGAAGACAGATGTCGATCACTTTAGTTGGAGACAAATCCAAAAGGAACTATTGGATGAGTTTGAGGAACCACCTGTGCAACCTAGAATAAGCCACCCTATAATAATAGTGAATATGTTCGGTATCAATCTACATTGTCTCTTAGACAGTGGAAGTGAGGTGAGTGTGATATCTCAGTCCTTCTTCGATGCATTACCTGGTAAAGACAAACTTACAGTAATGAGGGTATCAGGACTAAGAATAATTGGTGCTACTGGCAAGGTGTCAAAAACGGTAAAGCAAGAAGCTTTGCTGCCCTTTAACATTAATGGTAATTTAATTGATCATCCATGTTTAATTGTAAATAATCTCAGTATTGAGGTTTTAATTGGCATAGATTTATTGTCAAAATATCAGAGTGTTGTTGACTTCGAAAGAAGCCAGTTAAAAATGTTCTTGCCGATAACCGGAGTAATTACAGTACCTTTTAGTGATAAACATGTAGTAATTAATGATGAAACTTGGGAGCTGCCTATACGAGTTCTGAAAAATAGGAGATATTGGGACGAAGGTGTTAATCTTAGTAAAAGTAAGCTAAACACAGAAGAAGAAGAAGCAATTATTTTGGACAAAATAGAAGCTAAATTGCAGGAAATCGATAAAATTTCAGCTAATCAGAAGGAAGATCTGAGACAGGTTTTAAAAAGGCATCATAAGTTATTTTCAGATCGACGTGGCATGGTCAAAGGTTATGAATGAATTCTGTAGGGAGGAGGTTGTTCTAAAACCTCTACACAGTGTAGTAGCTGTGCAGTCCCAGCTGTGTGAGATCTTCTTTCCCATTTCAGATTTCACTCATTCTTCATCTTTCCTATCCACCATAATTTCGGCTCTTACTCTCAAATACTAAAATCTTCCGGTATGACTATCAAGCCAGCATTAAGCTAATGAATTCTGTAGGGAGGAGGCTGTTCTGTAACCTCTACACAGTGTGGCAGCTGTGCAGTCCCAGCTGTGTGAGATCTTCTTTCCATTTCAGATCTCAGCCAGCCAAAGTGGCCGTGCGGTTAAAGGCGCTGCAGTCTGGAACCGCAAGACCGCTACGGTCGCAGATTCGAATCCTGCCTCGGGCATGGATGTTTGTGATGTCCTTAGGTTAGTTAGGTTTAACTAGTTCTCAGTTCTAGGGGACTAATGACCTCAGCAGTTGAGTCAGTTGAGTCCCATAGTGCTCAGAGCCATTTCAGATCTCACTCAATCTCCATCTTTCCCATCCACCAAAGTTTCGACTCCTTCTCTGCAATACAAAAATTTTCCGTCATGGCTATCAAGTCATGAGTTCTGTAACAATTCTATCCACCGATTAGTGAAAAAGAAACCTAATGTGACAAACCTAACAGTGACATAAACAATAGAAAAGTATGAAGTAATTAAGATACAAATGTATTTGAGTAAAATTATGTATAGAACCCTGGTAATATTATAAATACAAAGTGTTGTTTTATTGGAAATGGTCCCACAATAATATTTTAAAAAGATTTACAAATTCGTGTTCAAGCAGGATCTGAAGTGGCAATGAAACCTATTGTATGCTGTAGAGCTAACTAATTAATAGTAAAAGAAATTGCTTAGTCTTATGGAAAAAAATATGTAGATAAGTTGTAAAAATGAACTCAGCTTGTGTAGTAAGGAATGGCAGTGTAATAGAATTGAACAGTGTTTGTGATTGAGACGTGAAGGACACGTCCCTGAAGTATTTATAAGGTTGGAGCTGGCCATTATTTTGGTGTTGGGTGTGCGGTGACACACCTACACGTATTGAGGTTATGAGTTGGAGGCGTGAATGCGACCGTAGGTACCCTTACTGTTAGATGAGACAGAGCAGCTCATGGTGTCCTATAGGTTTAAGGAATTTAGCATTACGCTCATCCATAATTACTTAATGCATTTTAGTGGCAGGTCGAGAGAGACTACCTGTGGTTTCAGCGTCCGATCGAGTGGAAATGGATTGCCATGTGAGCAAACTGATCAGCTGCAATACACTATAGATATGAAATAAAAGTGCTATCCTATGCTTTAAATGTTAATGGAGTGAGTATTACTTAAGTTCATACACTAGCAAAGTTAATGAATATCATAATGGCAGACGTGAAACATTATTTATAGCCCAGCATAAATACACTTCGATGAAGTAAGTACATAATTGCAGATGTGGAACTGACAAAACAGCAGAGGACCAATAAGTGGATTTAGTAGTCGACTAAACGTAGTGTGTTTTGAACACTCAGAACTGTACTATTACCATACGTTACTCACATGTACAAAGAAGCTAATCAAATATACTCATACTATCTCTAAGAATAAGGTAATCGAAGATGAATCAGTTAAGTAAATAAAATACAGATTTGTCAGGAATGTACCGAGCATTGGATCAGTGTTCCGGCCCAGAAAAAATAAATTGAAATTAAATAGGATTCATGATTGAATGCCTTGAGCATAAAATTTCTCTAGTACGTGACTAACGGCGTTTTGAGCCATTTGTTTACCGATTTTATGACAATTAAGTAACCATGAGAGTAAAACTGAAAAAGTTCTGTTAACTTTGTTCCAGCAAAATATTGAAGGATAAAATGTATATATCCCCATTTCATTGTAACCCACCCTTAGATAATAAGTGAACAGAGTCTGAGGCACTCTTTTTGTTTGTTCTACAGGACAAACCAAATAATGGCAGCCTGGTAGCTGCGTGAAAGTGTGGAGTGACTTGGACACAACTCACAGTGACCCCTCCCCTTTCCCCGTGTAATTTAGAGTGAACGTGAAGGACGCACACCATAGCAACTTCCCCTCCTCTACCCTTGTGAATGGAAGTGTAGAACGCCAGCCAAAGCGGCTACAGCCACGTATGTAAAAATGATTTGTGAAATTTTCTTTCAGGTTTAGAAAAGACTGCTAAGAGATCATCTGTTTATGTATCATGAATAACTGTGTTATTTTCTTTGAATTTGTGTATGTAAAAATGTATCTAATGGATTTAAGATTTTCATAATTTTACATGATTTTATGGGTTTGTTTGTCTAAGACAATATGTATGCCAAAGTGTTTCATTGATTTTGCTTAAATTTTGAGGGACAATATTGCTTAAGAGGCAGTGAACATGCCACCAATTTAAATAATTAAAGTAGGTAATCAGTTTTTTTTAATATTTCTGTATGTTTACATTTCAATTGTAATTTTTCATAGGAATTTAAGCTGTACTCTTGCTTCCCTTTTTGTAATTAAATTTTTTTTTCGGTCATTAACATTAAAAAAAATTTAAGTAGAGGGTGATGTAGGGAAGCAGCCTACTCACACTGTAGTAAATTCACATGAGTCTTTCCATTGTGTGGCAGCCACACCACTGTAACTAGCTCTGACGTCATAAATGTTATGCAATACTTGTAAAATAAAGTAAATAACCTGAAACGGTTCTAGCAAGTCAGGAGTAACACTAAATTAATATGTGTTAAATATCAGTTCAATAACTTTAACCATTTTCGAAATTTGGACGTTTCTCTGTAAAAATCGTTGGCGCAACAGAAAAGAGCTAGAGACTTAAAAATTTATATTTAGATTCCTTTTTCATAATAATTTAATAGAAACAGTCTTCTGGATCTCACAAATTAAGATTTTAGTGGAAATTCATGATTTTCTGGTTTTTCTCTTTAAAATTAAGGAAGCAAGATAGATTAAGTAGGCTAATAAATAAGGCTAGGATGTTTATATTTAAGTAGAATGGAGATCCGCTATAATCATAAAGATGTGAGAAGTTTCAATTGAATAACTATAAAACTATAGCGATAGCGTATCTCCAAAGGGCAGGTTCAGAGCTCGTCTACTGCGTGTAGTGTAATTAAATTAATTCTCTCGCCCAAAATAATTGACTTAGCCACATCAGACTTTTATTATGATTACTTACCTGTGTGCTGATTTCACATTTAAATTGAGAGCTTCATCGGCCATCAGCAAAAGAAGCTATGATTTATTCAATAATTTAATGTGGTGCATTACTAGCCCAGCGGCTAGTCGGGAGAGCCAATTTGATCAGGCGTTCCCTTAGCCGTCCGCACCGCGGCTTTATATATAAGAACGCTGCGTGAGGAAGCAAGGCCCCAGTTATCTCCAAATGCTGAATAGCACACCATCTGTGTCGGGAGTCGCGTCGCGTCGGTATCATTGCTATAAGCAGCCTCGGATGCCGTATTAAGTTACTCGGGATACGCGTAACCATGAAATCATTTTCGAGTGAAGTGTTAATTCTGGGATGACTTTAATTATCGATCTTCGGTTTGCGTATGTCGTATTTTCACGTGCCGCCGCGGGACAGACATTCTACCATTATTTAGCGTGGCGTTTGATGAACATTATCATTAAACTATGGCGAGCATTCATTTAAATATTTAATTTGGACAGTTATAGTGGCATCAGCGCATTAGACTCTGATCTGCTCTGTTAGTTAGATTGTGTGGATTCTTTTTCTTTTTTTTTTCATCTGTGACTTTCAGAATATAGAGAAAGTTTTTTTTTCACGATCGTTTTTGATTATAAATCCCAGACAATCTCCTAATTCCTCAGAGCTATAAGGTGTAGCTATAAGTGTATTTCTCAGATGAAGTGGGTACTAGGAATTCTAATTATAGGCTTCACGTTTTGCTAATCACTTTCTGGTTGCCAATATTGTAGTTAGAGAGCCAGTGTTGAGAACGGCAAACAATAGCATAAATAATAGGAACTGGTTTTACATTCTACAAACCAAACATTTATATAAACAACATAAAATTAATTAAATTCCACCCGCCGCCCCACGATGCCTACAACTCTTTGCTTTTTTTTTCACACTTTCAACATCCCCTCCTTACAGCTTCATGAAAGTGTAAGTGAATAAAGTATGAATGTTTGGGTAATAGAAGGATAAGACTAACCAGGGATTGTTAGAATATCGTTGTTTTGATAAAGGAAATACGTGGGCACCGCTAAGCATAGAGGCTTGCAGAGATTTTCACAAGGCATCACTAGTTTAGAGGGTATCAGGTGGTTCAGCCAATAGGAGACTTCCTCCCTTACCCACTCGAAATTTTTGAACTGGGTGCGCCAAATTTAGGCACTGTTAGGCAAGAGGACCTGGAGTGAGGACGTCTTCGCGACAGACATGCTGGCATAGTAAGAGAAACGGGTATAAAATGAGTTTTATTGTCGTGGATCTTGCTCAAAACGCATTGTTTAAAGTCAGTATAGATAGGGAAATGTCAGGAAAAGTTGTAATCCTCGTAATTTTGACAAATTAAGTTTTTGTAGTAAGTTTTCCATAACCGTTAGAACTTGGTCATTAGCTTAAGCATCTCCACATGTGAATATTAGTAACTATAATCTGGTCATCTGAGAGAACTGACGATATAATGTATCGCAATGTACGGTTTTTGTAGATTTCATTTAATTTTTAATGTAGTTTCTGTGTGTCTTGGTATAAAGCACACATCTGCGCCAAAGGTGTAACTGAGCCTTAAACAAACAAAGTTTTGCGAGCATTTATCGATGTCTGTGATTGCTATAAGTAATAGACAATTTCTTAGGATGTTTTAATGGGATCATTTTCGGAATGCAACCGACATTCATTTGTGGGTTGGTGATGAATACGAGTTTGCACCAATTGTGTAAGTGAGGTTTAACTTTCAGAAATTCATTATATTATGCCGAATTATCTCTCTTGCTATAGGAAAAATAGACAGTGTTAAACTAATTTATTCGTGGTGTTTTGTGTATTTAGTGTCGTTTTCTTTGTGCTTTCTCGGTGGCCACATGTTTTGTCACAGTTTCCGGAAGTAACACAGATTAGTAATCAGACTTTGGCTTGTGTTTTCGTAACGTAAAACAATTGCCAACGGAAACAGAGGTTCAATGAACGTGAGTTTATTGATTTGTAATTAATGATTTCCTTGTGACTGATGATGGAACCACATGGCCTATCATGTGGGAATATAATTTCCTTGTAAGTCCCTGAGAGGATGTGATAAATTGACTCAATGAATTTTAGAATGGCTGTAGTTGACTTTGAAATCATTTCTGTGTGAGGAATTTTCTCTCATTTTAATTGGTCGGGGGCTCAGTAAAATTTAATGATGTGGTGACAAGTTTTGTGATTTGAATTGAAACATGAGTTTGTGGTAATTAATTTTGCAGGGCGCTACAGTAAATTCTTAACGGCCATCAGCCATATTTGACGTAATAATTTTAATAATTTCAATCAATAGTAGTAAGCAAATGATTATATTCCATGACACCGATCGTACAACCATCATCCATATTAAAATGACTGGTCTCACATGTTTTCTGGAGGGTTATTTCATTCACCTGTCCCCTAACCCCAATGTGTAAAGTTTTCTGTTGACTGACGCCTTCTATTTTTTCTTTATTTGGATGATAACTGGCACAGAAGCTGCTGAGTACGATAAAGGTTTCATTAGACACCAGTCAGTGCATGGTTTGTAGAGCCTCCTGCGTGCTTCTGCTAGGCTTTGCTTTGCTACAACAAGTGATAGAATATTCATACAACGCAGCGGCGACCACGATCAGTGAGTACTTTGGCATGCTAGTGAGAATGCAACGTTATTTGCTGATATGAAGTCAAAATCAATAAAACCTTCCCGCTACCCTATAGCGTGACATGATTTGTTATGCCCGTGGGAGACCGAAAGTAATCCCAACTGGGAATCAGTACGGGTAATTATGCAGATTTATATGAATCATCAGAAAGTGTAAATGAGCCTGATACAGAAATTGATAATTGTGTAATAAAAAAATTGTTAGGCTAAAAAAGAGTCAAGTTCTGCTATCGAAATGGCAGAATAATTTGCCCCTGTACTAGTCAATGTGTAAATTTACAGTAATTAATATTAGTTTAGAAAAAAACAAAATTAACAGGTTAAAGAAAGTTAATTCAGAGTAACAATGGTACATGCGTTGTTAGTGGTTAGCTTGTGGACTTGATCAGACCCCTAACCTCTCTGTACTGATAGCGATGGTTCATAACAACGTCAGAGAGAGTCATCCGTTACGTGTTTGTTTAACTGATATTATGAAACTAATTTTGTATCAGTAATTAATTAGTTCAAATCGGGCCGATTTTAATAAAATACCCTGTTGTCAAGAGCAGTAAGAGGTTATCTTAAATGATAAAAGTTAACTATCATCAGAAATTAGAAGCTAACTTGCTCAGAAAGAGTTGTGCCTGCTCATGCACCATAGTCCCAACCAGACAATCAAGTAAGAGGTAGGGTTGCAATGTAAAAGAACTGTTGAACGATATCAACAAATTATAACACTTAAGAATAAACGCGTTCTGAGAATAACTCCGTGTCTCATTATTTATCGAATGACCCTTGTATGTGCTTCATTCACATACTTACTTTTCGGACACCCTTCGTATTTATATCTAACGTAAATCTGGCTACTTTTTTGATGAACACACAGCGGTGCCCCCGCACCGTGATCAGCTGCAGTGACCAGGATGTAGTTGCACAGGCAGCGTGTTAAGCTGGACACTAGCTTCGATTTATTACACAGTTTGGCAGCTGCGAGCACATTATTTACTTTATCCATCCGGTGCCCGTTTATTAAACAGGCAGAGAATTTATAGAAACGGATGAGACACCACGTCACGCCTAGATCCGTGCAATCCTCATCTCCCCGCCAGTCCCTCCTAGGAGTATAATCGGACAGTGGATCGTTTAGAAGCCGTTGTCGAAGCCGTAGAACGGAGAAATGAGTTTGATTTATCTCTGTGGCTAGAATCCATAGATACTGAAAAACTTTTTGACTCTCTTTCAATGAAATCTGTGTTGACTGTTCTTGAGAAATAAGCTACTGATTCATCCTCTGTTGGCATAGACAAGAAAATACCAGCTATTTTTTCGAAATAAAATATCCCATATCCTTATCGGATTTAGTAATGACCAAAATAGAAAAAAATTTCTATAATATATGTCCGAAATGGTCAGTACTCTGCATACGGTTTGTCTTCCTGTCGAAGTCTATTCCTTAGGGGTTGTGTTTTACTCTGTACTTACTATGTGTAGAAGTATGAAAGCGGAACTTCCCTATAAATGGTGCTAGCCGTCGGTGTAGGGTCCATGAGAATTAGAGAGCGTGTATAGGGAGATACGGCCGCCATTTTTCTGCCAAACTGCGAGCGGGACTTTTGAATGACCAGTAATGGAGTAGTGGAGTACACACTCACCGAATCAAAAGCACAAGACAATATGGCGAAATCATTCCTTAAATGCCTTTCTTTACAGCTATAATATACTCATAGTAGCCTACTATGTACAGCACAGGAAAATTTGATACAGTGGCTGTAAAAATTATTCGTTACTTGCATTTATCTTCTTTAAAGTTCGTTTACTGGACATATTCCAATGACAGTAACGTACATAAAAAATATAGTGTATTGCATTTGTTTTGTATCGGAAGTGCATAACGCTAAAGATTTAACATACCTGTTTTACGTCAGATGAATGATAATCGTAAGCAGTTGTTTACTTGTGACATGCAAAAAGTGTGAGACGTATTAGTACTTCTTGTCACGTCTTCAAACTTTTTGCATGCCACAAGTAAACAACTGCTTATGACTTCCTTTCATATGTATATATACTGAATACCTCTCGTAGATAATAAACGAAAAAGATTACAAAAATCAGGTAATGTTAAATGTAGGCTACTGCAATAACGACCAAATATAACAAGAAAACTACCGTATCCCTTCTACCACACAGTAAGTAGGGCTATTAAAAACTGTCTTCAAGAGTACCTACAATTATTTACTACGAATAATGTTTCATTGCGTGGAAATGCTAACATGCGAAATCCACCTTCACCTCTATTGGAACAACCAAATGCAGCACAACCTGGCACCGTTTACGAACTCTGCAGAACGAATTACAGATGTCAAAAACAATACTGTACAATTACTAACGTGTTTACTACAAACATGTAGGCCTACCGAAATGGTTCAAATGGCTCTGAGCACTATGGGACTTAACATCTGAGGTCATCAGTCCCCTAGAACTTAGAACTACTTAAACCTAACTAACCTAAGGACATCACACACATCCATGCCCGAGGCAGGATTCGAACCTGCGACCGTAGCGGTCGCGCGGCTCCGGACTGAGCGCCTAGAACCGCGAGACCACCGCGGCCGGCTAGGCCTACCGACTTCACATCAAAACGCATTATTATTTCAACTCGTATTTAAGATCGCAAACGCTGATTACGTACTAAAAACGATATACAACTAAATCGAACACGTATGCACAACGCATAACAAGTCTCTCAATAATTCAAATACCTTTGAATCATTTCCAAAAGTCCTCTGAACTTCAATTCAACTCAAAAGCACGGCGAACATAGGATGCGCGAGAGACGTTTGGCAGAAAAATGGCGCCAAAGCTAATTAACCAATAACGGGCAACTTCACCTATGGCCACTCTCTGTGTTTAATGGTTTAATGGCTCTGAGTACTACGCGACTTAACTTCTCAGGTCATCAGTCGCCTAGAACTTAGAACTAATTAAACCTAACTAACCTAAGGACATCACACACATCAATGCCCGAGGCAGGATTCGAACCTGCGACCGTAGCGGTCGCTCGGTTCCAGACTGTAGCGCCCAGAACCGCACGGCCACTTGGGCCGGCCCACTCTCTCTGTATACAGGCTCTCTAATGAGAATGGGTCTGCAGCGCCATCTGTTTCCTGTAACGGCTGACGACCAATGCCAATACACAGTAACCCAAGTTCCACACATCGGTATCTGTTTCAAACCCGCAAACATGTCGAGTTGTGTGCCTACGAACTACGATTTGCGGGTAGCATAGGTTTTCTATTATCATTTGGAGAAAACTGCTGCAGAATCGCATATAATTCTCGTCGAAGCTTTCGGCGAACATGCTCTTGGGAAAACACAGTGTTTCGAGTGGTTCAAAAAATTCAAAAGTGGTGTTTTAGTCGTGGAAACGACAAGCGCGGGAAACCACTGAAAATGTTCGAAGACGACGAATTGCAGGTCTTATTGGGTGAAGATGAGACACAAACTCAACAGGAACTCGCGGAACAATTCGATGTGACGCAAAGAGCCGTTTCCCTTCGGTTGGAAGCTACTGGAAAGGTGCAGAAAGCGGGAAAATGTCTTCGGCATGAACTGAATGAAAGACAGAAAGCAAATAGAAAAACAATTCGTTAAATGCTGCTCGCCAGATACAAGAGCACGTCTTTTCTCCATTGAATAGTGACAGGTGATAAAAAATGGATATATTTTGAGAATCCTAAGCGTCGTAAATGATGGGTGAATCCAGGCAAACCATCGACATCCACTGCAAGACCAAATCCCTTTGGAAAGGAAACAATGCTTTCTGTTTGGCGGGATCAGAAGGGTGTCATCTATTATGAGCTGCTAAAACCTGGTGAAACCGTTAACACTGATAGCTACCAACAGCAAATGATCGATTTAAATCGAGCATTACGTGAAAAACGACCGGAATATGAAGAAACACAACACGAAGTCATATTGATCCATGATAACGCCCCATAACACACTGCAAAACGGGTGATGGAAACGATCGAGGCTTTCATTTGGGAAATACTAGGGCATGCGGCATATTCTCCAGACCTAGATCCGTCGGATTATCGTCTATTTGCAGCGCTGGGACACGTTCTCACTGAACAACGCTTCAATTCGTATGAAAATGTACGAAAATGACTCGTTGACTCGTTCGCTTCAAAAGAAGAACTGTGTTTTTGGCGTGGCATTCATACCCTCCCAGAGAGGTAGGAGAAATGTATGAATAGCAATGGAGATTATTTGAATAAGATATTGTTCATCAGTTTCAAAAACAGACGTGTAATTATTTCGATGAAATTCTGGTTTCATACTTCTACACCTGGTAGACCGCGGACTGTGATAGTTTTGTCAGATACAGCACTCTCGAATCACTGAGGGAAGTAGCACGCAAACGAATTTTGAGTTTGATTTGTAGAGTATAAGAGATTAGGGACATACCATCAACTTTCGAAAAAAATATCGTGCACGCAATTCCGAACATTGCAGGGCAGATACGTTCGATAATTATTGCACATTCAGCTTAACAGCTTATGCATCAAAGTTGGTGACAAGGGTAATACGTAAAAGAACGAAAAACGAAATGGAGGATAAGTTATAAGACGATAAATTTGCCTTTCCGGTAGGTAAAGGCACTAGAGAGATAATTCTGATGTTGCACTTGATAATGCAAACCAGACTGCAGAAAAATCAAGACACTTTTATAGGACTTGTCGAACTGGAAAAAGCATTCGACAATGTAAATTGGACCAAGATGTTCGAAATTCTGCAAACAATAGGAGAGAAATGTAGGGAAAGACTGTCAATATACGATATGTACAAGAACCAACAGGGAAAAATCGGAATGGGAAACCAAGATTACAAATTGTGTAAGGCAGGGATGAAGGCTTTCATCCGTATTGTTCAGTGTACACATTGGAGAAGCAATGACGGAATTAAAAGAAAGGTTTAGGACTGGGATTAAAATTAATGGTGAAAGGAAATCATTGATAAGATTCGCTGATGACATTGCTGTCCTCAATGAAATTGTAGATGAATTACAGGACCTGTTGAATGGAGTGAACAGTCTAATGAGTAAAGAATATCGATTTACAGTAAACCAGAAAAGACGTAATGAGAAGTATTAGAAACCAAATTAGCGATAAAATTAATATAAAAATTAGAGACCACGAATTTTGCTACCTAGGAAGCAAAATAACAAGTGACAAACGGGGCAACGAAGACATTAAAAGTGTAGTAGGACAGGCAAAGAGGGTATCACTGGTCAAGAGAAGTTTACAAGTATCAGGCGTCAGCCTTAACGTGAGAAAGAAATTTCTGAGAATGTACGTCTGTGTATTGTAGAGTAGTGAATCGTGGACTGTGGTAAAATTGGAAAAGAAGAGAATCGAGGCGTCTGGGATGTCGTGCTATAGAAGTATGTTGAAAATTATGTGAACTATTAATATAGGGAATCAGGTGGCCCTCCGCAGGATCTGCGAATAAAAGAACATACGGAAAACACTGAGAAGAAGAAGAGGCTGGATGGTAGGGCAGGTGTTCTAGAAGGAATGACTGCCATTGTACTAGAGGGAGCTGTAGAGGGTAAAAACTGTAGAGGAAGACAGAGCCTTGAATACATCCAGCAAACAATTCAGGACGTAGGTTGCAAGAGCTATTCTGACATGAAGAGGTTGGAGCAGAAGAGGAATTCATTACCGACCTCATAGACCCAGTCAGAAGACTAAAGACTAAAATAAGTACTTAGTTCGGTAGCCAAAATCAGTTATTGTGTACGTATCGTTTTTGTGGTGTCACCGCCAGACACCACACTTGCTAGGTGGTAGCTTAAATCGGCCGCGGTCCATTTAGTACATGTCGGACCCGCGTGTCGCCACTGTGTGAGCGCAGACCTAGCGCCACCACAAGGCAGGTCTCGAGATACGGACGAGCACTCGCCCAGTTGTACGGACGACATAGCTAGCGACAATACGGACGAAGCCTTCCTCTTATTTGCCGAGAGACAGTTAGAATAGCCTTCTGCTAAGTCCATGGCTACGACCTAGCAAGGCGCCAATTGTAACAGTGCATGTATCTTACGAGTCTCATTTGTATAGTCAAGAGAGATGTATCACAAGGAGTGAATAAAGTTAAGTATATTCCAAAGCTGCGTATTTTCTTGATAGCAGTCATAACGTATCTTGTTCCAGACTTGACGCCAGTCGGCGTGTGTGTACGCGTGCCTTTCTTTCGGCTCCCTTCCCAGTGTGGCGTAGCAAGCTTGTTACGCCACAACAGATTGGCGACGAGTGAAGTGTTCTTTCTGATTGCTTACATTTATTTGTGTCATGGCTTCGCCAGATGTACTGTCCGAATTTTATCGCTTGCAGAATCAGCAGACGCAGGCGTTATTGGATGCCCTTGGACAGCTCGTCCAGGGTCAACGTGCCATTCAAACCGATGCGGCAGCCGCCGCTTCAACGCTACCGCAGCCACAACATGCAGTTGCACCGCCGTTTCGCAGTTTTAATGCGGCGCACGAATCGTGGCCGGAATGGTCCCACCAGTTTGCCTTTCATCTAGCTGCCTACAGAATTCAAGGTAATGAGCGGCAGCCGTTTTTGCTTTCTTGTGTTGGTGTGTCCACCTACCGTGTGATAGTGAAATTGTTTCCCCGACACGACGTAGCAACTCTGTCCTACGAAGAAATTTTGTCTGCTTTAGATGTCTATTTCAAAGAAACAGTTAATGTGGTTGCAAAAAGGTATACGTTCTTTTGTACAAAACGTACGGCCGGTCAAACTAATAGGGAGTGGGTAGCAACATTGCAAGGACTTACTAGGGACTGTGCCTTTGACTGTGACTGTGGCCTTTCTTATTCCGATACAATGGTACATGATGCAATTGCACAGAACGTTTCTGATGTTCGCATACGGGAGCAAATTTTGAAACTAGTTAATCCCTCCCTTCAGCAAGTGATAGACATATTAGATAGACAAGACACACTTGACTGTGATCAGGAATCTTTTGAAACTTTGCCAGCCGTGTGTAACATTCACCGGCCCGCTGGACGCGCTGCGCGGCCCGGTAACCGGGCCTCGCGCACTTCGACGCAGCTGCCGCCGCGCTCTAAGCCAGGTGTGCCGTGCCGGCACACAAATGCAGTGAAATCATGCCCGCGGTGTGCTACTAGACATTCGCGTGAACATTGCCCGTCACGCCAAGCTACTTGCTTTTTCTGCAATAGGAAAGGACATGTTCAAAGTGTTTGCCAGAAGGGGCTCAGTTCAGACAATCACAACCATTCCAGGCCCTTTGCTTCGCACCAGACTCGAACCAAGGACACTCAGGCTCGTGGACCTTCGCCCATGGACATTCATGTCGTTACTTCCACCCCGTCCAGTGCCACTTTCTCTAACAGTGTCTGTGTTCGTCCCACAAAAACTGTGCGTCGACGTCGCCGGAAATCACGTCAATTAGCAAGTGATTCTGTACCGGTGTCTGTTCAAATTGCACGAGACAGTCGCTCTTGTCGTCAGCAGGACAATAAACTTTTTGTAGATTTGGACTTTCATGGCAAGGTCATACCATTCCAGCTTGATACCGGAGCTCCTGTTTCATTGCTCAATCACGACACGTACAAACAACTGGGCAAATCTCCGTTGCGTTCCGCAAATGTTAAGCTAACCACATATTCAGGACAGAAAATTCCTATGTTAGGACAGTGCAGCCTTCTTGCAACATACAAGGGACAAACAAAACTTGTGTCATTTTACGTTCTTCGTTCTTCTACTGCAGTGAACTTGTTTGGTTTAGATTTATTTCAGTTGTTTAACATGTCTATTGTAAATCAGGTCCTATCAGTGAATCAAACTGTGCCTTCAGACAGTGTTTCTCGTCTGTGTGACGAATTTGCAGACATTTTTGCACCGGGCTTAGGTTGCGCTAAAAACTATGAAGCACATTTGGAACTGAAAGTAAACGCGCAACCGAAATTTTTCAGAGCGCGCAATGTTCCCCACGCATTGCGTGATGAGGTCGCAAGAACATTAAACGATTTAGCATCACAAGGTGGTGAGTGAATATGCGCAATGCCTTTTCCATTTCAGCTCCGCTTCATCGCTTACGCCGTACAGGTGTTCCGTTCGTCTGGACGACGGAATGCGAACGCGCCTTTCACCAGCTGAAATCGGCCTTGCTTTCTAATACTTGCCTCACGCCTTTCGATCCCCAGAAACCCCTTTTGTTGATGGTAGATGCATCGGATTTCGGGATCGGTGCTGTGCTTGCGCACAAAGTTGGCTCCCATGATCGCCCTATTGCCTTTGCGTCCAAATTGCTCTCGTCTGCGCAACGAAATTATTCCCAGATAGAGAAAGAAGCTTTGGCTCTCGTGTTTGGTGTTACTAAGTTCCATGATTTCTTGTATGGTCGTCACTTTACCATTATCACAGACCACAAACCTTTGACATTGCTTTTTCATCCGACCAAGCCTGTACCTCCACGTACAGTGCAGAAATTCATTCGCTGGTCTATTTTCCTCTCGCAGTACCGCTACGATATCTTGTATCGGTCCACTGCTAGGCACGGAAACGCCGATGCGTTGTCCCGTTTGCCTGTTGCTGAGGATAAAGCATTCGATTCTTCCGAACTTACTTGCATGTTCATTGATTCGGAAACCGATGAAGTGGTCGAATCTTTTCCGATTGATTTTCGTCGTGTAGCTACAGCCACAGCTGCTGACCCTGTCCTTGCTACCGTTTTGCGTTTTGTTGCTACGCAATGGCCTTTGTCAAAGTCTCGGATCGAGGATCCGTTGGTTCGCAGATTTTTTGCTCACAGGGAGAGACTTTTTGTTCGACGTGGTGTATTGTTGTTGCGTTCTGATAATGATCAGTCCAGAGTTGTGGTCCCACATTCGTTACAGTCCTCTGTTTTACGGCTTCTTCACCAAGGACATTGGGGTATAGTGCGAACGAAACAACTTGCTCGTCAGCACTGTACTTGGTTCGGAATAGATGCTGCGATTACGAATATGTGTTCTTCTTGCATGGCGTGTGCCGAACAACAATCCGCACCGCCGCGGAAAGTCTTTGCATGGCCAAAAGCCACTTCCCCTTGGCAACGCTTGCACATTGATTTTGCTGGTCCATTCTGGAAAGCTCGATGGTTGGTTCTGGTCGATGCCTTCAGTAATTTTCCTTTTGTTGTCCGGATGTCTTCCATGACGTCCTCCGCCACCATCCAAGTGTTGTCTGCTATCTTTTGCATTGAAGGTCTTCCGCAGACTACTGTTTCCGACAATGGCTCACAATCCATGTCCACAGAATTTCAGTCATTCTGCCAGGCCAATGGTATTCAACATCTGACATCCGCGCCATTTTCGCCTCAGTCAAACGGTGCCGCTGAACGATTGGTCCGGACTTTCAAATCACAGATGTTGAAGTTGAAAGAGTCGCATTCTCGGGAGGACGCGTTGTTGCTCTTTTTGTCTTCGTATCGCTCTCAGCCCCGCGATGGTCGCTCGCGGTCTGAGTTGCTCCACGGTCGTCCTCATCGAACCTTGATGTCTTTGCTGCATCCGCCGCATCAGGTTCCTGTGCAACGGCAGACTTCTGCTTTTGCTCCAGGCGACGTTGTATTTTATCGCAACTATCGAGGTTCACGGCGTTGGCTCGCAGGGCGCATTCTTCGCTGCCTCAATCCGCGCGATGTATTTGGTTTTGGGGGCCTCTGGTGAGGTGCGTCGGCATCTCAATCAGCTGCGCCTCTGTCGTCGCACTGGGGACCCATCTACTGGCTCGCCTCATCCCCAGGTGTTACCGACGATGCCTTCCATTTTGCCCCATGGCTACGCGCCGCCGCAGCCGCCGCCGCCGCCGCCGCCGCCTGTTCTCCCGCCGGCGCCGCCCGCATTCGACGCTTCGCTGCAGCCGCCAAGCGCCTCCCTGGGTCACGCGCCGCCGATCGCTTCCCGTGACCAGCTGTCATCCGCCATGGAACGCTTGCCCGCTCCGGACCACATGACGTCATCGCGCCTCGGATACCCCGACGCAATGGAGGTCGACCCTTTGGCCCCTCCTGTCTCTGTACGGGCGCATACACCGCATGTTGACGTGCACCCTGGACTAGGTTTTCAGGCGTTTCCTAGCTCCGCTCGGACCGAATGGCCGGGTGCGGGTGCCACAGCCTCGCCTGTTGTTAGGCTCCCCACCTCATCGCATACGTCAACATGGGGTCCTCCCCACGGCGGGCGGAAGCCTTATCTCACGACCGTTCGCCGATTTGCGGGGGAGGAATGTGGTGTCACCGCCAGACACCACACTTGCTAGGTGGTAGCTTAAATCGGCCGCGGTCCATTTAGTACATGTCGGACCCATGTGTCGCCACTGTGTGATCGCAGACCTAGCGCCACCACAAGGCAGGTCTCGAGATACGGACGAGCACTCGCCCAGTTGTACGGACGACATAGCTAGCGACAATACGGACGAAGCCTTCCTCTCATTTGCCGAGAGACAGTTAGAATAGCCTTCTGCTAAGTCCATGGCTACGACCTAGCAAGGCGCCAATTGTAACAGTGCATGTATCTTACGAGTCTCATTTGTATAGTCAAGAGAGATGTATCACAAGGAGTGAATAAAGTTAAGTATATTCCAAAGCTACATATTTTCTTGATAGCAGTCATAACGTATCTTGTTCCAGACTTGACGCCAGTCGGCGTGTGTGTACGCGTGCCTTTCTTTCGGCTCCCTTCCCAGTGTGGCGTAGCAAGCTTGTTACGCCACAACAGTTTTGACCTTGTGTTGGCGTCAGAACAAGATTAGCGTTTGCGTCGGGCGTTAACGACGTTGACAAAGAAATTGAGTCCCAGTACTCCGTACAGGAAGCGGCAATCATGGTATTCTGCTATGGTTTAGACAGCGGCTTTAATCTGCAGGCACATATGATGTCCGCCGAACGAAATCCTCAACAATCATCACACTCTGTCTAAGAACTAAACAGCGGGCTATTCTGGTGAGCTGCAGGCGGCGGGTCATTCAGAACAAGGGCTAGAGGGTGCGGTAGAAATATTGCTTTTCCCTGATTACAAAAAATTTGTTGCTAAGGAACTATGCTAGGTACAGCTGGGCGATTTGATGCAGATGATAGCTTAACTCAAAGTTTTTTATGGGTACACTTCCACATGTTCCCCGTTTATTGCCCGCAGTATTTCTAGGCGATACTCAACTTCTCTCCATGCCTTTGCCAACATATCTTCAGTCACTGCTTGTACAGCATCTCGTATTCCCGCAGTAAGAGTTTGCAGATCAGGGCAAGGTGAAATGAACACTTCATCCCCAAAAAGTCAGAAGTGATTGTGTGGGGTGAACGTGGTTACCATGACGCTGGGCCGTCTCTACCGACCTACCTGTCCAATAAGGTTTAATCCAAGAACTGGCGAACAAAAAACCCCCAGAGTGGCGGCGTACTATCGTCTTGAAACACTACCCGTTATTGAAATTTCTGTGAATGAGGCGCAACGTGGAGTTCAAACATGTCCAGGTACTCGTAAACTGAAGCCATAACTTAGGCTTAGTGAAAAAGAGCGGTCCACTAATTGTGTTGTGCATGAAGCTACACCATACGTTCACTTTCAGGCTGTCCCTCATCTGTTGCTCCACGACTTGGGCGTTCTCCGAAACGCACATCCGGACGTTATGCCTGGTTACTTTCCTGGAGATTTGGGAAGTCCCATCATCGGAGAAAAACGTAATTGGCAATTGACCCTGAATATCGAAAATTGACAACATCGACATGAGTGCTAAAAGAAATCCGTTAAACTTAGGTTACACGATAAATCAGTCAAATCTAAGGGCCATAAACTAAATAACTAGGAATTATGATTACGGATAACTTCTATTGGCAGGAACACGTAGAAAATGTTGTGGGGAAGGTTAACCAAATTCTGCATTTTATTGGCAGTACACTTAGAAAATGAAACAAATCTACTAAATAGACTGCCTACACTACACTCGTCCGTCCTGTTTTCGAATACTGCTGTGCGTTGTGGGATCCTTGCCAGATTGGATTGACGGAGTACGTCGAGAAAGTTCAAAGAAGGACAACACGTTTTGAATTATTTCGAAATAAGGGAGAGAGTGTCACAGAGATGCTACAGGATTTGAGGCGGACATCATTAAAATAAAGGCGTTTTCGTTGCGGCGGAATCGTCTCACGAAATTTCAATCACCAACTTTCTCCTTAGAATACGAAAATATTTTGTTGACGCCGACCTACATAGGGAGAAACGGTCACCATAATAAAATAAGGGAAATCAGAGCTCGCATCGATATTCCTTCTATCCGTTCGCTGTGCGAGAGTGGAATAACATAATTATTGTGAAGGTCGTTCAACCAACGCTCTGCCAGGCACTTAGATCTGATTTGCAGGGTATAGATGTAGATGTAGAAGGTAGTCGTTGTCAGCATCAATTGGTTCCAGCACGTTCCAAACAAACTCAGCACGTCAGGGCCAATCAGATTGCTGTGAACAGTGCAAGCAGGCGCGGCTCGTAATTAAAGGCTCTGAGGCGGAGCCGCCCCAAAATATATGTTAAAGTAAATTTCGTAAGAACGTATTACATAATTTAAATTATCAGGATGAATTTCGCATAGTTCCCATTCCAATTAAAATAACGACGGTCAACGTTTTTGGAACTGTTTGTATCGGTAGATGTTTTCTGAACGCTTAGTAGCGTTTAGGCTGCGCCTTGGAACGTCCGTAAGCTGCATGTAGTAGCGGTTTGGGGGCGTGGCTTCTACATAGTACTGCTCTTTATGGGCGACCCGAAGGCTCAGAGTTTGCAGCCTAAGGGTGTCATACCAACCACCACACGTTTTTCACGTTCCACTATCTATGTTATAAAGGAATGTAGAGTGGCCGAAACTTCGCTATCCAATCTCTGTCTCTGCACATCTCTACTACGCTTCGATGCGTCATTAATCGACGTTTAGTATTATTGTTTTGATAATGTTTTACATAGTTCTTTTGTTTCTGCCATTGGCTACTTTATCCACATTTAGAATAAGTTTGCAAATATCCCGCCAGAGTGCACTAGACTGCAGTAACATAACAGTACTGCCATCTAGTGAGAGTTTCAGAAGTGATTAGAGGACAAAGCGCGCGAAATTTGTCCCATTACCCTACTTTCCTTGTTTGCTGATCGACTGCTTTTGTTGAAATCGTGTGATATTAGCAAGTTTCTTTTTCGGAGTGTATTTTGCAAGATTTTAGTGAGTTTTACTTGCACAAGACCTGTGATGTCACCAAAACATCACAGTATCGACATGCGAACTCGTAAACTTCGAGCTTTGGAGGTAAACCACAATAAACGCCTTAAGTTTAGAACTGAAAACACCTAAAATATTAAGCAGCCGCAAAGTTAACATTCATCGCATTAAAGATCTCTCCGAAACGCGTCTTCTCGTATCATTTGCTGCAAAGTGTCAGAAAATGTAATGATGACGTTTAAAAACACTAACGAAAGATTTTAACTCGAAGTTAGCTTCTAATGGTATTTAATACCTGATTATAGAAGATACAGTACGTAAAATTATGGGTAGAGAGTGATATGCGCACCCCCCTCCCCCTGAATTCTTAGTTGTTTATGTGAGACTAATCTGTAGCATGACCCGAGGTCTATGTTGGCTCCGATCGATAAATATCGCAGCCTTCCCCAGTAAAGAAACCACGAGCCGCGCCTGAGTGCAAGATTTGTACTTTATATGCATGGGAATGCAGCCCTTAGTGTTAAATCTTCACCATAAAGCTCTGAGATGTGCCTGTTTTCATGGATACGCGACGTGTCGATTTCCGATGACTGTGTTGAAATGTTGTACCTATGGTGTCAACAGTGTCATTATTCACTCCATGTCAAGGGATACGTGTCACCGACACTGCCAATCTTTTTAAACTTTTCAGAACGTCATTTGATGATCTTCATATGTTGTATGATGTTTTTTGCCTACAAGGCGTACTATCAAACACAATGTGATGAGCTGGCAAGTGTAGCACGCTGCTTGCTCTTAGCTCTGCCACACAACGTGTACAAACCATAGAACAATGGAACACGCAAGGTAATCACAAGCGTGATGGTACAAGCACCGAGGAAGTCCTTTGTCGGATCCAGGAGATAAGAAGAGAACGTGGCTGCGACGTTACGGAAGACGGATGAATGGAAATACAAATATTAGAGATGCAACTTGGATGTGCATCTCTGAATACTGTTTTGCGCGAAGAGGGCTGGTTGATTCATCAGCGGTTGACAAGTGGATGTTGCTGCTGCTGATGAAGATGGTCTTTCATTTATGAATAAATCTCGTACTAGTGCTGTCAGTACATTAAAACTCGAAAGCGGATGAATTTTTTTTATGATTTTAGACGTTAGCCTTCTGACTGGTTCGAGGCAGCCCGGCACGAATCTCTCTCTTGTGCGAGCTCAACATCTCAGGGTAGCTCTTGCATCCCGCATTCTCAATTACTTGCTGGATCTGTTCCAGTCTCTGTCTTCCCTTACAGTTTTCACTCACAACAGCCTCCCTACTACCATGGAAGTTATTTCCTGATGTCTTAACACATCCGCATCATCCTGTCCCTTTTGCTGGTCAGTGTTTTACATATATTCCTTACTTCGTCGCGTCAGTGGACAACCTCCTCATTCCTTACCTTACCGGTCTACCTAATTTTCAACATCCGTATCTAGCAATACATCAAAAGGCTTCGATCCTCTTCTTTTCCAGTTTTCCCACAGTCCATGATACACTACTACACCAGATGTTGCGCTCAGGAATTTCGTCGTCATATTAAGGCCGATGTTTGATGATAGCAGACTTCTTTTGTCCAACAATGCCCTCTTTGCCTGCGCTAATCTGCTTTTTATACCCTCCTTCCCCCAAGCGACAAATTGTGTTATTTTGCAACGTAATCAGCAGCGTAGGCAGTAAAAATATTCCCAGGTAATATAATAGGTAACTGGATTTTGAGGTTAAGAAAGAAAATGTCAAAAACTGTTCCGTGTGTTGGAGTAGTTGCCAAAGAGCGCCAGATTGAACAAGGAGATACGTAGCATACTCACGACGTAGTTTTGCATGAGTATAGTACTCAAACATAACAATTTTGTCAATGTTTCTAGAATGAAATTTTCACTGTACAGCGGAGTGTGCGCTGATATGAAACTTCCTGGCAGATCCCGAGTCTCGGTCCGGCTCACAGTTTTGATCTGCCAGGAAGTTTCAATTTTGTCAGTGGTTTATTTAAACGAGAGGCCAGTTCGCACACCTTAAACCGTAATTACATTGCAGCACAAAGGTCGTGTACTAGCATTTTCGACTAACAGTGACAGTGAACGCTCGTTTTCAGAGATAAGAATGCAGAATTTCGTCACTTACTGCTTATGGGCTGCTATTGCACCCGTATATGCACTAGCTGCCGGCCGTGACGTCACTGGTGACCATGGTACCAACATATGCCGGCAAACGTTAACTCTGCATTCGACGTAATTACTTATCGCAGTTCGGAACCGAAGAACACTTTCGTTTGGATATTTTTAGCTCACATTACTCTTAAATTATAAGAGAACCTGACAGCACACTGTTGGTAGGTGCAACTCTGTTTCTCTGACATCCTGGCTCGGAATTCAGTTGAGATTCATAGTAATCGTTTCGCAGCGGTAGCATGACCCTTTCTTTCTTCAACAGCTGAAGAAAGGATCTGTTGCCAGGTAGAAATGAAGATATCGATCAAGACTGCAGTGAAAATTTGAGGAATATAAACTGGTGTTGGCAGGAAGAGTAATGTTTAAACAAGTTCGAACTAGTGGAATTCCAACGGTACTAGGGTAGTGCAACTGGTCACAGTCGAGCGTCATCGTTTAGAAAGCGGTAAACTGCGGGCCGTGAATGCGACCAGAGCTTAGTGCCATGCTGAAAGCTTTGATATTTCTGCAGAGGTCACTGAAGTGTGAGGACATAACGTCCGGTAGCGTTAATTAGAAACCACTACAGCAGCTGTAAAAATCCAACAGCTAAGGTAATCGTTCACAGCGTATTCCAGATGAAGAGAAAACATCGAAAAATTGTAATACGAGGGCTATTCGGAAACTAAGGTCCGATCGAGCACGAAATTGAAACCACAGTGAAAATCCGATGAAGCTTTGCACAGATGTGTTGGGGAGTGTCTCTAACATGACGGTCGATCGCGTCACGTCGCTCTTTTCAGTTCTGAGCGGACAGTGAGCACGTAAGGATGTAAGGATGCCTGGAAAATAAAATCTCCGGCCAAGTATGAGACCTGGTGAGAGATTACGCCTGATTTCATGCAACCCACATGACATATCTGTCATGCTGTTCCTTCCTCATGATAATTCTCGTCTGCACAATGCAGGGCCACTGAAGGGGCTTTTGGAGCGTTTTCGATGGGAAGTGTTTGATTACCCACCATACAGCCTGGACTTGGCTCCCCATGAGTTTTATCTCTCTCACATGGACTACTGCATATGAAGACAATATTTTGTCATAGACAACGAGATGACTACAAGCATGGAGAATTGGCAGAAAAGACAGGTGGCTGCCTTCCATAACGAGGATATTGGAAAGATGTCTATATCAGAGGGGTCACTATGTAGAGAAGTAACTGGACGGTGTAGCTAAAGGTCGCAAATAAAACAATTTCTTTATTTTCACAGTAGTTTTCATTTCCCAATCGATCAGACCTTACTTTCCGAATAGTCTTCGTAGTTTCGATGAATGGCGAATCCGGAATAGAAATGTAAAAGTAGAGGACCAAGCTAAGCAGGGATCTGCAGGAGAAACTCTTAAATATCAGAAAATGCAAGCAACTTTTGCGATTCCTATACTCAGAAAGCAGCTGACTTCGAAGTGGCAAGGCGACTGGTCACGAACATCTAAAAATCAAAGGCAGCCATTCCGCGTTAATTCATGCAATAATTTCAGCGCTAACGCGGTTTCATAACATAAAAACATTGTGGACTTCCGGAACAAGTCAGTCACTGGAACTTCAAGAAACAACTTCATCGGATCAACCTCGGTAGCCCCTTCTGTATGCGGCGAGTAAGATGACCCAAACATTACGTTTTGCAGCATATAAAAATAATTGCTAGTAATCTTGGAGAACTGAGCCTTTCAGATTCCAACTAGCCTACGAACTTCATTATCTTCTAACGATGCAGCAAGTTATAGACTGTGTTATCAGTTTGTAATTTACCCAAAAGTTTCAGTGTAGAACACTAATAAAACTTGATATGATATCCGCATTTTTAACATCTTTGAAGGAACAAGTATAATACTTTCCTGTAATATACACTACTGACCACTGAAATTGCTACTCCACGAAGATGACGTGCTACAGACGCGAAATTTAACCGACAGGAAGAAGATGCTGTGATATGCAAATGATTAGCTTTTCAGAGGATTCACACAAGGTTCGCGCCGGTGGCAACACCTACAACGTGCTGACATGAGGAAAGTTTCCAACCGATTTCTCATACACAATCAGAAGCTGACCGGCGTTGCCTGGTGAAATGTTGTTGTGATGCCTCGTGTAAGGAGGAGAAATGCGTACCATCACGTTTCCGACTTTGATAAAGGTCGGATTGTAGCCTATCGCGATTGCGGTTTATCGTATCACGACATTGCTGCTCACGTTGGTCGAGATCCAATGACTGTTAGCAGAATATGGAATCGATGGGTTCAGGAGGGTAATACGGAACACCGTGTGTATCCCAACGGCCTCGTATCACTAGCAGTCGAGATGACAGGCATCTTATCCGCATGGCTGTAACGGATCGTGCAGCCACATCTCGATCTCTGAGTCAACAGACGGGGACCATCTGCACGAACAGTTAGACGACGTTTGCTGCAGCATGGACTATCAGCTCGGAGACCATGACTGCGGTTACCCTTGACGCTGCATCACAGACAGGAGCATCTGCGATGGTGTACTCGACGACGAACCTGGGTGCACGAATGGCAATACGTCATTTTTTCGGATGAATCCAGGTTCTGTTTACAGCGTCATGATGGTCGCATCCGTGTTTGGCGACATCGCGGTGAACGCACATTGGAAGCGTGTATTCGTTATCGCCATACTGGCGTATCACCCGGCGTGATGGTGTGGGGTGCCATTGGTTACACGTCTCGGTCACTTCTTGTTCGCATTGACGGCACTTTGAACAGTAGACGTTACATTTCAGATGTGTTACGACACGTGGCTCTACCCTTCATTCGATCCCTGCGAAACCGTACATGTCAGAAGGATAATGCACGACCGCATGCTGCAGGTCCTGTACGGGCCTTTCTGGATACAGAAAGTGTTCGAATACTGCCCTGGCCAGCACATTCTCCAGATCTCTCACCAATTGAAAACGTCTGTTCAATGGTGACAAAGCAACTGGCTCGTCACAATACGCCAGTCACTACTCTTGATGAACTGTAGTATCGTGTTGAAGCTACGTGGGCAGCTGTACCTGTACAGGCCATCCAAGCTCTGTTTGACTCAATGCAAAGGCGTATCAAGGCCGTTATTACGGCCAGAGGTGGTTGTTCTCGGTAGTGATTTCTCAGGGTCTATGCACCCAAATTTCGTGAAAATGTAATCACATGTCAGTTCTGGTATAATATATTTGTCCAATGAATACCCGTTGATCATCTGCATTTCTTCTTGGTGTAGCAATTTTAATGGCTAGTAGTATAGCTGGAGGGGGAAAAAATTGTAGCTGAGATTTTCTGTCTGAAGAGTGGACTGATGCAGCTATCCGAACTAATTTACTCTGTGCAAGCCTCTTCAATTCTTCATAATGACTAAAGTGCTTGCTATAGTCAATTTTTGGTCTTCATTCCAAATTTATCCCCCCCCCCCCCCACTTCCCTCCGTTATCAAACTGACAATTCCTTAAAGCCTTTGGATGTGTCCAAGAAACCGATCCCTTCTGTTAGTCAAGTTGTGACATAAGTATTGTCACTCTCCAATTCTATCCTCTGCTTCTCTATTATGAGAGGCGTTCAGTAAGTAATGCAACACTTTTCTTCTCGGCCAGTTTCACTTGCAAAAATGCGGAACTCGTTATGGGACATCGTGGAATATTCTCTCTTCAGCCCATATAGTGTCATGACGTTTCCATAGATGGCGGCGTCTGTAATGGAAGCGCTTTCCAAGCCGAGAGCTGTCACTGAGTTTCGTCCGGGGGAAACCAGTGGATCGTAGATCTTTGTTGGCGCTTGCAGAATGTCTACGGAGACCTGGCAATGAACAAGAGCACGGTGAGTTGATGGACGAGGCGTCCGTCATCATCGCAACAAGATCGCGCCAACCTGTTCGATCTCCCGCGTGCTGCCCGCTGCACACAGTTGTGACTCCTGGGAACGTGTGGACACTCTCATTTGAGGTGATCGACGAATCACAATCAGACACCTCGCTCCTCAGCTGGACGTGTCTGTTGATAGCGCGGAGACACTCGGCCGCCACTTGGGCTACTCGAAAGTGTGTGCCCCCCTAACGGAAGACCACAAAGAGCAGCAAAGGACCTTGTGTGCGGAACTGCTTGCGTGTTACGAAGCTGATTGTGACAATGTTTTGTCGAACATGGTCGAAGGCGATGATACATGGGTTCATGACTTCGAACCGTACACAGAATGACAGTCCATGGAGGGGCACCAAATCAAGTGTCCTTGGGAGTGAAAGTTCAGAGCAGCACCCCAGCTGTAAAGTCATGGGGACGGTCTTCAGGGGTTCTGAAGGGGTTGTTCTGTTTGATGTCCTCCCTCATGGTGATAAGATCAACTCGGAGTCGTATTGCACTACCCTAAAAAAAATGGCTCTGAGCACTATGGGACTTAACTTCTGAGTTCATCAGTCCCCTAGAACTTAGAACTACTTAAACCTAACTAACCCAAAGACATCACACATATACATGCCCGAGGCAGGATTCGAACCTGCGACCGTAGCGGTCGCGCGGTTCCAGACTGTAGCGCCTAGAACTGCTCGGCCACTCCGGCCGGCCGCGCTACCTTCAGCAAACAACTTCAGTGTGTTCGTATCTTGTTTGAACTCGCGGGAATTGCACCCTCCGACATCCGACTTCTGAAGCTCACTCCCTATATGGCTATCAACCAACAAACCCACGACTAAAATCCGATTAAGAGCTTCCTCAGATCAACCGAGGCTCTAGCTGGGGCACCACAGCAATGCCGAATTGAAGTATGGCGTCCAAGGCTAACCAGTACTGTGGGATGGATTACACCAAGCGAAAGACTACCACCCGGCTACACAGAGAATTGGAGTACATGGAGATCCCTCAACAGACTACTCTCGGGTGTCACGAAATGTAAGAACAATTTGACTAAATGGGGTTTCCAGAGGAGCCGCCACTCTGTGAGTGTGGAGCAACGCAGACGACCTTCCACCTGCTCCAGTGTACCCAATGTCGGGCAACATGCGCAACAGACGGCCTGCTACATGCAACGCCAAATGCAGTAGAGGTCACTGAGTTCTGGGCGGCAAAAGTGTAAATAATTGTCTTGTAAATATATATATACACGACATGTAAATAATGTACATTATTTTGTACATTGTAAATGCTTCTGACACAAATAAATAGTGTGCTCGTCGTCACAAAAATACATACGAATTTCTTCTTCTGAATAGTAGTGCAGGGTGTCACACAAATCTGCACACCCAAGAGGAGGTCCCAAAACTTCATTAGACTCTTTTTTCCCAATCCACCGCACTTTGCCACAGTTCGCCGGCTCCCCCCGTCGGCAGCTTGAGTCCTCTCTCTGGCATGGGTGTGTGTGTTGTCCTTAGCGTAAATTTGACTAAGTAGTGTGTAAGCCTAAGGACCGATGACCTTAGCAGTTTGGTCCCATAGGAGCTTAGCACCACCTCATCCAGTGTACAGCACGAATCTCGTACCTTCCTACTTCCGTCTGTCTGGCCCAATGAAATTTGCGCTTTGCGTGATGCGGTACATGGCTGATGGGGAGGTTACTGACGCAGCAAGACGTTGGCTCCGATATCGACCAGTAGAGTGGTACCAATGCAGGCATACAGCCCCTCCCAGTAAGGAGGCGTAAGGCTGTCGAATTGTTCGGAGGTTATGTTGAAAAATAGTGTATTGGAATCCTGACTAAAGCCATCCTGCTTCCCGAAAAAAAAAAGCCAACCTGCTTCCAGGGTGGCTTGCGATGAAGTACAACAAAACGGGGCATAGAATATCGTCGACGTACCGATGTGCTGTAAACGGGTCCTGTTACGAAAAGAAATGTCGCCCCAGATCATCATTCCTTGTTCTCGAAGAGTACGGCAAGCGAAAGTCAGGTTGGTATCCCACTGCACCGCTTTCTGAGGCATCTCCAGGCATATCTTCGGCGTAGAATCTCATTAACTGGAGTAGAGCTGCATCCCGTGATGAGTCCAACTTCGAACTGATCCCCAGTGACCAGCGAAAACGTGACTGGATGTAACCTCCCCTTCCTAATCGACCTATTGGACAGCCACATGAAGGACGGTGATCGCGTATGCCCAATTAAATTTTACAGTGAGTAAGGCTGTCGTTACCAAAGGAAAATAATACCGATTAGTAGGATGAAACTGTACAACAGAACCCTCTGAGCGAAGAATCGATTCTACACCTAAAAAAAATGGCTCTGAGCACTATGGGACTTAACTTCTGAGGTCATCAGTCCCCTAGAACTTAGAACTACTTAAACCTAACTAACCTAAGGACAGCACACACATCCATGCCCGAGGCAGGATTCGAACCTGCGACCGTAGCGGTCGCGCGGTTCCAGACTGTAGCGTCTAGAACCGCTCGGCCACTTCGGCCGGCCTCTACACCTCATCTTTTTCTTTTGGCTCATCAGTCTTCTCACTGACTGCGTGGGAGTCCGCCACGAATTCTTCTCCTGTGCCAACCTCTTCATTTCAGAGTAGCACTTGCAACCAACGTCTTCAATTATTTGCTGGATATATCCCAATCTCTGTCTTCCTCTACGGTTTTTGCCCTCTACAGCTCCCTCTAATATCATGGAAGTCATTCCCTGATGTCTTAACAGATTTCCTATCATCCTGTCCTTTCTCCTAGTCAGCGTTTTCCACAAATTCCTTTTCTCCCCGATTCTGCGCAGAACATCCTCATTCCTTACCTTATCAATCCACCTAATTTGCAGCAGTCGTCTGTAGCACCACGTCTCAAATGCTCCGATTCTCTTCTGTTCCGGTTTTCCCACAGTCCATGTTTCACGACCATACAATGCTGTTCTCCAAACGTACATTCTCAGACATTTTTCTTCCTCAAATGAAGGCCTATGTTTAATACTACTAGACTTCTCTTAGCCAGGAATGCCATTTTTGCCAGTTATAGTCTGCTTCTGACGTCCTCCTTGCTCCGTCCGTCATTGGTTATTTTGTTGTCTGGGTAAAAGAATTTCTTAACTTCATCAACTTTGTGACCATCAATCCCGATTTTAATTTTCTCGCTGTTCTCCTTTCTGCCATTTCTCATTACTTTCGTCTTCCTTCGATTTACTCTCAGTCCCTTCTCTGTACTCATTAGATAGTTCATTCCATTGAGCATATCACGTAATTCTTCCTCACTTTCACTCAGGATAGCAATGTCATCAGCGAATCGTGTCATTGATATCCTTTCACCCTGAACTTTAATTCCATTCCTGAAACTTCCTTTTATTTCCATCGTTGCTTATTTGATGTACAGATCGAACAGTACGGGTGAAAGACTACCCCCCTGTCTTACACCCTTTTTAATTGGAGGGCTTACCTCTTGGTAGACCACTCTTATTATTCCCAATTGACTCTTGTACATATTGTGTATTACCCGTCCCTCCCTACAGCTTACCCCTATTTTTCTCAGAATTTCGAAAATCTTGCACCATTTCACATTGTCCAACGCTTTTTCCAGTTGGACAAATCGTATGAACGTGTCTTGATATTTCTTTAATCTTGCTTCCATTATCAACCGCAACGTCAGAATTGCCTCTCATGTGCCTTTACCTTTCCTAAGGCCAAACTGATCGTTATCTAGCACATCCTCAATTTTCTTTTCCATTATTCTGTATATTATGCATGTTAGTAACTTGGTTGCATGAGCTATTAAGCTGACTGTTTGATAATTCTCGCACTTGTCAGCTTTTGCACTCTTCGGAATTGTGTGGACGATACTTTTCCGAAATTTAGATGGTTTATTGCCAGTCTCATACATTCTAAACACCAACGTGAAGAGTCATTTTAGTTTAGAAAGTCTGATGGAATGTTATCTACCTCTTCTACCCTATTTGATCTTAATTTCTGCAATACCTCTTCTAAATCTACTCCGGTTTCTTCTTCTATCACGTCAAACAAATCTTACCCCTCATACAGGCCTTCAATGTACTCTTTCCACACATCCGCCCTCTCCTCTGCATTTAACAGTGGAGTTCCTATTGCACTCTTCATTCCACCACCCTTGCTTTTAATGTCACCGAAAGTTGTTTTGACTTTTCTATAATCTGAGACAGTCATTCATATAATTATCTCCTTTTCGATTTCTTCATATTTTTCATGCAGCCATTTCGTCTTAGCTTCTTTGCACTTCCGATTAATTTCATTCCTCAGCGACTTATATTTCTGTATTCCTGAATTTCCTTGAACATTTTTGCATACATGATTTTTGTATCAAATGAGAGGAGTGTTGCCGTGTCTGTGATTTTTATATATATTTTTTGTTGTATTAGCTATGTAGTGTTTTTGATGGTTCTGTCTTGTACTTTGAAATTTTCAGAGAATAATTTTAAGATGTATCCTGCAAGCTTTTAGGTGGAGGATTTTCTGAAATCCAGTATTGGCCTCACATGAGGATTCGATTTGTGGATTTTTGGGTGGCTTCGGAGGATAGGTGCAGTGAGATTGATCTGTGTCAACTTCTTTTCTCTGTGTTATCCAGTACGATATCTATATTTTTCAGAGTGTTTTTTACTGTTGTCTGAAATCTGTTTGTTGGGTCTGATTTTAATTTTGTAATTTATTTTGTGAGATGAATTCTTGTGTTTTGTCAATGTATTGTTCTTTGTCTATCGGTACTACTGTGATTCCCTTGTCTGCTTTTGAAATAATATTTTCGTTTCGATATTTTCTCCTAAGTTTTCTGAGTATCGCAAATTCTGTCTTTTTATTGTTTTTGTGTTGTTGTGTCTTTATACTGGTTATTATATTATGGATTTCTCGTTTTTAATAGTTCTCTAGTTAGTCCAATGTTGACACTGCTGTTTTCATTCATATCTTCCCTTGTCAAAACACTTTCTGTCTGTGTAGTTAGATTTTCTATGTAATCTTCTAAATCCGAATTTACGTTGTATTTTAATCCTTTCTCCAACAGCTGTCTTTCTTTACTATTTAACTGTGCGTCTGTGAGGTTCACTACTCTTGGGTAGAATTTGTGTGTTTTTCTTGGTGCTGTGTAAAGGTAATGCGTTGTGACTGTAGTTTTTGAGTTGCTTGATGTTGCTTGATGTTTCTTCTACGAACTGTTTCCAATCTTTGTACAGCAATATTTGTGTACTTTTTGACCTTGTCATATGATTAATTATGTGTCCAAGTTGTATATGTGTCTTACATAACCGATAATTTAGCTCTTGTTTTTTAGAGTATAGGGATTTGATTTCGTATTTTAACCTCATTTTCTGAGCAACATGCATTGCTTTTTGGGCTCTGGGTGAACAGTTTTTATTCTTTATATTGATATATTTAGGTACAAGTTCCTTACATTTGCATATGTTGTTGAATTTTACGTGTTGTATGGTTTTGGGTTGGGTTGGGTTGTTTGGGGGAAGAGACCAAACAGCGAGGTCATCGGTCTCAGCGGATTAGGGAGGACAGGAAAGGAAGTCGGCCGTGCCCTTTCGAAGGGACCATCCCGGCATTTGCCTAGGAAATCACGGAAAACCCAAATCAGGATGGCCGGACGCGGGATTGAACCGTCGTCCTCCAGAATGCGAGTCCAGTGTGCTAACCACTGCGCAGCCTCTCTCGGTTGTATGGTTTTATGGACGTTCAGATGAAATCTTCTGAATATCTCGTATAGAACTCATGGAAATGCCTGGCTTGGCGTGAATAAAAAGTTTGTTTGTGTGGGCATACTCCACAGAAATACTTTCTTTGGTAAATAAAACCGCCTTTTCTTGCTGCAACTTTATTTTTCCCGGACGCGTTCCGCCTTTTTCTTGCTGTAAGGCATCGTTAGTGGGATCTACAGCGATGCAGTTTTGTTATTATTAGATTATCAAACGGTTAAAATCGTGATTTTTTATGTAAATAAGTAATTACTTGTGGTTTGCTGTGATCTGCGTTCTCTCTCATCTGCGTTGTCTGGAGGTTGCACTACTTCTTTACTACCGACACATAAGCACTATTTTGTATTCCGAACTTTTTGACACTGTTTACCATGTATCTCCTCCTTTTTGTGGTGTACTACTATCATTTTGCTACTCGATATAGGTATTTCTTCGGACACCGTGCATTTAACAAAGTAAGTATTGTAACTTCATTACGTGTTTCCTCCACTTTGGCTTGTTTACCTACAAGTGGCCCACCTAATAGTTGAAGAGTGTGTATATGTTTTTTGTATATATATATATATATATATGTATATATATATATGTATGTCTGTGTGTGTGTGTGTGTGTGTTGGGGAGAGGGGGATGGTGGTTTGAGTTGTAATGTGTTGAGTATGACTGTACTAGCTGTTACGAGTGGTTGAAAGTTTTGGTGACAGCTGACTTGACTTTTCGTTTCCATATTCTGTGGAGGGTTTCATGGATAAGTGAGGGTAAAGATGTTGAGTATTATTATTATTATTATTATTATTATTTTTATTACAATAGGTAGTATTATTATATTAATCCTCTTTGAGAGCATTCTTCTATTACTTTATTTATTAGTCTAAACAATAAATTACTTGGCATGTGTACTTGATCATTCAACAGGGATTTCCTTTCTGCTTTGGTTTTCTGTGTGGAGTAATTTTCTTGCAGGGTTAGGAGATGTTTTTTATTGTTGCTTCTAATTATTTTCATGTCTTCTACTCTAATGGTTGGTTTGTGGTCATGTTCTCTTAGGTGTTCTGCAAATGTGGAATGCTTTCTCCCATATTTCCAGTCTCTCATGTGTTCTTTGTATCTGACATCAAGTGTTCTGCTTGTAGACAAAAGTAAAAAACACTCTGAAAAATATAGATATTGTACTGGATAACACAGAGAAAAGAAATTTGTCACGGTTTGATCCCATTGCACCAGACCAAGGAGGCACAAACCAAATCTTCCTGTGAGACCAATACTGGATTTCAGAAAATCTCCCACTTACAAGCTTGCAGAATACAAGTTAAAATTAATGTCTGAAAATTTCAAAGTACAAGTAGACAGAACCATTAAAAATATTACATAACTAACACAATAAATAGAAGGCATAAAAAGCCCCGACACAGCAACACTCCTGTTATTTGATATAAAAAGCATGTATTTCAACATACCAGTACCAGAAACAATAGGATTCGTAGATAAGAACGTGGTAAGAACGTGAAAACTTATATTCAATTCCCAGATGAGCAGATTAAAGAAATAAGCACATTAATAAAGCCCATAACAGAAAAAATACTTCCAATCAATAATGAATTTTATTTACAAGAAGATGGGTTACCAATGGGGTCCCCAGTTTCAGGAGCCTTACCAAATATTTTTGTAAACCACATTGAACAGATCATTTTCACAAAAATAACGGCAAAATAATAAATATATTATATATGTTGTTGTTGTTGTTGTGGTCTTCAGTCCTGAGACTGGTTTGATGCAGCTCTCCATGCTACTCTTTCCTGTGCAAGCTTTTTCATCTCCCAGTACCTACTGCAACCTACATCCTTCTGAATCTGCTTCGTGTATTCATCTCTTGGTCTCCCTCTACGATTTTTACCCTCCACGCTGCCCTCCAATACTAAATTGGTGATCCCTTGATGCCTCAGAACATGTCCTACCAACCGATCCCTTCTTCTGGTCAAGTTGTGCCACAAACTTCTCTTCTCCCCAATCCTATTCAATACTTCCTCATTAGTTACGTGATCTACCCACCTAATCTTCAGCATTCTTCTGTAGCACCACATTTCGAAAGCTTCTATTCTCTTCTTGTCCAAACTATTTATCGTCCATGTTTCACTTCCATACATGGCTACACTCCATACGAATACTTTCAGAAATGACTTCCTGACACTTAAATCAATACTGGATGTTAACAAATTTCTCTTCTTCAGAAACGCTTTCCTTGCCATTGCCAGCCTACATTTTATATCCTCTCTACTTCGACCATCATCAGTTATTTTGCTCCCCAAATAGCAAAACTCCTTTACTACTTTAAGTGCCTCATTTCCTAATCTAATTCCCTCAGCATCACCCGACTTAATTAGACTACATTCCATTATACTTGTTTTGCTTTTGTTGATGTTCATCTTATATCCTCCTTTCAAGACACTATCCATTCCGTTCAACTGCTCTTCCAAGTCCTTTGCTGTCTCTGACAGAATTACAATGTCATCGGTGAACCTCAAAGTTTTTATTTCTTCTCCATGAATTTTAATACCTACTCCGAATTTTTCTTTTGTTTCCTTTACTGCTTGCTCAATATACAGATTGAACAACATCGGGGAGAGGCTACAACCCTGTCTTACTCCCTTCCCAACCACTGCTTCTCTTTCATGTCCCTCGACTCTTATAACTGCCATCTGGTTTCTGTACAAATTGTAAATAGCCTTTCGCTCCCTGTATTTTACCCCTGCCACCTTTAGAATTTGAAAGAGAGTGTTCCAGTCAACATTGTCAAAAGCTTTCTCTAAGTCTACAAATGCTAGAAACGTAGGTTTGCCTTTCCTTAATCTTTCTTCTAAGATAAGTCGTAAGGTCAGTATTGCCTCACGTGTTCCAGTGTTTCTACGGAATCCAAACTGATCTTCCCCGAGGTTGGCCTCTACCAGTTTTTCCATTCGTCTGTAAAGAATTCGTGTCAGTATTTTGCAGCTGTGACTTATTAAGCTGATAGTTCGGTAATTTTCACATCTGTCAACACCTGCTTTCTTTGGGATTGGAATTATTATATTCTTCTTGAAGTCTGAGGGTATTTCGCCTGTTTCATACATCTTGCTCACCAGATGGTAGAGTTTTGTCAGGACTGGCTCTCCCACGGCCGTCAGTAGTTCCAATGGAATATTGTCTACTCTGGGGGCCTTGTTTCGACTCAGGTCTTTCAGTGCTGTGTCAAACTCTTCACGCAGTATCATATCTCCCATTTCATCTTCATCTACATCCTCTTCCATTTCCATAATATTGTCCTCAAGTACATCGCCCTTGTATAGACCCTCTATATACTCCTTCCACCTTTCTGCTTTCCCTTCTTTGCTTAGAACTGGGTTTCCATCTGAGCTCTTGATATTCATACAAGTCGTTCTCTTATCTCCAAAGGTCTCTTTAATTTTCCTGTAGGCGGTATCTGTCTTACCCCTAGTGAGATAGGCCTCTACATCCTTACATTTGTCCTCTAGCCATCCCTGCTTAGCCGTTTTGCACTTCCTGTCGATCTCATTTTTGAGACGTTTGTATTCCTTTTTGCCTGTTTCACTTACTGCATTTTTATATTTTCTCCTTTCATCATTTAAATTCAATATTTCTTCTGTTACCCAAGGATTTCTACTAGCCCTCGTCATTTTACCTACTTGATCGTCTGCTGCCTTCACTACTTCATCCCTCAAAGCTACCCATTCTTCTTCTACTGTATTTATTTCCCCCATTCCTGTCAATTGCTCCCTTATGCTCTCCCTGAATCTCTGTACAACCTCCTTAAATTCCCACCTTTTTGCAGCTTCTTCAGTTTTAATCTACAGGTCATAACCAATAGATTGTGGTCAGAGTCCACATCTGCCCCTGGAAATGTCTTACAATTTAAAACCTGGTTCCTAAATCTCTGTCTTACCATTATATAATCTATCTGATACCTTTTAGTATCTCCAGGGTTCTTCCATGTATGGAACCTTCTTTCATGATTCTTAAACCAAGTGTTAGTTATGATTATGTTGTGCTCTGTGCAAAATTCTACCAGGCGGCTTCCTCTTTCATTTCTGTCCCCCAATCCATATTCACCTACTATGTTTCCTTCTCTCCCTTTTCCTACACTCGAATTCCAGTCACCCATGACTATTAAATTTTCGTCTCCCTTCACAATCTGAACAATTTCTTTTATTTAATCATACATTTCTTCAATTTCTTCGTCATCTGCAGAACTAGTTGGCATATAAACTTGTACTACTGTAGTAGGTGTGGGCTTCGTATCTATCTTGGCCACAATAATGCGTTCACTATGCTGTTTGTAGTAGCTTACCCGCACTCCTATTTTTTTATTCATTTGTAAACCTACTCCTGCATTATCCCTATTTGATTTTGTATTTATAACCCTGTATTCACCTGACCAAAAGTCTTGTTCCTCCTGCCACCGAACTTCACTAATTCCCACTATATCTAACTTTAACCTATCCATTTCCCTTTTTAAGCTTTCTAACTTACCTGCCCGGTTAAGGGATCTGACATTCCACGCTCCGATCCGTAGAACGCCAGTTTTCTTTCTCCTGATAACGACGTCCACCTGAGTAGTCCCCTCCCAGAGATGCGAATGGGAGACTATTTTACCTCCGGAATATTTTATCCAAGAGGACGCCATCATTTAATCATACAGTAAAGCTGTATGCCCTCGGGAAAAATTACGGCTGTAGTTTCCCCTTGCTTTCAGCCGTTCGAAGTACCAAAACAGCAAGGCCGTTTTGGTTAGTGTTACAGGGCCAGATCATTCAATCATCCAGACTGTTGCCCCTGCAACTACTGAAAAGGCTGCTGCCCTTCTTCAGGAACCACACGTTTGTCTGGCCTCTCAACAGATACCCCTCCGTTGTGGTTGCACCTACGGTACGGCTATCTGTATCGCTGAGGCACGCAAGCCTCCCCACCAACGGCAAGGTCCATGGTTCATGGCCTTGCTTAATAGATGAACCACAAACAAAAATTGGAAAACTACATACTGAAATCAACAAGGTGCATATAAACATAAAATTCGCAACTGAAAGTGAACAGAATAACCAAATTAGCTTTCGGGACATAATAGTAAAAAACAAAACAATAAGCATATGTTCAAAATTTACCATAAACCCACAGCAACGGACATTATCATTCCCCAATCCTCAAACCACCCACACTCAGAAAAGCGAGCAGCACTTTGACACATGCTTCATAGACTCAACACAGTGTCGCTCACCAAAGAAAACTACTAAAAAACTGGATATAATAATGCAGATAGCACACAAAAATGGTTACAATAGTAACATAGGCACAAGGATAAAAAAATTAAAAGAAAAATAAAAGCAGAACGCATCCAATAACAGACAATATCACCACAGAACCATACACAAACACGCAGTCCTACAACAACTACACACAATAATCATAAAAAGATAAAAGAAAACTGTTGTGTCGGTAGCTGGGCCGACACCGTGAAGTTGAGATGGCTGAAAATGAACTCTAGACTAAAGCTGTAGCCGATAGGGCACGCAAGGCTAACGCCGACGGGCGTGAAGTCTGGAACATGAGAACTTATAAATGAATAAGAAGAAAAGTATGTAGATGCTTATTACTTATCTTTTTATTAGTCCTTGGAATACATCTCTCTTGAATACTCGTAAGCTATAGGCACTGATACCAATGGCGCCTTGCTAGTTCGTAGCCATTAACTTAGCTGATGGCTATTCTGTCTCTCGGCTAATGAGAGAGAAAGGCTTCGTACATCTGGTCGGTAGCTAGGTTCTCGTACAACTGGGGCGATAGCTAGGTTCTCATACAACTGGGCGGTAGCTAGGTTCTCGTACAACTGGGCGGTAGCTAGGTTCTCGTACAACTGGGGCGAGTGCTCTCTCGTATCACGAGACCTGCCTTGGTGGTGGCGCTAGGTCTGCGATTACACAGTGGCGACACGCGGGTCCGACATGTACTAAATGGACCGCGGCCGATTTAAGCTACCACCTAGCAAGTGTGGTGTCTGGCGGTGACACCACAAAAACACAAGATGGTACACAATGACATACAAACTCACACACAAAATCACCAACATTTTCGAAACACAGGGAATGAACATAGTATGCGCAACAGCAAATTCTATACAAAGGTACACCCCAAAACTGAAAAAAAAACAGAGATATATACCAGAAAGTTGAAATATATGAAGTATAGGGAGAACATTTGATGTCAGATACAGAAAAATCATGAAAGCCTAGAGTAGAAATATGAGACAAACCATTCCACATATGCAGAATATGTAAGAGAAGAATGCTCTCAAAGAGGATTAATATAATAATACGACCCAATGTAATAATACTAATAATACTCAACATCTTTACCCTCACTTATCCATGAACCACTCCACAACATTGAAGCGAAAAGTCGGATCAGCTGTCACCAAAGCTTTCAACCACTCGTTAACAGCTAGTACATTCATATTCAACACACCACAACTCAAACCACCATCCCCCTCTCCCCAACACAAACATACACACAAAAAACATATACACACTCTTCAACACACACACACACACACACGATATAAACATCATGAATAAAAGTTGGTTTTGAACATATACTTCGTCAGGTTGGCCACATGTAGGGAAACAAACCAAGGTAGACGAAACATGTAATTAAGTTACAAAATTTACGTTGTTAAAAGCACGTTGTCCGAAGAAATAGCTATATAGAGTAGCAAAATGATAATAGCACACGACAAAAAGGGAGGAGAAACGTGGTGAACAATTTGAAAAAGTTCCGAATACAAAACTGTGCTTATGTGGCGGTAATAAAGTGGTAGTGCAACCTCCAGACTAGATGAGAGAAAACGCAGATCACAGCAAACCGTAAGTAATAACTTATTTACATAAAAAATCGCGACGTGAACTGTTCCATAATTTAAAAATAACACAACTGTATCGTTGTAGATGTAACAGATGATGCCTCAGTGCAAGAAAAAAATCAAAATGCGCCCAGGAAAAATAAATTAAGTTGCAGCAAGAAAAGGCGGTTTTATTTACAAAACAAGTATTTCTGTACTTGCTGCAGAGGATGGCCACACAAACAAACTTGTTGCTGGTTAAATAAGTGACTGGCTGTAACTACAACTATATGTCGTAAAAATGACTTCGAGTAGCTCACTGTAACGTAATGCAAAATTTGGAGAAAGGCAAGTAATTTACTTTTAATTATTGAAAGATTCAATCGAATTTACTTTATGCGAATGAGCAACTGATTCACTTTTAACGTAAGAACAATGAGATACGTAACAAGACAGCAGAAGTCACTCTCTAAGCTAAAAACAGAATAAATGAAATGGCGCACTGTTGATCTGTGCTGTATGTTATTAGTTTTTCCAGTGAAATTTTACGTTAGTTTATGTGAGAAGTTAATAACGTTAATACTCAAAATTGTAAATTAGTTAAGCCTCTGTTATTCAGTACAAGAATGAACAGTTTCTGAGGCACGAAAATTTAGACTGAAACTGGTCATTAGCAAACAAACAAAACTGGCAGTAAATAGTTCATCAGTTTTCATACTTTTACGACACTCGGTGGTTGCATGGAAAGGAAAGAAACCTTGCTTGCAAATAATATTTGAAGACAGTGACAATACAGGTACAGTACAAGTTTAAACTATTGCGGGTTATTATTCAAAAAAGTTAGTCGACGTTTGTGAGAGTAATGCTACTGGGTAATGCCTGTACACTATTTGCTATACTCTGTCAGTAACAGCCTTATCATGTTGTAGCTGTGAGGACGACGAAGAATGTAACCGACGAGAATGTGTAGCTGTTGCTTCTGCTGATTGAGAACCCCGAGTTGTCTCCAGAGCCACGGATAATTACGGGACAGGCAATAGTTAGAATTAGAGCTTCCTCCGCCTGTCCACTCCTACCGTGCGCGGGTTAACGAATCAGGCGCGCCTACGCTGGCGCGAGCATAGTTGCACACCTTGTCGGCTGGAGCGCCCAACAAACACTTCCGTATTCTTTTTTTTCATCACTCAAGCTGCTGTACTTCGCCTCTGCCCAATCGGAAAGATAAACAACGGCAAAGTTACTCTTTGTTTCAGAAAGATTCAAAGAATTTGTGGGCTCACTGATATGTTTACTTGAAGTCCATAAGAGAGTCACTGGCTCATATGACACTTCAGCGTTGTGTGGTGTGCATTTAACTAGTAAAAAGGTAAGCGATGATACAGTCAAAATGTTAAATATTTTCTTATTTTCTGTGCCTTTTTTTATAATTTACGTTGTAGTATGATGTTAGTGACTTTTCGTAGCCCGGCCCGGGTCGTGTATTTATATTCTGACATTAGTTTGAGAATTTTCTCTTGTAAATAATTTTCGTGAGACGCTTAGATATGGTAGATAAAGGTTTCACAGACGACATTCACAACGTTGTCAATAGAAGCATACAACTGCTTGTAACCATCATGTACACTACTGGCCATTAAAATTGTTACGCCACAAAGATGACGTGCTACAGACGCGAAATTTAACGGACAGGAAGAAAATGTTGTGATATGCAAATGATTATCTTTTCAGAACATTCACACAAGGTTGGCCCCGGTGGCGACACCTACAACGTGCTGACACGAGAAAAGTTTCCAACCGATTTCTCATACACAAACAGCAGTCGACCGGCGTTGCCTGGTGAAACGTTGTTGTGATGCCTCGTGTAAGAAGGAAAAATGCGTACCATCACGTTTCCGACTTTGATAAAGGTCGGATTGTAACCTATCGCGACTGCGGTTTATCGTATCGCGACATTGCTGCTCGCGTTGGTCGAGATCCAATGACTGTTAACAGAATATGGAATCGGTGGGTTCAGGAGGGTAATACGGAACGCCGTGCTGGATCGCAACGGCCTCGTATCACTAGCAGTCGAGATGACAGGCATCTCATCCACATGACTGTAACGGATCGTGCAGGCGAGTCCCGATCTATGAGTCAAGAGATGGGGACGTTTGCAAGACAACTACCATCTGCACGAACAGTTCGACGACGTTTGCTGCAGCATGGACTATCAGCACGGAGACCATGGCTGCGGTTACCCTTGACGCTGCATTACAGACGGGAGCGCCTGCAATGGTGTACTCAACGATTAACCTGGGTGGAAACGTCATTATTTCGGATGAATCCAGGTTCTGTTTACTGCATCATGATGATCGCATCCGTGTTTGGCGTCATCGCGGTGAACGCACATTGGAAGCGTGTATTCGTCATCACCATACTGGCGTATCACCCGGCGTGATGGTATGGGGTGCCATTGGTTACACGTCTCGGTCACCTGTTGTTCGCACTGACAGCACTTTGAACAGTGGACGTTACATTTCAGATGTGTTACGACCCGTGGCTCTACCCTTCATTCGATTCCTGCGAAACCCTACATTTCAGTAGGATAATACACGACCGCATGTTGCAGGTCCTGTTCGGGCCTTCCTGGATACAGAAAATATTTGCCCTGGCCAGTACAAGGATATACACATGGACAATATGGTCTATGGCTGTACAGAGACCCAGAGGCACCTCCATCTGTTTTAAAAGTACTCTTATTTATGGTTCACCAGCCTTCTGACTGTTTTGACACGGCCCACAACAACTTCCCATCCTATCTGAAACCCTTCTTCTCAGAGCACAAATTACACCCAATGCCGTCAGATATTATTTTATGAACACAACAGTCTACTTCATATTTTATGTACTGTTACGGGCGGTTTCGGAAGAAAGAATCCATCTTTAGATTTAAAACTAAAGTACATGAGGTCCCGTTGCTACCTCCAGCGTCTTGGATATTTTCCAGTTTCTTTCCTCCCCCACAATATTATAGCTCGCCTTAGTACCATGGAAGCTACTTCCAAAGGTCTTAGCAGACCGCTTCATATTACTATTCCTTACTGTAGTGTGCGTTTTCTATACATTCATTTTCTCGCCGACTCTGCGGAGAACCTACTAACTAATTAATTTATCCGTTCACTTAATTTACAGCAACCTTACGTAACAACACGTCTCATACGCTTCAGTTCCATTTTAGGCGGAATAATTATTAATAAATTGTAACTATAACTAATAACATTGAATTTTCCATCGGCTTTTATTAGAACATAATAATATGAAACAGGAAACACTACCTAATGAACTGTAAAATTACAATGATGTATGACTTACACATATTATTTACACAGAAGATACAGAAATTATGACGTGTAGAGTGTTTACACACGAAAGTACTACAATTTTTGTTATGCAGAAATAATTACATTGACTATAAAACTAATAAAGTTTTTCACGTGCAGCTACATTTACCAAATCATGAGAAATGAAGTTCAATTTACAATTTAAATTTAATATTTGTGTTTATAACTTTTTCTCGCCTATTAAATTAAGATTTCATTACAATCACTACTTTGAAATTCTAAAATCATTATTAATTTCCCATCAGATCTGAAATGGACCTCCACATTAGAAACTTCCTTCCTTTTATAGTTACTGTAGCTGTTTCTGCGTTATCAAAACTGTAATACGCAAACACTCTACACGTCATGATTTTTGCATTTATTGTGTCTTCTGCGTAAATAATATTCGTGTAAGTTGCACTTCGTTTTATCTGTCTTTTCTATATTCAATTGTCATCTGAAGATGGCCTAAGAAGACACAAGTCGGTTTGTGACCAAATAAATATAATTATCAGTGCATTAGGACTTATTTCCTGTTTAATATTAAATACAATTAAAAATTTCTGCAAACGTCGTTTGAAATAGTAAAGCATAATACTGATTTCTGATTATTAGTAACAAACAGTTTATAGAGAGGAAGGAAATATATTACCGTACATTGGAGGACAGTTGAGCTTCTGAAAAGAAGAAATTACTGGCGTCCCATGAGAATCGGCGCTGGACGGGATAGGGTCTGGCAACATCATTAGTGGAGAGACAACTTCTGGTCTTAGCAGAAACGGACGAGCTCTGTCAAGAGACAGTAGCCATAAAACAGAAGGAAATCAGGACCACAAAAAGAAATAGGCGGCTAAACAGAAGACAGTACAAGCTATGGGATTCGTTTTTCTCTAAGAAAGGGAAGAAATATAGTTCAATAAATAAAGAGCTAAGAAGTTCAGTGAAGTATATATATTTATAATTAGGGAACGGATTTTTATGTGCTAAAATCTTCAAAACATTTTATTTTTTATGTATGAAATATATGAAAATATGCACAAAATGTAAAATTATTTTGTTTCAGTATTACAAAACTGTAAACACTTCACAAATCACTCACTAATAATGATGACGCAGTGGTGGTTTGAAAAAACTCGTTTTCGCAGTGAATCACGAACACTTTCTCCATGTTTTCCATCACAAACCGATGTTGGTTATATCGAAACAATGCACGATACCGGGAGAAGGACATTTTAATATCACATCATGACAGTATTGCGTAATTCATCACAGGAATGTCACTGGCATACACATTTTGAATTTCATCAACGTCTACTCCCCTTCCAAAACCTTTTCAGTTTTACACATAGTGTGAAATCCACCCTTTTTTGCGAACACATTTTTAAATTTCCGTTTAATAGCTCCCAGTTTTGGACATCTGAGTGAATTAATTTTTTATCAATGTCATGCACCTCATTAACCATCTCAGTTAACACTCTGATTGATGTTTCTAGTTTCTCGATAGAATGAAAGAGAAAAACTAATTTGCAGGTATGTGAAAAAGTTCATTTGTAGTGTGCTGTTGTTGAGTAAGTTCTGAAGAATTTCATCTGAAGAAGTGTCATTCTTACTTAGTTCATCAAGCACCACTTTGAAACTTTCAAAATTGTTTGCTTAATACACTGCTGGTTCCAGCCATGTCGCCCAACGAGTAAATTATAGGTGTAGGTGGAAGTGAACGATCTGGATTTTTTGCTCTGAAGAAATCAGTTCTTGTTGGCGCTTTCACATACACTTTTTTGCCATTTGAGATTAATTTGCCCACATCAGGATACAATGTACGTATCTGCTCACATATTGTTTGTAATTCATGTATTATAAAGTTAAATATCTCATGAGTGAGAAACTTACAAAACGCCCTCGGCTGCCTTCAGCGTCCGTGAGTGAGAGTAAAACACCCCATTTGGCCATAACAAGTGTAGAGATTCAATGAATGAGCGAGCCATTATTATATCATTTGATGCTGGTATTTCTTTACATGCTAGTTGAAAACACCAGTTGTAAACTATTTCCTCATTTTCTAGCACACCTATCACAACGTTTACCACTTTCATATCGCTAGACTTTGGCTATTCGTCATGTTCAGCCAATTTTTTTCATTTCTACATTCTGCTCTGTTATTTCTAAGCATGTCTTCGTAGCAGCCAGGCACATACGATTTTCTTAATGTTGGTTCTTCTGTTGTTTCAAAATTTGTGTATTTCGTAGGCAGATCTCTGAGTGCTAAACTTCTCAATTTATATAAATGAATATCACACGAAAGAAAAGTGTTGCATAAATCTGCATAATATTCAGAACTCTTTGAAACTGGGGTCTGCGAAAAGGAAGTTGCTCCACCTAAAATAACTTCTCTAGACGTTGAATGTGACGCGGCCATTCTATGTTTACTATCGGCTAAATGTTTCAATATTTGAAACTACTGGTTTGCATTTACTGTTAATACTCAAAATACAAAATGCAAGCGAATTTTTGTTGAATTTAAAAATAATAGAGAAGAAAAGTGACAAATTATTCGTTTTAGCAAAGTTATTTAAAATATTTATTTTCCAAAAATTCTACAAAATATGGATTCTTATGTGAAATGGAATTTTGTATACAAACGATGTGCGCTGTCTCGAGAATTTCAGTCTCTGTTACAGTTTCTCATTTATAAGAAAAAAAAAATAAAAATAAAAAATACGAAAATAAGAAATACTGATGCATATAAAAATACGTTCTTACGTATGACAGTTTCAGCATGACTCGGGTTTCCGATATCAGTGCATCTGGATAATTCAGCTCTTAAAATGTGCCTGAAATTTTGCTTACAGACGTCCATCGTCTTATTATCTCTTCTGTAAAATTGGGTCTTGAGCTGAGGTTTTTTTGGAACCTGTCCCTTCTTTTTGTCACTTTTTATCATTTCTTTCTTCCCTCGCCGATTCTATCTTTGATATCCTTTCACTATGAATTTTAATCCCGCTCTTGAACCTCTCTTTTATTTCCCACATTACGTCTTCGATGTACAGATTGAATGTTGTTGTTGTTGTTGTGGTCTTCAGTCCCGAGACTGGTTTGATCCGGCTCTCCATGCTACTCAATCCTGTGCAAGCTTCTTCATCGACCAGTAACTACTGCAACCTACATCCTTCTGAATCTGCTTAGTGTATTCATCTCTTGGTCTCCCTCTACGATTTTTACCCTCTACGCTGCCCTCCAATACTAAATTGTTGTTCTCTTGATGCCTCAGAACATGTCCTACCAACCGAGCCCTTCTTCTAGTCAAGCTGTGCCACAAATTTCTCTTCTCCCCAATCCTATTCAATACCTCATCATTAGTTATGTGATCTACCAATCTAATCTTCAGCATTCTTCTGTAGCACCACATTTCAAAAGCTTCTATTCTCTTCTTGTCCAAACTATTTATTGTCCATGTTTCACTTCCATACATGGCTACACTCCATACAAAAACTTACAGAAACGAGTTTCTGACACTTAAATCTATACTCGATGTTAACAAATTTATCTTCTTCAGAAACGATTTCCTTGTAATTGCCAGTCTACATTTTATATCCTCGCTACTTCGACCATCATCAGTTATTTTGCTCCCCAAATAGCAAAACTCCTTTACTACTTGAAGAGTCTCATTTCCTAATCTAATTCCCTCAGCATCACCCGACTTAATTCGACTACATTCCATTATCCTCGTTTTGCTTTTGTTGATGTTCATCTTATATCCTCCTTTCAAGACACTATCCATTCCGTTCAACTGCTCTTCCAAGTCCTTTGCTGTCTCTGACGGAATTACAATGTCATCGGCGAACCTCAAAGCTTTTATTTCTTCTCCATGGATTTTAAACCTACTCCGAATTTTTCTTTTGTTTCCTTCACTGATTGCTCAATATACAGATTGAATAACATGGGGGAGAGGCTACAACCCTGTCTCGCTCCCTTCCCAACCACTGCTTCCCTTTCGTGCCCCTCGACTCTTATAACTGCCATCTGGTTTCTGTACAAATTGTAAATAGCCTTTCGCTACCTGTGTTTTACCCTTTCCACCTTTTGAATTTGAAAGAGAGTATTCCCGTCAACATTGTCAAAACCTTTCTCTAAGTCTACAAATGCTAGAAACGTAAGTTTGCCTTTCCTTAATCTAGCTTCTAAGATGAGTCGTAAGGTTAGTATTGCCTCACGTGTTCCAATATTTCTACGGAATCCAAACTGATCTTCCCCGAGGTCGGCTTCTACAAGTTTTTCCATTCGTCTGTAAAGAATTCGCGTTAGTATTTTGCAGCCGTGACTTATTAAACTGATAGTTCGGTAATTTTCGCATCTGTCAACACCTGCTTTCTTTGGGATTGGGATTATTATATTCTTCTTGATGTCTGAGGATATTTCGCCTGTCTCATATATCTTGCTCACTAGATGGTAGAGTTTCGTCAGGACTGGCTCTCCCAAGGCTGTCAGTAGTTCTAATGGAATGTTGTCTACTCCCGGGGTCTTGTTTCGACTCAGGTCTTTCAGTGCTCTGTCAAACTCTTCACGCAGTATCATATCTCCCATCCTCTTCCATTTCCATAATATTGTCCTCAAGGACATCGGCCTTGTATAGACCCTCTATATACTCTTTCCACCTTTCTGCTTTCCCTTCTTTGCTTAGGACTGGGTTTCCATCTGAGCTCTTGATATTCATACAAGTGGTTCTCTTTTCTCCAAAGGTCTCTTTAATTTTCCTGTAGGCAGTATCTATCTTACCCTTGGTGAGACAAGCCTCTACATCCCTACATTTGTCCTCTAGCCATGCCTGCTTAGCCATTTTGCACTTCTTGTCGATCTCATTTTTGAGACATTTGTATTCCTTTTTACCTGCTTCATTTACTGCATTTTTGTATTTTCTCCTTTCATCAATTAAGTTCTATATTTCTTCAGTTGCCCAAGGATTTCTAGCAGCCCTCATCTTTTTACCTACTTTATCCTCTGCTGCCTTCACTACTTCATCCCTCAAAGCTACCCATTCTTCTTCTACAGTATTTATTTCCCCCATTCCTGTCAATTGTTCCCTTATGCTCTCCTTGAAATTCTGTACAACCTCTGGTTCTTTCAGTTTCTCCATGTTCCATCTCCTTAAATTCCCGCCTTTTGCAGTTTCTTCAGTTTTAATCTACAGTTCATAACCAATACATTGTGGTCAGAGTCCACATCTGCCCTGGAAATGTCTTACAATTTAAAATCTGGTTCTTAAATCTCTGTCTTACCATTATATAATCTGAAACCTGTCAGTATCTCCAGGATTATTCCATGTATACAAACTTCTTTTATGATTCTTGAACCAAGTGTTAGCTATGATTAAGTTATGCTCTGTGCAAAACTCTACCTGGCGGCTTCCTCTTTCATTTCTTAGCCCCAATCCATATTCACCTACTACGTTTCCTTCTCTCCCTTTTCCTACTACCGAATTCCAGTCACCCATGACTATTAAATTTTCGTCTCCCTTCACAATCTGAATAATTTCTTTTATTTCATCATACATTTCTTCAATTTCTTCGTCATCTGCAGAGCTAGTTGGCATATAAACTTGTACTACTGTGGTAGACGTGGGCTTCGTGTCTATCTTGACCACAATAATGCGCTCACTATGCTGTTTGTAGTAGCTTACCCGCACTCCTATATTTTTATTCATTATTAAACCTACTCCTGTATTACCCCTATTTGATTTTGTATTTATAACCCTGTATTCGCCTGGCCGAAAGTCATGTTCTTCCTGCCACCGAACTTCACTAATTCTCACTATATCTAACTTTAACGTATCCATTTCCCTTTTTAAATTTTCTAACCTACCTGCCCGATTAAGGGATCTGACATTCCACGCTCCGATCCATAGAACGCCAGTTTTCTTCCTCCTGATAACGAAGTCCTCCTGAGGAGTCCACTCCCGGAGATCCGAATGGGGGACTATTTTACCTCCGGAATATTTTACCCAAGAGGACGCCATTATCATTTAACCATACAGTAAAGCTGCATGCCGTCGGGAAAAATTACGGCCGTAGTTTCCCCTTGCTTTCAGCCGTTCGCAGTACCAGCACAGCAAGGCCATTTTGGTTAATGTTAGAAGGCCAGATCAATCATCCAGACTGTTGCCCCTGCAACTACTGAAAAGGCTGCTGCCCTTCTTCAGTAACCACACGTTTGTCTGGCCTCTCAACAGATACCCCTCCGTTGTGGTTGCACCTACGGTACGGCTATCTGTATCGCTGAGGCACACAAGAGATTGAATAGTAAACGCGAAAGACTGCATCCGTGTCTTAGACCATTCTAAATTCGAACTCTTCGTTCTTGGCATTCTACTCCTATTTTTCCCTATGGTTCTTGTAAATACTGTATATTGTTCGCCTTTCCCCACAGCTTACCCCTATTTTTCTCAGAATTTCGAACATCTTGTACCATTTGCCAGTGTCGAACGCTTTTTCCAGGTACACAAATCCTGTGAACGTGTCTTGATTTTCCCTTAGTCTTGGTTCAAATGGCTCTGAGAACTATGGGACTTAACATCTATGGTCATCAGTCCCCTAGAACTTAGAACTACTTAAACCTAACTAACCTAAGGACATCACACAACACCCAGTCATCCCGAGGCACCTTAGTCTTGCTTCCATTATCAACCGCATCGTCAGAATTGCCTCTCTGGTATCTTTACTTTTCCTAAAGCCGAGCTGATCATCTAATGCTTCCTGAATTTTCTTTTCCATTCTTCTGTACATTATTCTTGTTAGCAAATTGAATGCATGAGCTATTAAGCCGACTATGCGATAATTCTCGCACTTGTCGGCTCTTACTATCTTCGGAATTGTATGAATGATGTTCTTCCTAAAATCTGATAGTATATCGCCCGTCTCACACGTTCTACTCACGAACGTGAATAGTCGTTTTGTTGCAAGTTACCTCAATTATTTTAGGAATTTTGATGGAACGATATCTTTCCCTTTTGATTTGTTTGTTCCTACGCCTTGTAAAGGTCTTTTAAATTCTTTTTCTAATACTATATTCCCTATTTCTTCTCTGTCGACTTCTGTTTCTTCTTCTAAGACGTCATCAGAAAAATCTTTCCCCTCATAGAAGGCTTCAATGTACTCTTTCCACCTATCCGCTCTCTCTTCCGCCTTTAACAGTGGAGTTTCTTTCATTAAATACAAATTTTTAAAGTTGTGGTATTCTTTTTGAATCACCCTGTATTTTGGGGGACAATTCCTCAATATGCACACTGTAATTCCGTAACAAAAAAATTCGAGTTTTTCCGACCGTCACCCTGTCGTTCCCTTTAAGAGCGCAGTTGCAGACGAAGCGACATTACCGTCATTAAAGGTTATCACAGCGTCACAAACAACCAAACAGAGTTTTCATTGCTACAAGACTCATTCGGGTTTTGCGTTCGATCATGCAGACATGTGGCAAGATGGTCAGGATGAGCCGGCTCTATATATCGGCATAATAGCTTCCATCACTGCAGATGGCAAGCTATTTTTGTGCCTCAATTCTTACTGTGCACCCGCTGCCTGAGCTTTGCACTACTTGCACCATAAATCAGCAGCGGGTGGGCAAATGCAGTGTATAGATGTACACTACTGGCCATCAAAATTGCGACACCACGAAGTTGACGTGCTACAGACGCGAAATTTAACCGACAGGAACAAGATGTTGTGATATGCAAATGATTAGCTTTTCAGAGCATTCACACAAGGTTGGCACCGGTGGCGACACCTACAACCTGCTGACATGAGGAAAGTTTCCAACCGATTTCTCATACACAAACTGCAGTTGGCCGGCGTTTCCTGGTGAAACGTTGTTGTGATGCCTCGTGTAAGGAGAAGAAATGCGTACCATCACGTTTCCGACTTTGATAAAGGTCGGATTGTAGCCTATCGCGATTGCGGTTTATCGTATCGCGACTTTGCTGCACGCGTTGGTTGAGATCCAATGACTGTTAGCAGAATATTGAATCGGTGGGTTCAGGGGGGTAATACGGAACGCCGTGCTGGATCCCAAAGGCCTCGTATCATTAACAGTCGAGATGACAGGCATCTTATCCGCATGGCTGTAACGGATCGTGCAGCCACGTCTCGATCTATGAGTCAACAGATGGGGACGTTTGCAAGACAACAAACATCTGCACGAACAGTTCGACGACGTTTGCAACAGCATGGTCTATCAGCTCGGAGACCATGGCTGCGGTTACCCTTGACGCTGCATCACAGACAGGAGCGCCTGCGATGATGTACTCAACGGCGAACCTGGATGCACGAATGACATAACGTCATTTTTTCGGATGAATCCAGGTTCTGTTTACAGCATCATGATGGTCGCATCCGTGTTTGGCGACATCGCGGTGAACGCACATTGGAAGCGTGTATTCGTCATCGCCATACTGGTGTATCACCCGGCGTTATGGTTGGGGTGCCATTGATTACACGTCTCGGTCACCTCTTGTTCGCATTGACGGCACTTTGAACAGTGGACGTTACCTTTCAGATGTGTTACGACCCGTGGCTCTACCCTTCATTCTATCCCTGCGGAATCCTACATTTCAGCAGGATAATACACGACCGCATGTTGCAGGTCCTGTACGGGCGTTTCTGGATAGAGAAAATGTTCGACTGCTGCCCTGGCCAGCACATTCTCCAGATCTCTCACCAACTGAAAACGTCTGGTCAATGGTGGCCGAGCAATTGGCTCGTCACAATACGCCAGTCACTACTCTTGATGAACAATGGTATCGTGTTGAAGCTGCATGGGCAGCTGTACCTGTACACGCCATCCAAGCTCTGTTTGACTCAATGCCCAGGCGTATCAAGGCCGTTATTACGGCCAGAGGTGGTTGTTCTGGGTACCGATTTCTCAGGATCTATGCACCCAAATTGCGTGAAAATGTAATCACATGTCAGTTTTAGTATAACGTATTTGTACAATGAATACCCGTTTATCATTTGCATTTCTTCTTGGTGTAGCAATTTTAATGGCCAGTAGCGTATCATCAGTGCACAATTCGTGGAAGAATGTAGCCCCCGCTGCTCTTTTACATCCCTTGCAGGCCATCTGTATTGTTTCTTATTGCCATTCGATAATATTGCTGGAGCTTATCAGTGTTTTTGTCTGTAAGTCTTCGTTTGCCATTTAGAGTCTCCACACAATGCACGTCCAATAAAGCCATTTCTGTTAACGTTGTGGCTCCAGCCTCTTAACACGAGCATTGACATGAATTCAAGGAATAAATAGCAGAGAGGCATTGGCTTCTACACTGAGTAGTGCCGGAGATAGAGACGCCTAAGGAACTCAGTGCAGAGTGACTGGATACTTGCACTTAACTTTGAAATTATAAAAACTACACTTCCAATTGGAATTAATCGATAAGTGGTGCATCAAATTATTTAGGATGGATCAAATATTATTAAGGGACAATAATCGGAAAATGTCACTTTTCGACCAATTTCACCATAAGCCCTGCCCTGAAGATCGCAGCTGTGACACGAAAGGACAGCTCGCTGTGCGTTGGCGGGTTACAACCCGTGCGTCCACAGGAGAGTCGTGGTGCGTGCGTCACTGCGCATGCGCGGCGCTGCTCGGCTCCCTCCCCCAGCTGTTGGGCCGCCGCTACACTACGGGCAGTCGACGCCTCTGGCCGCTGACTGCAGGAGCTACGGGTAGCCACCAGCAGCTGCTCCCGCTGACATCGCTGCTGACACGGATATGTCTCGCCTGCTGACCGCGGTGAGTCGCAGCGCCGGTCACGCCTCTTTGCGCTCACTGCTCCAGCCTTCTCTCTTTCATTCTTTCCTTCAAATGTTTGAGCGGATCGAAAGCAAGAGTCTCTACATACCGGGTGATCAAAAAGTCAGTATAAATTTGAAAACTGAATAAATCACGGAATAATGTAGATAGAGAGGTACAAATTGACACACATGCTTGGAATGACATGGGGTTTTATTAGAACAAAAAAAAAAAAAAAAAATTACAAAGATTGAAAAAATGTCCGACAGATGGCACTTCATCTGATCAGAATAGCAATAATTAGCATAACAAAGTAAGACAAAGCAAAGATGTGATGTTCTTTACAGGAAATGCTCAATATGTCCACCATCATTCCTCAACAATAGCTGTAGTCGAGGAATAATGTTGTGAACAGCACTGTAAAGCATGTCCGGAGTTATGGTGAGGCATTGCCGTCGGATGTTGTCTTTCGGCATCCCTAGAGATGTCGGTCGATCACGATACACTTGCGACTTCACGTAACCCCAAAGCCATTAATCGCACGGACTGAGGTCTGGGGACCTGGGAGGCCAAGCATGACGAAAGTGGCGGCTGAGCACACGATCATCACCAAACGACGCGCGCAAGAGATCTTTCGCGCGTCTAGCAATACTTTTTTTGGTTCTAATAAAACTCCATGTCATTCCAAGCATGTGTGTCAATTTTTACGTCTCTATCTACATTATTCCGCGGTTTATTAAATTTTCAAATTTATACTGAGTTTTTTATCACCCGCTATTACAGAATTGGTATGCGTCTCAATTTTCAGAGGCAAACGAAGAGTGCGAAATGGACGAATGGGTTATCAAATTGATCGGGTTGAAGTCTGGTTTTGGCAAAGAAACAAAAGATTAATTTGCTTCAAAATAATTGGAGTAAATATGAAAAAGGTAGTGATTTGAGGAAATGTGAAGTATTTCACAAACAGCTGGTGCAGTCTACGCAAATGAAATGTCAAAAAGTTCATCTCTTCAGCATCTAGCTATTTTGTGCATAAAAAGTTACATTGCTGTCGTATTTTAAATATATTATATTTCCTAATTTCTGAGCAAAACTTGAAAAAAAAATATCGTCAAATGTTTCGTGAAGTGACTTGCCTGAACGTAAGAAATAAAACACGTTAGCCAAACATTGTTTCTTTCTAAAGCTTTTTATGATACAATCGTAACCGGTTTCGGCATTCAAAGGCCCTTTTCAGACGCTAGGAGCAGTATTTGACGAACAAGTGTTCACGCATTGTCAACTCATGTACACTTGTTCACCAAATGTGGTCCATAGCATATGGAGATGGCCTCTGAAGGCCGCAACCGATTATGACTGTATCGTAAGAAAGTGCCTCGAGTCAAAAATATAAAAAATAAAAAAAACCTGACGATAAGTCATCATCGTCTCCGCTAGCTCTCAAATGGCTCTAAGCTCTATGGGACTTAACATCTTAGGTCATCAATCCCCTAGAACTTAGAACTACTTAAACATAACTAACCTAAGGACATCACACACATCCATGCCCGAGGCAGGATTCGAACCTGCGACCGTAGCAGCCGCGCGGTTCCGGACTGAAGCGCCTAGAACCGCTCTGCCACGGCGGCCGATTCTCCGCAAGAGGAATGTCGTTTTTCCCAATATAGTTACATAGTGCCATTTTGTACAGTTCATACACAATACATGTACACAATACGCACTAAAATACTCTTCATAAATTTGTTTGTTATACCTTGAGTTTTTGGAGCTGCAATCCACTCCTCATGATTTCAAGCATGATGCAAAGGCGCGTCAAATGACCACAATCAAGATGCCGTACGCACTTACTCTGTAATGTCTAGTTTCAGTCAAACGAATATTTTCAGTAGGCCTATACAGATGCAGAAATATAATGGTCAACATTATCTTAAACGCTGTAGATGTACGGTTTCGATGAAAGAACGTTCACGAAAGTTATAGTCACAGTAAAGGACCATATGGAAGGTTACTCGGTGCAAAAAATAATTTAAAAAGAAATATAATTTTGTGTATTACGGAAGTTTGTCATGTCTTCAGCGTGTTTGTTCCGCGTAGCAGAGCGACCAGTTGCGAACGATGTCTCAGCAAAAGTGTTCTTACACTGCCCAGAACAGCTTCAAAACTAACCGTAGGATTAGTCGACATCTGTCTACATAAAGATCAGCGATGTTTCTCTGATCTTGTCGCTTCCGTAGTACGAGAAGATATGAGGACGTGATAAAGTAAATGTTTTGTTGCGCAGAATAAAGACTATATCTTTCTTATTTGTTGAAATTTTAAACATTGTTATAGGCTGAAGTCCAGAAACCGTACGTTAACTTAATTACAGAATGTACGTACAGCCACCTTGGCTGCATAAAATTGTTGTCAAATTGACCATGGTTTCGACAGCTCTAAGGTGGTCTTCATCAGAATAAAAATTATGTAGGATTACCTAGAGAATATAATTACATGGCTAAAAATACAATATAATTAATAGGATTACTTTCATATACTGTACAAGCAGTGTACTTACATGTAACTACACCATAGGTGAAAAACATCTGAGCAAAAAAGTTCTTGTCAAAGTGAAATAATCACAAGAATAAAAATTAAACTGTAAAAATATAACATGTTTGTCAATTGGAATAAAATTTTCCATCGAAATACAATGGCAGTCACAAGGTCACTTAGAGCCAAACAACTGCACCAAACTGCCTCTACCTACAGACTAGACTGCTAACAGGCCAAGGCAGCCACGAGTTGGACAGGAAAACAGATTCGTGCCATCTAGCAAGAAGTGATCGAATTACAGGCAAGAGCAAATGAGCCACTGTATAGATAGTTTAACATTACAGGCAATAACAGAAATCAGTGCATGAAAATTACAGAATACCGTAACGATCTTATTTTATAAATGAAATATAGTTCAAATGTACATAGAAATGTAAAACTGGAAAGGAAAACGATGTTTAAGCGTCTACATTGAGGAGAGTATCGCCATTCAGGCCATTTTTAATCAGCGGCTCTGTACATTGAAAAAAGTTTTCTTGCGTAATTGCAACTGTTCGTTCAGAATGAGACCGTCCTTCAGAGATAGGCGTTTAAAAATCTCTAACTCTTCTAAGATGTTAAGCCTAAAGCCTTTTTTTTCTCCGAGTGCAAGATCTAGACGTCTTTTACATCTTTAGGAGTATGCCGTGGGATTAACAAATGGTCAGCGAAAGTTGAATTGTGAACATTGGTGCCTTTTCTTTTTTGGTGAGAAGGCGTTCCTTAGATCTTGTTGCAATAGCTTGGTCAGTTTGGCCTATGTAATAGGCAGGACAATTGCCGCAAATAATTTTATAGACACGAGACTTATGCAGAGGGGAAAGCGTAGGTTTCAAGTTATGTATGATAATTCTTTTTAATGAATTATTAGTGGAGAAGGCTACTCTACAGTTACATCTCTTTCGAAGTGAACGCTGTATTCTGTAAGAAATTGGACCCAGAAATGGTATGGAGAAAATATTTTTCTTTTCATTAGGTTCGTTATTAGAAAGGCCTAAGGTAGTGACTCTCTTATTGGTTTTCCTACTAAAAATAGTATCTACTATAGAAGGATCACAGCCATTATTGGCATCCACAGTTTTAACCAGATTTATTTCAGATTTGAGATTTTCAGAAGAAAGGGGTGTGGAGGTGGCTCTATGAATAGCTGAATGAAAAAAGGCCATCTTATGAGAATGCGGGTGTACTGAGGTGAATGGATTAATTGGTCAGCACTGATTTCTTTGCGGAAGATATTGAAGCTAACTTTGTCATCTACTATCGTAAGAGTGAGATCTAGAAAATTCAATTGCCGGAACTCATTTTCGCTTTCACAGGTGAAAGAAATATTTTCATGAAACTCGTTGAACATTTTAAAAAGTTTATCAATACTTTTATTAGGCTTTTTGTATATGGTCAAAATGTCATCGACGTATCTAGCGTATGAAAGAATGCTTACAGTTGATGCTGAAAAAATACTGAAAAATTTTACTTCTAAAAAATTAATGAAGACATCTGCAGGGATTCCTGCTAAGGCGTTCCCCATTGCAAGGCCATCTAATTGCTGATATAGTTTTCCATTAAATTCAAAATAATTGTATTTTACTACAAGACGAAGTAAGTTCATGAAGTCTGTGATTTGTTCATCAGGTAAATCTTTTTTGATAGAACGTAAATTATTTTCTACTATGTCTAAGGCTTTAAGTACCGGCACATTTGTGTAAAGATTTTTAATGTCAAAGGGAATTAATTTCATATCTCTTTTACAGTGAACGTCTTTAATTTTATTAACTAGGTCTTGACTGTTGGAAACAGAATAATTGCTATGGAAAACCAACGATTTTTCCGATATATCTTCCAAGAATTTGGCTAAGCTGTGATAAGCACAGTTCATACTATTGGAAATTGGGCGGATCGGGTGGTGTTTTTTATGGATTTTAAACTGGGTTCGTAACTTAGGCGGCTGCGGATTCATGTTGATTAACTACTTTTTATGGAAAGGTTTAAGAAGATCTTTGGCATCGTTAATAGCAGTTCTGACTTCTTTCTGCAAAATTGGCGTGGGGTCCTCATGAGCATGTCCTGCCTATAGCTCATTAGACATGAAAAGAAAGTAAGCAAAATGCAATGTCTTCTGCCTGTAAAATCAGTGATAGTGTATTCTATGACAGAGTTTTAAATAATACTGACATTAACTCTACAAAAGCGGAGATGTCGCTACTAGAGAAAAGTTTATGTATAATGTCATGCCTCAGGTATCCAGACAAAATGCACTTGAAAAGTTTGTTGATTTAAAATCAGGCCTAGACAGCGTAAAAATGGACAGTTTCCATCAGACTAGAGTAGCACATGAAGTTTGTAATATTGTGAGCAGAAACCTAACCAATTCTCGTAGTATTGTTAATTCTGATAAAAACTAATTAAAACCATAAATACCAAGCTTGTAGGAAAAGACGCTTTGGTAACGAATGCTGATAAGGGTAATACCATTGTCATTGCTAGTAAACAAGAATATGTTGCAGAAACTCTACAGTTCATTCAGGAGCTACATGAGGACCCCAACTAAGTGAAAGGCAGTTTGTTTCTTGCCATTCGCGCTTCTTTTATTTGTAAAGCATCTTCAGTGGCCTGTAGTTCACGTTTCTTTTTATACATGGAATAAATGTAGTACTTAGAATAGGATACATTTTGACATACTTTTCTTTTGTTTTTCACATCAGAATTAACTTTTATAGCACAAATTTTATAAAGTGGAATTATCGTTCAGTGTTACGATTTCCGGTGCTGTTAGCCGATATGTGCGGTCCCGGAGACATGTTCACTAGTCCTCATGCTCCAGTAGGGTTGAAACACAAGCATCAGTGCGCATCACAGTTGCAGGCAGTCGACACGGGTCCGGACAAGGTGAGCAGGGCTTTACTCGTAAAGCTGTTTTATTAAAACAACAGTAGTGCTGGAGCCATTCGCGAGTATCGACGCATTAAAGAATAAAGAGAGATCCTCTTTCCACACAGGGGTTGAAGAACATGTTTCGAATGTTGGAATTAGCTGGCTATTTGTGAACTGATTCTGGGAGAGGCCAACGGCCAATAGCACCACAAATTATGGAAGAAGTTACTGTTACCATGGTTGAGAATGCTGAGCGCAACGTGCGATATTGAAGCACTGCACGAGCTGTGTCACGACAGCTGAATATTCCATGGTCCACCGTTCGAAAATGCTGCTACAGATTGTGAAATGGTGTCTCTAGTGCGGTTCCAGGCGCATGTGCATGCAGATGGTCGTCACACTGAAGCAAAGTTTGCAACCTGGAACGTAAATATGGCACGCAATTAACAAGTGTGACCCTCTCATATGAAAATGAACATGTGTTTCTTTCAGTTGTTAACTCGTTATTTCTCTTTCGCGTGTCCTAACAAATATTTCCACAAAGTTTCGTTGTCGTACGACCACTCATTTTTCGTGCTGGTCCTCTCAAGTAGCGAAAGTTTAATTGTAACCACACTATACACGAGCGTCCTTGCTTGGCCTCTCAGGAGACCGTACCTCAACACTACTGACAAGGGAACATCCCCATCGCACCCCCTTCAGATTTAGTTATAAGTTGGCACAGTGGATAGGCCTTGAAAAACTGAACACAGATCAATCGAGAAAACAGGAAGAAGTTGTGTGGATCTACGAAAAAAATAAGCAAAATATGCAAACTGAGTAGTCCATGTGCAACATATGCAACATCAAGGATAATGTGCGTTATGGGCGCCGTGGACCCGTGGTTAGCGTGAGCAGCTGTGGAACGAAAGGTCCTTGGTTCAAGTCTTCCCTCGAGTGAAAAGTTTAATTTTTTACTTTCAGACAATTATCAAAGATCAGGCACTTACACATAATCAACTTCGCTCTCCAAAATTCCAGGACATGTTCAGATTTGCTTGGATATATGCAGGATTTGACGGTCTACACAAGGAAAGATTTGAAAACGTTAAAAACGTATGTTTTGACAGAGCACAGGGAAAATTGTGCGACTGTGAAACTGTTGCATTTATTTGTTGCAGTTTATGTGACAAATAATTATGTTTTAATCACTTTTTTGGGAGTGATTATCACATCCACAAGGAAACCTAAATCGGGCAAGGTAGAAGAATCTTTTTACCCATTCGCCAAGTGTACAAGTTAGGTGGGTCGACAACATATTCCTGTCATGTGACGGACATGCCGTCACCAGTGTCGTATAGAATATATCAGACGCGTTTTCCTGTGGAGGAATCGGTTGACCTATGACCTTGCGATCAAATGTCCTCGGTTGCCATTGGAGAGGCACGTAATTTCGTCTACTAATCGCACAGTTTTGCGGTGCGGTCGCAAAACAGACACTAAATTTCTTACAGTGAACAGAGACGTCAATGAAGGAACGGACAGATCATAACTTTGCGAAAATAAAGAAAGTAAAATCTTTACTCGAGGGAAGACTTGAACCAAGGACCTGTCGCTCCACAGCTGCTCACGTTAACCACGGGACCACGGCGCTCATACCTCATGTTCTCCTTGATATTGCATATGTTGCGCATGGACTACTCAGTTTGTATATTTTTCTTATTTTTTTCGTAGTTCCACACAACTTCTTCCTGTTTTCTCGATTGATCTGTGTTCAGTTTTTCAAGGCCTATCCACTGTGCCAACTTATAACTAAATCTGAGGGGGGTGCGATAGTGATGTTCCCTTGTGAGTACATCTGGGACGGCATGGAGTGAGGTGTGTCCATCTTGGACGCACCGCTGACCAGTCTTCGTGAGTTGTGGGCGGTAGTAAAGATGTTTGCGCATCAGGTCGTCTCCTCAAAGCTTTCGGTGTTTCGTGCAGCATTGGTATTACTCGCCGCCGCCAAAGGAGCGAAAGAGGCTGCTAAAAGTTTGTAGACAGGTGTCAGTTGCTGACATTTGTCGCAAAATGTTGTTCCTTATGCGTTGTCATAGTCTGTCGCACACTCAAAGAAAATAGAATAGGCGCCAAAAATAATATAGTTTACTTTAAAACTTACCGTGTATTTTTATGCAATATGATCTCCCTGGATGATCTTCAGATCTGTGTAGTTGCATAAGCAACCCGTCTTATCTGTTTGGAACTACACGTAAGAAAACAGTATTCTGCTATGTAGTTCCAAATAAACCTGAAGATTTCAGATTTTTACGTCATAAAAATAAATATGCAACTGAGACGAGAAAATAAACGTCGAATTTTAAATGCCAACAGTTGCGGAACCTCTCCCGACGAATATGTCAGCATTAGGAGTAGTAACATAGTTTACCATTGCTTCAGAAAATATGTCGAGGAAATGTATTTTTTATCTTGAAAATTATCAGGCAAGAAATAGTAGAGTTTTGAAGGGAATTCAGTATTTAGAAAACGTTTTAGTAAATCCAGGACCATGCTTAGAGTCTCTTCGTCATACGTAGCAATAGTTTGCGAATTACCCGCCTGACGGAGGATATTTCCCAGTTTTAGTAGACAGAATGAATCACCTTAAACCCAAACTCTCTCCGTCCAAAAAGTCCTTGGAAGACCCAACGGCACCGATCGACCACCGTATCTACCTGAGCCAATAGCTGTTGCTGAATGAGGATATGGAGGGGGTATGTGGTCAGCACATCGCACTCCTGACCGTTACCAGTTTTCGTGCCCGGAGCCGCTACTTCTCAGTCAAGCAGCTCCTCAGTTGACCTCACAAGGGCTGAGTGCACCCCGCTTGCTAACGGCGCTCGGCAGAGCCAGACGCTCACCCATCCAAGTGATAGCCAAGCCTGCCAGCGCTTAACTTCGGTGATCTGAGGGGAAGCGGTTTTACAACTGCGGCAAGGCCGTTACCTAAAAGCTAGACACCTTTTATTTCGTGACGTGTTCAATTTACCGAAAAGAGGTGTTCTCCCTACGATAGTACGAGTTGGACATGTAATTTTTTTGCGTGTTTAGTCCACTCAACTCTTCCAACAACCAAGGTATTGAGTGTAGCATAGTTTTTTAAAATGCAACGGTGTACTTATTTAACGGCTTAGGAAAGCGCTTGAAAAGAAGAGTTTTATTTTTATTTATTGTATTTGCTGCCGTTTACAAATGAGCTGATCTTGTTATTACGACAGGTCTTATTTTCACGATGTGAAATTGTAAATGTACAGAATGTGAAACTTATTTGATTATTATTATTATTTTTGATGATGTTTAACAATTTTCCAGCTTCAAATAATTATAGACTTAGGGATAACTAAGAAACGGAAAATGTTAAAATTAGCGATTTATGTGTAGAAGATGGGAATTTAGGGAGAAAGAAAAGAGGCAATGACATATTATAACTTAATGAGATATTATCAGTTCGGAAAAATTTTCTAAAATAACCATATTCTTGAAGTTAAATAGGAGAAATAAAAAATAGGAAAGTAAATTCATTTGTAGTAGAGATCCCGCCATTAGTTATCTGGGGTGTGAGGGTGCATGAAATTATAAGAGCCTGTCATATTCGAGGTGCCGTACAAAATATATCTTTATATTCAGTTGAAAAATGTATGTGTACAGACGTGTATTTGTTTTGTATTTGTGTTACTCTTATATTACATATGTTACAGGTTATATGCGTTTTTAACAGGGCATAATCGGTACATTATTTGTGTATCTTTGAATTCTTTATTTCTACGGGTTGCGTGCATGGTGTTGGTGTTGTGGGTAACGTAAAACTTTATCTCAGCTTACTAACCAATCATATCAGTTTAACTGCAGATATTATGTTGTCTAAGCTTAATAAACAAAGAAGAGTACAGCGACGTAACCCTTGTTAATGCTGATGCTGAAGCATTTCGAAAAAAATATCCGAGAAATGCGTTAAACTTGAAAGGAAAGAGGGCCGAAATCGACTGTCGCTATGTATACGCCACTTAATGGGACTCCCATCCAGGCACCGTTGCTGTATGCAGCAAGAAGGCGGGCCTACGCTAGTGAGGTGAAACGTATTTCATCTGGATCCTACGTCATACGACAAAGATACACTGTCACACAGGTTGTTGTAACTGAAACTATATGATAATTTCTAGCATATCGCCACTTCGGATGTGTTTCAAAAGTGTTACACGTTCGCGCGGGCGCCCGGAATTGTGTTTCTCGCTTTGGGGTGGTGCGCATATTCGTCATTTCGCTCGTCTTTTACCACTACTTTAATATACTGACGTTATATTTTGAAAATAGTGTGCGTCCATTCTTTTAAAACAACGAGATATCGCAATTTTACTCTGAATTAACCACAAATCATGAGATATCTAATTTATTCAGAAAGGTCTCTCTTTGATGGCCCACAAAAATCACATCGATTAGCCACAACGCTATGACCAGTTCCCACCGCGACAGTGGACGCCGCCTTGTGGCTTGGCGGCCACGTGACACGGTAACAAAAGTATGTAACCGGAGCAGACGCGCTCGGGGCTGAAAATGGGGAAATCCGTTGAGATAAGCGACTTTGACAAGGGGCACATTATTATTACGCAGAGCCTGTGAAAGAGCATCTAGAAAGTGGCGAAGTTGGTCGAATGTTCATATGCTACTGTCATCAGCATCTACTGAAAGAGGTAGGACAGTGAAACTACCACTGGCCGCTAAATGGTTGGACGTCCACGGCTCTTCACAGAACATGGGGTTCGGAGGCTTGTCTGCTCTGCAAAGTACGATAGATGGTGGTCTGTGGCATTTATGCCGAAAAAGCACAATGCTGATGCACGCACAAGTGATTCGGAGCACACCGCTCATCGTACCTTGTTAAACATTGAGCTCCACAGCAGACCACCCCTACGTGTTCACTTGTTGACCCAACGACATCGTCAATTACGATTGCAGTAGGCACGGCACCATCTGGATTCGACCGTCGATCAATGGAAGCGTGTCGGTTCTTCGGGTGAATCTCAGTTTTGCTACACTTGGTCGATGGTCGTCTCGCCCTCATCGAAGTGAGTGGCAGCTCGAAACACGCAGCGCGCCACGGACGCATTTGGTGGGAGCAGTATGTTATCGGAGACATTATCCTGCGTTTGCATGGGAGCTGTGGAAGCAATCGAAGACACGCTGAAAGCTGCAAACCACCTGCATCCCTTCATGCTTGATGTCTTCTCCGACAGCTATGTCACTTTTCAGTAGTTCAAAATGGTTAAAATGGCTCTGAGGACTATGGGGCTTAACATCTGAGGTCATCAGTCCCCTAGAACTTAGAACTACTTAAACCTAACCAACCTAAGGACATCACACACATCTATGCCCGAAGCAGGATTCGAACCTGCGACCGTAGAGGTCACGCGGTTCCAGATTGTAGCGCCTAGAACCGCTCGGCCACCCCGGCCGGCCCTTTCAGTAGTATATCAGTTTGTGTCTCGGAGGCAGAACCGTGCCACTGTGGTTCGAGAAGGGTTACAGTGAACTCACGTTGATGTCTGGGCGAGCAAATGGGCCTTCATGCAAATCCACGGAACCCACCTGGGTCGCTATCGGGCGCCGTTACCACATATGCAAATCAGCGGCCCGTTATTTACGCGAATTACGTGAGCTGTGCGTTGACATCTAATGGTACATCTCTCCACAAACCTACCAGCAAAGTGTCGGATCCTCGATACCCAGAAGATGTATTCCGTTCCAAAGGCGGACGAACAAGCTATTAAGCTGGTGATAATAATGTTTTGGCTCATCAGATGTATGAACAACTATTTATTGAGCCTGGCTGATATGTAATACAAATTGTTCAAATGGCTCTGAGCACTATGGGACTCAACTGCTGTGGTTATAAGTCCCCTAGAACGTAGAACTACTTAAACCTAACTAACCTAAAGACATCACTCACATCCCTGCCCGAGGCAGGATTCGAACCTGCGACCGAAGCGGTTGTGCGGTTCCAGACTGTAGCGCCTTTAACCGCTCGGCCACACCGGCCGGCCATATGTAATACATCATACGATATTGTGTTGTTGGTAGCATAGCTTGTAGAATCGAACGTAAGCCACAGGTGGTACACGCCACCCGATGGGAAGATCTAGCGCGAGCCACCGCTGGTACACGTCGGCATGAAAGTCTTGAATGAACAGCTTTAGGAAACTGGTAAAAGGTTGAAAGCTTTGATGCAACGATGGAGTCTAGCTTAAGACCACCACTTGGCGGTGTTTATACTCAGCAGAACGCGATTCCGGCTGCTTTTCCTTTCAACTTTAGCACGCTTCTTGGATATTTTTGCGAAACGTTTCTAAGGCGTCACTGAACTATTCAAATGATTTTGAATGCCGTACATAATAAAAAAATAAAGAAATAAAAATGAAAAAGCAGTGAACACACGGTGTGTAGTGGGGTGATCACTCTTTTGTAGAAATAATTCAAAAGCCAAGATCGCTTAAATACTGTTTGTTGGATAACCGGTTTCAACACACTAAATGTGCCATCATCGGATCTGAATGTAGCTAGCTTAACATTTATAAACTATTCTGATATAACGATACATGAAGCTGATATAAAATCATTGTCACAAAAATAAAAAAAACGACATTCTGTCAATAGAGTGAGTGATTGATTATTTTGTAAAAATTTGTTTATTTATAGACGCAATCACATTCTTATGACACAGTCATAATCGGTTTCGACCACACAATGACCATCTTCAGATTCTAAAACACTACAAAAGAAAATTTATATTAAAACCTAAAAATAAGTGCAATATTTAACCAATAATATTGGTAACATCGACGAACAGCTTCAAATTTTAGATGAAGTTACAAAAAGTAAACGATTAGACATTTTAGAACAACTGGAGATTTTTGCTACGAGACGCAGAGAACCTGACAAACTCCTCAATGAACAGAATGAATTTGTAACAGGCGCATACTTCAACATTTACGACGATCTGTTCACCTGAGCGAATCGTTTTTACTACATACGTGCTTCAGCTGAGGCTGGAGCCTTCCGGCGGTCGAGTATTGCACTTCCTAGTGCGGGCCGCAGCGTCAGATGTCAACAACCTTTAAGGCGGAGGAGCGTGCCATCCACCTGCAGCAGAGCACTACACTCGTCGTCCTGCCCGTGTCGTCCCTGCCGTATCAATAAACAACGGCATAAACAGGTAATAGCCAGAAATACAACGCCATCGGGCGTCAGAAATACACTCTACAATGTTTTCTATAGCAATGTTTTCTCCTTGTTCTGAAATGTTATTTCACTGATTTAACGACCTGTTCTGTAATTTTAAATTTTATATACACTTGACCTAAATATTAATACTAAATTTCTCATATTTTAGGCTTTTGAAAAATAAAGACAATCTTATAGAGAACGGCCTCAGCTAGTGCAAAGAGGGTGACGAGGTACTGGCAGAAGTAAAGCTGTGAGGACGGGGCGTGAGTCGTGCTTGGGTAGCTCAGTTGGTAGAGCACTTGCTCGCGAAAGACAAAGGTCCCGAGTTGGAGTCTCGGTCCGACACACAGTTTTAATCTGTCAGGAAATTTCAAAATCTAACAAAATTTTTACATCTATATAATATCGATGTTTTATATTTTATAGCTAGTTTGACAACGCATGAACCTGTGTTCAGTGTATGCCGCCTTTAGGTATGAACTAAATGTATTTCGCACAAATTCAGTTAGATTATTAATAAGCCTGGTTAAATATTGCACTTATTTTTTTATTTTTCGGTTTTAATATAAATTTTCTATTGCATTGTTTTAGAATCTGATGATGGTCATTGTATGGCCGAAACCGGCTGTGACTGTGTCATAAGAATGTGATTGCATCTATAAATAAACAAAAATGTTTTATAAAAAGAACTGCTCTCATGGTCATTCTTTCCCATCAGGTATGTAAAACCGAAGTCACAAGATAAAACTATTTGGTACATGACTGCTGCTCGACTAACTACGGTCGGCATCACACTGCAATGTGAGGACTTCTGACAGGACGGTTGTAGAATATTTTAGGAGTGGCATTCAGTCATTAACTGCAGGGTAGTTCCTAAATATCGTGAGACTTTACAAATATATTGGACGACAAAGGACTAAGTTCTACCTTACCTGCGCAAGGCATACGATGGTAGCATTAGAAAATTCGCACAGTTGCCTTCGAATACCCAATTCTCCTAATCACACAACAGTGTATTGAAATAACAATGTCACCATTCTTCCAAATATTCTCATCCAACTCCCTCGAGCATGTCTGCCGTACTTTCGTGTGGCCTGTACCGACCTTTTGCCGTAAAAGCAGCGCATCTCGTGTCCTTGCTGAGCCTTCCCAATGCTGGAGCACTACTCTGGAATTGGCAGCATTAGCGTCTCGAATGCTATTTAATTTACAAATGCACCGCACTCTCCCAGAATTCCTCCAATGAATCCAGTTCTTCTATCTTCCCTACCACGGATTTAACGTGTTCGTTTATTGTCGTACCGCTTCTTAGTTCCTAAACTCTCGAATGATGTGACTCACTCCAGATCTCACGGCTCATCTCGTAATCTGATACGATGCTGTTGTATGCCTCCGTTACCGCCATTATCTCGTATTAATCATCATTTAAAGAGAGCTATCATTATTTACACCGAATGGAAATTTCGTGCAGTTTTTCCTGTATTTATGCACGATCGACCAACTGCAATATTTCCTTGTAGACCACAGCTTCGTCAGCGAACCGCCTTATTTTTCTTTTCTTTTTGCTCTTCAGTCTTCTGACTTAGCAGATGTCCTATCATCCTGTCCCTTCTTCTTGTCAGTGTTTTCCATATACTCCTTTCCTCTCCGATTCTGTGCAAAACCTCTTCATTCATTACCTTATGAATCCACCCAATATTCAACATTCATGTGTAGCATCACATCTCAAATGATACGATTCTTTCCTCTTCCGGTTTTCCCACAGTGTATGTTTCACTATCATACAATGCTGCGCTCCAGACGTACATTCTCAGAAATTTCTTCCTCAAATTAAGGCCTATATTTGATACTAGTAGAGTTCTCTTGGCCAGGAATGCCCTTTTTTCCAGTGCTAGCCTGCTTTTGGTGTCCTCTTTGCTCGTTCCGTCATTGGTTACCTCGCTGCCCAGGTGGCAGAATTCCTTAACTTCATCTACTTCGTGACCATAAATCCCGGTGTTAAGTTTCTTGCTATTCTCATTTCTGCTACTTCTCATTACTTTCGTCTTTCTTTGATTTACTCTCAGTCCATATTCTGTACTCATTAGATTTTTCATTCCATTCATCAGAACATGTTATTCTTCTTCACTTTCACTCAGGATAGCTATGTCATCAGCGAATCTTATCATTGATACCCTACACCTTGAGTTTTAATTGTACTCCTGAAGCTTTCTTTTATTTCCATAATTGCTTCTTCGATTTACAGATTGAACAGTGGGGCGTAAGACTGCATCCCTGTCTTACACCCTTTTTAATCCGAGCACTTCGTTTTGGGTCGTCCACTCTTACTATTCCCTCTTGGCTGTTGTGCATATTTTATATTATCCGTCTCTCCCTACAGCTTACCCCTATTTTCTCAGAATTTCGAACGTCTTGCACCATTTTACATTGTCGAAGGCTTTTTACAGGTCGACAAATCCTATGAACGTGTCTTTATTTTTCTTTAGTGTTGCTTCCATTATCAATCGCAACGTCAGAATTGCCCCTGTGGTGCCTTTACCTTTCGTAAAACCAAACTGATCGCCCTCTTATAACACCTTATGTTGCTGCTGATCCTATCCAGTGAATCGTGTGTGTGTATTTTGGAAGTTAAAACTGCCGTTACACTGCCTAGGGTTATAACCAATGATCTTTCAGTCTCTACTGCACGTTCGCTGCCAACGCCCCTGTGATTACACATGGCCCGCCACTGTACGCCTTGGTAAAACGGCGATAACCGCGAAAACACAACAGTTTAGCCGCTCCAGCTTCCGAGCCATGCTGAGTAGCGGGAACTGTAAATAGTGTGCCATCACTGTCAGACGGCAGCTGGTTACTGTCAGCGCTGAAACCGCCGTTTAACGGCCTGTCGAATAAGAGGCGTGCGTCATGGGTGCAGAACTTGCGCCACGGAGCGATCATCGGGCTGAACCAAGTGGCAGGGTGAAGGATCTTCAAGTCAGTTTCTTGCCCAGATACCCACTGCTTATTACAAATTTTATGGCTCTAGAGCGTTTCACTGTAGAAGAAGAAAGTGTGCAAATAATGTGTAGGTCATTTTACAACGATATTGGACATTTCTTGGTGTTACAATCGAAAAAAAAGAAGGATCATAATTTACATTCTTTCAGGTCTAGTTTGACGAGGATAGAACAGCTGGTCGGCCGCGGTCTCATGATAGAAACCATCCCAGTATTCGCCGAAAGTACACTATTGGCCATTAAAATTGCTACACCAAGAAGAAATTCAGATGATAAACGAGTATTCATTGGACAAATATATAATACTAGAACTGACATGTGATTACATTTGCATGCAGTTTGGCTGCATAGATCCTGAGAAATCAGTACCCAGAACAACCACCTCTGCCCGTAATAACGGCCTTAATACGCCTGGGCCTTGAGTCAAACAGAGCTTGGATGGCGTGTACAGGTACATCTGCCCATGCAGCTTCAACACGATACCACAGTTCATCAAGAGTAGTGACTGGCGCATTGTAACGAGCCAGTTGCTCAGCCACCATTGACGAGACGTTTTCAGTTGGTGAGAGATCTGGAGAATGTGCTGGCCAGGGCAGCAGTCGAACATTTTCTCTATCCAGAAACGCCCGTACAGGACCTGCAACATGCGGTCGTGCATTATCCTGCTGAAATGTAGGGTTTCGTAGAGATCGAATGAATGGTAGAGCCACGGGTCGTAACACATTTGAAATGTAACGTCCACTGTTAAAAGTGCCGTCAATACGAACTAGAGGTGACCGAGACGTGTAACCAATGGCACCCCATACCATCACGTCGGGTGATACTCCAGTAAGGCGATGGCGACGACGAATACACGCTTCCAATGTGCGTTTACTGCGATATCGCCAAACACGGATGCGACTATCATGATGCTGTAAACAAAACATGGATTCATCCGGAAAAATGACGTTTTGCCATTCGTGCACCCAGGTTCGTCGATGAGTACACCATCGGAGGCGCTCCTGTCTGTGATGCAGCGTCAAGGGTAACCGCAGCCATGGTATCTGAGCTGATACTCCGTGTTGCTGCAAACGTCGTCGAACTGTTCGTGCAGATGGTTGTTGTCTTGCAAACGTCTCCATCTGTTGACTCAGGGATCGAGACGTTACAGCCATGCGGATAAGATGCCTGTCATCTCGTCTGCTAGTGATACGATTCCGTTGGAATCCAGCGCGGCGTTCAGTATTACCCTCCTGAACCCTCCGGTTCCATATTCTGCTAACAGTCATTGGATCTCGACCAACGCGAGCAGCAATGTCGCGATACGGTAAACCGCAATCGCGATGGGCTACAATCCGACCTTTATCAAAGTCGGAAGCGTGATGGTACGCATTTCTCCTCCTTAGACGAGGCATCACAACAACGTTTCACCAGGCAACGCCGGACAACTGCTATTTGTGTATAAGAAATCGGTTGGAAACTTTCCTCATGTCAGCACGTTGTAGGTGTCTCCACCGGCGGCAACCTTGTGTGAACGCTCTGAAAAGCTAATCATTTGCATATGACAGCATCTTCTTCCTGTCGGTTAAATTTCGCATCTGTTGCACGTCATCATCGTGGTGTAGCAATTTTAATGGCCAGTAGTGTAATTTAGACAAACCACGTGAAACCTAAATCAGAATGACGGATGTGGACTTGCGGCTCCACCCTTCCGAATAACAGTGCCATCTCTTTTGATTTATGCTTAGTGTGGAATACTGTTTTTGCAAATTAGTTATTTGATAAGACACGCACACACACACACACACACACACACACACACACACACACACACACACACACACATATATATATATATATATATATATATATATATATATATATATATATATATAGGGTGTTACAAAAAGGTACGGCCAAACTTTCAGGAAACATTCCTCAAACATAAAGAAAGAAAATATATTATGTGGACATGTGTCCGGAAACCCTTACTTTCCATGTCAGAGCTCATTGTATTACTTGGCTTCAAATCACATTAATCATGGAATGGAAACACACAGCAACAGTACGTACCAGCGTGACTTCAAACACTTTGTTACAGGAAATGTTCAAAATGTCCTCCGTTAGCGAGGATACATGCATCCACCATCCGGCGCATGGAATCCCTGATGCGCTGATGCAGCCCTGGAGAATTGCGTATTGTGTCACAGCCGTCCACAATACGAGCACGAAGAGTCTCTACACTTGGTACCGGCGTTGCGTAGACAAGAGCTTTCAAATGCCCCCATAAATGAAATCAAGAGGGTTGAGGTCAGGAGAGCGTGGAGGTCATGCAATTGGTCCGCCTCTACAAATCCATAGGTCACCGAATCTGTTGTTGAGAAGCGTACGAACACTTCGACTGAAATGTGCAGGAGCTCCATTGTGCATGAACCACATGTTGTGTCGTACTTGTAAAGGCCCATGTTCTTGCAGCACAAGTAGAGTATCCCGTATGAAATCATGATAACGTGCTCCATTGAGCGTAGGTGGACGAAACTAAAATGAGCTCTAACATGGAAATTAAGCGTTTCCGGACACATGTCCGCATAACATCTTTGGCCGTACCTTTTTGCAACACCCTGTATATATATATATATATATATATATATATATATATATATATATCTGTGTGTGTGTGTGTGTGTGTGTGTGTGTGTGTGCGTGTCTTATCAAATAACTAATTTGCAAGAACAGTATTCCACACTAAGCATAAATCAAAAGAGATGGCACTGTTATTCGGAAGGGTGGAGCCGCAAGTCCACATCCGTAATTCTGATTTAGGTTTCACGTGGTTTGTCTAAATTACACTACTGGCCATTAAAATATATATATATAAAATAACGCCAGGACAACAGCGATGATCTATGGTTTCCATTTTGTGTACAGCTATTGCCCACTTGCTAGCATGAGAAACAGTCAGTATCCATGTACATTTTTTGCCTAGTAATCACTGTGTTATGGAGGTAACCCATCACTGTATAGAATGTTCTGCTGAATAGGTATTTCTTTAACTGCCATGTTAAATAAGTTACTTTTAGTAATATCTTTAATCTTGCTATACAGCGTACTGTACAGTTTTATTCCTGTGTAGAAAATGCTGCTTCGAGTTTTATGTTCTTTCTTCCTTGGTAAACGCTGCTCAAAAAGCGTATCATCGCATTTAAGAATCACCCTTGTTTCAGTTTTTCTGTTGATACAGTAATCGATACTAAAAACCGTGCAAACCCTGCATAAAGCAGTTCACCAAAAACCTCATTTTGACTGTTTCAACTGAGTCGGGAATCACTGTATTACATCGCACGTAAAGCAAACAGGACGTGACTTCGCTGTAAGTGCTTCAAGTAATTTTTGTGTAAAGCTTTTAGCAGCTGTGCACTTGTGTAAATAGGCCGAAATTCGCTTTAGTGCGTGAGAAAAGAATTGACGCTCTGGGGGCCGGCCGGTGTGGCCGTGCGGTTAAAGGCGCTTCAGTCTGGAACCGCGTGGCCGCTACGGTCGCAGGTTCGAATCCTGCCTCGGGCATGGATGTGTGTGAATTCCTTAGGTTAGTTAGGTTTAAGTAGTTCTAAGTTCTAGGGGACTGATGACCACAGAAGTTAAGTCCCATTTGAACCATTTTTGATGCTCTGGGTGATTAATTTTCCACTAACGCAGCTTGCTGCTTCTGCGCTATTTCTCCAATTCAGAGATGCTTGAGGAGGTGTCATCCAGTTGGCCTCATATTTCTGGACCAGTGCCTCTTCTGTTTCTCAGTCCCACCCCTTTCACCTAATGGAACAGCACCCACCCTCCCGCACCCTTTCTTTATGACAATCTTTATCAAATTCAGATTTTGCAAACTTGTATTTGTAGTTAAAAATATTTAATCCGTGTTTTCGCACTTTCTGTTGTCGGTATCAGAGCATTTAAAAACGCTACAAATCATTCAACATTTGCAGATCATCTAAAACAAGAACACCATAGACGAAGCAATATTAAAAACGATATGAATATGACAAAAGCCAGCAAAGACAGACACCTCCTCCCTTTCCAAGAAAATTTCCACACGCAAAAAGCATTAACACAAAATAAACAGTTGCTCAATTACCAAATAAATATTGCAAACCAGACTCTATATATAGAATAATTGATGAAATTACATGAAAAAGAAAAGAGCCTTTTTCACCCTTCACGCCTTCCCACTCCCCCCCCCCCCCCCTCCGCCCCTCTCACCACTCAGTTTCATTTCACGTCCCACTCCTCACCTTCTCCTCTAACTCACACTCCATCACTGCTATATACTTATGTCCACTCGTCAAGGTTTCTGCCTCCCCTAAGAAGAAAATCCCTCCATCGCTATTCCTTGTCTACTCTGACACAATACATAAATACGCAGAAACGTAATTAAATAGAATTACGCACATACAATAATCTAATTAAAAAAAAAAAAATGTTGTAGGTCAAAGGCAAAGTAGTGGATAGGTTATGTATAAAAACCACAACTCAAACTTGGAGTATAAAAACAAACAGAATACAGTGGTGTGCATGAAAGTGTGTTGTGGAAAACATAAGAAATGCGTAGTGCTGCAGAACATCTGAAAATTAGACCAAAAATTATCAGTGTTTATCACATAAAAACAACAATGTGCTATGAGACGGCATTTCCCGATGTAAGAGAGAAATGAACAGTAAATCACCGTAAGTACAAATCAGTTTATTCTTAACGAACTGTTTTCGATCTAAAAACAAATCAAAATGTTAATAAGTTAGTTACAGACCACTGATGATGCTTTACCTTAATTAAGAGAAACGCGTCTGGTGAGAAAAAAGTCACATCAGTGTGGCAGGCAGCATTACTTTTCTTATCTCCGACAGCAAATGTAATATGTTTATAATGTCCGGGTTTTCAGCAAAATAAGAGTTTATATTTTATGACTTGCTTAATCCAGTACAAATACCGGAACAAAATGAGAAACGTAGATTATAGAGAAAACTCTTGTTGTGTTTTAGAATTAACGTTTCGTCTTCTTAAAATCTCTAGTTTTTCCCAGGATTTTAGGTCTTAAGAACAGCCGCGCTGGATAAGCCGAGCGGTCTCGGCCGCTGCAGTCATGGACTGTGCGGCTGGTCCCGGCGGAGGTTCGAGTCCTCCCTCGGGCATATGTGTGTTTGTTTGTCATTAGGATAATTTAAGTTAAGTAGTGTGTAAGCTTAGGAACTTCACACACATTTGAACATTTGTATTAAGACCAACATGCATCCTAAATTTATAACTCACCGATATATCTCAGCAAGAATTGTGAAATAGTACACTTTCACTATTTTTACTGTCGTCAGTTTGCCTAATATGTATGGCGCTGATCAATATTCCTCTGAGCATGTAGTCTATGGAGGTAACTACTTATTTTTCTAGTAAATAGCACAAAATCTGATCTGAGACAAAATCTCACCAATAAGGAAAACCTTCAGGGATGCAGGACGACACAAGATTTACATTAACAAAAGACCATCAAATTGTAGACCTTAATTCATATTAACATTAACATTAATACACCGACCACAGTATTGCAAACCAGCTAAATTTCATCAGGGAAATTAAAGAAAAGAAAATTGCTACTTTGAAAAAAAGATGCTGCGTTCACATTTAGCTAAATCAGCTAAATTTCATCAGGGAAATTAAAGAAAAGAAAATTGCTACTTTGAAAAAAAGATGCTGCCTTCACATTTAGCTATACTACAGAGTTGCTGTTTATCTCTCACTGGTAGCTTCTTAATACACTAATCAGCCATAACATTATGACCACCTACCTAAAAGCCGGTATGTCGACATTTGCAAGGGTAACTGCGTCGACACGTCGTAGCATGGAAGCAACGAGGCGTTGGAAGGTCGTTGGAGGACGCTGGCAGTACACCTGCACACACAGGTCACCTAATTCTCGTAAATATCGGGGAGAGGGCGATGAGTTCTGACGCCACATTCAATCACATTCCAGATGTGTTCGATCGGGTTCAGATCTGGAGAGCTGGGTAGCTAGCACATCAATTGGAACACGCCACTGCATTCCTAAAACCACTCCATCACACTGCTGGCTTTGTGACATGGCGCATTATTTTGTTGAAAAATTCCACTGCCGTCGGGAAACATCATCGTCATGAAGGTCTGCAACCAGTGTACGATACTTCTACAACTTCGTGGCGTCTTGTACGAGGTCCACTAGACCCATAGATGCTTATGTGAATGTTTCCCAGAACATAATGGAGCCACCGCCACCTTGTCTCCGTCCTGCAGCACAGTTATCAAGGAACTGCCCCCTGGAAGGCGACGTATTCGCGCCCTCCCATCGGCATGATGAAGAAGGGGTTCATCAGCCATTGCTCCAACGTCGAGTGCCGATGGTCACGTGGCCACTTCACTCACAGTTGGCGATGTCGTGGTGTTAACACTGGAACATGCATGGGTCATCGACTGTGAAGGCCCATCGTTAGGAGTGTTCGGTGCACTGTGTGTCCAGATTCAGTTGCACTCTGCCCAACATTGAAGTCTGATGTTAGCTCCGCCACAGTTCGCTGCCTATCCTGCTTTACCAGTCTGCCCAACCTACGACGTCCGACATCTGTAATGGGGGGTGGCCGCCCAACCCCACGACGTCTGGACATGGTTTCACCCTGGTTTCGCCTCCTGTTGAAAAATCACCTCAGCACTCATTGAACACCCGACAAATCCAACGTTTCCGAAATGCTCTTGGTGAGCCTGCGACCAACCACAATCTGTCTTAGGTGAAACAGATTGATCGCGCATCTTCCCCATTCTACACACGGACAGCACGCTCACTGATACTACATGTACCGTGCGTGTGTCTGGCTAGCAGTCATTCCTCACCAGGTGAGGCTGCTATAGTCTGGACGGGTTTATATCGATAGTACGTCGGTGGTCATAATGTCACGACTGATCATTATATTTTCTTCAGTACACACGTGTTATCAAACAAAAAGTTTCTTCCATCTGTAAATAATGACTCCTGCTTACAATACATTACTACCTGACGTAGATTTACACTGAACAAACACGCTTACCTGCCAGAAATTTTTAATTCTTGAATCTAGATCTTCGGATACGTTTTAGATAGAGTGCCTAATTGAGTGAAGTTTTTGTTTGAACTGATATGAATTCTCAATTTCTTGCTTTATACTAAATGGGAGCTCATTGGATACCGTGTCTTCGTAGCAGAATCAATAACTCCACTCTGAACCCAGGCAAAAAGGCAAAGAGTACATGAGTTATTTGGAATGTGATTGTGTATATCGCACTTCATCTGAACCTTGTTTATCTTTGTCGTAACAAGAACTATTAAGGAGTACATGTATTGGGGAAGTGACTGCAGAAGTCCAATGACTTAAAAAGCATTCTGCCCATTTTATGGTTATCTGCTTTACATAATAATCTTGCTGTTCACTTCTGGTGGGTATACACTATATTCATTTCAAGTACCCTGCCTCAGAAGATAATTCATCACCAGGTAAACAGCCTTGGTTTAACGAGTTTCATAGAAATGCATTAACCTCTTCATGATCTACAATAAACTATATGATTTGTGTTAGAGGATAAATGCAGCTTCCTGTTCTGGTAAATTGTCAAGAGAAGTAGTTTCTGGTGACTGAAACTTTACACTTCCTGGCCTGGTGCCAAAAATTTCAAGAGATTCCTTAGGTTAAAAACAGTTAATGGTAATAATACAAGCACTTAATTTATCAATATTTCTGTCACAGAAAAGCAGCATATATGCAAAACTTCATTCTTGTAAGGTGGAAATTCATTACTTTACCACATAGTAACCGAAGTCTTTTAGAATCAGTTCATTTAATCCAACCTTTTTATGCTGAGAAAACACTGAATGAGGGGGAAGAAGGACAAGTTGTTTATTCATCTTAAAAATTAAGATAAAATAATTTTAACGCATAGAATCCTTAGAAAGTGATATTTTGAGTTACACAGTGAAACAAATATAAGGCAATCCTTTGTCTCACGTTTAGCAATTGAGTCTAAGAAAAATACAGAGAAAGTTCAAAAAATGGTACTCAACTTCATTAATTTATTTCACAAAAAGTAGTGTTCAGCTGTAGGTGACTTGATTTCTGCAGCAGTAAGTGTCCTCACATCCGTATGTAATTCTACTTTCAAAGTAAACACAAAATCACTGGTTATTAAAAAAAACTGAGTGGAAACTCCTAATCAGAGCGTGGTACAGCTTCTCAACGTGCAGTCTAAATTCCTGATGCACCCTTATTTTAAGATATTCAATGAGTACAGCTTTTTCAGCTGATGAATGTGAATACCAAAGGGAGGACTGTTTGGAACATGTTCATTCAGCTAAAGCAAACTATCATTCCTTATGCCCTGCAAAACTAAGATGGCGAATTTCTTTAAAAGGGCTTTTCACATTAAAAATGGACATTTGTCTAATGATTGCTGGCTCATTTTGCACAGGCAAACATTTTCATTGTATGTAGTTGACAAGATGCCTCTATTCTTTTCTGTTGAGATACCAGTACTCGTATTAGAAACATAGTATTATGGTGCAATTTGCCAAAAATTTCACCTCACTTTTCTGCTCAGTTTCCTAGCCAAATACGAAATGAAAGGAACTGGATGAGGTTTGCAATCACAATCGTGGTTTATTACAGTGGCAGTAATTATACCAGCCTGTAGGTGTACAAAAATCTCTTGAAAGCAGCTTATGACTGCTGGATTATCTGCTCCCCCCCCCCCCCCCCCCGACTTCTCATAGCACTGAAAAACACTTCTAGCTCGTCGTGGATGAGTTCGTATGTCAGTACGAAAATCATTCCTTAGGCAGACCTGTTTGTGAAAACGTCATACACAGCTAAATATAAATATCTTCGTACATCCATATTTAAATTGGATGATAGTGGGACATCAGCTGGTATAATTTTGATTAAAAATGGAATTCCTCTAGCTGTACTTAAGTAACTGGCCGCCTTCCTTGTGGAGCACGTATTGGTCTCACCGCGGACTTCTAGTACTCAGCCCCACACAATTGATATCATCAAAGTGTATGGGCCTGAAGATGGCGTTGACGCAACGTCGAAACTAGTAGCCAAATAAAAATGAAATCTTAAGTACAGCTGGAGGAGTTTCGTTTTTAATTAAAAATATAAATATAGACTGTACCAATAAAACCAGCTCCTGTGGACTGAATCAGTAACGTTTCCCCCAACAGGTTATTTAAATTTAAATAAGCAATCGTTTGCTTCCTTTAGACATCAGTATCACTATATGTGACAAAAGTCATAAAATAGAAATGTTTATTTTGTGTGAAACGTGGATATTGTCGATACAGATGGATTTCATTTGTTGTAAAAGCACAACAAATCTTTTCACACGAATTATTGGGGAATCGTCAGAAAAGTACTGCGGCCTGCCAGACTGTTTTTTTTTTCGTCCTCTACTCTAGTGGGAGCAGTGAACTTAAAGACTGGCAGTGGAACAAAAACAGGTATTCGCTGAAGAGCTGTTATTCTGTAGCTTGTAAACAGAACTATCAGTACGTTTCACCTGGCCACATGTAAAAACGAGCAGTATGGCATTAATATTAGGAATTGTGTTTCACTGTGTGTAAGTCAACGTTTCCTTCGACAAGAGCCTTAGATCATGGGTTACTACGCTTGCCCTTTTATCTTCACACCTGAAATGCTACGTCGCTACAGTCTTAAGCTATGGATTGTGATATTTTTGTTCTTAAAACGAAAGTCTCATATGACAAGAGCCAATACGTTGTATTCAGCGTACTTTATCAGTTTGTGATGTAACGAGTGAGTACTCTCCTACGGTTGTTACTTCTTTGTGTCGTTTAAAATATTTTTGTAACTACTAACGTAATCTTTAGGACCCGTTCGTTACACCTTCTAAAGAAGATAATTTTATTATTCTCGAAAACTAGGTCAAGGATTCCAATATACTTTTATTTGCAACTGGATAGCCGTTTTCTTTCTAACTCTCCATGTTTACTGTCGTTGCTGGATTACAGCCATGTTTAAGATTTTAAAATGCCGCACGAGTTAATGTTTTCCTTTCCTGTCTGTGAAATTATATTCCGATCTTAAAGTACCAGGCGGCTATAATTCAACTACTCACAGAGTTCCAATGAGAGTTTTAACTATCGTATGGCAGTAAAACTTGGTAGATATTCTATTGCGTTAATGCAGAACCGGTTTGTGCTGGAAAAATATTCAAAATGCTCAAATTAGTGTGAATTCCTAAGGGACCAAACTGCTGAGGTCATCGGTCCCTAGACTTACATACTAATTAAACAAACTTATACCAAGAACGCGAAACACACCAATGCCCGCGGGAGGACTCGAACCTCCGGCGGGAGGGGCCGCGCAATCCGTGACACGGCGTCTCAAACCGCGGTGTCACAGAGTGCGGCGGAAAAATATTAATTGAAGTTTTGGCAATCAGGCGCAAATCTGGAGCTGTGAATGCACGAAACATATACAGAAGTGTTTCCATATGCAATGGATTAGGAGCAGAACATAGGCAGAAAAGGTCGAACACGCGAGAAACCCATAATGTTGATTTTACACTACTGGCCACTAAAATTGCTACACCATGAAGATGACGTGCTACAAACGCGAAATTTAAGCGACAGGAACAATATGCTGTGATATACAAACGACTAACTTTTCAGAGAATTCACACAAGGTTGGAACCGGTGGCGACACCAACAACGTGCTGACATGAGGAAAGTTTCAAACCGGTTTCTCATACACATACAGCAGTTGACCGGCGTTGCCTGGTGAAACGTTGTTGTGATGACTCGTGCAAGGAGGAGAAACGCGTACCATCACGTTTCCGACTTTGATAAAGGTCGGATTGTAGCCTATCGCGATTGTGGTTTATCGTATCACGACATTGCTTCTCGCGTTGGTCGAGATCCAATGACTGTTAGTAGAATATGGAATCGGTGGGTTAGGGTAATACGGAACACCGTGCTGGATCCCAACGGCCTCGTATCACTAGCAGTCGAGATGACAAACATCTTATCCGCATGGCTGTAACGGATCGTGCAGCCACGTCTCGATCCCTGAGTCAACAGATGGGGACGTTTGTAAGACAACAACCATCTGCACGAACAGTTCGACGACGTTTGCAGCAGCATGGACTATCAGCTCGAAGACCATGGCTGCGGTTACCCTTGACGCTGCATTACGGACGGGAGCGCCTGCAATGGTGTACTCAACGATTAACCTGGGTGCTCGAATGGCAAAGCGTCATTATTTCGGATGAATCCAGGTTCTGTTTACTGCATCATGATGATCGCATTCGTGTTTGGCGTCATCGCGGTGAACGCACATTGGAAGCGCGTATTCGTCATCGCCATACTGGCGTATCACCCGGCGTGATGGTACGGGGTGCCACTGGTTACACGTCTCGGTCACCTCTTGTTGGAACTGACGGCACTTTCAACAGTGGACGTTACATTTCAGATGTGTTACGACCCGTGGCTCTACCCTTAATTCGATTCCTGTAAAACCCTGCATTTCAGCAGGATAATGCACGACCGCATGTTGCAGGTCCTGTGCGGGTCTTTCTGGATAGAGGAAATGTTCGACTGCTGCCCTAGCCAGCACATTCTCCAGATCTCTCACCAACTGAAAACGTCTGGTCAATGGTGGCCGAGTAACTGGCGCGTCACAATACACCAGTCACTACTCTTCATGAACTGTGGTATCGTGTTGAAGCTGCATGGGCAGCTGTACCTGTACACGACATCCAAGCTCTGTTTGACTCAATGTCCAGGCGTATCAAGACCGTTATTACGGCCAAAGGTGGTTGTTCAGAGTACTGATTTCTCAGGATCTATGCACCCAAACTGCGTGAAAATGTAATCACACGTCAGTTCTAGTATACTATTTGTGCAATGAATATCCGTTTATCATCTGCATTTCTTCTTGGTGTAGCAATTTTAATGGCCGGTAGTGTATTATTAACCACCGATTACACAGTTTGTTGAATATGCGCAGAGGCGACTTCGATGACATGCAGTACAGCGCCAGATTTGCACTTGCGGGCAAAATTGAATCTAATCTTTTTCGAGAGCAAATCGGTTCCATATTAACTCATTAGCGTATCCGACAAGTTTCGCTGCCCATTTGATAATTACAGCCCCAGCATGGACCTCCGTCAGTAGCTGCACTTTAATTATAACAACCCAGTATGTATACGTCTGGGTTTTAGTGAATTTAGTAATTTAAATAAGGGAAACAATCACGAATTTGGGAAAAATTAACGTTTGTTTGATAAAAACTTTCCGTTTTCTGTTACAGTATTTTTAAATAAATTTTATGACTGCACGAAGAAGAATAATCACACATACTGCTCTCTCAATCGGAAGACGTTCGAGGCCATGGTAACAGGTGGCCGTCGCAGATCACGTTTGTGACTGAGTGATGGACGAGGCGAAGTGACAGAAGGCGCCGTGGCAGCGAGGTGGGCTGTGGGATGGGCGATATTTGTGGCAGGCGTCGCGGAATTATAGCGAGCCCCGGCCGCCATGATGGATTGGCGGCGACCCCAGCCGTCGGCGGAACTGGACGTGACGACACACGCCGTTCCTCCTGTTCGCCAAGGGCGCCGAGACCCTCACAAGTGCGCAGTACGACCGGCCCTTGTGTACAGCGAGCCACTCATATCTCCGGATGACGTCACTGTTATACTCTAGAGCTGAGTACACCGTTTCCTTCGTAGATGAAGACCCTTATATAGACACTCTGTGACCAAAATGGTACTGAAACAGAGGATGACAGACTAAAGGCCGAAATACTAAATGCCTTTTTCCAAAGCTGTTTCACAGAGGAAGACTGCACTGTAGTTCCTTCTCTATATTGTCGCACAGATGACAAAATGGTAGATATCGAAATAGACGACAGAGAGATAGAAAAACAATTAAAATCGCTCAAAAGAGGAAATGCCACTGGACCTGATGGGGTACCAGTTCGATTTTACAGAGAGTACGCGAAGGAACTTGCCCCCATTCTTGCAGCGGTGTACCGTAGGTCTCTAGAAGAGCGTAGCGTTCCAAAGGATTGGAAAAGGGCACAGATCATCCCCGTTTTCAAGGAGGAGGAGGAGATTAGTGTTTCACGTCCCATCGACAACGAGGCCATTAGAGACGGAGCACAAGCTCGAGTTGGGGAAGGATGAGGAAGGAAATCGGCAGTGCCCTTTCAAAGGAACCATCCCGGCATTTGCCTGAAGTGATATAGGGAAATCACGGAAAACCTAAATCAGGATGGCCGGACGCGGGATTGAACCGTCGTCCTCCCGAATGCGAGTCCAGTGTGCTAACCACTGCGCCACCTCGCTCGGTCCGTTTTCAAGAAGGGACGTCGAACAGATATGCAGAACTATAGACCTATATCTCTAACGTCGATCTGTTGTAGAATTCTGGAACACGTATTATGTTCGAGTATAATGACTTTTCTGGAGACTAGAAATCTACTCTGTAGGAATCAGCATGCGTTTCGAAGTAGCCGATCGTGTGAAACCCAGCTCGCGCTATTCGTCCACGAGACTCAGAGGGCCATAGACACGGGTTCCCAGGTAGATGCCGTGTTTCTTGACTTCCGCAAGGCGTTCGATACATTTCTCCACAGTCGTCCAATGAACAAAGTAAGAGCATATGGACTATCTGACCAATTGTGTGTTTGGATTGAAGAGTTCCTATATAACAGAACGCAGCATGTCATTCTCAATGGAGAGAAGCCTTCCGAAGTAAGAGTGATTTCAGGTGTGCCGTAGGGGAGTGTCGTAGGACCGTTGCTAGTCACAATATACATAAATGACCTTGTGGATGACATCGGATGTTCACTGAGGCTTTTTGCGGATGATGCTGTGGTATATCGAGAGGATGTAACAATGGAAAATTGTACTGAAATGCAGGAGGATCTGCAGCGAATTGATGCATGGTGCAGGGAATGGCAATTGAATCTCAATGTAGACAAGTATAATGCGTTGCGAATACACAGAAAGAAAGATCCTTTATCATTTAGATACAATATAGCAGGTCAGCAGCTGGAAGCAGTTAATTCCATAAATTATCTGGGAGTATGCATTAGGAGTGATTTAAAATGGAATGATCACATAAAGTTGATCTTCGGTAAAGCAGATGTCAGACAGATTCATTGGAAGAATCTTAAGGAAATGCCATCCGAAAACAAAGGAAGTAGGTTACAGTACGCTTGTTCGCCCGCTGCTTGAATACTGCTCAACAGTGTGGGATCCTTACCAGATAGGGTTAATAGAAGAGATAGAGAAGATCCAACGGAGAGCAGTGCGCTTCATTACAGGATCATTTCGTACTCGCGAAAACGTTACGGAGATGATAGATAAACTCCAGTGGAAGACTCTGCAGGAGAGACGCTCAGTAGCTCGGTACGGGCTTTTGTTGGTTTCGAGAACATACCTTCACTGAGGAGTCAAGCAGTATATTGCTCCCTCCTACGTATATCTCACGAAGAGACCATGAGGATAAAATCAGAAAGATTAGAGCCCACACAGAGGCATACCGACAATCCTTCTTTCCACGAACAATACGATACTGGAATAGAAGGGAGAACCGATATAGGTACTCAAGGTACCCTCCGCCACACACCGTCAGGTGGCTTGTGTAGTATGGATGTAGATGTAGACATGCAGGTCGCTGTAGGCGCTTCTCTACATGTATATCTATGTTTATGTCGATAAACTGCAAACCACTGTGAAGTACGTGGCAGAGGGTACGTCCCATGAAGAGTGACGATGTGAATGCCTATGTGGGTGCTGAACTTACCCTGATTTGTCCTCACGATCCCTATGGGAGTTGTATACAGTGGGTTGCAGTATATTCTTAGAGTCATCATTCAAAACCGATTCTTGAAACTTTGTAAGCAGGCTTTCTCTGGATAGTTTCCGTCTATCTTCAAGAGCCTGCCCTTTCACTTTCTTCTCCATCTCTGTGCCACTCTCCTGCAGGTCAAACGAATCTGCCACCATTCGTGCTGCCATTCTCTGTACACATTCAACATGTTAGTCCTATTTAGTAGGAATCCCACATACTTGAGCGATATCTTAGGATGCGTCACTCGAGTGATTTTTAAGCAGTCTAGTTTCTAGACTAATTGCATTTCCCTAGTATTGTAACAATAAACCGAAGTCTGCTACCCGCTCTATCCGCGACAAAATTTATGCGATCATTCAATTTCAAATCTCTACAAAGCGTATTCGTATCGGTTGGCTGATTCCAACTGTGACTCATTGATGTAAAAATCATAGAATACTGAGGTTTTTTTTTCTTTCTTGAAGTGCATAATTTTACATTTTTGAACGGTTAAAGCAAGTTGGCAATGTTTTAACGACGTCACAAAATTATCAAGATCTGACTGAATATTTGTGCAGTCCCTTCCGGACTGTTCTTCACTATAGATATGTGCATAATTTCCGAAAAGTCCGAGGTTACTATTAATATTGTACACAAGATCATTAAAGTATAACGTGAATAACAAGGGTCGCAACACATGTCCCTGGAGTACACCTGAAGTTACCCCAACATTTGTCGACTATTCTCCATCCAAGACAACTTGCTGCTTTCTCCATACCCTACACGATCGTACTTTTGACAATAGGCGTGGGTACGGTACCGATTCAAATACTTTTCGGAAACCGAGGAATAGTGCATCATCTCTCTGACTGCCTTCATCGATGTCTTTCAGGCCTCACGAGAATGTAATGCTAAAAGACTACTACAGACGGAGTTATCCGTAGGTCGCCGGCCCGAGTGGTCGAGCGGTTCTAGGCGCTACAGTCTGGAACTGCGCGACCGTTACGGTCGCAGGTTCGAATCCTGCCTCGGGCATGGATGTGTGTGATGTGCTTGGGTTAGTTAGGTTTGAGTAGTTCTACGTTCTAGGGGACTGATGAAAAAATGGCTCTGAGTACTATGCGACTTAACTTCTGAGGTCATCAGTCGCCTAGAACTTATAAATAATTAAACCTAACTAACCTAAGGACATCATACACATCCATGCCCGAGGCAGGATTCGAACCTGCGACCGTAGCGGTCACGCGGTTCCAGACTGAAGCGCCTAGAACCGCACGGCCACACCGGCCGGCCGGAACTGATGACTTCAGAAGATAAGTCCCATAGTGCTCAGAGCCATTTGAACCATTTTTTAATCTGTAGGTAATGTTTCGCAAAAATATTATTCCGTATTTGATGAAAGCCATGTTGAAAAACGCAGCGACAGCTGCTAATTGCATCTCGCTATCGTGAACTGCACAACTCTACTTAACACATGTATGTACCATCCACCATCACTTCAATAATGCCGTTTTGTCTCAAGTTTAAAATAGGCAAGGTCGAACCTGATACTCAATTTCTATATCTGAACTGTCAGACATGACCAAAACTACAGACTGAATGCTGTACTAAGCACCAGAGTGTGCGTTGCTCTAAAACTTTCTGGCAGATTAACGATGTGTGCCGGAGTGCTAATCGAACCCATAACTCCCCACTGTAGAGTGGAAGTTTAATCCTGGAAACGGCCCCTTAGTCTTTGTCTAGTCCTAGTGCTCCGAAAGAATCACTAGTGTAATGACTGATTTCTCGACATCCAGGGATTTATGGTACTATATGACGTTTTCGTTTATTTGGAGATATGCGTATGGGGCCTGAAGATGCTATAGTGAAATGCTGAACCTGGTAGCCTTCAAAATCAAATAAAATAACATCTTAAGCTACACGGCTGTTGGAGACTTTCATTGACATTGACAATTACTTATTCAGCCATGTTCCCTGTCCACGTACACTCCTTCATGACGATCATGTTTCCTGGAGGAGGCAATGGCAACTAGTGTACGACACTCCTTGCCCGTCATGGTACCACGTACGAGCTCCACTCGACCCATGGATGCCCACGTGAATGTTCCCCAGAGCATAATGGAGCCGCCGCCGGTGTTTCCGTTCCGCAGAAGACGTGTCCAGGAGCTGCTCCCGTGGGAGACGACGGAACGCGCCCTCCCATCGGCATGATGAGGAAGGTATCAGGATTCAGCAGACAACGTCATACTCTGCCACTGCGCCATCGTCCACTGGCGATGGTGACGTGTCCATTTCAGTCGCAGTTGCATATGTCGTGGTGTTAACATTTGCACAAGTGTGGGTCGATAGCTGCCGAGGCCCATCGTTAGGCGTGTTCGGTGCACACTGTATTCAGACACACTTGTACTCTGCCCAGCACTAAAGTCTGATGTCAGTTCCGCCACAGTTCGCCGCCTGTCCTGTTTTACCGGCCTGCCCTGCCTACGACGTACGGCGTCTGTAATGAGGGCTGGCCACCAAACCCCATGACGTGTGGATGTGTTTTCTCCTCGGTTTCGCCACGTGTTGAATACACTGACTGCCGGACGAGGTGGCCGAGCGGTTATAGGCGCTGCAATCTGAAACAGCGCGACTGCTACGGTCGCAGGTTCGAATCCTGCCTCTGGCATGGATGTGTGTGATGTCCTTAGGTTAGTTAGGTTTAAGTAGTTCTAAGTTCTAGGGGACTGATGACCTCAGAAGTTCAGCCCCATAGTGCTCAGAGCCATTTGGACCATTTGAATACACTGACCACAACACTCTTCGAATACCAAACAAGCCCTGCAATATCCGAAATGCTCATGCCGAGCTTCCGTGTCATCACAATCTGCCTTCGATCGAACTCATATAGATCGCACGCCTTCCATTCTACTAATGGACAGCACGCTCACTGATGCTTTGTATTTCGCTACCGTATCACTCCTGAATAGCATGTGGGGAAAACGAACACTTAGAACTATCCGTGGCAGATCCGATCACTCTTATTTTATTACAATGATCATTTTTCCCTGTGTAGATGGTAGTCATAAAATATTTTCTGATTCAGAAGGAAAGTTAGTGATTGAAATTTTGTGATGAGAAATGCCTTTGTTTTAATGATTGCCATCCCAACTCACACATCATATTCGCAACACTCTGTACTTATTTCTGAATAAAACAAAATGAGCTGCCCTTCTATGAATATTTCCGAATTTTTAAACATATCAAGGGTAGATAGCAGCGATCACCAACTATAACTATATGAGTCGTGGGACGAACACGTAAAGTCAGTAGGAGGGCAGTTGAACTGAAAACACAGATTTCTTGGAAAGGTTTCAGAAAAGAACAGTGTATTTTTTAAAGCAGATCGTTTACAGTTCACCAGTGCGATCAATTATACTACCCGCAGATACTTGGGGAACTTAAATAGGAATATTTAAGTCTATTTAACTCTATTGGTTAAATGTGGAGAAGACACATTAAAAGAATACAGTGTGACAATTCTGCTATCACCATCATACTTCTCGAGCAGAAATCAAGAGAGTGACGTAAGAGAAACTGGATTACGTAAACAGGGATACAAATGTTTTCCCTCTCTCATCATGTGGGTCTGAAATACAACAGTAATGGACTGGCCTGCACAGGGTCCTGACCTGAATCCTACAGAACACATTTGGGATGTTTTTGAACGCCGACTTCGTGCCAGGCCTCAGCGACCGACATCGATTCATCTCCTCAGTGCAGCACTCCGTGAAGAATGGGCTGCCACTCCCCAAGAAACTTTCCAGCATCTGACTGAACGCATGCCTGCGAGAGTGGAAACTCATCAAGGCTAAGGGTGGGCCAACACCATATTGAATTCCAGCATTACCGATGGAGGGCGTCACGAACTTGTAAGTCATATGCAGCCAGGTGTCTGGACACTTTTGATCACATAGTGTATGTGCACCGTGCGTTTGTCTGACTAGCAGTCATTCAGAGCCAGGCGATTTTGCTATCGGCTGGACGGTTTTATGTCGATAATAAGTAGGTCTGATCATTGTATACGGAGGGTGCGTCCAACACCAGTTCATACAAAACCAGACAATGGCTACTCGTCACATTGCAAAGGGAAAAAAGAAACAAATTTAGTCTTCGCGGTATCAGTCTCTTTTGGAAAGCTTTCAGCGAACATTAAAATAAGTAGCTCCATCGGAGCACAAAAAACGAATACACGCCTCTTTAAAAGACTCTGACAGAAAAGTGGGGAACCAGCTGCCTAAATTCTCGAACATATTCGCTCTCTTTTAAGACAGAACATCCTAAATCCTTTTACCGAGTCCCTCTTTGTAGTGAAGCCCTAATTATCAGGATCTGCCACTATCTATAAATGTCCCATTTATTTACAGTACATCCCAATGCCGCTATTCCTCTCTCACTTACACTGTCTTCTTTTGTCTTTCTGTCTCATTGCTACGGTGTCCACCATACCTTGGCAGCTCAAGTCGTTGGGGTCAAACTTATTTTCCCCCTGTACCCACGTGTTTAATAATTTCGGTCCAAATGCGCACTCCCATGTACCTACGTGCTAAAGTTCGTCGATTTGAGGGGGTAGGAGGATGTTTAAGACCACCCAAGGGTATGTATGGTCTCCTGTCACCTCAGTTTTTCCTTCCCAGTGTCTTCTCTCACTTTTGCTCCCACTATTACTATCTCCATTTTTGTTTGGCAAAATGCTGACTAAAAACAGTTTGGTGACCTCAGAGACTTTAGATGATGCAAGTGTTCACAACCTCAGTTAAAACTGTTATACATTATTTTACGTCTAAGACCACATATTATGTGCACATTTTACTTGCGTAACTTCGATAACTTTGAACCTCTGGCTCTCGGTACCGGATAATGATATCCAAAAACATTTCAAGGCTCCCTGAGAACATCATATAAGAACGTATGGTTAAAATTTCTACCATTTGCCATCAATATAAACTACAGCCCCCCCATGAACCATGGATCTTGCCGTTGGTGGGGAGGCTTGCGTGCCTCAGCGATACAGATGGCCGTACCGTAGGTGCAACCACAACGGAGGGGTATCTGTTGAGAGGTCAGAAAAACGTGTGGTTCCTGAAGAGGGGCAGCAGCCTTTTCAGTAGTTGCAGGGGCAGCAGTCTGGATGACTGACTGATCTGGCCTTGTAACACTAACCAAAACGGCCTTGCTGTACTGGTACTGCGAACGGCTAAAAGCAAGGGGAACCTACAGCCGTAATTTTTCCCGAGGGCATGCAGCTTTACTGTGTGGTTAAATGATGATGGCATCCTCTTGGATAAAATATTCCGGAGGTAAAATAGTGCCCCCTTCTGATCTCCGGGCGGGGACTACTCAAGAGGACGTCGTCATCAGGAGAAAGAAAACTGGCATTCTACGGATCAGAGCGTGGAATGTCAGATCCCTTAATCGGGCAGGTAGGTTAGAAAATTTAAAAAGGGAAATGGATAGGTTAAAGTTAGATATAGTGGGAATTAGTGAAGTTGGGTGGCAGGAGGGACAAGACTTTTGGTCAGGTGAATACAGGGTTATAAATACAAAATCAAATAGGGGTAATGCAGGAGTAGGTTTAATAAAAATAGGAGTGCGGGTAAGCTACTACAACAAGCGTAGTGAACGCATTATTTTGGCCAAGATAGACACGAAGCGCACGCCTTCTACAGTAGTACAAGTTTATATGTCAACTAGCTCTGCAGATGATGAAGAAATTGATGAAATGTATGATGAGATAAAAGAAATTATTCAGGTAGTGAAGGGAGATGAAAATTTAATAGTCATGGGTGACTGGAATTCGACAGTAGAAAAAGGAAGAGAAGGAAACGTAGTGGGTGAATATGGATTGGGGCTAAGAAATGAAAGAGGAAGCCGCCTGGTAGAATTTTGCACAGAGCATAACTTAATCATAGCTAACACTTGGTTCAAGAATCATGAAAGAAAGTTGTATACATGGAAGAACCCTGAAGATACTAAAAGGTTTCAGATAGATTATATAATGGTAAGACATAGATTTAATAACCAGGTTTTAAATTGTAAGACATTTCCAGGGCAGATGTGGACTCTGACCACAATGTATTGGTTATGAACTGTAGATTAAAACTGAAAAAACCGCAAAAAGGTGGGAATTTAAAGAGATGGGACCTGGATAAACTGAAAGAACCAGAGGTTGTACAGAGTTTCAGGGAGAGCATAAGGGAACAATTGACAGGAATGGGGGAAAGAAATACAGAAGAAGAAGAATGGGTAGCTTTGAGGAATGAAATAGTGAAGGCAGCAGAGGATCAAGTAGGTAAAAGACGAGGGCTAGTAGAAATCTTTGGGTAAGAGAAGAAATATTGAATTTAATTGATGAAAGGAGAAAATATAAAAATGCAGTAAATGAAGCAGGCAAAAAGGAATACAATGGTCTCAAAAATGAGATCGACAGGAAGTGAAAAATGGCTAAGAGGGATGGCTAGAGAACAAATGTAAGGATGTAGAGGCGTATCTCACTAGGGGTAAGATAGATACTGCCTACAGGAAAATTAAAGAGACCTTTGGAAAAAAGAGAGCCACTTGTATGAATATCAAGAGCTCAGATGGAAACCCAGTTCTAAGCAAAGAAGGGAAAGCAGAAAGGTGGAAGGAGTATATAGAGGTTCTTTACAAGGGCGATGTACTTGAGGACAATATTATGGAAATGGAGGAGGATGTAGATGAAGATGAAATGGGAGATAGGATACTGCGTGAAGAGTTTGACAGAGCACTGAAAGACCTGAGTCGAAAGAAGGCCCCGGGAATAGACAACATTCCATTAGAACTACTGATGGCCTTGGGAGAGCCACTCCTGACAAAACTCTACCATTTTGTGAGCAGGATGTATGAGACAGGCGAAATACCCTCAGACTTCAAGAAGAATATAATAATTCCAATCCCAAAGAAAGTAGGTGTTGACAGATGTGAAAATTACCGAATTATCTGTTTAATAAGTCACAGCTGCAAAATACTAACGCGAATTCTTTACAGACGAATGGAAAAACTGGTAGAAGCCGACATCGGGGAAGATCAGTTTGGATTCCGTAGAAATATTGGAACACGTGAGGCAATACTGACCCTACGACTTATCTTAGAAGCTAGATTAAGGAAAGGCAAACCTACGTTTCTAGCATTTGTAGACTTAGAGAAAGCTTTTGACAATGTTGACAGGAATATTCTCAAATTCTAAAGGTGGCGGGGGTAAAATACAGGGAGCGATAGGCTATTTACAATTTGTACAGAAACCAGATGGCAGTTATAAGAGTCGAGAGGCATGAAAGGAAAGCAGTGGTTGGGAAGGGAGTGAGACAGGGTTGTTGCCTCTCCCCGATGTTATTCAATCTGTATATTGAGCAAGCAGTAAAGGAAACAAAAGACAAATTCGGAGTAGGTATTAAAATCCATGGAGAGGAAATAAAAACTTTGAGGTTCACCGATGACGTAATTCTGTCAGAGACAGCAAAGGACTTGGAAGAGTAGTTGAAAGGAATGGACAGTGTCTTGAAAGGAGAGTATAAGACGAACATCAACAAAAGCAAAACGGGGATATTGGAATGTAGTCGAATTAAGTCGGGTGATGCTGAGGGAAATAGATTAGGAAATGGGACACTTAAAGTAGTAAAGGAGGTTTGCTATTTGGGGAGCAAAATAACTGATGATGGTGGAAGTAGAGAGGATATAAACTGTAGACTGGCAAAGGCAAGGAAAGCGTTTCTGAAGAAGAGAAATTTGTTAACATCGAGTATAGATTTAAGTGTAAGAAAGTCGTTTCTGAAAGTATTTGTATGGAGTGTAGCCATGTATGGAAGTGAAACTTGGGCCATAAATAGTTTGGACAAGAAGAGAAAAGAAGCTTTCGAAATATGGTGCTACAGAAGAATGCTGAAGATTAGATGGGTAGATCACATAACTAATGAGAAGGTATTGAATAGGATTGGGGAGAAGAGGAGTTTGTGGCACAACTTGACAAGAAGAAGGGACCGGTTGGTAGGACATCTTCTGAAGCGTCAAGGGATCACCAAGTTAGCATTGGAGGGCAGCGTGGAGGGAGACCAAGAGATGAATACCCTAAGCAGATTGAGAAGGATGTAGGTTGCAGTAAGTACTGGGAGACGATGAAGCTTGCACAGGACAGTAGCATGGAGAGCTGCATCAAACCAGTCTCGGGACTGAAGACCACAACAACAAACTACAGAAGTGGCCATCCCCACAATTGGTACTTCCCATGGCAAAAAATAATGTTTTTTTGCAATTTTCTCAGGAACCTCCCATGAAAAAAATTATTGTGCTGTTAGAAGGCGCCTAGACCACATCTAATGCAAAAGAACCAACCGTTTTCTCAATTTTTCGGGGCTGCAGGAAGTTTGTGCTGTCTAAATTTTGAGCCTGTACTGTAGCATAGCTACAGTATGCCTGTTCTTCCGATAGATATATAAATGAATCTTAGACATAGGGCGATCCAAAACACTTGACCGCATATTTCTGAGACCAATAGAACCAGAGAAATGAGTACCTGAAAAAGTGCGTTTTCGAGCGCGGCTTTTAGATCTTGGTGGTTCCGTGCGCTGTCATGCCCGAACCGATATTAAGTTTTTCTGTCCGTTATTAGTATCGTTTGTAACGTCATTGAAATGAAAATAGTTGAGTGTCCAGTGGATTTCGACCGCAAGTAGGAGCAGATGCAAACTTCTGGTTGTCTTGAGATATATAGGAGGTGACCTGAGGTCGCTAATTTGGTCGGGGTAAGTCGTGAAGCTAGAGCCTCGCATATTGCTGAGCCAATATTTACAGCGGATATCTGTTGCCCTTGCTACTGCTTACTGCTGTGTACCGTCTGAATGCGACCTAAGTACGTTTACTGTACTTCTGCGTAGTGGGACGCTTGAAGGCCAAAGAATATGACCTATATGTAATGTGCCGCAGCGGTTCTGTGCGAGCAAATCCTTCTCAGGCCTTCTATTCTGTTAACCGAGGAGGAGGAGGAGCAGGTGGAGAAATGTGTGTGAAATCTTATGGGACTTAATTGCTAAGGTCATCAGTCCCTAAGCTTACACACTACTTAACCTAAATTATCCTAAGGACAAACACACACATCCATGCCCGAGGGAGGATTCTAACCTCCGCCGGGACCAGCCGCACTGTCCATTACTGCAGCGCCCGAGACCGCTCGGCTAATCCCCTGCGGCCAGCAGGAGGAGAGTAATGTTCAACTTCTCATCGACAACGAGGTCATTAGAGACGGAGCACAAGCTCGGTCTAGGGGAGGATGGGGAAGGAAATCGGCAGTGCCCTTTCAAAGGAACCATCCCGGCATTTGCCTGAAGTAATCTAGGGAAATTACGGAAAACCTAAATCAGGATGGCCGGACGCGGGATTGAACCGTCGTCCTCCCTCTGTTAACCGAGGGAACAGTGTTTAAATAAACAGCGGTTGTTTGTCTCTGATGATGGTCTTCTTGAACTCCATAGCAAGATGGTTTGGTTTTTTGACAGCTATCCCTTGGTTTGATGTGTGGTGGAACCGATGCGGAAGTCTCTGGAGATTGTAACACCCAACAACTACCCCTGCACATCCAGTTTAGCAAACACATACGTCAATTACCTCCCACCAGATTCAGTGGATTTTTATCACGTTTTGGAACGCGGACATTGATACATAAATGTGTCCTGTAGCGCTATTGGAACATAGTGCCTTAGGTTTCGCGGTCACAATATCTTCATAGATAAACTAACGGGACAATTCATATATCTGATTATGGTTTGAGTCAGATACGAAAATTCCTGCATTGCCATCGTGGGTGAGGTCTTAGTGATCTATTATGAAGTGTTTGGTGTGTACCTGTGTCTTGTGGATTAGTAATGACTGCTTGTACGGTCTGGTGTTTCGAATGTCAGCAACGGGACCACCGAACACAACCGTTCTATGGAAGGGCGATCATCGACAGTGCCAACTATCCTCTCTCCAAGAGACACTGTGGAGGTGTTTGAATGTTAGCCCAGGACATGGCAGCAAAGTCTGATGATGAAGTACTGCATGCCGCCAAATCTCTTTCTCTCTCCTGCCAAAGATACTGTTAGTATTAGGTTTAGAACTGAGAATAAAATGTCACCCACAGACGTGCGTTAACGACCTCGGCTACGAAAGTTGTTCGGAGTTGATATAATGTATAATGAGACAAAAACGTTTAACTGGTACAATACATCTACAGAAACTTTCAAAAGTAGTACTCCAAAAAAAGGAAATGAATTTATTACTACTCGCAGGGCTATAACATCATTTGTTAGGGACAAAATGTTTAGTCATGCTCCTCATTGACGATAGGTGTCATTTAGTATCCACTGGTCCTGAGGTGACGATATTTCACTGAACTGGCAGGGCCTACTAAGCTACTAAGTATACTATCTACCCCATCAAACTAATGAATGATTTTCAACAAGGAAAGAATAAGAAGAGGAAGATATTTTAAATGCGATTCAGGAGCGTCACTTTTGCTGGACGTATCGTCTTTCAAACGGATCAGATGACTGGATGTTCGGGAACACACATTACATGCAAACGACGCAGCGTGCCTACACCCTGTCACCTCTCAGGGGCACAATCAGTCTTAAATGACGCTTGACGTCGCCAGGAAACATAGTGATCATTTGTCTCCCACAAAAGCTGTATCCCATAAAGTGATCTATCATCCCTACATGGATGTTGCAAAGAATTTGAAACAACTTTTATATACTTTCTGACCAAAAGTGTCCAACCCAGTGAAGAAACGGTAAAAGGCAAAAGAAGTATTAGATGACGAAGAAAAAGAAGAAGAAGAAGGAGATTGTCTTATCAAAAGTATCCGAACACCCCTGTGTAATGTGGAAGTGAACACTACATCTGCATCCATACTCTGCAAGCCACCTGACGGTGTGTGGCGGAGGGTACCTTGAGTACCTGTATCGGTTCTCCCTTCTATTACAGTCTCGTATTGTTCGTGGAAAGAAAGATTGTCGATATGCCTCTGTGTGGGCTCCAATCTCTCTGATTTTATCCTCATGGTCTCTTCGCGAGATAGACGTGGGAGGGAGCAATTTACTGTTTGACTCCTCGGTGAAGGTGTGTTCACGAAACTTCAACAAAAACCCGTACCGAGCTACTGAGCGTCTCTCTTGCAGAGTCTTCCACTGGAGTTTATCATCTCTGTAACGCCTTCACGATTACTAAATGATTCTGTAACGAAGTGCGCTGCTCTCCGTTGGATCTTCTCTATCTCTTCCATCAACGCTCTCTGGTACGGATCCCACACTGGTGAGCAGTATTCAAGCAGTGAGCGAACAAGCGTACTGTAACCTACTTTCTTTGTTTTCGGATTGCATTTCCTTAGGATTCTTCCAATCAATCTCAGTCTGGCATCTGCTTTACCGACGATTAATTTTATATGGTCATTCCATTTTAAATCACTCCTAATGCGTACTCCCAGATAATTTATGGAATTAACTGCTTCCAGTTGCCGACCTGCTATGTTGTAGCTAGATGATAAAGGATCTTTCTCTCTATGTATCCGCAGCTCATTGCACTTGTCTACATTGAGATTAAATTGCCATTCCCTGCACCACGCGTCAATTCGTTGCAGATCCTCCTGCATTTCAGTACAATTTCCCATTGTTACAACCTCTCCATATACTACAGCATCATCCGCAAAAAGCCTCAGTGAACTTCCAATGTTATCCACAAGGTCATTTATATATATTGTGAATAACAACGGTCCTACGACACTCCCCTGCGGCACACCTGAAATCAATCTTACTTCGGAAGACTTCTCTCCATTAAGAATGACATGCTGCGTTCTGTTATCTAGGAACTCTTCAATCCAATCACACAATTGGTTTGATAGTCCATATTCTCCTACTTTGTTCATTAAACGACTGTGGGGAAGCGTATCAAACGGCATCTACCTTGGAACCCGTCTCGTGGACGAATAGCGCGAGCTGGGGTTCACACGATCGTCTTTTTCGAAACCCATGCTGATTCATACAGAGTAGATTTCTAGTCTCCAGAAAAGTCATTATACTAGAACATAATACGTGTTCCAAAATTCTACAACAGATCGACGTTAGAGATATAGGTCTATAGTTCTGCACATCTGTTCGACGTACCTTCTTGAAAACGGGGATGACCTGTGCCCTTTTCCAATCTTTTGGAACGCTACGCTCTTCTAGAGACCCACGGTACACCGCTGCAAGAAGGGGGACAAGTTCGTTCGCGTACTCTGTGTAAAATCGAACTGGTACCCCATCAGGTCCAGTGGCATTTCCTCTTTTGAGCGATTTTAATTGTTTTTCTATCCCTCTGGCATCTATTTCGATATCTACCATTTTGCCATCTGTGTGGCAATGTAGAGAAGGAACTACAGTGCAGTCTTCCTCTGTGAAACAGCTTTGGAAGAAGACATTTAGTATTTCGTCTTTTAGTCTGCCATCCTCTGTTTCAGTACCATTTTGGTCACAGAGTGTCTGGACATTTTGTTTTGATCCACCTACCGCTTTGACATAAGACCAAAATTTCTTAGGATTTTCTGCCAAGTCAGTACATAGAACTTTAATTTCGAATTCACTTTCACTAGATGACAAGAGAGGCAGACCTGCCAGTATAGAAGGAGGTGAGGAGTATTGTCTTGCAGTAGAGAATCAGCAGCGGCAATAATTGTCGTTCACGACAGCAGAGTGGCTTCGAGCATCGATTGGTCATTAGGTGGCACCTGAGTAATATCAGGGACATTTCAACTTTTCTAAAGCCCAAATTGATGGAAGGGCAGCAGTCAGTGGAAAAATACGTAATTTATTGCAGATCTAGATTTCAACTATAACGTAGTCATCACTGGTACATTACCAAAGATTCATGTCAGTTCCAACGTGTCAGAGCATAACATATGACATCAGCGTTTACATGACAGACTCAAAACTTTTTAAAGCTGTCGAAGTCGAGTGCTGGTGATGTGATTGTGAAATAGAAACGTGAAGGGGCAACCACAGCTATATCAAAACCAGCCAGGCCCCACGTACTGACAGGGTCGTTTTAGAAAATCGCATGAAATCAGCGGAAACCAGTCTTGAGTTTCATGGTGACACCAGCAGTCAAGAAAACACAATGCGTGTGCGCAGGGAGTTAAAGAGATTGGGAATTCTCACACACCACACATTTCTGTAGAGAGTGTTAAGCGACACGGTATTTTGGCAATGCGATGGAAGTGTCTGGGTTTGCCGAATGCCTTGGGAACATAAGCAACCTCCATGTGAAGTACGAAGGAGGTGTCGTTAAGGTATGAGGGCGTTTTTCGTGTTTGGGAAGTGGTCTCCTTATTGTCCCAAAAGCGGACGAATAGGAACACGTTTACGGTATTATGTACTACGTGTAGTAGGGGAACAGTTTGAAGATGATGGTTGTGTATGCCAGCATGACAGTGATCCAAATCACAAAGCAACATCTGTCAGGCATTGGTTTGTGGAAAGTGACATTCCTGGACTGAAATGGCTTGCCCAGAGTCCATACTTGAACCCAGTCGAACACTCTTTGGACAAGTTATTATGTTGACTTTGCTCCAGACCCTATCGATCATCACCACTACCTTCACTTTTTTTCAGATCTTGAGGTGCTGCTGTTCCTGCACAGACATCCTGATACCTCATTGAAAGTGCAGTAAGCAGAATTCAAGATGTCAAAGGTGGAAGGTGGACACACTCCATATCAATTTCCACTAATAGGTGTCCGGATGTTTTTAATCAGATAGTGCTACTGTGCACCTCAAAAGAAAGGGACGGGATACCCACTCCCCTATTTATTTATTTATTTATTTTACACTTTTAGTTCCGTAGGACCAAATTGAGGAGCAAATCTCCAAGGTCTTGGAACGTGTCAGTACATGAAATTACAACATAAAAGTAATAACAGATAAAAAAAAAAATGTTTATGAACTCAAAAAGGACAAGCCATAAGTTTATGTAAACTCAATCAGCAGTATCAGATAGAAATCAGCTTAATTTTTCAAGGAACTCCTTGACAGAATAGGAGTGACCCATGGGGAAACTCCTTCAGCTTCGATTTGAATGCGCGTGGATTACTGCTCAGATTTTTGTATTCTTGTTGTAGCTTATTCAAAACGGATGCAGCGATGTGTACAAGATCAAGGAGGTGAGATCCAAATACAGATTGGATTTATGCCAAAAATTAACTGAGTAAAAGCTGCTGAATCTTAGGAATAAGCTGATATTGTTAATAAGAAACGACAGTAAAGAATATGTGTATTGAGAGTCCAATGTCGTAATAGCCAGACTAATGAACAGGGGTCAACAAGAGTTTCGCGAACTTACACCACCTAGTGGCCGAACCGTTTGTTTCTGATCCAAAAATATCCTTTGACAATAGGAGTGGTACCCCAAAATATAATACCATGTGACATAACCAAATGAAAGTATGTAAAGTGGACTATTTTCCATGTCGAACAGTCGCTTATCGAATAGTAAAAATGGCTGGTTCAGTCTTTGAGCAAGGTCCTGAACATGGGCTTTTCACGACAGTTGACTATCTGAACACCAAGAAATTTGAACTGTTCAGTTTCACTAATCATATGCCCATTTCTGTGAAATTAAAACGTCGGGTTTTGCTGAAGTGTGTGTCAGACAATATAAAAACTGAGTCTTACTGCGATTTAGCGTTATTTTGTTTTAATCAAGCCTTGAATTAATGTCATCAGTGCACTATTTGAAACAGTGCCAGTGTTTCACACAACATCCTTTATTACCAAGCCAGTGTCATCAGCAAATAGAAATATTTTAGAATTACTTGTAATACTAGAGGGCAAGTCAATTATATACACTCCTGGAAATGGAAAAAAGAACACATTGACACCGGTGTGTCAGACCCACCATACTTGCTCCGGACACTGCGAGAGGGCTGTACAAGCAATGATCACACGCACGGCACAGCGGACACACCAGGAACCGCGGTGTTGGCCATCGAATGGCGCTAGCTGCGCAGCATTTGTGCACTGCCGCCGTCAGTGTCAGCCAGTTTGCCGTGGCATACGGAGCTCCATCGCAGTCTTTAACACTGGTAGCATGCCGCGACAGCGTGGACGTGAACCGTATGTGCAATTGACGGACTTTGAGCGAGGGCGTATAGTGGGCATGCAGGAGGCCGGGTGGACGTACCGCCGAATTGCTCAACACGTGGGGCGTGAGGTCTCCACAGTACATCGATGTTGTCGCCAGTGGTCGGCGGAAGGTGCACGTGCCCGTCGACCTGGGACCGGACCGCAGCGACGCACGGATGCACGCAAAGACCGTAGGATCCTACGCAGTGCCGTAGGGGACCGCACTGCCACTTCCCAGCAAATTAGGGACACTGTTGCTCCTGGGGTATCGGCGAGGACCATTCGCAACCGTCTCCATGAAGCTGGGCTACGGTCCCGCACACCGTTAGGCCGTCTTCCGCTCACGCCCCAACATCGTGCAGCCCGCCTCCAGTGGTGTCGCGACAGGCGTGAATGGAGGGACGAATGGAGACGTGTCGTCTTCAGCGATGAGAGTCGCTTCTGCCTTGGTGCCAATGATGGTCGTATGCGTGTTTGGCGCCGTGCAGGTGAGCGTCACAATCAGGACTGCATACGACCGAGGCACACAGGGCCAACACCCGGCATAATGGTGTGGGGAGCGATCTCCTACACTGGCCGTACACCACTGGTGATCGTCGAGGGGACACTGAATAGTGCACGGTACATTCAAACCGTCATCGAACCCATCGTTCTACCATTCCTAGACCGGCAAGGGAACTTGCTGTTCCAACAGGACAATGCACGTCCGCATGTATCCCGTGCCACCCAACGTGCTCTAGAAGGTGTAAGTCAACTACCCTGGCCAGCAAGATCTCCGGATCTGTCCCCCATTGAGCATGTTTGGGACTGGATGAAGCGTCGTCTCACGCGGTCTGCACGTCCAGCACGATGGCAAGCCGTTCCACAGGACTACATCCAGCATCTCTACGATCGTCTCCATGGGAGAATAGCAGCCTGCATTGCTGCGAAAGGTGGATATACACTGTACTAGTGCCGACATTGTGCATGCTCTGTTGCCAGTGTCTATGTGCCTGTGGTTCTGTCAGTGTGATCATGTGATGTATCTGACCCCAGGAATGTGTCAATAAAGTTTCCCCTTCCTGGGACAATGAATTCACGGTGTTCTTATTTCAATTTCCAGGAGTGTATATGTAAGGAACAGGAGTAGCCCCAGCATTGATCCCTGGGGCACTCCCCATATGACCACGCCCCACTCAGATTCCACATCACCGCCACACTCTACACAATGGATAATGATCTTTTGCTGTTTGTTGTTAAAGTAAAAGCTGAACCAGTTGTGAGCTATTCCCTGTATTCCATAATGGTCCAACTTCTGGTTCAAATGGCTCTGAGCACTATGGGACTTAACTTCTGAGGTCATCAGTCGCCTAGAACTTAGAACTACTTAAACCAAACTAACCTAAGGACATCACACTCATCCATGCCCGAGGCAGGATTCGAACCTGCGACCGTAGCGGTCGCTCGGTACCAGACTGTAGCGCCTAGAACCGCATGCCAACTTCTGGAGCAATATTTTGTGATCAACACAATCAAACGCCCTAGTTAAAAGATGTCTAGCGTTCGAAACCTTTTGTTCAAGCCATCGAGTACCTCAAAGAGAAAAAGAGAATATAACATTCAGTTGTTAAACCACTTCTAAAATTAAACTTTACATTTGTCAGCAAATTATTTGAAATGAAGTGATCAATTTTTCTTACATACACCTCTTTTCCCATAACTTTAGCAAACACCGATGATGTAGAAATTGATCTAAAATTAGTATCCCTTCTCCCTTGTTATGAAGCAGCTTTACTACTGAGTATTTACTCCTTCAGGAAACTGACCTTACCTGAAGGAAAAATTACAAATATGGCTAAGTATCAGAACTAACATGTTCAGCACAGTAATCTAATATTCTGCTGGGCACTCCTTTATATCCATGAGAATGCTTAATCTTATTGACTCAATCTCCCCATTGTAAGTGCCATAGAGGAGTATTTCAGACATCTGTCTCGGAAAGGCATTTTCCAAGAGAGTTATATGGTTCTCTGTGGAAACTAAGTTTTTATTTAATTCACCAGCAATTCTCAGAAAGTGATTGTTACATACTGTACATATATCTGACTTATCAGTAACAGAAATATTGTTACTACGAACTGACTTTATATCGTCGACCATATGCTTCTGACCAGACATTTCCTTCATGACTGGCCATATGGTTTTAATTTTGTTCTGTGAATTAGCTATTCTACTTTCGGACCACGTACTCTTTGCCTTCCTAATAACAGTTTTAAGCACATAACAATAGTGTTTGTAATGGGGTACGGCAGCTTGATTGTGGCTACTTCTAAGAATTTAGAATAATTCCTGTTTTGTTCTAAATGATATCCTTATACCATTAGTCAGTCACCCAGGTTGCCTTTTACTGTTAGTACCCTATTTGGAACTTTCTAATGGAAAGGAACTTCCAAAGATGATGAGAAATGTGTTAAGGAAGCATTGTATTTGTCATCTATGTTATCGGCACTGTAAACATCCTGCCACTCTTCTTCCTTAACGAGGTTTAAAAAATTCTCTATTACCGTTTGGATTAGCTTTCCTAAGTAGTTTGTAATTACCTGCCTGCAGGAACCTTCGCACTTGACTATCGCACACTGTAGGAAAGCCGGTAAATAAATTGGTAGCATTCCGCATATCTTTTAGTTACAAGAGTTAATAAGTAATTTATTTAGAAAGTAAGAGGGCAGTAGTGGAATCTTTACTGATACTGACGTTACATATCTGCAACTGTATTTATGAAAAATTAACTTTCGGAAGGTAACAAGTGAACTTGACTAATGTAACGATTATCGGCGGAGTAAGAATCTGTTAGAGGTGGTAAGCAGGCAGTTTTGTTCGATTCTGAGTCATGTGAGCACTTAACTTGTTACTGTGTAACCTCCCCACTATATTTTCTGCTGTCTGAAATTTAGCCCAGCTTCACAGAACCTAATACAGGGGATAGGCAAAACAATGTGAGCAGTGGTTGTGTTTGACGGTCAACAACGCAGGTAAGGAACGTGTCGTGCTGGACTGTGCGTGTTCAGTACGGACTTAGCATCAGTGCAGGTTGTTTACGAGTAGTGCACACTTCGTATTTGCAGAGGCCGAGGTCGACTTGCAATGAAAGACCTAAGCGAGTTCCAAAGAGGGCAGATTGTGGGGGCCAGATTAACTGGAGCATCAGTAACCAAGACAGCCAACTTACTGAATGTTTCGAGAGCAATTGTTTCAACAGCCTACGCAAAACATGGAAAGACATCATCGTGGAAACGTAATAGTGGGCGCAAATCAAAACTAAATGACAGATCGTCGGACGCTAGCACGAATTGTGTCAAATCAAGACAAAGCTATGGCGGCTAAATTGACGGCAGAGATCAATAGCCATCTTCGAGACCCCGTATCTATCAACATTGTTCGCCGAGAACTCCATAAAGCAAATATTCATGAATGAGTTGCTGTACCGAAACGATTAGTGACGACAACCTACGCAAAGAAGCGTAAAACATGGTGTCAGAAGCATAAATCTTGGACAGCTGATCAGTGGAAACACGTCATATGGTCCGTCGAGTCAACATTTTCGTTATTTCCAACATCGGGCTGGGTTTACGTCTGGAGAACGCCAAAAGAAGCCTACAATCCTGACTGCTTGATTTTAGTGTTTAAGCATGGAGGTATCATGGTATTGTGATTGTCCCAACATTACTCTCAAAGTCTGTGTTATAGCCAACAACTATGTGAATATTTTAGGTGACAGGTGCACCCCATGATTCAAGTGTTGTTCCCCATCAATGATGCCATATTTCAGGACGATAATGCATCCATTCACACAGCCAGGACAGTACAATCGTGGTACCAGGAGCCTTCAACTGAACTGCATCGTCTTCCCTGGCCAGCGCAGTCCCCGGAATTGAACATTACGGAACCCTTGTGGGCGGTATTGGAGCGCAGACCCCGGAGCAGATTTCCACCTCCCCCATCACTACAGGAGTTAGAAGAGGTTCTGATCGAAGAGTGGCATAACATTCCACTGGATACTATACAACCATTATATGCCTGTATTCCAAGAAAAATCGCAGCTGTATTACGGACAAATGGGGGTCCAACCCCTTATTAACGATCGATTCCTATGTAAGTACAGTGTTCACATTATTTTGCCTATCCCATGTTTGAATTGAACTGTAACTGATCTGAATGCACCTTGCCTTTGTATCAAGTGCGCAACGAAAGTAAAAGAAATTCTTTGGCTGTAATCAAAATTTCCCCTTACCTCCGGTCTTGACAACATTGTTGCAGATTTACCGAAAGCACAACAGCAAACAGGAAGTAGGTAGCTGCTAAGCTAGATTTTTGTTTCTAAATACATATTCAAACTATTGCATGTGGTAATGCGTAATGATACACAGTCGTGTGGGGAGAGTAACTATTCCTATGAAGTGACATTCCAAGACAACGATTTTAGAATGAAATATATACATTCAAAAAGACAGAGTGAAACTTCGCGTAATATTCAAGCGTAACATGGATCTGAAGAGGACTATGCTTAATAAAGCGAACAATGGTTTAAAAAGGGTGCAATGTTAACAGAGAATTTCTATAAAAATCAAACAGCTTAATCAGTTAATATGTTAATCCATGATTCTGGGAAGTGAGGTAGTCTTTCTCTCTGCTCTGAGCAAGTTAACTTGTTGACAATAATTATTACGACAAATTATGTGCGCTGTGCTGCAGTCTTACCTCAAACTTCTTCTCTTCAAATAATAATAATTTCATTCAAAATATGTTTTCCTTTCACCTTTCAATGTACATCATATTCATCCTTGTTGTCCTTTCTTGACCTAACACACACAATAAAAAGTCCACACAGCGCTACTGAATACATCTGTGACCTACCACACTTCAATTAAGAATGTATCAGACTGCGCAGAGGCAAAGACTGTACGACGACAAGACCAAAGATTGTTTAACCGTAACATAACTCGCTTTTCTCTCTGACGTGCATATCTATGACACACAAAACTAAAAATGACATGACCACCTTACAACTGTAGGAATCGGTTGTAGGTGAGCTTTTGAAAGTGATGTAATAGTTAAAAGTGCCTCAACAACTTTTGAATCTATACCAAATTATTCTAAAGGAAATAGTTTTGGTGTTGTATGTCACGATCAGACTTCGTGATCGTTACATTGATTTATGGATTTCAGTTGGCCCTCACGCAGCATTTATTTTACCGTACCCATAGGTATAAACGTTCCTTATTTCACTTAAACAGATAAATGACGTGGCATTGCTTTTTCGTAAGTTGAGCCATTCGCGTATGATTTTCAGCGAATAGATTTGTGACAGGAATATGAATTCTTTTACCGAATATCTTTGTTTCTCACATGTAAATGATTATTTACGAAACAAGAAATATTTGCTTGTCTCAAGAATTATAACAATATAATAATTCGTATACAGTTCAATTAATAATAGTACGCCATAAACTGTTTCTCAGTAATTAAAAATATTCTGGCTCAGTTTAGTTGTGTTGTAAGGTATATCGTGAAATATTTCTCTACACAAAGAGAAACTTTGCATAACTATGTTACATTGAAAACTGGTTTCCCTTACGATGCCCTAGTTCATAAACGTTACGCCTTCTCAACAGAGCATTTTTTTCTGAGTTGGAGTTGTTTTCACTGGAAAATATCCCTGGCTTCTGGCTTTTTGCCTTACAAGAGTTTCTTTTTCTTACAGTGGTCTCAAAAAACTGATTTGCTATAAATTCATTCACGACTTGACATTCTGTAGGATTTTGTCCCAGGTGCTGTAGAACCGTTGCCTCTATTTCAGATATCGTAGTGCAAGTACTAGTTTTAAGATGATTACCTACGTTGCCACAGTCCGGATAAATTGCCTTTGAACATTCCATAGCATGCTTTGTTCTCGCACTGACACAAATTTCTTGCGTCTCTACTCTTTGTCGTGTACTTCCAGTTTCCCTGTCGTAGGAGCGCAACTGTTTCCTGCAGCTGATAATGTTTCACTTGCGTTATGGTAGTCTGCATCATTACCCGAAACACTAAAATTGCTTTTTTTCAATAAACATCGAATTCGTACGGTTCAGACACTTTGTCACTCGTTGAGCTTACGGAACACGGACTAAATGCATGTGAACTTGACTTCATGCCTCAGTTACACGAACGCACAACTCATGCCCTCTAAACACATGACTGCAGAAGTATGCACATCAAAAAAAAGTTTTGCATCACCTCGGTTCGGAGAGTTCAGGAACCTGTGCAGAAAATTGGAATAGAGATCAACATAAACATCATTTTCGCCCTTTTTATTGCTCATGAAAACCACACATTGCATGTTGTACCACCATACAGCGATACCTTCAGAGGTGGTGGTCCAGAATGCAGTACACACCGGTACCTCTAATACCCAGTGGGAAGTCCTCAGTCATTGATGCATGCCTGTATTCGTCGTGGCATACTATCCACAAGTTCATCAAGGCACTGTTGTTTCAGATTGTCCCACTCCCCAACGGCGATTCGACGTAGAAACCTCAGAGTGGTTGGTGGGTCACGTCGTCCATAAACAGACATTTTCAATCCATCCCAGGCATGTTCGATAGGGTTAATGTCTGGAGAACATGCTGGCCTTTCTTGTCGAGCGATGTAGTTATCCCGAAGGAAGTCATTCACAAGATGTGCACGATGGGGTGGCGAATTGTCGTCCATGAAGACGAATGCCTCGCCAATATGTTGCCGATATTGTTACACTATCAGTCGGAGGATGGCATTCACGTATCGTACAGCCGTTACGGCGCCTTCAATGACGACCAGTGGTGTACGTCGGCCCCACATAATGCCACCCCAAAACAGCAGGGAACCTCCACCTTGTCTCCAAACACGTCTACGACGTTTGTCTGCTTGATGGCATATGCGACACTCATCGGTGAAGAGAACGTGATGCCAATCCTAAACGGTCCATTCGGCATGTTGTTGGGCACATCTGTACCGTGCTGCATGGTGGCGTGGTTGCAAAGATGGACCTTGTCATGGACATCGGGAGTGAAGTTGCGCATCACGCAGCCTACTTTGCACAGTTTGAGTCGTAACACGACGTCCTATGGCTGGCTCAACTTCATGGCATTGCTGTCAGTGTTCCTCCGAGTCATAATCCGTAAGTAGCCGTCATCCACTGAAGTAGTAGCTCTTGGGCGGCCTGAGTGAGACAAGTCATCGACAGTTCCTGTCTCTCTGTATCTCCTCCACGTCCCAACAACATCGCTTTCGTCCATTCCGAGACGCCTGGACACTGCCGTTATTGAGACCCCTTCCTGGCACAAGGTAACAATGCGTACGCGATCGAAGCGCGGTATTTGAACTACAGACAATACAAGCCGTGTACCCCCTTCCTGATGGAATCATTGGAACTGATTGGCTGTCAGACCCCCTCGGTCTAGAAGGCGCTGCTCATGCATGGTTGTTTACATCTCTAGACGGGTTTAGTGACACCTCTGAACGGTCAAAGAGACTGTGTCTGTGATACAATATCCGGTGTGCGGACATTTGCTACGCCGGACATTTGCCACGGCGGACATTTGCCACGATTTTACCTGCCCCAAAGGGTTGGGTCCCTTGCCTCCCCCTCCTCCTGCACCTCCTCCTCCTCCTCCTCCTCACTCGCCACCCGACCCGCAGTAAAGGTACTTACTGAACCTTTCCGCTGCTTTTCTTAACATGGGACCAGAATCTCTATAGATTTTTCGCCAGATTTCTAGAGAGAGTTTCGTTGTGGAAACTATTAAATGCATCTCGCATTGAAATCCGCACCAAATTTCGAGCCACAGTAAAACTTCGCCAATCTTGGAGATTTTGCTGTCGTCTAAATTATACGCGCCTTTATCGGTGCTCCTGCAGCGGCTTTCTGTCGTGTTTTGTGTACCATGGGGGATCAGTTCCGTCTGATATTAATTTATTTGCTATGAGTCCCTCGAGTGCTGTTGATACTATTTCTTTGAAGTTAAGCCACATATGGTCTTCACTTCATAGTTTGGAAGGATTGGAGACTGTCTCTTAGAAGGACGTCAACGGAATTTCTAGTTGCTTTATATATATATATATATATATATATATATATATATATATATATATATATATGTATGTATTTTCGTAGCCATTGTGATGCTCAGGATTATTTGTGGCTAAGAGGTCAAGTGTGTTTTCGTAACCATTTACAATTTGAATGGCCTCGTGAACTAGATGTTCAAAATAATTTTATAAAAAAGCATTTAGAACAATCATGGAAGTTGTTTTCTATCTACAGTAGGGTCTGAAATATGTATTTTTGTCAACATACGGAAGGTAGATTGAAGTCACTGCCAACTATAATTGTATGAGTAGGGTACCTATTTGCGATGAGACTCGAGTTTTCTTTGAAATGTTCAGCAACTGTTTCATCTGAGACCGAGGTTGGTAAAAGGAGCCAGTTATTAATTTATTCCGGTTGTCGAATATAACCTCTGTCCATACAAAGTCACAGGAACTACCTGCTTCAATGTCGCTTGTGAGCTGGACCACAAATTACATTATTTTTCCTTAAGTTGTGCTTCTTGTTTCTGTTGTAGTGGAGATCATTACAATTACGGCTTTTCCCTCCAAAACCTAGGATGCTTCCTCTGTGACCCTGTAAATACCAGAGCTAAACAATGTATAACAACAACATACGGTGGAAGAATAGCATTCTGCATTACTTCATTTCATTATTTCTAACATTTTAAAATTGTACATCGACTTTAGATGACATGTCAATCATAGATGTTCTTTTCTCTGTTTATGAACGTACTTTCAGTCATGTTTTGAACATTGTCCCGCTACACTTTATTAACTAATATTTCGCCGCAAGGGATATCGGATTTTAGAGAGTAAATTAATATGGAGTATGTCGTTCCGAGGGCATGCAGCTTTACTGTATGATTACATGATGATGGCGTCCTCTTGGGTAAAATATTCCGGAGGTAAAATAGTCCCCCATTCGGATCTCCGGGCGGGGACTACTCAAGAGGATGTCGTTATCAGGAGAAAAAAAACTGGCGTTCTACGGATCGGAGCGTGGAATGTCAGATCCCTTAATCGGGCAGGTAGGTTAGAAAATTTAAAAAGGGAAATGGATAGGTTGAAGTTAGATATAGTAGGAATTAGTGAAGTTCGGTGGCAGGAGGAACAAGACTTCAGGTCAGGTGACTACAGGGTTATAAACACAAAATCAAATAGGGGGAATGCAGGAGTAGGTTTAATAATGAATAGAAAAATAGGAATGCGGGTAAGCTACTACAAACAGCATAGTGAACGCATTATTGTGGCCAAGATAGATACGAAGCCCACACCTACTACAGTAGTACAAGTTTATATGCCAACTAGCTCTGCAGATGACGAAGAAATTGAAGAAATGTATGATGAAATAAAAGAAATTATTCAGATTGTGAAGGGAGACGAAAATTTAATAGTCATGGGTGACTGGAATTCGAGTGTAGGAAAAGGGAGAGAAGGAAACATAGTAGGTGAATATGGATTGGGGGACAGAAATGAAAGAGGAAGACGCCTGGTAGAATTTTGCACTGAGCACAACATAATCATAGCGAACACTTGGTTCAAGAATCATAAAAGAAGGCTGCATACATGGAAGAACCCTGGAGATACTAAAAGGTATCAGATAGATTATATAATGGTAAGACAGAGATTTAGGAACCAGGTTTTAAATTGTAAGACATTTCCAGGGGCAGATGTGGACTCTGACCACAATCTATTGGTTATGACCTGTAGATTAAAACTGAAGAAACTGCAAAAAGGTGGGAATTTAAGGAGATGGGACCTGGATAAACTAAAAGAACCAGAGGTTGTACAGAGATTCAGGGAGAGCATAAGGGAGCAATTGACAGGAATGGGGGAAATAAATACAGTAGAAGAAGAATGGGTAGCTTTGAGGGATGAAGTAGTGAAGGCAGCAGAGGATCAAGTAGGTAAAAAGACGAGGGCTAGTAGAAATCCTTGGGTAACAGAAGAAATATTGAATTTAATTGATGAAAGGAGAAAATATAAAAATGCAGTAAGTGAAACAGGCAAAAAGGAATACAAACGTCTCAAAAATGAGATCGACAGGAAGTGCAAAATGGCTAAGCAGGGATGGCTAGAGGACAAATGTAAGGATGTAGAGGCCTATCTCACTAGGAGTAAGATAGATACCGCCTACAGGAAAATTAAAGAGACATTTGGAGATAAGAGAACGACTTGTATGAATATCAAGAGCTCAGATGGAAACCCAGTGCTAAGCAAAGAAGGGAAAGCAGAAAGGTGGAAGGAGTATATAGAGGGTCTATACAAGGGCGATGTACTTGAGGACTATATTATGGAAATGGAACAGGATGTAGATGAAGATGAAATGGGAGATACGATACTGCGTGAAGAGTTTGACAGAGCACTGAAAGACCTGAGTCGAAACAAGGCCCCCGGAGTAGACAATATTCCATTGGAACTACTGACGGCCATGGGAGAGCCAGTCCTGACAAAACTCTACCATCCGGTGAGCAAGATGTATGAAACAGGCGAAATACCCTCAGACTTCAAGAAGAATATAATAATTCCAATCCCAAAGAAAGCAGGTGTTGACAGATGTGAAAATTACCGAACTATCAGTTTAATAAGTCACAGCTGCAAAATACTAACACGAATTCTTTACAGACGAATGGAAAAACTAGTAGAAGCCAACCTCGGGGAAGATCAGTTTGGATTCCGTAGAAACACTGGAACACGTGAGGCAATACTGACCTTACGACTTATCTTAGAAGAAAGATTAGGGAAAGGGAAACCTACGTTTCTAGCATTTGTAGACTTACAGAAAGCTTTTGACAATGTTGACTGGAATACTCTCTTTCAAATTCTAAAGGTGGCAGGGGTAAAATACAGGGAGCGAAAGGCTATTTACAATTTGTACAGAAACCAGATGGCAGTTATAAGAGGCGAGGGACATGAAAGGGAAGCAGTGGTTGGGAAGGGAGTAAGACAGGGTTGTAGCCTCTCCCCGATGTTGTTCAATCTGTATATAGAGTAAGCAGTAAAGGAAACAAAAGAAAAATTCGGAGTAGGTATTAAAATTCATGGAGAAGAAATAAAAACCTTGAGGTTCGCCGATGACATTGTAGTTCTGTCAGAGACAGCAAAGGACTTGGAAGAGCAGTTGAATGGAATGGACAGTGTCTTGAAAGGAGGATATAAGATGAACATCAACAAAAGCAAAACAAGGATAATGGAATGTAGTCTAATTAAGTCGGGTGATGCTGAGGGAATTAGATTAGGAAATGAGGCACTTAAAGTAGTAAAGGAGTTTTGCTATTTGGGGAGCAAAATAACTGATGATGGTCGAAGTAGAGAGGATATAAAATGTAGGCTGGCAATGGCAAGGAAAGCGTTTCTGAAGAAGAGAAATTTGTTAACATCCAGTATTGATTTAAGTGTCAGGAAGTCATTTCTGAAAGTATTCGTATGGAGTGTAGCCATGTATGGAAGTGAAACATGGACGATAAATAGTTTGGACAAGAAGAGAATAGAAGCTTTCTAAATGTGGTGCTACAGAAGAATGCTGAAGATTAGATGGGTAGATCACGTAACTAATGAGGAAGTATTGAATAGGATTGGGGAGAAGAGAAGTTTGTGGCACAACTTGACCAGAAGAAGGGATCGGTTGGTAGGACATGTTCTGAGGCATCAAGGGATCACCAATTTAGTATTGGAGGGCAGCGTGGAGGGTAAAAATCGTAGAGGGAGACCAAGAGATGAATACACTAAGCAGATTCAGAAGGATGTAGGTTGCAGTAGGTACTGGGAGATGAAAAAGCTTGCACAGGATAGAGTAGCATGGAGAGCTGCATCAAACCAGTCTGAGGACTGAAGACCACAACAACAACAACAATGTCGTTCTTCTTTTCAAACATGCACATACCTATTTCTTCTTTCCTTATTGCCTTTGGGCATGCAGTTGTAGTAATTAAAGTAGGCACACATGCAGCGATCAAGAAGAAATGATTAGCGTATATTCGCATTTTGTTTACAGCTTTCCTTTCTTGTTGCTCCCATGGCGATGGACTGTTTCAATCGCAATCAGTAAGCGTGAAAGGAAGCTACCGTACAGACAGAGCGATCTATATTTATACTTGGCAGAACTAATTACATACTGACATAATCGTCGGAATTACTTTCTTTTCCCAAAAGATATAAATATTTCGATTTTGGAAGAGAAGCTCTGTATGTCGCCAAGATGTCGAAGAAGAAGGTCCCTTACGTACTGGTTGTACCAAGTGAGATGTGGAGACGGTGGTTTGAAAGCAGACAAAAGAAGTACGAGGAAGGGCGTCCCTCACCTGGGGGATCGCTACCTGGCGAAGGGGAAAGTGTGGCAAATGTCCGGCGTGGCAAATGTCAGGCATTCCAATATCCACAGTCAACGTCTATCTTTAGGAATTTTGGGAACAGGGGGCTGATTCAAACCTTTTTTTGACGTATGTGTTACGGAAGCCAGCGAGCTACAGAAGAGTCGCATGTTGCGTCTACATGCACTGCGACTGGTGTACCCGTCATTGAACCACAATACGTTGAGCTGAAATGAAAGCTGTAGCAGTCATTGTAAGTGAATGGGTTAAAGTGTTTGAACATTATTGTAGTGACAAGTAATAGCGATCCCAACGACCACACTAAATTTTGCTGTTGCGACAAGTGTGTTGGAGAAATGTTGCAGACCCCTCGGGTCAGTGTTTCGGGTAATGGTGCAAACTATGACAATGCAATATACTATATTGCAGCGCTTGTATTATTCTGTTATGTCCAAAGGAACAGATATTGTGGCAACCGCAGCGGTTACGAAACACATCAAATGAACTCGCAATTGCGAATAAGGACTACCATCATCTGTAGAATGGAATGACGACAGTGAAAATTTGTGCCGGACCGGGGCTCGAACCCGGATTTATCGCGGGAAATCGGGGTTCGAGTCCCTGTCCGGCACAAAGTTTCGTCGTCATTCCATTCTACTGCGAAGTCATTTGATGTATGCAAGCGATACATAACAAAATGACGAAAACAGTAGCGTTCCGACAACAGGGAAAGTAGAAGTACACAGCAAAGAGTAAGGACGCAAGAAATGTGCGTCAGCGCGAGGACAAAAGGTGCTACGGACTATTCAAAGCCGATTCTTTGGGGCTGTGACAATGTAGGTAATCATCCTAAAACTAGTATTTGCATTGCGACATCTGAAATAGACGCAACGGCTCTTCAGCATCTGGAACAAAATCCTACAGAACTTTAAGTCGTGAATGAATTTCTAGCAACACAGTTTTTTAAGTGCACTGCAAGAGAAACAATTGTGCAGCAAAAAGCCATAATCTAGGTAGATTTTCCAGCCAAAACAACACTGACTTCGAAGAAAACTGTTGCCTTGAGAAAGCGGAAAGTTTGTTTATGATATGGGGTGTCATGGAAAGCCAGTTTTGAATGTAACATAGTTATATGAAGTTGTCCTTTGTGTGGATAAATATTTCATAATATATCTTAGTCATACAACCAAACGGAACCAGAATATTTTTGACTAATGTAAAATAGTTTGTTGTGTACCATAAGTAATAGAAAAAAAATGGTTCAAATGGCTCTGAGCGCTATGGGACTTAACATCTATGGTCATCAGTCCCCTAGAACTTAGAACTACTTAAACCTAACTAACCTAAGGACAGCACACAACACCCAGCCATCACGAGGCAGAGAAAATCCCTGACCCCGCCGGGAATCGAACCCGGGAACCCGGGCGTGGGAAGCGAGAACGCTACCGCACGACCACGAGAGGCGGGCAAGTAATAGAACTGTATGCGAATGGTAATATTGTTAGAATTCTTTAGACACGTATATTTTTCTAGTTTCGTAAATAATCTACGAGAGATCTTCATAACACATAAGGTAAGGATGCGTCTCCTCAATCAGCGAATCATCGAGAGATAAGATTTACTCTCGCAGTTTACCCAGCGTAGCCGTTCCATATGGTACATCATATGAAGGGCAACTTGCGGTGTTGGATTTTTTAGATGCAGTAATGTATTGCGGCAGGAGGATTCCGCATTTCCCTTTTAACACTCTTGTTACAGCGAGTAGCGACCACACACCTCTCCCCTATGGCCACCTCCCTCATTATACAGAGTGTAGACGCGCAGATGGGCCAACACCTTCTGACGTCACGCTCCGTTGTCTGGCCAGTGGGAGGGGTGAAGCTGCTTACGGCTGTTCGGCGAGCAGCGCTGTAAAAAGGCCACCCCCATCACGGCGGGGGTCGTAAAGGGCTCCTCCTGGTACGCCTTGTCCCCTCCCGGTCACTTTCTTGGGAGGTACGTGGTCAGTGCTGTCTCCCACACATCGTGTTCGCAGTTTTACGGTCGTGGTCACGGACGACTCTGATAAACGCCGATGTGCCAGTTTAATGTCGTGGGTAGCCTGAGATTAGGAGTGGTGCTTATAGTCCGCCAGTCATGCGAAAGATCTGAAACGAAGCAGCTGGAAAAGATGAATCCTAAAACAGGGCGACGTATTATACTTATTCATCCACATCCTTACATCATACTGAATGTGGCCGCAGGTCATTTTGATAGCACTTTCTGAATAAAAGAAAGCAGACAATCAAGTCCGATGTGCATGTGTAGTTCAGTATGATAGCCCAACACCTAGCCACAAAAAATCAGTTATCTAAATACGTATAACGGTCATGTCGAATATAATCTGATATGCACCAGAGTCTCACCTTCTAAGCATCCAAAGAACAGGAAAAAATTTCTGCTGATTGCAGTTTTTTTTAAAAGCTTCTATTTATTGCAGTTTTGCTTCGCATTGATCAATGTTCCAGCCGAAGGCAGAGTTAGAAGTGAAGTTTGTGCTAGGATTAAGTCCACACTGGAATATCAAGGCACCAAGCAGTCGCATATTTGGACATGAATTTCGTAAATTACACGCGAGTGAAAATAAATCGTAGAGGCCTGAGTTAAATTATTAATTATTAAGACTCAATCCAAAAGCATTAATGCATGGAAGTTTATACTTGTACTGTGATGGACCACGTAGCATATATGAAAGTACTGAAAAAGAGAGATTCTGAACCCACTTAAGTTAATGAGCGTCTGACGTAGCTAGTCCACCTGCTGTGTGGATGGCAGAGTGAGAGATTGATGCTGTACAGTGGTTCTAAGCACAATGGGACTAAACATCTGAGGTCATCAGAACTACTTAAACCTAACTAACCTAGTGACACCGCACACATCCATGCCCGATGCTGGATTCGAACCTGCGACCGTAGCAGCCGCGTGGTTCCGGACTGAAGCTCCTAGAACCGCTCGGCCACAGCGGACGTGTATACAGTACAACGTGCATTGGCAGTTACGTACCTCTCTGAGGAACGTAATTTTAGTCTGAACACAAGGTTAGTCTGAAGTAAAGACACATGTGAAGACCTGAAAATACGGCGGAGAAATACACTACTGGCCATTAAAATTGCTACACCACGAAGATGACGTGCTACTGACCCACAATTTAACCGAGAGGAAGAAGATGCTGTCATATGCAAATGATTAACTTTTCAGAGCATTCACACAAGGTTGGCGCCGGTGGCGACACCTACAACGTGCTGACATGAGGAACGTTTCCAACCGATTTCTCATACACAAACAGCAGCTGACCGGCGTTGCCTGGTGAAACGTTGTTGTGATGGCTCGTGTCAGGAGGAGAAATGGGTACCATCACGTTTCCGACTTTGATAAAGGTCGGATTGTAGCCTATCGCGATTACGGTTTATCGTATCGTGACATTGCTGCTCGCGTTGGTCGATATCCAATGACTGTTAGCAGAATATGGAATCGGTGGGTTCAGGAGGGTAATACGGAACGCCGTGCTGGATCCCAACGGCCTCGTATCACCAGCAGTCGAGATGACAGGCATCTTATCCGCATAGCTGTAACGGATCGTGCAGCCATGTCTCGATCCCTGAGTCAACAGATGGGGACATTTGCAAGACAACAACCATCTGCACGAACAGTTCGACGACGTTTGCAGCAGCATGCACTATCAGCTCGAAGACCATGGCTGCGGTTACCCTAGACGCTGCATCATGGACAGGAGCGCCTGCGATGATGTGCTCAACGACGAACCTGGATGCACGAATGGTAAAACGTCATTTTTCCGGATGAATCCAGGTTCTGTTTACAGCATCACGATGGTCGCATCCGTGTTTGGTGACATCGCGGTGAACGCCCAATGGAAGCGTGAATTCGTCATCGCCATACTGGCGTATCACCTGGCGTGATGGTATGGGGTGCCATTGTTTACACGTCTCGGTCACCTCTTGTTCGCATTGACGGCACTTTGAACAGTGGACGTTATATTTCAGATGTGTTACGACCCGTGGCTCTACCCTTCATTCGATCCCTGTGAAACCCTACATTTCAGCAGGATAATGCACGACCGCATGTTGCAGGTCCTGTACGGGCCTTTCTGGATACAGAAAATGTTCGACTGCTGCCCTGGCCAGCACATTCTCCAGATCGCTCGCCAATTGAAAACGTTTGGTCAATGGTGGCCGAGCAACTGGCTCGTCACAATACGCTAGTCACTACTCTAGATGAACTGTGGTATCGTGTTTAAGCTGCATGGACAGCTATACCTGTACACGCCATTCAAGCTCTTTTTGACTCAATGCCCAGGCGTGTCAATGCTGTTATTACGGCCAGAGGTAGTTGTTCTGGATACTGATTTCTCAGGATCTATGCACCCAAATTGCGTGAAAATGTAATCACATGTGAGTTCTAGCATAATATATTTGTCCAATGAATACCCGTTTATCATCTGCATTTTTTCTTGGTGTAGCAATTTTAATGGCCAGTAGTGTACTTTCACCTCGGGCAGCCGTTCTCCTGGCGCCACCCAGTAACGTGTTCTGCTGGCTGAGCAGAAGGCAGCTGGGCGCGCTGCGTCGGCTCACGCTCTCGCATGGCCGCTATCTGTCATCGCTCCCGCCCGTGTGTGCTGTGTGTCCCAAGGTCCCCCCTGCCCTAAGGCGGCGCCGCTGCTTTTAGTGGCTCGTGATACACTAGGGTTGAGCGGATGAGCAGTGTCTGGTCCTAAACCAGCACACCTGCTGTAACCTGGAAAGGTGAAATAGAGTTTGTTTCTTAAGTAAAAAGTGCACTACTTGTTTTTTAAGTAGTAGTTTTTACAGGTCGATGAACTTTGAGACTGTTATCCGCCATCTCCATCATAATCAAAGTTTTCACCAAGAGTAATCTACTTAGAAAACTGGTTGGTTCAATGGGGGTTGTCAAACCGAAACAATTCAAATCCCTGCAATGGAACTGTGTTATTCCGCTGCAAAATACGCCTGTCCTGCGTCATATAACTCGTGTCACGTCAGACAAGTGGATGTTGCTCTCAGTGACACATACAGACTTACAACAGGTTTTCGCTTCTAAGTTTGCTGGATTTCGTGGCCTATGTCCCTGTTGGTAAAATCTTGTGGGTTGTTGGGGCTGCGTCATATTTCTTCTATACGAACGTCATTTCTGCCCCTCTTCTAGGATCTTCATAAGTGCCGGAAAAATCCCTTTCTATCCAATGACGATGGCTCACCAATGGTAGCCACAGGAGGTTTAGCCAATAACCCCATTGCTTCAGCATTAAAAAATGGCTCTAAGCACATGGGACTTAACGTCTGGGATCATCAGTCCCCTAGACTTATAACTACTTAAACCTAACTAACCTAATGATATCACACACATCCATGCCCCAGGCAGGATTCTAACCTGCGACCGTAGCAGTAGCGCGGTTCAGGACTGAAGCGCCTAGAACCGCTCGGCCATCTTCAGCATTATCCCGGGAAAACTTTACTGACTTTCCAACGACAGTGCCCCGCCAATAGTAGCCACAGGAATCTTATCCAATAATACCATTTCTCCAGCATAAGCGCAAGTAAACTCCCTTTCACAACAGAGCGCGATACTGGGCTTTGACAGTGTTCAGTCAACCGTGGACACCACTTCTGAAGAAGATCCTAGTCGAGGCGTCGAAACGTCGATCGTATTGAAGAAATATGACGCGGCCTAACAATACAAAAGATTTTACATTCAATTTATGACAAACTCCTCAAAATCAGTGCCAAACATGTGACTTTACGACTTGGCGGGAATAGCTTATAACGGGACATCCTACTCTAGCGTTACGTTACTTCAACGGTAGTTGTCGATACCAGTATTATTTTTCGATTTTCGGACAGGTCAGTATTATCTCAGTTGACTTTTTGAAAACTTTCATATAATTATATACATAGCGTTTTATATTTGAAGGTAAAATTTATGAAAATGAGTTACTTTATAAAATGTTTTATTCTTGATGTAACAATCGATAAGTACTAGTTCTGAATGTACAGTTAAAATTATTTGTTTTGAAACATTTAAAATTACAATCTACTGGTACATTTAAAATTTCTATTATTAATTACACAATCCTGTACTGTTCGCTATGTTTATATCTGCATTCGTTTATGATATAATAATCGAAATTAATAATGCAACGGAAACTGTTAGAAATTCACTTGTTAAGAAAAATTGTAAACCCTTTGGAGCATTGTCACTTCCGCGGATTGTGAGAGTCGTAAGCTTGCCTCTGATGTGATAGGACGCATTTTGGTTTTTTATGCGAAGGATTTAATTTTGGCTTTGTTAATTTGAAAAATCAAAATACTGTATGATATACTGAAATGTGAGAAAATATATTTACTTAAAAAATATCTGCAACAACAATCTTCAAATTTATTTAGTTTAAACAAACCGTGAGAACCTGATGTTAGATTTTCAGCTTCAAGAATGAGACACCTAGACGAGAAGAACTGGAGCCGTCTCAACGTGACAAGCTAAATAAACTAGAAAGTTCATTGTAAACTTCTCTCCTCTCAAATCTTCATAAAAGACATTGCTTATTAATTACTTGGACTGGACTTTGTTTAATATGGATAACAGATAGAATTAGGAAGAAGGGGTGAGATTACAAGCTCCATCTTATGTTCGAAGAGAATTTGCTGCGACCGACGAAAGGAAGAAAATTAAGCAGCAGTAGCGAACGCAACCATTACACGGACATGAAATGCATGTGCAACGACTGATATCCAGTGAGAGCTTTTTCAGAACATCAGACATAGTCACAATCACAGCTAAAACAGCCAGGTTACAATTGTGGAGCCCCTTTCCCTCGTTATAAAAGAATATCTGAAACTCTACCGACTGATTCTGACGGGGGATTTCTGACACGGAGGTCATTGAACGGATTCAGATCTAGAGTGGGCAGGTCGATGGTTAATGTGGCAAGATGGGGCTGGGAGAAAGGAGACAATGTCAAGTGTGTGGAGAAGATCAGTTGAGCATATGCTTCAGTGTTGGTTTGTGTTATCGGGCCTCGAAGAACGCACTACAAGTGTTCAAGTTTTGGCAAACCTTATACAACGTAATTTCCTTTAAATGTGTAGATATCTGACACGAGGGTAAAAATAACAATAATTAATTTTGAAAACCAGCGCAGACCCATGGCCCTTGTAGTCTGGTCCCTTCAACACCACAAACCAACCAAGCAAAACCAGCTCAAGCCCACAGTACCACTTTGTTTCCAATCCTTCACTCATATCAATGTGAACACTTAACGTTCTTGGCTGCATTCCGTGTTATGCAGCTACCGATCTGTTGTCGAGTGGGGTTGCTAAAGACATTGGCACAGGAACTTACATTTTGAAATGAAATTGCACTTCAGATATAAAGCACTTTAAATCAGCGAACTTTGGCTGTTCTGTATGTAGTCGACTGAAGATCCACATTACGATATGGTCAAGTTTTACAAAATTTATATCAAGCGTTTAATTCATAATTGTTTTCCATCACTCCACGCACGTATGGATTAGTATAGAATGTGACTAATAATCTTACAACGTACCTTCCGTCATGCACTGTACAGGGATTTGCATAGCGTATATGTTGATGTACAGGGTGTGAATAAAGTACCGCTGTCATTTCAAAAAATCATTAACATGGAAATTGTAAGAGATAGAGCATCATGATTTGTCATAAAACGTATGGCAGTTATGAATGTTTTCTTCCTGTTTCGCCAGAACTTCACTGTGTGCCCCATTCGTTGCTCGTAAAACGTCTTCTACCAATGTATGGCCCCTTGCAATAACCCTAGAAAAACCGTGCGATAGGACCATCCGCTACCCGTCCACTTCTCAGGGAATATCATTCAGCATATCCTGCAAGTTCAAACTCCCATGTATGGGTGCATCATCATGCTGGACGACGATCGATGTCTGCAAGTCTTCAATCTGTGGTAGTAAGAATTGTCGAACATGTCCATTTAAACCCTGTTATAGTTTTCTCTCCAAAGCAAGAAGGGGCTATCACATTATCGTGCATTAACGCACATCAGAAATTAAGCTTCAGGCTACTCGGCAGTACCCGTTGTCACAGATTGGGATTCTGCATACCAGATGATACATTGCACCTTCTCCTGGTTTGCCATCGTTCTAGCAGACTTCAAGCCAAATCTGCAACAAAGGACAAGAATTTGAGAGGTACTAAAGGTTCTACAAGAAACCACCATGAAACGATAATTAAATGGACACCCTAGCTGCAAATAGGCGTTGATATACTTCGCTGGGGACATGTTGAAAATGTGTGCCCCGACCACGACTCGAACCCGGGATCTCCTGCTTACGCGGCAGACGCTCTGTCCATCTGAGCCACCGAGGAGACAGAGGATAGTGCGCCTGCAGGGACTTATCCCTTGCACGTTCCCCGTGAGACCCACATTCCCAATATGTCCACACTACTACATTCGAAGTGCGCCTAATAGATGTTTGCCCATCATACTCATACGCACCCGCTGTGCGCGAACTCGTACGGGACTTGGTAGATTAATCTGCCACGAGTAATGAGTATGATGGGCAAGCATCTATTAGGCGCACTACGAATGTAGTGGTGTGGACATTTTGGGAATATGGGTCTCACGGGGAGCGTCCAAAGGATAAGTCCCTGCAGGAGCACTATCCTCTGTGCCCCCGGTGGCTCAGATGAATAGAGCCTCTGCCATGTAAGCAGGAGATCTTGGGTTCGAGTGCCGGTCGGAGGACACATTTTCAACATGTCCCCAATGAAGTATATCAACGCCTGTTTGCAGCTAGAGCGTCCATTTAATTATCATTTCATTCTAGCGAAGCTGCATGGTCATCAACGTAACTGTTCTTTCGGGAACAGCTACTACCTTCATATATAGAAACCATGATGCTCTTCTTTAATAGTTTCCAAGCTAACCTTTTTCTGAAATTACAACGGGCGTTTATCCACCCACTGCATATCTAGCGGTTCTCACTACATTTCCGTCCGGAATCACAGGTTCTTTCAAAATAATTCATCCAAATCCAGAAAACTATATTTTCTACATTGTTGAAAACAGAAACTTGGCATACGTTTTAACTTACCCTCTGAAACAGAAAGTTCACCTTGCCGCCGACTGTAAGTTGCGGGATCGTCTACTTGAAGGAAGGGCTCTTTCAATAATGGAGCTAGCTCGATCACTCGTTCATTACCCAATGTGCGTCGAGTCGAATGGGGATATCCCGGAAACAAAAGAAGCCTTTTCCGCTCCGCGTTTCTACAGGGAGAATTCAGTTTCAACTGAAAAAAAAAAGAAAAAAAGAAAAACGCCAGACAGGCACAGGATGAATCGCTAACTCTTGGCTGGAACAGCGAATAGGCTTATGTGGACTACATGCAAAACTGTATACTCTAGATATTGAATGATTACACGGGCGGGGGGGGGGGGGGGGAATCTGCCACCTTACATAAACAACCATTGTCTTGATATTGCCGCTGCCAACGCCGAATATTTTGAGCTATAGGTGGAGCAGTGTTCTACTCTCAACGAAAACCACTCAGCGCAGCTGCATCTGAACTGAACCTGTTGTAAAGGAGAACGCAATAAGCTCTTCGATGGTGTTTTATTGCCGTCGCGACTCTACGCAGTTTGAGTAATGAACTTGTGAGCTACGTATACTATGTAGACTTATACCGGAAGCATATAAACTGAAAACTTTCAACTGGCGCCTAGGTAAACTTTTCGTTCTCATAACTAAGTTAAAAATTAACCCCAACTTTCTGTTCATTCATGTGGAAGGTACACTGAGGCGACAAAACTCATTGGATGCCTTCTAATATCGTACCGGATCTCCTTTTACCCGGCGTCATGCAACAACTCGATGCGGCATGGACTCAACAAGTCGTTGGAAGGCTCCTTCAAAAATATTTATCTGTGCTGCCTCTACACCCATCCATAATTGCGGAAATATTGCCAGTGTAGAATTATGTGTACGGACTGCCCTCTCGGTTGTGTTCAGTGCTCGAAGGGATTAATGTCGGTCCTCTTGGATAGTCAAACCATTCGCTCGAATTGTTCCGAATGTTATCCAAAATAATAGCGAACATTTATGGCTCTGTGACATGACGCATTGACATCCACAAAGATGAAGATGAAGTGCATAAATGGCTGAAAATAGTCTCCAAGTAGCCGAACATCCAGAGGACTCAGTCCGTTCCGTGTAAACATAGTCTACACCATTATGGAATCAGCACTACTTTGCACAGTGTCTTGTTGACAACTGTGGTCCATGGCATCGTGCGGTCTGCGCTAAACTGTAATTCTATCATTAGCTATTGATAACTGAAACCGGGACTCATCTGACAAGGCCACGGTTTTCCAGTCGTCTAAGATCCAACCGATGTGGTCACGAGCCCAGCAGAGTCGCTGCAGGCGATGTCGTGCTGTGAGCAAAAGGCACTCGCGTCGGTCGTCTGCTGCCATGGCCCATTAACACGAAATTTCGCCACACTGCCCTAACGGGCAAGTTCGTCATAAGTCCCATATTGACTCAAGCAGTTATTTCATGCACTGTTGCTTGTCTGCTAGCACTGACAACTCTAAGCACACGCTGCTGCTCTCGGTCGTTAAGTGAACGCCGTCACCCACTCAACTGCCCACGATGAGAGGTAATGCTTGACAATTGGTATTCTCGGCACACTCTTGACACTGTGGATCTCATAATATTGAATTCCCCAACGATTTACGAAATGGAGTGTCCCAAGCGTCTAGCTCCAACTACCAGACGGCTTTCAAAGTCTGTTAATACCTGTCGTGCGGGGATAATCCTGTCGGAAATCTTTTCGCATGAATCACCTGAGGACAAATGACAACTCCGCCAGTGTACTGCCCTTTTATACATTGTGTACAGAATATTAACGCCATCTGTATATGTGCATATCACTGTCCCATTCCTTTTGTCTGCTCAATGTATAGTCCTCTGAAATCGAATGTAGTTATGAAACATTTTGTATTTATGCTGCTGGTAGAAGCTAAATCTAGATTTTGTTTTCTCACACATCAGGTTCGACTAAATCGCCTTTATTTCATTTTACAGAATTTTGCCAGCAAAAGGTTGAATTTGTGGGCGAAATGTTCACGCTGAAGGTAGGACAGGTATCTCTGTAACAACAAAAGGGCGTAGTTGATGAAACTCACATCAACTGACTGCGCAAACATATGCAGCGCCCACAGTGGCTCTATGTTTCAACCTGTAATACTCTGGCATAAGATGGTCATTAATGCGACTGGAAAAAGACCTTTATGATCTTAGCCTGGTCTGACTGCTTAATTACCTCCTGGATTCTACATTAATGTCGTTGGTATTGTTTCTAATTTCGCATATGAAAAGATATTCATACGGACATTAAACGCAAGTGGAATACCCAACATTTTTTTTCTATATCTCACTAACTACAGCTCTATCTCTCTGTTTACATTATATCTCTGTTTATACATGACTCCTACATCTCCTGTCACTCGCACACATACATTATCTGCCAGACAAATATCCTAACTGCCACGCATATATTCAACCTACCTGTCTTGCACTCTTTCCATCTATCTATCTTGCTCTTCCTTTTGTATAAATCCCACTTAACTCCACCACATCAGGTAAGTAGGGTTGGTCACTCAGTGGGCAGCAATTCACGGTCCATAAGTGTAGACAAACGTCACTTTTAACCCAAATTTACATTTTTTAAATGCCACACATGTATTTTTTTTACGGAAATGAAAACTAGAGGTAAACCGTTGACGGCAGACTAGTTTTCACTGTTCTAAACATCATCACTTCATGAATACATATACTTTAAATAATGGCAAAGGCGCCACAGTTCCTGTCGCAATCCACAGAGTAAGGTTTGCCTACAGCAGGCTTGAGGACAGTGCAGGCAAGCCACATCACGGCATCACAGCGTTACGACAAAAACTGCGGCACTGTTTCCATGATTAGAAGTCTACGTTTTAAGAAGATACGAGATTTAGAACAGCGAAAACAAGTCTGCCGTCGCTAATTGTATCTCTGTTGTTCATTTCGGTAGAAAAACATGAAAGAGCCAAGAAAAAAAAAACTTAATTTTGTGTTGAAAGTGATGTTTGATTATTTGTATGGATTGTAGATTCCTGCCCATTGTGAGCCCTTACACAGGTGCATCCCAGCCAACTGCATTTTTCACATTTTGTCCCATTTCGGAAATACGCGAGGTGGGGAAGTTAGGTGGGAGTCTCCGTATACACACGGTGATTTATGTGCCCCTAAAGAGCGGTTTTAGCCAATTCGAAGTACCTTCAGAGGCCACATGCGATATTTTCATATTCTGTTGCTCGCTACGAATAAACTACTAGTCCAACAAAAAAAAAAAAAAGTGGCTTTTTTGTAGGAAATTAAATTTTGTTAAAATTTATACTGTGATACATTTCTGCTGGAGGCCTCGACTTTCGAATTATTGAAGAAAAGCGCATTTGAAGGTCACATTTGTACGTTTTCTTGAACAATTCGAAAACTATGGCCTCTAGTGAAAATTTATCCCAGTAAAAAATTTAAGTACGAGTACATTAAATTACCTAGGAAAGATTCATCTCATTTTTTCTGTAGGAGTAATCGTTGGTATGTAGCACGCGAGAGAACATGAAAATCTTGAGAGTGGTATTTGAAGGCGTTGTGTGTTGCATAAAACCCATGGACAGAGGCAGCTGAGTCACGCTGTATGTATAGAGCGAGCCACGTAACGTAACACCCCTTTTATTTCGTGAACGGTTCCAGATATGGAAACAAGGCTTTGGCAGAGGATAGTACTCCAAGGGGCATGTATTTTGGTGTGTGATAAAGTCGTAACTCTTGCGTCAATCGAGATACTGAAACAACTATGATCTTTTTAAATCGAACGATATACCTTGTGTAATTGCATCCGAATGCGCTGGAAACGACTAGTACAGTGACATAATGCTTGTTAATGTCGAGGCTGCAACTGTTCGAAAAAGAATTCAAGAAATATTCTTAAACTGAAAGCATGTCCACCGGAATCGGCCATTGCTTTATAAACACGCTGATGCCAGGCCGCGTAGTTGTATCACGCCTTTCGAATGTTTACTTGTCTGCACTGTAGAACTAGCAGAAACTGTGTCGTCTGTCAACAAATCATTTCTGATTTAACGTTCACTGTATGTATCAATTAGACATGCTACACAACTGGACATTAAAATTGCTACCCCACGAAGATGACGTGCTACAGACGCGAAATTTAACCGACAGGAAGAAGGTGCTTTTTATAGCATTCACACAAGGTTGGCGCCGGTGGCGACACCTACAACGTGCTGACATGAGGAAAGTTTCCAACCGATTTCTCATACACAAACAGCAGTTACCGGCGTTGCCTGGTGAAACGTTGTTGTGATGCCTCGTGTAAGGAGGAGAAATGCGTACCAACACGTTTCCGACTTTGATAAAGGTCGGATTGTAGCCTATCGCGATTTCGGTATATCGTATCGCGACATTGCTGCTCGCGTTGGTCGAGATCCAATGACTGTTAGCAGAATATGGAATCGGTGGGTTCAGGAGGGTAATACGGAACGCCGTGCTGGATCCCAACGGCCTCACATCATAACAGTCGAGATGACAGGCATCGTATCCGCACGGCTGTAACTGATCGTGCAGCCACGTCTCGATGCCTGAGTCAACAGATGGGGACGTTTGCAAGAGAGCAACCATCTGCACGAACAGTTCGACGACGTTTGCAGCAGCATGGACTATCAGCTCGGAGACCATGGCTGCGTTTACCCTAGACGCTGCATCACAAACAGGAGCGCCTGCGATGGTGTACTCAACGACGAACCTGGGTGCACGAATGGCAAAACGTCATTTTTTCGGATGAATCCAGGTTCTGTTTACAGCATCATGATGGTCGCATCCGTGTTTGGCGACATCGCGGTGAACGCACATTGGAAGCGTGCATTCGTCATCCCCATACTGGCGTATCACCAGGCGTGATGGAATGGGGTGGCATTGATTACACGTCTCGGACACCTCTTGTTCGCATTGACGGCCCTTTGAACAGTGGACGTTACATTCCAGATGTGTTACGACCCGTGGCTCTACCCTTCATTCGATCCCTGCGAAACCCTACATTTCAGCAGAATAATGCACGACCGCATGTTGCAGGTCCTGTACGGGCCTTTCTGGATACAGAAAAGTTCGACTGCTGCCCTGGCCAGCACATTCTCCAGATCTCTCACCAATTGAATACGTTTGGTCAATGGTGGCCGAGAACTGGCTCGTCACAATACGCCAGTCAATACTCTCGATGAACTGTGGTATTGTGTTGAACCTGCATGGGCAGCTGTACCTGCACACGCCATCCAAGCTCTGTTTGACTCACAGCTCAGTCGTATCAAAGCCCTTATTACGGCCCGAGGCGATTGTTCTGGATACTGATTTCTCAGGATCTATGCACCCAAATAGCGCGAAAATGTAATCACATGTCAGTTGTAGTATAATATATTTGTCCAATGAATACCCATTTATCATCTGCATCTCTTCTTGGTGTAGCAATTTTAATGGCCAGTAGTGTACTTTTGTACCGCAAATGTCCAACGAATGCTGTCGAATGTGGTGTCACCCGAAGAACCAGGCCCCACGTCAGAGCTGGTAGCTCACGAGGGCACCACAAGCAAGTCACTACCTGACGCAGATACGGGTGAAAGACGTCGGTGTGGGACACGCCGTCAAGAGGTTCCATACACCACTGCTGCCGGAAGTCTGCTTACGTCAGAGACCAACGCTGCTCAGCCTCCGGTCTGCAGTCATCGCTTACGACGAAGAGCATCGCCTTACTCCAGGTGCAGCGGCGCGAGAGTTGCATTAGCAGCGAGAGCATAGCCGCTTGTAAATTGAGATAAGTCATCCATTGTTTTCTGTATGAAGTGATAAGTTGTAGCGTTCAGCGCTAGTAACAAATTCAGACATTCCTGTGCATTGTTTCCAATTTACATATCTCAGATTGTTTAAGTTTTAATAAAGTGAACTAATATTTTCTATGTATTGTAATATATGCCCGACTTCCTCCAGAAACAAATCTAGGCTTGCTAGGGCCAACTGCAGTGTCGCCGCGAATGTCTCAAGTGTTTGTTCCTTCGGCGCTACATCGAAACGATACAGCGGTATAGGAATATCTGTCTGATTGTCGCTGTTCGTCGCGTCAGGCTTTTGCACGAATTATTAGGTCACCAGAGTGAATATAGACTGTTTGAAAACGGGAACAGAAGAGAACCGAAGCATGTGAGATGTGGTGCTGCAGTCGAATGTTCAAAATTAGGTGGACTGATAAGGTAAGGAATGAGGAGGCTCTGCGCAGAATCGCAGAAGAAAGGAATATGTGGAAAACACTGACAAGGAGAAGGAACATTATGACAAGACATGTTTTAAGACATCAGGGAATGACTTGCATGGTACTAGAGGGAGCTGCAGAGGGCGAAAATTGTGGAGGAAGACTGAGATCGGTGTGCATCTAGCAAATAATTCAGGATATAGGTTGTAAGTGGTGCTCTGAGATCAAGAGGTTGCAAGGAGAGGAATTTTTGGCCGGCCGCATCAAACCAGTGAGAAGACTGATGACCCCAAAAAAAAAAAAAAAAGTGTGAACAAGCAGCTTCAACGTCAAGCAGACGACGGGGACGAAGACTGCAACCGATAGAACACACGAAGAAGCTGTTCTGGCCACGATGGTTATCGATCAGCGTGTGGCAAGAGATATGTTGCCGGGGAATGTGGGATCAGCTAGACGAGTGTAACTCGCATGTTGCATCGACATAAATGTCTCTCTTAAAGTCCGCCGCTACATCAGGCGCTGTGAAGACGTGATTTGGAATGTCATGTAGAATTTTGTCGGTTTGCTCTGGGACACGACAGCACGTTTTCCCATCATGTGCTCTTCACCGACGAAGCAATGTTGAGGTACCAGGACAATGTAAATTTACGTAACATGGGCTACTGAGCAGCTGAAAATCCACGCTGACTTCTTCAGTACAACACCAACGATCATAGAGCGTAAAAATATGTTGCAGCGGCTTAGGAAATTACATTATGGGACCTTACTTCACCTCAGGCGTGTTAAATGGAAATTCATCTGCGCACTTTATTATGATTCTTCTGTGTTTTCTTCTAGAAGAGATACCACCGGATAAGCGACAATGTATGTGGTTCCAACACTACGGCTGTCCAGATCTCTCTTTCCGTGTTGCAAGGCAAATACTGAGTGAGAAGTTTCCTGTACGTTGAATTGGACGGAATGCTGCAGTACAGTGGCTGTCCAGGTCTCCTGATTTGGCTCCTCTTGATTTCTTTCCATGGGAAGGTCTGAAAGATGCAATCTGTCACGAAGATACAACTACATCAGATGATACACGCCGTCGAATCGCCACAGTATGCAGCGGCATGCAATCCAAAGTACTTTCAGCTTTTCATCTGTCTCTCTATCGGCGATAGCAGATGTGCCTTGCACTCGATGGAAAACAATTTGAGCACATCATTGAGTAAAGTGTGACGCTATGTTTCGTTAAGAAAATTATATTTTTTGTGGGTGAAATGTAGTCAGTATTTCTGAATAAAACGTTTAGTTTAAATGAAGTGCGCTCCGTCTAATTACAATTTCGGGTAGTACCTACAGCCACATTTGTCCGACAGCAGGTGTTTCGCCTTTGAGAATCATTCGGGTATTTCCAGGCAGGTATCTTTTATTTCGGTTTACTTTGTTTTTCAAATCTTGGAAAGTTAATACGTTGGTTTCTTTTTCTGCGCGAGCAGTTCTGTTTATCATTATCAACGACCAGGGTTTGTGTTTTGGTTTTGACAAGTACAGGGTGACTATTATTGAACTATGTGTAATAAAATTGTCGTACATGTCGGACCCGCGTGTCGCCACTGTGTGATCGCAGACCGAGCGCCACCACAAGGCAGGTCTCGAGATACGGGATAGCAATCGCCCATTTGTACGACGACTTTGCTAGCGACTACACTGACGAAGCCTTTCTCTCATTTGCCGAGAGACAGTTAGAATAGCCTTCAGCTAAGTCCATGGCTACGACCTAGCAAGGCGCCATTAGCCTCACATAGTTGGATAGTTATCGTATGAAATGTCTCATCAAGAACGTTGTAAACCAAAGGACGATATAAAAGTTAAGTATAGCAGCTACGTACTTTTCTTGTTACCATTCCCTACTTATCCTGTTCCAGAATTCACGCCCGTCTGCGTTAGATAGCGTGCATTTCGGCCTCTTCTATCTACAAGGTGTTGGCACATTTGCCAACACATCAGGTTGCATTAGGACGTTCAAACTGCACGGTTGGCATGGCGCATGACGGGAATTAGGATGAGCATTGTGGTTTGGTTTAGCGACGAAGCCCACCTTCATTTGGATGGGTTCGTCAATAAACAAAATTGGCGCATTTGGGGGACTGAGAATCCGCATTTCGCGATCGAGAAGTCTCTTCACCCTCAACGGGTGACTGCGTGGTGTGCAATATCCAGTAACGCAATAATCGGTGCGATATTCCTTGATGACACGGTGACCACCGAACGGTAAGTGAACGTTTTGGAAGATGATTTCATCCCCGTTATCCAAAGCGACCCTGATTTCGACAAGATGTGTTTCATATAAGGTGGAACTCGACCCCATAGAAGGAGGAGAGATTTGATATCCTGGAGGAGCACTTTGGGGACCGAATTCTCGGTCTGCGTTACTCGGGTACCCAGAGTCCACTGGCAATGGCTTCGATTGGCCACCACATTCTCCGGATCTGAACACAGGCGACTCCTTTTTTTGGGGCTATATTTAGAGACAATTTGTACAGCAATAACTCCAGAACCGCTACTGAGCTGAAAACAGTCATTCAGGAAGTCATCGACAGCATCGATGTTTCGACACTTCAGCGGGTCATGCAGAATTTTCCTATTCATCTGCACTACATCATCGCCAATGATGGCAGACACATTGAACATGTCATAACCTAGATCCGAATATATGTAGTAATGTTTACATGTTGAATAAAATGTGTGCACGCCGTAGTTTGTAACTAATTTACGTTTTTTTTGTATAGTTCAATAACTATCAGCCTGCAAACAGCAACGATGTGCGTTTAAACTGAAAACTACCTGACAAATGGGTAGTTGTTTCCAGAAAAACTTGGAAACGTTTACGCCTTTTTCATAAGCCCTATATGCTGCACCAGAAGCTAGTGTATGTCGTAGTTCAATATATAAAAATTACAGATGACCCTGTATGTACATCGTATAGGAGATGAGGTTTCATTTTAGTAGCATGGGCCTGTCTTGCTGCATATAACGAAGGAGCTTTTCATGAGAGCACTGTTTGGCTCTGTTTGGCAGTGTTTATACCGCAGTACCCTACCATGGTGGCTCTGCTTTCCAATTTTTGTACGTAACTGCGATTCTTTGGCGAAATGTTTCAACCTTGTTATTAACAAACGCTGTATCACAGTACCTGTCTTCCCAAGAACTACTGACTGCACGTATGAAGAGTATACGGGTCCATTTAAAAAACCATACTTGTTTGAATATCTCGGTTGATACCAAAGTTAGAGCATTATCCATAGAAAATATTACGTGCCCCTCAGCATACTATCAGTTGCGGAAAACCTCGTTACGGTATCTGTAACCGTTCACGACATAAAATGGGTGTAACGTCTTACGCGACTCACTCTGCGTATGTACACGCATCTGTCACTTTCTCTCACTTGTATATGCTGAGATAAGTATTTAATTGTCCTTCGGCTGTCCTTTATTTTGCAGAATCCCTCTTCGCTACTAGTTACGATCAAATGACTATTATCAAGGATAAACCTAAAACGAATAGATCAAATCAATAGAGAGCACACAGTTTATAGGTAAATACAACATTAAGTATTGTATCACTTACTGACGTGAACGTCTGGAAAGTTATACCACAATAAAAGTAATGTGCTCTCTTGAGCCCACCGTAGTAGAAAAATTTTTTTTACAATAATAATTATGTACAAGTTTTCATGAAGAGGGAAAGTTTACAACGACAGCTAGTCACACTCATACAGATGTAATCAGGCAAAACATTGAAGGATACAAAGGCAACGCCATGTCTCAGATAAAAACTATGGTACATGCTAGCAATAGCAGAATCAACTTAACGTGAAATACATTATAATCTTCCATGTAAACACTGTACGTCAATGAGACAGATCGCGAAACTACAAATGTGCAAACTTAAAATGTCAAGAAATGCAACACTGGTGACTTTTGTAATGTAAAACATATCGTAACAGCCGAAAAGAAATCAGCTTAAACCAGAGAAAGCATTTGTTGACATCAGATAAAGCCACATTGGCGAATTTTGTGCATTACAACACATAGTAACTACCGAAAAATATGTCCGTTAGGACATATTACTGGGCTTAATACCCCACTTGCAAATATATATAATTATTTAATTACTTTTGGTGTAAGTATGAATTTCTATGTAATGAACATATGAAATATAAATCATAATCGTCATCACCAGCCACTTGACATAAACTTCTATACAAAAGCCACCTGTGTCGGAAAAGAAATGTGAATTGTAGAGTTCAAAACGATATTTCCCTGGTTGTTACAGATATCGTCTCCTCCTCGCATCTTCTTGAGCCCGTCAGATCTCTTGTCACAAAGAAAATCTGAATAGACTATTGAAATGACAGGTCTTGATAGCACAAAATGTACCCGTGTAGTACATAAAAATTATTGCAGTTATGTGAAACCACGTTAGGAGTCGAGCTGGTCAACTTGAGAGTTCTGACGTAAACGTTTGGGTCCACCAGCCCTCCCCTGTTCAGTATTGAATAGCTTGGCAGAAGAAAGGGCTAACCTTCAGGAGTGATTTTGAGTTATTGAATGTTTCATGTATGTTTAAATTAAAAGAAAAGAACATACATACAATAAAACAATGAGAAATGTCGGCGGTATTTGCATGGCTACATATGGAGTTACGTATCATCATGAGGAGCATTCGAAAACCCAAGAGATAACGTTGATGAGACTAATCGTTATTAAATTGCACTGACCTCTTCAGTTCCCTGGCTGCATCAATACAAAAGCCCATATTTTAGAATCTTTTGTAGGCTGATAGCGTGGTATTGATATCGAAAGACAGACAAAGAATTAAATAGATCATGGAGAAATTTAGAGAGGCGTTACAGAATTATGACTTGGCGTATCTGTAGAACCAAGACAGAATTCCTGCTGCGAAATTTCCACTTTGCTGAACAAAGACTGCAGTTTGTCCAGCTAAACGGAACCAAATATCTGGGTTCAGTAATACCAGGTGACGCAGCTATAGATACAGTTGTTATCCATCGTATAAGCATACTTTTGTACAGATGATGAATGCATATTGGAGTTCTGTGTGGCGGAATAGTTCCTTTCGAACCTAAGGTATATTACACAACGAAGCCAGTGAATCAGCCGTTCCCTACGTCGATCAGTTATGGCCTGTGAATAAGACACACGAAAAAAACTTGCATTTGTGTGTGTTTCGATAGCAATGTGGACTCACCCTTACGGATCACATCCGTAAAGAACATAAGCGGTGCAATTGGAAAGTAACGTATTCTGTAGATAACAGAATCCTTACTGAGATGGTAATCCCTATCGTTTGCTTATCAGATGACTACTGTATGAGGAAAACTCTTTGTTTCGCAACAGATCAGATAGGAAAAAGTGTTCAACTATCTAAGTGGTCTTGAAGATGGATCTCGTCGCACAAGATGCCTGCCGACGAAGCAAACAGCGCACTATTCTTAGGAAAGCTAACACTGTGTACGGTAAGAGAAGTGTACAGGATAAGCACATGGAACCTCCCTGATTTGCTGGTGCAACTAAAAGAAAAAAACAACTTTGAGACATAAGAATAGATATTTTCTGTTTGCGACGTCATCTGAAGTAACTTAGAAAGTTTTTTAGAAAAAATTAATGTACTTCTTCATGAGCATCTTTCGTTACCGATAAAATGTCTACACAACACTGTATCTCTATCCTTTACCATGTGCGCACAAGCATGTCTGGGGTGATGGGGACTATAGCGCCCACAATTATTCTGCGGACATCGCAGGAAGATCATGAACTGCAGGCGAGCAACATACATTGTCTTTCACATAAACCCACAAAAAGAAATACAGAGGGGTTATGTCCAGATATCGCGGTTGCCACATCGTGATCCATCATATCCTACGCATTGCTGTGGGAATGTTCGGTCCAGGAAGACACTAACGTGTGAACTGTGTGGTGGTGCACTATCTTGCTGGAAGACCACGTTTGGCTGAAAGGGAAGAAGCTGAGCGACAGAAAATTGCTCAGATGTGTCAAGATAAATGGTTCCTGTTACTGTTTGCACAATGAAGAAGATTACTTAAATAGCTGTGTCTTTCACCAGCGCACACCACACATCACCTTTTCACTGTCTGATATGTTCCCGAAAACTGGGTATTTTTCGAACCCCAGATGCGAATGTTGTGTCGATTAACCATAGCACATGCGTAGAAGCCCCCCCATGAACCATGGACCTTGCCGTTGGTGGGGAGGCTTGCGTGCCTCAGCGATACAGATAGCCGTACCGTAGGTGCAACCACAACGGAGGGGTATCTGTTGAGAGGCCAGACAAACGTGTGGTTCCTGAAGAGGGGCCGCAGCCTTTTCAGTAGTTGCAAGGGCAACAGTCTGGATGATTGACTGATCTGGCCTTGTAACAATAACCAAAACGGCATTGCCGTGCCGGTACTGCGAACGGCTGAAAGCAAGGGGAAACTACAGCCGTAATTTTTCCCGAGGGCATGCAGCTTTACTTTATGATTACATGATGATGGCGTCCTCTTGGGTAAAATATTCCGGAGGTAAAATAGTCCCCCATTCGGATCTCCGGGCGGGGACTACTCAAGAGGATGTCGTTATCAGGAGAAAGAAAACTGGCGTTCTACGGATCGGAGCGTGGAATGTCAGATCCCTTAATCGGGCAGGTAGGTTAGAAAATTTAAAAAGGCAAATGGATAGGTTGAAGTTAGATATAGTGGGAATTAGTGAAGTTCGGTGGCAGGAGGAACAAGACTTCTTGTCAGGTGACTACAGGGTTATAAACACAAAATCAAATAGGGGTAATGCAGGAGTAGGTTTAATAATGAATAGGAAAATAGGAATGCGGGTAAGCTACTACAAACAGCATAGTGAACGCATTATTGTGGCCAAGATAGATACGAAGCCCACACCTACTACAGTAGTACAAGTTTATATGCCAACTAGCTCTGCAGATGACGAAGAAATTGAAGAAATGTATGATGAAATAAAAGAAATTATTCAGATTGTGAAGGGAGACGAAAGTTTAAAATAGTCATGGGTGACTGGAATTCGAGTGTAGGAAAAGGGAGAGAAGGAAACATAGTAGGTGAATATGGATTGGGGGACAGAAATGAAAGAGGAAGCCGCCTGGTAGAATTTTGCACAGAGCACAACATAATCATAACTAACACTTGGTTTAAGAATCATGAAAGAAGGTTGTATACATGGAAGAACCCTGGAGATACTAAAAGGTATCAGATAGATTATATAATGGTAAGACAGAGATTTAGGAACCAGGTTTTAAATTGTAAGACATTTCCAGGGGCAGATGTGGACTCTGACCACAATCTATTGGTTATGACCTGTAGATTAAAACTGAAGAAACTGCAAAAAGGTGGGAATTTAAGGAGATGGGGCCTGGATAAACTAAAAGAACCAGAGGTTGTACAGAGATTCAGGGAGAGCATAAGGGAGCAATTGACAGGAATGGGGGAAATAAATACAGTAGAAGAAGAATGGGTAGCTTTGAGGGATGAAGTAGTGAAGGCAGCAGAGGATCAAGTAGGTAAAAAGACGAGGGCTAGTAGAAATCCTTGGGTAACAGAAGAAATATTGAATTTAATTGATGAAAGGAGAAAATATAAAAATGCAGTAAGTGAAACAGGCAAAAAGGAATACAAACGTCTCAAAAATGAGATCGACAGGAAGTGCAAAATGGCTAAGCAGGGATGGCTAGAGGACAAATGTAAGGATGTAGAGGCCTATCTCACTAGGGGTAAGATAGATACCGCCTACAGGAAAATTAAAGAGACCTTTGGAGATAAGAGAACGACTTGTATGAATATCAAGAGCTCAGATGGAAACTCAGTTCTAAGCAAAGAAGGGAAAGCAGAAAGGTGGAAGGAGTATATAGAGGGTCTATACAAGGGCGATGTACTTGAGGACAATATTATGGAAATGGAAGAGGATGTAGATGAAGATGAAATGGGAGATATGATACTGCGTGAAGAGTTTGACAGAGCACTGAAAGACCTGAGTCGAAACAAAGCCCCCGGAGTAGACAATATTCCATTGGAACTACTGACGGCCGTGGGTTAGCCAGTCCTGACAAAGCTCTACCATCTGGTGAGGAAGATGTATGAGACAGGCGAAATACCCTCAGACTTCAAGAAGAATATAATAATTCCAATCCCAAAGAAAGCAGGTGTTGACAGATGTGAAAATTACCGAACTATCAGCTTAATAAGTCACAGCTGCAAAATACTAACACGAATTCTTTACAGACGAATGGAAAAACTAGTAGAAGCCAACCTCGGGGAAGATCAGTTTGGATTCCGTAGAAACACTGGAACACGTGAGGCAATACTGACCTTACGACTTATCTTAGGAGAAAGATTAAGGAAAGGCAAACCTACGTTTCTAGCATTTGTAGACTTAGAGAAAGCTTTTGACAATGTTGACTGGAATACTCTCTTTCAAATTCTAAAGGTGGCAGGGGTAAAATACAGGGAGCGAAAGGCTATTTACAATTTGTACAGAAACCAGATGGCAGTTATAAGAGTCGAGGGACATGAAAGGGAAGCAGTGGTTGGGAAGGGAGTAAGACCGGGTTGTAGCCTCTCCCCGATGTTGTTCAATCTGTATATTGAGCAAGCAGTAAAGGAAACAAAAGAAAAATTCGGAGTAGGTATTAAAATTCGTGGAGAAGAAATAAAAACTTTGAGGTTCGCCGATGACATTGTAATTCTGTCAGAGACAGCAAAGGACTTTGAAGAGCAGTTGAATGGAATGGACAGTGTCTTGAAAGGAGGATATAAGATGAACATCAACAAAAGCAAAACAAGGATAATGGAATGTAATCTAATTAAGTCGGGTGATGCTGAGGGAATTAGATTAGGAAATGAGACACTTAAAGTAGTAAAGGAGTTTTGCTATTTGGGGAGCAAAATAACTGATGATGGTCGAAGTAGAGAGGATATAAAATGTAGGCTGGCAATGGCAAGGAAAGCGTTTCTGAAGAAGAGAAATTTGTTAACATCCAGTATTGATTTAAGTGTCATTAAGTCATTTCTGAAAGTATTCGTATGGAGTGTAGCCATGTATGGAAGTGAAACATGGACGATAAATAGTTTGGACAAGAAGAGAATAGAAGCTTTCGAAATGTGGTGCTACAGAAGAATGCTGAAGATTAGATGGGTAGATCACATAACTAATGAGGAAGTATTGAATAGGATTGGAGAGAAGAGAAGTTTGTGGCGCAACTTGACCAGAAGAAGGGATCGGTTGGTAGGATATGTTCTGAGGCATCAAGGGATCACCAATTTAGTATTGGAGGGCAGCGTGGAGGGTAAAAATCGTAGAGGGAGACCAAGAGATGAATACACTAAGCAGATTCAGAAGGATGTAGGTTGCAGTAGGTACTGGGAGATGAAAAAGCTTGCACAGGATAGAGTAGCATGGAGAGCTGCATCAAATCAGCCTCAGGACTGAAGACCACAACAACAACAACATGCGTAGAAGATTACTTCGTCAGAGAAAACAGTTTGTATGTATCTGGGACTTTGACCGAATCTAATCCAACATCTCAATAGTTCATTCGTGGCTTTGCGGTATGTCGTTTAGATTCTATGCTCACACTATTTGATATTTTTAAGCGTGCAAGCAAAATCGATTATGGAGCTCCTTGGGAACTGTTTAGGAGAGGTACTGAGCTCCCGTTATTCTCGGTGAACTGATTTCCTGCCAGAACGAGACTGCCTGTTTACACTTCCAGTGGCTAGCATCTTGTCACACCAAGCGTTAATCGTCCTAACGTCAACCGTCTTAATGTCTCGTGACTTCCTTTCAAAACCACGTCGAAACTTTTCTATGAACAGCAATGGGGATTTGACTTCCGCATACCATACGACACACTGGGCTCTCTCGTTAATGGTTATCATTCCTGATCATTATTTAGCGCTGAAAAAAGAACAAAAGGACTCATGTAGAAAAAAAATATACACAAAACTTTGGGTTGCTTTTCATGATGCCGCAAATTGCAATTATCAGTGTCTCATAATTTCTTTAATTGTATTTTTTGATAAACTGAAAGCGTTTCTGCTGGTGGTGCCAAGTGAGAGTGCCCATAGTAATGTGTTGATTTCGCAATTAAGGTCCCTCCCCGCGGGGCAAATGCGTTGCCTTTTCTTACAAAGCCACGCGTAAATAATAAACACGGACGAGATAACGCGTTACCGTAGCTGCATGTTATAAATTATAGAGCGAGAAGACTTGACTGTGGAGATTTGGAAATCCACATTAATGTGTCTAACAGTGCTTGTGCAGTATAGTGAGAGGAACTAACAGAAACAGATAGCATCAATATTTTTCCTGTGATCTCTGGTGGCGCGCGTTAAAAGTGAGGGTCGAGGTGCGCCCACTGAGGATATCTACAAAAATCTACCAAGAGGTGGCAAGATTCTAAAATTGCGGTGTTTCACACAACTGATGCAGTGATTTCGAGGGCGTGTCTTGAGCCGATAACTAAATTTCATAGGAGGTAGACACAACGTATTATATCTCAGTGAGAACTTTGATAGTTGCGCAGGCACGCTAAATGGAAGCAGAATTTGTAATTCTATAACTGCACGTTGAACTGTGTTGAATCTCGTAGAAGTCGAGAAGGTGTCTACGTGATGTGAGGACAATTTTCCGTCCTTTAAATCCCGCACTTCCTACTCCCACCTCCCTGCACCCCTCCCTTCGACAGGGGAAAATGATGGTTCAAATGGCTCTGAGCATTATGAGACTTAACTTCTGAGGTCATCAGTCCCCTAGAACTTAGAACTACTTAAACCTAACTAACCTAAGGACATCACACACATCCATGCCCGAGGCAGGATTTGAACCTGCGACCGTAGCGGTCGCGCGGTTCCAGACTGTAGGGCCTAGAACCGCTCGGCCACTCCGGCCGGCGTGGAAAATGATATTTTTTCTTTCCAACTGATGTCTTTTGTTCAGAAAGCATAAAACAGTACACTTGCAGAGTACCATGGACGTAATTTTCAGTCTACTGCAATCGAACTGGTGTGCTAAGCTAAATGTAGTCTCAGTTAGCTGCCACAGCTGTTGTGGTGCGTGCCTTCTACATATACACTTCAGCCAGGTACGCTGCAGCCACTTTAGTTGTGATAGTGAGAGAGGAATACGGAGGGAACTTGAATTGCTCTCCGTGCAACTGGGTGCTAGTCTGGTCCTTTTTATACAGCGAGATAACGCTCTGCACGACGAAACGTGACTTAAAAGTTTGGAAACGTACTCTTGGAATGTTGTGTTGCGGCGCACATATACCTTGGCCTCAGCGCATAGGCGAAACTGCCGTAGGGTGTCAAGAGACACGACGCAATTTCCAGTCAAGTGTGTGTCAAATAAACAAAACTAATTACACAGTGATTGGTGACGCACCTGTATTTCCCTCGCAGAAACCCTACATCTACAGTTTAGTAACATAATGATCGTTTCTAGAAATGTGTAATCGGTTAAGTCTGTACACAACACATTCCTAGAGGGGGGTGGACGACTGGGGGGGGGGGGGGGGGGGAGAAGAACCCATCATGCTGACATGCTGACGCCTACGATAAAGGAAACTGTTCGTTCATGTGCCCTGAATTTGCAAGGCAGTTGATGGATCAAATGGCTCTGAGCACTATGGGACTTAACTACTGAGGTCATCAGTCCCCTAGAACTTAGAACTACTTAAACCTAACTAACCTAAGGACATCACACACATCCATGCCCGAGGCAGGATTCGAACCTGCGACCGTAGCGGTCACGCGGTTCCAAACTGACGCGCTTAGAACCGCACGGCCACACCGGCCGGCGTTGATGGATCGTTCGCACACTTTTGTGGAGGGTAGTTTCTCTACATACGTGTATTTTCAGTGTTCATGGGCAATGTCGTTAGTGAGTTGATGAAGTGCAGACAAGAGAAACAACTCATAGAACTTTACTGAGAAAGGGAAACCCTTAAGCCATTAACTGTCACGTAAAACAACCGAAGTAGGAGCTTTGGCAAGTGGTATGGGTTGCAAAATGGACGAATTAAAGCACTAGACCACCTCGTTACTGTCTTATTTGGGTTCTGGCGAAGAGATGTGCATGTGTTCACAGAAACATACATTAGGCTGTGCATGTGTGTCTGCCTCCTGTCCTCCCCCATGTTCCAGGTCATTTCAGTCAGACCCCATGAAACTCCCAGTCATTTATTTCTTCTCTCTCTGCAAAAAGCTCCCCCCTCAATCTTCCCCTTGTAATCTACCCCCCCCCCCCCCCACCTTCCTAGTTGCAGCTATTGTCCACAATGTGTAAAGTCTATTCTGAAGATCTGAGAAGAGTAAGATTACAATAAACTTTTTAGTTTACTTATCTTTTCTTGTAGAGCTGGCTCCAGTTCGTTTTGTCTAGTGGTCTGATTCTTGAACCTGAAATTCTCACATTTTAGGTCCTCATGGTTGAATTGATCTAAATAATTTTGAAGATTGCTGTTGCAGAATTTTTATCTTTAAGTTAATTTATTTTGTCACGTTTTAGTATATCACACAGTCCTCTGAATTTTCACGTTAACAAAGCCGAAATTACATTGTTCACCCAAAATACAAAAATACGTCCGATCACATCAGAGGCATGCACACTACTACCTCACCCTGCGGTAATAACAATATTCCAAAGGGTTTACAATTTTTCTTGATAAATGAATTTCTCTTAGTTTCGATTATTATTTCATAGATGAATCCAGAAATAAACATAATAAACAGTACTAGATTCCATTATTTTATAATCAAAATTGTAGGGTGCCAAATAATTAGTAATTTCAGATGTTCCTACAAAAAATAATTTTAAATGTACATTCAGAACTAGTATTTATGGATTATAACATCCAAAATAATAATTCCTATTCATAAATTATAGCTTGAGATATAACATATTGTGATTAAAATTTTACGAAATTTTTCAGAAAAGCAGCTGAGATAATACTGACCTTTCCAAAACTCGAAAAATATTACTGGATCGACTACTACTGTTGAGGAAAAGTAATGCTAGAGGAGGATGTCCCGTTACACCCTGTTGCCTATAATCCATTCTATGATAACGTGTTGGGAGTGATGATTTTTCTGTTACTAATGGTGTAAATACAATATACATATTTATGTAATGAAAATGAAAAATAAACTTAAAAAATACATGACTACGAAGTCTTAATAAATACATGTTTGTAAATACTAGTCCTGCAGGCAATGCTTTCCGTCTGTCTGAAGACAGCAGGATTCCTTCAAGACACTTTACTTCAGAGACTTTATAGCTACTGGCGTAGAATGCAAGCCGGAAATCACATTAAAACTACGCCACTTCTCTTTGAATACAAGCCGGAAATCGCACGATGATTACGCCATTTCTCTTCGAACGCGTGATGGTATGCAAATAAAACGGATGAAAACATGTTTCATAGCACTTTCTCTGCGATAACTAGAAAACAGTGCCGAGTGCTGAAATGATGATCAGCTGCGCTATGATCAACCCAGAGATGGAACACACCTACTTCGACCGCGCATGCTCTGCTGTGACATCGCCCCTACTGCGCTGATGGTGCTACGTTGCTCAGAACTCCAGCTCAGTATTTTTCTTAGAAAGTGTGTGTAAAGTATTGTGGGAGCGTAGAGTATAACGGATTTTAGAGAAGAAGCTGACGTATTTATGTCTTTTCCCGGTGGTTCCGGCACTGTACCTCTGCGTGTTCGTTCAGAGGGCTGGGCGTCCATTGTGATTAAAAAAAAAAAAAAACACTGAGTGAAGTGTTCAATGAAGAGCTTGAGAGGGTGTCATGTGACGTCCACTCAGACCAAATGACGAGAACAATAACGAACAAAATGAGGAAAAAGGTGGTCAGACACATCGAATGGCAATTTGTCGGCTTGGGTTCGACTCCCCATCGTAGCGATCACTAGAGCTAGCAGAAATCTACTAATACCAGTATTGCTGGACTCAGTTTTGATCAGAATCTAGGTGGAATCTTTATAAATGTGGAAGAGTTGCCTGAAGATGGCGTAGTAAATCACCGAAACTGGTAGCCAAATAAAATAAGTTTGGAAACTAGACGGCTGGAAGGTGTTTAATTTGACATCCTGTGGTATGGATCTTTACAACGTGTGAAATACGAAACTTGAGACGAAGAAGTGCAAAATATCTCGCTGCTAGTAGTGCAAACTGTCTTGTAGATGAAGTCAATCGAACAAACTAACTTCTCAGAAAGAGCGCACTTGTATTTGAATAAAATCGAATATTATAGAATATTCGTCTATTGAACTGATAAGGTAGTACCAGAACCTATTAGAAAAGTGAAGGTTAGTAAAATAAATAAATAATTAGGGCCCCGTGGGACGCGGACCACCAACACACCGTGTGTTACATTACTAGCCTGCATCTCTGCTCGTAACACTACACAGGCTATTGTCGATTTATGACCGCACTTTGCATCTTACCATGTCCTGAAAACTTTAATCGTAGGTATGTTATTAACTGATATTATATCAACTTGTGCCAAGAACGACACGTTTTTGATGGATTGGCAATATTCTGTCGCCTAGAAACGCCATACTTTCACAACTTGAAACTTACAATAATTCTTTAAACACCAATCTGACGTTCCCGTCGTTTTATTTCAACAAATCGTGCAATTAACGACAGGTTTTCGAGAGGTCCGCTTTTTGATGGTGCTTAGAAATGGCATATGCACATGGGCTTCAATTGAAAGCCAAAATGGCGTCTCGTATGCCTGTACTGCAGAGAGATAGCCTCATATAACGGAGTCGGCGTTCTTCCATCTCATTGGTCTACGTCCGAACGCACGTTCACAATATCTGACATGCTAGATATTACCCCGCACGGTCGTAAAGACTCCCCAACGTGCTTTTTACACGCTATGACGTCAGAAACTCGGCACGCTCAACGTTGGAATGCACGGTCCATGTACCGACGGGTTTAAGGGTCTGCGCAGCACGTTTGGTGCGTACGCACTATGAGACGTAAGTAAGTCTGGAGCCGCTCTCAGTAATGAGAGTAAGAGCTGGGATATCATTATTACTATGTAGCCTAGAGAAAACATTCGCCAACGTAAGACGAATTAATCTGTAAGAAACATCCTGGCAGATTAAAACTACATGACGTACCGAAATTCGAAGGCGGGACCTTTGTCTTTCGAGAGCATATGCTGTAGCAGCTGGGCTATTCATGCAATACTGACAGTTCTCGCTCACGGATTTACTTGCGTTATTTGCCCTACTTTCCAAACTTCCCTGAAGCTCTCCTGCGTGCCTTGCCGAGCCAGTAATCCTAGAAGAATGGATAATGTGGAGAAGTGGTCAGCCACTGCATAGGGGATTGTTTCCAGAATAAATCTGCCAGGTAGTTTTAAATCAGCCCATGTCTTGTTGCAGAGTGATATATTCATTCTGCAAAATTACAAGAAATCCTGAGAAGAACGAAAGAACAGACAAGTGACGTACAACATTTGTAAAAACTCTGTGGGAGTGATGGTAATGAAATAACAAGAAAAAGAAGTTAGTCTTAGATAAGCGTTAACACAGGAAAAATTAGTTTTGAAGATTTGGTTAGTACTTCAGAGTGCATTCGCAAAATATTTTTCATGTGCGTAATAGACAGATAGTCAAATATTATACTGATAGTTCATGGTCCGGACCTTGTCAGACAAGCAAAGCGCGCTAAATTGGACATTTACTGTACTCGTGGATCAAATGGTCTTTTCTGGCCCAATACATACTTTTACCAAATATGAAACTTGTGATTTTTTATGTGATTTATGTGGTTTTAAGACCCTTAGCTTAAAATCAGAAACATGTTTTCTATTTCTTATTGGCTTCGTACGTTCAGTATTATTCCAAATATCAGTACGTATAGTAATAAACATTGACATCAGAGGCTTAATCTATTCATTCTTATTTAGAAACTGGCGTTGGATGTGATTCGATGAAAAGCTGTGGAACATGTTGTGAAAGCATACAAGTCAGTCGGAATGTAATTTAGAGATTTATTTTCATAAAATCTTCTATTTAGTTGAACAGACGCAATATTTTAATGTGTCCTTCAATCTTAAGTTATATTGCAATTCAGTCTTCAGCAAAGGAACGTGTAAAATGTTAACTGTGAAGTTTAGAGAAACGAAAAATTTATTATACGCAGATACTGTGCTATCTTACAATTAAATAAACGTAGATGTATGTATTGTTAACATTGTAATGTACTCTCCTTCAAACGCACATTGATTTTGTATTCAAGTATAAAGGTAAGTTTTCTTTATATGTGGGATAGATATCGATGTGATCGATGCTGATTATAACGAACAGCAGTTTCACGAAACTACGTGGTAAATATTGCTTTCTACAAATTCTGAAAAACTGTTTCGCATCGTCTCTTCAAAGTTTTAAACTTGGGTTGCAGCTTGTGGTTACTGTAGTCTACATTGTTCGTCAGTCAAGCAGTCGAGAAAGTGAACGAAATTTTAGAACAGAAATGGAAGCTGAAAGTGTCCAGACAGTGGTGATAAGGTTCCGAGAAGACATTACGAAGACATGAAGACTTGGAGGAAGTGTTGAACTGAATGAGCAACTCTCGCAGCACTGAATTAGGGCCATTGTTAAACAAAATACAGGTGATAGTGATGCAAAATGGTACGGTGAAAATACTGCTGTCTACAAAGTGAAGAAAACTGCATTATCATTCGGAGATAATCAAGGGCACTCTTGCAGAATAGCACGGATACCGTAGTAAGTCTTTGGATGAACCATACTATAAATTGATTATGAGATGAGGTCGTTCAGAAGCCGAACAGCAGCTATTCAAAATGTACAGATAAATGTTGAAACAATTTTGAGGAAAATCTTCCTCGATATTTAGGAAGAAAAGAAGTATTTAGGTTTAAGTTCACGTCGACAATGATGTCATTAGAGACGGAGCATAAGCGTTCGGTCCGAAGATCGGACGCCGTGACTCTAGAGAACCCTACCCGCTGTATGGATGCTAGGTCTGGAAAGAATAGGAAGGTATCTCCGAAGACGTGGAGCTAGGAAGTGTAAAAATCACTACATGGCTGTGATAATAGTCAATGAAGACTGTGACGAGTGGAACAAATATACCTGCAAAAGATTTGGCCGGAAGGCATAAACAAACGCAAACCATCAAAAGATGAATATGGGTAGTCAATTTATCAGTTAAATCCTATGTGAAGTAAGTAAAAATAAGGAGAAGACATTACGGCTGAAATAGTTATCTACCATGCACAATACAAAACAAAGGAATTTCGGCTTTTCAGAACGGGGCTGGCTCAAATGGCTCTGAGCACTATGGGACTTAACATCGGAGGTCATCAGTCCCCTAGAACTTAGAACTACTTAAACCTAACTAACCTAAGGACATCACACACATCCACGCCCGAGGCAGGATTCGAACCTGCGACCGTAGCGGTCGCGCGATTCCAGACTAGCGCCTAGAACCGCTCGGCCACAACGGCGCTGGGTAATTTATGGACTTAACTGGACTTTTCAGCTCAATGCCATTTGGCCCCATTGCTTTTACACGTAGTTTGTGATATTCATGAAACAGATGTTATTCTATCAAAGTGGATCTACTCTGCACAGTGTAGTCTTCGAAGTGTGAATTACACAGTCAAGTTGAGGGGTGCGTATTGTTTGTATATTCTCCTACACCATCAATACCTTCTCCTCAAATTCTATCGTGCAAACACTTCTTTTCTTTCTTCTCTGTTACTAGAACGACCATTCTTGCCAATCTGCATCCTCTCCAGTGTATTTCTTCCAGTTAGGATGCAATTTTTACTAAACTTTCTTCTGTACTTTCGGCTGGCTTTCCGACTACTTGACCGACCTCCAACATACCTTAAATACTAAGTGGGAAAAATGAAACTAACCTAAAAATATATCTTACACTGTAATGCAGGCAACCCAACTTGCACTGTCTGCTCGTGAGACTGATGATGTAAATGGGATTGCCTGCCTCAAGGTTGAAACACGTATGTAACGCAGCAGCGATGGCGAGGCATTGTAGCATCTGTGACCAGAGAGTATGCGCTTGACCGCGCGAGTGTTGCGAGCGGTTCTCAGTCAGTAGTCGGTCGTTGCTCAGTCTGTCGAGTAGTCGTTGCGAGTCTGTCAGTTCTGTCGTAGCGAGTCTGTCGAACAGTCGTTGCGAGTCTGCAGCTCTGTCTAGTTGAGAGCAGTTCTCTGTCAGTAGTCGTCGCGTGCGGTACGCTAATAGTCGTCATGCAGAGCGGTCGGTCAGTAGTAGCAGCCCAGTGCGGTTGTGTGATGTAGGCGGTCGGCAACACTGGTCAAGATGGTGAATAAGGTATACTGTTAATTAATATAATCATTAGATAATGAAAAATTTTATTTATTGTAATTATTCCCCAACAAGTCCCCCAATAATAATTTTTTATTTCAAAAGCATTTTCTCAAAAATTTAATTTTTTATTGAACTCAAGATTTCGTTGCACTTCCCATTTCATTCCACTTCTTTTGAAGAAAAATTCCACTAGAATCACAAAAAAAGGAAATATTATTATTTGCAATGCAGTTCCTCCAAGCGGTGCGCAACAACAAGAGCAGATATGTGACATCGATTTATTCTGAGGTAAGACTTTAATTCTGATTGTTTTACACAGGGCCAAAGACCGATATTTCGGTTTAATTGAATTTCCTTATCACTGAATGGACTTTAATTTTTTTGAAGGATTTACATTCGAGTCAGATTGCGTATTTCACATTTTTGTTGCCATTGTCAGTACATTTCATTGTGGGCAGGTTACGCATAGAGCCATGTCCATCAGCATTTCTAATTAGTATCGTCCTTTTCTTTTAAAATTTTTGTGGGGAGGTTACACTTGGCTCCCATTTGTATTAAGTATTGTCCTTTATTCCATTTAAAAAATTACGGTGGGGAGGTTACAAGGTGCACGAAATATTTTTCGGACCAGTTTTATTCTGCCCATCCTGTACATTTTTGTAAGCCCTTCTAATGAGTAATGCTTCATCTTCAACAAGCAGTCATGAACTCTAATCAGTAGTGAAATCCACTGCAGACACCTTACAGACGATTGTCTATTGATTTTGAAGGTAGCAGCCCGAATACCAAAGCAGCAAGTAGTTGTTTGTTTTGAAGCATAGCAACATATTCAACAAACATAAAGCAATTTACGAACATGTATCGCAAATGCATAGTTCATTGAAGACAACGTACCGCATGATATATTTATTTCCAACCATTAGTTCCTAATCTCAAAATACTCATTTTAGACTCCTGTGCAATTTTCAGCCTTAAGGTTTGGGACACCCTGTTCATGCTTTTTCTAATTTCAAAACTGTCTGAAATAGTGTACCTGACATACCTGTATCATTGTCAAAACCACGAAAGGAGACTGTCACTATTGCTTCACCTTTTTTTGAAGAACTTTGATAGATAAGTGCTGTCATTTCCTTCTCTGCAGTTATGATTGATACCGCTATTGCTTTACTTTCGCCTTTTAATTTAATGCCAATCTTTATTGTTTTCAAGGGGGGGACACATTAAGTTGGCTGTTACTACACTGTAAACTGGATTTCCTCCAACTTGCTGAGACTGGTTGAGGGAGACCGCATCCAGCTACAAACGTTTCTTAAAAAAGAAATACATTTCGTTCCCATTATCAGTTTCAGGCCGCAATGTCCATATTCAGGTGACACGAAACTAGCCATCAAATGAAATACGGCATTTAAAAAAAGTATGTGTCACCGTTGCTGTCACCCTTGGAAGCATCCTTCCTACTTACCATCCACAGCACACCCAGCACGTGTAGCTTTCAGGGACCCTTGGAAGGGGAGGGAGTGCACCGGTGGACAAGCAAGCAGGAAGTGAAAGTGAAAGTTTTTATGGACGTTTGGGGTATGGAAAGCATATGGATTCCATTCAGTTTTTCTAATTATGTGAAAAGAGCAACCAGACGAACCCACTGCCAATCAAACTGCTTTAAAATCGTTATAAACTGTCAACCTTTCTTACAACAATTTCATTAACTTATTTTCCACACTATCTGTCTGTATGGTAAAAAATATGATCGATTTTAAATTAACTTCCTGGTGGGCCAGAGCCTTGAAATGTTAAGCATAGATCATAAAAATGCAACGTTAATCAGTATATTCTCTGCCTGTTTTGTCATGGTGGCAGTGAAAGAGGTAGGTAACATGTGACATACAGGCTACCCTGCATGTCTGTTGTGTTGTGTAAGTAGTATTGGAATGCAATTCAGGTGTTACACAAATGGACAGGCACAGCTGAGTAGAGAGTTGGGAGAGGAAGAGATAAATAGTGAAAGGGGAAGGAACAGATAGAGAGAGGGACAAGAAGTATATGGAAAGAGAGGAGCAAAGATGTGGACAGTGAGAGGGGCAAGGAGGAGATGGACATAGCAAGGGGAGAGAAAGTGGTGAGGCAGACGTGGACAGAGAGAGGGGTGAGTTGAGATGGAAACAGAGAGTTGTGAGCAGAGATGGACAGAGAGAGGGGCAAGCATTGGTGAACAGAGAGATAGGCAAGCAGAAGTGGACAGAGAGAGGGTCGAAGAGTCATAGACAGAAGTGAGAGTAAGATATGGAGAGACAGTGGTGGGAGGGTGAGATGGGCAGACAGGTTGGAGGACGATGTGAACAGCTAGAGGTGGGAGGAGGCTATTGATAGACATATGCAGGAGGGGGAGATGGATAGAGGAAGGGGGAAGATGAGATGGACAGATGGAGGTTGGTAGATGATGTGGAAAGAGAGGAGGAGGATGAGGAGCAGATGAGGAGTAGATGGACACAGAGACAGAGAGAGAGAGAAGGAGAAGATAGATGGAGAGAGCGAGGAGGAGTAGATGGAGGAAGAGAGTGAGGTGGAGTAGATGAATGGAGAGAGTGAGGAGGACTACACAGATGGAGAGAGGGACAAGAAGTAAGCGAATGGAGAGAGGAAGGAGGAGCAACTCAACAGAGAATGAGGAGTAGAGCATCTGGACAGAGAGAGGGAGGAGATGCAGATGGTCAGGAGAGGGGCAAGGAGAAGGTGAGCAGAAAGAGGGGTGAGGAGGTGATGGACAGAGAGAGCAGCAAGGAAAATGTGGTCAGAGTGAGAGAGCGGAAGGGGGAAATATGTGCAATATGTGTGACATATGCATACAAGGTTGTAGTTGCGGGTATAAATCTAGTATTGGAATGAAGTATCGAGTATCGTATGAAATTCATTTTGTTTGCTTCTTTATTTTATTTTTTAGAATAACAATTAAATAAACTGATATATTATTGCTTGGTAGTTATAACACTATTCTGTTTCAGAAACAATCATGAGAAACGATAAAGATACGGAAATAAAGCTGAAATTTAATGCGTCTCTTTCTTATAGTCTCATCAATATTTTTACAATCCATTGAAAAATTTGACTCTCACAAGAGTAATAATCTGAAAATAATTATTTTATGAAAACAAATTTTTAATGCGCCACGTTTTAGATGGGACTACTAAATATAGAATATTTTCTCCTAGACTCATAGAGAGTCCTAAGCCCATGCTGATAGTCCCCAAAGTTTGTGAGTGTGAATTTTAATAGCTATGAAAGTATTTGCAATATTTGAAAGGAAAAACGTGGGGTGCACGCCTAAAACAATATTAAAGTGAACTATTCATTCATCGCCGGCCGGTGTGGCCGTGCGGTTCTAGGTGCTACAGTCTGGAACCGCGTGACCGCTACGGTCGCAGGTTTGAATCCTGCCTCGGGCATGGATGTGTGTGATGTCCTTAGGTTAGTTAGGTTTAAGTAGTTCTAAGTTCTAGGGGGCTGATGACCACAGATGTTATGTCCCATAGTGCTCAGAGCCATTTGAACCATTTTTATTCATTCATCAATTATAATTTATGGAATTAACTGCTTCCAGTTGCTGACCTGCTATTTTGTAGCTAAATGATGTATTCGCAGCACACTACACTTGTCTACATTGAGATTCAATTGCCATTCCCTGCACCATGCGTCAATTCGCTGCAGATCCTCCTGCATTTCAGTACAATTTTCCATTGTTACAACCTCTCGATACACCACAGCATACAGCATCATCTGCAAAAAGCCTCAGTGAACTTCCGATGTCATCCACCAGGTCATTTATGTATATTGTGAATAGCAACGGTCCTATGACGCTCCCCTGCGGCACACCTGAAATCACTCTTACTTCGGAAGATTTCTCTCCGTTGAGAATGACATGCTGCGTTCTGTTGTCTAGGAACTCCTCAATCCAATCACACAATTGGTCTGATAGTCCATATGCTCTTACTTTGTTCATTAAACGACTGTGGGGAACTGTATCGAATGCCTTGCGGAAGTCAAGAAACACGGCATCTACCTGAGAACCCGTGTCTATGGCCCTCTGAGTCTCGTGGACGAATAGCGCGAGCTGAGTTTCACACGATCGTCTTTTTCGAAACCCATGCTGATACCTACAGAGTAGATTTCTAGTCTCCAGAAAATTCATTATACTCGAACATAATACGTGTTCCAAAATTCTACAACGGATCGACGTTAGAGATATAGGTCTATAGTTGTGCAGATCTGTTCGACGTCCCTTCTTGAAAACGGGGATGACCTGTGCCCTTTTCCAATCCTTTGGAACGCTACGCTCTTCTAGAGACCTACGGTACACCGCTGCAAGAAGGGGGGCAAGTTCCTTCGCGTACTCTCTGTAAAATCGAACTGTTATCCCATCAGGTCCAGCGGCCTTTCCTCTTTTGAGCGATTTTAGTTGTTTCTCTATCCCTCTGTCGTCTATTTCGATATCTACCATTTTGTCATCTGTGCGACAATCTAGAGTAGGAACTACAGTGCAGTCTTCCTCTGTGAAACAGCTTTGGAAAAATACATTTAGTATTTCGGCCTTTAGTCTGTCATCCTCTGTTTCAGTACCATTTTGGTCACAGAGTGTCTGGACATTTTGTTTTAATCCACCTACCGCTTTGACATAAGACCAAAATTTCTTAGTATTTTCTGCCTAGTCAGTACATAGAACTTTACTTTCGAATTCACTGAACGCCTCTCGCATAGCCCTCCTCACACAACATTTCGCTTCGCGTAATTTTTGTTTGTCTTCAAGGCTTTGGCTATGTTTATGTTTGCTGTGAAGTTCCCTTTGCTTCCGCAGCAGTTTTCTAACTCTGTTGTTGTACCACGGTGGCTCTTTTCCATCTCTTACGACCTTGCTTGGCACATACTCATCTAACGCATATTGCACGATGGTTTTGAACTTTGTCCACTGATCCTCAACACTATCTGCACTTGAGACAAAACTTTTGTGTTGAGCCGTCAGGTACTCTGTAATGTGCTTTTTGTCACTTTTGCTAAACAGAAAAATCTTCCTACCTTTTTTAATATTTCTATTTACGGTTGAAATCATCGATGCCGTAACCGCTTTATGATCGCTGATTCCCTGTTCTGCGTTAACTGTTTCAAATAGTTCAGTTCTGTTTGTCACCAGAAGGTCTAAGTTGTTATACTTTCCAGTCTAGTTTAAAAACATTGTATGCTACAAATTTATTTTTATTTAAATAATTATTGTTTGTGCGATATCCTTCACGCTACTGCGTGTAACTGACGACTGTGAGTGGCAGAACTGCACAGTCATCATCATCATCATTTTCTAATTCCAGTTTCCCGGGTGTGGTGCTCAAGCGCTCGCCATCTTGTTCTGTCTTCATAGATCTTCTGTTACAGGACAGCTTCTCCTCCACATCTGATATTACAGTCTCTATCCAGCGTTTTCTTGGTCGTCCTCTTGGTCTTCTTCCAACGAGGCTCAGGTTGAAATACCTTTTGGCAAGTCTTTAGTCGTTCTTTCTCATTATGTGCCCATACCACTGAAGCCTGCGTTTCTTTATGACACGTAACAGGAACCTCAATAACCGCTACTTTTCTGTTCACCTCATTCCTTATTTTGTCCTTCCTAGTTGTTTGATTCATAGTTCTAATGAATCTTATTTCTGTTGCCTTAATTCTGCTGAGATCTTTGTTTAGCAGGGTACAAGTTTCTAAACCATATGTTAGGATTGGTGCAAAATGTGTGTGGTACATGATCGCTTCTTTTTTGTGGTGTTTTAACATCCCAGAGAAGATTTCTGATTTAACTGTAAAAATTTGACTCTTTTTTTGTCTTTCTGAGTATTTCCTGCTTAATTGTGGTGTCTTTCGAGACCATGCTTTCTAGGTGCTAGAAATATTAAACGGATTCTACTTTGACTGCTTCTAGAAGTATATTTGAGGTTGTTCCTTGCCTGTTGATGGTCATTTCTACTGGTTTTGTTTTACTTATTTTTAGTCCGAAATTTTTGAATATTTTGTTCCAATGATTAAGTTTATTCTGTGCTTCTGTCTCTCCTCATACTATCAAATCACCAGCAAAAACCAGGGCATTTGGTTCGCTGTCTATATCTTGATAGATTTCATGATCTTGTCCATTGGTATTACGAACAGGAGTGATGACAGGGCACTTCCTTGTTGGACACCTCTCTTTGTTTCAAACAATTCTGATCGTCCGTTGCCTATCTAGACACAGCTGTAACAGTTCTGCTATAGCATCTTGACGGTATCAGTCAGTTAGGTACTTTGGCACCTTTACGTCTTCCAGGCATTCTCGTATCTTATTTCGAGGAACACTGTGATACGCTTTTTCAATGATTCTTCAACTTCTACCGGCGTATTTCTTGCTCGAACAGTCCACGGGTGTACTGCCGATCCACAGTGTCCAACGGGCACAATATTTCGGCGATCAGACAAGTCGCCATTGTTAGGTGCCCGTTGGACACTATGGACCGGCAGTACACCCGTGGACTGTCCGCTTTTTCAATGCTCACAAATACAATCACAAGATTTCTTCCACATTCCCAGTAGTTTTCTGTCAATATTCTTACTGCAAAAATAAGATCCATAGTACCTCGGTCTTTCCTGAATCCATGTTGTTTTTCCTTAAGCGAAGGGTCTACTATCTTTCTAATTCTCATTTCTATGATCTTTTCTAATAGCTTGAAGGTGTGTGACAGCAGCATGATGCTTCTGTAATTTTCATATTTTCTTCGACTGCCCTTTTTGAACAGAGGGATGATTACTATTGTAATCCAGTCTTCTGGGATTTTGTTTTCTTTCCAAACCACTGGTAACACTCTATATAGCCAATTTAAGCTTAATATACCAGCTGCCTTTATCGTGTCTGAGCTGCACCAGTGAATCTAAAAATGGGTGAACGTTGTAGCACGGAAAACACGTGGATAAGTGGTGAGCATCTGTTGAATAGGGGAAGAAGGAAGTGGGAAGAGAGGGAGAGGGATGGAGGAGATGAATAGAGAGGGGGAAGACAAGATGGACAGAAGGAAGGCAGGAGGAGAGAAACAGGAGTTGAGGGAAGAGGGGCTGAGAACTGAGAGGAGGGGATTGACGGATATGAAGGTGAGGGGGTGATGGGCAGGAAGGGTGAGGAGTCGATGGAGCAAGAGATATGCTTATTACATTAGACACACGTGTATGCAGGCGAAGCCATGGGGAATAGGCCAGTAATGATGTAAAATGTAATAACTTGAGACTTAACTGACGTATTTACTGGCAGTTTGCTTCTAGAATATGGCCACTTAAATTATTTACTGTGTTTGCCTGGAACAGTTATTACGACGCGCACGCACGTGTATCTGCTTTGTTCACGTGAACGAGCGTCAGTAGCCACATGGCTCCACAGCAGAAGGTGTTCTGTGTAATTTCTCTCCCGGAGCTTAAGTCTGACACACTAGTAGAACGTCGTTTTCGACGTGAATATGGACAGAGACCAACTGAGAGTGTTCTTACTTACGTAAAATCAGAAAATGGGACAAGCGGCTTCTGGAACGGAGTGTTTGCTTCCTATGTTGGGTCAGATCGCTGCATTGAAAGAGGCAGTCCATCGATTGCTTGACTCCCTAGAAGCCTAGACATTACGCCACTTTCTTTACTGTGGGAACTTATCAAGAATCAAGTGTACCTGACGCCAGTTCGCGATCTGCCAGATATCCGTCATTGCGTTCGTGCAGCTATCACATATACTACGCATGCACTGGTGCAAAATACAGGTTAGATATCTGTCGCGCCGCTAATGGTGTGTACATCGAGGTGCATTAGATGTGTAAAAAACATTTTGAGTTACCATACTTTTAGAAATATACTGTCAATAAATGCCTCAATTACTTCTCAAGTTACTACATGTTATGCTTAATCCGGACATCCTGAATGCCAGCTATCAAGCTATCGAGAGATGAGGGACGCGTATTTTCATCAATCACGATCTAATTTCATATTCGTTGGTCAACTCTTAATAATGTTGCAACGAGTCTAATCTACTCCCCAGATATAGACCACGTATGACCGTTATATTTGAAAAAGCAGTCTGCGAGGCGGAGGGAAGCTCTGATCCATTGATACGTGTCCTTCACCTTACGGTACCAAACACAGTAAAATCAAACGGTCCTGACATGGTGACTAAAGACTGTCCGTTGCTGTTTTGCACTGTTTGTTTGACGGTTGTTCCCGTCAACTGTGGTGTCTGCATCTACATACGCGTTCTTTGAGGCACTGTAAAGTGCATGGCGGAAATTACTCTCAATCTATTTTAGTTACCTTATTCCTGTTGCACTCCCGCACCGTTATCACCTTTATTTTATTCTCAAGGTCCCAACGCGAAAATATGTCATCATTATTTGTTGCAGTCCTAACTTAAACAAAGGCAGACGCCACAGCGTACGATCATTGCACTTTCGTGCACATTCTGTGAGATAATTTGAGAAATCTGATGAAATGTGAGTTAAGAGAAGAAATTGTACGTTCCTGCACTATTTCGTACGTTATTTTATGCATACTGTATCTTGATTTCCGTGGCTGTTACTCGACTGAAAATTATTTGTCGTGTAAGGGGATGGTGGTCTACTTATGGGTTTATTCGATGTCATCTTCGTCAATGGCGATTAAAGACGCTAATCTGGCCTCCGTTACTGACAGAGGCCAACGGTGTTGGCGCAGTGGTAACACCGGTTCCCGTCAGATCACCGAAGTTAAGCAGTGTCGGGCTGTGCTAGCACTTGGATGGGTGACCATCCGGTCTGCTGAGAGCTGTTGGCAAGCGGGGTGCACTCAGCTCTTGTGAGGCAAACTGAGGAGCTAATTGATCGAGAAGTAGCGGCTCCGGTCTCTTAAATTGACATACGGCTTGGAGAGTGGTGTGCTGACCACGTGTCCCTCCATATCGACGTCCAATGACGCCTGAGTGCTGAGGATGACGCGGCAGTCGGTCAGTAATGTTAGACCTTCAAAGCCTGCTCGGACGGAGTTAAGTTTAGTTTTTTATTACCGACTTATATTATTGCCCAGGACTACAAGAAAGTCTCTTAACTCATGAAATAAATGTATCCGAACAGTGTGTGAGGGGACCGTGGCTGCTGACTTTCCAATTTTAAGACCCTGTGAGATGTACTGCTACAAAGGAATACTGAAGATTAGATGGGTAAATGGAATAAGAAAAGAGGCAGTACTGAACCGAATTAAGGAAATACAAATGAATAGCATAACTTGACTATAAAGGATCATTTAATAGGACATGTTTTTTAGAATCAAGGAAGTATGAATTTGATTATGATGGGTAACTGGGAGAAAAACTGTAGAGGGCGACAAAGACTCAAATACAATATGAAATTTATAAGAGATGTAGGTCGGAATGCTAGGATAGGTTATCGTGGACAGTTGCGTCAGGTCTATGGACTGACGACCACAATGACATTCTATGATCCAGACAGAAAACTTATAGACTGGCAATGGCTACAGCCCTGGTCTATGGACAGTAGGGGCAGATGTGTGCGTAAAACACTTGACTCTATAAACTTCACATATTTCATACGCTGTTTCATTGTGCCCATGCTATAAATATGGAAATGCAGTTGTTATAACATGAGCTCTCTGTGACTGTCTACACTGTTTGATGAAAAGTATCGAGAAACCTATTAGTGGACACTATTACGGAGTATCTCGACCCTTTATGATGGCATGAGCTCTTAGTTACTTTAGATGAGGTGTCTGCATGTCTGTGAAGGAATGACAGCCCTTTCTTCCTCGAGAGCTGAAACCAAAGGAGGTAGTGATGTCTGACGCTTGACATCGTGATGTTTATCCAGTGGGTTCAGATTGGGACTCCTGTTTATGTTCCTGGTTGCTCAGCTCAGGACAACAGATGTTATGGACTTTTTGTCCTTTTTACTCTTTTCACGCAGAACATTTGGTACCATGACAGCAATGGAGTGATGATGAGCTCAGATGACTTTATTTTTTACAACAGCTGATGGAACTGTAATTGTTCCAAAACTTGCCATATACCCAATAAAATACTGTGCTGCGATTTCCTTCCTTTTTGAAAACAGAATATAAATTATATTTTATAAGTAACAAAAAGTAGTTGATTGTGTAACATCTGTGCCTTTATGCAACCAAAGCAATTACTTGTGATGCAAGTGGTGCTTACATGCACGAACATGGTTGTTATTTTGTAATCATCAGAACGTTCTTCATCATGATCAACGCCAAGAGTCTCCTATTATTGTCGATAAATCCGAAAGTCGTTTATGAATAACAGAAACATGTTTTATGTAAGTTTGGCGAGGTATTGAAGTGATGTTTGTTTTTTTGTGGATTTTTTAATTTTTTTAATAGATTGCATTTTCTGGCACTAAATGATAAATCTGTATTGTTTTCTTTATTTTTAGTATAATATCCCTCTGTTCCACGTTACAGATCAACAATTTTCTAATAAAACCTGAATTAAACATTGAAAATTTCAATTTTGTTATAAATATTGTTTACTTTTAAGTAACAGACAGCAAAACAATCTAGAACTAAACTTTTCTGTATGTTACGTAGCCTTTTATATATCCTCACTCAGCTCATAGGTGGTTCACTGCTTCCAGGTTTTAGGGGACTCTAGTTAGACATTGATGACATACGCAAAGAAAGTAATCCTCATGAAGAAACGCCGGATAGGTATACAACACACCTAACGTACAGGTATCGCGGGTACAACATTAAATGACGAAAGCTAATAGGAAAACTGCTGTAGTCTACACCTACTTACAGTAGTCTGTGTAGCCTATGGTAGTTTTACAACTATAGAACTTTTTGTTACGGAATTTATTTTACATTTAAAGAGAGATGTCAGTCATTAGACTAAGTGCATATCGTTATTATCGTCCAGCGACTGTACGTGAAGGCTTATTACTTACTGAAGGCCCATGTTGTTGGTTTATTTGGCCGTAAGTCCAGCAGCTGCCGCTCAAAATACAGCCATGCGTAAACGTGGCAGGCGCCGAATTAAACTGGAAAATAAACGCCTCGGGTCGCACGGCGTGAGTATGATAAACTCTGGGCGGAGGTGACGGCCGGCGTGGAACACGGCGCGCCCACAAACCGCGTTTCTTACGAGCCGGCGTCTGCGTTAAGGCGACGTTAAACCGCCGTATCTCACGCGGAACGGCAAGTGGATAGGGAGGGCGGGCGCCGGCGCAAGTGCTGCGTAAGATTACCAGCGGCCCGGCGGCGGTCCGGTGCATGTCCGAGAACACTTGGGGCTAACGCACTCGTCACCGTAAAAAACTGTTAAACACCAGGTAGAAGAGCCGGATGCTTACATTGATTGGTGGCAAGGTCGAGGTTGCAGCGCGGCTGCCCGATCAGTTTCAATTTAATTCGGGCCTCAGGTCAGTAACATGCAAATATACAACGGCCTATTCCGAGTGAGCTGCTTGCTGCATAAGCAGGATATCTGATCTCTCAAGTGAGACTTGAGCACTTGCCCAGTGAGGTTTTCTTTACACTTACAGGATTTGAAACTCAATTCCTAGACATCAGTTTCCTACAGGAAACCCTTGAAAGAGTCACATTTGAAAATTTGAAGATTGCGAGGGACTCGCAAGTACAAAATATTTCTAGTAATTTGTAGAGTTGAGGGAAACTGAGTGTCGATGTTCCAGTATTATAAGCTACACTACTGGCCATTGAAATTGCTACACCGCGAACATGATGTGCTACAAACGCGAAACTTAACCGACAGGAAGAAAATGCTGTGATATGCAAACGATTAGCTTTTCAGAGCATTCACCTACAACGTGCTGACATGAGGAAAGTTTCCAACCGATTTCTCATACACAGACAGCACTTGACCGGCATTGCCCGGTGAAACGTTGTTGTGATGCCTCGTGTAAGGATGAGAAATGCGTACCATCACGTTTCCGACTTTGATAAAGGTCGGATTGTAGCCTATCTCGATTGCTGTTTATCGTATCGCAACACTGCTGCTCGCGTTGGTCGAGATCCAAAGACTGTTAGCAGAATATGGAATCGGTGGGTTCAGGAGAGTAATATGGAACGCCGTGCTGGATCCCAACGGCCTCGTATCACTAGCAGTCCAGATGACAGACATTTTATCCGCATGGCTGTAACGAATCGTGCAGCCGCGTCTCGATCTCTGAGTCAACAGAGGGGGACGTTTGCAAGACAACAACCATCTGCACGAACAGTTCGACGACGTTTGCAGCAGCATGGACTATCAGCTCCGAGACCATGGCTGCGGTTACCCTTGACGCTTGCGATGGTGTACTCAACGACGAACCTGGGTGCACGAATGGCAAAACGTCATTTTTTCGGATGAATCCAGGTTCTGTTTACAGCATCATGATGGTCTCATCCGTGTTTGGCGACATCGCGGTAAACGCACATTGCAAGCGAGTATTCGTCATCGCCATACTGGCGTATCACCCGGCGTGAAGGTTACACGTTTCGGTCACCTCTTATTCGCATTGACGGCACTTTGAACAGTGGACGTTACATTTCAGATGTGTTACGACCCGTGGCTCTACCTTTCATTCAATCCCTACGAAACCATATATTTCCGCAGGATAATGCACGACCGCATGTTGCAGGTCCTGTACTGCCCTTTCTGGATACAGAAAATGTTCGACTGCTGCCCTGGCCAGCACATTCTCCAGATCTCTCACCAATAGAAACGTCTGGTAAATGGTGGCCGAGCAACTGGCTCGTCACAATACGCCAGTCACTACTCTTGATGAACAGTGGTATCGTGTTGAAGCTGCATTGGCAGCTGTACCTGCACACGCCATACAAGCTCTGTTTGAGTCAATGCCCAGGCGTATCAAGGCCGTTATTACGGCCAGAGGTGGTTGTTCTGGGTACTGATTTCTCAGGATCTATGCACCAAAATTGCGTGAAAATGTAATTACAAGTCAGTTCTAGTATAATATATTTGTCCAATGTATACCTGTTTATCATCTGCATTTCTTCTTGGTGAAGCAGTTTTAATGGCTAGTTTTGTATAACTTTACTCACTGGATTTTTATGAAATAATATATACTGCAACAGTCACTTTTTACTAATATTTTATTAGCACGACTCGTTTCGGCAGCATGCTGCCATCATCGGGCGCATTTAAAATTAGTTTTATATTTTAATTAACATGAAGCGAGGTTAGTTTCCCTTGTTGTGTATGTCAGTGAGGTTATGTGTCGGAAAAGACGCCTGTTCAGGATGATAAATATGTTACATAGCAAGTATATTATGTGGTAAGCATGATTAGTCATTTTGTTAGAGCATATACTTGTATTTTTGTTGATAATCTGGCGCACAGAACACAGTATCAAGTACATAAAAACTTAATATTTTCACAATCATTTGCTTACATCAGTTTAAAGAGTTTTAAAAGCTATGATACACTAGTATCTATTGCCTCTGTACACGTGTTTGAACAAAAGAAACTGGTTTATCTTACCTTTTAAGAGTCTTTAGATTGATGTAAACAATTGATTATGAAAGTGTTAAGTTGTGATGTTCTTATTAGTGTGCTATGTGTGCCAGCAACGATATTACCAACAAAAATATAAGTAAATGCACTAAGAAAATGACTAATCATACTTATCAGATAATGTACACATTATAACACCTTTATCTTCCTGAACAGGCGTCTTTTTTGACACATAATCTCACTGGCACACAGAGCAGAGGCAACTAACCTCACTCCATATTAATCACAATGAAAAGTAACTGCAAATGCACGTGATGATCGCAGCATGTTTCCAAAACGCGTGGTGCTAATAAAATTTTAGTAACAAGCCACTTTTGCAGTAAATATTCGTTCATAAAAATCTTACAGTGCATTCGTACCCCTCAAATAACAGCCATATAATATGGATAAATTTAAATTTAGTCATTGGCTCGACTTCCATTGGTATCGTACTACATACAGTGGTCAAAATACATGTTGCGTAGTGTTTTATTGTCAACACTGGACTTAACAAAAACAAAACTGGTTTTATTCTGTCAGATACAGTATCAAGAATACGAATGTAAAGAAGATAAACACGTTTCCACTCGATAAACACAAAAGAGCAAAAACTAAACGTTGCAAAAGATTCCACTGCAGACACTGTAGGTTTTCTTCACTGTCATCTTGCATAAGACATAGTTTATTAATCAGTTCGACCTCCTCGTAACTGAGAAGCTTTTGAATGCGGTTAGGCATAGAACTTTCCAAATTGTCCAGATAAGCTGGTAGTGTACTACTCCATTCCTCCACAGCGACCTCTACGTGGCCTCTGGTGGGACAGGACGATGGCCAACCACTCGTTTTAGCATGGACCTTACCTTCTCAATGCTGCTGAGATCTGGAGAATGTAGAGACCATTTCAACCGACTTCTTACGTGCTACACTAGAAATGTGTTCACAAGATTGTGACGATGAGGGTGTGCATTGCTGCCCTTCAGCGTGAACCCCGCCCCAGAATGTTCACCGAAGGAATCACAGTGCATGCAAGGATGTCGTCCCGATACTTCTCACACGTCGTCCTGCCATATATTGTCATAAGGGGTGTCCTGCGGCTATACACGATTTCAGCCCTAAATATGACTGAACTGCCTTGATAAGGGCGACAGTCTGCGAAACAGTTGGAGTGTAAACTTTGTCCTCGTTGCCTCCTCACACGAATCTCAATACCGTCATGGTGGAGACTGATAAAGATCTCATCAAACACGAGACTTGTGGCCCACTGCTGCCTAGCGCACAAACAGCCGTTTCATTTCCATGTGACACGAGCCTGTTTATAGGAGGAGCCTTGAGAGGTCTTGTAGTCTGTGATGCCTGCTCATGGAGCCCATTTCGTATCCTTTGCGTTGACACCTGCACTTCTATCGCTGTTTGGAACTGCCGCCGTAGAAATGTCGAAGGTGTCTACTTGCTGTTATACGAAAATATCAGCCCTATACAGCCGCTCTTTTTTCTCCCACTGCTACTACTCTGACGATCCACACCTGATCCTGTAGCTACAGACTTGTTCCAGATTCTAGAGACATCACTGTGACTCACAGCGACATACACAGTGACGTCCGCCTGTCTCATTCACTTCCTCATAAGACTGACTAGGTGGAGCCTCTGATCGAACTTTGTTGTTATCTAAACCGTCGTGGAGCAACACAACTCCCGTAATGACACACAGCACAAGTACTGCAGTGTTTACAGGTGACGCGGTTGCCAGAGACTACACATACTGCCTCCTTGCGGTAGAAACGTAGAATGTTTGCGCTAGAGTTACATTGCAAACAAACCGTAGTATTGATATCATAACATGTTTCTGGATTACAACTTACGGTTTTAAAATTTCGGCAGTATTCAACATTTACTTTAACAACTGTATAGAGGAGTAAGAGCGTGCAAAAATGTAACAGGTCATAGAGAATGCTCCACTAAACAATTTGATACAGGGAACTTGGGGTCGGAGAAGCCAACTGAAGGAGATACGGAAGTAAACTTGTTTATCGCTTTGTCTAACATTACTGTTTTCCACCTTATTTACAACTAACACGAGTACAAGTTTACACGTACTGTGGTGTTTATTTACAGGTCCATTCTTCATTTCCTGCAAGGAAACTAGGAGGACGAGCTTGGTAATTAGAAAGTTATGATGCAAGTTTTGTTTGCTTGGGGTTCGTGGAAAGAGTTCTACCTGAGTTGTTGGAGAACGTACCCTTGACTGTTCGTGAGAGGATGTGCACATAACATTACGGTGCACAGCCTCACTTCAGAGTGGATGTCCAAAACCATGTCACCTGCCTTCCGAACTTCACAGAAGCTGTCTTGCGAAAATTGCAGATCTAGCACACGTGGAAGAAAGGATGTTGCGGAGGCATGGCTTAGCCACAGCCTGGGGGATGTTTCCAGAATGAAATTTTCACTCTGCAGCGAAGTGTGCAGTGATATGAAACTTCCCGGCAGCTCAGATAGTGGAGCACTTTCCCGCGAAAGGCAAAGATTCAGAGTTCGAGTCTCGATCCGGTACACAGTTCTATCTGCCAGGAAGCGTCACACCCGGGGACATCTGTCAGGGTGCGTCAGAATCTTGTTCGCCGATGTCAAGCTTGCATTGGGGTTGATGGACGTCAGTTTCAGCACATTTTCTAAGATGTAGTATAAATAACACGTTCATTATATCAATTATGTGATTTTATTCCTATTATCTACTTGACTTCTCCGAGCCCAGGTTCTCTAGTACAAATTGTCCTCTCTGTCGTGTTAATTTTTTTTACGCTGTTACGGAAACGCGTTATATATACGATGTAGTGGATAGCGAGTTAAGCTTCATGCGACTGTATGTAGATGATGCTGTTGTCTATAAGAATGTTGCAACACCAGAAGACAGCAGCGGTTTGCAGGAAGATCTGTAAATGTGTGAATTCCTAAAGGACCAAATTGCTGAGGTCATCGGTCCCTAGACTTACACACTACTTAAACTAACTTATGCTAAGAACAAGACACACACCCAAGCCCGAGGGAGGGCTCGAACCTCCGGCGGGAGAGGCCGCGCAATCCGTGACATGGCGCCTCAAACCGTGCGACCACTCCGCGCGGCGGAAGATCTGTAGAGTACTGATGATTCGTGCAGTGACTGTCTGTTTACCCTGAACATAAATAAACGTAACATATCACATATACAGAGGAGAAACATCCACTACTGTGCAATTACGCTATCGATGCCAATTCGATGGAAACAATAACTGCCGTAAAATACGTAAGGGTAATCATCCGATGCGACTGCAAGCGGAACGACCACGTAAAACAAATACTAGGAAAAGCAGATGGTACACAGATTTATAGGAAAAATCGCAAGGAGATTTTAATTCATCCTCGGAGCAAATGACTTACAAAACACTTGGGCAGATTCTGGAGTACTGCTCATCAGTCTCGGACTTTTACCAGAATGGATTAATAGAAAAGATTGACAAGGTCAAACTAAGAGCGGTGCGTTTCGTCACGGGTCGTTTAGTCGGCGCGAGAGCAGTGGCAGACGCTATAGGTTCAAATGGCTCTGATCACTATGCGACTTAACTTCTGAGGTCATCAGTCGCCTATAACTTAGAACTAATTAAACCTAACTAACCTAAGGACATCACACACATCCATGCCCGAGGCAGGATTCGAACCTGCGACCGTAGCGGTCACGCGGTTCCAGACTGAAGCGCCTTTAACCGCACGGCCACACCGCCTGGCAGACGCTACAGGAGAGGTGTCGTGCATGACGGGGAGGTCTGCTGTTGAAATTCCGAGAGGATAAGTACCGGCAAGAGTCAGACAACATATACTTCCTCCAACATACGTCACGTAAAACGATCACGACGAGAAAATTCGAGCCGCCCGGGGTGGCCGAGCGGCTCTAGGCGCTACAGTCTGGAACCGCGCGACCGCTACGGTCGCAGGTTCGAATCCTGCCTCGGGCATGGATGTGATATCCTTAAGTTAGTTAGGTTTAAGTAGTTCTAAGTTCTAGGGGACTGATGACCTCAGCAGTTAAGTCCCATAGCGCTCAGAGCCATTTGAGAAAATTCGAGAAATTAGAGCTAATACGGAGATTTACTGACTGTCATTCGTTCCACGTGCCGTTCGCTAATGGGACGGGGAGGAAGATATCAGTTAGCGGTGCCAGGAGTGCCTTCCGCCACACACCACCAGGTGGCTTGCGGAGAGCAGATATAGATGTAGATAATATTCTTTTTCTTTTATTTCAATTTCCATACGCAATATCAGACGTAAATGCTGTTTAACAAATGTAGAAGCATAATTTTTTCACAATAACGACACCTTTCCATTTTTAATTACTGATAACATTAAAATTGGAGTGTTAATAGCAATTTAAAATTTGATACTGCACTGTGAAATACACTACTGCCCATTAAAATTGCTACACCAAGAAGAAATGCAGATGATAAACAGGTATTCATTGGAGAAATATATTATACTAGAACTGACATGTGATTACATTTTAACACAATTGGGTGCATAGGTCCTGAGAAATCAGTACCCAGAACAACCACCTCTGGCAGTAATAACGGCCTTGATACGCCTGGGCATTGACTCAAACAAAGCTTGGATGGCGTGTACAGGTACAGCTTGCCAATGCAGCTTCAACACGATACCACAGTTCATCAAGAGTAATGACTGGCGTATTGTAACGAGTCAGTTCCTCGGCCACCATTGCCAAGCGTTTTCAATAGATGAGAGATCTGGAGAATGTGCTGGCAAGGGCAGCACTCGAACATTTTCTGTATCCAGAAAGGCCCGTACAGGACCTGCAACATGCGGTCGTGCATTATCCTGCTGAAATGTAGGGTTTCGCAGGGATCGAATGAAGGGTAGAGCCACGGGTCGTAACACATCTGAAATGTAACGTCCACTGTTCAAAGTGCCGTCAATGTCAACAAGAGGTGACCGAGACGTGTAACCAATGGCATCCCATATCATCACGCCGGGTGACACGCCAGTATGGCGACGATGAATACACGCTTCCAATTTGCGTTCACCGCGATGTCACCAAACACGGATGCGACCATCATGATGCTGTGAACAGAACCTGGATTCATCCGGAAAAATTACGTTTTGCCATTCATGCACCCAGGTTCGTCGTTGAGTACATCATCGCAGGCGCTCCTGTCTGTGATGCAGCGTCAAGGGTAACTGCAGCCATGGTCTCCTAGCTGATAGTCCATGCTGCTGCAAACGTTGTCGAACTGTTCGTGCAGATGGTTGTTGTCGCCATCTATTGACTCAGGGATCGAGACGTGGCTGCACGATCCGTTACAGCCATGCGGATAAGATGCCTGCCATCTCGACTGCTAGTGATTCGAGGCCGTTGGGATCCAGCACGGCGTTCCGTATTACCCTCCTGAACCCACCGATTCCATATTCGGCTAACAGTCATTGGATCTCGACCAACGCGAGCAGCAATGTCGCGAAGCTATAAACCGCAATCGCGATAGGCTACAGTCCGACCTTTATCAAAGTCGGAAACGCGATGGCACGCATTTCTTCTCCTTACACGAGGCATCACAACAACGTTTCACCAGGCAACGCCGGTCAACTGCTATTTGTGTATGAGAAATCGGTTGGAAACTTTCCTCATGTCAGCACGTTGTAGATGTCGTCACCGTCGCCAACCTTGTGTGAATGCTCTGAAAAGCTAATCATTTGCATATCACATCATCTTCTTCCTGTCGGTTAAATTTCGCGTCTGTAGCACGTCATCTTCGTGGTGTATCAGTTTTAATGGCCAGTAGTGTATCTTATTGTTAAATCAAAACAATCTCTCAGAACAGAGAGTTTGCAAGATGCCGGAAGCAGACTGACGAGGCGATTCACGACATGTCACGCACAGTGGTCAATCTCGCTGAACGACAACTGACCGAAGAGGAAGTGTCCGTCCTTCAAAAAGTAGGGAATTTCGCTATCATCCCGTGAAATACATCTATGGAGGACATCATTGGTAATACCGAAGCGGCCATTCGGACCCTTCCTTGTGACAGAGCACAGGAAATACGCACTGAAACAACCAGCATACTGCGCCGAGCAAATCCACCAGCTTGGAACCTGAAGGAACAAGAGGTACAAGTGATTAATAACCTCAACGCCGACAAGAGCATATTGATAGTGCCTGCCGGTAAGGGGAATGCGACCGTCGTAGCGAAGACCGAAGATTATGAGTAGAAGATCCGGGACCTATTAGATCCGACGACGTACCGAAAACTAAGCGCAGATCCGACGCAGCGTATCATACGGAATACGAATCGGTTAATCAAGACGTCTTCTCTGCCGATTGACGTACAGAGGAACCTGCGCAACACAGGAGTCCTACTACCTCGGCTGTATGGATTACCTAAGATCCATACAAAAAACGTTCCACTAAGATCGATTGTTAGCATTCCTGGCTCACCGACGTATAAACTGGCAAAGAACTTGTCCTCTCTGCTCCAGCCGCATGTGGTGAAGACTGACACATACATTAAGGACTCTGGATATTTCATTTAGAAGCTGAAGAAACTAAAACTTGCCCCAAACGTTATCCTGGTCAGCTTTTATGTTGTTGCTTTGTTTACAAAGGTGCAACTCAGGGATTCTCTGGAGCACATCGGTCCCATCTTCCCGCAAGACATCACAAAGCTCTTTCATTCATGTCTCACCACGAGCTATTTCACGTGGAAGGGCAACTTCTACGAACAGCTGGAAGGCGCCGCCATTGGTAGTCTTCTTAGTCCAGTGTTGGCCAACTTCTTCATGGAACATTTCGAGGCCCAGGCACTGGACACGGCACCTTGTACACCTAAAGTGTGACACCTTCGTTATGTGCATCCATGGTGAAGAACAGCTCGGTGACTTCCTAAGACACACGAATAGTCTGCATTCCAACATAAAATTTACTATGGAAAAAGAGAAGGACAAAACACTATCCTTTCTAGATGTCTTGGTCACAATGGATGGTGAAAACCTGGTACACAAATTGTATCGGAAACCGACACACACGGACCGATACCTGCACAGACTATCAGATCACCACCCGAGCCAGAAAAGAGACATGATAAAGACGCTCGTGATGCAGGCAAGACGAATATGTAAGCCACAGTACCTCAGACGTGAAATACAACACTGGGAAAGTGTCCTTAGGAGGAACGGGTACTCCAGAAGTGACATTAGGAGTATAACAGAGCTTAACACTCGACGAAGTGAGAAATAAGAAAAAGAAATGTCGGGTACGGCCTTTCTACGATACATTCCCAGAGTGACGGACAGAATAGGCCGTATTTTGCTCAAACGCGGCGTAAAGACTATTTACAAACCTACAAAGAAGATCAAAGATTGTCTCAGATCGGCAAAGGAGAAAAGGGACCTACTTACAATGCCAGGAATGGCAAAGGAGAAAAGGACCTGCTTACAATGCACATGCGGAGAAGTTTATAATGGAACGACTGGATGATCGATGAACACCAGGATTACAGAATATAAACAACATTGCAGGTTGGGGCAGGTGGAGGAATCGGCCGTGGCACAGCACGCACTGAGTGAGACCGACCACGTAATAAAATTCGCCAATACGGAAGTTCTGGCTGTAGAGAATAACTATCACATCCGCTTGTTCAGAGAAGCTGTAGAAATACACAAACACGAGAACAGCTTCAACAAGAAAGAGGAAAGACTCAAGGATCCTGACTTCCTGTGCTGCAGCGAACGACCGTCGCAGGTAGCAAGAGGAGAACCGCACCGGAAATGACCGCGGAGAAGCCCTATGGCGTTGGCGCGCCAGGTACATAAAATATCCTGCGGCCGCGAGCTCAGCTCCAGTCCACCAACAGCAATGGAGGGTGAAACACTGAAAATGCCAGCCTCTCGTGCTGGCGAAACGTCAGAAAAATGTCAGACGAACATTGGCCGAAGAACCCGAGACAGAAGCCAACAGGCAATTTGTCAACAAGTGGCCACGAAAGCCTTAACAATTTTGAATATAGCGGTGGTTTGCCATGAACGACACGGAAGGAATATTAAAACGTTATGGGAATAACTAGTTCATAGTAATGCTATCTGTATATTAAAGCAGAAAGCTAGTGATCGTTACAGGTAAATGATTACTAATGGTAAAGCACTACTAAATTGAAATTACTAACAGTTTACTCTGTACTGATTAGTATTTGTTTTCTTAGTGAACACCAACATCTTTATACTAGCTAGAGCACAAATGAAACATGTGGTGTATGAAACGAGTGTAGTTTGAACAATGCTAGCCAGTTACTTGCTACAGCACACAAATATAAAATGATAATTGATCTTCATTAGTCCTATTACTGTAATATCCTTGGATTAAGTAAGACCAAGTGGAAGGGAAAAAAACTCTAAATTGTTGAGAGGTGGGTACAAATTATACTGGCAGGGTCACAATAAAGAGGCAAAAATTGGAGTGGGGTTTGTGTTTCACAAAGACATTGACCTAGTTACAGATGTGGGCTTTGTAAGTGAAAGGATACTTAGAGCAAGAGTGAACTTGGGAAAGAATAGTTTTACTACACTTCAAGTGTATGCAACTCAGCAAGGGTGCAGTGAGGAAGAAAAAACGAAATACCTTGTAGAACTGGAAGAAAAAGTAATAGAAGATAACATTATGATAATTGGGGATCTGAATGCTCAGATCGGCACGGATAGAAATGGATATGAGGAGGTGATGGGGCCTTTTGAATACGGAAGACGAAATGTTGAGGGTGAAGAAATTCTAAATCTGTGCATAAAGAATCATCTTTTAGTGAAGAAAACATTCTTAAAGAAACAAGATAGTCATAAGACTACTTGATATGGCTGGGATGGCAAATCTAAGACATTTATAGACTATATATTAACGGACAAATTAACTGGAGGAAAAGTAAGAGGCACTAAAGTCATACAAGGTGAGCACTTGGATAGCGACCACAGGTTACTAGTGGCTGGTCTAAACTATAAGATGAAAAGTTTGAATGCTGTACAAAAAATGCCAAAAATTAAGGAGTGGAAGTTGAAAGAAAAAGAAAATAAGGAAAGTTTTCAAAATCTAGTAGCACAAAAATTGCCAAAAACTGAAAGGGGTAGTGTAGAGGAAGAGCGGAACCTATTTAAAATATCAGTAGTTAACAGTGCTGTGCAGATATGCGGCAAAACAAAGGGTAAAGTGACAGACAAGGAAATCAGTTGGTGGAACGATAGAGTAAAAGACACAATTAAAAAACGTAATAGGGCAAAGAAAAACATGAAGTGTGAAAAAAGAAATCAGAACCAGTGGCTGGTACCAAAAGATGAACACAAGGTGACAACACTGGAGAAGGAATACCGACAAAAGAAACTCCAAGCAAAGAGAATTGTGAAAGAAGAAAAGGAGAAGAGTTCGGAAATATTCACCCAGAAACTAGAGCAGGGTAGCAAAGGGAACCAAAAACTGCTATACTGGTTGTTGAAAAGTAAAAGAACTGATAGAGAAGACATAAAAGCGATTGAAACAGAGGATGGGGACTTTATCATGGACAAAGAAGGTATCAGGTGAAGAGATGAAAAATTATTATGAAATCTTACCGAATGGGGAAGGTGCACAAGAAAGCGACACCGAACTCATTGAATTAGAGGAAGAGCAGGATCCAATCTCTTGGTTAGAAACTGAGAATTCCCTGAAACAGATGAAAAGTGGGAAGGCGGCTGGAGTAGATGAGCTTACAGAGCATATTATTAAAGCCGCAGAAATCCAACGAATACTATGGTTACACTGGGTGCTGGAAGTGATATAGAAAGAAAAACAAAGTGCAGATGAATGGAAAAAAGGAATTATTATACAATTGTTCATGAAAGGTAGTAGCAAGAAATGCACCAACTACCGAGGAATCACATTGTTATCACACTGCCTTAAGATAATGGAAAAGGTCATAGAAAAGACAGCATGGGTTCAGAAGTAATAGGGGAAGAATAGATCTCATTTTCTCCCTCTGTCAGTTAATGGAGAAATATTGGAAAAAAGGAAAGGACTTGATAGTAGTATTCGTGGATTTCGAAAAAGCATATGACAGTGTACCAAGGGATAAAATATGGGAATGCGTGAGAAAACATAATGTTCCTGATTCATTAATTTAAAAAGTCCAGATGCTGTACGATGGTTGTGAGAGCAGTGTAAAGTAGGAGGTGGAAGATCAAAATGGTTTAAGACAAAGACAGGTGTTCAGCAAGGCAGTTAGATCTCCCCTTTACTCTTCATTACACTTATGGACGCAATCATGATAGAAATTAAGGAAGAAGAAGATCTCAACGCTTTTGTTTTTGCTGATGACATTGCCATTTGGGGAGAAACGGAAATGGAGGTTCAGAGGAGACTGGATTACTGGAACATAAAATTTAAAAAATTCAAGTTAAATGTGAGTAGGAACAAGACAGTGGCAATGAAGATGGGCAGGACACCCACACCTTGTCGCATCATACTGGACGGGGAGAAGGTTGAATGTATGAAAAGCTTCAATTATCTGGGGAGCATCATATCACGCGATGGAAGTTCCAAACTAGAAGTCTTAAACATAATAACAAATGGATCTAGCTTCTTCCACCAAGTACGAAATCTAATCTGGGACAAGGAAGTCCCTCAAAGAGCCAAACAGACCATATATAACTCTTATCTCCTGCCAATCATGATTTATAGTCTGGAGGCGTGTGTCATCAATAAGAGTGAAGAGAGTCAAATACAAGCATGTGAAATGAAGTTCTTTAGGTCAGCTCTACAAAAACCTAGGACGGACAGAGTCACCTGCAGTGACATTGACTACAGAGGAGAAATGAGTGCTTTGAGATTGAAGTGGTTCGGTCATGTGAAGCGAATGCATTCGACTCGAACTCCACGCCCGTATTTGTATTTGGGGATGGAGGTACCAGGAAGAAGACCAAGAAAGAGGTGGGCAGACCAGGTTAAGGAAGATCTCAAGAGGAGAGGAGTAACATGGGATGTAGTGGAGATGGAAAAGCTATACCACGAGAGAAACCAATAGAGGCATATCGTTCACCAAGTTCCTACCCAGTTCACTGGAAGGAAATCGTGATGATGATGACTGTAACATGGAAGAAGCTGCCTCAGCACGTAGCACGAGACCCAGAAATTATTCTGTAAGTTGACTCAGATCAAGGCTTCGCCAAAACACAATAACACACACTTTTAACTACAAACATACGAAAATATAAATATTATTACAAAGCTGTACAGTAGTTATTCTTTATGTTGGCGCTTCAAGTTTATTAGCGATTAATTATTATGAATAATCACAGTTTTATGTACGTAATTTAAATGCTGTACTGATATTTCAATAAGACAGGCATTTAAGGAAAGTGATTTGGATCTTTTATTTGTAATTACATTGATGAAACATTAATTATACTTCTATGAGAAACACGTGGAGCATTTCAGAAGCAAGGCTCACTGGATATTTAAGAACTTTACTACTCCACAAAAGTTGTTACAGAAACCAATTACTTTTCAGTTCAATAAAATGGGATACTCGGAAACACTGCAGCACTTGGAAAAAACCCTGCCTAGGTAAATGACTAAGGATGAGACATATGTTTCAAAACAAAATTCGAACAAAACGGTATTATCATCCGGTTAAGAAATCAAATAACTTGTCCATGTAATTTTTCAGCACTCAACTGATTAGTTCAGATAAAGGTGGTGACTGTAGCGATCTTCTGTGGCTACAGAAAAATGGCGGCAAAGTCGTCTTGACAGTTGCTATATAACAAGCTCTGAAAATTCTCTTCTTAGCGTCGGGTTTTCGTAGTACAGAGTTAACTAATGAATGCCAGGAATAATGAGCCAAATTTCTTCCACATTCGAAGCTATATTAAATAATGTTGCCACTCTTCTTGCCTCATTCGGCACACAAGTTGCGAATCCTATTTCTGCTAGCCACAAGGGAGCCTTCCAGTTCGACCGCCAAAGTCCACCTTTTCTACTCCCACCAAGCGAGTTTCCTTATACAGAGACTTCTCTCCATGTTTTACTTCATTCATTCCTAAGTTTCTTATGCATGAACCACTACTACAAGAATAGTTTTAGCATTACAATGTTTTTGCAGGTCACTCCTTCTGAAATTGCATACATACATTATGTCACCTTATGGATAAGCAGATAAGAAACGAAAATGAGCGTATGGCATCGTTGGCTGGGAGGCCCCTATTCGGAAAAGTTCAGTCGCCAAATGGAAGTCTTATTTCATTTGACGCCACATTTGACGACTTGTGCGCCACTGTTGAGGATGAAATGATGGTGAGCACAACACAACACTCAGTCCCCAAGTGGAGAAAATCTCCAACCCACCCGGGAATCGAACCCGGACCCGCTTGCATGGGAGGCGAGCATGTTACCACCCAGTTAAGCGGATAAGCAAATAAATAAGTTATTTGAGATAAGTATAGGTAATACCGATGCTACCATTACATGTTGTCGAGGATACAGGTTCACAGCTTTATGCGAATATCGGAGGCGACGTTTTAGGTTCATAAATAACAAACAAACACTTCGAATAATCCTGGTTGGTTATTGTTCTTTCCGTAAACAATATGACATTGATGCATTGAACCAATGAATTATGCTGCTGCCCCTGTGAGTCAGTGTTGCCAACTTCAGCCTAAGCAAAAACGATGAAGCGTCATCTTGTAAACACAAGCACATCTTTCGGCTGCTAAGTCTCTGCCAAGACTCTCACTGCGACAATCCCCTCTCGCAAGTTCTACTGCCAAAAAAATGACTCCCCCTTCAGGGAGGCTGCAGCTTTGGACTATGAACTTGTGACGTCATTCTCACGGCGTCAGACGACCCCTGCGCAAGGATTACGCCAGAATCTGACAATGTTACCATGATGCATACCAAACAATTCGATTTGCTGAGAATGTTACAAAACTGTAACAAGATTTCATCTAGGCAAAACGTTAAGAAACTTACTAACATATCTTCATCGATGTTTTAGATAATTAATACTATTTGAAATATCGCATTTTAAGTGGAAATACTTGTCGGAAACGAGATATTTTGACGTCCCGTTCCGAATGAAATATATCGGTTGCTGCAAAAGGTTTTTCTAGAAAGCAGTCAAAGTTAAGATCAGCCGTCTTTCATACCATACTTCGTAGGATTAGCCGATGGAAGCCATCCACCACGAAATCTATGAAGGGCAGCCAAGTGATAACCAGACAGACTGAAAATAGAAGTAAACTGTTCTTTATTTCAAAAGCAATCGCCATAACTGTTAACACATGTATCCTACTCTGAGAAAAGACCGTTAATGACTTCGTGAGAGGAACCGTGACTGCACCGAGGCGCGCATTTCTTCGTCCGAAGCAAATCGGCAACCACAAATGTCTTCTTCCAGGGCTCCAAAAATATGAAAATCGCATGGAGATAGATCGGGACTGTATGGAGGAAGTGTAAGGGCTTCTCAGCGAGACGTCAAAAGCGTGGTCGAAACAACCTAGGGATCATACTGGCGGGCATTATCCTGCAACAGAATGATGCCGTCCGTCAACATTCCTGGGCGTCGTTTGGACTTGACAGCCCTCTTTAGTTTTTGGAACTTGTTCGCGTACCCCTGTGCATTAATTGTGCTACCGTGTTCCAGAAGCCCAATCAGCATCGGGCCTTTGCAGTAAAAAAAAAAAATGGTCATCATGATTTTGCAGGAGATGACGCGACGTCTTGTATCGACTACGCGCAAACACTTACCTATACATTCCCGATGTTTCCCCATGGGGTTTACACATTTTTGGAGCCTAGAAGAAAAAAATTCGTGCTCGTCGATTTGCTTCAAGTGAAGACATACACATGGTACAATCATGGTTCCATAGGCAACCGAAAACATTTTTCCATAAAGGCATTGACCGTCTAGTCGCATAATGGGATTAATGTATCAGCCGTTTCGGTGATTACTTTTGAAATTATAAGCAGTTTACTTACTTTTTCCTTCTGTCTCGTTTTCATTTGGCTGCCACTTATAGTACATCGATGTGATTAAGATATAGTTCTGACTTCCAGGTCATGTTAGTAAATATGGGCATAATTTCTAAAAGAGGAACAAGCTGTGTAAACTTCAACCTCAGGTAATAAGCCAATAAGGATAATGGCTGAAGGTGTCTGTCATGTTACATTAGAACCAGGTTATATTACGTAGAATTTTCATCTGAAGCAATCGCAGTTGAATGTATCAATCAGTCACAATCGATCTTGGTTTCATGAAAATCGCGGGAGTCGAACAGAATTGTACCATAATACCACGAAATAAGAGTCTGCTTAAGGCAGCAGAATGGTCTACATCTACATCTACATCTGCATGGATACTCTGCAAATCACATTCAAGTGCCTGGCAGAGGGTTCATCGAACCACGTTCACAATTCTCTATTATTCCAATCTCGTATAGCGTGCGGAAAGAACGAACACCTATATCTTTCCGTACGAGCTCTGATTCCCCATATTTTATTGTGGTGTTCGTTCCTCCCTATGTAGGTCAGTGTCAACAAAATACTTTTGCATTCGGAGGAGAAAGATGGTGATTAGAATTTCGCCTCCGCAACGAAAAACACCTTTCTCTTAATGATTTCCAGCCCAAATCCTGTATCATTTCAGTGCCACTCTCTCCCATGTTTCGCAATAATACAAAACGTGCTGCCTTTCTTTGATCTTTCTCGATGTACTCTGTCAGTCCTATCTGGTAAGGATCCCACTCCGCACAGCAGTATTCTCCTTAGTAGGTCTGTTACACTTTCTAAGGGTCCTGCCAAAAAAACGCAGTCTTTGGTTAGCCTTCCCCACAACATTTTCTATGTGTTCCTTCCAATTTAAGTTGTTCGCAATTGTAATACCTAGGTATTTAGTTACATTTACGGCTTTTAGATTAGACTGATTTATCGTGTAACCGAAGATTAACTAGTTCCTTTTACCAGTATGTGGATGATCTCACACTTTTCGTTATTTAGGGTCAACTGCCACTTTCCGAACCATTCAGATATCTTTTCTAAATCGTTTTGCAGCTTGTTTTGATCTTCTGATGACTTCATCAGGCGATAAACGACAGCGTCATCTGCAGACGACCGAAGACGGCTGCTCATATTGTCTCCAAAATCGTTTATATAGATAAGGAACAGCAAAGGGCCTATAACACTACCTTGGGGAACGCCAGAAATCACTTCTGTTGTATTCGATGACTTTCCGTCAATTACTACGAACTGTGACCTCTCTGACAGGAAATCACAAATCCAGTCACATAACCGAGACGATATTCTATAAGCAAGCAATTTCACTACGAGTCGCTTGTGTGGTACAGTGTCAAAAACCTTCCGGAAATACAGAAATACGGAATCTATCTGAAATCCCTTGTCAATTGCACTCTACACTTCATGTGAATAAAGAGCTAGTTGCGTTTCACAGGAACGACGTTTTCTAAACCCATGTTGACTGTGTGTCAATAGGCCGTTTTCGTCGAGGTGATTCATAATGTTCGAACACAATATATGTTCTAAAATCCTGCTGCATATCGGCGTTAGCGATATGGGCTTGTAATTTAATGGATTACTCTTACTACCTTTCTTGAATATTGGTTTGATCTGTGCAACTTTCCAGTCTTTGGGTACGGATATTTCGTCTAGCGAACGGTTGTATATGATTGTTAAGTACGGAGCTAATGCATCAGCATACTCCGAAATGAACCTAGTTGGTATACGGTCTGGACCAGAAGACTTACTTTTATTAAGTGATTTAACTTGCTTCACTACTCCGAGGATATTTACTTCTACGTTACTCATGTTGGTAGCTGTGCTTGGTTCGAATTCTGGAATATTTACTTCGTCTTCTTTTGTGAAGGGATTTCGAAAGGCTGTGTTTAGTAACTTCGCTTTGGCAGCACTGTCTTTGATAGTATCTCCATTGCTATCGTACAGAGAGGGCATTCATTGTTTCTTGCCGCTAACATCTTCAAATACGACCAGAATCGCTTTGGATTTTCTGACAGGTTTCGAGACAAAGTTTCGTGTTTGTTTCGTTGTTTCTGCAACAGTGTTCTGACCCGTTTTGTGTACCAAGGAGGATCAGAGCCATCGTTTGTTAATTTTTTGGTATAAGTCTCTCAATTGCTGCCGATACTATTTCTTTGAATCTAAGCCACATGTGGTCTACATTACATCAATAATTTGGAATGAGTGGCGATTGTCTCTTAGGAAGGAGTCAAGTGAATTTTTATCTGCTTTTTGGAATAGGCATATTTTTCGCTTATTTTTCGAGGATTTGGGGACTACAGTATTCAATCTCGCTACGCCAACTCTGTGTTCACTAATCCCTGAGTCGGTTTTGATGCTCGTTATTAAATCATGTTTATTTGTTGCTAAGAGGTCTGTAAAGCTTCACCATACAAGCGAGGGTCCTTTCGGAAGACTGACTAAAGCTACTGTTTTTATTATTGTTAATTTGAGTCACAAGGCACATGCGTAAAAATTGTGAACTGACACTGACCGGAAGGTTTGTTTCACACCACAGTGTTTTACTATTCATGATCATATTGGAAGAGGTATACGTGTGCCTTCAAGTTAGTAGCAGTAGTAGTAGTAGTGTGGTGGTGGTGGTGATGGTGATGGTGGTGGTAGTAGCAGTAGTAGTAGTAGTAGTAGCAGTAGTAGTAGTAGTAGGTGGTGATGGTGGTGGTGGTGGTGGTGGTGGTGGTGGTAGTAGTAGCAACAGTAGTAGTAGGTGGTGGTGGTGGTGGTGGTGGTGATGGTGGTGGTGGTGATAGTAGCAGTAGTAGTAGTAGGTGGTGGTGGTGGTGGTGGTGATGGTGATGATGGTGGTGGTAGTAGCAGCAGTAGCGGTAGGTGGTGGTGGTGGTAGTAGTAGCAGCAGCAGTAGTAGTAGTAGTAGTAGGAGGAGGAGGTGGTGGTGGTGGTAGCAGCAGTAGTAGTAGGTGGTGGTGGTGGTGGTGGTGGTGATAGCGGTGGTCGTGGTCAAGGTCGGTAGTATCCCTATATATGTCCTACCTGACTGACTTATCACTGCCTAGTCCAAACTACTAAGGGTAGAAACTTGAAATTTGAAGAGGGTGTGGATCTTATACTGAAGGCGTCGTTTAAGAAGGGATTTTTCGAATTTGCAGCCCTAAGAGAATGAAATAGGGATAAAGAGGCATTTTGAAAGTGTCACTATTAAGGGAATTTTGAAGGTAAACCTACAGAGACTGGTATTTGGGTTCTTGGTCAGAAATAATTACTTGTTATAGCATTTTTTGAAATTTAACCCTTTGGAGGTGAAATAGTGGATGAAAGCTTTTTCTAAAAATATGTAATTATTAAAGGACTACTAAAGTATTTTTAAAGCTACAACTATGAACACTGGTATTTGACTTCTAGGTTACAAATAAAGAAATACTCGTTTCAGTGTTTTTGGAAACTGAACCCCTAAGGTGTGAAATAGGAGACGAGATTTTTATGAAAATATTTTATTATGAAAGTATTTTTGAAGCTAAGCTATGAAAATTTAAATTTCGCTATCAATTACACATGTTTCACTGTTTTGGAAATTCAAGCTGTGAAGGGGTGAAACGAGGGCTGAAAGTTTTTATGGGAATATTTGATTACAGAAGCATTTTTGAAGCTAAATCTATGAAAATTTGTATTTATATTCTCTATTAGAAATGAAACATACGCCTATCATTGTTTTCGGCAATTCAATCCCTAAGGGGGTGAGACTGGGCCAGACTGATTCATTGACTCGTCATCGACCAGCTAAAAACGCTATGTATAAGAACTGAAGTTTGAAGAGAGGCATCTTATACAGCAGGCCTCGTTTGAGATGGGATTGTCCTAAATTCCACTCCTCAGGGGTGAAATAGGGTATGAAAGACTTTTTGAAAGTATACCGCTGTTAAGAGAATTTTGAAGCTAGAACTACGAAACTGGGATTGCTTTCTCAGTCAGAAACTGAAAAATACGTCTTTCAGTAATTTTGGAAATTCAGCCACTAAGAGTCTTTTTTAAAGTCTTTTTTAAAAATAAAATCTACCAAAAAATTTTAAGGCTACATGTATGACAATTGGTACTTCATTACACAGTAAGAAATAAAAAAAAAATACTTGTTTATGTGTTTCTGGAAACTGAACCCCTAAAGAAGTGCAATAGGGGATGAAAATTTTTAAGCAAGTATTTCGTTACATTAAAAAAATTTTAAAGCTAACTTTATGAAAACTTGCATTTCACTTCTCGGTTAGATATAAAGAAATATTTGATAGTTGCTATGAAAATAGGAAAATTAAAGAGACCTTTGGAGATAAGAGAACGACTTGTATGAATATCAAGAGCTCGGATGGAAACCCAGTTCTAAGCAAAGAAGGGAAAGCAGAAAGGTGGAAGGAGTATATAGAGGGTCTATACAAGGGCGATGTACTTGAGGACAATATTATGGAAATGGAAGAGGATGTAGATGAAGATGAAATGGGAGATATGATACTGCGTGAAGAGTTTGACAGAGCACTGAAAGACCTGAGTCGAAACAAGGCCCCCGGAGTAGACAATATTCCATTGGAACTACTGATGGCCGTGGGAGAGCCAGTCCTGACAAAACTCTACCATCTGGTGAGCAAGATGTATGAAACAGGCGAAATACCCTCAGACTTCAAGAAGAATATAATAATTCCAATCCCAAAGAAAGCAGGTGTTGACAGATGTGAAAATTACCGAACTATCAGCTTAATAAGTCACAGCTGCAAAATACTAACACGAATTCTTTACAGACGAATGGAAAAACTAGTAGAAGCCAACCTCGGGGAAGATCAGTTTGGATTCCGTAGAAACACTGGAACACGTGAGGCAATACTGACCTTACGACTTATCTTAGAAGAAAGATTAAGGAAAGGCAAACCTACGTTTCTAGCATTTGTAGACTTAGAGAAAGCTTTTGACAATGTTGACTGGAATACTCTCTTTCAAATTCTAAAGGTGGCAGGGGTAAAATACAGGGAGCGAAAGGCTATTTACAATTTGTACAGAAACCAGATGGCAGTTATAAGAGTCGAGGGACATGAATGGGAAGCAGTGGTTGGGAAGGGAGTAAGACAGGGTTGTAGCCTCTCCCCGATGTTGTTCAATCTGTATATTGAGCAAGCAGTAAAGGAAACAAAAGAAAAATTCGGAGTAGGTATTAAAATTCATGGAGAAGAAATAAAAACTTTGAGGTTCGCCGATGACATTGTAATTCTGTCAGAGACAGCAAAGGACTTGGAAGAGCAGTTGAATGGAATGGACAGTGTCTTGAAAGGAGGATATAAGATGAACATCAACAAAAGCAAAACAAGGATAATGGAATGTAGTCTAATTAAGTCGGGTGATGCTGAGGGAATTAGATTAGGAAATGAGGCACTTAAACTAGTAAAGGAGTTTTGCTATTTGGGGAGCAAAATAACTGATGATGGTCGAAGTAGAGAGGATATAAAATGTAGGCTGGCAATGGCAAGGAAAGCGTTTCTGAAGAAGAGAAATTTGTTAACATCCAGTATTGATTTAAGTGTCAGGAAGTCATTTCTGAAAGTATTCGTATGGAGTGTAGCCATGTATGGAAGTGAAACATGGACGATAAATAGTTTGGACAAGAAGAGAATCGAAGCTTTCGAAATGTGGTGCTACAGAAGAATGCTGAAGATTAGATGGGTAGATCACATAACTAATGAGGAAGTATTGAATAGGATTGGGGAGAAGAGAAGTTTGTGGCACAACTTGACCAGAAGAAGGGATCGGTTGGTAGGACATGTTCTGAGGCATCAAGGGATCACCAATTTAGTATTGGAGGGCAGCGTGGAGGGTAAAAATCGTAGAGGGAGGCCAAGAGATGAATACACTAAGCAGATTCAGAAGGATGTAGGTTGCAGTAGGTACTGGGAGATGAAAAAGCTTGCACAGGATAGAGTAGCATGGAGAGCTGCATCAAACCAGTCTCAGGACTGAAGACCACAACAACAACAACATGAAAATATCTCCACAAGAACGCAAATGCCATTAACAAAAACTTTGAATTCCAGCTATCGGAATCGCGTTTTGTTCAGAAGTACATTCGGAAAAGACCATGCTTATATGGCCTTAGTTAGTGTGAAAAGTTGAGAAGGTATTGAAATTTGTGAACAACATAAAAATTCGATTAAATAAAAAGAAAAAAAAATTCTAAAGGCCATGCGGTCTAGCGAGCGAAGCATCGGGCGCTAAGATAGTCGTAAATAAATGTGATGTCTCGGGCATTGCGAGCAAGTGTCGTATGACATACGTAAACCACAAAAATCCTATCATAATATGATGTCAGATTAAGTATGAAAAGAATAACACCAGACAATGAAGTAGCAATACGGGAATTTGTGCCGACGTGATGCAGAGAAATTCAACATGTGGCAGCACTAAGCCTAACAGAGAGCTAATACGTTGCAAATAGAGTAGTTTTATAGATACTTATGAGATTTTGGGCAGTGATATGCTGCTGGATCCATTTAGCTCACATCAGCATTGGTCGTAGCACAGATTATTGTAAGTAGATTAAGTTGTTATCCGTACATCTACGATAGTAAGGCTCCGATAAGAAACTATACATCGCCTAGCAAGGAAATTGCTACAGTCTGGAGTCTGTATACCAATTAGATTCTTTTCAGAGTATGCTGATGCAATAGCTCCGTACTTAACAATCATATACAACTGCGCTCAATGAAAGATCCGTAGCCAAAGACTGGAAAGTTGCCCAGGTCTTACCAATATTCAAGAGAAGTAGTAGGAGTAATCCACTAAATTAAAGGCCCATATCATTAACGTCGATATGCAGCATGATTTTGGAACATATATTGTGTCCGAATATTATGAATTACCTGGAAGAAAACTGTCTATTGACACACAGTCAACACAGATTTACAAAACATCGTTGTTGTGAAACACAACTAGCTCTTTACTCGCATGAAGTGTTGAATGCTGTTGACAAGGGATCTCAAATTGATTCCATATTTCTTGATTTTCGGAGGGCTTTTGACACTCTACCACACAAGAGACTTGTAGTGAAACTGAGTGCTTATGGAATGTCGTCTCAGCTGTGTGACTGGATTTCTGAGTTCCTGTCAGAGAGGTCACAATTCGTAGTAATTTGGGGAAAGCCATCGAGTAAAACGGAAGTGATTTCTGGCGTTTTCCAAAGTAGTGCTATAGCCACTTTGCTATTCCTCTTTTATATAAACGATTTTGGAAGCAATCTGAGCAGCCGTTTTAGGTTGTTTGCAGAGGACGCTCTCGTTTATCGCTAGTAAAGTCACCAGAAGATCAAAACAAATTTCAAAACGATATAGAAAATATATCTGTATGGTGCGAAAATTAGCTGTTGACCCTAAATAACGAAAAGTGTGAGATCATCCATTTGAGTGCTAAAAGGAATCCGTTAAACTTCGGTTACGCGATAAATCAGTCTAACCTAAAGGCCTTAAATTCAACTAAATACCTAAGAATTACAATGTGAACAATTTAAATTGGAAGGAACACATATAAAATGTTGTGGGGAAGGCTAAGCAAAGACTGCGTTTCATTGGCAGGACACTTAGAAAATGTAACAGATCTAGTAAGGAAACTGCCTACACTATGCTTGCCCGTTCTCTTTTAGAATACTGCTGCGCGGCGCGGGGTCCTTACCATATAGAGTTGAGGAGTACATCAAAAAAGCTCAAAGAAGGCAGCACGTTTTGTATTATCACGAAATAGGGGAAAGAGTGTCACTGAAATGATACAGGTTTTGGGGTGGACATCATTAAAACGAAGCCGGCCGGAGTGGCCGAGCGGTTCTAAGCGCTTCAGTCTGGAGCCGCGCGACTGCTACGGTCGTAGGTTCGAATCCCGCCTCGGGCATGGATGTGTGTGATGTCCTTAGGTTAGTTAGGTTTAAGTAGTTCTAAGTTCTAGGGGACTGATGACCTCAGATGTTAAGTCCCATAGTTCTCAGAGCCATTTGAGCCATTAAAACGAAAGCCTTTTTCGTTGCGAAGGAATCTTCTCACGAAATTCGAATCACCAACTTTCTCTTCCGAATGCGAAAACATTTTATTGACGCCGACCTACATAGGTAGAAACGATCACCACGATAAAATATGGGAAATCAGAGCTCATAGGGAAGGTATAGGTGTTCGTTTCTCCGCGCGCTGTACGAGATTGGAATAACAGAGAATTGTTAAGGTTGTTTGATGAACCCTGTGCCACTCATTTAAATGGGATTTGGAGGCTATCCATGTAGATGTAGATGTAGATGTATATCAGTAAAGGTGCAGAAGGTATCTTCAACTGTTGGAGAAGTGTTTGAGGTTGAAATTTGGCATCACGCACTGCGTTTATAACAGATACGACTGTTGATATTTTTTAATCATGTGCACATTTTTTAGCAAGAACATTTCTTGATATGAATCTTTGTACTTTATTTAGGGCGTCTGATAATTGCTCAAAAATGGTTCAAATGGCTCTAAGCACTGATGTCATCAGTCCCCTAGACTTAGAACTACTCAAACCTAACTAATCTAAGGACATCAAACACATCCATGCCCGAGGCATGATTCGAACCTGCGACAGTAGCAGCAGCGAGGTTCCGGACTGAAGCGCCTAGAACCGGTCGGCCGCAACGGCCGGCGATAATTGTTCAAAAAGGGAGCATACCGACATGACACATCCCAATATTCGTGGTGAATAGTTTCGTAAAAATAGCTGAGAAGCTGTCGAAATGGAGCCGTCTCGGATACATTGCTTTGTAAACAACTCTTAAGAGGGGCAGAATTGGTCTGTGATGGCAGACGTTTTACACACTTCCCAGCTATTTTTACGGAAAGGTTCGCCGCAGATGTGGCCCACGATGTCATTGTACCAGTACCATTTCCAACGTTTCCTATCTCATCTACGAAATGTGAAGGAAAAGAGTAGTATTCGTTAAACCTGGATATCAGGTCTGATTTCTGTGATTTTCACGCGCGATGTATGCAGATGAGTTATACGTTACCTCACAGTTAATGGCAGAGAAGTTCTCGGAATTTCAGCAATAAAGCCCTCAGTGACACACTCGCCTTTTTGTATCGTCTTCCATAGGAGTTTGTTGAGCTTCTCCGTAAGATTCTCACATACAATAAACGAAGCCGTGACCGCTCTTCTGAGGATATTATGTATCTCCTCAATTAATCCTACCTAGTAAGGGTGCTAGAATGACAATCAGTATCCAAGGATAGATTGGGCGAGTGTACTGTTGGCCTCTTCTTTCGTGTATGATTTACGTTTCATTGGGACTCTTCCGACGAATCTAAAGTTGTCATCTAGTTTCCCTACATTTTCTTACACTGTAGTTGCACTGAGATTGCTGTGGCTGGTTTCTTAGAGATAATTTTCGGTTAATACTGCTTCCAGAGATAACCTACGTACCTGAAATCAGTAAAATATATTTATTTTTAAGGTCAGTTTACTGTATCGTTATTAAGCGTCGATCTTACATAGATGAAAATACATTTCGCTACATTTCCATGACAGTGCAGCTTTTCTACATTGAACAGAACTGTCCATGAACAGTCTTGCGCAGCTTTTGACGTCCTACACCAGATAGTTTGTGAACATACTGTTGTACTTACCAAATACGTTCGGCGGCCAACGTAAATGTAATAGGAAGCCAACCTCTCACCACAGAAAGTAAGTATTGTACTGAGGTCATGTTCTTTACCTTGAAACTGTCTGGTCAAAGGACAATGTTATACTATAACACAAATAGTGTTGGCAACACTAAGAAAAGAATTAATCATTTATTAAGAGAGTGTACATAATAAATACTGAAATTTAGTTTAGCATGCAGACGTGGCACTGAAGTAAGAGATCTGAATGATGGTCTACCCTTAATCTGTAAATCTAATGGTGATATAACGAAATTTTCCTTGAGAAATTTGAGTCCCAGCTTTATTTTCGATGATGATAGGAGCTGAAGAAATGAATTAAAATTTGTGCCACAGCCGAGGTTTGAAAGGTTTTGTGGTTCCCGAGGCGGCTGTGCTAGCCTGTACACCACCGTAGCCGTGTAGGTAATATAACTGCACTGACCGCTCTAGGCCAGTGCCCTCCATAACACGAACTTCAGTTCATGCGTTCAGATTACTTTCCCCTTCTTAAATAAACTGAAAATGTGAACTGAAGTTCATGTTAAGGAGGGCACTGGCCTAGAGCGGTCAGTGCAACTGTGCTACCACCACGGCTACGGTGGTGTACAGGCTAGCGCAGCTGCCTAGTGAGCAACAAGGCCTCGGCTGTGACACAAATTTTAAGTCATTACTTTAGTTTCTGTCGTACTCTAACTGTAGTTCAGTGTGGACTGCTGTCGGTGAATGCTGATTTTAGAATTCAGTCTCAGCTGAAACATAAACACTCTGACAGTCTGCATCTACACCAGTACTTCCCAGTACCACTAACTGATCCCCCCCCCCTTTTCCCTATTACATTCGTGATTGGCGCATGGGAAGAATCATTGTCGGTAATCCTCTATATTAGCTCTAATTTCTCACATTTTGACGTTATGGTTATTTCGCGAGAGATATGTGAGAGGAAGTAATATGTTGTCCGACTCTTTCCAAAAAGTACTCTCTCGAAATTGTAATAGTAAATGTCTCCTGTAGCGTCTGCCACAGGAGTCTGTTGGACATCTGTGTAACTTTCTTATGCCGACTAAGCTATCCTGTTACGAAACCCGCATCTTTTCGCTGGATGTTCTCTACCACTTCTATCAGTCCTTCGAAGATGAGTTACATTTGCTTAAGATTCTTCCTATGAATGTCAGTCTGGCATCTGCTTTTCCTGCTGTTTGTTTTATGTTGTCATCCCATTTAAGGTGGCTCTGGATAGTTACTCCTAGATATTTTACGGTATATATTGTTTCCAGAAATTTGACATCGTAATATCATTGAACAGTACTGAATCTCTTTTCCTATGTATGTGCAATATGCTACATTTATTTACGTTCAGTGTCAACAGCCAGTGCTTGCACCTTTCATCGGTCCTCTGCAGGTAATTCTGCAACTCGATGCTGTATGCTTGCGTCGTTCATTACCTTCTTACACGCAACTGCATCGTCAGGGAGCTTCCGACTCTTTCTACTCGATCATTTATATATACTAAAGCGCCAAAGAAACTGGTAAAGGCATGCGTATTCAAATACAGGGACGTGTTAACAGGCAGAATACGGCGCTGCGGTCGGCAACGCCTATATAACAAAATACGTGTCTTACGCGGTTGTTAGATCGGTTACTGCTGCCGCAATGGCAGGCTATCAAGATTTAAGTGAGTTTGAACGTGGTGTCATAGTCGGCACACGAGCGATGGAACACAGCATTTCCGTGGTAGCGATGAAGTGTAGATTCTTCCTTATGACCATCTCTCGAGTGTACCTTGGTGATCCGGAATCCTGTAAAACATCAAATCTCCGACATCGCTGAAGCCGGAAAAAGATCCTGCAAGAATCGTTCAACGTGACCTTCCGCACATTGCTGCAGATTTCAATCCTGGGCCATAAAAAAGTGTCAACGTGCGAACCATTCAACGAAACATCATCGATATGAAGCCGAAGGCCCACTGGTGTACCCTTGATGACTGCAGGACACATAGCTTTACGCTTCTCCAGGGCTCGTCAACGCCGACATTGGACTGTTGATGACTGGAAACATGTTTCCTGGTCGGACGAGTGTATCGATCGGATGGACGTGTACGGTTATGGAAACAACCTCATGAGTCCATGTCAGCAGGGGACTGTTGAAGCTGGTGGAGGTTCTTGTGGGGCGTGTGTAGTTGGAGTGATATGGAACTCTTGATACGTCTAGATATGACTCTGGTACATGACATGCAAGTAAGCATCCTGTGCGGTCACCTGCATCTTTTCCTGTCCATTGTCCATTCCGACGGACTTGAGCAATTCCAGCATGACAGTGCGACACCCCAGACGTCCAAATTTGCTACAGAGTGGCTCCAGAAACACTCATCTGAGTTGAATCACTTCCGCTGGCCACCAAACTCCCCAGACAAAAAAACTATTCGGCATATCTGGGATGCCTTCCAACGTACTGTTCAGAAGAGAACTCCATCCTCTCGTACTCTTAGGCATTTATGGACAGCCTTGCAGGATTCATGGTATGAGTTCCCTCCAGCACTACTTCAGACATTAGTCGTGTCCATGGCACGTCGTGTTGCGGCACTTATGCGTGCTCGCGGGGGCCCTACACGATATTAGGCAGGTATACCAGTGGTGTCCGGACATTTGCCACGCCGGACATTTGCCACGATTTTACTTGCTCCGAAGGGGTGGGTCCCTTGTCTCCCCTCCTCCTCGTCCATCTCCTCCTCACCCACCCTCCCATTTTGCTTTCGAAGTTCCTAACGTGACCATCAGTACGGAAGTTATTACAACGAACAAGAGCAGGCCTCCTGCTCATTACAAAGGTTATGCTTATCTTAAACAGAGGGAATCTAAAGGAGGTGGTGTTACATGGATGTGTTTGCGCCGAAAAGCGGATCATTGCAAGGGAAAGCTGCTACCGAGGAACGGAGAAGTTTTGAACGTATTACAACATCTCTGTGGACCACCTGACGATGCGGCTCTGAAAGTGAGAAAGCAAGCGGAAAGGACGAAGAGAATGTCTCGAGAAGAAACTACACAGTTATCGGTGATATACGCGGTTGAAATGGGAAATCTACTTAATAAAGTTTATGACTTTGTTACAGTGATGCCTAATTCAGAATCTATGAAGAGAACTATGCGTCGTCGATGGAGTCAAACGCAGGGGAACCAACAAGAGCCTAAGAACTCTTATGAAATTGATCTTCATGAAGACCTATTAAAAATGGGAGACGGCAGTAGCTTTCTTCAGCCAACGATAGATTAGAGGAGAGAATAATGGTTTTCAGTGGAAGCAAAGGAAAAGAAAGTTTAAAAACATGTTCCCATTTTTTCATGGATGGAACATTTAAGAGATGATGCAAGCAGTTTGCACAAATCTACACCATACACGTAGAATTAGGAGGCCCGATTAAAAAATAAAAATAAAAAAAAAATAAAAAAAATTCAAACGTGTGTGAAATCTTATGTGACTCTACTGCTAAGGTCATCAGTCCCTAAGCTTACACACTACTTAACCTAAATTATCCTAAGGACAAACACACACACACACCCATGCCCGAGGGAGGTCTCGAACCTCCGCCGGGACGTCCGATTAAAGAAACAAACGTTCTTCCTACTGTATTTGCAGTGCTCCCTAATGAGAAGAAAGACATATATGTTCGTCTGTTTTGTCTGATAAAACAGGCAGTCCCTGAGTGATGTCCTAAACAAGTAAAGGTCGACTTTGAGGCAGCTACGATATCGGCCAATCGTCAAGTTTGTCCCACAATTGAAATAAATGGATTCTATTTCCATACGAAGAAGAGTTTATGGAGAAGAATTCGAGTTCTCGGTCTAACTGAGGAGTACCGCCAGAACGAGGATTTAAGACTTCACGTCAGCATTTGTGCAGCGCTGGCATCTGTGAAACCGGAGGACGTAAGCAATCGATGGATTGAGATTCATGCAGAAGCTCCTGATAACGGAAGGTTCTCTCAATTTTTTGACTACTTTGTGGATAACTGGCTAGAGAATGAGGATATCGCAATATAAATGTGGGACTGTTACGAAAAAAGGCACCGAACGACGAATACTGTCGAATGAAGGGTGGCACAACAAAATAAATAGTATTATTGGACACCCTCACCCTAGAGTCAACTATTTGGTGGAGTGCTTGAAAAAGGAAGCAGAGCTCACAAACTGCATGTACATGAAATTGGAAATGAAGCTTGAAGGTAAGAAGAGGAAGAAGAAGTACTTAAATCTGGACGACAGGATAGAGAGAATAGTAAAGAATTATGAAGAGACTGGCAACATTACGCCTTGCTTGAAAGCCATTGCCCATATTCAGAAACTGGACTAAAATACGTTAAAATAATATATTAAAAAACTGTGAAGGCCACTGAGTCCCTACAGATTACTGAAATAAAATTTTTAAAACATTGAAAGTATTATCGGAGCTAATATTAAGTTGTAATTTTAAATAGAGTGTACATTAGTTCAGCGTGTTTAGGCTGATTTTACACACGCCAGAATGGTAAACGGTCAATTATCGTTTTGACGATCCACAGCCTGTGCAAAGTGTAATGCGAATCAGCCTTTAATGTAAAAATTAAAAAATGTTTCAAGCCTCACAAAAGTATCCCTATTGTTGTCACGTTAAGATAACTTTTTTCTACCTTCCAATATTATGGCCATACTATTAAATAATTGTGAGTTCTAAAATTATTTTCTGAAGTTTCAGAGTCGCAACTATCACCTAAAATATCATGGTCTGTTAAACTGATAGTATACGCTTTTGTAAAAGAAAATGGGAACTGAGCCCGCATCTCGCGGTCGTGCGGTAGCGTTCTCGCTTCCCACGCCCGGGTTCCCGGGTTCGATTCCCGGCGGGGTCAGGGATTTTCTCTGCCTCGTGATGGCTGGGTGTTGTGTGCTGTCCTTAGGTTAGTTAGATTTAAGTAGTTCTAAGTTCTAGGGGACTGATGACCATAGATGTGAAGTCACATAGTGCTCAGAGCCATTTGAACCATGGGAACTGAACTTTTGAATTGCACCTAAAATTGACATCCCAAAACTGATCTGATCCTAAGGTTGACAATTTTGGCACCTCAAATATTTTTTATTTAAGTTTAGTTGAAAACATTTATAGTACATGTAAATCTACTTAAGTACATTTAGATATAGTCCTTTAAAAATTAATATTTCTTACTAAATTGTTGATTATCTTTAAACATGGCAGTAAAAGCAAGGAGCTTACTACTGAAAATTAATTGTTACTAAAGAACATCAGAAACAAATGTATTAGACCTACTTTTCTTATACATTAGAGACTTTTTGAAAAGATATTTGATCATTTCCTCTGTCACTGACAGTGTAATTTCAGTTGCTTTGCAACGCCAGGGATATCTACTTCTAAATTATGTTTGCAGCTGTTCTCATTTCGAATTCTGGTATATTTATTTCTTCTTCTTTGGTGAAGGAATTTCGGAAAATGCATTTAGTAACTCCACTTTAGTGACACTGTCTACAGTAACATTACCGTCACTGTCGCGCGGTAAAGGTACTTACTGAGCCTTTCCGTAGGTTTACTTAACATGGGACCAGAATCTCTTTGGATTTTCCGCCACATTTCTAGAGCGAGTTTCGTTTTGGGAACTATTAAATGCATCCCGCAGTGAAATCCGCACCAAATTTCGAGCCTCAGTAAAACTTCACCAATCTTGGAGATTTTGCGTTCGTCTAAATTACACGTGCCTTTGGAGGTGCTCCTGCAACAGCTTTCTGTCGTGTTTTGTGTACCATGGAGGATCAGTTCCGTCTCTTATTAATTTATTTGGTATGACTATCTCGAGTGCTGTTGATACTATTTCTTTGAACTTAAGCCACATATGGTCTTCATTTACATAATTTGGAAGGATTGGATACTATCTCTCAGAAAAACGTCAACCGAATTTTTAGCTGCTTTTATAAATAGATATATTTCGCGTTTAGTTTTGGTGAATTTCTTTGTTACGGAATTGAGCCTCGCTACGACTGCGTGTTCACTAATCCCTGTATCCGTCGTGATGCTCAGGATTATTTGTGGAAAAGAGGTCAAGTGTTTTTTCGTAACTATTTACAATTTGAATGGCCTCGTTAACTAATTGTAAAAAATAATTTAAAGAAAGCATTTAGAACAAGTACGGAAGTTGTTTTCTATTTACAATAGGGTATGAAAATGTATTTTTGTCAACATACGGAAGGCAGATTGAAGTTACTGCCCAGGGTATCTATTTGTGATGAGACTTAAGTTTTTTTTTGAACTGTTCAGCTAGCGTTCTCGTTTCCGGCGGCTGGGTTCCCGGGTTCGATTCCCGGCGGGGTCAGCGATTTTCTCTGCCTCGTGATGACTGGGTATTGTGTGATGTCCTTAGGTTAGTTAGGTTTAAGTAGTTCTAAGTTCTAGGGGACTGATGACCATAGATGTTAAGTCCCATAGTGCTCAGAGCTATTTGAACTGTTCAGCAACTGTTTCATCTGTGACAGGGGGTCGGTAAAAGGAGCCAGTTATTAATTTATTCCGGTTGTCGAATATAACCTCCGCCCATACTAAGTCATAAGAAGTATCTGCTTCAATGTCGATTGTGAGCTTGAACACACATTACATTATTTTTCCTTAAGTTGTCCTTCTTGTTTCTGTTGTATTGCAGATAATTACAATTACGGCTTTTCCCTCCAGAACCCAGAATTCTTTCTCTGTGACCCTGTAAATACCAGAGCTAAACAATGTAGAACAACAACGTACGCTACAAGCGTAGCATTCTGTATTACTTCATTTCCTTAGTTCTAACATTTTAAAATTGTACGTCGACTTTAGATGACATGTCAATCATGGATGTTCTTATCTCTATTTACAGAACGTGTTTTCAGTTATGTTTTGAACATTGTCTCGCCACACTTCATAAACTAATGTTTTTAGCGAGTAAATTAATATGGAGTATGTCGTTCTTCTTTTCAAACATTCACATACCCATTTATTCTTTCCTTATTGTCTTTTGGGTATGCAGTTGCAGTAATTAAAGTAGGCACAACTGCAGTGATCAAAAAGAAATGATTAGCGTACATTCGCATTCTCGTTACATTGTTCCTTTCTTGTTGCTCCCATGGCGATGGACTGTTTCTATCGCAATCAGTAAGCATGAAAGGAAGCTACTGTACAGACAGAGGGATCTATATTTATACTTGGCAGAACTAATTACATACTGACATAATCGTCGGTATTGCTTTCGCTTCCCAAAAGTTATAAATATTTCGATTTCGGAAAAGAAGCTCTGTATTTCGCCAAGATGAAGAAGAAGGCCCCTTACGTGCTGGTTGTATCGAGTAAGATGTGGAGACGGCGGTTTGAAAGCGGACAGAAGAAGTACGAGGAAGGGCGTCCCTTACCTGAGGGGTCGCTACCCAGGCTACCTGGCGAAGGGGCAAGTGTGGCAAATGTCTGGCGTGGCAAATGTCCGGCATTCATACCAGTTTCCTTGGTTCTTCAGTGCATATTGTAAACAGTAATGGTCCTACCACATTTTCTTCGGATACTTCCGAAATTACCTTTACTTGTGCTGAATTTGTTGCGTTAAGAGCACTGTGCAAGGAGGTCTTGAATCCAGTCGCAGATCTGGTCCTATACTCGGTAACATTGTATTTTTTCCACTAATCGGCGGTACGGAACAGTAGCAAATGCTTTGCTGAAGTCGCGAGGAACACGACATCAACTTGAGAACTGATGTCTACAGCTCTGTGGATCTCATGGAGGAACGGAGCGAGCTAAGTTTTGCAGGATCTCCGTTTGCGGAATCCATGATGAATTTTATAGAGGCGATGATAGCTGCAACGTGACGACACTTGTTCATAGCTGCTTCTGACTTGTTCGTAAATGCAACTGGAATTGACTTAATGAATCTGTGTTGCCACTTAAATCTATCTTCAGAGGAAGAAAGTTCATTTACAAATTATTTGGCGGATGAAAGATGTAGTTCTTAGTATCAGCACCTTCTGCGGCGTCAGACATAGTTGTTTACGGATGGATCGTACTGTGTGACTCGTGCGGCGGAATCCTGTGTTGTGGGGCGTCTATGTGGCGAGTGATCACAACTATCTGACGTCATACTGCACACTGCGTCTAGGTATCGTTGTGTACCGTGCCTTGCTGTGGACACAGGGGTATACCACGAACAGTAATGGTACTGTACCAAGTAGTGGTGCTACAATACTCCCTTGAGATATTCCCAAATTCACTCTTAGATCCGCTAGTTTTTCCCCCTTAAGAACGACTTGTTGCATGTGGTATGAATTTCTGAATCCAGTCACAAATCTGAAATGATACTCCAGAAGGTCGTATTTCATTCTGTAAGCGACATCTACGTCTAAAGGGTGTACCAAAAATGTTTCGACAAACATCGAGTGATTGTAGAGGGCGTGTTGAACAAATCGAGGATAGGAACCCGTGTCCGGAAACATAATCCAATGCCGCTACAGAGCGTCGAAATTACAGGCGCCGGCGCCTGCCACGAGACCACGCCATCAGCAGCAAACGTGACTTTGCACGCAGACCATAGGCGAAACGTCTCGTAGTGTACACTCATGCTCATAAATTAAGGATAATTGCAGAATGTGGTGCCACAAAACGTAGCACTACAGAAAATTGGCGCTAATAGCATAGGCAAATAGGGAACACACACTACACAGATCTGTAAGTCCACGGTATTGCTGATAAGTTGAGAAAACCGTCCCGAAACACGTGTGCTACAAAACGCCACTGTTTCCTACGCATGTACCTCGACATAAATATGGGATTTGATGACCATGCACACGTACACAGGCCGCACAACAGGTTGGCATACTGTGGATCAGGTGGTCGAGCAGCTGCTGGGGTACAGCCTCCCATTGTTGCACCAGTGCCTGTCGGAGCTCCTAAAGTGTGGTAGGGGTTTGAAGACGTGCAGCTATACATCGACCGAGAGCATCCCAGACGTGCTCGGTGGGGTTTAGGTCTGAAGAACAGGCAGGCCACTCAATTCGCCTGATATCTTCTGTTTCAAGGTACTCCTACACGATGGCAGCTCGGTGGGGCCGTGCGTTATCATCCAGCAGGAGGAAGGTGGGGCCCACTGCACCCCTGAAAAGGCGCACATACTGGTGCAAAATGACGTCCCGATTACATCTGACCTGTTACAGTTCCTATGTCAAAGACATGCAGAGGTGTACGTGCGCCAATCATAAACCCATCCCACACCATCAAAACACGACCTCCATACAGGTCCCTTTTATTAACGGGTTGGTATCTGCTTCCTGGTTCACGCAAGATGAAAACCCGGCGAGAATCAATGTTCAGACTATACGTGGACTCGTCCGTGAACATAACCTGGGACCACTGTTCCAATGACTATGTGTTCTTGACACCAGGCTTTACGGGCTCTCCTGTGACCAGGGGTCAGTGGAACGCACCTTGCAGGTCTCCGGGCGAATAAACCATGTTTGTTCAGTCTTCTGTAGACTGTCTGTCTGGAGACAACTGTTCCAGTGGTTGCGGTAAGGTCCAGAGCAAGGCTACCTGACGTACTCCGTGGTCGTTTGTGGGCAGTGATGGTGAGATATCGGCCTTCTTGTGGTGTTGTACACTGTGAACGTCCCGTACTGTAGCGCCTGGACACGTTTCCTGTCTGCTGGAATCGTTGCCATAATCTTGAGATCACACTTTGTGGCACACTGAGAGCCCGTGCTACGACCTGCTGTGTTCGACCAGCCTCCAGTCGCCGTAGTATTCTACCCCTCACAACGTCATCAATATGTGTGCTTTGAGCCATTTTCAACACGCAGTGACCATTAGCACGTCTGAAAACGTCTGCACACTTACTCGCTGCACCGTACTCTGACATGCACCAACACACCTCTGCATATGTGGACTGCTGCCAGCGCCACCGAGCGACGACCGCAGGTGAAATGCACCGCATTGTCATACCCCGAGGTGATTTAAACCCGCAAACCGCCCACCAGAGCGTTGTTTCACCATGGATCAGCATTATCCTTAATATGTGAACATTAGTGTAGTTTATTAGTCTGTGATGGTGACTCATTGCCGCTATCGCCAGCAAAGAAGCTGGAGCTAGCTGCTGCAGAGACAGGCGTTGTCTTCTATGAATGCGATACTCTGTTGTCTCGGTGGATGACGGTTGCGGACACAATATCCATCTACAGTTTATTTTTCTCGAGGAACTCTTCAAAATCTCCAACATTTTCAGTATACAGGAGAAAATTAAACTGCAGATGGAAAGCTGTGCATGAAACTGTCATTCACAGAGCCAACAGAGCAACGAATTCGTAGGAGACAAGGCTTGTCTACGCAGCGGCTAGCTCCATCTTCTCCACATAGGTTTCCATCTGCAGATTACTTTCCTCCTGTGCACAGAAAAATATTGGAGATTTTAGAGGTTTACGTTTGCTGCTGAAGGGGCAGCCCAGCGGCAGGCGCCAGCGCCTATAACTTCTACGCTCTGCAGCGTTGTTGGATGACGTTTCTGGACACGGGTTCCTATCCTCGATTTGTTCCTCAAAGCACCCTCTACAAACCCTCGAAGTTTTTCCGCAACATTTCTGGGACATCCTGTATACTTCGGAAGTGACACTGAGATGCGTGGCGGAGAGTACTTTTTGTTAACATTATTGCTTTCCCCTTCCATCTTCTATTCGCAACTGAAGACAGCCAGCATAGTATCGAACTTCATAATTTTTCTCATCGTTGTCATTCCGTGAGACGTAATGGGTGAGGAATCAGTATACCGCCAGATTTTTCATGTAAGGCACATTCTTGAGATTTAAGTAATAAACCTACCTATGATGCGCAAAGCCTCTGTTATACCATGTGCCTCTAGAGTTTATTGAGCTCCTCCATAATGGTCTCGTGCTTATCAAAAGAACCTGTGAGGATAGGCGCCCTTCATTCTTGAATCTTCTGTCTACTGAGTTAATCCTACCTTCTAACCGTGCGACACACGAGCATTAGTCAGCGTGTGGAGCTTAAATGTGGACAAATTTCAATTTGAATTTCCCGCCATATCGTAGTTCCGCCGGAGGTCACGATTGCCGTTCTTGAAAGCCATAGGCATCTACTAAACAGGCAGGACCTCAAAATGGCTGAGATGTAACGGACAAGTACGGAGTACAACCGAAGAGCCGCGATTATCGAAAGTCTTCGCGCTGGGCGTTCGGCCACTTAAATATTCCGATTCTTCAGGTACCCGAGATCAACTGTTTATTAAATAGTGGCCAAGTATAATGCTTCGATGAAGTGCGGGGTTCACGTCCTAGGTGTTGTGTCCAGTGAGGGTGACATCATGCCGCCACATTTCTTCGAAAACTAACAAACTGTCACAAAAAAGTTTATCTGCAAGTTTTTACGAATGCCGTGTAACCTTGGATGGTAACTGTGGCTCCGGGGAGACAATATGTCTTTCAACAGGACGGTGCACCGATCCATACAAGACGCTTAGTCCAAAACTGGGTCTCGCAAAAACGTCCATACTTCTAGTCAAAGGAGTTCTGGCCCCAAAATGGCCCGGATTTGTACTCCCTCGACTGCTATGTTTGGAGCATATTCCAAAGAGTTACCAATAAGACGAGGCACCCTAATGCCGCATCTCTGCGCACCGCTATCGCGAATATGGACAGCGCTATTTTAAAGAGTGTGTTCATCGCCTCAGGACAGGATTGGAGGCGGTCATTGCGTCTAAACGGGGTTACATCGAGTAATGTTTATCTTGAAAGACTCCACAACTTATATGCAAAATGATTTTCATTTTCATTTGTATTTTGTTTTAATAATTTTTTTGAGTTTCATTTGTCCAGATTTAAGCACCGCACCCTGTAGTATTTCGTTCGTAGATGAAGTGCATTTTCTTAGAATTCTTCCAACGAATCTCAGCCAAGTATCTGCTTTTCTACAACCAGTTTTAGAGAGTCGTTAACTGTATGTAACTGAAGATGGGTGTTTCCGGATACTTTGCTGCTGTTAGCTTCACATTTATTTATCGCCAACGTTGTAATTGAAGAGCAATGTTACTTTCCTTCTGTTTATGTTATGCTTATACACATTAGTGGTCAACTGTCAGTTCTGTACTAATCGTGGATCCTGTATAGGTCTACAGATACTGGCCCAGTAACTTCGCCATGTTAAGCATTACTGTTTGTCCACGTTACCCAGACAATCGTCAACTTGCACGGTGAACACCAACGTTCCTAATACACTCCCTTGGGCAACTTTGGAATTAATTTTTTAGGTACGTTGTTTCCGTCCTGTTAAGAACGACATTAACCCATGTCATGAAAAAAAAAAAAACAGTACGTCTTGAATGCTAGAGATAGGACATTCGTATTCACAGGACATGTACATTAGTACGTTCTGCAGAAATGATTACCGTTTGAACAATGTCGACCCGCGGTTTCAAGGTCAACTTCGCTATGGCACACCACCTACCAGTAAAATGTGTCATGTGCCTGCGGCTCTCGTCGCTATAAGCCGAAGGTAATGGATCAGTGTGACTTGAACGTGCAGGATACCTCGCAGATGTGTGCGCGAAACGCACCGTCAAATCGGTGAGTTTGAAAGACGGCGCATTATTGGCATGAAAGAATGTGATGCATCCATCCGCGAAACTACTGCTAGTATTGGACAAAGAGTTGCGGCAGTACAGTTCATGGAAGGCCGTAGAACACGACGAGGTAGATCATGTCCCACCAGCCAGCGCATCCGTTGAGAAGATCGACACCTCATCCGAATGTAGTTGCAGGACAGATCTGCGCCATACTTGGCTCTGGCGCAACAGTGGAACAGTGGAACGCATCGTACACTATAAGAATAGATAGTCCGTCGCCGTTTATTACGGCACGGGTTTCGTGCGCGTCGTCCACTTCCCACCTACCTTTGACGAGTGTGTAGAAACGTGCTAGACGCCAATGGTGTATGCAACGACGACACTGGGCACAGAAGTGGCATCGGATAGTGTTTTTGGACGAATCCAGGTTCTGTTTATTAAAATGATAACTGCATTTTGGTTCGACACAGAGAGAGGAATCGGCATCACAGTGACTGCATTCGCCCAAGACATGCAGCGCCAACTCGAGGTCTTAAGGTGTGGCATGCTACAAATCATATTTGGTCAGTATCCAGCGAGCTGAGACATATGCGACTTAAGGGAATGACGTCCTGAAACCCGTAACCGTACCCTTTCTGCACAACACCCCAAACGCCACTTTTCAGCTAGACAATGCACAACCACATGATGTTGCATAAATACGTGCCTTCTTGGTGCCGCAGGATATCGGCCTTTTGTCCTAGCCACCCAAATCACCAGACATGTCGCCAATCTAAAATGTGTGGGATATGGTGGAACGAAGGTGCTACGTTGTGACCCAATGCCAAGCATCACAAATGAACTTTGGAACCAGGTGAATGCAGCATGGATGGCTATACCACAGGATGCGCCGTATTCACTTCGATGCCATCACGTACGGAACTCGTTTTCAGGGCCCATGGCGGACCCTATGCCTACTAGGTAATAGGAGGCATCCTGAACCGAGATGACTCAAATGCTAATCATTTCTGCGGAACATACTAGTGTAAATGTCCTGTGAATATGAATGTCCAATTTCTAGTCGTTCAAGGTGTTCTGTTTCCTCTGAACATGACTGTTTGTTCTGTTTTCTCTGAACATGAGTGTAATTTCTGTTTCCTAAGTCCTGCGTCGTTACAGAATTCTGGCCAGATACTCGGTAAGGTAGTACCTTATCCACTCAGTGACAATATTGAATTGCACTGACTGAAAAAAAAAATGGTTCAATTGGCTCTGAGCACTATGGGACTTAACAACTAAGGTCATCAATCCCCTAGAACTTAGAACTACTTAAACCTAACTAACCTAAGGACATCACACACATCCATGCCCGAGACAGGATTCGAACCTGCGACCGTAGCGGTCGCGCAGTTCCAGACTGTAGCGCCTAGAACCGCTCGGCCACCCTGGCCGGCGCATTCACTGCCCTTGGATTGTAACTTTATTAATAATGAAGCTAAACTTTATTTAATTTGCCAATTCATTGTGCTGATATGGCGAATTGTTAACTGAAAATTGTCGATGTTCACATTACAAGCTACATCTTGCACACAGAATCTGAGTTACTCCATTGTGTTACCGGTACTTACATACGAGGGGTGATCAGAAACTGAGAGCTGCAGTAAAACGGGTACATTTTGCTTCACACAACCAATACAGCCAATTGATCTTGAGTCTTTAGTCTTCTGGGTGGTTTCATTCGGCCCACCACGAGTTCCTTTCCTGTGCCAACCTCCTCATCCCAGAGTAGCACTTGCAACCTACGTCCTAAATTATTTGCTGAATGTATTCCAATCTGTATCTTCCTCGACAATTTTTTCCCTCTACAGCTTCCTCTAGTACTATGAAAGTCAGTCCCTGATGTTTTAACATATGTCCTGTCATCCTGCCCGTTACCAGTGTCTTGCATATGCCTCTTTCCTCCTCGATTCTGCAACGAACCTCCTCATTTCTATCCTTATCAGTCCACGTAATTTTCAGCATTCTGCTGTAACATTGCATCATTTGCACCGGTTTTACCACAGTCAGTGTCTCACTACCATACAATGTTTTGCTCCAAACGTACATTCGCAGAAATTTCTTCCTCAAATTAAGCTTCTCTCGGCCAGGAATGCCCTTTTTGCCGTTCATACTCTTTTTTTTATATCTTCTTTGCTTTTCCCGTCACAGGTAATTTTACTTCCAAGATAGTAGAATTCCTTAACTTCGGTATGTTGATGATTTTCACTTATGGACCGTCTGACAGCAACTGAATAAAACACAATTTTAGTGCCATACGCGTTTCGCCTTTATTTTCTGCAAGACATCATCAGTGTCCTGTAATATGTACATATGTTAGCTATTTTATTTACATTTTTGTCACTGTACCTATAGGTTATAAACAGTTCTGGTGGTTGGTATTTCCTATTAAGTAGTAATGTTTTGAACTGTACTTACAGGTTGCGTAGACAGTTTCTTACATATAACGCTCCTGTTGCATTTTTGGTCTTGTTCTTCTTCCTATGAGCGCCAATTTGCTGTTTTTTCTGCATTCCACAGCACTATGCACTGAACGCTTTTTTTAATACAATGTTTTGGTTTCTGTTGCCGACTGTCAAATGTTTTTGCCAAAGATCGAATATTACTGCCAAATTTATGAGTGTAACTATCGAAGTATCTGTGGTCTGTTCGTGTATGCATTTGTGTATGCGCTTGTGTATGTGTGTGTGTGTGTGTGTGTGTGTGTGTGTGTGTGTGTATGTGTGTGTGAGTGAGTGTTTTTTGGTGTCATATTAATTTAATTTAATTTTATTTTATTGTATTTAATTATTTATTTTTGTTTATGTCCTGTGTATGTGTGTGTGTGTTTTGGTGTGATATATATATATATATATATATATATATATATATATATATATATATATATATATTTGGAGGGGGGGCTGTGTATGTGTGTGTGTGTGTGTGTGTGTGTGTATTTTGGTGTTATATACTTTTTTTATGTTATCATTTCCTTTATTAAGTGTAGTAAGGAGCCTGTGCTGATGTGTGTTTGTTCATTTATCACATGTTTGTTTTCTGCTATGGCTTTCTGGATGTGGAAGTTTTCTTGCATTTGTATAAGATGTTTGTCATGGTTGCTAATTCTCATTATTTTCATTTCTTGTTCCATGTTTGTAGGATGACGGTTGTAGTGTTTTAAATGCTCTGCAAATGTGGAATGGTTTGTTTCATACTTCCAACATCTGATATGTTTTTTGTATCTTGTTTCAAAATTCCTGCATGTCATGCCTATGTATACTGCATCACAACTTTGACATTCAAGTTTATATATTCCTGATTGTTGGAATTTGTCCCTCTTGGTAGCTGGCTGGCTTAGGTGTGATTGAAGGGTTTGCCCAGGCTTATATGCTATTTTGAAGCCCTGTCTCTTTAGGATGTTTGCAACTCTGTGTGTTAGTTTATGTGTGTAGGTCATGGTGTACCATCTGGTTCTTTTCTGTGTGGTGTTGTCATTGTGTGTGTTTGTTGAGTGTGTTTGTAAGTTTTCAGCTTGTGAGTTCTTTTGTATTGTGGAAATGTTGTGTTTGTTTTTTATTTGTGTTTTTATTTTTTGATTGAGCCTGTGTACCACATGTGTGTCATACCCATTGTTCCTAGCTATTTGTATGATCGTGTTCATTTCTTGTTCATAGTTTCTCTTACTGAGTGGGATTCTGTTTAATCTATGTAACATGTGTCTTAGTACTGCAAATTTCTGGTTTTGGGGGTGGCTGGATGTGGAATGTATTATTGTGTCCGTGGGTGTAGGTTTTCTAAAGATGTTAAATGTATGTTTTCCATTTTCTTTTTTAATTGTAATGTCAAGAAAATTTATTTGATTTTCTTTTTCTTTTTCAAGTGTGAATTTTATGTTCTTATGAGCTTTGTTTATTTCTGAATGGAGTTCATCTATTTTTTCACTTGGCTCGTCTACCAAACAAATAATGTCATCCACGTATCTGTACCAATATATGATTTTGAAACTTTCATTTGTGGTTATCTTATCAAATATCTGATTTTCAAGGTGACTGATGAAAATGTTTGCTAGTGTTCCTGATATTGGGGATCCCATGGGCAGTCCATCAGTTTGTAGATAATATTCTTCCTCAAACTGAAAGTAGTTTTGTTCAGTTGTCAGTCTGAGCATATCTGTTATTTCTTTTATTGCGTCTGTGGTGAGGTTGCTGTGGGATGAGAGATTTTGTTCTATGATTTCTATTGTTTCTGTGATAGGGATGGAGGTATACATATTTTCTATATCGAATGAAATCAGTGATGCTGTGTGTGGTACCTGTATGTTCTGTATTTTTTCTATTAGGTTTCCTGTGTTTATCACTGTTCTGTTGTTTTCTACTTTATAGTGTTTTGTAACTAACTTTTGGAGGTGTTTGGGTATGCGGTATGTTGGGGCTCTCTTGAAGTTGATAACAGGTCTCATTGGCATTCCGTCTTTATGTACGTTCGGTTGACTGCGGAGTGTTGCTGTTTATAACCTATAGGCACAGTGACAAAAATGTAAATAAAATAGCTAACATATGTACGTATTACAGGACACTGATGATGCCTTGCAGAAAATAAAGGCGAAACGCGTATGGCACTAAAATTGTGTTTTATTCAGTTGCTGTCAGACGGTCCATAAGTGAAAATCATCAACATACCGTAGTATTACGCGCAACTGAGGAGGACAGGACCAAAAAATTGAAGATGTCAATACAGCTATGTCAAGCATTCCCTGTCAACGTGTACAACAGGTTCAAGAAAATACATCTGAGATTCCATAAGACGATACAGCATATAAAATTAAACAGAACATGCAAAAAGAGCGATTTAATTCCAAGATACATTAATGTAAAGGTTAAAAACAGTTCTACAGTGGCACAAAAGTCGAAATCATTTGCAGAACGATATTGGTTACTACATGAAATTAAGATGCTCTATTCGAAAAAACAGCACCTAAACATGATGCTCTATGAGACTCATCTAGAATTGGCAAAAAACGTAGGAAACGCCGCAGTTTTCATGGCACTAGTAGAAAAAACCGAGCACAACACATACATAGCAATGAAACATTTACAAAACAAACATAAACACAAGATAATGAAACTAACAGTAAAAAAGACGCAAAAATACATTTACATTTTAAATGTGAAACCACATGAACACCAACACTCATTCCATCCACACTTAGTGAACCTAACAGAGACAGAACTACACGAAAACGAAAAAATGCTCTTGGAAAAAGGTTTGAAACACTGCACCAATAGCACGGTGAACAATCAATACATAGAAAATCTCATAGTAGAAACCGAACACATCCTTACACGTGAAGAACAACAAGATAATTGTAAAATAAACATAGGACTGACAAGAGAACTAGTAAAAGAAGAAATAAAAGGCATAATAAAACAAACACAGCAGACACACAATAAGAACAACCAAACAGAAGCAGCTACTATGAAAAGGTTAAAACAAAAGTTAACAAACAACAACGTATTAATAACAAGAGCAGACAAGGGAAATGTAACAGTACTCATGGATAAAGAGCAATACATCACAAAAACCAAGGAATACATAAACACCAACGCAATACAAAAACTGAAGTCAGATCCAACTACACGATTCCAGGCGAATGTGAAGCGAACACTGAAAAACATTGAACACACACTCACAGACAAACAAAAATACTACTTAACACAGAAAAACCCACAAGCACCAACACTCCGCAGTCAACCGAACGTACATAAAGACGGAATGCCAATGAGACCTGTTATCAACTTCAAGAAAGCCCCAACATACCGCATACCCAAACACCTCCAAAAGTTAGTTACAAAACACTATAAAGTAGAAAACAACAGAACAGTGATAAACACAGGAAACCTAATAGAAAAAATACAGAACATACAGGTACCACACACAGCATCACTGATTTCATTCGATATAGAAAATATGTATACCTCCATCCCTATCACAGAAACAATAGAAATCATAGAACAAAATCTCTCATCCCACAGCAACCTCACCACAGACGCAATAAAAGAAATAACAGATATGCTCAGACTGACAACTGAACAAAACTACTTTCAGTTTGAGGAAGAATATTATCTACAAACTGATGGACTGCCCATGGGATCCCCAATATCAGGAACACTAGCAAACATTTTCATCAGTCACCTTGAAAATCAGATATTTGATAAGATAACCACAGATGAAAGTTTCAAAATCATATATTGGTACAGATACGTGGATGACATTATTTGTTTGGTAGACGAGCCAAGTGAAAAAATAGATGAACTCCATTCAGAAATAAACAAAGCTCATAAGAACATAAAATTCACACTTGAAAAAGAAAAAGAAAATCAAATAAATTTTCTTGACATTACAATTAAAAAAGAAAATGGAAAACATACATTTAACATCTTTAGAAAACCTACAGCCATGGACACAATAATACATTCCACATCCAACCACCCCCAAAACCAGAAATTTGCAGCACTAAGATACATGTTACATAGATTAAACAGAATCCCACTCAGTAAGAGAAACTATGAACAAGAAATGAACACGATCATACAAATAGCTAGGAACAACGGGTATGACACACATGTGGTACACAGGCTCAATCAAAAAATAAAAACACAAATAAAAAACAAACACAACATTTCCACAATACAAAAGAACTCACAAGCTGAAAACTTACAAACACACTCAACAAACACACACAATGACAACACCACACAGAAAAGAACCAGATGGTACACCATGACCTACACACATAAACTAACACACAGAGTTGCAAACATCCTAAAGAGACAGGGCTTCAAGATAGCATATAAGCCTGGGCAAACCCTTCAATCACACCTAAGCCAGCCAGCTACCAAGAGGGACAAATTCCAACAATCAGGAATTTATAAACTTGAATGTCAAAGTTGTGATGCAGTATACATAGGCATGACATGCAGGAATTTTGAAACAAGATACAAAGAACATATCAGATGTTGGAAGTATGAAACAACCATTCCACATTTGCAGAGCATTTAAAACACTACAACCATCATCCTACAAACATGGAACAAGAAATGAAAATAATGAGAATTAGCAACCATGACAAACATCTTATACAAATGCAAGAAAACTTCCACATCCAGAAAGACATAGCAGAAAACAAACATGTGATAAATGAACAAACACACATCAGCACAGGCTCCTTACTACACTTAATAAAGGAAATGATAACATAAAAAAAGTATATAACACCAAAATACACACACACACACACACACACACATACACAGCCCCCCCCTCCAAATATATATATATATATATATATATATATATATATATATATATATATATATCACACCAAAACACACACACACATACACAGGACATAAACAAAAATAAATAATTAAATACAATAAAATAAAATTAAATTAAATTAATATGACACCAAAAAACACTCACTCACACACACATACACACACACACACACACACACACACACACACACACATACACAAGCGCACACACAAATGCATACACGAACAGACCACAGATACTTCGATAGTTACACTCATAAATTTGGCAGTAATATTCGATCTTTGGCAAAAACATTTGACAGTCGGCAACAGAAACCAAAACATTGTATTAAAAAAAGCGTTCAGTGCATAGTGCTGTGGAATGCAGAAAAAACAGCAAATTGGCGCTCATAGGAAGAAGAACAAGACCAAAAATGCAACAGGAGCGTAATATGTAAGAAACTGTCTACGCAACCTGTAAGTACAGTTCAAAACATTACTACTTAATAGGAAATACCAACCACCAGAACTGTTTATAACCTATAGGCACAGTGACAAAAATGTAAATAAAATAGCTAACATATGTACATATTACAGGCCACTGATGATGCCTTGCAGAAAATAAAGGCGAAACGCGTATGGCACTAAAATTGTGTTTTATTCAGTTGCTGTCAGACGGTCCATAAGTGAAAATCATCAACATACCGTAGTATTATGCGCAACTGAGGAGGACAGGACCAAAAAATTCCTTAACTTCGTCTACTTCTTGATCAACAATTTTAATGCTAAGTTTCTCTCTTCTATCATTCCTGGTACATCTCATTACCTTTGTCTCTTTATATTTACTCTCAGTCCATGTTCTACACTCATTAGACTGTTCATTTCATTCAACAGATCCTGTAGTTCTTCTTCACTTTCATTGAGGATGGAATGTCATCAGCGAGTCTTATCAATTCTACTCTCTCGCCCTGTGCCTTTCTTTTGTTTCCGTCATTCCTTCTTTAATTTATAGATTGAACGGTAAGGGTGCAAAACTGCATCTCTGTCTTACATCACTTTTAATCCGAGCACTTCGTTCCTGGTCTTATGCTCTTGTTATTCCCTCTTGGCTCTTGTACAAACTGTGTATTACCCGTCTCTCCCTACAGCTTACCCCTATTTTTCTCAGGATTTCGAACATCTTCCACCATTTTACGATGTCTAACGCTTTTTGTAGCTCGACGAATCCTGTTCTCCAGCCTTACTTCCGTTATAAAGTGCAACTTTAGAACCGCCTGTCTGAAGCCTCTATCTTTCCTAAAGCCAAACTGATCGTCATCTAACAGATTATCAGTTTCATCTTGCAATGTTCTGTGTATTATTCTTGTTAGTAGTTTGGATGCATGAGCTGTTAAGCTGGTTATGGATAGTTTTCACACTTATCTACCCTCTCTATCTTCAGAATTAAGTTAATGATATTTTTCCGAAAGTGTGATGGTACGTTGACAGTTTCATAGATTCTGAACACCAATTTGAATAATAGTTTCGTTGCCATTTGCGCCAATGACTTTAAAAATTCCGATGGAGTGTTATCTACCCTTTCTGCTTTATTTGATCTCAGATCTTCCAGAGCTCTTTTAAATTTTGGGTCTAATGCTGGATCCCCTGTATCCCCATATCGACTCTAATTTCTTCTTCTGTCACGTCATCCGACAATTCCTCCACTTCATAGAGTCCCAAAATGTATTCTTTCCACCTATCGTCCCTCTTTTCTGCGTTTACGATTCCCCATTACATTCTTAATGTTAGAACTCTTGCTTTTAATTCATATTGCTGTATTCCTTTCTTTTCCTGGTGATATTTGTATTACATTCTTCCGTCGATCAATGGAAGAGTTTCACCTTTTACCCAAAGTTTCTCCGCAGCTAACGTCCTTGTACCAATCTTAATACGACACAGTATTCACTTCGGTGGAGAGAGGAGGATGTAACGGGACATGCTCCTGTAGCATTACTTTTCCTCAACAGTAGTTGTCGACACCAGTATTATTTTTCGTATTCTGGATGGGCCAATATTATCTCAGTTGCTTTTCTGAAAACTTTCATGTAATTTTATACACAGCATGTTATATTTAAAGCTAAAGTGTATGAAAAGGATTTAATTTATAAAATATTTTAGTTTCGATATTATAATCGATAAGAACTATTTCTAAATGTACAGCTAAAATTACTTTTTTAGAAACATTTGAAATTACGAAATATTTACAAACTTAAAATTTCTATTATTAATTACGCTATCCTGCAATGTTTACTGTGTTTACTTCTGGATTTATTTATGACATAATAATAGAAATTAATAGCGCAACAAAATCCAGAAGGAATTCATTTGTTAAGAAAAATTGTAAATCTTCTGGAATATTGTTATTTCCCCAGAGTGGGAGAGTCGTAAGTATGCCTCTAATGTGATCGGACGTAATTTTGTATTTTTGTGCGAACAATGTAATTTCGGCTTTATTTAGTTGAATCCAACCGCGAGAATCTAAAATGTGTGATTTTCAGCTTCAAGTATCACATTCATAAACAAGAAGAACTGGAGCCAACTCATCATGACCAGCTAAGTTGAAACGTCCCCTTAGAAAAATTATAAATATCTTTGCTGGTAAACCTCTTATTTGATTTGATTTTCAAACAGCTGAGCAAAACTGAACGTACTCAGACAGTTCTCTCTTTACTTATTCCGATCATCACTAAACTGACACACAATATTTTTAACGCAACGCAATCTGACTTTCAATAATCCCTACAAAAAGAATGGCCCTCACTAACAATAACATATACCTTTCATGAATCACTTACCTCACAAAAATCTTCGTTACTCGAACTACAGCAATACAGCGAGCGCCAATACTGCCAGCTAAAGAAAGGATTCTAACTACTGAAAGAACTAACTACTGATAGGCACAGTTAGCAAATGAAAGATTTTCATAGAGAACAAACAATGTATTTAACTTAATAGCGTTCAAAAGTCATAACAATTATATAATTTTGTGTCATGCAATTAAACAAATTTTCTTTTTCTGGCGGAGACACGTCCAGGTCGTCCGCTCAGAACTCTGGCATCTCTCTCGCCATATCCACCACTGCTGGCGGCTCACCTCCATCTGCACAATGCTACGGTCTGTCGACATCCAACTGCCCAACACTAAAATAGCAGATATTCCAACAACGCCAATCAGCCACAGACTGCACACAGCACAGTCAGTGATTTTCATACAGAGTGCTACGTGGCGTTACCAACATAAAAACCTAAACAGAATACTTAAAAAGCAAACAAGAAAATTTATTGTAATCTTCGCTCCTCTGAAATATTCATAAAAGACTTAGTTTACAACAGCTGCAAAAAAGGAAGAGGGGGGAGGTTATAGAGAGATGCGTGGAAGAGACAGGTAGAGAGACGAGGAGCAGTCGCTGTGATACGGCGTGCAGTGGATCGGAATGGGGTGACGACCTGCCCATCTGAGGGGGGAAGGGGGAGCTACTGTATAATGAGAGGCAGGGCAGGCACATAAAGGCAGGCCTGCTTCAGGCCATGCGGAAGCGGCGCCGCGGCTCGGGTTCCGGACCCGTCGTCGGGGTGAGCGACCCGCTGACGTCACGTGCGCTGTTAAGCTTTACTGCGCTGGCGACGAGGCGCGCCAACGAGTCTCTTCCGCGAGAAGGCCGTCCGTCCAAGGTGCCGGGGAGTGGGGCACAGGGAAGAGGTACGTCCTCTGGTGTGTGTACCTGAGGCGCAAGCGGTTATCTCGTTTTGCGTGACCACGCTGACTGCGGTCCAGCCAGTTCCAGCGTCGCATAACGAGATGGGTACACAAGGAGCGGCAGCTAGGACACACGAGGGAGAATCGGAAACAAACGCACAAGAATTTTTTCCCTGTGTTTGCGGCTGGAATGTTCAAATTTCACTTTGGTATTCGAGGTGAACATTAATAAAACTGACAAAGTGGAGGGGCGGTTTCCTAACTGGAAATGGAGGAAAAATGTCCTATGAACAAGTGTCGGGAAATACATCGTTGACGAATGGCAGAACCTCTGGCCATATGCCGTGTTTTACTTTTGTGTTGCATACTGGGTATGTACTGTACAAAACGAGACAGCAGTTATCCGTGGACGGACAAAACAAGAAGAGGTGCAGATACGGAAAGGTGTCCGGCAAGGTTGCACACTATCCCCTGTTATCTTTAACCTATACATTGAACAGGCGCTGAAAAAAGTAAGGGAAAATTCACAGACGGGGGTAGTAATTCATGGCCAACGAATAGATATGATAAGATATGCCGATGATATAGCTGTCCTAGCTGAAAGTGAAGAAGATCTTGTAGTCCTTGTGAATAGAATGGATAAAGTTGTGGGGGAAGAATATAATATGAGAATTAATATAGCAAAAACAAAAGTAATGGCATGCGACAAAAAAGATCAGGTGAAAGTCCAAGTTCATGTAGGCAATGAACTGTTTGAACAAGTTGATAAATTTACTTATCTGGACAGTAATATTAACAGGGATCGAAGGAGCAAGGCAGAAATGAGAAGTAGAATTGCTCAAGCAAAGGTTGCTTTTAACAAGAAGAAAAACATCGTAACATCTAAGTACATCAGCCTTGAAATCAGGAAAATATTTTTGAAATCATATGTGTGGAGTGTGGCATGCAAAGGGTGTGAAGCTGGCCGGTGTGGTCGAGCGGTTCTAGGCGCTTCAGTCCGGAACCGCGCTGCTGCTACGGTCGAAGGTTCGAATCCTGCCTCGAGCATGGATGTGTGTGATGTCCTTAGGTTAGTTAGGTTTAATTAGTTCTAAGTCTAGGGGACTGATGACCTCAGATGTTAAGTCCCATAGTGCTTAGAGCCATTTTATGGGTGTGAAACATGGACTCTCGGGACAGAGGAAGACCAGAAGCTAAATTCTTTTGAAATGTGGTGCTATAGACGCATGCTCAAAATAAAATGTATCGACAAGGTCACAAACGAAGTGGTTCTGGAAAGAGCAGATGAGAAGAGAAGCTTCTGGAGTTTCATTGTTAAAAGAAGAGTGCAATTTACAGGCCATCTATTAAGACATAAATGACTCCTGAACACAATCGTAGAGCTATATGTAAGGGAAAAAGACCAAGAGGAAGACCACGGCTGAGGTACATGGATCAAATCGTGAAAGATGTGGGATGCAACACCTATAAAGAAATGAAGAGAAAAGCTGAAAGACGCCCAGAACGGTGACAAGCTGCCATTGTAACTGATGCAAACCAATCCTTGGATTGACCACTACAGAAGAAGACTGGGTGATTGACGCAGCGTGCTGTAAGCAGCAGAATGGTCCGTTATTCATGTCGGGAACAAGCCGAGATAGCGTTTGTGTACGGCCAGGCAAACGGAAACGGTCGTCACGCACCAAAGCTATGCCAAAACAAGTACCCTCACAGGCACCAACAACATCACACAACACTTCAAGCCCCTTTTCGACGATTCAGACGCACGAATGTACAGCGAGGCAATGGACTGTGCGTACACCAGATTTGGAGGACCGGATTCTACTGGATACTGAGACGAACCTTTGTACAGGCACCTGGCAAGTGGCCCGCCAACATGGTGTAACCAAAGTCTGATTATGTGTATCCTACACGACAACCGCTATCATCCGTATCACCTCCAACGAGTGCAAGAACTATCAGCCGGGGATTTCCCTCTACAGGAAGGATTTTGTCGATGGTTTTCGCACTAGACCATCACAGTAATGGGATTTCTGTCATCAGTCCTCTTTACCGAGCAACTGTTCTGCTGCTTGCAGTTATGCTGCGTCAGTCACACAGCCTGAAACACACAAGGAACACACGGCACGTGCTCAGAGGAACGTTCATTCGTACAGCACAGTCTACTGTGGCAACGATGCATTTCCGGAGACATGTTCGTAGGACCTTCTTTCCCCCATTTCCAGTCAGGAATCCGTCTCTGCAGTTTGTTGGTTTTATAAATGTTCACCTGTAGTTTGAATTTTGCGCTACAGAGGGTATTTCCTTTTCATGTGCATGTCCAGCGAGATAAGCCTAAACTAAAAAATAAACATGACGCCCATATTACTGTCGTCAACGTGCGAAGAGCGACGAAGCGTAGGCAGATATTTGTGGGCCAGAGGACTTAAACCCCCGGAGTCCTTTTGCATTCCCCTCCTCTGCCTTTCCCCACTCACGTGTACCCAGCCCCCCCCCTTCCTCTTATGATTCCTTGTCCTCCGTCGGCTCCTTCCCCCCCTCCCCCCTCACTTCGTTTTTCCCTTACTTCCCCCTTTTCTTTCCCATCATCTATCCACGTTCCCCACATCTGGCCTCGGCTGTGATGTGTCATATTTGTGCCAACTCTTTAGTGAGTGTTCAGTGATGTGCGTCTTTGCAAAGTGTTGCCAACAGAAATCATGCTGTCGCTGGGTGTAATTTTTATACCTCTTGCGAACAGAAACCAGACTGTCGCACTGTTTTTTAATTGTCTTTCTATTATTTTACCTGTCTGCATCCTATGTATTTTATTAGCATCGCCAACCCTTTCTTTTATGTTTTAAGTTCCACAATTTTCCTCCATTTTACCATTTAAGTCACCGATTTTATCGCCTTGTTTTATTATTTATTTTCTTCATTTTTTAAAACAAAATTCTGTAGGCTGAAGAGCGGCATACTAAGCTGCTGCCTGCCCGACCCCTTTGGGTGGAATCGAAACTCAATAAAGAAAAAAAAAAAATAAAAATAAAATGAAATAAACCGAGTGAAATTCTGAGTGACATGCAGGCCTCTATGCAGACGACTTCACGAACTAGGGTCATTGAAGTAATATCGATATATCGATACATCCCATAGAAAATATCTACATAGGCTATATTTTCCTCTTGGTATATCGATATATCGATGTCAAAATGACACTATCATGTGCCAATACTTTTGTTTTACATTATATTTTTCGCAATTTTCGGTATGCATATTTGAAACTCTTTTTTTAAATTATAATAGCACGTAATTTTACTTTCATTGCTTGAAGGCGAATCTAGGAGCATTTACCACGTTTAAACATTAGGAGGTACGAGGAGCATTCAGCAAGCAATGCAACATTTTTTTCTCTGCCACTTTAGGTTAAGAAAAATTAGGACTTTGTTGTAGGGCGTCGCGGACTATTCCCGCTTCACCCGCTATAGTTTCATGAAGTTTCCACGATTGGCGGCGCTATGACATTGTCTTCAAATTGTCGTCTGTAACGGAGGCGCGTTTCAAGCAGATAGCTCTCATTCAGTTTCTTTTGGCGGAAAACCAGAGCATCGCAGATATTCACAGGCGCTTCGTGATTGAATACGGAGACATGGCAGTGAACAAAAGCACGGTGAGTCGTTGCGTCTGTCGTCATCGTAACAAGGTCGCGCAAACCTGCCCGAGCGTCTGCGTGCCGGTCAGCTGCTCACATTTGTGACTCCTGCAATGTTGGAACGTGCGGATACTCTCATTCAAGGTGATCGACTGATCGAAGTCAAAACAATCCATGACAGCGCAACGCCTCAGAGAAGTCTGCACACCCGAGAGGATCTCACAAGACTAAGATGGCGTGTTCTTCCTCATTCGCTCCTACAGCCCTGGATCTTGTACCTTCCGACTTCATTCTGTTTGGCCCAGTGAAAGATGCTCTCCGCAGGAATCAGTACGTGACTAATGGGGTGGTTACTGAATCAGCAGACGATGGCAACGGCGATGACCAGTGGAGTAGTACCATGAGGGCATCAGACTCTCCAAGCGATGGGGGACCATGTTGCAAAATAGAGTTTTGTAACCAAATAGTGGGCAGTAATATGGTGTATTGGAATCCTGAAAAAAAAACCAACCTGCTTTAAGAAAGAAATGTGTTGCATAACTTATTGAATGCCCCTAGTGTTTTTGCACCCCTTCATTACAAGTTATTTTGCCACTCAAGTGTAATGCTTTATTGCAAGCGTGCTGATTCAGCCACTGCAGTAAATTATTCAGTTTAGTATCTGCACTGTTTTATTTTTTTTCTCTATTGTTATTTCACTCCCCAAAAAGGAGCGGTCTGGCAGTGGCACAATACACCACTCTTCAGCCAAGAGAGTTACAGAGAAAGGATAGGCAAATGAGAAAATAACACATAACATAATTCCAATCCCAAAGAAAGCAGGTGTTGACAGATGTGAAAATTACCGAACAATCAGTTTAATAAGCCACAGCTGCAAAATACTAACACGAATTCTTTACAGACGAATGGAAAAACTAGTAGAAGCCGACCTCGGGGAAGATCAGTTTGGATTCTGTAGAAATACTGGAACACATGAGGCAATACTGACCTTACGACTTATCTTAGAAGAAAGATTAAGGAAATGCAAACCTACGTTTCTAGCATATGTAGACTTAGAAAAAGCTTTTGACAATTTTGACTGGAATACTCTCTTTCAAATTTTAAAGGTGGCAGGGGTAAAATACAGGGAGCGAAAGGCTATTTACAATTTGTACAGAAACCAGATGGCAGTTATAAGAGTCGAGGGACATGAAAGGGAAGCAGTGGTTGGGAAGGGAGTAAGAAAGGGTTGTAGCCTCTTCCCGATGTTATTCAATCTGTATGTTGAGCAAGCAGTAAAGGAAACAAAAGAAAAATTCGGAGTAGGTATTAAGAGAAGAGAAGTTTGTGGCACAACTTGACCAGAAGAAGGGATTGGTTGGTAGGACATGTTATGAGGCATCAAGGGATTATCAATTTAGTATTGGAGGGCAGCGTGGAGGGTAAAAATCGTAGAGGGAGACCAAGAGATGAATACACTAAGCAGATTCAGAAGGATGTAGGTTGCAGTAGGTACTGGGAGATGAAGAAGCTTGCGCAGGATAGAGTAGCATGGAGAGCTGCATCAAACCAGTCTCAGGACTGAAGACCACAACAACAACAACAGAATGGTATAAAATGACGAATTAACAAGAACAAAAATAGATGAGTAGAAACGGTAGGTTTAAAAACAACATAGATGAGAGCCATACACACATGCAGAGAATGAACACTGTGAGTCGACGCAAAAACAAAGAAACACCACAATGGGAACACAAATGAACGATGCTGGGGACACTGCTGGTGCTGGTGGAACATAGCACTGCACACGGCACTGGAGTAACACTGACACCACAATTAAACCATTAAAAATCACTGCACCGAAGGGAACCTACCACTGGGTGAAGGGAGGAGGGGGGGGGGGGGTGAAGAAAAGGGTGGAGAGACAGTAGGGGGGAACCAGGAGGGGGGTAGGAGGGGGCAGTGGAGGGGAGAAGGAAAGGAGCTTGAAGCCCGGGGAGGGGCGGGTGAAAAGGAAAAAGGTGTTTGGCAGGAGAAAAGGAGGAAGAAGGGAAGGGAGAGAGGGAGCCCTGTGGAGGGAGGGGAAGAAGGAGGGATTAGATATGGTAGGAGGGGTAGATGGAAGGCACAAGGACATCATCCGGGAGGGAGAGTTGGCAGAAACCACCTTGGGTGAGGGTATGTAGCGTGTGGAGATGGAGACCAGGTGGGACACTGTGGTACAGGAGCGGCAGTGGGCTAGGGTGGGAGAGGATGGGGGAAACCAATGGGTGGGGAGGGGTCCAGTTTGCGGGAGGCATATAGGATTCGTATTTGTTCTAGGAACAGGAGGAGATGGGGGAAGGGAATCAGATCATAGAGGAGCCATGTGGGGGATGGGAGACAGATGCGATAAGCGAGGCAGATTGCAGGGCACCTGCACTATTTTACCTGTGTAGGTAGTTATATTGCTTACTCCATGAAGAATATATTAATGTGAGTGTTGATATTGTGAATGGTTACTGTAGCTGTTATGTTAATAGATTATTACATGATTTAGTGACATACTGTAATGTGTCGTTAGCTAATCCATGTCAACCTTCGATTTGTCACAGCAGTTTTGCTTCCTCCTAATTACTACATTGGTGTCCAAAATTAAAGCAACGAACTGCTACTTCCCTGTCCTGTGTCTAATTCACGGTATAATCACAGAAACTGTCAACAGATGTTATTGCAATCGTGTTCTGCACGGAAGATGGCGTTACGATCAAAGGACAACCACTCCAGCAATGACGTCAGGGCACCTATCCAGCGGGGTAGTGTTTGCAGGGTAGTCTCACATCCACAGTCGCTGTGCACACAGTCACAGACGGTGCAGTATGGCACAGAGAAGACGCCTACCAGACTCTCTGCTGTGGAGGGCCATAGGAAGAACGGAAGCACGAGTCGCAAGCTGATGGGGCCCCGTGGCTTAATATGTGAATCGTTCTGTTGTTTCTCAGATGTGGCGACAGTTTATAGAGGCCGAAACTTTATCCCAGAGAGCATGACATCAGACAGAGTTGACCTTTATTTGGCTGTAAGGGTACGATGGTATCGCCTTAGTACTGCACGGCAACTGGCATCTCACCTCGTAGCATTCCTGGGACGTGTTATATCGAGGCAAACGGTGTACAGAAGGCTTCAGCAGAATGGCCATTATTGTTGGAGAAATGTTGTCTATTTACCTCGGGCGTGTCTTCACAGAAGGGAACGTCTAGAGTGGAGCCGTCAACATGCCACCTGGACGGTAGAACAATGAGCAAATTTTCTTCCCACAATTGAGTACCAATTTGGTCTGGAGAATGATTCTCGGCGGATTCGCATCTGGAGGGCACCCAAACACTGTGGAAAAATACCCATTTAGAGGAGGATCGTTAATGGTGTGGGTAGGGATTATGTTGACCACTCGAACACATGTTCACGGAATTGTACCGGTAAATCGGCAAGGTTTAACAACCCCCTACTCTCAGGTACCGTGAGGAGATCCTGGGGGTCTCATGCGTGGTTGTTGCGAGACGCTGTGGGCCCAGATGTCGACTGATGGACGGTAATTATCAACCTCTTAGACCACAGATTGTAGATTTTTTTTTTTTTTTTTGAAATGGAAGATCTTGCACGCATCGCGTAACCTACTCGATCTCCCGATTTAAATCCCATGGAGCACGTCTGGGATGTATTAGGGAGACGGGTTGCATCACGTCAGCATTCATCAAACACTCTCCAAGGGTTGCGAGCAGCTCTGCAGGAAGAACGTGAGTAATTGCCTCAACATGAGGTTAATAACATCATTTACAGCATGTTCCGTATTGGTGCCAGAGGTGATCACACTATGTACTGAACACATTAACCGGTTGTCACAATGTGTGTGCAAATCTATTAAGTTGGAAAAAAACGAAGAACATTTTTGTCTTCCGTTATGCATGTAGCAGTTGATTACGTTCTGTACTCTTTACATTGTTTCTACTTTACAGTCATCTTCTTACGCTGCTTTGTGGCAAAATAAATGCAACCTTGCAAAATTTCCGTTTTTTGTTTAATTTTGGAGACCAATGTACTTGTCAGTACGTGTGCATAAAAATAGGATAATATTATCGCGCATACTGAAATTTAGTTGTAGCTTGTCGTCGGGTAGTCCGATGTCTTCATGGTCACATTTTCGATGAATTGACGTCTTTTTGTAGTAAAACCACGACGGCCACTTTGCATTGTGCACGTACCATTCGTGTACTAACTATTCTGACTCCCATATCCAGTACTCAAAGTTTGATTGATTACGTAGAGATAATACTGCGAAATGAATTTCATGCAGACTTACGACAGTGGTTTTTTTAAAGGCATTATCTGTCTTAAAGAGTCGCCACTGTTTTCTTGTAGACCTCTATTTTGTGTTTTTATCTGTCGAGAAAATTAAAAGGTATTATCTCTGATGAACATCCAGTTCATTCATTTATGCAGGGATTTTTGACTGCCAGCACTTACAACAGGCGTCAATTCCGTGCTGATCTTCCTGTATGTCGCCAGTTTTCTGGCGTTAGGACTTCTACTATACCCATTATTCTCTAGCACCCTCAGGGAGCTTCCGACTGCATCCTGTAGATAATTTATGTACATCGTGAACAGTGTCAGTTCTATAACAGTAGTACTAACTAAATTACTTTTCGTCGTTTTGGTGTCTCTGGGACTTCAGCAACTCAGGACCACCTAAAACGACTATGGCACGAATTGGAGTATCGGTTTGATTCAGGCAAGTCACAGTGGCGTTAATATTCGGAACACTGTGAGATTTTTACTTTGCAGCATCATGACTTTATTCTTAACAAAACAAGCAAAAAATATAACCAAGTGTTATTTTGTCAAAAACTGACATATTGAGCCCGTGGCTGTGTACAAAATATAGGTTCACTCTTACACAGAAGATTACAGCAACCAGGCACTTTTTACAATGCTATTTATTTATTTAAACAGCGCCGTTACCGGTTTCGAACTGATAGGTTCATCTTCATACCACTAGTGTACATTTTACATTACATTTCGTGTTATGGTTTCCCACCTGACGAAACTTCCTTGGGGTGGTGATGCATTTGAAGAATCCGTGCCATTGCATTTCACTTATCATCTTGCAACATCCAAAACTGTATAATGCACCTTTATGTGTATATATATATGCACTTAATGTAACGCACCATTCATACACTTAAGCTTACGACTGGTGCGTTACATTATGTGCATATATATATATATATATATATATATATATATATATATATATATATATATATATATATATACAAAAAAGTGCATTATATAGTTTTGGATGTGACAAATACATACGCCAAGTGTATGAGTGGTGCGTTACATTACGTGCATTATATATACAAAAAGTTGCTTTATACAGTTTTGGATGTTGCAAGATGATAAGCAACCTGTACTGGAACGTAATGACGCGGATTCTTCATTGGCATCACCACTCCAAGAAAGTTTCGTCAGGTGAGGAAACCAACCACGAAATGTAATGTAAAACGTAAACTAGCCGTCTGAAGATGAACCGGTAACGGCGCTGTTTAAATAAATAAATAGCATTTTAAGAAGTGGCTGGTTTCTGTAATCTTCTGTGTAAGAGTGAACATATATAACCAAGTATTGCATTAAGTTATATGTCTTGCACGTAACAACATACACTTTATTAACGTAAGTTCCAAAATTTCTTTAATAATACGATTTGAATAAAATTCTGTCTTATTTTCACGTTACTTTAGCATTCTGTCACTTTTCATAAAAAATTATTTCAAGATTGATTTTTGTGAAAAATAAGTGTTTCAATATCTTGTTGGCTAGCCATTCTGTTGTAGCACTTCCTTCAAACGCTGCGGCATATTGGTAACAGTCAGTACATAGACCGTCCCATTCTTCTTTCAGCCGACGCTTCATAGGTGCTTTGGAAGATAATGGTGTTTTTTTAATACGTCGCTCTAGTTCTTCCCACACACTCTCAGTAGGTCTGAGGTTTGGAGATTGATGTGTTGGTCGTAAGAATATGGTGCAACTGTACAACAAACATTCCAGCATTATGCGAGCATTATGTTTCGGGTGATTGTCATGGTAAAACTGGAACGTGTTTTGATATCCCCATTTTTCAGCACTTTTGTGTAAACTGTTTTTCAAAGTGTATTTTCTATAACACTGTCGATGAACAAATGTGGACGTACAGACCCAAATAAGAACACTGCGACCTCCATGGATTACAGGCGGCTTGACATTTGATACTAAATTATTCTGTCACACCATTCTTCGTCATCCAAAACAAAAACGTTAAATTAACCTTCGTTGATAAAAACGACGTCGTTCCACAATGTTCCTTCCTCCGTAATAAGCTCTTTAGCAAAGTTCTACCTCTTCTTTCAGTTCTATTCATCCACATGCTGTTTCTTCCTAACCACTCCTCCATTGCAGCCACTATCGTTCAATGCTTTGCGAATCTTTTCAGGATGCCCCTTCTTTCTTCTCTCGTTCAGAAGTTCACTTGATAACCTGGGTGAACTAACTGTAAGATCCTTCTTTATTTTTCGTATTGGATTCCTCTTGTCAGTTCCATGCAATTTCTTTGGTTGACCCTTCCGAGTGTAGAGCCTATACAGTCCTCGTTTTTGATTCGTCTGACGATATCTGCCACAGTACTCTTACTCATGATGAGGACGGCAGCTGCAGTTTGCCTACATGATTTACATTTCGCGTTACGAAAAATCAATCACAAGCAGTAGTTTATCCAAACTGGTTTTAGTTTTGCAAGGCACTGGGGTGGGTTGGGTTGTTTGGGGGAAGATACCAAACAGCGAGGTCATCGGTCTCATCCGATTATGGAAGGATGAGGAAGGAAGTCGGCCGTGCCCTTTCAAAGGAACCATCCCGGCATTTGCCTGGAACGGTTTAGGGAAATCACGGAAAACCTAAATCAGGATGGCCGGACGCGGGATTGAACCATCGTCCTCCCAATTGCGGGTACAGTGCGCTAACCACTGCGCCACCTTGCTCGGTGCAAGGCACTGTATCGTCTGGATAGTCGACTGCGCTTGTAAACTAACACTGCCTTCTAACTCTGAGTATATAACTTGGCGTGAATGATCAAAACAAGCACTACATTGCAACTTTCTGAATGTTAAAGTAACATGAACGTCGAACATTTATTTAAATCCTATTATTTAATAACTGTTATAAATTGTATAAAGAAGTTCATTCTATTATTTACTGGACATCTACATTAATATGCCAACAGCCTTGCCACAGTGTTAACACCGATTCACGTCAGATTACCGCAGTTAGGCGCTGTCAGGCTTGGCTAGCACTTGGATGGGTTGCCGAGTGCTGTTGCAAGTGGGCTGCACTCAGCCCTTGTGAGGCCAATTGAGGAGCTACTTGACCGGGAACTAACGGCTCCGGTCACGAAAACTGTCAATGGCCGGAAGAGCGGTGTCGTGACCACGTGTCCCTCCATATCCACATCCAGTGACGTCATTGTTGAGGATGACACGGCAGTCGGTCGGTACCGTTGGCCCTTCCGAGGCCAGTTCTGAAGGAGCTACCTTAATATAATACTTTATATATTATTTTTGTTTTGTTAAGAATAAAATTATGATGCTACCTAGAAAACATCATAGTCTCCAAATATTAACACTATTCGCTGCTCACATGGCTTTCGTAAACAATCTATATATTCACAATACGTCCAAAACCGCATCGCTGTTCCTGTGAATGTATGCGGAACTTACCACATAATCGTGTATACTGCGTTCAGAGTAAAATTTTAAAATCTGCCCGTTGCTTCTGATCTTCTGCTAGCGGGTAATGAATGTGTTCTGAGAAAGCAGCGGGCGGGTTTGTAGCAGAGTAGAGGCCACAATAGCCGAGGCCCTCCCCCCTCTTCCCCAGCTCCCTCCCGCGTCGCTGAGCCTTGTTTGCCGCGGCTGTATTTCACAGCTCGTGTAAACTGTTTACGCGCGCCTTCTTTGAGTAAGCCCCGAGCGCTGCACTCGCGACGGCAGATTCTGTCTAACGTAAGACTAAGTGGTCCCACGGCTGCTGCGTATTTCGTTCTGCGTCTGAATAAGTGTGATTCACCGCCACTTGTTGACATCCGGCCAATGATTCCACTGTAACGAAAAACTTTATAATTTAATCCGTTTTACTGTGTTCGCAAATGTGACGAATGAGGGTGCAGTACACACCCGAAAAAAAAAAAAAATCGAACTGGCTGTCATTTTCCTCCATGAGGCGTCTGCGATTTTCAGCACTCGTCTTAAGTTATATTTGTATTGAGAATCCACACGGCTGTATTGTCCATAAAAAGGAGAAACGACAGAACAGTGTCTTTCTGAGAGCAAAATAGGAAAAAAATTTCTTTATTGAACCTGTCAGTTCAGCCGGCCGAGGATGCCGAGAGGTTCTAGGCGCTTCAGTCCGGAACCGCGCGACTGCTACGGTCGCAGGTTCGAATCCTGCCTCGGGCATGGATGTGTGGGATGTCCTTAGGTTAGTTAGATTTAAGTAGTTATAAGTTCTAGGGGACTGATGACCTCAGATGTTAAGTCCCATAGTGCTCAGAACCATTTGAACCATTTGAACCTGCAGTTCACATATTATGATCAGTAGTTGCGTAGAACATATATGCACATACTTTTGGTTTACATAGCGCGGCAAGGTCAGTATATTTAGCAATGTATAACCCTTTTCAGCTTCATGCACTAATATTAACTTGCTTTATTTTAAGTACCTGCTTCAGAAAGGTTCAATCGATTTAAATAAGAGCTTCACAAAGTAGCTGAATTGGGTGTAGTGCTCTTTTTAGCATTCCATGTGTATAATTAATGTGTGAACTAACACAAGCGTTATATATACAGGGTGAGTCACCTAACATTAGCGCTGGATATATTTCGTAAACCACATCAAATACTGACGAATCGATTCCACAGACCGAACGTGAGGAGAGGGGCTAGTGTAACTGGTTAATACAAACCATAAAAAAATGCACGGAAATGTGTTTTTTAACACAAACCTACGTTTTTTTAAATGGAACCCCGTTAGTTTTGTTAGCACATCTGAACATATAAACAAATACGTAATCAGTGCCGTTTGTTGCATTGTAAAATGTTAATTACATCCGGAGATATTGTAACCTAAAGTTGACGCTTCAGTACCACTCCTCCGCTGTTCGATCGTGTGTATCGGAGAGCACCGAATTACGTAGGGATCCAAAGGGAACGGTGATGGACCTTAGGTACAGAAGAGACTGGAACAGCACATTACGTCCACATGCTAACACCTTTTTATTGGTCTTTTTCACTGACGCACATGTACATTACCATGAGGTGTGAGGTACACGTACACACGTGGTTTCCGTTTTCAATTACGGAGTGGAATAGAGTGTGTCCCGACATGTCAGGCCAATAGATGTTCAATGTGGTGGCCATCATTTGCTGCACACAATTGCAATCTCTGGCGTAATGAATGTCGTACACGCCACAGTACATCTGATGTAATGTCGCCGCAGGCTGCCACAATACGTTGTTTCATATCTTCTGGGGTTGTAGGCACATCACGGTACACGGTACACAGAAAGAAGTCCAGAGGTGTAAGATCAGGAGAACGGGCTGGCCAAATTATGCGTCCTCCACGTCCTATGAAACGCCCGTCGAACATCCTGTCAAGGGTCAGCCTAGTGTTAATTGCGGAATGTGAGGGGCACCATCATGCTCATACCGCATACGTCGACGCGTTTCCAGTGGGAGATTTTCGAGCAACGTTGGCAGATCATTCTGTAGAAACGCGATGTATGTTGCAGCTGTTTGGGCCCCTGCAATGAAGTGAGGACCAATGAGGTGGTCGCCAATGAATCCGCACCATACATTTACAGTCCACGGTCGCTGTCGCTCTACCTGTCTGAGCCAGCGAGGATTGTCCACGGATCAGTAATGCATGTTCCGTAGATTCATTGCCCCGTGGTTTGTGAAACCCGCTTCATCGGTAAACAGGTAGAACTGCAACGCATTCTCTATTAATGCCCATTGATAGAATTACACTCGATGATTAAAGTCATCACCATGTAATTGCTGATGTAGTGACACATGAAACGGGTGAAAGCGGTGACGATGCAGTATGCGCATGACACTACTTTGGCTCAGTCCACCGCAATGTCCCGTGTACTCATGTGTGGGTTCATGGCAACAGCAGCTAACACACCAACTGCACCCGCTTCTCCTGTGACGGGCCTGTTACGGACCCGTTTGCGTGCTACGACCATACCTGTTGCATACAGTTGGCGGTAGATATTTTGCAATGTGCGGCACGTTGGATGCTCTCTGTCAGGGTACCGTTCTGCATACACGCTGCGGGCTTCAGCTGCATTTCGTCGACACTCATCATAGATGACTATCATCTCCATCTTTTCAGAGTTCGAATACATCATGGTCACAGTTCCTACAACACTGCACTATCACAGACGTCTGGTAACACGGTGTACTGCAGTTGGGCTGAGTGCGGAGACGAATGCAGAATAACAACGCAGCAAGCGCTGCATGCGGACACTGCGACAACTAGGCCAAACCACAACAGTGCACTACAGCCACACTCGTAAACACGGTCGTCATCGTAAACATGTCCCTGCACATGCTGCTCGCCGACCGTGGCCCGTGTTTGTTACAACACGCAACTGAACGTCGGAGGTTTCAAGCGTCAACTTTGGGTTACAATATCTCCGGATGTAATTAACATTTTACAATGCAACAAACAGCACTGATTACGTATTTGTTTCATATCTTCTGGGGTTGTAGGCACATCACGGTACACATTCTCCTTTAACGTACCCCACAGAAAGAAGTCCAGAGGTGTAAGATCAGGAGAACGGGCTGGCCAAATTATGCGTCCTCCACGTCCTATGAAACGCCCGTCGAACATCCTGTCAAGGGTCAGCCTAGTGCTAACAAAACTAACGTGGTTCCATTTAAAAAAACATAGGTTTGTGTTAAAAAACATACTTCCGTGCATTTTTGTATGGTTTGTATTAAACAATTACACTAGCCCCTCTCCTCACATTCGGTCTGTGGAATCGGTTCGTCAGTATTTGATGTGGTTTACGAAATATATCCAGCGGTAACATTAGGTGACTCACCCTGTATATGTCAATCATCGCTACACCTGGGGAGAACTGTCAGTCGATGAAGAGAAACACCGGCATTCAGGCAAAGAATCACTAGAGAAACCACACACGAGCAATGAGCGACATTTAACAGGTCACGAGCTTCACCTTTTTTCCTGTGTGTGCAGCATCTTTGAGTTCTTCAGTCACCGCCTCCCCCTTATCACCCCCCCCCTTTCTGTACCTTCTGGGGCAACATCAGATTTTGTGCCACTGGTTACGAGTAATACGTTATTCCGTCGACGTTGGAAGCTGTTGCTGTTGACTGAAGTTCGCACTTTACCCTACTTAGCTATTGGTTCAAAATTGGTCTGAGCTCTATGGGACTTAACTTCTGAGGTCATCAGTCCCCTAGAACTTAGAACTACTTAAACCTAACTAACCTAAGGACATCACACACATCCACGCCTGGGGCAGGATTCGAAACTGCGACCGTAGCGGTCACGCGATTCCAGACTGTAGCGCCTAGAACCTCTCGGCCACTCCGGCCGGCAATCAGCTATTCTCTTCTTCTCACAGAAGTTTATTAGATTTCATCTTTCTCTCTAAAATAACATTCTATGTTATTTTTATGGGTTACCAGGCATTGTACACCTTCTCCTGCAGCAAGCATACTTTGCGTCCAGAGACAGGCTTTAATTCCATTCCTCAGTGTCTGTTGTGCTCAGATCCTTTCTCACTGGAGAGAACTGAAAAGGAATGAAGAATGCGGCATACTGCCCTTGCCTCCATTAGTCTTAGGAATAGGCTGATATCGAGGAAGAACCGTTAGTAGATAATGATTTCATGGCTGCCTTGTCGAAGGTAAGTGTGTTGATTTACAGGGCGTTTCAGGAGGAATAAAAATATTTAAGGTTGGTTAGTTAGTTAGTTTGATGTTCCACGGACCATTTGCATGATAAATCGTACTGATGTGGAACACATCATTTTACATTCATACCACAAATTTGGTTGCATGCTGAACTTTTAGAAGCTTCATTTGTTTGTTTATGTCGCCATCTTTGGCAGCAGCTGCTACAATCACATATTAGTGATTCTCCATTTTACGTTTTTGGTAATTTAAGAGAATTTTTCACTGAAGCATTTAGCTTTTATTTGTAAGGCATTTGGTCATTGCTGTTTTGCGTCAAGTTCACATACATTCTATACCATCTCTACACATGAAGTTGATCTAATGAAACAGTTTGTGGCAGCGAGACTCGAAGAAGGAGGATGTTTCAAGCATGTCTGTGAAATTTTTCCTCACCTGTCAGAAGCAATACTGAAAACAAGGCGTGTTTGCTGGATCTGATATTTGGAAAAAAGATGTTTAATTCCAACTCCGAATAAGTTTGACTGTCAGTGAGAAGCAGAAATCGGTATCGTTTAAGGAGGAATCACTAAGTTATTAGGCAACAAATTATATTTCTGTTGTTGTCCGTTGATTGAAGAATTAAAGAAAGTAGGGTGGATCAGCACGTAACTCATTTTCTGAACAGTCTTCCTGGAAATGCGGGCGACGCCAGTGAACCGAATGTAAGCACTTCCATCGCTGCATCGAAGTGTTGGGAAGATAGTACCACAGCCGCCGGAAAAGCAACGTGGTTGATCACTTTACCAAGACATAAAACAGGCAATTCATGCTACGTACTGTGTTATATTAGACCCTTTTGTGGGACAAGAAATAGAAATCAATTGTCCATTAATTCTTGTCTCATACAGGCCGACTTCAATGAAACCTTTCCCATATTGATAAATTAATTTACTTTTCATTATAGTTACATGTGTTTCGCAAATTTTTTAGTTTATGACGAAGTGAAATTGGGACAAAACTGTACGTGATAAAATACACTACGACCAGATATGGGTTTACGGCACCAAAAAACTGTAGGTTTAAGCTGTTTCCTAACTAAAAGCAACAACAAAAAAATACACTGCTTTGTTCGCCAGCGGAATTTTGTTATTACGAGTGTCTTATTGCTTTAGTGCTTTAGTCTCGAATTTCTCAAATGGTTCAAATGGCTCTGAGCACTATGGGACTTAACATCTGAGGTCATCAGTCCCCTAGAACTACTTAAACCTAACTAACCTAAGGACATCACACACATCCATGCCCGAGACAGGATTCGAGCCTGTGACCGTAGCGGTCTCGCGGTTCCAGACTGAAGCGCCTAGAACAGCTCGGCCACAGCGGCCGGCTAGAAATTCTCACTGTCATGATAAAAATAATTGAAGCTGTAGCATTAGTTTATATAATGGTTAGTTTAAGTCAGGTTATATCAATAACATGTTCCTTAACAGTACTTTTAGTACTGCCTGCATGTATAATAACAAATTTTCAGATACAAACAGCAGTACATCTCGTTGTGTTACACTGGAACGTTCAACTTCATGTACGTTTTCTGTGAAGCTATCGGTAAAGACTTTGTTTACCGTTTCACTCTCACTCAGTTCCATTATTGGACTCGAACGGCTCATCTGAACATTCACTAGAGATATGAATGATGTCTGGAAGTATAACAATGCCATCAGAAAGTCTCAAGCATCATTTTTAACTTGGTAACATTAATGTCATATTTTTCGTAACAGTGAATGCCTTGTAACCTGTTTTCTGTCGGAGAGATAAAAAGCTAAGGACAAACAGAATCACCATGGCAGATTCCTCTTTCAGTTTTGGAAAGCATCGGAAATGACTCAAGTTTGATACTTTTGCTGTTGTGCTGAAAAATTCGAATAAAGTACTCCCTATTTCGTCGTAGTGTTCAGCATAGACAAATGGCCTGGTTTGAAAGACGCAGCTCGCATAAAACTGCTTAATGTACTCACTGTGAGTCAAAATATTTCTGTTTATGAATTTATGTGAACTTGATACTGGTACTTGGTGTAATAAGGTCCTTGACCATGGAAAAGCAACTGTTGTAAAAGTTAAAATTTATCTAAAAACGTATCCAACTTCTTACATAGTGTAGATGAGTAACACATATGTGTCGTTCAGCAGAGAATTTTACACATATTTCGTGTTTCACGTATGAGTTTTGATATTGATTACTGGATTTGTTTGGAATACTACGGCAATGCCTCAAGCTTGTGGCCACGTGTAGGGTTCTCTAACACGAGCGCGCTTTTTGAACCTTTGACCTTCGTTACCAAACCATAAACACGGCGGCATCGCTTCCGCCGCGCAAAAGCTCCTGTAAATATTTCCGCCTGTCGCGGTGATTTAGCTGTATGTGGGAGCTAGCTAGCTGCTACGACAAGCGTGTGAGTCACCGCTACTACTTATCCACGAATTTTGTCTTGCTCGTGTGGCTTCTGAGATACCTGGGCGGTCGAGACACTGGACTTCTACATTTACATCTACATGTATACTCTGTAAATCACATTCAAGTGCCTGGCAGAAGGTTCATCGAACCACCTTCACAATTCTCTAATATTCCAATCTCGTACAGCGCGCGGAAAGAACGAACACGTATATCTTTCCGTACGATCTCTGATTTCACTTATTTTATCATCGTTTCTCCCTCTGTAGATCGGCATCAACAAAATATTTTTGTATTCTGAGGAGAACGTTGGTGATTGTCGAAATTCCAGAAGATTCCTCCGCAACGAAAAATGCCTTTGTTTTAATGATGTCCATCCCTAATCCTGTATCATTTCAGTGACAGTCTCTCCCTTGATTCGCAATAGTACAAAACGTGCTGCCTTTCTTTGAACTTTTTCGATGTACTTCGTCAACCCTATCTGGTAAGGATCCCACACCGCACAACAGTATTCTAAAAGAAGACGAACTAGAGTAGTGTAGGCAGTCTCTTTAGTAGGTCTGTTATATTCCCTGCCAATGAAACGCAGTCTTTGGCTAGCCTGCCCCACAACATTTTCTATGTGTTCCTACCAATTGAAGTTGTTCATAATTGTCATTCATAGGTATTTAGTTCAATTTATGGCTCTTAGATTTGAATGAGTTATCGTGTAACCGACGTTTAACGGATTCCTTTTAGCACTCATGTGCATGACCTCACACTTTTCTTTATTTATGGTCAATTGCCAATTTACGTTCCATATAGATATCTTTTCTAAATCGCTTTGCAATTTGTTTTGATCTTCTGATGACTTTGCTAGTCGATAAACGACAGCGTCATCTTCAAACAACCGAAGACGGCTGCTCAGATTGTCTCCAAAATCGTTTATATACGTAAGGAACAGCAAAGGGCCTATAACACTACCTTGGGGAACGCCAGAAATCACTTCTGTTGTACTCGATGACTTTCCGTCAATTACTACGAACTGTGACCTCTCTGACAGGAAATCACGAATCCAGTCACATATTCCATAAGCACGTTATATCACTACAAGTTGCTCGTGTGGTAGTGTCAAAAGCCTTCCGGAAATCAGGAAATACGGAGTCAATTTGAGATCTCTTGTCGATAGCACTCAACACTTCATGCGTGTAAAGAGCGAGTTGTGTTTCCAGGAACGATGTTTTCTAAATCCGTTTGACTGTGCGTCAATAGACAGTTTCCTTTGACATAATTCATCATGTTTGAACACAATATATTTTCAAAAATCCTGCTGCATATCGACGTTAGTGATATGGGCCTGTAATTTAGTGGATTACTCCTACTACCTTTCTTCAATATTAGTGTGACCTGTGCAACTTTCCAGTCTTTGGGTACGGATCATTCGTCGGACGAACGGTTGTATATGATTCTTAAGTATGGAGCTATTGCATCAGCATACTGTGAAAGGAACCTAATTGGTATACGGTCTGAACCAGAAGACTGGCTTTTATTAAGTGATTTAAGTTGCTTCACTACTCCGAGGATATCTACTCCTACGTTACTCATGCTGGCAGCTGTTCTTGATTCGAATTCTGGAATACTTACTTTGTCTTCTTTTGTGAAGGCATTTCGGAAGGCTGTGTTTAGTAACTCTCCTTTAGCAGCACTGTCTTCGATAGTATCTCCATAGTTACCTCGCAGAGAAGGCTTTGATTGTGTCTTGCCGCTAACATACTTCACATACGACCAGAATCTGTTTGGATTTTCTGCCAGGTTTCGAAACAAAGTTTCGTTGTGGAAACTATTATAAACATCTCGCATTGAAGTGAGCGCTAAATTTCGAGTTTCTGTAAAAGACCGCCAATCTTGGAGATTATGCGTCTGTTTAAATTTGGCATTTTTTTCGTTGTTTCTGCAACAGTGTTCCGTCCCGTTTTGTGTACCAATGAGGATCAGCTCCGTCGTTTGTTAATTTATTTGGCATAAATCTCCCAATTGCTGCCGATACTATTTCTTTGAATTCAAGCCACATCTGATCTACACGTATATTGTTAATTTGGAAGGAGTGGGGATTGTTTCTCAGGAAGGCGTCAAGTGGACTTTATCTACTTTTTGAATACGTATATTATTCGTTTATTTTTGATAGATTTTAGCGTTACGATATTCAGTCTCGCTACGACAAACCTGTGTTCTCTAAGACCTCTTTCCCTTTTGATGCTCGTTATTAACTCAGGATTATTTGTTGCTCAGAGGTCAAATGTGTTTTCACAACCGTTTACTATTCGTGTGGGCTCATGAACTAACTGCTCGAAATAATTTTGAGAGAATGCCTTAAGAACAATTTCGGATAATCTTTTTTGCATACCTCAGGAATTAAACATGTATTCTCGCCAACATATCGAGGGTAAATTAAAGTTTAATTATATGTGTCGGGCACATGTTTGAAATCAAACTCACGTTTTCTTTGAACCTTTCAGCAATTGCATCGTCTGAACTGGGTGGCCGGTAAAAGGATCCTACTTTTATTTTACTCTGGTCGCCGACAACGACATCTGCGCATACTACCTCAAAGGAACTATCTACTTCAATTTCGCGACAAGATGATCTACTTCTAACAGCAACAAACACGCCACCGCCAACCGTGTTTAACCTATGCTTTCGGGACACCCTTAGGTTCTTCGCAAAATTTTCGGCTGAGCTTATATTCGGCTTTAGCCAGCTTTCAGTGCCTATAACGATTTGAGCATCACTGCTTTCTATTAGCGCTTGCAACTGTTATACCGATGGTTTCTGTATCTACGTTTTTCCCGTGTTGGGCCTGCACTCTTTGTGACTGAAGGCCTTTTTGTGTTTCCCCAAGACCCTATAACCTAAAAAACCGCCCAGTCCATGCCACACAGCCCCTGCTACCTGTGTAATCGCCTCGTGCTTATAGTGGATTCCTGTCCTATTCAGTGGAACCCTATGGCGCAAGTCGAGGAATCTGCAGCCTGCACGGTCGCAGAACCGTCTGAGCCTCTGATTCAGACCCTCCACTCGAATGACAGTTTCTACTCGTTTGGACACTTCATTATCTCCACGCGCAATTACGTAGATTGCTGAATGATATTCACAGTTTCTGCTTTGACATACGTTTCTTATAGTTTTGTAAGCAGGTTATGGCGAGATTTATGAGGTGTTTCTTCGACTGTATAGCAGTTTTTTCAACATTTCTGATTTCTGTTAAACTCTCTCGCCATTCAAACAGATCTATGGCTATTCTAAACGCTCTTCTTTCAACAGTATCTGATGAACAGTATCTGTACACCTATTAGTGAACATTAGTGTGGGGTGTGTCGACCGTTCGCCTATGAGGGCTTGAAGTCTGTTGGAGACAGTCTGAATGAGGTGTCTGAGTGTCTGTGGAGAAATGACAGTGCATTCCTCACCAAGACCCACAACAAGAGTAGGTAGGGATGTTGGACGCTGGAATCTGGGGCGAAGACGACATTCTAAGTCAAAGTTATTCCATTGGGTTCAGGGCAGGACTGTGGGTGTGCTGGCCCGGTCCACAAACCATTGCCTCGCATATGCTGCCTGATGACAGGGTGCATTGTCGTGCTGATACAATCAGTCAGCGCATATGAACTGTTCCTCTGCTGTACTCAGTACTCATTGCTACAAATGTTTTCAGATCCTTCTGAGTTTACTGTTTTGTTTACCGCAATAACTAGACCACTCCCGAACCAAGGCTAATACCTACATATTGTAACACCACCTCCTCCATGTTTCACTGGTGACATTACATATAAGGCAGGTAATGTTCTCCACGCACTCGTCAAATATAAACTCTTCCATCGGATTGCCGGCCTGAGTGGCCGTGCGGTTCTAGGCGCTTCAGTCTGGAACCGCGTGAACGCTACGGTCGCAGGTTCGAATCCTGCCTCGGGCATGGACGTGTGTGATGTCCTTAGGTTAGTTAGGTTTAAGTAGTTCTAAGTTCTAGGGGACTGATGACCTCAGCAGTTAAGTCCCATAGTGCTCAGAGCCATTTGAACCTTCCATCGGATTGCCGCAGGGTATAGCGCTATTAATCACTCCCAATCATTCCTTTGCAGTCATACACTGTCCACTGATGTCGCTGTTTACACCTCCTCAAGCGCCACTTATCACTGACTATGTGGAGCTTATGATGAGCTGCCCAACCATTATACCCAATTCTTTTTAACTCCCAACATACATTCGTTGTGTTAGCAGGCCTGCCGGAAGCATTTTGGAACGCACGACTGATTTGTTCCCCTGATTTCATGCGATTTTTTGCAAGCACCTTCTATCATGCTCGATAACCCCTGTTCGTCAGTTCGTGAGGTCAGCTCCATCTTTGTTAGGCTGTGGTTTTTCCTTCATTTCCACTTCACAATCACATTAGTCATCGACTTGCTCAGCTTTAGAATGGTTGAAAGGTCGCTGATGGATTTGTTGTTGGGCAGACATCAATGACTAGTTCACATTGGAAAACACTGTTGTAGCGCAACTTTACTCTAGCACAGGAAAGATTCAGTTAATGAAAGGTCTACGCCACAATTCTAAAACGTTATTGACTTTATTATAATATAACTCTCTGAGCCTGTTTCATAGTGAGCGATGACCTAGCAGTTTGGTCCCTTCCCCCCTCTTTTCTGCCGGCCGGTGTGGCCGTGCTGTTCTAGGCGCTTCAGTCTGGAACCGCGTGAACGCTACGGTCGCAGGTTCGAATCCTGCCTCGGGCATGGATGTGTGTGATGTCCTTAGGTTAGTTAGGTTTAAGTAGTTCTAAGTTCTAGGGGACTGATGACCATAGATGTTAAGTCCTGTAGTGTTCAGAGCCATTTTTTTGAACCCTCTTTTCAACCAACCAGCAAGTTTCACCCTTGGTTAAAAAAAATAAAAAACAGCAGAGAGCATAAAATTTTAAGACAAAGTTTCTAATAAAAACATTACTCTAATTAAATATAGAAATATCAAAAACAAATTCAAGCTGACAAGTAAATGATCATTAAAAAACATTAAAAAATCGTGGTTTTAAAATTAAGCCACCACTCACGCAACTACAAATGCATCAAGACATAATGGTTATAAATGGACGTGTGTACTTAAAGCAGGATTACACAGCTGTCCTTTCATTGCCGGCCGGAGTGGCCGTGCGGTTCTAGGCGCTGCAGTCTGGAGCCGAGTTACCGCTACGGTCGCAGGTTCGAATCCTGCCTCGGGCATGGATATGTGTGATGTCCTTAGGTTAGCTAGGTTGAATTAGTTCTAAGTTCTAGGCGACTGATGACCTCAGAAGTTAAGTCGCGTAGTGCTCAGAGCCATTTTTCCTTTCATTACACATGAACTGCCACTCTTGGTGCGAGCTCTTTTACTCTCCAACAATCAACAGGCCCAGCTCGCCCGGGTCCTCGGGCAAGTCGTTGTACACACGGGAGGGAACACAAAGTAACGAGACAAGCTTTTAAAACACACAAACACATGATGTTAATTCAACAAACCTCAAAAACATATTCATACGTGCTTCAGGGAATACAGGCCAGACAATTTAAACTACGGCCTGGAAAACTTCAAGCAACCAATTGGTCCAGTAAACAAAATAAAATTTTTTTAACCACACTTGATAAACCATCAAAACACGGGTATTTCATTACTAAGGAAATCGTTCAGGACTGGCATTTGCAATACCCATATCACAGATTGAAGTAGCTGGCGAGAATTTCAAATAAGGCAACAACACTCAGCAGTACATTAAATCACGTTGTTACCACAGTTCATTTGCTGAAATTTTGCTCACAAAAAAAAAAAAAACTATCCATGGTTCCAATGCCGTCGTGAGCAGAAACAAGGCTGTCCACTCAGAGTCCCGTCAACCAATGAACGTCAGAATCACCAGCGCCAGTACCGACAGTCTCAGTTCTATGCGTTGGCAGCTTATAAGGCCGCCCAGCGTGCTTCCAAACACAGTGCACGCAAGACTCACGCCTCCTAACGGCTCCGTGTTCACTCTCTCTTCTCGTGCCTCCTCTCAGGCGCGCTATATAGGCAAACTTTACTCCAGACGGGATCGATAGCCGCTAGGTCGATGTGCACACATCAACTGTGCCGTATTGTCCAGTTACTGCGGTGCCACAGCGAAGTCGGCAGCACATATCGATACCACAGACTCTCTGCAATCCACAGCGGCGTGTGGGACTCGGCTCTGCACAGCAGCGCCTTCACTTTCTTTCTTTCTTTCTTTCGCATGTGCCGTTTTTCCCGCGGATACGCAGGGTCGGCGTGGTTAATCGGATGTGGCAATGTTAGTTGAAGGGGTGGCCGGATGCCCTTCCTGTCGCCACCCCGTACCCCCTGGGAAGGAATTAGTGTACCCCTGTTGTCTGTGACCAGTGTAATCCATAGAATAGTGCGAAAGTGCTCAGATGTCTGCAAGCCGTGTAACTGAGGCGGGACATGGGGACCAGCCCGGTATTCACCTAGGGGGATGTGGAAAACCGCCAAAAAACCACATCCAGGCTGGCGCGCCTACCCGAGTCCAAGAAGCAGCGCGTTAACGCGCTCGGCTAACCTGGCGGGTACAGCAGCCCCATCACTCTGAGGTCAACATAGTGGAGAGCACGGAAGCTCTATGACCAGTATGTGACCTCAGCTAAAGCAGTCAGTATCATCGAATAGGACACGACTCGTTCACAGTTTCAGATGTACATGTACTTTCGCAAATATGAAACATTATACTTCAAGAGAACAGTTTGTTAATTAGACTATAAAAGTGTGCTTTGCTAGTCAGTGACAGTTGTAAATTATACGATAATCCTGTGGCAGACAATTACGTCACATTAAGTAAATCTTTTATTGATTTATATGATAAAGTGGACTCATATTTCACGTGTTCTGGTTCCAATGTATCACCTCACCGAGCAATCATAGAACCCACAGCCAGACGGTTGTAGCTTTCTCTGGAAACAAAGCAATGAGCTCTGTTCGCCGTCCCATTCTGCTCTTATTGCTTCTCTACTGACAACACAATACTCCCCCCCTCCTTTTGTTGTGTCGGGTCGGCCGCTCGTTGCATCTAGTGGTCAATTCCGCATTACGCACACGTGTCCGGGTAACTTTTGAGCAAATAGTGTACACTGATGACATTGCGTGCCAGTCCGACCTAACGTGGGTCTGAAATACAGGAGAACTATTAACACTGGACCGTACAGGGGTTCCTATGCAGTCTCTTTTACAGACGACGTTCAGTTTTCCAGTATTCAACCATCGATCCGTATATTGACATTTGATTTACGTACAACTGAGCCCAAGCAAACTTTCGATGTCACTTTTCTTACACGCTGTGGGGTTACGCGTATTTTGGGGAATGGTTATCTACTGACGCTTACAGTACCAGCTACTTTATCACGTTACCACTTCCATTTCAGTACCACGCTGTCCCGGAGCTTCTTACATTACAGTGTGAGTAAGCCTCTTTCTAAAGTCTTCTGTTAGGTCTGAAACATGACAAAGGCAAATTAAATTTTGTATAACAGGTTCGCCACAAGATTTTCGTACTTATAAAAGAAGGAAATAAGTTCTGCTGCTCCGGATGTCTACGTCAGAGCAAGGAATCAACTTCCTTATTCATAAACTATCAACCGTCGGAGTTTACAAGTTGTAATGGTACTTTCGTAGCATGAGGCAGTAATCACTTTTTAACATTTGATTTAAATAAATAAATTACTTTAAATAAATTAATTACTGTGAATTAGGTTAATACAGGTTGTGAGGCTTAATTACCGTTAATGTGGAACCAATTTCTCTAGCGGTATATCACTGTACATATGATACGCTGTGGTAAAAGTCATGGGATACCTCCTAATATCGTGTGGGATCTCCATTTGCCCGAAGTAGAGCAGCACCGCGACGTGGTGTCGACTGAGCAAGTCGTTGGAAGAAATAATGAGCCACACTGCCTGTATAGCCGTCCATAACCGCGAAAGTGTTGCCAGTGCAGGATTTTGTGCACCAAGTGACCTCTCGATTACGTCCCATAAATGTTCTTTGCGATTCATGTAGGGGGAGCTAGGTGGCCAGATCATTCGCTCAAATTGCCCAGAACAATTGTTATCCTGTACCATGTACTAGTTTGGACAGGAAGAGAATAGAAGCTTTCGAAATGTGGTGCTACAGAAGAATGCTGAAGATTAGCCGGGTAGATCATATAGCTAATGAGGAGCATTGAATAGGATTGGGGAGAAGAGAAGTTTGTGGCACAACTTGACTAGAAGAAGGGATCGGTTGGTAGGACATGTTCTGAGGCATCAAGGGATTACCAATTTAGTATTGGAGGGCGACGTGGAGGGTAAAAATCGTAGAGGGAGACCAAGAGATGAATACACTAAACAGATACAGAAGGATGCAGTAGGTACTGGGAGATGAAGAAGCTTTCACAGGACAGAGTAGCATGGAGAGCTGCATCAAACCAGTCTCAGGACTGAAGACCACAACAACAACCATGGGGCATTGTCATCCACGAAAGTTCCATCGTTGTTTGGCTGTAAATGGTCTCCCAATAGCCGAAAATAGCCATTTACAATCACTGGATGGACCCAGTCCATTCCATGTAAACTCATCCCACGCAAATATGGAGTCACCACCAGCTTGCTCATTGCATTGTTGACAACTTGGGTGCATGGCTTCTTGGGGTCTGCGCCACACTTGAGCCCTACAATCAGCTTTTACGACCTGAAATCTGTACTCGTCTGACCAGATCACGGTTTTCCAGTCGTCTAGGGTCCAACCGATATGTTCACGATCCCAGGAGTGGCGTTTCAGGCCATGTGGTGCTGTTGTCAAAGGCACTCGCGTCGGTTGTCTGCTGCGACTGCCCATTAACGCCACGTTTCGCTGCAGTGTCCCAACGGATACGTTCGTCCCTAATTGATTTCTCCGGTTATTTAATGCGGTGTTGCTTGTCTGTTAGCATTGACACCTCTACGGAAACGTCGCTGCTGTCGGTCGCTAAGTGTATGCTGTCTGCCACTGCGTTGTCCTTGGAGAGAGGCAATGCCCGAAATCTGTTATTCCCGGTACACTTTTGACATTGTGGATAATTCCATAGTTATTTCTGAAACTGAATGTCCCATGCTTCTAGCTGAATCTACCATTCCGCGTTCGAAGATTGTTATTCCCGTCGTGGGGCCATAATCACCCCGAAAACTTTTTCAACACGAATCAACTGAGTACAAATGACAGCTCCACCAGTGCACAGTCCTTTCATAACTTGTGTGCTCGATACTGTCGCCATCTGTATACTTACATATCGCTACGCTATGACTTTTGTCACCTCAGTGTAAACTGTAGCTTTGTACTGTTAGAGGGCTACGAACAACACATTGCCTTTACCAGATAGGACTGACGGAGTACATCGAAAAAGTTCAAAGAAGGTCAGCACGTTTTGTACTATCGTGAAACATGGGAGAGAGTGTTACAGAAATGATACGGTATTTGGACTGGACATCATTAAAAGAAGGGCGTTTTTCGTTGCGACGGAATCTTCTCACGAAATTCCAATCACCAACTTCCTCCTCCGAATGTGAAAATATTTTGTTGACACCGAGCTATATAGGGAGGAACGAGTACCACGATAAAATAATGGAAGTCAGAGCTCGTACGGAAAGATATTGGTGTTCATTCTTTCCACGCTCTATACGAGATTGGAATAATAGAGAATTGTGAAGGTGGTTCGATGATCCCTCTGCCAGGCACTTAAATGTGATTTACAGAGTATCCATGTAGATGTAGATGTAGACTGCCGAAATAGGATAGCAATCATACATTTGTTTATTATTTTATTTTACTTTGTTTACAATTGCTGTGGTCTTAGCCCGTTGTAATTTCAAAAATTCTGTTTTGATCGTCATTTATACACAAGTGTCGTGGATTTCTCACGGTAAATTGCGATGCAGCTCCACATGCGTGTGGTTTTTAAACTGGCTGATGTGACGGCTTACCCATCGCACGGTCAGTTAATAAATACATTAGAGCCGTTGCATTGCACGCCCAATCGGTACAGCTAAGAGTAACGCGGCATACCGTACTGATTACGGAAGTAAGAGCAAGAGCAAGTATGATTGATATGAACAGCCAGAATATTTAGCGTGGTCCACTTACTAAAATAATGTGTAGATGTATACCAGCAGGAGGGAAATAGCAGAGTGGGTCTTTGTCTTCTTCCTGGCTATCAGGGAATGGATGAGGATAGTGTTCATAGGTACACGAGACGTTTCGTGGTTGGTGCAACGATATAGTAACCGATTTTAGAATCACGTGAAAGAATTTGCTCTAGTCATCTCCCTAAACAGTGTCCGAAATTTTCTGGTTAGTTTTTGAGGAAAGTAATATTGACACAAATTTCCTGTGAAATAAATTGAATTTTACACATGAACCTCTTTCTCTGTTTTGTCAGGCTGTGTATTTATTCTAGCATATATAACCAGCCTGTAACCTGATGCCTACCATACTGTTTCGGTGAAAACACCATCCTTACGGACTATGTAAGTAACTAGCATCTGCTTTTCTAGGTATACTTTCAAATGTTCAAATGTGTGTGAATTCTTAAGGGACCAAACTGCCGAGGTTATCGGTCCCTAGATTTACACACTACTTAAACTAAATTACGCTAAAAATAACACACACACCCATGCCCGGGAGAGGACTCGAACCTCCGGCGGGAGGGGCCGCGCAATCCGGGACATGGCGCTCTAAACCGCACGGCCACTTCGCGCGGCTATAATTTCTAATTAGTTAATAAGCCGACATTTTAATTCTAACATTATGCTGTATGATATTGAGTGGAAGCCAGTATCTCTTACAGCTAAGTGGACATGAGTGCGCAGCTAGAGGACACGTCACCAGAGGCAAACTAAACATGTAAACTACATGTCTCTCTGCTGGAAACGTGCAACGGTTTCGCCGGTAAACTGATGTCTGTTCGTTACAAATGTTTACGAGCGTCAGTCACTTCATCTCATCACTGCATTAATCTCTTCGCTCACTGCTCCGAAAAAGCAGGAAATGTGTACGTAAAATTAACGGCTGCGACTCACTGTAAATCGTGACGACGTTGTGAAGCAATACTATAGGCCACCGCACCTCTTCTGAGAGCTGACCCCGTCTAGAGAGGGAAATATTTGTGGATGGAGACTGATAAACACGGATAAGGTCTCGGTATTCCGTGCGTTGCTGTTGTAGGTCTTCGAACAGAAAAAGTAGTTCCACAGCGAACACTCTACTAGCCCAAGAACTCTTCGCCAACTCTACTAGCCTGATTCGTAAAGGAAAATCAGGCGGTAACTGAAGTGGTAATAAGAAAAAAACTGCGAAATACTTGTATTTTATCCATTTATTAAAATTTATCTTCGGCTTTCATGGCCCGCTAGGCTTTTTTCGTTCGCCTCCATAGCTGCAGGTCATGTGAAGCAGCCGGTTTCAGTTCCTGGTACTGACAGCAAGTTTACCATGGAACGCACTCTCCTCATCTTCGTAATGCCAATTGAAGAGCAAACTGGATGAGATATGGCGGATCGAAGGTCTGGAAAGTCGACATTGGCCGAAAGAGCGGTGTGCTGACCCGATGCCTTCCATGCGGCATTCAAATGACGCCATATGGCAGAGGATGACATGGCGGCCGGTCCCCATCGCGAGTTCCCATGTCCCAGATATCAGAAATAAAAAAAGAAAAAAAATCCTAATAGGTTTAAGGCAATATCAATTCAATTTCCTTCATTTGAAGCATAGTCCTGTTTATAGTCAACCTAAGGAGTTTATCCAGTCCCATTAAGACCATTTTACAAACTCGTACACTTCTTCTTTCTTAATCTACAGGCAAGATAAATCCAAATATAAGTATAAATCTCAGTTGGTCCATCAGGAACAGGGAGAATCGACTGGTTAAGTAACTGTCAGTGTCAATGAAATTTACGAACAGCTGTGTAGCTTAAGATGTTATTTTATTTTGTTTTGAAGGCTACCAGATTCTGCATTTCATTATGCCATCTTCAGGCCCCATATGCATCTCTCCAAATATACACTATTGGCCATTAAAATTGCTACACCATGAAGATGACGTGCTACAGACGTGAAATTTAACCGACAGGAAGAAGATGCTGTCATATGCAAGTGATTAGCTTTTCAGAGCATTCACACAGGGTCGGCGCCGGTGGCGACACCTACAAAGTGCGGGCATGAGGAAAGTTTCCAACCGATTTCTCATACACAAACATCAGTAGACCGGCTTAGCCTGCTGAAACGTTGTTGTCATACCTCGTGTAAGACGGAGAAATGCGTACATCACGTTTCCGACTTTGATAAAGGTCGGATTGTAGACTATCGCGATTGCGGATTATCGTATCGTGACATTGCTGCTCGCATTGGTCGAGCTCCAATGACTGGTAGCAGAATATGGAATCGGTAGGTTCAGGAGGGTAATACGGAACGCTCTGCTGGATCCCAACGGCCTCGTATCACTAGCACTCGAGATGACAGGCATCTTATGCGCATGGCTGTAACGGATCGTGCAGCCACGTCTCGATCCCTGAGTCAACAGATGGGGACGTTTGCAAGACAACAACCATCTGCACGAACAGTTCGACGACGTTTCCAGCAGCACGGACTATCAGCTCGGAGACCATGGCTGCGGTTACCGTTGACGCTGCATCACAGACAGGAGTGCCTGCGATGGTGTACTCAACGACGAACCTGAGTGCACGAATGGCAAAACGTCATTTTTTCGGATGAAACCAGGTTTTGTGTACTGCATCATGATGGTCGCTTCCGTGTTTGGCGACATCGCGGTGAACGCACATTGGAAGCGTGTATTCGTCATCGCCATACTGGCGTATCATCCGGCGTGATGGTATGGGGTGCCATTGGTTACACGTCTCGGTCACCTCTTGTTCGCACTGACGTCACTTTGAACAGTGGACGTCAAAATTTCAGATGTGCTACGACACGTGGCTCTACCCTTCATTCGATCCCTGCGAAACCCAACATTTCAGCAGGATAATGCACATCCACATGTTGCAGGTCCTGTACGGGCCTTTCTGGATACAGGAAATGTTCTACTGCTGCCTTGGCCAGCACGTTCTCCAGATCTCTCACCAATTGAAAACGTCTGGTCAATGGTAGCCGAGCAACTGGCTCGTCACAATACGCCAGTCACTACTATTGATGAGCTGTGGTATCGTGTTGAAGCTGCATAGGTAGCTGTACCTGTACACGCCATCCAAGCTCTGTTTGACTCAATGCCCAGGCGTATCAAGGCCATTATTACGGCCAGGGGTGGTTGTTCTAGGTACTGATTTCTCAGGATCTATGCACCCAAATTGCGTAAAAATGTAATCACACTTCAGTTCTAGTATAATATATTTTTGTCGAATGAATACCCGTTTATCATCTGCATTTCTTCTTGGTGTAGCAATTTTAATGTTCAGTAGTGTACGAAAATGTCACGTAGAACCATAAATCTCTGAATGTCGTGGATTCAAGCGTTACACTAGTGTGGCACCAGAGATTTATGTCTCTATATGACATTTAGTCCAAATAAGAGATGCATTTGGGGCCTGAAGATGGCATAAGGAAATGTTGAAACTGGTAGCTTTCAAAATAAAATAATATCTTAATTTGGTGAATCTCATTGACGTTGACAATAGGTATAAATGGCTTGGGCTAGCGACCCCTGCTGGGATAATTCCTTCGTGGAGCATCGTTTTCTAATTCTTGTACTGTACTTAGTGTTCACTAACAAGGGGAGGCCGCCAATTGTGAAATTCAGATTCGAGTCATACTGCGCATAATAAAAGCTCATTGCCAGAGGTGTAATGTGGCAAAGCACCAAGATGCACTTCTCAGCCGTTGTCGAGAAAATCGACAGTTAAAAGAAACAGTTGCGGTGAAATACTCTCTACGATTAACAGTTTTGTACAGCGTCGTGGCGCAGCGGTAAGCGCTCGGGTTCGTAAGCCGAAGGTCGCCGGATCGAATCTCGCGCCATGCAGTTTTTTTTTATTATTAGTTTTTGTAATTCATATATATATATATATATATATATATATATATATATATATATATATATATATATATATATATTAATGAATTGCTTATGCATGTTGGTGAACGCGGATCGCTCTCCAATTGTACCGCCTCCATTTTTCCGTTTGTTTAACAGGGTGTACCAAAGCTCTCCCGTCCGCACTGATTTTCGACGATGTTGTAAGTTGTGCTAGGGACCGCATCTACCTTCTTTCGAAGTTAGCAGGCAACTACGCTGTTATGCGGTGGCTCGTTTCGGCCCATTCAACATCTGTGCTTCAAGTGTAACGAGCGAGTAACGGAGTTTATATTTGATACCTGCTACAGCAAATTTGTGTTCGTAGGGTCTCTATTCTAATTCGAACGTTTGACTTACGCTATACGTATTCGTTTCGGAATATCGTTTCTACGTCTTCTGTTAACTATACGTGGTTAACATTATGAAGACAATTAATAACATTTGTGAAATACAACTTTGTTTGCAGAAAACATAATGATGTTCGAAGTCGCCAGTTTTTCCACGACAACAGACTTTCAACAACTTATTATACGCATAATTGTTGCAACTGATTGCCGGGAATTAATTTTATATATATATATATATATATATATATATATATATATATATATATATATATATATATTTGAATTACAAGAAACTTGGCGACCTTCGGATTACGAACCCGAGCGCTTACCGCTGCGCCACGACGCTGTACAAAACTGTTAATCGTAGAGAGTATCTCACCGCAACGGTTTCTTTTAACTGTCGATTGTCTCGACAACGGCTGAGAAGTGCATCTTGGTGCTTTGCCACATTACACCTCTGGCCATGAGCTTTTATTATGCACAGTATGAATCGAATCTGAATTTCACAATTGGCGGCCTCCGCTTGTAAGTACAATCCAAGAAATATAAGACGACGCTCCACGAAGGAATTATCCCAACAAAACGGAAATCGCTAGATGTAATGCACGTGTACAGAGAAACGAATGATTACAGTTTCAGAAAAACTGGGCGATTTATTCAAGAGTACAGCTGAACAAACTGAGGACGTCTATCACGCTTTGGTTTACATCTGGCCCTTACGCAAGCAGGTTGCTATACCACTACTGTCTGGGGCATTTCCAGACACGTCTTCATCCTGAATGTCACTGACTAGAGTACAACTGCCTTGAGCGTCCCGCTTCAAATTGAACCCCGATGACCAGCACAGACGACAGAGACAGTAGCGCGATACCAACCAAGCTGTCGCTCACCTTACGGCCCGACAAACAGGATTGATGGTCTGGGGTGCCATTTCATTTCATATCGTGATCTCTGTGTTTGTCATCCGCGGTAGTTTTACAGCACAGCAAAGTCGCTGGATATCTCTCCAGATAAGAACGTTTGGAGCATTATGGGGAGGGCCTTCCAACCATCTCGGGATTTTTACGATCAAACGCACCAGTCGGACAGTATCTGACACGATACTCCCCCCAGAGGGCATCCAACAACTCTGTCAATCAATGCCAAGCCGAGTAACTGCTTGCATAAAGGTCAGTGGTGTACCAACGAGTTATCCACTTCCTCAATTTCTTCAGCTGTTGCTCTTGAATAAGTCATCCAACTTTTCTGCAACTGTGATCATTTATTTGTCTGTACATGTGCATCACATCTACCGATTTCCGTCCTATTTGGAAAATTCTGAAATGGTGACTGCAGCTCTGATGATGAAGCGATGGCTTCGAAACATCTTGGCACGATAAGAACTTAATTAAGAAGACAGCTAACGGGTTTTGTTATTCGATTCCCATAAATAATGTCCTCGTGTTTTTACTTCTTGCTTAGAGTCTGCTCTGGCCTAAGCACTTCAGTGTTTCCTTACCTCTGCTCTCTGTTCAAATCTTGCAGAGCTGTCGCCTGCGGCCCAGAAGTTTCAAGAAAAGCTTGAGTCAGTTCTAGGGGGCGATACCCAAATAGCCTAATTGTTATAACGATTGTAGTACAGCGTACGTGGCTTCTTAAAGTTTAAAGATGCAAACAGCTCAGAATGTTTAAGGAGCAGATGGGAAAACGTAAATAAACTGTTTGTTATTTCAAAAGTAATAACCGTAACTGTTAACACATTTATCCCACTATGAGACAAGAAATTCTTTAATGAGAAAATGTTTGCGTTGTCTACGGACCCATAATGGTGTCCAGGCGCGTACTGCTTCGTCTGAAACAAATCGACGGCCACGAATGTCTCCAAAAATATGGCAATCGAGTAGGGAGATATCGGTGATATATGGAGGATGAGTAAGGGATTCCTAGAGAAACTTCTGCAGAGTGATCGAAACAACCTTCGTAACACGAGGGCTCGCCAACTTCTTGTGGGTGGACACCGCAGCCTCAATAAATTTGAAGGAAGGCATCGTTCCACCAAGCTGTATTTGAAGTTGTTCTTTATTTAAGCAATATTAGGTTCGAGCGTGGCTTATTCTCAAGTGCATGACAGACGTGAATATATCAGTCACCCTCGGCAAACAGAAACACTTTGACAGCTGTCCTGAGCACAACTACGAATGACACACATTTCTGTTTGTGGGGATAAGGAACCCACATCTGCGGTAATACGCTTGAGAATGGACCACGCTTTAAAGGAGTAACGCTTAATAACGTATAACTTCGAAATACAGCTTGGCAGAACGATGCCTTCCTTCAGGGAATTAAAAAATAGTGAGACATTTTTATCGCTGTTAACCAACAGTTTCAGTCGATAGGAAAAACTGAAAACTACGTTGCAAATCCGCATCTTAATGTACATCTATGTCCAGTACGCTGCGTGGGGTATGTACGTGCACAAGTATTTTTTGCTGTATTTCAGACCCATATGAAGCAAGAGGGAAAACATCTGTATTCCTGTTTACGTAATCTTATCTCTCTTACGCCATTCTCGTGATTTCTGCTAGAGAAGTATGTTGGTGATAGCAGAATTGTCACACTGGATTCTTTTAATATGTCTTCTCCACAATTAACCAATAGAGTTAAATATTCCTATTTAAGTTCCCCAAGTATCTGCGAGCAGTATAATTGATCGCACTGGCGAACTGTAAACGATTTGCTTTAAAAATTGCGCTGATATTTCCAGAAACCGTTCCAACAAATCTGTGTCATCAGTTCAACTGCCCTCATACGGATTTTACGTGTTCGTCCCCCGACTCATATAGTTATAGTTGGTGGTGGCTGCAGTCTACCCTTGATATGTTTAAAAATTCGGAAATGTTCATAGAAGGGCGGCTCATTATGTTTTATCTCGAAATAAGGAGAGAGTGTTGCGAATACGATGTCTCAGCTGGGGTGGCAATCATTAAAACAAAGGCATTTTTTGTTGCATCGAGATCTTGTCACAAAATTTCTAGCACTAAATTTCACTTCTGAATCACAAAATATTTTATGAGTCCCGTTTACACACGGAAAAATGATCATTGTAATAAAATAAGAGAGATTGGATCTCGCACGGAAAGGTTTATATGTTAGTTTTCCCAACGTGCTATTCAAGAGTGGTACGGTAGCGAAATACAATACGTGATTAAAAGTGTCCGAACACCTGGCTGAAAAGGACTTACAAGTTCTTGGCGTCCTCCATCGGTAATGTTGGAATTCAATATGGTGTTGGTCTATCCTTAGTCTTGATGACAGCTTCCACTCTCGCAGGTGCTGGAAGGTTTCTTGGGGAATGGCAGCCCATTCTTCACGGAGTACTGCACTGAGGATATCGGTCGGTGAGGCCTGGCACGAAGTCGGCGTTCCAAAACATCACAAAGGTATTCTATAGGAGAGGTTGAAAATACCGCTTCAGTTGTAAATTTATTTTCACGCGACCGGTTTCGGGCTATAATAAGCCCATCTTCAGGCGTCGTACTGGAAATAGCAAGAGACGGGAGATAATTTTCACACACCGCAACACACATAATTTTTTTTCTAACAAACTTTTAAAAATCATTTCGTAACCGCCAGTCGGGCTAGGCGCTGTGAAACCTATGTCCATGCGAAAGTGACACCAGACAGCACTAAGGACGACTGCCTGGGTAAGGAAATATACAAATGATATCAGCACACTTAACGCTGTGCTGTGACCTCCGAGAGCCGCGGTTGACGTGTACCAGGCGCGGTGCGCTAACTATGAGCGCAGAACAGGGAGTAGCGGATGCGAACGAGGGAGCAAATTGGTGAACCAGAGTGGCAAAAGTGCTGCCATTTATTGACGGAGAGAAGAACGCGGGGCTACTAGCCCGGTCGTTCACAATTTGAATTAGTGGTTTACATTCAAAATGAAGAAAAAAAAGAAAAAAATACACAAAAATACACGAAATAAGTTAAAGTGCATTGTTGTTGTTGTGGTCTTCAGTCCTGAGACTGGTTTGATGCAGCTCTCCATGCTACTCTATCCTGCGCAAGATTCTTCATCTCCCAGTACCTACTGCAACCTACATCCTTCTGAATCTGCTTAGTGTATTCATCTCTTGGTCTTCCTCTACGATTTTTACCCTCCACGCTGCCCTCCAATGCTAAATTTGTGATCCCTTGATGCCTCAAAACATGTCCTACCAACCGATCCCTTCTTCTAGTCAAGTTGTGCCACAAACTTCTCTTCTCCCCAATCCTATTCAATACCTCCTCATTAGTTACGTGATCTACCACCTTATCTTCAGCATTCTTCTGTAGCACCACATTTCGAAAGCTTCTATTCTCTTCTTGTCCAAACTAGTTATCGTCCATGTTTCACTTCCATACATGGCTACACTCCATACAAATACTTTCAGAAACGACTTCCTGACACTTAAATCTATACTCGATGTTAACAAATTTCTCTTCTTCAGAAACGCTTTCCTTGCCATTGCCAGTCTACATTTTATATCCTCTCTACTTCGACCATCATCAGTTATTTTACTCCCTAAATAGCAAAATTCCTTTACTACTTTAAGTGTCTCATTTCCTAATCTAATTCCCTCAGCATCACCCGATTTAATTTGACTACATTCCATTATCCTTGTCTTGCTTTTGTTGATGTTCATCTTATATCCTCCTTTCAAGACACTGTCCATTCCGTTCAACTGTTCTTCCAAGTCCTTTGCTGTCTCTGACAGAATTACAATGTCATCGGCGAACCTCAAAGTTTTTACTTCTTCTCCATGTATTTTAATACCTACTCCGAATTTTTCTCCTGTTTCCTTTACTGCTTGCTCAATATACAGATTGAATAACATCGGGGACAGGCTACAACCCTGTCTCACTCCTTTCCCAACCACTGCTTCCCTTTCATGCCCCTCGACTCTTATAACTGCCATCTGGTTTCTGTACAAATTGTAAATAGCCTTTCGCTCCCTGTATTTTACCCCTGCCACCTTTAGAATTTCAAAGACAGTATTCCAGTCAACATTGTCAAAAGCTTTCTCTAAGTCTACAAATGCTAGAAACGTAGGTTTGCCTTTTCTTAATCTTTCTTCTAAGATAAGTCGTAGGGTTAGTATTGCCTCACGTGTTCCAACATTTATACGTTTTAAAGTGCATTATGCGTAGTAAAGAAGCGTATTGAACAGGCCGCTACAGAACTGTGGTAAAACTGAGTGGAAGCGACGATATAAAATTATTAGATAAACCGTAAAGTGCAATGAAACTTTCCTTTTACATGAGTGGCATACAAGTTTTAAACTTAGTGGAGATATATAAGTGCAACGTGGAACAACGCGCCACAGTCATAAGATAAAAGAACATACACATATGCCACTCCTATTTACAAGCTCTCGTTACTGATCAACAGGGAAAGTAGCGAAACTCTACAGTCTATGCTCTCAGAAAGCAATACGCCAGTTAATAGCTAGCGGCAATAGCACTAAAAGGATACATTAAAAGTGGGGTCAATTTAAAACCTGCTAACCAGCAGTCGACAACTAATCGAAGCTTACATTAGATAAGACCTGAGACATATTTTACATCATGAAAGACAGGTAAATTTTTAATTAGTGAGGTTACAGATAATACCATAGTACTATAATGCGGCACAGTCATAGGATAAAATGAAAAACATACAAACTTTTATTAAGAGAGGACAATTTTACAGCTATGTAAAATGAACAGAGTAGACCTTGCGGACTTCACTATAGGAACCAAGTATATGCCGTACATTCTTTAAAGCTATTGATGGCCACAAAAATAATGGCAAAAAAAGGAAAAAAACACTGACCCGATTAAGAAGTATACATGTATGGCGTACAGTAATCAGGGACCAGAAAGCGAAGGAAATGAGGTTGGATGCGGCTTCAAAAAAGAAAAGTTATTCAGCAGGACTGCGTGCTTAAGCACAGTTTGCTCGTTCACAATGCCAGACGGATCACGGCAAATGCTAAGGATGATTTCTATTTCTTCTAAATGTTTTTAAAACAAATAGAAGCAACGGATGAGAATGGCTGTTGTATGGGAATTAAGGCTTCCTCGACGAATTCAGTTGATGAAATCTTCTTCGGTTATCAACCGAGTCGTGGTGTCGTGTTGTGGCAACGTTTCGACGAGTTTCTTATTCGTCATCTTCAGTCGATGTGTTGGGGACATGAACCTGCAATTTTGTCACAACACTACGCTACAACTCGGCCGCTAACCGAAGCAGATTTCAACAATAGGTATCATGTTTCCAGATTGAATTATTAACTTTGCAGTGAAGTGTGCGTTGCTTGGAACTTCATACCACAAATGACTTGTGTGGGTTAAAAGTTAGGAATGCTGTAAGAAATGAAGCTGTGTGGACCAGTCGCGAGCCGTGCCTCGAGAGCTCAGATGGCGAGTGAAGTTCCAGGTTCGAGCCCCGATACGGCACACACTTTTAGTCTGGTAAGATGTTTCAAGTGTCATATTGATTGTGTGTTGCTTAACTTTCAATGGCCGACTATTGACAGATTTAAACGATAAGCATTATAATTTGGCTGTTCTATTATGTTTACGAGACGCTATTGCAATTTAGGTTTTGTAGCCATTGTGAAGTGATTCATTACTGTCCTTTAGAAATTAGTTACGGCACATGTTGTGGTACAGGTCAAGATTATCATACTCATTATTTGGTTATAGAGGAATTGCCATGTTAATGTCACGTATATGAAATAGTCACACAGCGGACTAAATTTTTAAAGTTAAACTCATAGTTTCCTTACACACCTACACTATCAGAGTGCATCATGTGACTTGTTCATGAAGCTACAATCAGGAGGAGGAAGAGCATTAGGCTTCACTCGACGGTGCATGAGAGTGTGCGTGTGTTGGGTCCTTAGCGTAGTGTGCAGTGTAGATGTTGAGGTGCTTGCTGAACTCGCGTGGCTCCCGTGCGTTCCCCTGCTCTGCTTTACGACCAATAAAGATAAGCCAGGCCGCGGTCCGGCCAATTACAGAGCGCTGCTTCGGACGCCTGTTGCGTGGGAGGGAATACAACCACAGCGTCTGCGTGAGGCGATATATTGCTGCATTACTGTTGTAACAAGGCGAAGTTCCTCTACCTGTCGGACCCTGGGCCAAGTGTGGTCCTCCTGTGTTAAGTAATATGCATTCTGCTCACAATTCTTAACCCAAAGATGGATCCACTGGTGACCATGCCAGGACGGCAATCTCTGCACTTCGCCAATGTAGCGATGAAATGTTGCGTGATGCAGCATTTAACGAAGCACTTGCGAGATATGTGGTACTGAATAAATTTCGACATCTATATCTACGTGTATACCCTGCAAAACCCTTAGAATTTCATACCGGCCGAGGTGGTCTCGCGGTTCTAGGCGCGCAGTCCGGAACCGTGCGACTGCTACGGTCGCAGGTTCGAATCCTGCCTCGGGCTTGGATGTGTGTGATGTCCTTAGGTTAGTTAGGTTTAAGTAGTTCTAAGTTCTAGGGGACTGATGACCACAGCAGTTGAGTCCCACAGTGCTCAGAGCCATTTGAACCTTAGAATTTCATGGCAGAGGGTACTTCCCACGATATCAGTTGTCACAGCCTCTCCCCATTTCATACGCGTATGGAGTACAGGTTGAATATTTGCTTAAATGCCTCTGTGTGTGCTATAACTAGTCTAACCTTGCCTTCACGATCTATGTGATAGCCACACATCTGGGCTTGCAGTATATTCTTCTCTTAACGCTCGTTCTTGAAAATTTTCAAGTATGCTTCTTCAGGATAGTTGGCTTCTACTTTAAGACGTCACCCAGGTCCGAATTTTCAGAAATTACGAGACGCTCTCCCATAATTATGTCAATCAGACGTGTGACGATACTCGCTGCTCTTGTTTTTCATATGTTTGGTATCCCCTGATAGTTGGTATGGGCTCCATTCAGTTGAGCAGTATTCTACGATGGCTGTCATGAGTAATTTGTTAGCAGTCACCTTTGCAGGCTATGGAATTTCGCCAATATTCTACCAATGAAATGAAGTCTACCACCTGCTTTACCTACGATGGAGCCTATGTGAAAATTCCATTTAATATTCCTACAGACTGCTCCACCCAGGGTAGAATGATTCTCATTGTGTCCTATTGATAGTATATTCTCAGGGACAACGCTTTTTGTCCAGTCTGCCTTCTGTTTATTGATTTAGACAATTAAAGGTGGTAGGGATCTGTCTTGATACACAGTTGTCAGGAACTTTCTTAAGCTAAAAGTTCTATTACACAGTAGGTACAAAACAAATCCTAAACCCGCAGATGAGCAGATGATATCTGAAACATATTCGACTACTGGAAGGGCAATGCAAACTTAAAAAAGATACTGCAGCAAAACAGTAACACAGAACTTTTCTCAAAAAACAAAGCACTATTTTTCACATGACAGGCTACCAGTGACACAAAAATCAGATAAGATAGAAAACGAAATAGAAGACAGCAAAACAGAAGCCAAATTTTGATTTTTGCTTTCAAATGTTACTTCAGAAAGGAAAGTCAAGAAATGTTGGCGTTATTCGATAACCGCACCACTGGCAAAATGAGTGACGTAGTAATTAGTACAAGTGGTGTTGGAAACCAGTGTACCTCGCTGAAATGTAATAAGGCCTGTTGGAATCCCTGTCAAATTGCATACAAAAACTTGCGAATGACATTGTCAGAGCGGTCTGACTATCATTGACCGCAGAACCCTTGAAGTAATTCATGTGTCAATACACACGTCACGCACATTTACATAAAGCAAAGTCTGTGAATAAAGTCTGTGAATAAACGTTCTGAAGACACTCGTCGTCTAGGAAGGATGGTGCGGCCATTTGCATGGAAATATACTTGTGTTCAAAACTTAAGGACGAAAGTAACTTTCGCACGATGTTTCATTGCCATGTAAATAGCTCAATGAAACTCGGACCATGCATAGAAAGAACTACTACAGAATAGCGCAGATGGTAACTGAAATAAATACGTAATGGGACGAATAGAAACCTTTATTCAAAGATAATAATTACACAGCAACGCATCCCACACGTGCTGTACGGCATTTAAGTCGGGGGAACGGGGAGGCAGTCCATTCACCGAATATCCTCTCGTTCCAAGAGCTACTCTACCTGCGCAAATGGATGTGGTAGCGCATTGTCATCCGTTGTTGTGCTCTTCAGTCCAGAGACTGGTTTGATGCAACTCTCCACCCTAATCTATCCTGTGCAAGCTTCTTCATCTACGAATAACTGCAAAAACCTACATCCTTCTGAGTCGACTTGGTGTATTCATCTCTTGGTCTCCCTCTACGATTTTTACCCTCCACGCTTCCCTCGAATATTAACTACGTGCTCCCATGATGCCTCAGAACGTGTCCCACCAACCCAACAGATCCCTTCTTCTAGTCAAGTTGAGCACAAATTCCTCTTCTCCCCGATTCTGTTCAGTACTTCTTCATTAGTTACGTGATCTAACCATCTAATCTTCACCATTCTTCTGTAGCACCACATTTGGAAAGCTTTTATTCTCTTCTTGTCTACACGGTTTATCGTTCATGTTCCAGTTCCATGCATAGCTACACTCCATAAAAATACTTTCAGAAAAGATTTCCTGATACTTAAGTAGATACTAGATATTAACAAATTTCTCTTTTTTAGAAATGCTTTTCTTGCCATAGCCATTCTACCTCTTATATCCCCTCTACTTCGACTGTCATCAGTTATTTTGCTCCGCAAATAGCAAAACGCCTTTACTACTTTAAGTGTCTCACTTCCTAATCTAATTGTGGTGTCACCGCCAGACACCACACTTGCTAGGTGGTAGCTTAAATCGGCCGCGGTCCATTTAGTACATGTCGGACCCGCGTGTCGCCACTGTGTGATCGCAGACCTAGCGCCACCACAAGGCAGGTCTCGAGATACGATAGAGACTCGCCCCAGTTGTACGGACGACATTGCTAGCGACAATACGGACGAAGCCTCCCTCTCATTTGCCGAGAGACAGTTAGAATAGCCTTCTGCTAAGTCCATGGCTACGACCTAGCAAGGCGCCATTAGCCTTACCTAGTTTGAGAGTTATCGTATAAATGTCTCAAGAAGAACTTTGTACACCAACAAAGATTAAAAGTTAAGTATAAAGCAGCTACGTACTTTTCTTGCTACCATTCAATAGTTATCCTGTTCCAGAATTGACGCCAGTCGGCGTGTGTGTACGCGTGCCTTTCTTTCGGCTCCCTTCCCAGTGTGGCGTAGCAAGCTTGTTACGCCACAACACTAATTCCCTCAGCATCGCCTGATTTAATTCGACTGCATTCCATTTTCCCTGTTTTGCTTTTGTTGATGCTCATCTTATACCCTCCTTTCATTACAATGTCTATTCTGTTCAACTGCTCTTCCAGGTCCTTTGCTGTCTCTGACAGAATTACAATGTTATCGGCGAACCTCAATTTTTTTATTTCTTCTCCATGGATTTTAACACCGACTCCGAATTTTTCTTTTGTTTCCTTTACTGCTTGCTCCATTCCCAACCACAACTTCCCTTTCGTGCCCCTCGACTCTTATAACTGCCATCTGGTTTCTGTACAAATTGTAAATAACCCTTCGCTCCCTGTATTTTACCCCTGCCACCTCCAGAATTTGAATGAGAGCATTCCAATCAACATTGTCAAAAGCTTTCTCTAGGTCTATAAACGCTAGAAACGTAGGTTTGCCTTTCCTTAATCTGTCTTCTAAGATAAGTCGAAGGGTGAGTATTGCCTCGAGTCTACATTTCTACGAATGTACATTTCTACAAGTCTACATTTCTACCAAGTCTGTAGTGATCTTCCCCAAGGTCGAATTCTACCAGTTTTTCCATTCGTTTGTAAAGAATTCGTGTTAGTATTTTGGAACCATGACTTATTAAACTGATAGTTCGGTAATTTTCACACCTGTTAACACCTGCTTTTTTTGGGATTGGAATTATTGTATTCTTCTTGAAGTCCGAGGGCATTTCACCTGTCTCATACATGAGATGGGTAGAATTTTGTCATGGCTGGCTGTCCCAAGGCTATCAGTAGTTCTAAATGAATTTTATCTAGACCTGGGGCCTTGGTTTGACTTAGGTCTTTCAGTGCTCTGTCAAATTCTTCACGCAGTATTTGTCATCCATAAAAATGAAATCACGGACTCATGCACCCCAGAAAAGGCGCACATTGGAAGGGAGCAAAGTACTCCATCTTCAGACCACAAGTGATCCATTGGGATCATCCGACTACCGTGTCATCCTCAGATTAGGACGTGGATAGGAAGGTCGTGTGGTCAGCACACCACTCTTTCTGTGACCGGAGCCGCTACTATTCGATCGAGTAGCTCCTAAATTGGCATCACGAGGCTGAGTGCACCCCGAAAGGTTTGCAGCTCAGTTCTCCGATGCAACATTATGCCTCCCAACAGAACCGTAAATTCTGTACCACCAAAACGATCATGTTCTACGTTTTTCTTGAGTGCATTACATATTCCCACCTCTCGCCATATGAGGGTAAGTATGTGTGGTGTGCGTAATGTAAGACCTTCGGTACACACACCATCAGATTATTTGACTTGTCGCTCTAACGAAGTAGGCGAGTGTCAGCAATATGTTTCGTGGTCTTACCGTGACGTGTTTATCTTCTGCCGTTAGGTCAGACGATAGAAATACCACTTGCACGCTTAGAGTAGCAGATTGACGGTGACCAACTCTAAACAGAACTTGATTAATTTTCACACACATTTATTAAAATAATAAAAAATATAGACATTATGTAACTTGATTCTGGATGCTGTTTACAATTGACAATCTGAAGTTCCTTTGGTCTTGATATGTTAATCTTATTCTCACATATCTCTGATACTTGACAAAGTGTCTATTCATTTATCTTCATGGCTATGTCCAGGAATATGATAATCTTATTAGGCGCAGACTGAAACTTGACTACAGACTAATGCAGACTAATGCAGACTGATGCAGACTAATGCAAACTGACTAATCAGAGGTCTGTACATTCGTTATAATACCTCGCGCATTCGGGTATCACTGCGCGGGTGTGATCCGCGAGGAGAAAAGGTTCTACGTTAGCAGCAATCTCATTGGCTGTTACATATTAATACGCGGATCGGCGGAAGCAGAATTTGGTCCGTCTCTAAGACAGCGCCATCTCGTAGTGCGGAGACGGACGAGCGCTGCGCCTGCGCTGTTGTGCTTAGCGGGGCGCGCTCTAGTGGGAAAGTTGTGTACGCACTGACTACGCGGAACTATGTACACAACAGTATACCACTGTCGAACATGATCGTAGAGGCCTTCGGTATTCTCTTTCAACTTCTCTGCAGTTTACAGTGGATTCCCATTGTACTCTTAATGTTGTCACTATTGCTTTTAATTTCACCGAAAGTTGTTTTGACTTTTTTGTAGGTTGAATCATTTCTTCCAACGAACGTGTCTTTTTCTGTATTGTTACCATAGTAGATTCTCGGAGTGCCCTGGAAGAACCAGAACGTCCTGAAACATCAGAACGAACTGTTACCTCCCCAATGTACAAAAAGTATTTTTATCGGTCCCTCCATGTACTCCGAAACAATTTGTGTAATTAATGAAAATACCACTAGAGATGCTATGTAGAACTTGATCTAGTCCACCACGCATTCAGCTTTCATGTTAAGCCACTGGCAAACGGTTCTGAAACCCCCATAAATATGATATATACACATAAATAACTGAAATAAGTTATACCTTTTGGACGTTACATCCCTGTTGTAAGTTTCATAATCTGTCTGTGTATAGGTTGGTGAGAAACACTCTGAAAAGCTTTAAAGGCATTGTGTTGGGAAGTAATTGTTAAGAAATAAATCGATATGTTGTGCCATTTCCAAGATGTTTAGCATTGAGGTTAGCCAATCAGGTCGTTGCACGCGCAAATTCAAACACTTGCTAGCGCTGAAATGCGGTGATACATAGACATCTCTGTGTCCTTGAGTTACCACTTGTTGAAAGGCTCATTACAGTTTAAAATGTCTGTTTTTTGTAAGTTATAAATTTAAACGAGGTGAGCAAAAGCAATATTTATTCAGTTTGAGGAAAACAAACGTACAACTAGTTTCGCGACACCGTCTCCGGCAGGCTGCTTGAATTTGCGCGAGCGTCGACGTGATTGGCTAACGTTAATGGTAAATAACTTGGCAATGACGCTATGTATCGAATTTTTTTCTTAACAGTTACTGCTCTGCGCAACCTCCCCTGCAACACTGTTACAAGCTTTCCCGACTGTTTCTGACCACGGTGTACACAGACAGAATATGAAACTTACAGTAGAAAAATAATGTCCAAAAGATTAAAATTTTCTCATGTATTTCAGAACCACTTGACAATGGCGTAACATAAAAGCAGAACTCAGGAAGGGATTAATTACAGTTGTACAGAGCTACTGGAGTGGTCTTTTCATGAATAAAAAGTATTTTATAAGTGTATGAAAACAACACAAAAGACGGCAACATCTCAGGGCCAAATCGTGTTCTATAATCGTCGGTTATGTGGACCAGTTAGCAAAGAATAGTGACTCAAAAGTCATGCCTATCTTGGTACATCTCCATTATTCAGACACTTGAGATACAGTAAAGTGAAGGACTTAGGACGAATGGTAGCGATTATGAGTAACGTACAACACTAGAGGACGACCTTTCGCGAGGATGCAACCATTCTTTCCTTATAGAGCGTGCTATCCAGAGTTGAAAAATGGTTCAAATGGCTCTAAGCACTATGGGACTTAACATCTGAGGTCATCAGTCCGCTAGTCGTAGAACTACTGAAACCTACTTAACCTAAGGACATTACACACATCCATGCCCGAGGCAGGATTCGAACCTGCGACCGTAGCAGCAGCGCGGTTCCGGACTGAAGCGCCTAGAACCTCTCGGTCACAACGGCCGGCCCAGAATTGAAATCTTCGTCAATAATCAGATTGTGAAATACCACCGTAGCCCTGCGCATCTCATAGGATCAAAGTTGTAACCCATCCATATTATGAAGATTAACTTTAGGAACTGCCAGATACAAATCACTGACTCATCTGCTGTACCCATTATGCCATAAGGCAATCGTCAAATTGGGAATTTTCCTAGCCACAAGTGCCACGAACCGTGCTCGAAACCCGAAAATCTTTTCACAGTTTGCGAGATGTGTAAGAAAACGGTACATTCCTTTGTAGATCCCACAATGGAAAGATACCTAACCACAATAACAGCTTTCGATTGATTCGAAGAGAGTTGAACACCGAGCAGCTGGTGCCAGAAGTAGAAACTGTCCGCCGTTTCTTCCTCATTAGCGGGTTACCTGTCTCAACAGTCTTAATATCAGTTCTGTACTGCATATTCATCTCTTACAGTGCTCCTTATCGAACGTACTAACAGTGCCATATCACTATCAATTATGGATGTCTGTTATTTTCTATTGTTAAAGAAAACGTAAGAAAGTTCGTAAAATTATGTTTGTGTTATTCGGATTAGTATAAAAGAGCGTAGAGAATGATGAACTGAAAACTCATTATAAACACACCTTATGATAACCTGTAAACATATACGGGAACGAACGAGTGGTGCGGCCTGTGTTACTGGTTGCAGAACACAAAGGCGCTGGTCTCCTCTGACGTCGCAGCACTGCCTCTCTCTCCCGAATGGCATGCTGGTGGAACACAGGAATGGGGTAACGCAATAATCAAACTCTGACAGGTACTCGTTCATACCACTGTCAATACCACTGTGTGATTTCGTAGTTACGTCTGGTTTACCTTCCACTAATCTTGTCGTTGTGGGTAGTTGGCGAATGGTAGTCGTGGAATACTGTAGCGCGAAGTGACAGTAGGACTCGAATAGTAATTAAGTAAATTGTGTGGCAGCAGAAGAAATCACGTATCGGTGCTTGTGAGTTAGAGATACTGGTGGATCCTTCAGTGCCTCGATGTCGCAAGTGGCTGAACTCATAGGGAGTTGAAGAGTTGTGTACGTCGAAATGTAGCGAAGGTTGTATTAGTGCAGAAAACAGACCAACAACACGAGAAGGATGAGAACTAGAACAACGTATTCGCGCTACCGAAAAATCATTCAGCATGTTCGAATGTAAACTGTTCCATCTAGACATTTTGACAGAATTCTGTGGAATTCTCCACTCTAAGATCAGTTGCAAGCAGTCTATCTTTAACTGACTGTTTCAGGCATAAGGCTCATCGTAAGCTAACTTCACGTAATAAAAGTTGGTCCTGGTGTAACGCAAGACACTATTTGAGTACACCATAAAATTGCTTCAAATTACCTATCGCTTTATATATGGGTCTGCTTAATGATGTTTAACTTAACAGTTCTCATCGTGTGATTCATGTTTTTCCTTTCGTATTTCTTCTTAGAAATTATGCCCAAACGTACCAACATTTCATTTAAAGCAAGAAAAATCCTATTTTTCGCAGTTAAATAATAAGTTCTGTAGGAGATGAGTGCCATTATCCTGATACGTATAAGGTGCATTCAAAAGAAACGAACATCTGGATAACTTTCGAGATACTTTGCCTTGATAAAATTCAATTCCAGAGCTGTCTTTCTATATACACAGGTCAAGAAAATGCTCTTAAACTTTTATTTCGATGACTGGGTGTTGTGTCCTGTCCTTAGGTTAGTTAGGTTTAAGTAGTTCTAAGTTCTAGGGGACTGATGACCGTAGATGGTAAGACCCGTAGTGCTCAGAGCCATTTGAACCATCTTTTTTATTTCGAAATTTTTGTAGTGACTTTGTTTTTGCATGTTTCAGCCCTTGTATCAATATGCCAACCCAGTTCAATCACAATCTTACAAAAATATTTCACATGTGAACAGAAGCGGCACTCCATGAGGTTTCCGAATCTTATTTCATTACTCTGAACTGTGTTTAAAACTGGCCTTCAGCGTAGATTGAAATTGAATAAAAGTCAATTTAATTCCAATGGCATTTTGTAATCCTGAAGTATGGCTTGGTTGACACCACAGCAATGACCAGAGTTAGGATTTTTAAGATAGGGCCCACATTTTTCGGTAATATTGACCTGTTCCTTAAATACATATAAATTCTTGTTATGAAGAAACTAAATGAATTACTGTAATTTGTTAAGTCATACGTATGGATATATGACCACTTCTCTGTGGTAGAACCTATCTTAGTAACTACATCGTTATATTCTTTACATTTTCGCTCTTTTAAGGAGTAAAGAACTTCTCTCACGCAATTTATTTCTGTCGTGTTACATTTGTCATGACTGACCATTTCAACTTGTTTCTTAGAAAAGAGAAAAGATATCTTGCTCCCGCATTTCCTTCGAATTCTCAATATGGATTTCACACTTACGGAGCCGTGAGTCTGTGTTGTCTATTGCCACTCTATGTACAGGCATTTTCTTAAGACATCTCCGACACTTGACTGCAGACAAGTGTCACTATTTTATTCAACCTTTTTGAAGAAGGATATGTGTGGAATAAAGTTCAGAAAAATCCTAAAGTGAACCAAAGTATTCAAGTGAAATTACAGCAGTTTGTGGTTCAGTATAGCGAGAAAGTATTTTCGGCTGATGGTAAAACACTATATTGTAAGCCGTGCGACGTAAGAGTAACTGCAGAGAAGTCATTTAACGTTCAGCTGCATGTGGCAACAGAAAAACACAAACGTGGAGCACGACGGATTGAAAACGTATAAACAATATAAACAATACAGCAAATGCTCCTATGAGAATCTCGCTAATCTTATTCACCTTTCTGTGAAGAACTTGGTGCAGCTTTCCTTTGTGCTGGCATTCCATGAAGTAAACTGTACCATCAAAAATTTCGTGAATTCTTAGAAAAGTACGCAGGCAAATCTGTTCCTGCATCTTCCAACGTCAACAGAATCTACGAAAAACAGTGCAACAAATCAGACAACGGATTTCAACAAAAAAAAAAGTAGGTATCAATTGGTGAAATAAATTAAAATGTCATTGTGAGAACTTTAGATGAAAACGGTCCAGGGGAAAAGTTTCAAATACATTCTGAACATTTAGAAAATTTAATTTTTTTCAAAATGAGTAAACCATTCGACAGATCTACGGCTGCCATACGGTCTGAAGGCATTAAGCATGACAACGTACTACTATTAGTAACAGATTTGCGCCTTATGTGGTGAAAGCTGCGGATAAAGCATCATAGCATACAGTCAAATGGTGCATGTGACTTGTTTAGCTCACGCCTGACAAGAAATTCGTAGTAAATTTGTTGATGTTGACAAATTTGAACGGTATGTCGAAAAGGTATTTTTGAGAACCCCTTCAAAAATGGCTTTGAGCACTATGGGACTTAACTGCTGTGGTGTGGTCATCAGTCCTCTAGAACTTAGAACTACTTGAACCTAACTAACCTAAGGACATCACACACATCCATGCCCGAGGCAGGATTCGAATCTGAGGCCGTAGCGGTCACGCGGTTCCAGACTGTAGCGACTAGAACCACTCGGCCACTCCGTCGGCGAGCCCCTTCATGTGTTACAGCATTTAAGTTGTTAGCTCCAGACATTTCCCTACCAGGATCTCCCATTTTGACAAAATGGCGGTCCTGGATAGATGCCTGCAACTTCAACGTTGGGAAAAGCATAGCTATTTCATTCTGAAACAGGGAAACCGCTTCGGTTGACTAGACTGAAAATTAATGTCTAATGCTGAAATTTTAGATAAAACTTCGTACATACAATCAAATTTTGGATCTATTCCTGCTGCCATAACTAGTTTGGAGCAATGAATAATGCCACTAGTGAAGCAGACAGAACAAGTGAAAAAATTGTGAATAAATTATAAGCGGGTTGTGATAAAGTGAGAAAAGAAATGTGAAAAATTTGGATAAAAAGTCCTCTGTTAATCATTCAGATTTAGGTTCAAATGATACCGTCTATTTTAATTATGCTGCTATTGTATCAGCTCAAGTATAAAAAGTTTTCCAAGGTCCATGGATTTTTCATTTGAAAATTTGTACAAGTTATACATTGTACATTACAACTCTCAGATTATAAATCGATGTAAAAAGGAGGAAGGGGAAAAAAGAAAAAAATCACATGTTAACTTGAAACACTACCGGCCCTTACCAAATTGGCAATAGCCGATAACGTTAACCTTCTGTGAAGGGTTTTGCCTGGCCATGACAGTAGCCTATGACAAGGAATCTATAATTTGGTGATCGCGAAGTTAGTGAAACAGTAACAACAGCAAAGCAACGCGTTTTGAACTGGCGTTGTACTGATACTAAAGTAAGCTGCAGTTATATGTACATGTGGTCGCCAGCCTAATGAGGCAATGCGGTATCAAGTTTCATGGCAAAGCGGAAATTAATTTCCCTAAGAAAACTAATCTCACTTGATACCCTAACTAATCTCTACTAACACAGTTACTATCAATATTATATAGTAATTTGTCCTAGCAAACAACACATCAGCTAACTCTTATGCAGAACATATAACGTCCAGTAAATGTAGCTATTACACACTATCACACAATAACACATGCTACTGGCAAAAATCTACTGTGGAATATAATGAACACATACAGAAGGAGATACGAAACTAATAATAAACACTGACTGGTAATAGCATGAACTACTATTATTTTAATTAACTATCACAAAAAAGATCATGAATTGAAAAATACTGATTACTATGGGGTTCAGAAATTTGCACATGAAGTTACTCTATACAAATGTGCAGTACAATTATAATTTATAAGAAAAGGTTTGGTGCAGAATAAATGATTGTAGCGACTGCTGCACTTGCTCAGAAAGAACCTTCACTTTCATTTACCACACAAGTTAAATAGCTTGTGGAGCCCCTTAAACTGGTATGGTCTGCAGAACCGTCCTCAATTATAACTGTAGTGACAAATTTAAGTAGAATGAATACTGCCAAATGAATTCAACACTTAACACGTGGATCTAGTAACTAGTCTCTCATTGAACTCAAAGTCAAACTGCTTTTGTAAGTGACTGCACAACTTGAAAAACGACTTTAAAAAACATATACAAATAAGCAAACAGTTACAAGCTTACAAACCTGTTCAAACTGAAACAATACCCTTGTCTTTTTATAACATTTGCTTACAGACAGCTATAAGGACTTCATATTTTCTTCATTGATCATATTGATGGCAGATTCTTTTTTAATGAAAAGCTTTCTTTATGGACACACTTTAGAAAACTTTAAGGTGAAAAATTATGTGGAGTAAACCATTTACTACTGTGCAGGAAACCAGCCAAACTTCATACTCCATGAAGTAAAAAAAAACTGTAAAATGTTTTACTACCAAAGTTGCCAGTTTAATAAAAATAGAGTACTCGGAATTACAGCGGCTATAAAACTGGCGGTAAAGCAACCATGGTTCGTGATGTTAGCCAGGCCCAGATATAACATTTCTTCGCATCGTAAATTTAACCAGACAAGGCCAGTAACGATACCACGGTCGATAGGCCACTTTACATTCCATCCGAGGCTAATTTATATGCACTCAAGATCTTCTTGCCTTAATTTATACATTCGAATTGACCACAATAGCTGACCCAGGCTGCCGCTGACCACTCAGTATCACAGTCAGAACTCGAGTAAGCCACTCGCCACAAATGAATGAAGCATCTTGCGCGCCAAGTCCTCCTTTTCTAGTCCCGCCAAACTACTTCCGTAGCGGTGGGGCTTTACTACAGGTTTTATATTTCCGTTCCCTCCTTATGGACCAGTAAAATATACAGAGCTTTTACAAATTATTACACTCACGGAGTATTAAACCAGAGGTACAGTTATGATGTAATTCCTTAAAACGCCAAAATAATTAACATAATTACTCCGTACTTATCCAAACAAAGACCTTGACTATGCATGTACACTAGTGTACAGTGTTAACAGAGAACTTATACCAGATACACGTAAATCCAACGATTGTTGGTGTTACAAACTATGTTACGATAAAGTGAATAAAAAGCATACAACAACATCAAATTCCACAGTTGAACTTCCTTCTCATGTGAATTTCATTCTTAAATAAATACACTACTGGCCATTAAAATTGCTTCACCACGAAGATGACGTGCTGCAGACGCGAAATTTAACCGACAGTAAGACGATGCTGTGACGTGCAAATGATTCAGAGCATTCACACAAGGTTGGCGCCGGTGGCGACACCTACAACGTGCTGACATGAGGAAAATAACCAACCGATTTCTCATACACAAACAGCAGTTGACCGGCGTTGCCTGGTGAAACGTTGTAGTGATGTCTCGTGTAAGGAGGAGAAATGCGTACCATCACGTTTCCGACTTTGAGAAATGTCGGATTGTAGCCTATGGCGATTGCGGATTATCATATCACGACATTGCTGCTCGCGTTGGTCGAGATTCTATGACTGTTAGCAGACTGAAATCGGTGGGTTCAGGAGGGTAATACGGATCGCCGTGCTGGATCCCAACGGCCTCGTATCACTAGCAGTCGAGATGACAGGCATCTAATCCGCATGGCTGTAACGGATCGTGCAGCCACGTCTCGATGCCTGAATCAACGGATGTGGACGTTTGCAAGACAACAACTATCTGCACGAACAGTTCGACGACGCTTGCAGCAGCATGGACTATCAGCTCGAAGACCATGGCTGCGGTTACCCATGACGCTGCATCACAGACAGGAGCGCCTGCGATGGTGTACTCAACGACGAACCTTGGTGCACGAATGGCAAAACGTCATGTTTTCGGATGAATACAGGTTCTGTTTACAGCATCATGATGGTCGCATCCGTGTTTGGCGACATCGCGGTGAACGCACATTGGAAGCGTGTATCCGTCGTCGCCATACTGGCGTATCACCTGACGTGATGGTACGGGGTGCCATTGGTTACACGTCTCGGTCACCTCTTGTTCCCATTGACGGCACTTTGAACAGTGGACGTTACATTTCAGATGTATTACGACCCGTGGCTCTACCCTTCATTCAATTCCTCCGAAACCCTACATTACAGCAGGATAATGCACGACCGCATGTTGCAGGCCTTTCTGGCTACAGAAAATATTCGACTGCTCCTCTGGCCAGCACATTCTCCAGAGTCTCACCAATTGAAAACGTCTGGTCAATGGTGGCTGAGCAACTGGCTCGTCACAATACGCCAGTAATATATTTGTCCCATGAGTACACGTTTATCACCTGCATTTCTTCTTGGTGTAGCAATTTTAATGGCCACTAGTGTAGTTTATTACCATACACTGACTTACTGACTTACTTTAAATAGGATAGGACAGGATAAAAAGCGGTGGCAACACTGCCGTAACATGAAGAATGGTCACAAGGCATGCGCTCTGTCTGTAACTAATAACAGAATAGCTCACGTAGTGCAGCGAGCTCGGCGGCTTTATTTGAGTCAGTGTCTGTAAGTGCGGGAGGCCACTTCAAGCGCTCTAACAGTATTTTTAAGAAACACGAACAATACGCGTTGATACAGACTGAAGTGCCATATGATCGGAACCCACAATGCACCTGCTCAGTCGCTACCACAGGGAGGGTGAAGATTACCTTGCAATGACCATCGCTATGTGCGAAACCTGGGCTCTGTCGTACCAACCACGATTAAAGCGGCAATCCAACGAATGGAAACGCCCTGTTAGTCCTCGCCCATAGAACGTGCGCCATAAATCAGCCTGTAGCAAAGTGACAGTTGTTGTAGCTGATGATGTCGATGGGTGAATCCTACGCCACGTCATATCGCAGGGGCAGGCGGTCACTGCAACCTCCTGCGACGTCACCCTTGTCCCGCACCGAGAAGAATGCGACACCACCTTCTGACACTGCATCCAATCATCCTTCATGACAATGTGCGATTCTACACGGCGCACCCGTGCAGCAGTTCCTGCGTACGTGGTGGTGGGAGATACTGGAACATCCAGTGTCTCAGAAAAAAGGCGAAACACTGTTGCAAACACTGAATGCTGTGGTTGTTGTCAGCAGGGACAGGTCTCGTGATACAACCTTGATGCCCGCCGCCCGTTGCCATAAATGTCGAAACAAAAGTTGAAGATATTCAACTTTTATTTCGACATTTTTGTAGTGATTTTCGTTTTTATTTGTTTTTGCCCTTGTATCAATACGTCAACCAAGTTAAAATATTACAAACATGTTTCACATGTGAACAGAAGCGGCACTCCAAGAGGTTTTCCGAATTTCATTCCGTTACGCTGAACCTTGTTTAAAACTGGCCTTCAGCGAAGTTTGAAACTGAATAAAAGTCAGTTTAATTACAATTACATTTTGTAAATCTGATATATGGCTTGGTTGACGCCGTAGTAGTGACTAGGGTTAGGAATTTTAAGAATTCTAGCTACGGAAAAAACTAAAAGAATTAGTGTAATTTGTTAAGTCATACTGATGGATATATGATCACTTCTTTCTGATGGAGCATATCGTAATACATAAATCGTTATGTTCATTAGATTTTCACTCTTTCAAGGAGTAAAGAACTTTTCTCGTGCAATTTATTTCTACCGTGTTACATTTCTGACGGCTGAGCATACCAAACTGCTTGTTAGAAAATAGAAAATAAACCTCGCTCTCGTATTTCCTTCGAATTCTCAATATGGATTTAACTATTACGGAACCGTGAGTTTGTGTAGTCTATTGCCACTGTATGAGCAGGCATTTGCTTAAGCCATCTCCGATAGTGGACTGCAGAGAAGTGTTTTATTCAACCTTGTTGAAGGGGGAAGTGTGTGGAGTAACGTTCAGGAAAAATTCCTAAAATGAAGCAAAGTATTCAAGTAAAATTATAGTAGCTTATGGCTTGATATGGTGAGAAGGAATTTTCGGCTGATGGTAAAACACTGTATTGTAAACCGTGCGACGTAAGAGTAACTACAGAGAAGTCATTTAACGTTCAGATGCCTCTGGCAACAGAAAAACACAAGCGTGAAGCACGACGGATAGAAAACGTATAAACACTGTAGCGAATGCTCCTAGGGGAATGTCACTAATCCCATTCACCTTTCTGTGAAGAACGTAGTACAACTTTCCTTAGTGCTGGCATTCCCTTAAGGAAACTGAGCTATCCAAAATTTCATGAATTCCTAGAAAAATAGTCAGACAAATCTGTTCCTGTATCTTTCACGACGTCAGCAAAAGCTACGAAACACAGTGCAGGGCTGCTAGCAAAGAATGTAGGTATGAATTGATGAAGCAACGGATAAATTATAAATGTCACTGAGGGAACTCTGGAAGAAGACAGTCCACGCGAGAAGTTTCTAATAAACTGTGAACATTTGGAAAACATAAATCTTTCCAAAATCAGTAAATTATCCGACAGATCTTTGGGTGCCATATGATATGAAGGCATTAAGCCTGACAACGTATTGCTATTAGTAACGGATACTACAGCATACAGTAAAATAGTGCATGTCACTTGTTTAGCTCACGACTTACACGGAATTCATAGTAAATTAGTTAATGATGACAAATTTATTCGGTGTGTCAAAAAGGTATTTTTCAAAGCCTCTTCTTGTGTTACAGCATTTAAGTTATTAGTCCCAGACATTTCCTTAGCAGTATCTCCCATTTTGACAAAATGGGGGTTCTGGATTGATGCCTGCAACTTCAACGTTGTGAAAAGCATAATTGATTCTTTCGGTAGCAGTGAATCCGCTTCGGTTGACTAACCCAAGAATTAATGTCTAATTCACAAATTTCAGGCAAAATTTCGTACATAAAATCAAATTTTGGATTTATTACCGGTGCCATAACTGGTTTGCAGCAGTGAGAGGTGCCACTATTGAAACAGAGAGAACACGTATAAAAATTGTGAATAAATTAAAAGCCGTTTTTGATAAAGTGGGAAAAGAAATTTAAAAAGAAGCATAACAAAGAAACGAGGATTGTCGTACACAGTGTTCCAGTCTAGTGATTCTGTTGGATGAAAAGTCCTCTCTTAACCATTTAGATTTAGAATCAAATGATACTGTCCATTTTAAATATGCTGCTCTTGTGCCACATGAAGCAGAAAAAGTTTTCCGTAGCACATGGCTTTGTCACCTGAGAATAGAAAATCTTTTTTATTTGAAAATATGCACAAAGTATACGTTGTATATTACAACTCTGAGTTGATAAAATTAAATAAAGATGAGTAAGGGCAAAAAAAGATAAAGTCATAAGGTCACTATGTTCTCTTAGCGTGCACTGACTTGTTTAACTCACGCCTCACAAGGTATTTGTGAATAAAAAGCATACATCAGATTTCAAAGTTAAGCTTCTCTCTCGTGTGAGTTTTATTGTTAAATAAACAGTTTATTATCATAAACTGACTTACTAATTTTTTACATGTGTGCTCGCACTGCTTAGCAACCTTACGGATGTATATAACAGCAAATGACAACGACATATAAATGTGTCAGCATGTATAAAGCACACATAGCTTAAAGCCAAAACATGTTAGTAAACATGGTTACATAGCTGAATTTTTCATTTTGTGTAATTGGCGGAATGTCAAAATACACAACGATTTTTGTAAAATATTTTAGAAACATTCTGTATTTCAGCTGCACTTGATAATGGCCTGAGGCCGAAATTGCAATAGTGGATATAAAATGTTTAACAGTCACTGGCGTAAACATGATGTCTTTCAATAAATTTCACATGACTGTGAGTCCCAGTTATGGAAAGCGTTATTTTATTGGCCTACCAGTTTCGGCGATTTACTACGCCATCTTCAGGTCCGTTGACCGACATGTAGGAAGACTCCAACGTCGGTTCTGGTCAAAAGAGGGGCCACTTTCAAAGACTGGAATCTGTAGATTTCTCCTTGATACAGCTGTTACTTCAAACTTCATCTGCCGACCCATCTTTTGTCGATGTTGATCGCTGTTGTCTTCATGAGCTTGATTTTATTATCAATGAATCTACTGTACATAAAGTCTCTGTATGTCCACCTTTTCAGAGATGGTTGCAGGATCTCAGTTGTTCTTGTAGAATGTCAAATCAAAAACCTTTCATCCGTATAATTTCCTAACTGTTATTCTATTGAGCTACCAGTTTCGCCGATATTTTACGCCATCTTGAGTCTGTAGAAGATGGTTGAAGTGATCAATGTATCAAATAGAACTCTACAGACACCAGTCTGTGATTGTTCGCCCCTATTTTGATCGGAACCGAGGTTGGAATCTGTTTTATTCTCCAACAGTTTATTGAACGTAACTTCTTCTACAAAACAATAGCTGGCTGTACAAGAGATGTAGACGTCCGTCGATCCAGCCAGAAATGTGGTTCCTCTCGGTCGGCTGGTACTTCGATCGGCGGTGCAGTACAGCGGCTTCGGTGATATCTTCTCGGACACTCTGCTATAGCAGTTGCCATTAGCAGCGGATGAAGACTGGTCTGTCTTCGACCGGCCCGGCCTATATAGTGAGCTGGAGCCAATAGAAACCCGGCGTAGGAATCCGTGGCCGGATATGTAGCGGCGACCTCTGCAAGGAAAGGTTCCTATTAATCGACTGGAATATTCGACGTGTTCACCTGATGTCTTCACCTGTTTGGCTGTTGGTTTGTTTCCCTCGTAGCGTGGCTGTTATGCGGTGCTGCCTGCTATTTAGGGGAACCCGATGGCAGACAGTACAGAATCTTGCTACACGTCGTTCAGGGGGCCTGAAGATGATATATCGTCGTAACTGGTAGCCCAATAAAATAACAATTGGAAATTAGATGGCTCAAAGGTATTTGATATGATATTCTATACGAACAACCGAGAACCCCCAGTCATCTCTGGAAAGACGGACATACAGAGCCTTTGTTTGTCGGTGGTGAGCCAGCTTTTGGTGTAGCAGCAGTGGTGCTAAGTGCTGTGTTGGTTGCTGGTCCGGCAGGTGGCGTGTGCTGCGGCGCTGCTGAGTTGCACACCCGGGGTGTGGGCCGGCCTCTGCCTGCTGAGGGACCTGCCGCTCGATCCGGCCGCCTTCTCAGTGCAGGCGTGCGGCCGCTGCTACAACTACTCTCTGCCACACGCCTTCCGGGGCCGTCGCTGGCCGCTCCTGGCGTTGCCCGGGGACCCGGGGACACTCGTCCTCCAGCGCGGAAACCTTACCGTGAGTTCTCACAGGATATACACCCAAATACTTTCTGACAGGTCTGTGGGCTCAGCGCCATTGCTGACGTTGTCGAACGACATCTGCAGTAAAAGCTATATTTTAAATAGCAGGATGAATATCTATTCCAATGCCAACCAATTAGATAATCTACAGGATTAATTTCATCATGTCCATTCTACCACAGCTTCATTACTATGTTTGCGTCACTAATGTTTAAGTGTTTGTGCTGCAATGACATCAGCTGCTTGTGAATTATGTGCCAGACCGGGACCCTAAATCGGATTTCTCGCTCATCGCGAACAGCTATCCGAGCGCGCCTCCAGGACCAATCCAATCTTCCATTTCGTGATTCCTGCATAGGGATATGATATATCATCAATTTAGGCCATAGAGGCATGCATTCATTTCTGCAGGACATGGTATTGTGAAGATACAGAAACTTTATAAACATTGATACTGTATCATTAATGATGTATCCATTCCTGAATGGGCTAAAATGACGATATAGTATTCGTCTTCCTGTGCGGGGATCACGAATTGTGCGAGCATAAGAGTTGAGGCTATGTGACATGTGGAAGTTTGGATCGGTCCTGGAGGTATGCTCTGACAGCCTAAGTGGTTCAGCCGACGGCTCACAATAACCGGGAAAACCGGGTTCGAGTCTCGGTCTGGTACAGAATGCTCGTGTATCGCAAACAGCTGAGGAAGAATGCAAATCCGTTTTGTAGTTATTATGTTTAGGTGATTTTAAGTCTGAAGACTAATTGAACCTCTCAATTTCTCCAATTTTACCTGGTCCCTCCCAATTCCCATAAGAATTCCATCCCCCTCTCCAAAAACCACCCTTCCTTATATTACCAAACTGATTATTCCTCAGTGCCGCAAGATGTATCCTGTCAAACGATACATATTTTTAGTCAGGTTGTGCCAAATATTTCTTTTCTCATCAGTTTCATTCAGAGTGCCTTCAGTAGTCACCTGATGCACCCATCTAATCTGCAGCATTCTTCTGTAGTGTAACAATTCAAAAGACACTGATTTATCCTTGTCTAAATTGTTTATTTTCCCCGTTTCACTTTCGTAGAAGGCTACTCTTCAGATAAATTCCTACAGAAAAGAGTTTCTACCACTTTAATTTATATTCAATGTCTGCAAATATCTCATTTTCAGAAACGTTCTTCTTGACGGTCCATATTTTATATCCTCTCTGTTTCGGTTGTTGTGAGTTATTTTGTTGCTCAGATAGCAAAACTCATCTATTAATGTCTCATTTCCTAATATAATTTCCTCAGCAGTGATTGATTTAATGCAACTACATTCCACTGCTCCAGTTTTATTTTTCTTATTATCCATATTATAGCCTCTCAAGAGACTATGCATTCTATTAAACTCCACGCTCATGATTCTACTGTGTCTGGTATGATTATGATGTTACCGGTAAACCTCGAAGTTCTTATTTCTTCACCCTATTATTCTGCATTTCACTCTCAAGGGCTTGACAGACGGTGCATAACATAATTATTGTTTATCTCTGCAGCCCCGATCTGGAGCCGCACGTGGAAAAACTAACACCTAACTCATTCCTTGAAAACTATGCTTTCTCTTATTTTATTACTGTCGAGTGGGAGGAAATGAAAAACACTTTTTCAATGTCTGAAGTCTGGTTTCGTTTACTCAACCGTGATATTTTCATCCATGATGCTGGTGGTCGTCTTTAAATCCTTTTTGGTAGGCATCCCATCCTGTGCAGAATTCCTGCAGAGTTGTGTAAGCAGCTTGACTAACACATTTGTTGTACCTTCTGAGTGTTCTGCCAAACAAATACGGCTTGCTGTTAATTTTCGCAACAACATTTTTCCTTATTATCGTTCCAATTTAAGTTGTTACTAACAGTAATTCCTAGATATTTAGTACACTCAAGATCCACAAAATTTGTCCTTTAACTTGTAACATAAAGTAAACAGTGTTCTCTTGGTACTTATTTGTAGGACCTCACACTTTTTATCGTTCAGACTTTTCGCAACATCCAATGTTTATCTCACTCCCTTGGGGAGTGCCAGATCTATCTCCTTTTGTCTACGAGACAAGGCTCCCACCAATTACTGCGTACATGACTGTTCTGCCAGGAAATCACGAATCTTGTTGCGAAGCTGAGACGATACTCCATTGGAAGTAGAATTTGGGGAACGGTGGCAAAAACCGTCGGGAAATCTAAGAATACTAAATCAAATCGAGATCATCTGTCGGTAACACTCATATTTAGATGTTCGTTTTTCGCGCACTTTTAGAGAGTGGAACGGTAGAGAAATAGCTCGAAGGTGGTTCGATGAACCTTCAGCCAGGAACTTAATTTTGAATTGCAGAGTAATCATGTAGATGGAGATTACTTCGTGGGAATGAAGCCAGTTGTGTTTAGCGAATTACTGTTGGCTATGTGTCAATAGCCAGTTTTATTCGAAGTACGAGGGGCGTTCAGCAAGTGACGCAACACATTCTTTTCTAAAGATAGGTTGGTTTTATTCAGGATTTCAATACACCACTCTTTTTGCTTCAATGCGACGGCGTTACGCCACGCTACTGGGAAGGCCCGTATGTCCGCGTGGTACCACTCTGCTGGTGGACATCGAAGCCAACGTCTTGCTGCAGCAGTAACCTCCCCATCATCCAAGTACTGACACCCGTAGAGTGCATCCTTCGTTGGGCCAAAAGGATAGAAGTTGGAAGGTGCGAGATCCGGCCTGTAAGGTGCGTTAGGAATGACAGCCCAGTGACGTTTTGTGAGCTCCTCTCGGGTAGACAGACTTGTGTGTGGCCTTCGGTTGTCGTGGAGAAGAACGCCGCTTGCATTTTTTTAGTATTTTATCCATCTTCTTCAGCAACTGTCGATTGCATAATATCATTCCGACATCCATCCGTGTTGTTTTTCGAGGACAACCTCATCTTGGCTTACTGGCTACTCTTCCTTCCTGTTTTTGCTGTCGACTCCACGCACTTACTGGCTGTTGTGATGTGCCACTGTCTCTAGCAACGCCAGACTGCGACTATTCTTCTCCAAAGCACGCAAAACAGCTTGTCTCGTATCAGCCGAGTACGCTTTTTATTTTGCCATGCTTCTAGTTGTCTTTGCAAGTAAACAAATACCGTATGAATTCCTAAGTAACAATAGTTAATAAATATCGCGCCACTAAGGCAAGCTACAAAATGCAGGGTGCTCAAATGGTTCAAATGGAACTAAGCACTATAGGACTTAATATCTGAGGTCATCAGTCCCCTAGAACTTAGAACTACTTAAACCTAACTAACCTAAGGATATCACATACATCCATGCCCGACGCAGGATACGAATCTGCGACCGTAGCGGTCGCGCGGTTCCGGACTGAAGTTCTTAGATCGGCTCAGCCACAACGGCCGGCAATACAGGATGCATAAAAAGGAATCATCCGATTTGGCACATCTATATTTCTGAAACTACTAAACATATATCATTAATTGGGTTTTTTGATGAAGTGTTAACTCAAAAAGGTTTTCTTTTTCTATGCCCCCCTTGAGATGCACGGTGTATGTCAATGCGGTATTCAAATTGTTCCCACAGTGCAGCGACCATGTCTTCAGTTACAGCTTCCACAGCTGCGATGTCTCAGTTCATTCATTGTTGGTAACGGAGGCACATAAACACAGTCTTTTACAAACCCCCACAAGAAATAATCATATACAGTCATGTCCAGTGATCTTGGAGGCCAGTAATGCAAGGCTGAATCATTTGGTCCAGTGCGACTGATCCATCGTTCAGCAATCCTTTGATTTAAAAATTCCCGCACTTCCAGATGCCAGTGTGGCGGGGCCCCATCCTGTTGGTAAATGAAGTCGTTCGAATCAATGTGCAACTGTGGGAAAAAAAGTTCTCAGGCATATCAAGACATGTGCTTCCTGTAACAGTGTTCTCGGAAAAGACAAATGGACCATACACCTTTGCCCGTGAAAGAGGACAAAACACATCAAATTTTGGAGAGTCTCTCTCATGTTGTACTATTTCCTGTGGTTGCTCCCTACCCCACATTTTCACATTATGACGGGTCATCTTTCCATTTAAATGGAATGTTGCCTCGTCGCTATACGCCAAGGGTGGAAGAAAACATCCTCCATCTCGGCAAGAACGAAATTAAAGAACTCCACACGTTTCTGTTTGTCATCTTCACGGCGAGCTTGCAGCAGCTGAATATTGAACGTTCCTATGTGTAAACGTCGACGCAACACACGCCACACCGTCATCGGGGGGAACGTTGAGCTGTCGAGCTGCATGGCGAACGGATTTCTGCGGATTCTTTGTGAAGCTGTGGCAGATGCGTTCGACGTCTGTGTGAGACACTCGGGGACGGCCCGGCGATTTGCCTTTACACAAACAACGGGTTTCCCGAAACTGTCCATGCCATCGTCTAATGCTCTGTGCTGTAGCAGGATCAAAACCATACCTACTGCGTAAGTCACGCTGAATACTTATTAGTGACCAGCACTGCGCGAACGAAGAACACAAAACGCTTTCCGTTGTTAATAAAACTGAAGTGCGTGCACACTGCTGCTACCTAGTGGGAACCATGTAAAAGCCGAGAGTTTGCTCTTTCCTACAGTACGTTGTTCACACACGTATCTGAAATAACATAACAGTTTTTTTTTAATCGGATGATTCTTTTTGACACATCCTGTACTTTAGAGCTAAAGTAACATACGATTACGCTGTCACTGCATGACGTTGCTTGCTTTCTTGATAAATAACCACAGCAGCATGAAGCACCTAACGGAGGGTCACTACAAAATACTTTTGAGCGCTACTGTAAGAGCAGGTGTTCCACAGCAATGTCAATTTCTTAGGATAGAGAAATACTGCCACAGTCCCTATAAGACGTGTTCTGAGTCCAGGCAACGTAGCATTCGTCATAGCAGATCGAAGGAAGAAAATTCTGACACAGTAATAATTATCTGCAGGAGCGTCTGTAGAAAGGTCCGCATCTAGTCTCGGTTGTAAACGACGACAGTACGCATATAGTACCAGGGAGAGAAAGCTGGCTGAAACCAGATGTCAGCAGCAGCGAAATTCTAAACTCCTTCTGGAACGTATGTTTCAAAGATATGTTGAACGCTCGTGGTGGAACCGTTTTTATGGCAATAAAAAATTACGATGACACATAGTTAAATTAGTGCAGATTCAGAATGCGGAATAATTTGAGTGAAGGTTAGTGTTAAAGGCGGATCAAATATGATCATCGGATGCTTTTACACTTTTATACTTTACCTCTGCTGGAAGCAGACGTGTTTGCACAGTAGAAACAGTTTGATAACGGTTTCGACAATTTGTCGTACCCTCTTGTCAAAAAATTTCCCACCATAACTAAAACTAATAATAAAATATACCGATACAGGTGAAATGAATGTCTAATTCGGGACAAATTGGGTCATGATCGTTAATTTCGGGAGAAACATGTGTCCCGAATTACCTTTGAAAAAATTCGGGACAGACACACAAAAATCGGGACTGTCCCGAGAAAAACGGGACGGATGGTCACCTTATTTTATAGACACCTGTTCCAGCGAAAGCGGTGGGGGAAGAACTGAGGGGAAACTCGGAGAATATTTCTCGGAAATGTCATGATCATGTTATAGTTTTGGGTGGAGATTAGGACTTACTAGCTATAGACCAGAAGACTCAGGTGATCAGGACCGGCAGAAGGGCCAGGAAACCGAGTGAAATAGTTGTAAGTCTGTAATCAGAACATTAATCAGAGAAACGACTCTTACGGGTAATATTTTATGCCTGCTGGTGACAAACAGAACAGAAATTTTCGACTCAACGTAGAACAGGGAATCAGTGTCCGTAAGGCCTTTACAGCATCACTGAATGCGGCTGTTAATAGGAATACAAAGGAAGGTACGAAGATCGTTCTGTTTAGGTAGAGCGATTAGACGGAATTCAGATTGCCTGACAGATCGACACGAAAATTTCATCTCCAGCATTAACAGTGTCGAGCAGATGTGGACAAAGTTGAAGAGCATTTTACAATACGCGGATAAAAGTTGTGAGGGATGGAAAAGACAAACCGTAGTTGGGCAATTGTGTTAGGAAGCTGCTACGAACGCACAGACAGCTTCACTGCGAATTTAAACGTAGCCAAAAACTAACAGACAAGCAAAAACCAAGCGAAGACAAAATTAGTATCAACCTGAAGCGTTCACCGATTCGAAATAAATTCATTCTATTTAACTGACAGAAATTCCTAAGGTGTTTTGGTCTTATGTTATATTACCAAACGGATTGACGCCATCTGTCCAGGCACTCTGTGGCTTTAATGGCCTTGAAACGGAGGACGACACAGAAAAGGCCGCAATACTAAATGTCTATTTCCAGAACTGCTTCACAGAGAGCAGATAACACTGTAGTTCTTCCTGTAAATCGCTGCACGAACAACAAAATGGCTGATATCGAAATAAGTGACCATGGGATAGAAAAACAACTGAAATTTCCCAACAGACGAAATGCCACTGGACCTGACGGGATACCAGTTCGATTCTACACAGAGTATGCGAAAGAAGTTGCCCCTCTTCTAGCAGCTGTGAACTGCAGATCTCTAGAGGAGCGAACCGTTCCTAATGATTGAAAAAAAGAAAAACACAGATCATTTCCGTTTTTAAGAAGGGTAGTCAAACATGCGCGAAATTATAGGCCCGCCTTTGTTACGTCGGTGTTTTGTAGAATTTTGGATCACGATTTATGCTCGCATATTATGACATCGCAGAAAATCTGCTCGACTGTGCGACTGATCCCGGTGGAGGTTCGAATCCTCCCTCGGGCATGGGTGTGTGTTTGTCCTTAGGATAATTTGGGTTAAGTAGTGTGTAAGCTTAGGGACTGATGACCTTAGCAGTTAAGTCCCGTAAGATTTCACACACATTTGAACTTTTTTTTTTTTTTTTTTTTTTTTTGAGAAATCTCCTCTGTAGAAGTCAACATGAGTTCCGAAAACAACGATTATGAGAACATCAGCTCGCTTCATTAGTTCACGAAAACCAGAAAGCGTCAGGTGTTCTTTGACTTCCGGGAGGCGTCGAATGCAGTTCCGCATTGCCGCCTAATAAATAAAATACGAGTGTATGGGATATCAGACGTACTGTGTGACTGGTTTGAAGAATTACTAGCACCGACGGAATGCATCATGTCATTCTCATTGGAGGCAAGACTTCAGATGTAAAAGTAATGTAGGGTATGTCCAAATACAGTGTTATAGGATCAATATTATTAATAATACATGCGCAAGCATGCGCTACCACTGTGTTCGAAAACGAAGCGGGAAAATCTAAGATTCTTCTCGGGTTCGTATCTCGGCTTGTTTGGGTGTCAGAAAGGTTTGTTCAAGTGTTCTGAACAGCCCTTGGCGTAGGGACCATTTGTATACCCACCAGAAGAATCGTGTTTCTGTAGCTATCGTACAGTACTGGGTTAAAATTTGGGATTGAATATTGTACAGTTCTTCCAGCTTAGGCAAATGGAGGAAATCGATTGGTTCTTTTTGCTTTTGACGTGGTCTATGGTGTGCTTTAAGGGGCTTGTGGAGGCACCATTTAGTTCATGGGCCGCTTCTGAGAAAAACACAACAAAGCGTTTTTCACCATTTTTTTCCGTTAGCAGCGGATATCTAAAAACCTAACCGCAGCAAAATGCATTATCTAGAAGTAGTATCTTCCCAATTTCAAAAATATTTGTCCGTTATCGAGAAACACCCGAAAAACATGGTTTTTTGGTATCAAAACCAAGCCGCAGATTCAAAAACTGCTGAGCACAGCAAACGGGCGTAATCTTTACTATACATAGATCCCAATCTGGAACAACCATGGAAATTTTATTGATATCTTTATCCGTTTCCGATATACATAGGTTCAAAGCGCCTCCGTTACCGTGTGATGAGTTCTGAGAACCACATATTCTAGTAGTGAAGCACAACCAAAAGTTTTGTGCGCGTAAAATATGATCTGAGGTATGAAATTAGTTTTGTGTTATTTCAGTTCCACGTAAGTAATCTGTCAAAATTTTACAGATCCATAAAGTTTTCTTCATAAGAGTGACGTACCCTGTCGTGGCAGACAAGAGAAAGGAACCAGCGGAGAAATGTTCCTCTCGGAGCACAGAAAGGGCGAATGTGTTACTGTCTATTTAAAAACATGGTGTGGTACCAGCTGCCTCATTCTGCCTTCCTCAGCACCTTTAAAAATTTTCCCAAAAATGTTGGCATGCGAACATATTCACGCTTTTGCATATTGAGAGAGAAGGAGAGAGTTGTGGCGTGGGTTAGCTGCGCGACCTATGGCGCCTTGCGACGGTTCGCGCAGCTCTCCTGTCGGAGGTTCGAGTCCTCCCCCGTGCATGAATGTGTGTGTGTTGTCCTTAGCGTAAGTTAGTTTAAGTTAGATTAAGTAGTTTGTAAGTCTAGGGACCGATGACCTCAGCAGTTTGGTCCTATAAGAACTTGCCACAAAAAAGGAGAGAGCTGCAATGGGGAAAAGACGGAAACGTAATGAAGATAGCAGACAGTGGTTGTGGTATGGAAAAAGCGAAGGAGATAATGGCAGTGTGTGGTAGAGAGAAGGACACAGTGGCAGTGGAACATAGTGACAGAACAGAAAAAAAGTGAAAAACGCAGTGGGGAGAGGAATAAAGAGAAGGAAGTGGAAGAGCGTAATAGCCAGTGATAATGAGAGACGGTAGCTGTGCCAGTCACAAAGAGGACGAGAGAGTTAGAGGCAGTGAGAAGAGGCAGTAGCAGTGAGAAGGAGTGAATGAGACAGTTGCAGTAAGGGAGAGCAAGAGGGAGACAGTGACAGTGAGAGGAATAGTGGGACAGAACGGAAACTGTGGCTGTGAGACAGCAGACTGTGAGAGCGTGAGAGAAATGAGTTGGGCTGAATGAGAAAGTGAGAAAGAACAAGTGCGAGTAATGGGTGTGAGTCATGGTTCAAATTGCTCGAAGCACTGTGGGACTTATCATCTGAGGTCATCAGTACCCTAGACTTAGAACTACTTAAACCCAACTAACCTAAGCAGCGCGGTTCCAGACTGAAGCGCCTAGAACCGTTAGGCCACAGCGGCCGGCGGTGTGAGTGACTTAGCCGGCCGAAGTGGCCGTGCGGTTAAAGGCGCTGCAGTCTGGAACCGCAAGACCGCTACGGTCGCAGGTTCGAATCCTGCCTCGGGCATGGATGTTTGTGATGTCCTTAGGTTAGTTAGGTTTAACTAGTTCTATGTTCTAGGGGACTAATGACCTCAGCAGTTGAGTCCCATAGTGCTCAGAGCCATTTGAACCATTTTTTTGTGAGTGACTTACAGAATCGGCCTGGTGGGTGTCAGTGAGCTATACTTAGAGAGGTTTGTGAGAATGAGAGATATAGTTAATCGCGCATAAGGCAGATGTCAGAGTGGTATTCAATGGTAGAATACTCAGGAGCTTGCCAAACACTCTTTCGACCAATACTTCAATGTTGCTCGTCAGTCAGGGATACGTACCAGACAGGCTTGATAGAGGAAAGAGAGAGGATCCGAAGTTACACTTTCGTTTAGTAAGAGCGAAAGTTTCACGGAGTTGCTCAGACAGTTCCAGTGACAAGCGCTGCAAGAAGGCGTTCTGCATCACGATTGCTGTTAAAGTTCCGTGAGCATACGTCCCTGAAAGAGTCAACGGATACGTCGATTTCTCCTACGTATAAAAAGCGAAAAGAACATGAAGATAAAATTAGAGAGATTCGAACTTACACGGAGACTTACCAGCAATCGTTCTTCTCGAGAACCATTCGCGACTGGAACACGAAAGGGGGCAAGTGGCTGTGGTGCACAAAGTACCCTCCGCCATACACCGTAAGGTGGCTTGCTCCATATTCCATCCTCTCCGCATTGCTAGGGCCCTTGATAAATTATTTCTTCGGACGCCAGACTATGGAAGAGTAATGTCATCTTTCCATGTTTTCTCTTGAAAATGTGTTTGTGTGTGCGCGCGTGAATGCTTGTGCGTTCATGCGTGTGCGTGAGAGACAATTTTAGCTATGTTTGCACTGGAAGTGGAATAAACAAACTCATTTTATTTGTTATTCTCTTTTAAATGTGAATGTGTTCAGTAACTGTGGAAGGAAGGAGATGACCTATGCCTTATGAGTCACCGTAAATAGGAAATTCAGCATCACAAAAGTACAGGGCACAAAGGGACTGATGACCCTGTAGGTTGGTTCCTTTTGCCCCCAACCAAGCAACCAAACCAACAGAACACAAAGCTCCTCCCCTGTTAGTAGGCAAAGAAGTTCAGTCTTCTTGTGCAAGGGAGAAATCACATTCATCCTCCTTGCGTTTGGAACAATTTAAACACAGAGCAACGTCTCACGGAAATTTATTCCTCTCCGGCTTCCACTTTCTCGTCTCCCCTCTCGGATGGTTTCTTCCCCATCCTATAAAATCTGAAAAAGAAAATTCTAAAAGCTCAAACTAGAAGTAGTGGTGGTCAGTGAAGTGAAACAGAAATACTAGGAAGCTCAAACTAGATGTAGTGGGGGGTCAGTGAAGTGAAATAGAAACGCTGGGATTTCTGGTCAGACAAGTATAGGGTAGTATCGGCAGCAGTAGAAAATGGTATAACGAGAGTAACATTCGTCATGAGAGAGGTACTGTCAACAGTTTAACGACAGGGATGTTCTCATCAGAATCGACAGCTAACCAACGCAGATAACAATAGCAGAGATATACGTGTCGACGTCGCAAGCAGAAGATGAAGAAATAGTACAGGATAATACTGAACGGATAATTCAGTACGTAAAGGGAGCTGAAATTCTAAAAAGAATTAGAACAAAGGGTTACGGAAGGATCTGGGCTTGGTAGGAAGAATGAGAGAGGAGGAATTCAAAGTGGGCTCCGCTATAAATTTCAGCTAGTAATAGCGAATAATCTATTCAGGCATCACAATAGGAGGTGGAAGTATACTTGGAGAAGACCAGGAGAAACGGGAAGATTTCAGTTAGATTATTACATCATGGTCAGACAGAGATTCCTAAATCAGATATTTGATTGTAAGGTGTACACAGGAGAAGATTTAGTCTCTGGTCACAGTTTGGTAATGATGAAGAGTAGCCTGAAATTTACAAGTCAGGAAGAATCAATGTGCAAAGAAATGGGATACAGAAATGCTACGGAATAAAAAGAAAAATACGCCTGAAGCTCTCTGGGGCTATCGATACTGCGATAATGAATAGTCCAGTGGCAAGTTCATTTCAAGAGGAATGGACGTCTCTAAAAAGAGCAATCACAAAAGTTCTAAAGAAAAACGTAGGTATAAGGAAGATGGCAGAAGGAAAACCTCGGCTGATCGACGAAATTCAGAAATACAGAAAAAAAGTCATTTAGGGATGAAGTAAATGCAGAGGAGAGAGCGGATACAGGAGTCGACAGAGACAATACAAAACAGCTTTGGAAAGGTTAAGATCAAAGAAGGCGGAAGGAATCGATAAAATTCCATCGGAATTTCTAACATAAAATGGTTCAAATGGCTCTGAGCACTATGGGACTCAACTTCTGGGGTCATTAGTCCCCTAGAACTTAGAACTAGTTAAACCTAACTAACCTAAGGACATCACAAACATCCATGCCCGAGGCAGGATTCGAACCTGCGATCGTAGCAGTCTTGCGGTTCCAGACTGCAGCGCCTTTAACCGCACGGCCACTTCGGCCGGCAATTTCTAACATAATTGGGTGGAGTGGCAACAAAATAACTGTTTACAAAAAATCATTGGATGGAGTGACAACAAAATGAATATTCATGTTGGTGTAGAATGTATGAGACTGGTGATATACCATCTGACTTTCGAGGAAACATCATCCATACATTTCTGAAGATAGTGGGAGCCGACAAGTGCGAGAACTATCTCACAATCAGTTTAATAGCTCATGCATTCAAGTAGCGACAAGAGTAATATACAGAAAAATGTGAAAGAAAATTGAAGGTGTGGTAAATGACGATCATTTGGAGTTGGAGAGCTAAGCACAGCAGAGAGGTACTTCTGACGTTGTGGTCGATAACGGAGGCAAGATTGAAGAAAATTCAGGACACGTTCATATGATTTGTTGACGTGCAATAAGCGTTCGACAGTGTAAGGTGGTGCAAGATGTTTGAAATTCTGAGAAAAATAGGAGTAAGAGGAGTAAGCTACAGAAAAAGGTCGGTAATATATAATACGTACAAGAACCAAGAAGAACAGTTAGACTGGAACACTAAGAACGAGTGTTCGGAATAGAAAGGGTGCAAGACAGGGATGTAGTCTTTCGCCCCCACCGTTCAATCCATAATCGAAGAACAATGACAGAAATAAAACGAAGGTGCAAGAGTAGAATTAAAATTTAGTGTTAAAGGATTTAATTAATAAGATTCGCTGATGGTGATGGTATCCTCAGTGAAAGTGGAGAAGAATTACAGGATCTGTTGAATGGAATGGGCCATGTAATGAACACAGAATATGGACCGAGAGTACATCGCAGAAAGTCGAAAGTAATGAGAAGTAGCAGAAATTAGAACAGCGAGAAACTTAACATCAGAATTGGTGATCACGAAGTAGATGGCCGGCCGGGGTGGCCGAGCGGTTCTAGGCGCTACAGGCTGAAACCGCGCGACCGCTACGGTCGCAGGTTCGAAACCTGCCTCGGGCATGGATGTGTGTGATGTCCTCAGGTTAGTTAGGTTTAAGTAGTTGTAAGTTATAAGGGACTGATGACCTCAGAAGTTAAGTCCCATAGTGCTCAGAGCCATTCGAACCACTCTTTTTTTTGAACGAAGTAGATGAAGCTAAGCAATTCTGAAACCTAGGCAGCAAAATAGCCCATGATGGATGGAAGGAGGATATAAAAAGCAGACTAGCACTGGCAAAAAGGGCATTCCTGGCGAAGAGAAGTCTATTAATATAAGATGTAGCTCTTAATTTGAGGAAGAAATTTCTGAGAATGTACATTCTGACCACAGCATTGTATGATAGGGAAACATAGATTGTGGGAAAACCAGAAGAAAATTTAAGCATTTGAGATATGGTGATACAGAAGAATGTTGAACCTAGGCTGGACTGATAAGATAAGGAATTAGGAAGTTCTGAGCAGAGTCGGCGAGGAAAGCAGTATATGGAGAATACGGACAAGAAGAAGGGACACTGTGATAGGACATCTGTTAGGACTTTAGGGAATAACTTGCATGGTACTAGAGGGAGCTGTGGAGGATAAAAACTGTAAAGAAAGAGAGAGATTTGGATACATTCGTCAAATAATCCAGAACATAGGATGCAAGTAGTATTCTGATATGAAAAAGTTAACGCAGGAAATGGTGAAACATTCCGATTTTGGGCTCGTCCCTAATCAGTTCGACTTCTTCTTCTCCTCATCAGCCGGCCGGCGTGGCCGAGTGGTTCTAGGCGCTACAGTCAGGAACAGCGAGACCGCTACGGTCGCAGGTTCGAATCCTGCCTCGGGCATGGATGTGTGTGATGTCCTTAGGTTAGTTAGGTTTAAGTAGTTCTAAGTTCTAAGGGACTGATGACCACAGACGTTAAGTCCCATAGTGCTCAGAGCCATTTGAACCATCCTCTTCATCTCTGCGTTATCATAATGGGAAAGAGTACTTTTGATAGTGGGTATTCAAGACTCTCCCGCAAATACGTAGCTCCTCTCTTGTATGGATTATTTCCCATTGCGCCCACTCGTTTTTAAAGAGTGGCTGCGCAATAGCATAAAACCTAGGTGGTAACCTAAGGGCTGTTTCCATGGGCGAATAGAGTATCAAATTATTTCAGTTGCGTTGTGTCATGTATGTTACGATGTGTCGTATTTCAATGCTGGATGATCGGCAGCTAAAGCTTATACCGGACGCTCGCTCTCGAAGCTGCAGCTGAAACGCACGCACTTCCTTAGCCGTTAATCCGGCCATCTTCCGTTCTGTTTGACTTGCCCCACACTTAACCACTTAGCGCAACATAGTGTAACCTTCACATTCAGTGGTGGCACATGTTTCTGGAAGTATCCTGAAAATTTACTGGTAATCCACGAACCCGGTTTATTTAGTTTCATGAATGTAACATGTAGCAGGCGAACGACTAAATAGACGAAAGATGAATAAGTGCCTAATTAAACTGGGGTGTTTGCTGTTCAGGGGAAACTCAAGTCTTTCTATTTCACTGCAACATCAAAGAACGTGCATCGCGTGATAACTTCAGTTTGTGTGCTAACAGGGAGGAATTTTCGGCAGGATTTTATTGCCTGTGAAACGTAAGCTTACTGAACTGCTGACACTCACATATTTCTAAAAGATTTTGCATTTCTGCGAAGATGTTTGTTTATTCGGAAAGACAGCGCACGCTTCCGTTGACATTATCGGAATCGTACTTCATGTACTAGTGTATCACTTAAGTATGCGTTAACCCAGTCTCCTTGATGCAATCTCGAAACATTTTCCGACTGACACGATATTTAAAAACAGTGTGATTTGATACTTTTAAACATTAGTGTGTATGTAGCATCAAATTTAGCGTAACATGATTACACTGATGTTAACAACGAAAGGTCAATTCGGGCAGGCTAACCGCATTCCTACATTCACTAATGTATTTTTATTGGTGTTAGTTTTACCTGAATAGATTTTTATCGCTAGTAACTTGTCTAAATTTATTGGAGAATTTATGAATTTTCTGCATAATGATTACTTTCCATTATAGACCAGATTATTTCTCTGTACGTCCGTTTTTCCAGAGATGGTTGCGGGACTCTGTTGTCCATTAAAGAATGTCAAATGAAACACCTTTCAGCTGTCTAATATGCAAACTGCTGTTTTATTGGGCTACGAGTTTCGGGGATTTATTACGCCATCTTCAGGGCCCCTGATCGACGTGTAGTATGATTCCAACCTCTGTTCCGGCATTCAAACACTGATATCCGCAGATTTCTGCTTGATATGAGTCTTTGAAAGCTGGCCTATATTTTGACCGGAACCGAGGTTGGAATCCTCCTACACGTCGGTCAGGGGCCTGAAGATGGCGTAGTAAATAGCTGAAATTGGTAACCAAATAAAATAACAGTTTGGATAATAGACGGCTGAAAGGTGTTTTATTTCACAAAGTTTTTTTCGATTCATATTATGAAATCGGTTTTACAAACCTACACTGATCACACAAAACATGACCATTGCCCATGGTAAGATTACACAGAGATGAGGAGTCACACTAGCAGAGATACGGTTCGTAGGTGGGGAAATGCTTTGACATGAGCAACTTTCACAGAGGGCAGATTTTTTATGGCCCAACGCCTTGGAACGAGCATTTCGAAAGCGGCGAAGCTGTTCGTCTATTCAGGTGATACACTTGTGAGCATGTAGGGGAAGTGGTTGAAGGGCAATGAAGATAAAACAGGCGATAAAGTATTTGTGGGACATTCACGACACATCACAGAGAGTGGAGGTGTGGCCTCCCACTAATGAAAGATAGGCGGCGATCTGCTGTATATCTGACGACAGGTTACAACACTCTCTGCTCCACGCAGATTTCGGATCACACCGCCCAGTGCACACCGTCCAACATGGCATTCAGCAGCAGCAGCAGCAGCAGCAGCAGCTTAATCCTGCGACACAGTGATGAGCCGGCCGCGGTGCCCGAGCGGTTCTAGGCGCTTCAGTCCGGAACCACGCGACTGATACGGTCGCAGATTCGAATCCTGCCTCGGGCATAGGTGTGTGTGGTGTCCTTAGGTTAGTTAGGTTTAAACAGTCCTAAGTTCTAGGGGACTGATGACCTCAGATGTTAAGTCCCATAGCGCTCAAAGCCATTTGAACCATTTGACTGTCTCTTATACTATGGTTATGTTCAAGGTGGCAGTATAGGGACATTTTTAATATCTAAACATACACTCCTGTGACAGAGTGACACTAGAACATAAATGTGAGAACACAATTTAAAAGCATAAGTACACTATGTGATCAAATTGCTGAAAATGACTTACAGGTTCGTGGCGCCCTCCATCAGTAATGCTGGAATTCAATATGGTGTTGCACCATCCTTAGCCTTGATGACAGCTTCCACTCTCGCAGGCATACGTTCAGTCAGGTGCTGGAAGGTTTCTTGGGGAATGGCAGCCCATTCTTCACGGAGTGGTGCACTGAGGAGAGGTATCGATGTCGGTCGGTGAGGTCTGGCACGAAGTCGGCGTTCCAAAACATCACAGATGTGTTTTCTAGGATTCAGGTCAGGACTCTGTGCAGTCCAGTCCATTAGAAGAATGTTACTGTCGTGTAACCGCTCCGCCACAGGCCGTGCATGATGAAGAGGTACTCGATCGTGCTGAAAGATGCAGTCACCATCCCCGAATTACTCTGCAACAGTGGGAAGCAAGAAGTTGCTTAAAACATCAATGTAGGCCTGTGTCATGCAAAACAACAAGGGGTGTAAGCCCCCTTCATGAAACACACTACCACACCATAACACCACCGCCTCCTAATTTTACTGTTGGCACTACACACGCTCGCAGATCACGTTCATCTAGCATTCGCCATACCCACACCCTACCATCGGATCACCACATTGTATACCGTGATTCGTCATTCCACACAAAGTTTTTCCACTGTTCAATCGTCCAATGTTTATTTTCCTTACACCAAGCGTGTCATCGTTTGGCATTTACCGACATGATGTGTGGCTTATGAGCAGCCGCTCGACCATGAAATCCAAGTTTTCTCATCCGCCCCCTAACTGTCATAGTACTTGTAGTGGATCCTGATGCAGTTTGGAATTCCTGTGTGATGGTCTGGATATATGGCTGCTTGTGACACATTACGATCCTCTTGAACTGTCGGCGGTCTCTGTTAGTCAACAAACGAGGTCAGATGGTTCAGATGGCTCTATGGGACTTAACATCTGAGGTCATCAGTCCCCTAGACTTAGTACTACTTAAACCTAACTAACCTAAGGACATCACACACATCCATGCCCGAGGGAGGATTCGAACCTACGACCTTAGCAGCAGCGCGGCCCCCGACTGAAGGGCCTAGAACCGCTCGGCCACAGCGGCCGGCTTGACGAGGTCACCCTGTACGCTTTTGTGGTGTACATGTACCTCCATGTTTCCACTTAATTATGACCTCGGAAACAGTGGACCTAGGGAAATCTCGCGTACAGACGTATGACACAAGTGACACCCAATCACCTGACCACGTTCAAATTCCGTGAGTAGCGCGGAGCGCCCCATTCTGCTCTCTCACGATGTCTAATGATTACTGAGGTCGCTGATATGGACTACCTGGCAGTAGGTGGCAGCACAATGCACCTAATCTGAAAAAACGTATGTTTTTGGGGGTGTCCGGATACTTTCGATCTCATAGTGTACCATTTAAGAGGTTTATTCAAAAAATTCGTAATTTCGCGCCAATGGTGTGTCGGAGGGAAAAGCGCTTGGCGTCCCTGCACACGCCTGTGCTTAATGTGTAGCTGCCCGAAGTTTCGTTTTGTCTGTCTGTTAGTTATTGTTTATTGCTGTATTGAGTTGAACGTTGTGTAGCAAAGTCTGCGAATTTCGAGATGGCAGAATTAGATTAGCAACACGCCTGCATCAAAATTTGCGTGAACTTCAAGAAAACCTTTACAGAGACAAAACAAATGATGCAGGAAGCCTACGGCGATGAGTGCTTAAGCCGTACTCGGTGTTACGAACGGTTCACGCGATTTAAAAGCGACCGGACGGAAGTTAAAGATAATTCTGGTTCAGGACGCCCTTCGACGTCTACCGACGACGCTCATGTCAGGATCGTCAACAAAATATTGCGTGCCAATCAAAGACTGACTGTCCGAGAGATTGCAAAAGAATGTAACATTTCAGTTGGGTCATGTCATGAAATCCAGACACAGCATCTTGCAATGCATCGCGTTGCACCCACTTTCGTCCAACGGCTCATGAGTCAAGACCAGAAAGACTTTCGCCTGGCAATCTGTGAGGAGCTTTTGGATCGGACAAATGAGAACGAGATGTTCCTTAAGAGAATTATAACTGGTGATGAGACGTTTGCCTACGGTTATGATGCTGAGATCAACGTTCAATCTTCACAGTAGGTTGGAAAAGGTTCTCGAAGACCAAAAACAGCTCGTCAGGTCAGGTCCAATGTCAAAGTCATGCTGATTGTTTTCTTTGACTTTGAAGGATTAGTTCGTCATGAATTCGTGCCACAGGGACAAACTGTTAATCGATGGTACCAACGGAACGTGTTGCGAAGCCTACGAGAAAGTGTGAGGAGAAAACGCCCTGAAATGTGGCGAGACAATTCGTGGCTTTGCATTACGATAACGCACCCGGACATTCATCCCTGTTGGTGCGTCATTGTTGCACAGAAAACGAAACCACCGTGTTGCCTTTTCCTCCGTACTCTCCAGACGTAGCCCCTGCGGACATTTTTATATTTCCAAAGCTGAAAACCCCGTTGAAATGACTAAGAATTTCATCTATGGACGAGATAGAAATTCGCAGACGGCGCTTCGCGTGACCCAGCAGAGAGGTACCAAGACTGCGTCCAGAAGTGGAAACAGCGTTAGGAGCGATGTATCAATTTGGAGGAGAGTATTTCGAAAGATACCATGCACAATGAGTAAAAGGTAAGCGTATGAACATATTATGGACAAAGTTCCGGAACACTTCGAACAGGCCTCGTATTAAAACTGAATATTCATAGTAAATGTACATTAAATTGTTAGTAGCTGGATGAATGGCATTGGATTTCTATACCTAATACAAGTCAAACTAACTCTTCTGTCCCTTGGCATTCTGTGACTTATTAACAGTGACGGAAAGTAATTTGCAGACAGCTGTAGTTAATGAAACTTCCTGGCAGATTAAAACTGTGTGCCCGACCGAGACTCGAACTCGGGACCTTTGCCTTTCGCGGGCAAGTGCTCTACCAACTGAGCTGCCGAAGCACGACTCACGCCCGGTACTCACAGCTTTACTTCTGCCAGTACCTCGTCTCCTACCTTCCAAACTTTACAGAAGCTCTCCTGCGAACCTTGCAGAACTAGCACTCCTGAAAGAAAGGATATTGCGGAGACATGGCTTAGCCACAGCCTGGGGGATGTTTCCAGAATGAGATTTTCACTCTGCAGCGGAGTGTGCGCTGATATGAAACTTCCTGGCAGATTAAAACTGTGTGTCCGACCGAGACTCGAACTCGGGACCTTTGCCTTTCGCGGGCAAGTGCTCTACCAACTGAGCTACCGAAGCACGACTCACGCCCGGTACTCACAGCTTTACTTCTGCCAGTACCTCGTCTCCTACCTTCCAAACTTTACAGAAGCTCTCCTGCGAACCTTGCAGAACTAGCACTCCTGAAAGAAAGGATATTGCGGAGACATGGCTTAGCCACAGCCAGGGGGATGTTTCCAGAATGAGATTTTCACTCTGCAGCGGAGTGTGCGCTGATATGAAACTTCCTGGCAGATTAAAACTGTGTGCCCGACCGAGACTCGAACTCGGGACCTTTGCCTTTCGCGGGCAAGTGCTCTACCAACTGAGCTACCGAAGCACGACTCACGCCCGGTACTCACAGCTTTACTTCTGCCAGTACCTCGTCTCCTACCTTCCAAACTTTACAGAAGCTCTCCTGCGAACCTTGCAGAACTAGCACTCCTGAAAGAAAGGATATTGCGGAGACATGGCTTAGCCACAGCCTGGGGGATGTTTCCAGAATGAGATTTTCACTCTGCAGCGGAGTGTGCGCTGATATGAAACTTCCTGGCAGATTAAAACTGTGTGCCCGACCGAGACTCGAACTCGGGACCTTTGCCTTTCGCGGGCAAGTGCTCTACCAACTGAGCTACCGAAGCACGACTCACGCCCGGTACTCACAGCTTTACTTCTGCCAGTACCTCGTCTCCTACCTTCCAAACTTTACAGAAGCTCTCCTGCGAACCTTGCAGAACTAGCACGCCTGAAAGAAAGGATATTGCGGAGACATGGCTTAGCCATAGCCTGGGGGATGTTTCCAGAATGAGATTTTCACTCTGCAGCGGAGTGTGCGCTGATATGAAACTTCCTGGCAGATTAAAACTGTGTGCCCGACCGAGACTCGAATTCGGGACCTTTGCCTTTCGCGGGCAAGTGCTCTACCAACTGAGCTACCGAAGCACGACTCACGCCCGGTACTCACAGCTTTACTTCTGCCAGTACCTCGTCTCCTACCTTCCAAACTTTACAGAAGCTCTCCTGCGAACCTTGCAGAACTAGCACTCCTGAAAGAAAGGATATTGCGGAGTTTGGAAGGTAGGAGACGAGGTACTGGCAGAAGTAAAGCTGTGAGTACCGGGCGTGAGTCGTGCTTCGGTAGCTCAGTTGGTAGAGCACTTGCCCGCGAAAGGCAAAGGTCCCGAGTTCGAGTCTCGGTCGGGCACACAGTTTTAATCTGCCAGGAAGTTTCATATCAGCGCACACTCCGCTGCAGAGTGAAAATCTCATTCTGGAAGCTGTAGTTAATGGTTTCCCTCCACAAACAGGGACTGCTATGTCAGAACTGTTGTCAATGCAGAACTTTATAAATGTCTGTGGAAGAGACGGGACTGCGGTAGCCTTGGAAGAGAACTGCTGAAACTGTGCTCCATATCGTAATTGCGGGATCTGTGTTAGAGGTGTGACAGCACTGAGTGAGTACATCAAATGTAGCCGGCCGGGGTGGCTGAGCGGTTCTAGGCGCTACAGTCTGGGACCACGAGACCGCTACGGTCGCAGGTTCGAATCCTGCCTCGGGCATGGATGTGTGTCATGTCCTTAGGTTAGTTAGGTTTCAGTAGTTCTAAGTTCTATGGGACTGATGACCTTAGAAGTTAAGTCCCATAGTGCTCAGACTCATTTGAACCATTAAATGTATTCGCAGTTGCGAATGTGGACAAGCATCAGCTGCATAATAGAATGACGACAGTGAAAGTTATTGCCGGAGCAGGACTCGAACCCAGATTTCTCGCCTATCGCGAGCGGTCGTCTTACCATTCGGCTATCTGAGCACGTGCCACAGTCAGAGCCAAATTTCTACACGTCGTCAACCATGTAACAACAACCTGTGCTCGTACATCCGTTATGTATATTCCTGTGCTGTGGAGACATTTTAATTGAAAGCCGCATGATAAAATATTTCAGTGGTTGCGCTGTTTAGAAGTACGAGTACAGGTTGTTGACACATGGTTGACGACATACGGAAGTTTGTGTTTAGCCGTGTACCGTGCTCGCGTAGCCTAACGATAAGGCAAAATGGAAATGTCGTGTGACAAGGCCTCCCGTTGTGTAGACCGGTCGCCTGGTGCAAGTCTTTCGAGTTGACGCCACTTCGACGACTTGCATATCGATGGGGATGAAATGCTGATGATAAGGACAACACAACACCCAATCCCTGAGCGGAGAAAATGTGCGACCCAGCCGGGAATCGGACCCGGGCCGTTAGGTGTGATATTCCGTCGCGCTGACCACTCAGCTACCAGGGGCAGACAACGGTAAGGCGACCACTCGTGATAAGCGCGAAATACGAGTTGGAGTCCTGGTCCGGCACAACTTTTCACTGTCGTCATTCAATCATGCACCTGATAGTTGTCCGTATTCGCTACTTCGAATATGTTTTATGCATTTCATAACGGCTGTACTCGCCGCTGCGCCTGTTCCCCCGGACATGCATGCATGTCTGAAGGATCATTGCATAGTAATACGGAACAACACAAGCACTGAAATATCGTATGTACGAACTGAGCGGGTGTCGGTGGCACATTGGCTTTTGTACGAGTCGGCTGTAGGACCTCCATCCGCGGTGGTGATTCGCGGAAACAAAGTTGGTTGACAGCAGTGTCAGTGAGAGTTGGTAACACTGTCGGCGAATGGGTGTGACGCGCTGATGGACGCGTTGCAGAAGCAGAAGACGGTCCCAGTTGGCAAGCACCATCTGGAGGCGGCTGCCCTGAACTGAGGCCGCACCTGGCGAGTGATTTGTTTGTTTGGCGGCGCCTCTAGTCGTACTGCTGCGTTTGAAATCTAACAAGGAAAACTCTCCATCGCGCCCCCCTCAGTGGTAAGATGGGCCAATGGATAGCCCGTCAAAAACTGAACACAGGTCAAGCATGAAAACAGGAAGAAGGTGCACTGTACTGTGAAAAAAGAAGCAAAATACAAACAGTGAACGGTCTAAGAACAAGAAGTGCAGCATAGAGCAACCTGAAAAAGGCGTCTTGGGGAAGTAGCAATTTGTTTTTTTTTCTTTTCTCTCCGGAACGTTAGGAACTGTCCGTCCGGTTAATGAAATATTTCTTCTCTTTCTGTAGTCTTGGAAGTTCTCATACTAATGATGAGTTTCCATACTCCGAGGACGTAGGGAACGACGCTGGAGACCCGCACCGCCGTATTACATCAACATCTACATCTACATCTACATGATTGCTCTGCAATTCACATTTAAGTACTTGGCAGAGGGTTCATCGAACCACAATCATACTATCTCTCTACCATTCCACTCCCGAACAGCGCGCGGGAAAAACGAACACCTGAACATTTCCGTTCGAGCTCTGATTTCTATTATTTTATTTTGATGATCATTCCTACCTATGTACGTTGGTCTCAACAAAATATTTTCGCATTCGGAAGAGAAAGTTAGTGACTGAAATTTCGTAAATAGATCTCGCCGCGACGGAAAACGTCTTTGCTTTAATGACTTCCATCCCAACTCGCGTTTCATATCTGTCACACTCTCTTCCCTATTACGTGATAATACAAAACGAGCTGCCCTTTTTTGCACCCTTTCGATGTCCTCCGTCAATCCCACCTGGTAAGGATCCCACACCGCGCAGCAATATTCTAACAGAGGACGAACGAGTGTAGTGTAAGCTGTCTCTTTAGTGGACTTGTTGCATCTTCTAAGTGTCCTGCCAATGAAACGCAACCTTTGGCTCGCCTTCCCCACAATATTAACTATGTGGTCTTTCCAACTGAAGTTGTTCGTAATTTTAACACCCAGGTACTTAGTTGAATTGACAGTCTTGAGAATTGTACTATTTATTGAGTAATCGAATTCCAACGGATTTCTTTTGGAACTCATGTGTATCACCTCACACTTTTCGTTATTTAGTGTCAACGGCCACCTGCCACACCATACAGCAATCTTTTCTAAATCTAGGCAAGGTCCTAGTGGAGGTGGTTTGCTATTGTCTTCCCCCGACCGTGATGGTGATGAATGATGATAGTGATGAAGACGACACAATAACACCCAGTCATCTCGAGGCAAGAAAAATCCCTAACCCGCCGAGAATCGAACCCGGGACCCCGGGCTCGGGAAGCGAGAACACTACTGGCAGACCACGAGCTGAGGACTACTCATGCTACATATTGGTTATAGAATAAGAGTCATGTGGTAAGAATACATTACCGTCGTAAGTAAATGTGATGAATAGTAACATACCCCATAGACGTCTCAAAGATGTGCAACAACACATAAACGGGTATGAACCATGTTACAACAGAGGAATTCAAGAGTCAAGGCTTCCAAATCGGAATGCAACTTCAAAAACGTTAAAAGACACATGTTTTGACAGAGCACAGAGGAACTGTGATTGAGATACGTTTGCGTTCACTTGTTGCAACTTATGTGACAAACTATTATGTTTCCATCGTTTCCTTCGGAGCGATCACATTCACAATCATACAAACAACCAAATCGGGCAAAGAGGCATACTCACACACTTACAGATGGTACAAATTAGGTGCATCGATAAGAGATATGGCACTCCAGAAGTGTTTTCCGGTGGAGGATTCGGTTGACTAGTCGGCTCGTCATCAAACGTTTGCGGTTTCCATTCGAAAGCCATTTCATTTCGACTGCTAATAGAGTAGTTGTGCAGAATCGACTGTCATTATAGGTCCCTACCCTACACCTCGCTGTTGCAAACGAACGTTACTCTACGACACAGACGCAAATTTGAAAAATCGAACAGTGGAAAAAAAAGCTTGCATGAGGGAGGTTTGAACACGGTTCAGCCGTATAGCAATGTAACACCGTAACCACTTAACCACGAATCCGTTTCTCATCACGGCTGCTCTATATTTCCCTTCTTGTTCTTGGTCCGTTCACTGTTTCTACTTTTTTTCATAGTTCAGTACACCTTCTTCCTGTTTTCATGCTTGATCTGTGTTCAGTTTTTGACGGGCTGTCCACTGGGGCCTCTTACCCCTAAACCTGAGCGGGCTGCGATGGGGAGTTTCCCTTGTAAGTGATAAACATGTGGGAAAGTAACGTGAACTATGACCTACAGCCACGAATGAGCGACGGTAAGTCTTGTACACAGAAAGTCTCAACTATGACCTACATCCACGAATGAGCGACGTTAAGTCTTGTACACAGAAGGTCTCGATCGGAACAGGTTTATGTTTGGTCACAAAGAAATCACCTCAACAGAGATGAAATGCTCATAACAGAATACCAGCGGGAAAATGCTCCTGCCGCAGCACAAATAACGTGAATACGTTCCTGTTTATTTAAAATACTCTGACAGAGAAGTGGGGTTACCACCTGCCCCGTTCTACCTTCCTCAGCACCTTTAAAAGTACTGCAGTCTCTTCCCACTGCCGCTCTGTCTGTTTGTCTCTCTCTTCCTTGTTGTCTTTGCCATATACTCTGCCTCTCATTATCGATCGCTCTCACCCACTTCCACTTTCTCTTTATTCCTCCCCCACTGACACTGTGTCCTTCGCTCTTTACCTACCACTGTTCCACTGTTCCACTGCCACTGTGTCCTTCAATTTCTCTCATACTGCCACTCTCTCCTTCACTCTTTCTGTAACACAACCACTGTCTACTCTCTTCCAGTATTTATTACTTTTCTGTGTCTTTGCTGCTGCCACTGTCTTCCTCTCTCTCAGCATATGAAAGCGTGAAAATTTTTAAAGGGCCTGTTGAAGGTAGAAGGAGGCACGTGGCCGAGCGGTTCTAGGCGCTTCAGTCCGGAACTACGCTGTTCCTACGGTCGCAGGTTCGAATCCTGTCTCGGTCATGGATATGTATGATGTTCTTAGGTTAGTAACGTTTAAGTAGTTCTAAGTCTAGGGGACTGGTGACCTCAAATGTTAAGTCCCATAGTGCTTAGAGCCGTTTGAACCATTTGAAGGAGGCACCTGCTAGCCCACTTCTCGGTCAGACTCTTTTAAATACACATTAACACATTCGCATTTTTTGTGCTCCGATAGGAACATTTTTAAGCTGGTTTCCATCTTTCCCGTGTTGCAACAGGGCATGTCACTCATATGAAATGTACGAGTACTGATCAGCAAACTTTAGATAGTTTACTTAGCTGCAACTGAAATGATGCAAAACTAATTTTACCTCTTGGACAGGATATTACGTTCCAAAACTTTTGCATGTGCTTCAGTACTACAGCATGGTGTTCCCAGATGATAACGTAGACACGTTGCAGCACGCTTCTCCGCGGTACGTTGCTTTATGAACGTTTTCGACTCTCACAGGTTTTTACGTGTATATTTTATTTTGAACCTCTGTGTCTCGAAAACGGATAAAGATAAATTGCAGGCATTTGCTGTGCTATGCCGTCTCGGAATCCGCTTGTGGTCTATGGTAAAAAAAAAATAAAAATAAAAATTTAAAAAAAAATAATAAAAAAAATCCAGTGTTTCTCGATAATGGATAGACATTTTTGAAAAAGCTGAGATGGTTCTTCCCGATAAGTGCCTAGAAAATATAGCGTTAAGATTTGAGCAATTTTCTGCGGTTGTTTATTGTTTGGATTTCATCTCAATCCGGATTTTAGGTGTAGATGTAGGGTAGCTTTGAACCTCTATGTCATTGAAACGAATGAAGATATCAAGAAAAGTTTCAAAGTTGTTCGAGATCTGGATCTTAGGAATATATCGTAACAATTTCAGCCATTTGTTGCGCAAAGTCGTTTTGGAATCCTCTGTTGTGTTTTGGTCCGCCGGTGACAGTCAAAATATAATAAAAAAACCTTTTAATGGGATTTTATTAGGAATCGTCCATGGACTAATGATGCATCGATAACTCCCATCAAGCCCACGGTGGACCACATCCAATGCAAACGGAACCAACCGATTTGGTCCGTTTACCTAAGCAGGAGGAAATGTGTAATATTCATGTTCTGACCCTGTACTGCAGGATAGTGACATTAACATTTGGGTATACAAATGATTCTTCGCCCAAGAGCTGCCCAAAGCACTTGACACTACCTTTTTATGAACAATAGAACCGATACATCAAATCACACTGGCGGGTAACATTTTCAGCATGAATTCCTGAATGATACGGCTTAGACATGGCCATCTCAGCAATTCACAAAACAAATGCGTCGGAACTTAACAAAATGAGCCATGTTGGCTCCACGTGCAGTCCACATGAAGGGGTGTACGCCAGGAGGTCCAGAGGCGAGTGCAAGAGAAGCGATGCTTTTGTGTCCCCATTCGCTTGGCCGTGTTAAGTCAGATTTCAATCGCCCAGTCACCTGGTTTTTCCGGAGGTCACAGTTGTTGTTATATGGTAGTCTAAGCTGTGCCTTACATATACGTGAATTGACGTCCTATATTAAACTTTATTTGGAATAACATATTCTTTCCCTGTATCTCAGTGATCGCCACATACAGTAAAGAGTCAAAGAAACTGATACACCTGCTTAATATCGTGTAGGGCCCTCGCGAGCATACAGAAGTGCCGCAATACGACGTGGCATGGGCTCGACCAATGTCTGAAGGTGTGCTAGAGGGACCTGACACAGCAGGCCTGTCCATAAATCCGTAGAGGTACGAAGGGGTGGAGATCTCTCCTGTACAGCACGTTACAAGGCATCCCAGATATGCTCAAAAATGTTCATGTCTAGGGAGTTTGGTAGCCAGCGGAAGTGTCCATAAGAGAGTTCCTGGAGCCACTCTGTAGCAGTTCTGGACTTGTGGGATGTCACGTTGTCTCCCTCAAATTGCCCAAGTCCGTCGGAATGCACAATGTACATGAATTGATGCAGGTGATCAGATAGAATGTTACGTACGTGTCACCTGCCAGAGTCCCATATCGCTCCAATTGCGCACGCTCCACACCATTACAGAACCTCCACCAGCTTTAATAGTCCCTTTCTGACACGCAGGGTCCATGGGTTCATTAGGTTGTCTCCATACCGTACGTTCCCATCCCCTCGATACAATCTGAAACGAGACTCGTCCGACCAGTCATCAGCAAACGATGTTGACGGACCCAGGCGAGGCGTAAAGCTTTGTGTCGTGCAGTCATCAAGGGTCATGAGTGTGCCCTCAGCTCCGAAAACCCATATAGATGTTTCGTTGAATGGTTCGCACAGTGACACTTATTGATTTGCGCAAGGGTTGCACTTCTGTCACGTTGAACGATTCTCTTCAGTCGTCGTTGGTTACGTTCTCGCAGCGTCTTTTTCCAGCCGCAGCGATGTCGGAGATTTGATATTTTACTGGCTTCCTAACATTGATGGTATACTCGTGAAATGGTCGTACGGGAAATTTCGTCGCTACCTCGGAGAATCTGTGTCCCAACGCTCGTACGCCGACTATAACACCACGTTCAAACCCACTTAAATCTTGATAAACTGCCATTGTAGGAACAGTAACCGTTCTAACAGCAGCGCCAGACACTTGTTTTATATAGGCGTTGCCGACCGCAGCGTCGTATTCTGCCTGTTTACATATCATTGTATTTGAATACGCATGCCTATACCAGTTTTTTGGCGCTTCTGCGTATTTGTAGATAGAGTTTTTTCCTGAAGAAGATATTCCTCCATGTAATTGTTTAAGTTCATCACTGTCATGTTTACAGCGACCGTACCCTAAAGATCGAGCTGCTCCTCGTATTAATGCGTTACCTACGATTCAGTATTCAACATCACCCACCACATTCTAGTCGCAATCTCACCTCCAACCAGTCAGAAGAACAGGCGGCAGCGCTTGCAGTGAAGGGAGCCTGCCTTCCACGTATTGGTTCCCTCACACAGCAGACGGTTAATATTGCGTCGTATACTATCTGATCAAAACTTCCCGGACACCTATTAGTGGTCATTAATGTCAAGTGTGTCCACCCTTCGCCCGTGTGACGGTTTGTAAGCTGCTGCCGACACTTTCATTGAGATATATGAATAAACTCACTGAAAAACACTCTAGATCGGAATGGTTATTTTGTTCAAAATGACCGTTTTCGACCTCGTCTCACGCCATCTTCAGAATACCGCCATCAGCTGAAGTAGACGATGTCCAGAACAGTCAATAGATCTCAGTAGCTGAAACTGCTCTGCATCTACACACCTTTTTCACTAATTATGTATAGCTTACAAGACCGCTGTTCGCCAAAAATGTTACCAAAAATTTTAGATGTCTGAATGTCTGGAGGAACGGCAGCACATTCTTTCACAAGAGCCGGCACCAGAGATGGTCGTTTTGTTCCGAAGATGCGGTTTAGAGCCAACTCGACGTTTTAACACGTCCTAAAGTTGTTCCACTGGACTCATGTCGGCACTCTGGGCAGGCCAGTCCATTTCAGGAATGTTACTGACCACAAATCATTGCCTCACAGATGCTGCTTTATGGCAGCGTGAATTGTCAAACTGATATAAGCAATCTTCGTCTCCGAAGTGTTGCTCTACTGTACGCGCTAAATAGCAGCGTAAAATCATATTCTTCCGCATTAGGATTTTCTTAAGCGTAAGAAGAGGACCACACCCTTTGGGACTACAGGTAACTTCCTCCAGGCATCCGCCAAACCCAAACTTTTCCATCGGATTGCCACACAGTATAGGGTGATCCATCACTCGTTTCCAGTCAGCCACTCTCCACTGGCGTCGCTCTCTAGACCACTGCACGCGTCACTTATTTCTAGGGCTGTTGATAAAATATCGATGTATAAATTTTTTCCAAAAGACGTCGTAAATATCGGCGGTGCTCTTTGCACATATCAAAATTGGTTCAAATGGCTCTGAGCACTATGGGACTTAACATCTGAGGTCATCAGTCCCCTAGACTTAGAACTACTTAAACCTAACTAACCTAAGGACATCACGCACATTCATGCCCGCGGCAGGAGTCGAACCTGCGACCATTGCAGCAGCGCGGTTCGAGACTGAAGCGCCTAGAACCGCTCGGCCACAGCGACCGGCCACATAAGTATCATTATATCGATACCGAAATTGCAATATGGTGTCCCGACATTTTTGTTTTCTATTTCATTTTTCTCGAAATTTTCAATAAATAGTTGAAATTGTTATTTCGAAATTGTAGAAGAACATAATTTTACTTTCACTGTGCGAAGTAGCCTTGCTACTTTTTGAGCTTTCATCACGCCCAATCTTTCTCTTTGACCTTGTGAAGCAAGTATAGGTGGCACAAAGAAGAAGTCCGATTGGCCACGGGGGTGGCGGTGTGAATGGAATAACATGATATCCGATGTGAAGAAATAGCACACCAGTTGCTTTAAAAATCAATTTTTAACGCACCTCGTGTGCTATTTCTTCACATCGCCATTCATCAAAAACAGTTCCTGAAACTCATGAACAAAAATTTAAATTAAATGATTGGTCTTTGTGGTGGGTGGAGCCGTGTGATGGGAAATGCTGACATAATCGGCGCTCGGCGCTACCAACAGAAACTGCAACGTTTTACATCAGCGCGCAATTTTCATGCTACAGCTGCTAGGTCCCTGGCGTTGGCAGAAATGAGTCGATATGAAGTGTTCCGGAAAAATTCGATATCTGACGAAACCGATTGACGGACTCATCGGACACGTTTTATTGTGCCACTTACCTGCAGTTACCACTGTTGGCAAAGTGGTTATCGCCATCCGTGAACGTGCAATGTTTACCTTTCAATTCTTGCTCTAAGGGGGGATAACGGGCTGCTAGCGTGTTGATACACGGAATGTCTAATAACAAAACACTACTTAAATATACAGCTCTAAAACCGTCAGTGTATTTAAAATGTGCAGGTGGTATTTTTTTTTTTTTTTTTTGGCCAGTACGTCGATATTTTTTCCGTCGATATATCGATAAATTTTTTGTTATATGTCGAGAGGCAATATGATATTTTTTTTTAAGTATCGTTGTGTTCCGCTTTCCAAATGTTTTTAAAAGTATTAAGTGTCCTACTTAGTACTGATTACAGAAATGCATGGCTTATGAGGACGTCTGCTCGACCATTGTACCCCTCTATTTGTAACTCCCTACGCACAGTGACTGCGCCAGCTGGACTGCTGGCGAAAGTTTGGAACTCACGAGTGATTCCTTCCGTTGATTTCACGCGGATTTTACAAAGCTCGACTGTCCCTATCCGTCAGTACTTGAGATCTATGGTCTTGAGGTTTCCACTTCGCACTCACATCACCGTCGGCTTGGGCAAGTTTAGAAGGCTTGAGATGTGTTTGATGGATCTATTAATCAGGTGATGTCTAAGAACTAATCCACGTTCGCTATTACTGAGCTGTCACTGCTTTTCTTCTGACAACACGATACTCCCCTCCTCCTTTCACACGGGCGATTCCGCCTTTCTTAACATCTGGCGGTCGATTCCGTATTACAAATGTGTGTTCGGACATTTTTTGATGGGCTAGTGTAAGACGTAATCTACATACAGAATGTTTCCCTAAGAGCGTGCAAAATTTCAACCCGACATAGAGGATGCTCCTCTGAACAATTTGAGGTACGGAACCTAGAGACGGAGAAGCCAGCTTAAGGAGATAATAGGAATAAAATCACATTATTGTGTACTTTATTATTTAACGCTAGTTGCCGGCCGAAGTGGCCGTGCGGTTCTAGGCGCTGCAGACTGGAACCACGAGACCGCTAAGGTCGCAGATTCGATTCCCGCCTCGGGCATGGATGTGTGTGATGTCCCTAGGTTAGTTAGGTTTAACTAGTTCTAAGTTCTAGGGGACTGATGACCTTAGAAGTTGAGTCCCATAGTGCTCAGAGCCAACATTAGTGAACTGCAAGCACCATCATTGACACACTGAGCGTACCATTTGTGCTCTATCTACAAAATGTGTTGAAACTGACGGTCATCAACCTCAATGTAAGCATGACATCGGCGAGCAAGTTTCTGACGCATCCTGACAAATATCCTTGGTGTGTTTCGAATCACATCACAGGCAGCTACAATTATGGCATCTAATTCCATTTCCGCATCCACTGGGGTCTCATACACAAGTGATGTTAGATATCCCCGTAGGAAATAATCATGGGGATGCAGGTCAGGTGTCCTCACAGGCCATGGAATAGGACTTCCCCTTGCTATCCAGCGACCAGGAAATAAGTACTGGTACTGCTCCATCGTATTATACTGTAGTCTCTGAATAGCACTAATTAATGGCTCGGTCGTTGGTTCATAGCACGTTATGTCATGAGACAATGTAAATACGATACAAGAGTGCCACCTTATGGACAAGTAAAGTAAACACAACCTGCATCGTAACTTCCTGGTAATCAGGCACGTCCTCTTTGTTTCTCGCAAGAAATAAAGAATGCACGTATAAACAAACAGCACAGTACGTGTAAACTTGCACGCATTTTGGTTGTAAATAAGCTGGTAAACAGCAATGCTAGACAAAGCGGTAGACAAGTTTACTTCCCTATCTCCTTAAACTAGCTTCTCCGACCCCAGGTTCTCTACCTCAAATTTTCCTGTTACATTTTCGCACGCTCTTATGGAAACACCCTGTATAAGCAGCGATAAAAACATATCTCTCATTTTGTAGTGATTTCTAGCTGTTGAGTTATAATGGTGGTCATGAATAAAGTTTAAGGTATAATTGGAATTAAAATGTGGTTAAGAGACACATTTACACAGGGAACTTAGGACAGGTTTAAAAAAAACTGTGTTTAAACTTGCTCCATGTTTGATTAAATACACCCCTCATTAACTAATATCCTCCATAATAATTTCACACGCCTCATTACTTTCAGATGAGAACATAGTACGAATATGGAAAAGAAAATAACTACGGAAACAAAAATATTGATATAAACGGAAAAATTTTGTGAACGTTTGCTGGAGCCTTTAGTTTCACTCTTGCTAATTACTGTAAAAAAATAAAAATCGCAGAGGACAAAGTGGATTCCACTAAAATGGCAGAATCACATCTGCTGAACGAAGGACTGTAATGATGATGGCAGTAGCTACAAAAGGTGCTGCTGACAGTATTCGGCCTTCCTCGTTGTGAACTTGAATCAATTTCGTTCTTGGAAATCCCGTGGAATGGTTAGGTGAGAATGAGTGATACACGGAATGTTTCCAAAATCTGCCAAGCATTTTGGCCATAATGTTCGACGTTCACCTGCAAGGCCCTGACTACTGCTATGCGCCAAACACAACCTCAGACTATCAGTTGGGGTCCTTGACTGTTTCAAAGACAATACCACGCCAATTCTTCCTGCGGTGTAATTATTACAGTCGGTATAAAAAGTATACAACGCTGATTTTGCTGTGTCAACGAAAATGGAAGCACCACTATTTCCAGATCATGGGAAGATAGGGACGTGGGCTCATCTGTCGCAGTCAGTTCAGTTAGTAAAAAAGTGGCTCTGAACCACAAGAAACTGCACATGATAGGGTGACGATGGATAAGCTGATGCATGTCACTGTGAAGAGCACAGGTAGTTCCAGTTTTCAAGACGTGTCATCGAGCAGATGCGCAAAACTATAGGCCTAATCTCTGACATCGATCTGTTTTAGAATTGTAGAACATGTTTTGCTCGCGTATCATGTCATTTCTGGAAGCCCAGAATCTACTCTGTAGGAATCAACATGGATTCCGGAAACAGCGATCGTGTGAGACCCAATTCGCTTTATTTGTTCATGAGACCCAGACACAGGCTCCCAGATAGACGCCATTTTCCTTGACTTCCGGAAGGCGTTTCATACAGTTCCGCACTGCCGCCTGATAAACAAAGTAAGAGCCTACGGAATATCAGACCAGCTGTGTGGATGGATTGAAGAGTTTTTAGCAAACAGAACACAGTATGTTATTCTCAATGGAGAGACGTCTACATACGTTAAAGTAACCTCTGGCGTGCCACCGGGGAGTGTTATGGGACCATTGCTTTTCACAATAAATATAAATGACCTAGTAGATAGTGTCGGAAGTTCCATGCGGCTTTTCGCGGATGATGCTGTAGTATACAGAGAAGTTGCAGCATTAGAAAATTGCAGCGAAATGCAGGAAGATCTGCAGCGTACAAGCACTTGGTGCAGGGAGTGGCAACTGACCCTTAACATAGACAAATGTAATGTATTGCGAATACATAGAAAGAAGGATCCTTTATTGTATGATTATATGATAGTGGAACAAACGATGGTAGCAGTTACCTCTGTAAAATATCTGGGAGTATGCGTATGGAACGATTTGAAGTGGAATGATCATAAAAAAATTCTTGTTAAAAAAATGTGTGTGAAATTTTATGGGACTTAACTGCTAAGGTCATCAGTCCCTAAGCTTACACACTACTTAACCTAAATTATCCTAAGGACAAACACACACACACATGCCCGAGGGAGGTCTCGAACCTCCGCCGGGAGCAGTCGAAAATTAATTGTTGGTAAAGCGGAAGCCAATTTGAGATGCATTGGGAGAGACTTTAGAAAATGTAGTCCATCAACAAAGGAGGTGGCTTACAAAACACTCGTTCGACCTATACTTGAGTATTGCTCATCAGTGTGGGATCCGCACCAGGTCGGGTTGACATAGGAGATAGAGAAGATCCAAAGAAGAGCAGCGCGTTTCGTCACAGGGTTATCTGGTAAGCGTGATAGCGTTACGGAGATGTTTAGCAAACTCAAGTGGCACACTCTGCAAGAGAGGCGCTCTGCATCGCGGTGTAGCTTGCTCGCCAGGTTTCGAGAGGGTGCGTTTCTGGATGAGGTATCGAATACATTGCTTCCCCCTACTTATACCTCCCGAGGAGATCACGAATGTAAAATTAGAGAGATTCGAGTGGCACGGAGGCTTTCCGGCAGTTGTTATTCCCGCGAACAATACGCGACTGGAACAGGAAATGGAGGTAATGACACTGGCACGTAAACTGCCCTCCGCCACACACCGTTGGGTGGCTTGCGGAGTATAAATGTAGATGTAGATAAACAGATTGTGACAATAGAACTGATCGTCACACGTACTACTCACTGACGCTTACTATGAGCCTTGGAAGTGCTTTACATAACGCATCTTAACCATCAGCTGTTTATGTGTCCCGTTAGTCACCTAGTGGTTTCGGATTTAGGCATCATCCAGGATAATTATCAATATCAACATTAAAAAATTATGAAAGTACATTGCATACAAAAATAGAAAAACTGAAAAAGTATGAGGGTGCAAAGTTCCATTTGTATACTTACAGAGTACAACAGATTAGTTAAAAAGCATCGCATATGTCTTTAAAGCTGAACAATATCGAAATTATCCAGTGAAATTGTACAAATACCTGACACAATATGTTTTAGATTAGTGAGAGTTATATCTCAGGCCAAACAGAGAAACCTGACAGGAAAAATAATAATCTGCGCCTCGTTAAAGTCGATTATCTTAATGGATTTCCCAATTTGCAACCCATACCTGTCCATGTATGCTTCAGTTATGTCCTTTTGTTACGGCGTCGTGTGCCCACAGCGCCACCAGGTGGCTTGCAATGTCGGGGGAGGCAGTGTTCGTAATTATTGGCGAATTGGTGTATAGGTAAACATGAAACAGAAGTGTGAAAATTGAGAGCGGTGTGTGCGACGTTTCCGTGTTTCAGGAGGTGGTGGAGAGCCGCGACCAGCTGCGGCGGCTGGTGTGGGACAGCTTCAGGGAGGAGCAGCTGGCCAGCAGGTGGCTCTCCTGCTGCGACGAGGCCGACCGCTGCTGCGCCCTCATGGCCAACTCCTCGGGCCAGCCAGCGCCAGGTAGGGCGCGGGTCTATTACTACTACTGTAGCTTACCCAACCCGCGTCTACATACGGTATACTACTACTACTGTAGCTTACCCAACCCGCATCTACATACAGTATACTACTACTAATGTAGCTTACCCAACCCGCGTCTACATACAGTATACTACTACTACTATAGCTTACCCAACCTGCGTCTACATACAGTGTACTACTACTACTGTAGCTTACCCAATAGCTTACCCAACCCGCGTCTACATACAGTATACTACTACAACTGTAGCTTACCCAACCCGCTTCCACATACGGTATACTACTACTACTGCAGCTTACCCAACCCGCATCTACATACAGTATACTACTACTACTGTAGCTTACCCAACCCGCGTCTACATACAGTATACTACTACTACTGTAGCTTACCCAACCTGCGTCTACATACAGTATACTGCTACTACTGTAGCTTACCCAACCCGCGTCTACATACAGTATACTACTACTACTGTAGCTTACCCAACCCGCGTCTACATACAGTATACTACTACTACTGTAGCTTACCCAACCCACGTCTACATACAGTATACTACTACTACTATAGCTTACCCAACCCGCGTCTACATACAGTATACTACTACTACTGTAACTTACCCAACCCGCATCTACATTCAATATACTACTACTACTACTGTAGCTTATCCAACACGCATCTACATACAGTATACTACTACTACTGTAGCTTACCCAACCCGCGTCTACATACAGTATACTACTACTACTGTAGCTTACCAAACCCGCGTCTACATACAGTATACTACTACTACTGTAGCTTACCCAACCCGCTGCTTCTCCAGCGTTGCCAGTATGGTCCGCACCGACTTTTGTTTTGTTTTTTATTTAATCGAATTTGTACGTTGTCATGCCTATTGCTCATTGGTAAATCACACTGTTAAAAGAGTCAGTGACTCTGTACACGGCTGCCAGTCTTTGCATAACTGAAGTGCTCCCACCGGCTTAATTTAATTTCATATGGCGAATTATAAAAAAGGAGACACTAGATAAGTGGTTGTATAGGTATCAGAGCTAGTCTTAATCCGGATACTGAATTCTCTCATCTCAAATTGATATCCCTGTACATAGAATCACATTTAAACGCGACATACATTTTGTCATCAGTAATCGTACGTTTCCGTAGTAATTACAACAAAAATAATTTTATAAACGTATATTAAGCATAATGAAAAATTAGTGTTTCAGACAATAGTTTCATATTATGCAGTTTAGACAAAGCCGATTTGTCGTTATGACTGTTACGTAGCTTTCTTTGATCTAATTCACAAATTGCAGCACCTTCTAAACTTTTCAAGCTAATTAAGGGCATGTTCTTTTCCAAATATACTTTTGACTAAGAAGCCATTCCACTTCCACAATGAAATATTTTCCTAAAACGTTTCATCCCCTGCTTCACCGCCTTAGAGGTTTAATTTCCAAAAACAGTAAAACACGTATTTTTTAAAATTTCTAACCAAGAAGTCAAATACTACTTTTGATTGCTGTAGCTTTAAAAATGTTGCTGGTAGTTTACTAACGATTTATTTTAAAAAGGTCGCCCGTTATTTCACCCGTTGAGGGGCTGAATTTGTAAAAATACTGTAACAAGTATTTCTTCGTTTCTGACCGAGATACCAAATATCAATTTTCGTAGTTCTTGCAGCAAAACTGCCTTAATAGCGACATATTTTTTAAAAAATGTTCATCCCCTTAGAGCAGTGGTTCCCAACCTGGGGTAACTACCCAAATGTTCATCCCCTTAGAGCAGTGGTTCCCAACCTGGGGTAACTACCCCCTGAAGGCTAAAGTGAAATTTTCTGAGGGGTAAAAACTGAACGATTCGATTCTGCTTCAGCCACGAATCTAAATTATTCTCAAAAGATCATTACTATTATCAAAATTTAGTAAGTCTCTAATACCGATGATATAAGTTATCAATAATTACTTTTTCTCAGCTTAGTAATATTAATGCGATGCAGGTTACAGGTTTCCCACATAGTCCGCCCATTACACACATATGTTATGCTTTGTCCCGTATATCGGTGCTGATAAAAGTGAGACATATACGGGACAAATGCTAAATGTGTCATGTTATAGATAGTACCTGGAGTAGTCCAGAAATTGCTTCATTACTCTCTTCGAAACAGATAAATAAATTAATTGGCAGCACGACATAGCAGTAACTACATAACGGGCGCTATAGTGCTGTACCAGTATTATTATTATTACTGTTAGTGGCTGTGGTCAGACACAAAGCATTAACAGCCTGAAGTCTTCCAATTCATGCCAGTTCAGAAGTAAGGAGTGCAGCAATCAAGTGATTTACCAACAGTAAGTATAGTGTACACTTTCTCACTTGGTTGATTTTAAATGGTGTTGCAGTGTGCAGGTCAAGCGAGTGCCGCAGTGTAGAGGAGTAATACAGGAGAAGCATGTTTTGTAACAAGTGTGTACCCTCACTGTGGATAGTTAGCTTTCTTATCTGATAAGGAGTAATGAGTAGCATTTGCGATGCACCACGAATTCCTTCATGAGTCATTCTAACACACACACACACACACACAAACACAAATACATGCACGCACAACTCTCTCTCTCTCTCTCTCACACACACATACACACAGACACACAAACTAAATATCATTCATCTTTTACCATTTTAAAAATAAAAGTGTTCCAAGAAAAGTCGTTCATTCTACAATGTAGTTGGTAATAATGTGAGGAAGGAGGGGGGGGGGCAGCAGGTGGTGGGAGAGGAGGAAGGCGGGGGGTTAGAGCTAAGTCTCATTCCATTCAGGGGTAATGGCCTAAGAAAGCTTGGGAACCACTGCCATTGAGGTAGAATTTCGAAATATTGGTTCTTAAACGATGCCCATAGTATAAGATCAAGAACCTCTTCAGATTTCAAGATTCTATTCTTAGTAGTTTCGGTTGGGTGATGCTAAGTCTGTCAGTCAGAACACTGCCTTTTGCATCTGGAGGATAATAAACTGTCACCCAGTCACCCAATACCAATTACAGGTTGCCTATCTAAAGGCTTCCAGAGTCTGCAATAATTTGACTGACAAAATTCGGCGTAATTATGGACCGAATTTAAAAATTTAAAAAACTTGCGTATCTACTCGTTAATACGTATAACTCACGTTAAAATGGGAGCGATGAGCTCGCTGTTTGGTCCCCTCTCCCAAAATCAACCAACCAACTTCACATTAAAGGTATGACACAATAATTAAAACATTAAAGTTACAAACTGTAGATGGTTGGTTCATTGCTTTGAAGGGACCAGACAGCGAGGTCATCGGTCCCATCGGATTAGAGAAGGATGGGAAAGGAAGTCGGGCGTGGCCTTTTGGAGGAACCATCCCGGCATTTGCCTGCAGCGATTTAGGGGAATTACGGAGAACCTAGATCAGGATGGCCGGACGTGGGCTTGAACCGTTGTCCTCCCGAATGCGGGCTCAGTGTGCTAACCACTGCGTCACCTCCTTCGATAACTGTACATGTCTAGTAGCAGCGTAAATGAGGCACACAAATTACCCACACTATATTACTACAGTATTTGAGTCTGAGAGCAATTGGGTGACTTACAAAAATGGTTCAAATGGCTCTGAGCACTATGGGACTTAACTTCTAAGGTCATCAGTCCCCTAGAACTTAGAAATATTTAAACCTAACTAACCTAAGGACATCACACACATCCATGCCCGAGGCAGGATTCGAACCTGCGACCGTAGCGGTCGCGCGGTTCCAGACTGTAGCGCCTTTAACCGCTTGGCCACCCCGGCCGGCGGTGACTTACAACAAACTCAAAATATAATGTAAAGAAATAAAACTATATGATTCCACAGACATTTCCAAATCTCAACCATGATGTCTGACACTTGAAGAGGTGCAAATACTCTTCTCTGGTTTACCATCGAATCCTACTGTGCAAATCCCACAATATTTCGTCGATACAGCGGTTCGACGCTTTGACGGCCATCAGTCGCGTCTTGCAGTAGCGACCACAGCAACTACCGCCACCTGAAGATGTGTAACACATGTAGTGACGAAATGTTGTGCGATTTGCACTGTATTATCCGGCGGCAAACCCGAGAAGAGTATTTGCAGCAGATCCGTCCGTAAAGCCTGAAAAGTCACACCTCAAAAATAGTTTTATTTGATGAAAGCACCTATGCCTTGGTTTCAGACAGGATCCCTCGTTTCGTTCAATGGTGAGGTGCTATTCCAATACGGTTGGAGAACCTCTACAATGCTGTTCGCGTTTAGGGGGAACACCAAGTGGGTTGAGGCGTGAAAATGAATTTGGGGTGAAGAGGAAGGCGTGCTAGGGTAGTTCATTCCGTTGTGAAAAGCCACTGTGCCGGGGTGATGTGATGGTTAGCACATCCTGGATTAGAATCCCGTCTTGGTCCATATTTTCATTCTTCGCTTCAGTCTGCACATATACAACGTAATTTAAAGCTTTTTCGAAACATCTCCTCGCGTACAGTCGCACAAAGTAATGAAAGGAATACAGTTTATTCCTCACTGAAGGTTCTAGGCGCTTCAGTGCAGAACTGTGCTGCTGCTACGGTTGCAGGCTCGAACCCTGCCCCGGCCATGGATTTGTGTGATGTCCTTAGCTTAGTCAGGTTTAAGTAGTTCTAAGTCTAGGGAACTGATGACCTCAGATGTTAAGTCCCATAGTGCTTAGAGCCATTTGATTCCTCGCTGAATGTTCCTGACCCATCCAGTTTTGGAGTCCTAACATTTTACGTGCTTAAAGTCAAATATTTAACACGTTAACTCATATATAACGTAATCACACATTTGGAACTATTTTATACCTGGTTCCTTTGAAGAATCTCGAGTGGGACTGTGGAGGGAAGGGGGAATTACTGGGAGAATAATGTTAGCACTACAATATAATTTTCACTACCAACGCATCAGGACGTGGTGATGGTACCCAGCCACCGTGTTATACTCTGACAACAGCATCATTCCGATGCGGTATGGAGGGACCAAAGCGAAAGTGTGAAGAGTAGTATAGTACATGAGGGGCGAAATATAACATTCAAGTAACTAATTAAGGCAGTTATGGACGCTGTAGGCATGGTCAGAGAAGAGGCCAAGGAGCTATGAATGACTCAGGAAATATTCGACCTTATGGATGGACGAAGAATATTGCAGTGCCTGTGTTGTTAAAAATACAAGCTTTACAATTGGCTGTATAATGAAATGACGATGGCTGAAATTTGTGCCGTCATTCTTTATAATACAGAAACTTTAATATCGTATTCATCCGCCGATACCGGGCGGGTACTTTCAGTTAAAATGTCCGCCTTATACAAGACTTACATAATGTGTACGAGTACAAGTAGGGATCCAGCGACGGCGACATGTGGAAGTTTGTTTCTGGCTGTGAGTAGTGCACGGATGACCGAAGCGGTAAGGCGATGGATCGCGTAGAACGGGAGATCCGGCTTCGAGTGCTGTTCTGGCACAAATTTTCACTATCATCATTCCCTTATACTGCTGATAGTTGTCCGTATTTGCAACTGCGAATGCATTTCATGTACAGCAACAACTAACCCAGCGGTATACATAATTATGAATAAATTTAAGAGGAAATGCAAAGAGTCCAAGTCGAAATGAGTGAGATAAACTTATTGAGATATTAAGAAATACACGAGAGTAGCAGAAATTAACATGGCGTAAAGTTTTAAAAAACAATGAAAATTGGTTATTTTACAGTAAAATAACGCATGATGGACGAACCTAGAGGACAATAGGAAGCAGACTAGCAGAGGCGTGGAAGGAAGGAAGATTAGAGTTTAATGTCCCTGCGGCATCGAAGTTATTGTAGTCAGAGCACAACCTCAGATTGTTGAAAGATGGTGAAGGAAATCGGCAGTGCCCTTTCAAAGGAACCATTCCGGCATGTGCCTGGTGCGATTTTGGGAATCCACGGAAAATCTAAATCTGGATAGCTGGACGCGGATTTGAACTGTTGTCCTCCTGAATTCCAGTCCAGAACAAAGACCAACGGCGACATCTGGGTCGATCAGACGCACGGAGAAGAATTCTACTCTGCAAGCCCGGTGGCTACTTTGTATACAAATGTCACTTTCCCTTCTCCTGTTCCAGTCGCGATCGTTCCTAAGTCTCTGTTAATGTTAAAGTCTGGATTTTTCGCGAGATACTCAGTGTGTTTCTAAGCCTTTGCGTTTGCCAAGTAAGGAAAACTCATTTTTCTCTGCGGGTACATTAATCCTCTGATCGATTTGTTAAAGTCTGTGGTTGTTAATGTGCTGGCTCTAGAACTAGAATGCTACATTGTGACGTAATATCTTGAACACAACACATTGTTCATCAGTGAGTCTTCTGGCGGGGAGAGGCAACGAGGCATCATTAGGTGACATCAGTTGCGATGGGCACATTTGAAACGACATCGAGCTAGGAGTGCTAGCCTTAGACCCAGCGCTAACAAGTTTCTTTTAGTCATGGGGGATGTTCCACATGTCATGTGAGTCCATAGCATGATGAGCCGTTGCTGATATTAACGTGAAAGGGTTACCCTACACTAGGAGGTAGCCATGTTTATTTCAATTATGGATGTTTGTGTGTCAGGTATTTACCGACTGGAATGTACTACGTTTCACTTTGTGGTTTACAGATCAGTGTCCGATGTCATGGGATGGATGGACCTGCTGGCCTGAAGCCCCGGCACCATCTGAGCAGCACCTGCCGTGTCCTCCACAGACCACTGTCAGCTCACAGTTACCACACTGCCCACGTGAGTACAGGGGGAGATAAACGCACGTGTGTGAAGTGTGTGTGAGAGAGAGAGAGAGAGAGAGTGCGTGAGAGCATGAGAGAGAGTGAGTGAGAGTTTGAGAAAGAGTGGGTGAGAGTTTGAGAAAGAGTGGGTGAGAGTTTGAGAAAGAGTGGGTGAGAGTGTGGGGGACAGTGGGTGAGAGTGTGAGGGAGAGTAGGTGAGAGTGTGCGGGAGAGTAGGTGAGGGTGTGAGGAAGAGTCGGTGAGAGTGTGAGGGAGAGTGAGAGAGAGAGTGCACGAGAGCATGAGAGAGAGTGGATGAGAATTTGAGAAAGAGTGACTGAGAGTGTGAGGGAGAGTGGATGAGTGTGAGGGAGAGTGGGTGAGAGTGTGAGGGAGAGTGCATGAGAGTGTGAGGGAGAGTAGGTGAGGGCATCAGAAAGAGTGGAGGGGTAGGGCTGTTCCTACTGAGTGGTACTAGAAAGTGACACATGAGGAGCGAAATATCTTAGCAGACTAATAAAGTTATCCTGTGACGCATAACAGAGTATTAGAGGTGTATGTGAGGGTGGCTGCAGTGCTGCTGGAAGTCTCGCATTATGTCAATCTTAACTCCTTACCAAAAGAACATGAGATTCGTTGAAATTATAAATTTTATAAGACAGCAAAGAATTAGTACACCTTTTCAAATAGAGAGAAATTTCAGTCTTATTTATATCATATACACATCATATACAGAGAAACGGATTGGCGTGATCACATTTTGATTTTGCTTTCAATAATAATTTCTGAAAATAGACGTTTGGGGGATTACGTTAATAACACGTGGATGTAAACCAAAGAAAAAAAAATGTGTTTGTAGATGAAAGATATTTATCATCAAAGGAAATGGAACTCGAAACGTGATTCATGATATCTTTTCCAGATGAACAACAAACACAGAGACATTAGAAATACATGACGTTTTCAACAGTTTCATTAAATCCCTTAAGATGTACAAAACAGCATACCGAAAATGTATTACAGCAAGACGAAAATACAGTAAATTATGTGAAAGTGATAAATTTAAGAAAATCATCATTTGTAGTGCGATTGACCACCTCAGTATTGGGACAATGCAAGGGATTTTCATACAATCTGTGGAAATCCTTTCATATGCATATACAATTTCACATCCTCAAACTTTTTTTCCACATTAGCACAGAAGCATAGACAGCCGCGAAGCCGAATATTTAGTAGGGTTTCTGGCTCCTTGAAATTTTTTTTTGTACGTTTGAGATTTGTACGCCCCGTTTCCAACCATTTCCTTAAAGTTTATCGGAGGCTGCTCACGCTTCTGCTTTTCTGTGATCCCATTTGTTCATAGGTTCTAGTTTCATGCTGCGTTTCCCCGCCCATCGCTTTTCGTGAAATTTCCTAAAAAGTTTGAAGAAAGAGTTGCGATCCCATTGTAAAAGTGGCCTGCCAACTTAATACAGGTATTTGGTCTTCTGTATATTTTTTGTCTCTGTCGTATGGTCCTGGCATAAAATTGTTTACGGTTTTTACAACAGTTGCAGCGGTTTTCATTCAACTTGCAAAAATTTGGCTGTGGATGCCCATCCATCAAACTGAACTATAAATTATTAAAATTCATTCAACAGCCAAGATCGCTTAAAATATTTCTTTATTTAAGGCAACCGGTTTCAACAGACTTTGCTGTTACCTTCAGGTCTGTAAGAAAGTGCATATACATGGAATATGTCTCATAAGTTAACATATAAATTTGATATAACAGTTTAGTTTGGTATTATAAAAACCGGAAGCGGACCTGCACATTTCCACGCCTCAAAAATCATTTTGTTGTAATAAGTGTTCTTTTTACGCTGAACATGTTCGTTTTACGCTGAACATTAAGCAGAAGATGTCAAGTGGATAAAAATTAGGACATTGTAAAAGCTTTGTCATTACTAAAGTATTTAAAGACATAAAGCACCTTTTGCAAAAGGCCATGTCCATAAAGATATTGTTCACAGATACTTGTTACGTCCCACAAACACGATAGACAATAGCATGTCTGTTTGCATATGTTGGACATATTCTAGATAGTGCGAATCCACTTTAAACAGCTTATAAGGTACAACAGACAGGTGTTATTGCAAAGACAACATTAGTATAGTGTGTTGCAGCCACTAGATGGGTCTTACATCGGAACCATGTGACAGATCGTAAATATTGTAATCTCCTGCTCCTTCCTAATTCCATCTATTGTCCTTATTACTCTTCTATGAAGATTTGAGAGGAGTGAATATTACAACAAACTTTCTAGTTCACTTAGTTTTTCCTGTTGAGTTGGTTCCACTTCTTCTTGTGTAGGGGTCTGATTCTTGAACCTGAAAACGTCGCATTTTAGGTCCTCACGGTTGCATTGATCTACATAAATTTTAAGTTTGTTGTTGCAGAATTTTGTTTTTATGTTGATATATTTTCTCAAATTTTAGTACATCATACACTCTTCTGATTTTTCACATTAACAAAGCCGAAATTACATTTTCACACAATATACAAAAATACGTTTGATCACATCAGAGGCATACTTACTACTACTACATTCTGCGGTAACAACCATATCAGAAAGGGTTTACAATTTTTCTTAACAAATGAATTTCTGCTAGTTTCTGTTACATTATTACTTTCGATCATTATTCCATAAATGAATCCGGAAGTAAACACAGTAACCAGTACAGCATTGCGTAATCAATAATATAAATTTTAAGTGTACCAATAGTTCGTAAATTCAAATGTTTCGAAAAAAAATGTAATTTTAACCGTACATTCAGAACTATTACTTATCGATTATAACATCAAGAATAAAACATTTTATAAAGTAATTCATTTTCATAAATTTTAGTTTGAAATATAGCATTTTGTGTATAAAATTATATGAAAGTTTTCAGGAAAGCAGCTGACCTGCCGAAAATTCGAAAAATAATACTGGTATCGACAGCTACTGTTGAGGAAAAGTAATGCTAGAGGAGGATGTCCCCTTACAATATTTAAAATTAACTACCTTAGTGAGTGGCCTTTAAGAACAGTAAATACTACAAAACTGTGCTTTACTGGCATATGAAATACATATTTCTCACAATCCCCTTTACAGATTCTTATTATTGCATGCATAATAGGAAAATCAAGGTACTTACTGTGCAATAGTTTATTTCGTTGTTATTGTGGCGCTTATCTGACGCAATCTGCACGGGAGCACAAGCACACAGCTGAAGGTGTACCATGTTTGTGTGATGTAACATGAATCTGTGAGCAACACTTATATGGACATGGCCTTTTCCAAAAGGTGTCATGTTGTTGTTGTGGTCTTCAGTCCTGAGACTGGTTTGATGCAACTCTCCATGCTACTCTATCCTGTGCAAGCTTTTTCATCTCCCAGTACCTACTGCAACCTACATCCTTCTGAATCTGCTTAGTGGATTCATCTCTTGGTCTCCCTCTACGATTTTTACCCTCCACGCTGCCCTCCAATACTAAATTAGTGATCCCTTGATGCCTCAGAACATGTCCTACCAACCGATCCCTTCTTCTGGTCAAGTTGTGCCACAAACTTCTCTTCTCCCCAATCCTATTCAATACTTCCTCATTAGTTGTGTGATCTACCAATCTAATCTTCAGCATTCTTCTGTAGCACCACATTTCGAAAGCTTCTATTCTCTTCTTGTCCAAACTATTTATCGTCCATGTTTCACTTCCATACATGGCTACACTCCATACGAATACTTTCAGAAATGACTTCCTGACACTTAAATCAATACTGGATGTTAACAAATTTCTCTTCTTCAGAAACGCTTTCCTTGCCGTTGCCAGCCTACATTTTATATCCTCTCTACTTCGACCATCATCAGTTATTTTGCTCCCCAAATAGCAAAACTCCTTTACTACTTTAAGTGTCTCATTTCCTAATCTAATTCCCTCAGCATCACCCGACTTAATTAGACTACATTCCATTATCCTTGTATTGCTTTTGTTGATGTTCATCTTATATCCTCCTTTCAAGACACTGTCCATTCCATTCAACTGCTCTTCCAAGTCCTTTGCTGTCTCTGACAGAATTACAATGTCATCGGCGAACCTCAAAGTTTTTATTTCTTCTCCATGAATTTTAATATCTACTCCGAATTTTTCTTTTGTTTCCTTTACTGCTTGCTCAATATACAGATTGAACAACATCGGGGAGAGGCTACAACCCTGTCTTACTCCCTTCCCAACCACTGCTTCCCTTTCATGTCCCTCGACTCTTATAACTGCCATCTGGTTTCTGTACAAATTGTAAATAGCCTTTCGCTCCCTGTATTTTACCCCTGCCACCTTTAGAATTTGAAAGAGAGTATTCCAGTCAACATTGTCAAAAGCTTTCTCTAAGTCTACACATGCTAGAAATGTAGGTTTGCCTTTCCTTAATCTTTCTTCTAAGATAAGTCGTATGGTCAGTACTGCCTCACGTGTTCCAGTGTTTCTACGGAATCCAAACTGATCTTCCCCGAGGTTGGCTTCTACTAGTTTTTCCATTCGTCTGTAAAGAATTCGTGTTAATATTTTGCAGCTGTGACTTATTAAGCTGATAGTTCGGTAATTTTCACATCTGTCAACACCTGCTTTCTTTGGGATTGGAATTATTATATTCTTCTTGAAGTCTGAGGGTATTTCGCCTGTTTCATACATCTTGCTCACCAGATGGTAGAGTGTTGTCAGGACTGGCTCTCCCACGGCCGTCAGTAGTTCCAATGGAATATTGTCTACTCCGGGGGCCTTGTTTCGACTCAGGTCTTTCAGTGCTCTGTCAAACTCTTCACGCAGTATCATATCTCCCATTTTATCTTCATCTACATCCTCTTCCATTTCCATAATATTGTCCTCAAGTACATCGCCCTTGTATAGACCCTCTATATACTCCTTCCACCTTTCTGCTTTCCCTTCTTTGCTTAGAACTGGGTTTCCATCTGAGCTCTTGATATTCATACAAGTCGTTCTCTTATCTCCAAAGGTCTCTTTAATTTTCCTGTAGGCGGTATCTATCTTACCCCTAGTGAGATAGGCCTCTACATCCTTACATTTGTCCTCTAGCCATCCCTGCTTAGCCATTTTGCACTTCCTGTCGATCTCATTTTTGAGACGTTTCTATTCCTTTTTGCCTGTTTCACTTACTGCATTTTTATATTTTCTCCTTTCATCAATTAAATTCAATATTTCTTCTGTTACCCAAGGATTTCTACTAGCCCTCGTCTTTTTACCTACTTGATCCTCTGCTGCCTTCACTACTTCATCCCTCAAAGCTACCCATTCTTCTTCTACTGTATTTATTTCCCCCATTCCTGTCAATTGCTCCCTTATGCTCTCCCTGAATCTCTGTACAACCTCTGGTTCTTTTAGTTTATCCAGGTCCCATCTCCTTAAATTCCCACCTTTTTGCAGTTTCTTCAGTTTTAATCTACAGGTCATAACCAATAGATTGTGGTCAGAGTCCACATCTGCCCCTGGAAATGTCTTACAATTTAAAACCTGGTTCCTAAATCTCTGTCTTACCATTATATAATCTATCTGATACCTTTTAGTATCTCCAGGGTTCTTCCATGTATACAACCTTCTTTCATGATTCTTAAACCAAGTGTTAGTTATGATTATGTTGTGCTCTGTGCAAAATTCGACCAGGCGGCTTCCTCTTTCATTTCTGTCCCCCAATCCATATTCACCTACTATGTTTCCTTCTCTCCCTTTTCCTACACTCGAATTCCAGTCACCCATGACTATTAAATTTTCGTCTCCCTTCACAATCTGAATAATTTCTTTTATTTCATCATACATTTCTTCAATTTCTTCGTCATCTGCAGAGCTAGTTGGCATATAAACTTGTACTACTGTAGTCGTTGTGGGCTTCGTATCTATCTTGGCCACAATAATGCGTTCACTATGCTGTTTGTAGTAGCTTACCCGCATTCCTATTTTCCTATTCATTATTAAACCTACTCCTGCATTACCCCTATTTGATTTTGTGTTTATAACCCTGTAGTCACCTGACCAGAAGTCTTGTTCCTCCTGCCACCGAACTTCACTAATTCACACTATATCTAACTTCAACCTATCCATTTCCCTTTTTAAATTTTCTAACCTACCTGCCCGATTAAGGGATCTGACATTCCACGCTCCGATCCGTAGAACGCCAGTTTTCTTTCTCCTGATAATGACATCCTCTTGAGTAGTCCCCGCCCGGAGATCCGAATGGGGGACTATTTTACCTCCGGAATATTTTACCCAAGAGGACGCCATCATCATGTAATCATACAGTAAAGCTGCATGCCCTCGGGAAAAATTACGGCTGTAGTTTCCCCTTGCTTTCAGCCGTTCGCAGTACCAGCACAGCAAGGCCGTTTTGGTTATTGTTACAAGGCCAGATCAGTCAATCATCCAGACTGTTGCCCTTGCAACTACTGAAAAGGCTGCTGCCCCTCTTCAGGAACAACACGTTTGTCTGGCCTCTCAACAGATACCCCTCCGTTGTGGTTGCACCTACGGTACGGCTATCTGTATCGCTGAGGCACGCAAGCCTCCCCACCAACGGCAAGGTCCATGGTTCATGGGGGGGAGGAAGGTGTCATAGGTTTTTTAATATTTTAGTGATGACAAATCTTTTATAATGTGCTGATTTTTATCCACTTCATATCTTGTACGTGGGGTTCGGCGTAAAATGAACACGTTTTACAACATAAAGATTTTTAAGTCATGTAAATGTACAGATGGACTTCCGGTTTTTATAATACCGAACTAAAACTTTTATATCAAACGTTATATCTTATCTTACAAGACACATTCCACGTATATGCACTTTGTTACGGAACTGAAAGCGACAGTAAAATCTTTTGAAACCGGCTGTCTTAAATAAAGAAATATATTATGCGATCTTGACTGTTGAACGGCTTTTAAAACAAATCGCTCTTCAGTATTCTCAATATGACAACATTCACAGAACTGTGAATAACATGTTGCAATAGAAAACACAAACGTGCGTTAATTGTTTCCGATGAGTTTTCTTACAGGGACGTCTCCCTGTAGGCCTTTGCCTTTCTGGCAGTAGGAACCATCCCTGATTTTATTTTGACTATCTGATACCAGATACACATGTTGGATCTCCCACCGTATAGTTATTATCGCCGACAGAATGTGGAAGCTACATCAACCGTTTCTAATGTAATTTCCAATAATCTTAGTCTATCGAAGCAGCGGGCTCCAAACGATAGATATAGAAAGTGCGATCCTATATCGATTCCACGACTGTAGTGGTGCGCGTTATGAGCAGTGTTTACAGAGGTCACTACAGCAACGACAAAAGAGCCTTGACTAAAATACTCGTAATTACAAAGGAAATGACTTACCTCACTCGTCGTCGACGTTTTCGCCATGAGAAAGTCCATTTGATGTGTATGCTACGGGAAGCATTCCCGTTTTGCCGTAACCTGGATAGACTCTGCCAACTTCACGCAAAAATATGGGTAGAGTGTCACATGCGCCAAATTTTCCTTGCAACCGCTTGTTATGGAAATACAGATACTGAAACAAGTAGAGTTCGTCCGTTTCTGCTCGACGCTCTTCTCTTTTAGTGGAAGATTTCGCTGATTTCCTCAGCTGCTCGATATTCTGCGTGTGCACACTGCTGTCATCGGAAGACGCGAACTCTACACAACGGTTCAAGAACATGTGGCTGAATCCTTCTGCTTTCAGTGTCTTGTAGGATTGAAAGCTGTCAGTAATCACTTTGCTACTGGGCAGTATAAAGTAATTTTATCAAAACGGCTAAAGTCACCTTGTCTCTGGAGAACTTTCTTACCACAGAGTGCCGGCCGGGGTGGCCGAGCGGTTCTAGGCGCTACAGTCTGGAACCGCGCGACCGCTACGGTCGCAGGTATGAATCCTGCCTCGGGCGAGGATGTGTGTGATGTCCTTAGGTTGGTTAGGATTAAGTAATTCTAAGCTCTAGGGGACTGATGACCTCAGAAGTTAAGTCCCATAGCGGTCAGAGCCATTCTTTTTACCACTGAGTGCTGTAATGGATCTGTGAGATGTGTTATTTTCTACCGGATTTGTCGACACCAAAATGTAAACGTTTCCTTATATTTTTTGTCAGAATTTTTTTATTGTAATTTGCCTTATTATATGCTAATTTACTTATATTTTTGAGAGTGAAAGCATATTGATTACTAAAAAGTAAATGTGACGAAGAATATCAAAGAGACTGATTACAAGTGGAAGCTTGTGTGTTGTTGTAAAATGTCTTTGACGCTGGAGTTCTCTTTGACTGTAGTCAGTCGGCAGTGAACTCTTGGTGTGTGTTGACGGTAGAACAATGAGCAGGTCGCCGTCATAATAATTTGGAAGTGAACAGAAAAAAATGATTTATGTTACTACTTTTTTTATATAAACTTTAAGAAGAAACCACATTCTAAGAAATTGTATTTGAAGCACCAAAAATGAGGCAAACGCATTGAACCAGGTCATTTCTGCAGCCGACGAAACTGCATTGTGGAATAATACTTCCACCAGACAACTGAAGCCAAGACAAATATCGCCTTATAAACATTTCACGGAAAAGGTACTGTCACGAAATATGCCAAATTCAAGCAAATAAAAATAGTGAACATATTTCAGTACTTCGGGCACTCTCGTTCTAAACCACCGAATACCCAAATATGGTCGGTTTCATTCTTTAAAGGTCGTCCTCTCTGGTTCTTCCTTTTTGATATGTGCGACTCGTCCGTATTATGTTCGAGTATAATGACTTTTGTGGAGACTAGAAATCTACTCTGTAGGAATCAGCATGGGTTTCGAAAAAGACGATCATGGGAAAAACAGCTCGCGCTATTCGTCCACGAGACTCAGGATGGCCATAGGCACGGGTTTCCAGGTAGATGCCGTGTTTCTTGACCTCCGCAAGGCGTTTGATACAATTCACCACAGTCGTTTAATGAACAAAATAAAAGCATATGGACTATCAGACCAATTGTGTAATTAGATTGAAGAGTTCCCAGGTAACAGAACGCAGCATGTTATTCTCAATGGTGAGAAGTCTTCCGAAGTAAAAGTGATTTCAGGTGTGCCGCAGGGGAGTGTCGTAAGTCCGTTGCTATTCAGAGTATACATAAATGACCTTGTGGATAACATCGGAAGTTCGCTGAGGCTTTTTGCGGGTGATGCTCTAGTACATAGAGAGGTTGTAACAATGGAAAATTGTACTGAAATGCAGGAGGATCTGTAACGAATTGACACATGGTACAGGGAATGGAAATTGAATCTCAATGCAGACAAGTGTGACGTGCTTCGAATACACAGAAAGAAAGATCCTTTATCATTTAGCTACAATATAGCAAGTCAGCAACCGTAAGCAGTTAATTTCATAAATTATCTGGGAATAGCCATTAGGAGTGATTTAAAATGGAATGACCATATAAAATTAACCGTCGGCAAAGCAGATGCCAGACTGAGATTGATTGGAAGAATCCTAAGGAAATGCAGTCCGAAAACAAAGCAAGTGGGTTACAGTACACTTGTTCGCCCACTGCTTGAATACTGCTAACTAGTGTGGGATCCGTACCAGATAAATGGTTGAAATGGCTCTGAGCACTATGAGACTTAACATCTGAGGTCATCAGTCCCCTAGAACTTAGAACTACTTAAACCTAACTAACATAAGGACATCACACATTTCCAATCCTGAGGCAGGATTAGAACCTGCGACCGTAGCGGTCGCGTGTACCAGATAGGGCTAGTAGAAAAGATAGAGAAGATCCAACGGAGAGCAGCGCGCTTCGTTACAGGATCATTTAGTAATCGCGAAAGCGTTACGGAGATGGTAGATAAACTGCAGTGGAAGACTCTGCAAGAGAGACGCTCAGTAGCTCGGTACAGGCTTTTGTTGAAGTTTCGAGAACATACCTTCACCGAGGAGTCAAGCAGTATATTGCTCCCTCCTACGTATATCCCGCGAAGAGACCATGAGGATAAAATCATATAGATTAGAGCCCACACAGAGGCATGCCGAAAATATTTCTTTCCACGAACAATACGAGACTGGAATAGAAGGGAGAACCGATAGAGATACTCAAGGTACCCTCCGCCACACACCGTCAGGTGGCTTACGGAGTATGGATGTAGATGTAGAACAACTTTATTTGGTCCACTGATCGGTACACTGTCGTTCGTCACTATTATATAACACACTTCTCGGCAAAGTCACACACGGTATTGGTAGCTAAGTCAGTTTCCGATGCTGTTGCTTGCAGGGTGTAGTCTCTAATCCAGTCCATATTCCCGAAAAAAATTCAAACAATCTTCTACGTTACATAAACATGGAATCAGATTCTTCCAAGTGAGCCTATCGGCCGAAGAAACGTCTACTACTACAGACGCCCCAACTCACTACCGACATAAACCGTGCAGCTTTCCCTAGCGATTCACAAATAATTGATCATAACGTCCGCCACCACAGTCGCTTGATCGATTTAGATTCCCACGTTCGATATCTATACTTTGGAGCCCGCGGCTTCGATAGGCAAACATTCTTGGAAATTACCGCTTCTACGCTGAAAACCTTCGCAGTCATGCATCCTGGAACGGATCGCAAATACCTCGGTGGTTTCGTCCTTCCACTTCTTCCACACGGCCTGACGTCAGCGGTGTCTGTTTTCGGCAGGGTTGCGGTCCAGCGTAAACCTCGTTTCCGCCATCGTGTTTAGCTCTGAGACACAGCGCAGCCGTCGGAAATGCGTGGAATGTGGTGCAAGCTGGAGACATCTGCGAACTCGTCCGTCCCTTGAGTACTGGGGGGAGCGGTTGATTCGCGGCAAAGCTGACAGTCATCCGTATCCGATTTCATCGCTACCGAGGACGACACGTCTAAGAGCTACGTGCACATTTTAGTTTGTAAGCAGCAATACCAACTATACTGATCAGGCAAAACGTTATGACTACTCCCCATCGCGAAACCGAATGCCACCGGGCAGCATTGCGATCACGTTACGCGGTAAAAGACGTACGTAACAGTAGCAGAGACGAATGGTGAATCATTCTAGGGACGATACAGGGCGGAAATGGGGAAAACTCTGACATAAGCGTCTATGACAAAGGGCAGGTTGTGACGTTCCGGCACCCAGGAACCAGCTTCTCGAAAACCGCGAATCTGGTCGGCTGTTCGCGTACTACTGTTGTCGTCATCTGCAGAAAGTGTTTCAAGGAAGTTTATGCCACGAGCAGGTGACATGGCATTGGACGTCTACGACTCATCAAAAAAGTGGATATGAGATGATTGCCCGCTCTCTGAAGCAGAATAGGCGGCTATACATTCCTGACATTGTCAGTCCGCGGGTGATTTGCGATGTTTGATAACTGAAGAAAATTTCAAAAGCCAAGATCGCTAAAAACATCTTTTTTTGGATGACTGGTTTCGACAGAGCTATGGTGTCATCATGGGATGTCCATGGTATGGTAAATGAATATGCAGTGTGAAGCGACTTGAAACACTAGTAGACAATATCTCGTTAAATTTTTAAAGTATAATATCCGATATATATAGCGCTCCCGTAGGTACATAAAAATACCGTCGTAATCGAATCCAACGTTTTGTCAAAATTTGAAATCAATCGGAAAAGAAATTCAAAAATTTAGAATTTTGAACAAATCAGCGTTTATATCTATCATAATATTAATACGTGAACACGAAAATTGAAGTTCCGATTTTTAATATTAATTGTACAAGGAGACCACTGATGCTTATATAATTCGGAAGTAACTTTGCCATACATGTGCACAAAAGAAAAAAAAAGTCATGTGTATATATAGACACAAATGAGAAAAGTTTTCCTTTGTCGCTGATGTTGCTACCAACTTTTACCACGCGTAACGATCGGGTGCTATGGTAGAATCGACACACGAAAGTAACAATGTTTCGTGAAGTTCCATTCTACGGACGTCCATGTTTGAATGTCGCAGATAGTTCATTTGCAGTAACCCACGCTTACCGGATAGCTACAGTGCCGCAACTGCTACGGCGTTGATGATGTCGACAGTGGAAAACGAAAGGTAATAACGAGGCCACCGTTCTTTATTAGCGTCGTTTTTTCACTCACTTTGGTCCAAGAGTAAATGGAACTACCTGTATGTTCGCATGTTGGCGTCACGATAAATTTTAGAGTATTCCTAATTTATAATATCTTCATTTTGAGTAGCTGCAGCGTCCCTTATTATAAGGAAACTATTTTGTTTCAGGCTATGCCTCAAAGAAGAACGTTAACGGGTCGGACTGAAAGACGAAGAGCTAGGGCGACACAATATATGTGTAGAGAAAGTAATAGGAACAATGCAGATGTTGATAACGATAATTCTGTTTTCGTTCTGAAAGCTACATTTAAATGTGCACTGAACATAATTACAAATAATTTTGAAAATTGTAATTGCGGTTCGATGACTTTAGAGTGCAGATTTTGTAATGCAAATCATTTCGCGTCTGAGGTGAATTTACGCGATACAACAACATTCACATTGTGTTGTCATAAGGGAAACGGTAATTTGCTGCCACTAACACAACCATTCTGAGCATTACAGACATAAAATGACTCAGGATCTTGGCGCACAAAATAATTTAAGCCAGTGCCTGATTCATCAAACAGTTTTACGTTTAAAGACAACTACGACAGATCGCACAAACCCCCATTTTCAGACTACTGTTCCTAATACAAGAATATAACTATAATTACACCGTGTTTCTTAATAATGAGGTCACGAAGTTCATTCACTAATATCTCACTAAATGGTTACGAGCAGAACACAATACACATCACCTTTCAATAAATAGCCCTGGAAAGAAGGGGAAATTAAGTCATGGAAAATTAATCATCTTCTCCAACGTAGAAAATAGTTTTCGTTGTTGATTACATAGGTGGTTTTCGCCTTAAGAAAACACATATTAGCTACATTAGCTTCTTTTCTTATTTCATTATCCTTTGACACAGATAAATGTACTCATATCGAGTGGTTATAATTAAAGCGTTCCTACTCACAGAGCTTCAGCATGGCATGTAATTATCGTATGGCAACGAGGTCAAAATCAGGCGCTGTGAATGTGAGAAAGACGTATAGAAATGTTTCCTTATGCAATGGATTAGGAACGAGATGTGGGCATAAAAGTTAAAAAAGTGAGAAAGGCATAATGTTCCTTTTATTATTAACCGCCACATTCATAATTTATTTAATATTAGTACCAGATACGTCGAATGTGATGATGTGTGTTTAAAACAATATGATAAACAGTTGCTCGTAGCAGTTCCGGTGGAATGTGAGCAGATTGTTCCTGTATACTGGCCCTTAGATCAGGTGAGAACCGATCGTGTCCTTAGTATATGAGTTCTGTAAGTATCCCCAGAGTCCAAAGGCACACGGATTCAAAGCAGGAGAACTTGCGGGCCATCCCGCTCGAAAACCTCTGGAGATAATACGTTCGTGGAACGTTGTATTATGCAGATGTTTCACTGGGCGAAAGGTGTTTCCCCATGCTACACGTAACCACTGGTTTCCACACAGTTGTACGCTTCCAAAGCAGGAATCACGTCCTGTACAAGGAGGTCTCCATAACGCGCAGACTTCGCGGGTACACCTGACGGGCCCTCTCTATGTATTCTCTTCAAGGAATAACGGGCCTAGAATAAAGGTGCTTGTGGAACCACACCACAGAGTCACATACGGTGAGTACAATGGCTCTTCGTGCACAACACTCAGTTTACAATACGTCAAATTCGGCAGATTTGTGTATTCACTATACCCCTCAGTGTAAAATGTACCTCGTCGCTACATAGTATATTGCCCGGCCACATGTCATCAACTTCGATACGTACCAGAAAGCGAAGAGCAAATTCAGAACGTTGTTGCGGATCATTAGATATGAGTTGCTTCACCGCCTGGATCTTGTATTCGTGCCACAACGAAATAGATCGCCAAACTTTACGTACTGTTGACCATGGGATGGACAATTCTCGTGACACTGCACGAACACTAGCAATTCGCGGGGTGCGTGTTGTATGGTGAGTTATAGCAACAGAAACCTTGTCAATAACTTCCAGTGGGATAGGACGCCTTCCTCTTCCAGTTGCCACACCAAACTCACCCGTGTTTTCGAATCTCATCATCGTCTCCTTTAAGCCATTTAATGACATCGGGCCTCTCCTCATATTTTTCAGTCGGCGATACTCTTCAATACAGCACTGTAATTGCTACCGTTCACATAAAACATTTTCTCGGTAACCATACTGATCACTAAAGTTATGGCTTGTCAAGTGACAGCGTGTATGTCATATCGTCATACAAATGGTGTACAGCGTAAGGTTTGCAGCAGGTGGCTATAGCGCATTGCAGTATCTATCAAGTCTCGCTGCCTTGCGACAATATGCAAACTCCCCACTATACTTGCTTCTATTTGAAATTTAACCCAACTTTACCCCCCACTCTATGACGCACAAACTGCTATCCAACTTAACCTCGTATGCTAACCTTTGACTAAGCCACTTTTCTTTATATTAAATGCGCGAGTGACGTCAAACCATTAACTGGCACTAATAAAAATTTCCACTTACCTCGCGCCTTGACAACATTGTTGCAGATTTCTCGAAAACACAAGAGCAAACTGCAAGCAGGCTGCGACTAACCAAGATTTCTATTTGTAAATAAAATTTGCAACTGTTGCGTACCACATGTGGTAATGCGTAATGTTAAACAATGGGATGGGGAGAGAGTAACTATTCCCACAAAATGATATTCCAAGAAAACGATTTTAGAATGAAGTATATATATTCAAAAAGCCAGATTAAAACTTCACATGATCTTCACACGTAACACAGGTCTGAAGAATACTATGCTTAACAAAGAGAACAATGATTTAAAGGGAGTGCAATGTTAACAGAGAATTTCTATAAAAATCAAACACCTTAATCACTTAATATGTTAACACCTGACAGGGAAGTGGGGTGGTCTCTCTCTCGGCTCTGGGCGAGAGAACAAAATCAACTAGCTGCCAATAATCATTTCTAAAATAAAGTTCGCAGTCTGCAGTCTTACCTCAAACATCTTCCCTTCAAAAATTAATATTCGAATTTTATATTCCTTTCGATTTCCGATATGTACATAAAATTCACCCTTGCTGTCCCTTACAATAAATCTTTCTTCATCTAACAGATAGTATCACAAGTCAACACAGCACTACAGAATACGTCCCTCATCTACCACACTTCAACTAAGAATGGATCGGACTGTGCAGAGCAGTGGTCTCTATACTACCTGGATGTTGAACTCCAGCTGTCTGATAGTGCCAGCCACATATGCTCATATTTCGTTTCTTGCAGAACTACAACATGGCTGTTAGGAAAGTCACTAAAACATGAAAAGAAAATACTTTCGATCCCGCTCCCACATCAGCCAATTACATCACATGTTGACATAAAGTTCAAAACAAGAAATCAGTCTGCAATTCTTTGTCATGTACAGACCGAATCTGTTTGCCAAATTACAACATGGCGGACGATGCAAAGCACATGACTTTGAAGACACTCTGCAGTTCTATACTCAGACAGCAGACTTCTACATCCGGGTTGTAGAGAGATCACTGGTGCAGAGGCAAAGACTGTGCCACGACAAGACCAAAGCTTGTTCAACAGTAACATAACTTGCTCACTCTCTGACGTGCAAATCGATAACATCCAAGAATCAAAATGACATGACCAGCTTACAAATTAGAGTCCACTCTGGCCTCTGTGAGGAGCTGCGCTTTAATTCTAACCACGCGGTACATCTAAGGTATAAATTTATACACTAATGGGCATTAAAATTGCTACACCACGAAGATGACGTGCTACAGACGCGAAATTTAACCAACAGGAAGAAGATGCTGTGATATGCAAATAATTAGCTTTTCAGAGCATTCACATCAGGTTTGCGCTGGTGGCGACACCTACAACGTACTGACATGAGGAAGTTTCCAACCGATTTCTCATACACAAACAGTAGTTGATCGGAGTTGCCTGGCGAAACGTTGTTGTGATGCCTCGTGTAAGGAGGAGAAATGCGTACCATCAGGTTTCCGACTTTGATAAAGGTCGGTAGCCTATCGCGATTGCGGTTTATCGTATCGCGACATTGCTGCTCGCGTTGGTCGAGATCCAATGACTCTTAGCAGAATATGGAATAAGTGGGTTTATGAGGGTAAAACCGAACGCCGTGCTGGATCCCATCGGCCTCGTATCACTAGCAGTCGAGATGACAGGCATCTTATCCGCATGGCTGTAACGGATCGTGCAGACATGTCTCGATCCCTGAGTCAACCGATGGAGACGTTTGCAAGACAACAACCATCTGCACGAACAGTTTGACGACGTTTGCAGCAGCATGGACTATCAGCTCGGAGACCATAGCTGCGGTTACCCTTGACGCTGCATGACAGACAGGAGCGCCTGCGATGGTGTACTCAACGACGAACCTGAGTGCACGAATGGCAAAACATCATTTTTTCGGATGAATCCAGATTCTGTTTACAGCATCATGATGGTCGCATCCGTGTTTGGCAACATCGCGGTGAACGCACATTGGAAGCGTGTATTCGTCATCGCCATACTGGCGTATCACCCGGCGTGATGGTATGGGGTGCCATTGGTTACACGTCTCGGACACCTCTTGTTTGTATTGACGGCACTTGGAACAGTGGACGTTACATTTTAGATATGTTACGACCCGTGGCTCTACCCTTCATTCGAACGCTGCGAAACCCTACTTTACAGCAGGATAATGCACGACCGCATGTTGCGGGTCCTGTACGGGCTTTTCTGGATACAGGAAATGTTCGACTGCTGCCCTAGCCAGCACATTCTCCAGATCTCTCACCAATTGAAAACGTCTGGTCAATGGTGGCCGAGCAACTGGTTCGTCACAATACGCCAGTCACTACTCTTGATGAACTGTGGTATCGTGTTGAAGCTGCATGGGCAGCTGTACCTGTACACGCCATCCAAGCTGTGTTTGACTCAATGCCCGGGCGTATCAAGGCCGTTATTACGGCCAGAGGTGGTTATTCTGGGTAGTAATTTCTCAGGATCTATGCACCCAAATCGCGTGAAAATGCATTCACATGTCAGTTCTAGTACAATATATTTATCCAATGAATACCCGTTTATCATCTGCATGTCTTCTTGGTGTAGCAATTTTAATGGCCATTAGTGTAGTACCTCCTTCTCGTGGGAGGTTTTGGAATGATGAATCATCCTGAAGCCCGTTAGGCTTCTCTCACGTAGCGTATGAAGTCGGTAGCACGGAAAGGGATTTTTCTCTTAACTAATATGGATCGCCGTACTTACAAAAACAGAAAATAAAGTGCTAGTAGTTATTCGTATTATCTAACGTACTCATCGTTACGTTATGATGCTGCCTAAATAAAGCAATGAAGCTGCTGTTATGAATATGGAAGCGGACGTTGACAGAAAAGGTCAAGTAAATGAGAAAGGCATAATGTTGATTTTATTATTAATTTACGCTTGCAGAATTTGTTCAATATAAGAACCGGAAAAGTCGCCGAGTTTCTGCATCCGTAAAACGATGAGATCAACAGTTTCTCTCAGCTGTTCTGGTGTAATACTTCTTCGCATTCAAATGTAATCGCCAGCACTCTGAACAACGGAACGAGAATATGACGAACCATACTGAATAAATAACTGTAAATATTGGTGAAAGGTAAAGCATGAAATTGCAAATGTTCCCACACTACGTCAAAAGTCTGATTAGTCTCCTGATGTCAGATCAGTTTCTTTAAACATCTGTAGGTGAGTTTTCACTGTTGACTGACTGTTCAATGAACCGGTTAAATATTTATCTACCTTCTATTTCGGCAAGGTGTTCACGTGGCCGATGAAACCGAAAGCACAACGGACGAACCCAGGCAGGGTCAACACGTGTGAAAGTGAAAGAGATGTGTAGCCCTCTTGGGGCTGTGCAGCGGGTCCTGGCTCTCCACAGCGTTTGCTTTTGTAGCCTAGGTTCTGTTTACGCGACGAGGGATAAGCTTGTCCGCTGTAAAAGATCACAGATATATCTCTCTCCTGTGGAAATTCTTGTGTGCCTCTCCGAGGAGGGCGGATGTTGGTTTAATTCCGAAACTTTTTCTCCTTTAGTTTGTGTCTCTGGCAGGGTTACGACAAAACGGCGTATCCTGGCTGTGGATGAAACTATCAAGGCAGTCTCAGTTTCCTATTGGCATCTAGCTTTCGAAGTATGTGAACAGAAAAATACCACACGTGGGGGACTACAAAAATTCTGATTGTTTCCCACCAGTGGTTTGATTACGATCACACATTTAGTTGCTTAAATCTAGCAGTGGTAGCAGCTTTGCACTTGTTCTTTTCTCTATAGGTTCAGTCGAGATGGAGAAGATAACGTATTAACATTTTCTTGTGCGACCGACAGTTTCATTAATAAATTATGTGTTTCGACACTGCACTGTGTAATTTTTGCTATCGTGGCCACCTTTGTAGCCAGGCGGCGAGGCTGCATTGCAAAATGAGTTTAGAGCAAAAAGTTAAGTAAGCTAACACGCTTAGTATTTTACAACAGAGTAAGGGAAATATTTGATACATACGAGGGCAGTTCAATAAGTAATGCAACACATTTTTTTTCTGAAACAGGGGTTGTTTTATTCAGCATTGAAATACACCAGGTTATTCCCCAATCTTTTAGCTACACAACACTATTTTTCAACGTAATCTCCATTCAATGCTACGGCCTTACGCCACCTTGAAATGAGGGCCTGTATGCCTGCACGGTACTATTCCACTGGTCGATGGTGTAATACTTCTTCGCATTCAAATGTAATCGCCAGCACTCTGAACAACGGAACGAGAATATGACGAACCATACTGAATAAATAACTGTAAACGTCAACGTCGTACTGCATTAATAACTTCTTCATCATCCGCGTAGTGCCTCCCACGGATTGCGTCCTTCATTGGGCCAAACATATGGAAATCCGACGGTGCGAGATCGGGGCTGTAGGGTGCATGAGGAAGAACAGTCCAGTGAAGTTTTGTGAGCTCCTCTCGGGTGCGAAGACTTGTGTGAGGTCTTGCGTTGTCATGAAGAAGGAGAAGTTCGTTCAGATTTTTGTGCCTACGAACACGCTGAAGTGGTTTCTTCAATTCCTGAAGAGTAGCGCAATACACTTCAGAGTTGACCGTTTGACCATGGGGAAGGACATCGAACAGAATAACCCCTTCAGCGTCCCAGAAGACTGTAACCATGACTTTACCGGCTGAGGGTATGGCTTTAAACTTTTCCTGGTAGGGAAGTGGGTGTGGCGCCACTCCATTGATTGCCGTTTTGTTTCAGGTTCGAAGTGATGAACCCATGTTTCATCGCCTGTAACAATCTTTGACAAGAAATTGTCACCCTCAGCCACATGACGAGCAAGCAATTCCGCACAGATGGTTCTCCTTTGTTCTTTACGGTGTTCGGTTAGACAACGAGGGGCCCAGCGGGAACAAACCTTTGAATATCGCAACTGGTGAACAATTGTGACAGCACTACCAACAGAGATGTCAAGTTGAGCACTGAGTTGTTTGATGGTGATCCGTCGATCATCTCGAACCAGTGTGTTCGCACGCTCCGCCATTGCAGGAGTCATAGCTGTGCACGGCCGGTCCGCACGCGGGAGATCAGACAGTCTTGCTTGACCTTGCGGCGATGATGACACACGCTTTGCCCAACGACTCACCGTGCTTTTGTCCACTGCCAGATCACCGTAGACATTCTGCAAGCGCCTATGAATATCTGAGATGCCCTGGTTTTCCGCCAAAAGAAACTCGATCAGTGCCCGTTGTTTGCAACGCACATCCGTTACAGACGCCATTTTAACAGCTCCGTACAGCGCTGCCACTTGTCGGAAGTCAATGAAACTATACGAGACGAAGCGGGCATGTTTGAAAATATTCCACAAGAAATTTCAGGTTTTTTCAACCAAAATTGGCCGAGAAAAAAAATGTGTTGCATTACTTATTGAACTGCCCTCGTACATACGGCTGTCGCTATGAAACTGTGTAATGCAAAAATACGGCATTATTGTTATCATTGGGTGTCGACGGATCCGTGTGGATGACTATGTTTCAGAGCCTTGAAACACATCACAGAAGGTGGTAAAACCGAGGTGCCTTCTGCAGCTCGTAAAGAATGAAAAAAAAAATCTCTCGCAGAAACACACTTGCGAGCACACACTTTGTCGGTTAAACCGCAGAGAACGACTTACAAGCTGATGCACAGTGATGCTAAGCTCCGCACTATTTGTTCCGCGTGCTGTGTGACGTGAAATGTACTTCCGCTCTGCTAGTGACCTCTGCAGCAAGCCTCTAGAATTAGCTAGCCGATTCGCTTCGCCTGCTGAGTCAGCCGTCCTGCGTAGCTGCCTTTGTTGCAGAGAAGTCTAACTTGCAGGAGTTGCACTTACGGTCACAATAAAGAAAGTTGTTCCAACAAAATCAACGAGTTTGCGAGTTAATTGCGAATGAGAAGTTACGGCTAGCTGGCCAGTTGTTGCTATCAGCTCTTTTACTTGCCTTCTTAATTAAGCTCAAATTCAAATGGCTCGAAGCACTATGGGACTTAACATCTGAGGTCATCAGTCCCCTAAATTTAGAACTATTTAAACCTAACTAACCAAAGGACATCACACACAGCCATGCCAGAGGCAGGATTCGAACCTGCGACCGTAGCAGCAGCGCGGTTCCGGACTGAAGCGCCTAGAACAGCTCGGTCACAGCCGCCGGCGACTAAGTTCACCGCTATTATTACTAGACACCAGAATGCTCGCATGCCTGTTCGTTCCACTGGCCACAGGGTTTAAGAACTGCAGTGGTTTTTCTGTAGTGTACCGTGAAACAGTTTAAGATAATTTTCATTCCTCTTTCGATCTCACAATTATACGGCAATAACGCACCACGTGAGACGGAAATAACTACGCAATATTTGTTTGTATTCCGTTATTTTGTACGCAGTCCAGAAAAACATTCATTTATCGGAATACAAGTTTACATATTCTTCGCTGTTTGAACCACTTGTACATGTAACTCAACTCTTTTTAAAAATGTTGTATTCCAAACTTTGTCTTTCTCTTTCTCCTCTGGTTCAAATGGTTCAAATGGCTCTGGGCACAATGGGACAAAACTTCTGAGGTCATCAGTCACCTGGAACTTAGAACTGCTTAAACCTAACTAATCTAAGGACATCACACACATCCATGCGCGAGGCAGGATTCGAACCTGCGACCGTAGCGGTCGCGCGGTTCCAGACTGTAGCGCCTAGAGCCGCTCGGCCACCCCGGCCGGCGCCAGCATTCTCTCAACAATGCTCCTGCACTGAAGGCGTGTGTAGAAATGGTATTAACACTTTGCTATACATATCTTAAAGGATAAATCACGGCAAAGATTTACACCGGGGACAGTCCCTTGTGACGTTTCATACCAGCCGTCGCTCACTTCAGTATGAACTACTGTCTCTCTTCCTAAAAATGTACTTGAAATGTGAACTTTTAGGTTAAGTCCTCATAAAACTAGGCTAATGGTTCAGTCATGTCGTTCCTTAAAAAGAAAGAACGCACTACTTTAGCACGTTACGCATTACGGTACACTACACACGCGTACCTGTTGATGAAAGTATGACACCTGTCTCGTCGAGTTTAGATATAATACCTCACTCTTATCTGCAATGAATCACTAATTCCTTCAAGCACCGCTGCATTGTGCTGTAAATCTCGTCAGTTCTTCAGCTGTACCGCAGAGAGTGCTGTACACTTCATTTTTGAGATCGTCCCAGACAGAGAAATCCAGATGATTAAAGCCAAATGCTCTTGGGGTTCGAGGTAAAGACCATAATCGACCATCTATGTTTGACCGCATTATGTAACCTCATACCGGCAGCAAAGCGTGTCTGTTTCCCACAATGCATATTTTCTGTTTCTCAAATATACATTTGAATTAAGCACAATATTTCATACTAAAGTCAGCGACAGAAATCGCAACTATCCTGGAAACGTCCCGTTCCCCGACGTATGTTTACTGGAACGTCCTTACAACCATTATGCTGTTCAACAACCATTTTTCGTCTGGTGTGCGATGTTTCTATTCCTATGTTGTTTTGGTTCTAGAATCAAAATGTACCTTAGAAATATAGTATCATATTAAGATTTGAAACATTTAAAAATTAAATATTATTTGTTATGTGTTAGTTTTCTGTTGGTTTTATTATTTTGTTCCTTTTATATTTAGATAGTTCAAATGGCTCTGAGCACTATGGGACTTAACATCTATGGTCATCAGTCCCCTAGAACTTAGAACTACTTAAACCTAACTAACCTGAGGACATCACACACATCCATGCCCGAGGCAGGATTCGAACCTGCGACCGTAGCAGTCGCGCGGCTCCGGACTGAGCGCCTAGAACCGCTAGACCACCGCGGCCGGCTTATATTTAGAATATTGAAGTCAACAGTATGAAGTCGCTTACTTTTTGCGTTACGTACTGTTAGTTTTGAAAACGCTAGGTGACAGATAAGTTTTATTTCCCAGAACTTTACGACTATATCAATTTTTACGGAAAGACGTACTTCTAAACTAGCTGGTTGCCCGTATGTTTGCCTTATTCAGTGGATAAGAAGGAAACATATGAAAGCACGGTCCCGATACTGGAGGCCATCGAATATGAAGCTCTGGTGTTATTTGAAAGATTTTTCACTACTTAGATGTTTACAAGACTGATTTGGTAAAATACTGTTGTTTTCTTTTTCGTGGGACGGCCGAGTCTTTAACAATCACTACAATGTCAAGAAATATGTTATAAGGGAGATGCGTATTGTATCAAAGCAAAACGTTAAGATCAAACCATTACTTGTCCCACGTAACGTCATATCATACACTCCTGGAAATGGAAAAAAGAACACATTGACACCGGTGTGTCAGACCCACCATACTTGCTCCGGACACTGCGAGAGGGCTGTACAAGCAATGATCACACGCACGGCACAGCGGACACACCAGGAACCGCGGTGTTGGCCGTCGAATGGCGCTAGCTGCGCAGCATTTGTGCACCGCCGCCGTCAGTGTCAGCCAGCTTGTCGTGGCATACGGAGCTCCATCGCAGTCCATAACACTGGTAGCATGCCGCGACAGCGTGGACGTGAACCGTATGTGCAGTTGACGGACTTTGAGCGAGGGCGTATAGTGGGCATGCGGGAGGCCGGGTGGACGTACCGCCGAATTGCTCAACACGTGGGGCGTGAGGTCTCCACAGTACATCGATGTTGTCGCCAGTGGTCGGCGGAAGGTGCACGTGCCCGTCGACCTGGGACCGGACAGCAGCGACGCACGGATGCACGCCAAGACCGTAGGATCCTACGCAGTGCCGTAGGGGACCGCACCGCCACTTCCCAGCAAATTAGGGACACTGTTGCTCCTGGGGTATCGGCGAGGACCATTCGCAACCGTCTCCATGAAGCTGGGCTACGGTACCGCACACCGTTAGGCCGTCTTCCGCTCACGCCCCAACATCGTGCAGCCCGCCTCCAGTGGTGTCGCGACAGGCGTGAATGGAGGGACGAATGGAGACGTGTCGTCTTCAGCGATGAGAGTCGCTTCTGCCTTGGTGCCAATGATGGTCGTATGCGTGTTTGGCGCCGTGCAGGTGAGCGCCACAATCAGGACTACATACGACCGAGGCACACAGGGCCAACACCCGGCATCATGGTGTGGGGAGCGATCTCCTACACTGGCCGTACACCACTGGTGATCGTCGAGGGACACTGCATAGTGCACGGTACATCCAAACCGTCATCGAACCCATCGTTCTACCATTCCTAGACCGGCAAGGGAACTTGCTGTTCCAACAGGACAATGCACGTCCGCATGTATCCCGTGCCACCCAACGTGCTCTAGAAGGTGTAAGTCAACTACCCTGGCCAGCAAGATCTCCGGATCTGTCCCCCATTGAGCATGTTTGGGACTGGATGAAGCGTCGTCTCACGCGGTCTGCACGTCCAGCACGAACGCTGGTCCAACTGAGGCGCCAGGTGGAAATGGCATGGCAAGCCGTTCCACAGGACTACATCCAGCATCTCTACGATCGTCTCCATGGGAGAATAGCAGCCTGCATTGCTGCGAAAGGTGGATATACACTGTACTAGTGCCGACATTGTGCATGCTCTGTTGCCTGTGTCTATGTGCCTGTGGTTCTGTCAGTGTGATCATGTGATGTATCTGTCACCAGGAATGTGTCAATAAAGTTTCCCCTTCCTGGGACAATGAATTCACGGTGTTCTTATTTCAATTTCCAGGAGTGTATCTGCTTTATATTGAGTTAGGAATTTCCGAAGGCTCTTAAAAAGTAGGGAGTGGCTTTCAGTCATGTGGAGAAAGATTTTACCAAGATGAATGAGGCAAAGTGGAACCAAGAAGTGTTTACTGGACCACGATTGAGAAATTTGTTAATTGATGAGACCTTTGATGCTAAGCTCAATAATTTCGAGTTACATTCCTGGAAATATTTCAAAAGTATTTTTCATGGCTTGTTGGAGAAGGGAGAAAATTATGTTTATTTAGTAATTGAATTGTTGAATAAAAACGAAAAAGCGGGTTGTAGAATGCTACTAAAACTGCACTTTTTAAATCCGTACCTTCAATTATTCCGCAACAGTTAGATACTGTTCACGATGATCAACGTGAATGCACCAAGACATTTCTTCGGTGGAACATCAAAGACAGTGGAACCCTTCAGTTACTGTTGGTATTTATTTAGAGAGACTGAACAGATATCTCACAAAAGGAAAGCATCCACAATTCATTTCTCCAAATAAATTCAGATTAAACTGCGCAATACATAAATATTTCTAATTATGATTACTATTTTGATAGTATGTATGACTCGCTCTATATCATGATTAAACTATGCATAATTTTCAGCATATTTTGATTTCAGTAACGTTCATTACATTTTCGATTTGAAATTCGTATCATTTTATTGATATTTTCTATCTCTGAAATGTCATTTGGCAGACGAAATTTAGTTGCTCCTCTGAATTCACCACTTAGAAATGTGATGCACGAAAGAAATTACAATTTACAGACCATTTTTTCGTAGACATTAAAACATGCCACATTTTGATATATATCACGTAATACCTCGAAACTTCGTGGCAGCTTAAAACTGTTGCCGGACCGAGACTCTAACTCGGGACATTTGCCTTTCGTGGGCAGGGGCTCTACCAACTGATCTACCAAAGCATGACTCACAACCTGTCCTCAAGATTCAATTCTACCAGTACGTCGTATCCTACCTTCCAAACTTCACAGAAGCTCTTCTAGGTCCTGAGTTCGATTCTCGGTCCGGCACACATTTTTAATCTGGCAGGAAGTTTCATATCAGCGCACGCTCCGCTGCAGAGTGAAAATCTCATTCTGCATAATACTTCGTTTATTTCGTGAACGGTTGGTTACATACCACATATCTAAAAGATCGTTTCGGCAAATGATAGTAAGTTGAGGGGCACGTACCATCTTCACGTGATATCTTAACGCTTGCATTCATCGAGATATTGAAGCAAGTATAATTTCATGAACAGAATAATAGGCTTTTTAACGGCACCTGAAAGCGCTTGAAATGGCGGCTACAGCGATGCTTGTTAATTTTGAGGTTGAAACTTTTCCCAGAAGAACACGAAAAATATTATAAAACTGAAACAAGGTGGCCAGAATCAGGTATTGCGTTGAAAACACACTCATGACATTCTACGTCGTTGTATTAAGACTTTTGACTGTTTACTTGTCTGCACAGTAGATCTAGACGAACTGTGTCGACTATCGGCAGGCCTTTTCTGCTTCAACAGTCTTTGTAAGCAGACAAGTTCACCAATGGGCTTCGGCTTTGACAAGTAGGCAACAACGGGGACGGTTTAAATGGGAAATTGGCTTACGTAACGTAGAAAGTACACACATTTGCAGTAGTTTTCCTAAGTTCCATGTGTTAGTATTATCCACACTAAACATTCTGCGCCACTGAGAAAAGTATCAATTACAGAGAGTCTCGTTTCGATGTATGGAACCCTTTAGGAAATAGAAGGGGTGTTACGTTTTACGTAACTCACTCATGAGCACTTGCGAAGAGAGATTGAACAACACATGGTGGCAATATGTGGTAGCATTGTAGGCATATGCGCGTTAAGTATAAAATATGAGCGAAGCAGACATGAATGGGGAACCATTCTAGAGACGATAAAGGCCAAAAACAAGGAAATTTACTGGCAGAAGCTACTTTGACAAAGGGTAGATTGATACGTCCGATATCCGATGAAACAGTATCTCGGAAACTGTGTGGTCGGTTGACTCTTTGCGTGTGTTTCCGTCATGAGGATCTATGTAAAGTAGTTGAAGCACATGAGTAGACGACAAGGTACTCGATAATCACCCCTCATCACAGAAGATGGAGATTGGAAGCATGCCCGCTCTGCAGAGCAGGATAGGCGACCATCGGGGGTAGATCTATGTCAGTGTACAGTACTGATGTAAGCTCAAATGTTTCAGAGCACTTTTTGAATATGTGGCTCTGCAGCAAATGCAACGACATCATCGCCGGCCGGGGTGGCCGAGCGGTTCTAGGCGCTACAGTCTGAAACCGCGTGACCGCTACGGTCGCAGGTTCGAATTCTGCCTCGGGCATGGGTGTGTGTGATGTCCTTAGGTTAGTTCGGTTTAAGTAGATCTAAGTTCTAGGGAACTGATGACCTCAGAAGTTAAGTCCCATGGTGCTCAAGGCCAGCCAACGGCATCATCAACTGCAATTGCAGTTTATATGGCATCATCGAGACTGGACCGTGAATCAGTAGAATGTGGCATCTGGTCGGATGAATCACGATTCTTGTTACAACAGGTCGGTGGCCGTTTGTGTTTACAGTCTCTCGGGCAAACGATTGCTCAAAACACGCGCAGCGTTACATACGCAGGCCAGTGCAGGCTGTTTTATGCTATGGAGGACATTCACCTGTGATTCTATGGGACATACGGTAGTAAGCGAAGCCATCTTGACAGCTGTGGACCGAAAGAGCATTCTTGTGGACAACATGCAGACTTCGTACTTGAAGTGTTGCCTGAGAGTGATGCCATCGTGTAGGTCTATAACTGTCCGTGTAGCAAGGCCAGAATCGTGTGACAGTGGTTTGAGGATCGTGATAATGAATCCACGTTGATGTGTTGAACACAAAATTCTCGTGATATGAGGTCGACTGAACACGACATGGACACTTTGGGGCACCAGCTCTGTGCCGCAATCAATCGGGCCGTAATTACAAGTCGATGACGTGGCCTCTCCATCTAGTGCCAAATAACTGTGGAAAACTACGAAGGATTTGTCAATCCATACTACATACAATCGCTGGTGTACTGTGTACCTAAAGTGGATTAACATGGTATTAAGCAAATGGGCAAGTTTTGGGTCTTCTCTCTCTCTCTCTCACTCACTCTCTCTCTCTTTCTGTGTGTGTGTGTGTGTGTGTGTGTGTGTGTGTACTTACGTCAGTAAAACAAAGAAACCATATTCCCTCCACAGGCTGGGCAGAGTAAAAGTGAGTTTAGAGATGTCATCTGCTCCTACACGCTGATAAACTGCAACAGAAAATGTGTTGTATCTCGATAACTTTTTATTTGTGGACCCATGTTTATTGGCGTTTTATAGCTAGTTTTGGCCTGTTCGTTCCATGTGTGAATTATTGACGATCACTTCTGAAACACCCTTTGTTTCATACACCTTACGACAAGCAACCTAAGTTATTCTTCCACACCATGGGGCAGATGGTGTAAGTTCAGCAGTCTGTCTTAAGGTACGTGAAATATTTTACATGCCAGTTTTGATTCACCCACACTGCACGTTCTCATTTCTTCCTAGCATTGCGTCATCTACTGTGTGTGCTGAGGACCCCAGCACCTCACTATATTCACACTGCCGAACCCACCTTTACTAGCACCTGCTCACCCAATTGTCGCTGGCTGCTTGCAGAGCTGTCCCGCAGAGAGTGCCTGGCTGACGGCTCGTGGCGGCTGCCCACCGACTACTCTCCCTGCAGCCGCCTGCCTGGTGTGGTGCGCCGCCTCTGGGTCACCGTGGCAGCCCAGGCTGTGTCTGCTGCCTGCCTGGCGCCCGCCATCCTGCTCTTCTCCTCCTATGGGTGAGCATAACAGCGGCCACACACTGCTGCATCAGGGTGACACATTATACCAACATGAAAACATCTGCACTACTCGCCATTAAAATTGCTACACCAAGAAGAAATGTAGATGATAAACGGATATTCATTGGACAGATATATTATACTAGAACTGACATGTGATTACATTTTCACGCAATTTGAGTTCATAGATCCTGAGAAATCAGTACCCAGAACAACCACCTCTGGCCGTAATAGCGGCATTGATACTCCTGGGCATTGAGTCAAACACAGCTTGGATGGGGTGTACAGGTACAGCTGCCCATGCAGCTTCAACACGATACCACAGTTCATCAAGAGTAGTGACTGGCGTATTGTGACGAACCAGTTGCTCGGCCACCATTGACCAGACGTTTTCAACTGGTGAGAGATCTAGAGAATGTGCTGGACAGGGAAGGAATCGAACATTTTCTGTATCCAGAAAGGCCATTACAGGACCTGCAACATGCGGTCGTGCATTATCCTGGTGAAATGTAGGGTTTCGCAGGGATCGAATGAAGGGTAGAGCCACGGGTCGTAACACATCTGAAATAGAACGTCCACTGTTCAAAGTGCCGACAATGCGAACAAGAGGTGACCGAGACGTGTAACCAGTGGCACACCATACCATCACGCCGAGAGATACGCCAGTATGGCGATGACGAATACACGCTTCCAATGTGCGTTCACCGCGATGTTGCCAGACACGGATGCGACTATCATTATGCTGTAAAAAGAACCTGGATTCATCCGAAAAAATGATGGTTTGCCCTTCGTGCACCCAGGTTTGTCGTTGAGTACATCATTGCAGTCGCTCCTGTCCGTGATGCAGCGTCAAGGGTAACCGCATCCATGGTCTCCGAGCTGATTGTCCATGCTGCTGCAAACGTCGTCAAACTGTTCGTGCAGATGGTTGTTGTCTTGCAAACGTTCTCATCTGTTGACTCAGGGATCGAGACGTATCTGCACGATCCGTTACAGCCATGTGGATAAGATGCCTGTCATCTCGACTGCTAGTGATACGAGGTCGTTGGGATCCAGCACGGGATTCCGTATTACCCTCCTGAACCCACCGATTCCATATTCTGCTAACAGTCATTGGATCTCGACCAACTCGAGCAGCAATGTCGCGATACGATAAACCGCAAACGCTATAGGCTACAATCCGACATTGATCAAAGTCGGAAAGATGATGATACGCATTTAACCTCCTTACACGAGGCATCGCAACAATGTTTCGCCAGGCAACGCCGGTCAACTGCTGTTTGTGTATGAGAAATCGGTTGGAAACTTTCCTCATGTCAGCACGTTGTATGAGTCACCACCGGCGCCAACCTTGCGTTAATGCTCCGTAAAGCTAATCATTTGCATATCACAGCATCTTCTTCCTGTCGGCTAAAATTCGCATCTGTAGCATGTCATCTTCGTGGTGTAGCAATTTTAGTGCCCAGTAGTGTAGTTCATCCAAAGGCTAAGCATAATAAATCACTTACTGTTGTGACATATCAGCCATTTTAATGAATTCTGGGTTCCAGGTCACTGAAGATAAACTGACAACGGCCATATTTATATGTTATTCACAGATTACATTGGACGAATCAGTGACTTTGAGCATGGACTAGTCGTTCGATGTCACCTAAGTAACAGTAAATCAAGGACATTTCAACCCTCCTAAAGCTGCCCAATTCGTCTGTTCGTGACATGATTGTAAATTGGAAGTGTGAGGGGACAGCCACAGCTTAAGCAAAGCCAAACACTCCGCTGGTACTGACAGACAGTAACGGAAAAGCATTGCAGAGTGTAGTTGTGATAAAGATAAAATTGCATGAAATCAGTGGAAGAAATCACTCGTGACTTCGAAAGTACCACCATCGCTTCAGCTACCACAACCAATGTGCGATAAAAAGAATGATGTACGGTGGTAGGGGGACAAGGGGCGCGCCAGGCCACGCTGCATTGTTGCCAAATTTATTCAAGATCGCGGCGATGACGTCATCCAAGATGGCGGCATGTAGACTTGGCAACATCGCATGACGTCATCCAAGATGGCGGCTTTTGGGGGGAAAATAGGTCAATTGTGCTATGTCCACTAACCTAACCTCAAGAAAAAATGGCTGGAATATGGAATTTTGGCGGGAAAATAGTCCAAATGTGCTACATCCACTAACCTAAGCCTCCAGCAGAAAAAATGTCGGGAAGTTTCAATTCCAACAGGATAATGCATGCAAAGACTGTACTTGTCTTTTTATTATTATTGATTATCATTTATTAGCATTCATTATCATTTATTATTATTTATTATCATTTATTATTATGTATTATTATTGACCTGCCTCCACTAGAAAACTCCCTCCAAATTCAAATTCCTACACGATAATGGCTGCAAAACCATATTTTTGTTGATTGGGGGGTTGTTTTGGGGAAAGAGACCAGACAGCGAGGTCATCGGTCTCATCGGATTAGGCAAGGCCTGGGAAGGAATTCGGCTGTGGCCTTTGAAAGTAAACACCCCGGCATTTGCCTGAAGCGATTTAGGGAAATCACGGAAAACCTAAATTAGGATGGCCAGACGCGGGATTGAACCGTAGTCCTCCCGAATGTGAGTCCAGTGTTTAACCACTGCACCACCTCGCTTGGTACTTTTGTTTATTATTTTGTTTATTATTATTCATTATCATTTATTAACATTCATTATCATTCATTGTCATTCATTATCATTTATTATCATTCATTATCATTTATTATTATTGACCTGCCTCCACTAGAAAATTCCCTCCAAATTCAAATTCGAACATGATAATGGCTGCAAAACCTTACTTTTGTTCATTATTCATTATCATTCATTATCATTTATTAACATTCATTAAATTTCTTTGAAAATAAGATCTATTTTACACCTCCCACCACACCTAACCTCACACCCGTCCCACCATCAACATACGCAAACGTCCTCAACCCTATCTTGACACTCATATATCACCACACAAAGCGTGCCTTTCAATGAATTTACCATTCGCATCCCCTCTTTTCGAATTACAAACGTAGCCTCTATCTAAACACCAATCAACTCATCTTTCTCACACTTTCAACAGTAAAATTAATTTTACACACACCCAGAAATACCAAACGCAATTAAAGAGTCAAACTTTTATACAGAGCATCAAGCACATATGACAATAATCAAAGCCCGGTCCATATTTACCACCTCCACCTTCAATTAAATATTATTACCATTTTCCCAACATTCTGCCAGTGCTCGATTTGTACCTATTTTTCCGTTCTTAACTGTTGCCACTAGCGGTCGAATACCACTATCTATTGATTGCATAAATTTCCACATAAAAAAAATTTCGCCCCGCTGTTTAGAGACTCCTATATCCGAACACATAGCATCATTCAACTATCACTTGCTCTTATCTAATAACTCATCCATCGGGTCTGGGGGCAAGATCATCCCTTTCTTCCTTTCTTTTCTTTCTTTCAGCAGCAGACAGCTATTTTTTTCACAGTGGTAGATAAACTGAGCTATCAACTTAACCTCACCATTCGTGAAACGTATCTTCAAATACGTAAACACACTTACTCAATCACACAGTGGTCCCGCTGAGGACATGACCTTCAATATTACAGTTGTTCTTAATCCAATAACGACCAAAACAAGTACTAAATGCTCAGACTAATCCCATAGCGCGTTACAAAGGGAGTGTCAGAGCGACACCGGCTGTATGTCAAAGCTACATATCTGTCCATCTAAACAGCCGTCCACTCAGCCCCAGGACCAGAATGCTGAAGTGGGCTCTCCCTATACCTGATCTCCAGCTATTGTGTAACGACATACAGTGCACAAATGGATTCCTTAATAGCGCAGATCTCTATCTCCCCCTTGCATCTCCAACAGGACATGTAAACAGTGTCTCCCCCAGCCACTGAACCCGACATCATTCACCCTTCGCTCACAATTTCCACTCACATATATAAAACCATATTCACTCCTGCCAAAACTCACTTAATAATAAAAAAAGCATTCTCCCTTGCCAAGCATACATGAGTATGCATTTATCTTCACCCATCTGATATCTGCAATTTAAGTCAGAGAAAGACATATCTATTACCTTCTGCAACCTGTCTATAAACAGAACGATCTCAGTTACTACAACAGGACCTTGTTTTGACCATTCGCCGGAAATGCGCGCGATGTTGTACGCCTCAAACTAGGTACAAGTACAACAGATCCTCAACACCCTATCATCTTTGTCCTCTACCATCAAACAGTGAAAAAGTCACCAAGGCACCAATGTGATCCACCTCCAGTGCAGACAAACGGAATTCCAATACTCCCCCTGAATAACTCAGAGTGCAGCCATGCAAGAAATCATAACAATGCGCCAAATCCAACAGCTCAAACTACAAATGCCTATATGAACAAGATCATACTAAATATACACACATGCTGCAGAGACCCCTTTAAAGTTTGATCACCCATACTCCAAGCGAATGAGAAGCTGCCTCTAGCCCTTGTTCAAACAGTGTTTTCTAACATGCTTTTGCACACTGCCGAGCATTTCGTCTTTCTGCCGTGACTTCGAAGCCGTTGTCTGATTCTAAACAGACATTAACACGGACTGATACACGGTCTCTCACAAGAAACTATACCTTGCAACTTATAAATCATATTCTTACAGTCGATAGCATAACATTGAATGATTTTAAATAAAGGACACCCACAACACAAGGAAAATAGAAGAGCCTGCTTGCGTTGTAGTCACTTCCGTCGAAAGTGCTTGGCCACCTCTACATTTAAACTCATATGTCTCAGTGACCGAATATTTTATAACTCTGCATTCAACTTCTATTGATTGGTCATTTTTGCACACAAGTACAGGATCACCGTTTTCGGTCCTAGCAGCCCTGGAAGTTGCGGTCGATCAACCAAAATTTCCTCCCCAACTCTAGCAAGCATTGTCAGTCAATCATTATGTCGTACCCAATGCACAGATGTGATGGATAAGACACCACTGATCTACTGTAGTATTATCCATCATGGCTGGTATCGCGAAAAATTTTACACTAAGTCCAACACTGGCCAATCAGCTTGTTTTCTTAATTTCAGTATCATAGCTAAACCATACATCATCTACTTTGCAAGTATCATTGCGACCATTCATAGATGACTGCTCAGCACGTACATTCATACTTAATTCTCGAACACATAAAGACGATCAAATTATACCAGACAACGCTGTACATATTTCTAAGACCTCGCGCATAGTACTCGATCAATCTCGCTGCGTATGGCGGTGACAGAGCTATCTAGTTGTCTTACGTTAAAAGACCATCGTCACCTCGGCGTTGACCTACCTACCCCACAACATAGCTACCTACTTATTTCTCAACTGAGCAGACGAATACAGCTACACTCCACCTCTCTTGATTGAATAGAGCTTTCCTAGTCCTAATCCAAGTGCACCACATTTCTCTAAATGTAACCAAGTCTTGGAGCTTAGCACACCATATCGATCTATAGTAACAGATCTCAAAGTGCCTTAATTTAATAGCATACAGTTAAGAAGAACAAGAACGGAGCGATATTTATACACAACGTAGTTCGATAGATTTTTAAGCAAATCATCCAATCTATCATGTGTAAAGTATTGTTCTAGAGTCCATGATCTATGCATCGAAAGTTCTGGTAGGAGAGAGATAGAGAGAGAGAGAGAGAGAGAGAGAGAGAGAGAGAGAGAGAGAGAGGGAGACAGAGAAAACATAAACACACACACACTCCTATGACTAGAACGTTCAGCACTTAAAAACGGGCAATAACCTTAGATCGCTTACTTTTCCGTCCTGTCAGACATACATCCTTCTTCCCGGTCACCTTATGCTGAGCTATCTCTACCCCAATCGTAAAACTTTTCCTTTCTATGATACGAGCCCAAAATAGCCCTGCGGACATGTCTAGTGCCCAATGATCACACCAGATCACGAGTCAGAAATAATACTATTACTCCATCAGGTCTATATAAAAAATGATAGTTATTAGCAGCCGGTACATCCTACAAGCAAACAGATATGCATAACAGCAGCGTCCAACATGTGAAAATTAAAACTCATCCCATCACCGACTCTGTAAACACCCATGATTTATAAGGTGCAAGGTATAGTTTCCTGTGAGAGACCGTGCATCAGTACGTGTTAATGTCTGTTTAGAATCAGACAACGACTTCGAAGTCACGGCAGAAAGACGAAATGCTCGGCAGTGTGCAAAAGCGTGTTAGAAAACACTATTTGAACAAGGGCCAGAGGCAGCTTCTCATTCGCTTAGAGTATGGGTGATCAAACTTTAAAGGGGTGTCTGCAGCATGTGTGTATATTTAATATGATCTTGTTCATATAGGTATTTGTAGTTTGAGCTGTTGGATTTGACGAGCTGTTAGGAATTCTTGGATGGCTGCACTCTGAGTTATTCGGGGGGAGTATTGTGAATTCCGTTCGTCCACGCTGGAGGTGGATCGCATTGGTGCCTTGGTGACTTTTTCACTGTTTGATGGTAGAGGACAAAGATGATAGGGTGTTGAGGATCTGTTGTACTTGTACCTAGCCGGCCGGAGTGGCCGTGCGGTTCTAGGCGCTACAGTCTGGAGCCGAGCGACCGCTATGGTCGCAGGTTCGAATCCTGCTTCGGGCATGGATGTGTGTGATGTCCTTAGGTTAGTTAGGTTTAATTAGTTCTAAGTTTTAGGCGACTGATGACCTCAGAAAATAAGTCGCATAGTGCTCAGAGCCATTTGAACCATTTTTGAACTTGTACCTAGTTTGAGGCGTGCAACATTGCGCGCATTTCCGGCGAATGGTCAAAACAAGGTCCTGTTGTAGTAACTTAGATCGTTCTGTTTATAGACAGGTTGCAGAAGGTAATAGATATGTCTTTCTCTGACTTAAATTGCAGAGATCAGATGGGTGAAGATAAATGCATACTCATGTATGCTTGGCAAGGGAGAATGCTTTTTTTATTATTAAGTGAGTTTTGGCAGGAGTGAATATGGTTTTATATATGCGAGTGGAAATTGTGAGCGAAGGGTGAATGATGTCGGGTTCAGTGGCTGGGGAGACACTGTTTACATGTCCTGTTGGAGATGCAAGGGGGAGATAGAGATCTGCGCTATTAAGGAATACATTTGTGCACTGTATGTCGTTACACAATAGCTGGAGAGCAGGTATAGGGAGAGCCCACTTCAGCATTCTGGTCCTGGGGCTGAGTGGACGGCTGTTTAGATGGACAGGTATGTGGCTTTGACATGCCGCCGGTGGCGCTCGGACACACGCTTTGTAACATGCTATGGGATTAGTTTGAGCATTTAGTACTTGTTTTGATGGTTATTGGATTAAGAACTGTAATATTGAAGGTCATGTCCTCAGGGGGACCGCTGTGTAATTGAGTAAGTGTGTTTACGTATTTGAAGATATGTTTTGCGAATGGTGACGTTAAGTTGATAGCTCAGTTTAGTTACCACTGTAAAAAAATAGCTGTCTGCTGCTGAAAGAAAGAAAAGAAAGAAAGAAAGGGATGACCTTGCCCCCACATCTGATGGATGAGTTATTAGATAAGAGCAAGTGATAGTTGAATGATGCTATGTGTTCGGATATAGGAGTCTCTAAACAGCGGGGCGAAATTTTTTTTTATGTGGAAATTTATGCAATCAATAGATAGTGGTATTCGACCGTTAGTGACAACAGTTAAGAGCGGAAAAGTGGGTACAAATCGAGCGCTGGCAGATTGTTGGGGCAATGGTAATAATATTTAATTGAAGGTGGAGGTGGTAAATATGGACCGGGCTTTGAATATTGTCGTATGTGCTTGATGCTTTGTATAAAAGTTTGACTCTTTAATTGCGTTTGGTATTTCTGGGTGTGTGTAAAATTTATTTTACTGTTGAAAGTGTGAGAAAGATGAGTTGATTGGTGTTTAGATAGAGACTACGTTTGTAATTCGAAAAGAGGGGATGAGAATGGTAAATTGATTGATAGGCATGCTTTGTGGGGTGATATATGAGTGTCAAGATAGGGTTGAGGACCATTGTATATGTTGATGGTGGGATGGGTGTGAGGTTGGGTGCGGTGGGAGGTGTAAATTAGATCTTATTTTTAAAAAATGTAATGAATGTTAATAAATGATAATGAATCTGGCTCCGGATGGTAGCACCCTGTGAGGGCCCCTGCCTAGGGTTACAGGTGAAAACCGGTCAACGGTCTAATAGGCGGATGAGGAATTTTTAATTCCCAACGGCTGAGAGAGCGGAGGAACCAAAAATCTATAACTGCAAGCGTCTGTACCCAGATTGGGCGGCTTGTGGGCAGCGTCTGTTCCTCATGTTAGAGGCGGCTGTTTCAAGAAAACCTCCTAACGCTAACAACGTTAGTCGTATTCCTGGTAGGTTACGCAAGTAATCTCCCCAACTTTGAAGAATTTCAACAGTTACATTCTTAACGCATGATGGAAATGTCTTTCAATAACGAAACTACCCCAGGTGGCCAATCCACTGTCGGCAACGACGCAAGCAGACCCATGGATTCTGGTGAGTCTGCAACACCATGCAAATCCAACAAGATTAAACCCAGAAAAATCTTCAACATAGCAACTATCAACATAAACTCCCTTCTCAAAGTGGGAAAACTTAAGCACCTAACAGACCAGTTACACACGGAAGACATACAAATTGTGGCGCTACAAGAAACTGGCTTCACTGATGAAAACACATTTGAATCAAACAAATTCAGAATATTTAAAGGAAAACCTGGAAAAATTGCAATGAAGAAATGCCCTCAGCTCGGCATAGCTTTTGCTGTAAACACAAAATTTCTGAACTCTGTCGAACATTTTTGGTCAACATCATCGAGAACATCTTTCCTCACTTTTCGATGTGCAAATAAAAAATACACATTAATCAATGTTCACGCTCCCACAAATGACAAAAATAATGCTAAAAATAGGGAAGAAACAGATGAATTCTGGGAAAACCTTATGGATCATATATCAGAAATCCCAGAAAACAATGAAAAATACTTCTAGGAGATTTTAACGCTCAGATTGGAAAAGAAAATAAATTCCGCGATATTGTCGGCAACTTTCCCGCACACAAACGAACCAACAAAAATGGAGAAAGGTTAATTATGCTCTTTAAGCAGTTTAAACGCAAGCTAATGTCAACACGTTTTAACCATCTTCCCAGAAAACAAAAAACCTGGGTATCTCCGATAAAGAGTATCGGAGAATTTCAAATAGATCACGTTGCCATCGCCTCCAAATGTGAAAAAGAAATATTGAACACACGTGTCCGAAAATCTCTAAACCTCGACTCCGATCACTATCTCACGAAAATAAAAACTAAACTCATCCCACAAAACAAACAGAAAAGCAGAAACGGTGAATACAAAAACAGAAATAAAATAAATTTTGATCTTACAACCCTGAGAAATTACAACCTTAAGTCCAACTCTAACCTCAAGGATTTTTAGAAAAAACTAAAGACATTCTCCCCTTCACAAAACCTCCACAACTTGATTGAGGCAACAAAAACAACCTTTCCAAAAAAGAGCAAACAGAGACACCCGTGGTGGGACAGCAACTGTAATGAAGTTCTGCATGAAAGACTTAAAGCCTGGAAAAAGTGGAACTCACATAAAACTGAAAACAACTTTGACGAATTTAAGCAAGCCAGAAAGAATGCCTCGAAAACTATTCGCAACACCAAGAGACAATATGAAAAACAACAACTGGAATCAATCGAAGAGAATTTCAAGAAATGCAACACGGCAGCTTGGTACAAAAAATTCAACCAGAAACTCCAAGGATACCAGTCCCCTTGCCTAAACCTTACGAGAAATAATAAGACTCTCGCCACCAACAATACTGAAAACTGTGAAATCCTGGGTGAATATTTTGAGACACTCCTAAACTGCCAAACACCCATCCAGACTCTCAGTTTTACGCAACCAGAAACATTACCAACACATTCAGCACCTCCGACACGAGAGGAAATCACAAACATAATCAAAAATCTCAAAAACAGGAAAGCATGTGGAGAAGACACAATTACAGCAGAAATGCTCAAGCTTGGGGGAGAAACATCAGTAGAACTACACAAAGAACTTGAACAAGTATGGGAAACCAAGAAAATCCCAAGTCACTGGAAAACTGCCCTAATTCACCCTCTGTTTAAAAAAGGTGACAAAAGGGATGTTAACAACTATCGTGGAATATCGCTCCTCCCAGTCCCATACAAAATTCTATCAAAAGTCCTGCTCAATCGTGTATCACCAATTATAGAGGGAAAACTTGGACAATATCAAGCTGGCTTCAGACCAGGAAGATCCTGCGCCGAACAAATTTTTAACCTCAAAACAACAATGAACTATTTATCTACAAGGAGCAAGAAATATTTCATAACATTCATTGATTTCAAAAAAGCTTATGACTCAATCGATAGGGACACACTCATCAAAACACTTCGAGATTATGAAATAGATGAAACAACAATCACCATAATCAAAGAAACATTAACAAATACAACATCAAAAGTAAAATTCCAAGGAGAAATTTCACGGCATTTCGAGGTCAAAACCGGCGTCAGACAAGGAGATGCGCTGTCCCCGGTACTCTTCAACTGTGTTCTGGATAAAGTCATAACAGAATGGAGAAACCTCACGTAAAAACATGGAGTTGAGAAAGTCCAAATTGGAGGGAAGTGCTACAAAGCCATTGAAACCAACTGTTTTGCCTTCGCTGACGATCTCGCCTGTTTAGCTTACACACAAAAAGACACAATAAAACAAATAGAATTACTTAAAGAAACTGCTGAAAAAGCAGGCTTGCAAATTTCTTTTGAAAAGACAGAAATCATTACAAATATCAAAAATCCACCAAAGAAAATAACTACAAAATACGGTAAAATACAGGTATCTAAACATTTTAAATATCTTGGTGAACTAATTCAGCCTGTGGCAAAAGGTCATCCAGCCTGCAGGGCTAGAATACAAAAACTAGAGACAGCAACTCACTACTGCAGACAAATGTATTCAAAAAAATGTATATCCAAAAACATTAAACTCAAACACTACCAGACTGTCATTAGACCGCAGATACTATATGCATCAGAAACACTGGCAAATTTTACATACGCAGAACAGATAGAAAATCGTGAAAGAAGAATTGTGAGGACAATTCTTGGACACAGGAAAATAACAGATGATCAAGGCAAGCCTGTATACAGACTAAAAAGTAACAAACAAGTGTATACGAAGTGCAGCAAAATTACAGACGAAATTAGAAAAAGAAGATGCTCCTTTTATGCTCACATCATGAGGATGAACCCGAATAGGCTTACAAAACAAATATTTTCGTACATCGCAAATCTAAAAAATAAAAATTTATGGTTTATCAACACAGAAACAGATCTAAAAGAAATGGGCATAGATCAGGAAACAATATTTAACAGAAACCTTTTTAGAAAAAAACTTAATTCATTTATGGGTTTCGGTGTGAAAATTAAGAAGACTTGTGGAACTAAATGGTCTGAAGAGAGAAAAGCCGCCTTCAGTGCAAGAATGAAAGAAGTGTGGACTGAGAGAAAGAAGACTTCCCAGAAGCGCAAGAAATAACTGTTTTCACGGTCTTTAACGGCCAAATTTGTATAATAATAATAATAATAATAATAATAACAATGAATGATAATGAATAATATACAAAAGTAAGGTTTTGCAGCCATTATGGTGTAGGAATTTGAATTTGGAGGGAATTTTCTAGTGGAGGCAGGTCATTAATAATAAATAATAATAACTGATAATAAATGATAATAAATGACAATAAATGACAATGAATGATAATGAATGTTAATAAATGATAATGAATGATAATGAATAATAAACAAAAGTAAGGTTTTGCAGCCATTATCATGTTGGAATTTGAATTTGGAGGGAATTTTCTAGTGGAGGCAGGTCAATAATAATAAATGATAATAAATAATAATAAATGTTAATGAATGTTAATAAATGATAATCAATTATAATAAAAAGACAAGTACAGTCTTTGCATGCATTATCCTGTTGGAATTGAAAGTTCCCGCCATTTTGTCTTCTGGAGGCTTAGGTTAGCGGATGTAGCACAATTGGACTATTTTCCCGCCAAAATTCCAAATTCCCGCCATTTTTTCTTGAGGATAGGTTAGTGGACATAGCACAATTGACCTATTTTCCCGCCAAAAGCCGCCATCTTGGATGACGTCATGCGATGTTGCCAAGTCTACATGCCGCCATCTTGGATGACGTCATCGCTGTGATCTTGAATAAATTTTGCAACATTGCAGCGTGGCCTGGCGCGCCCCTTGTCTCCCTACTTATGGTGGTCAACCAGATCCTGAAAAGCCAGACATTTCTGTAGTTGGTGCTAAGCGGTGCTTGGGGGCGGGAGGGGGTGTAAACAGCGCCACTGGGCAGTGAATGACTGTAAACAATAGTGGTGGCCCATGCTATGGGAAGGGTTTGGGTTCGACAAACGCCTGGAGAACATTACCTCTCGTCTTGTGTAACACCAACAGTGAATAGGTGGTGGGGGATCTTGTTCGTCATTAGGGTATGGTCCCCTTATTGAGATTAACAAAACGCTAGTTTCAAAAGGATATGATTTTACAGCGTTATGTGTCTGTAAAGTACAAGAACAGTTTGAAGACAATGAATCAATTGTATCAGCGTGAGAGTGCAACCTGTCACACAAAGCAGCATCCACAAGTCAGTGTCGTGAGAACAATAACATTCCTGAAAGGTAATGGTCTGCTCAGAGTCTCAGTCCAAACCCAATGGGCGATCTTCGGCATCACTCTGGCCATCGACTTCTCTTTACAATGCCTGCATCCAACATCAAAACCTTCCAAAATTCTGGCTCGATTGAGATAGTTAACGTTTAGTAACTGTAGTATAATACATTCTCGTTCTCATCTTACAACTGTTCAAAAGAAATTTCAGACCGTAACTCCTGTGGTCACTTTTCTGTAACGTATACCACGAGGTGAAGTTTCTTGGACCGCTATGTTGAAATCTAGATTTCAGGCAAAATCTGTGAAATTTTTAATATATGCTATATAACATTTATTTTCACAATTATTTAAGTGCTATTTAAATGCTTCTAGTTTAGTTTATTGCACTAAACAAAGCATTTTACTATTTATCACACAAAAGCACATAATTTTGTGTGGTTATTTTAAATAGTACACATGAATGGACTGTTAGAGTACTGAATTAAAAAAAAAAAAACCCTCAGATTCGCATGGACCAGGGAACTATATCATTTTAATCACCGCTCACAACACATTTGATTTTAACAGAAACTTTAAGTATTTCATTTAATTATTTATTTACATGTCAAGTTCCGTAGGACCAAATTGAGGAGCAAATCTCCAAGGTCATGGAATGTGTCAGTAGAAGGAAATAACAACATAAAAGTAATAACAGATAAAAATAAATGTTCATGAATCTGAAAAAAGTCAGTCCATAAGTTTAAGTCAACACTATCCGCAATACAATAAGAATCAGCTTAATTTTTCAAGGAACTCCTCGACAGAATAGAAAGAGAGACCCATGAGGAAACTCTTCAGTTTCGATTTGAAAGTGCGTGGATTACTGCTAAGATTTTTGAATTCGAGTGGCAGCTTATTGAAAATGGATGCAGCAGTATACTGCACACCTTTTTGCACAAGAGTTAAGGAAGTTCGATCCAAATACAGGTTTGATTTCCGCCGAGTATTAACCGAATGAAAGCTGCTTATTCTTGGGAATAAGCTAATATTGGTAACAAGAAACGACAATAAGGAATATACATATTGAGAGGCCAATGTCAAAATACCCAGACTCGTGAACAGAGGTCGACATGAGGTTCGTGAAATCACATCACTTATTGCCCAAACCGCCCGCTTCCGAGCCTAAAATATAATACCATATGACATAAGTGAATGAAAATAAGCAAAGCAGACTAATTTTTGTGTCGAAGCATCACTCACTTTTGATATAGTTCGAATAGTAAAAATGGTAGTATTAAGTCTTTGAACAAGATCCTGAATGTGGGCTCTCCACAACAGCTTACTATCTATCTGAACACCTAGAAATTTTAACTGTTCAGTTTCACTAATCATATGCCCATTCTGTGAAATTAAAAACATCAGGTTTTGTTGAATTGTGTGTTAGAAACTGTAAAAACTGAGTCTTATTGTGATTTAACGTTAGTTTATTTTCTGCAAGACATGAACTGAGGTCATCCACTGCACTATTTGAAACCGAGTCAGTGTTGCACACAACATCCTTTACTACCAAGCTAGCTAGTGTCATTAGCAAACAGAAATATTTTAGAGTTACCCATAATACTAGAGGGCATATCATTTATATAAATAAGGAACAGGAGCGGCCCCAACACTGATCCCTGGGGCAGCCCCCACTTGACAGTAATCCACTCAGATCCCACATCACAGCCGTTATCAACATTGTGAATAATGACCTTTTTCTGCCTGTTGCTAAAGTAAGAGGTGAACCAATTGTGAGCTACTCACCGTATTCCGTAATGGTCCAACTTCTGGAGCAATATTTTGTGATCAATACAATCAAATGCCTTAGTTAAATCAAAGAATATCCTAGGAGTTCGACTCTTTGCTTAGCCCATCCAGTACCTCACAGAGAAAAGAGAATATAGCATTTTCAGTTGTTAAACGACTTCTAAAGCCGAACTGTACATTTGATAGCAAATCGTATGATAGAAAATGATCAATTTTCCTTACATACACAGCCTTTTCAATAAGTTTTGCAAACACTGATGGCATAGAAATAGGTCTAAAATTATCTACATTATTCCTTTCTCCCTTTTTATAAAGTGGCTTTACTACTGAGTACTATAATCAGGAAACTGGCCATTCCTAAAGGAAAAACTACAAATATGGCTAAATACAGGGCTGACATGTGCAGCACAGTACTTTAATATTCTGCTAGACACTCCATCATAACCACGAGAGTCCTTAGTCTTCAGTGATTTAATTATTGACTCAATCTCCCTCTTGTCTGTATCACAGAGGAGTATTTCAGACATCAGTCTCGGAAAGGCATTTTCCAAGAAAGTTATATGATTTCCTGTACAAACTAAATTTTTATTTAATTCATTAGCAATGCTCAGAAAATGGTTGTTAAATACTGTACATATATCTGATTTGTCAGTAACAGAAATATTTTTACTGCAAACTGACTTTATATCGTCAACCTTGTGCTGCTGACCAGACACTTCCTTCAGAACTGACCATGTGGTTTTAATTTTATCCTGTGAATTAGCTATTCTATTTACATACCACATACTCTTTGCCTTCCTAATAACATTTTTAGGCACCTTACAATACTGTTTGTAATGGGATACTGTAACTTGATTGTGACTATTTCTAACATTTTGATATAATTCCAGCTTTGTTCTACATGATATCCTTATCCCACTAGACAGCCACCTGGGCTGTCCATTACAGCTAGTACCCCGTTTAGAATTTTCTAATGGAAAGCAACACTCAAAGAGCATGAGAAATGTGTTATGGAAAGCATTGTATTTATCATCTATATTATCGGCACTATAAACATCCTACTACTCTTGTTCCTTGACAAGTTTTGAAAAATTCTCTATTGCTGTTGGATTAACTTTCCTACGTAGTTTGTAATTAAATATGACATTGGTTTGAGTACAAAAGCCTTTTAGTGATAAAATTTGTGCATCATGGCCTGTAAGGCCATTCACGCTTTTACTAACAGAATGCCCATATAGTAATGAAGAATGAATAAAAATATTGTTATGACTGTGCTACTTTTCCCCTGCAACATAGTTGGAAAAAACACAGTTTGCATCAGATCATATGAATTTAGGAGATCTACCAACATCCTTTTTCTTGCACAGTCATATACAAAATATATATTGAAGTCACCACATATAACTACTTTCTGGTACTTCCTATAAAGTGAATCAAGAACCCTCTCTAGTTTGAGCAAAAGTGTTCTGAAGTCTGAGTTACAGGACCTATAAGCAACAACATTTAGATGTTTAATTTCACTAAATTCAACTAACGCTGCACAACTTTCAATTATCTGTTCAGTGCAGTGTCGTGATAAGTCTATGGACTCAAATGGAATATTGTTTTTTTACGTACAGAGCTACTCCCCCACCCCGCAAGGAACTCCTTGAGAAACAGCCAGCTAATCTGTAGCCTGGTAAATGAAGCCTCTGAATTATCAAATTATTTAAGGTGCTCTGATATACCAATAATTTCAGAGTCAACGTCTATTAGCAGTTCACTAACTTTATCTCTAATACCTCTCATATTTTGATGATATATGCTAATTCCTTCTCTACTTGGAAACATTACATCCTCTGAAGGTGAGCCCTTATTTAAAGGGACTTCCTTTAAGCAGGTATACCTATCATCTGACTTCAATCTAAAAAAGGTGCAGCTCTAACACCAACTACTACAGGAATTTTTCCATGAGTGACACCACCACCACCACCCAGTACACTGTCGCCTATAAGCTTAGCCAGCCTCCCCTTCCCGTACCTATTGAGGTGCAGGCCATGCCTAGTGAAACCCGATCTACTGATAGACCCAGACAGATCCCCATCACAAGTTTCCTGAAGTTCTTCCTCTGAATGATACTCTGCGATATCAGAACTGTGATCTCTGGCTAATGTAAAATCTTCGTCTTTTTCATTTATTTCTTGATATATATCACTGACACCTACCTGCAAAGACCGACTAATAAGTTGATCAATCTCGGGGAAATTAAAATTGACACATTCGTGCGAACACATTTTGAGCTATAGAGTACTGTACTGAAGAAAACAGGTTCGCAGTTCACGAGGCGCGGTCTAGGAGACTCCAACACCTATCAATAACACGTGTTAAGAATAAACACAGAAGGCGATAACGCAACCGACAACAAAACATCGTAGGCTTGACAGTTTAAGAGGGTTGGGGGAGTATAGAAGCATTCCACCACAACTGGCCTTGGAGAGCAAGTTCGACAATTTTCGTGCGGTCTGAGAGGCCACACCGCGTGAGTTAAAGGTCAAGAAACTACCGGGAATCAGTTGAGTGAAATCAGGCTATCGCACTCCATACGAAGTATAACAAAGGTGACCAGGAAAGTTGTTAGAAGAAGGCGAAACTGTGCTGGTTAATTTTAGCGAACCTGTGTTCGAGAACTTTGCGACCGTTATTCTGTCTCCACCATTTACCCCGTGAAGTCATCCTGATAATAACGTTAAAAGGGAGTTGGACACATATGGTGGCATATGCAGGACGATTGACTACAATATGTAGAAACAAAGGGAGCGAACAGACCACAATGAACCAAGAAAATAATCATAATTTACATATGTCTGGAAACCAATGGTTTTCCCCATACGACGTATTACGACTCAGTAAATTAACATCTTTTGGCAGAGTCCCCGAGGATCCAAACTACAGTTAAGCACTTGAGGGCAAACACATTACAAATCCTCCATGTGGCCACCGTTCATTTAAAGGCAGGCTTAAGCACCTATCATCATCGATGCCTGCACTCGTTCAAAAATCCCAAGTGTGTTTCGAACGCGCTGACCACCATACACAACGTGTTCGTGGATTACGTCTACACTACCAACAGGGCCGGAACACGCGATAATTCTTAAATGTCGCTACACAAAGAAGACCCAACAGGGAAACCAGACGGGCCATTTTATTTCCCAAAATTCGTGCTAAATTAAATTTATTCGCAACTGAGAATATGGACAACCATCAACTGTAGAATGGAATGACGAAATAAAAATTTGTACCGGTGTGGGACTCGAACCCGGATTTCCCGTTTATCGCGAGCTGTCGTCTTACCATTTTTATTGTTATTTTTTTGTTTTGTTTTTAAAACTCATTTTGTTCTTTTTCGTTCGTTGCGTCTACTCGGGGCGGACGTCGCAAGACACCTGTTTCAGTTCGTCAATAATCCGTTAACTCAGTTTTATATTAAAGAGGGCAACTAACCCTTTGACCGAACACGCTGAGCTACCGTGCCGTCGCCATTTGGCTATCCGTGCATGACTAAGACCAGCCCCAAACTTCTATGTCGTCAACCATGCGTCGACAACTGTACCAGCACATCCATTATGTATATTCCCGTACAGATTAGACATTTTAATTGAAAGTCGCTTTCCCAATGTTGGCGGATAAATACGATATTGCAGAGCCTGTCTTATTCTGAATTATGAAGCAACGTTCCTTTGGACATACGTACACGACCAAAGGAACTTCGCGTCATAGTTCAGAATGCATGCGTGCTTGCATGTCTAAAGGAGTTTTGTATCATAATTCAGAATAACGCAGGCAAGTGCAATATCAGATTTGTGCTACGTATTCCCGAAAGGCCACATGAACGTGTGCCTGTGTACCATCATGCATGTACCATATATGCACCCTTTAACCATAAGGAGCATCATAAAAAAGTTGTTTAGTTTGTATTACTGAAAATAAATGTGCGCACGACAAGTAATTCGGGCAGGTAAGAAACGTGACACTATCAACCGATCATCACCGACACGACCCGAAAGGTCAACGGATAATATCGCTGATTTCATTGGTAGCATGTGGGCTCTCATAAACCCAAACGTGTTTGTGGACCTTCTTAGTATAGCTGTCTGTAAATTACACGTTGACTAGGAACTGTGGAGCAATCAAACATGGTGTAAGGATCCATTAGCAGGATCCGGGCTGGAAAACCAGATGCAGTAAGGGCTTAACACTTTGTACGTGATAAGGGTACAACTTCCTCTCGTATAGTATCCGCCGTACGGCGGAAGGGGAATACTTTCTGCTGCATTAGTCCTTCTGATACTTGTGCCCAGCATCGCATCCACTCGTTACAGTATACGCTCCTTCAATCGTGGTGTCTACCTTTATGTCAGATGTAGAGATTAAATGGTCTCGTGGAGGTGCTGATGGGACCTCGTGAAAAAACTACTGTCTTGCTGTCTACTCTGAAGATATGCTTGATGATACAATCTTGCTGCCTCAAATGCTTTGCCACTACCACATCCGTACGTGATAGAGATGTCAGAAGTCATCTGTAAAAGAATGTGGGGCTGTGGCAACCACTTCTAATGACGCATGTGCACAGTGTGTTTGCCGCACACTGTGGGAACTCATAACCTGGAACATAGGATCAGACACTGACACTGTTGTATCACTGGCATAACGTCACTTGTGGATAAGTCTGATAAGGGAAACCATAGGTTTCCGGGCCTATGTTTATTAGGATGACTTGCTCGTTTCATTGTCCTCTACTCGTCCCTTCCGTCTGTATTTATAATTCTCAAATACCCTGTATATTATACAAGTATTTATCAGGTAGATGACTGTGGTTTCGCCCCCATCATCGGCGCCTCAAGGTTCACTTACCACATTGTAAAACTACTAGGCAGCAGATGGTCATAAACGGCGATAGTTTGCTCGTACATGACCGTCAATGGACTAAGTTGTATGGCTACATACTAGAACCCTCTACACATCTACAACAGCTGACACCACACTCATAACATTAACATCACTCCTTTTGCGAGCAGCCAGTCCTTACAGCTCACCCGTTCTGCACATCCTGAGATATAAGTTTTACTCCACTTTCAGCATTGGTCAGAAGCAATCTTCTATCGATCCGCCAATGAGTAAGCTGTTACTGATTTATTAAAAGTTGTCTCTTCCTCCTAGACTTTGGCTATTCTTTTATGCTAACCACAGTTTGTTACCTGTCATTAGGCGTTTAAGATACATGTCTAGGCGATTTCTATCGTCTCTAAGATCCCACATATCTTCTCGCAGTGAGAACATAGTTTGCACCCAGTAACGTTTACAGCACGCGGGGCTTAAATTACCTCCACAGAGTTGTGTGTCAGCTGACATTGAAAGTAACTGAAAGCGGTCATAAAGGGAACGAGAAGTGTCCGATACTCTCTTTGGTTCAAGGCAGCCGCGCGGATGCACAGAACGAAGAAATGTTATGATTTTATGGTTATATTGTTGAGACAAGTATGGAAGAGTTTATGGTTACATCACTAAAAGTACGCAACGCCCAACAAAATAATGAAATGTTGAAAGGACAAACGAACACACCCATGCCCGAGGAAGGACTCGAACCTCCGCCGGGACCAGTCGCACAGTCCATGACTGCAGCGCCTAGACCGCTCGGCTAAACCCGCGCGGCAACGTCCAACAAAGAAGGCGTCGTTGGAACAAGAAGCTACTTTCATAACGACACAAGCCATTGACTTATAACTAAATGTGGTCCATTTTCCTTATTATTTCCATTAGAGTTCATAGTGTCTCAGAAATTTTCATTGTTAAGCTATCGTTGTGGGAGGAGTGAATAAATCGTTACTGAGGTCCAGAAATGTGAAATTTTACCATATTAGTGAATGTAGAATCCATTACCCCTATCCTGAAGCAAAAACACACTCATCTTTACCCCTTCATTTGAGTTATTTGTTTATTCTGTGTATCTAACAGTCTTCCCACAAACACATGTCAGTTTACTACCTGATGTTCTCTCCACAGTCCTACCTGTGCTGTGAAGTGAACTAGTCCTGTCAGTGTAGATTGCCCATTTTGCGTCCATGTATCCAAACTTCATCACCTTTCCTGTTGTCCAGGGTAAAATAAGCACTAATGTCTAGCTCTTGCCAAATGTACTTGGAGGTACTAACCAACCTAAAAACATACTTCTCTCAACAGCTATAATTATTATTCTAAAAATGAAGTACATACGGATTTAATGCTGTTCACAACACTGTCCCTAGACATCAATACAATTATCTGTACATCTAACCGCAACACTATATATATTCGCCTGGCAGGCAGAAGGGCGTGAGCACTCCGCATGCGAATGCAATGTGTGTCACCTGCCTCTTGTGAAAGGTGTAAGACGAGTTCCTGATTAGTTTCTAAAATATTTTTCTCCGCTTACAGACACTCATTCTTAAGATTTTCTTGTTCAGTTTACTAGGGTAGGTAGTATGCAGCACACTGGTTTAGTAGATCCTACTAGTCAGCTGAATCCTCTTTTCTCCAGGGCCGACGAACTCAATAAAATGATGTCTAGCATCGCTGGGAAGCGTAATCGAACATATGGCCTGTAACGAAAGTTGTTCCCCATTACATGATCTATCACACCTGGACGTTTGATGCAAGGACTTCGGAACCCCCTGTAATCAAATGAAAAACAACCACCTTCATGATTTATGTACAGCATACCTACATGAGTAGATATGTTTGGCCGTTTGTTGTCATCAGGTAGCTATCGAGTTGTAGTAATTTGCGCTGTCTGAACATTGTACAAATGACAAAAACTAGACCCCACTTTTCGTGAGCCATGCTACCTAATAATGAATTCTAGAAGAAGTTGTGCATTGTTACTCAAAGACTGTTAGTACCAGAGACAAAATTTACGAATCGCAGACAAGTCGTGTTTCGTGTTTCACACTAATTACTTCTTTGTGAATTTCATTCAATGCTAAAAATCATCTGTGTTACGTCTTCTTACGAAGTTAACTTGTCCCTTTGCCTTGCTGAAATCTGCTTTTTATACAAATCTATTTTTTGTACGTTGTGAATGTTTCGCACACTAGGAAAGGAGATTGGTAGGTCCATTGCGTTTTACAACTTAATATTTTCCTTTCGTGTAAAGTAGAATAATTCTCAAATCGTTCCACTGTAGCGAACGGTCTTCATCCACTCACATTCTGTGAACATTTCTGCAAGCTTTTTTGTGCAATTATTTCTGCAGCTTTCACTATTTCTATTGAAACATCCCATTCAGGCACCACTCATCCCTTCATATCCCTACTGAATTTATGCACGTCATCTAGCATTACTAACACTTGAACAGATACGACTCTGACGGTAGTTGCTCATTCTGCTTTAAATACCCAGTACATACGAGTATATTGAAGAGCCAAAGAAACTGGCACACCTGCCTAACATCGTGTAGGGCCCCCGCGAGCACGCAGAAGTGCCGCAATACGACGTGCCATTGATTCGACTAATATCTAAAATAGTGCTGGAGGGAATTGACACCATGATACCTCCAGGACTGTTCATAAATCCGTAAGAGTAAGAGGGGGTAGAGATCTCTTCTGAACAGCACGTCGCAAGGAATCCCACATATGCTCAATAATGTTCATGTCTGGGGAGTTTGGTGGCCAGCGGAAGTGAGTTTGGTGGCTAGCGCAAATATTTAAACTCAGAAGAGTGTTCCTGGAGCCACTCTGTAGCGATTCTGGACGTTTGGGGTGTCGCATTGCCTTGCTGGAATTGCCCAAGTCCGTCGGAATGCATAATAGACAAGAATAGATTCAGGTGATCAGACAGGATGCTCACTTGCGTGTCACCCGTCAGAGTCGTATTTAGACGTATCAGTGATCCCATTTCACTCAAACTGCACACGCCCCGCACCATTACAGAGCCTCCAACAGCTTGAACAGTCCCCTGTTGACATGCAGGGTCAATGGATTCATGAGGTTGCCTCCATACCTGTACACGCCCATCCGCTCGATACAATTTGAAACCAGGCAACATCTTTCCAGTCATCGACAGTCCAATGTCGGTGTTCACGGGCCTAGGCGAGGCGTAAAGCATTGTGTGGTGCAGTCATCAAGGGTACACGAGTGGTCTTCCAGCTCTGAAAGCCCATATTGATGACGCTTCGTTGAATGATTCGCACGCTGACACTTGTTGACGTCCCAGCATTGAAATCTGCAGCAATTGGCGGAAAGGTTGGACTTCTGCGACGTCGAATGATTCTCTTCATTGCTCGTTGTTCCCGTTCTTGCTGATCTTTTTTCCGGCCATAACGATGCGGGAGATTTGATGCTTGACGGATTTCTGATATTCGCGGTACACTGATGAGTGTTCCTGGAGCTGTTCTGGACGTGTGGGGTGTCTCATTGTCTGCTGGAATTGTCCAAGTCTGTAGGAATGCACAATGAACATGAATGGATGCAGGTGATCAGACAGGATGCTCACGTAATTGTCAACTGTCAGATGCATCAGGGGTCCCATACCACTCCAACTGCACACGCTCCACACCGTTAGAGAGCCTCCAACAGCTTGAACAGTCCCCTGCTGACATGCAGGGTCCATGGATTCATGAGGTTGTCTCCGTACCCGTACCCATTCATCCATTCGATACTATCTGAAACGAGACTCGTCCGACCAGGCAACATGTTTCCAGTCATCAAGAGTCCAATATCGGTGTTGACTGGCCCAGGCGAAGCGTAAAGCTTTGTGTCGTGCAGTCATCAAAGGGTACACGAGTGGGCCATCGGCTCCGAAAGCCCACATCAATGATGTTTCGTTGAATGGTTCCCACGTTGACACTTGTTGATGGCCCAGCATTGAAATCTGCAGCAATTTGCGGAATCGTAGCTCTTTTATCAAGTTGAACGATTCTCTTCAGTTGTTGTAGGATCTTTTTCTGGCTGCAGCGATATCGGACGTTTGTTGTTTTACCGGATTCCCGATGTTCACGATACACTCGTGAAATTGTCATACGGGAAAATCTCCAATTCATCGGTACCTCTGAGATGCTGTTTCCCATTGTTCGAGCACCGAGTATAAGACTCCGTTGACTCTCACTTAAAGAGTGGTAACCCGTCGTTGTGGCAACAGTAACCGATCAAAGAACTGCGCCAGACACTTTTCTTATATAGGCATTGCCGACCGCAGCGCCGTATTCTTCCTGTTTCTGTATCACTGTATTTGAATACGCATGCCTATACCACTTTCTTTGGCACTTCAGTGTATATGTTTCTTAATGTTTTGGTTTCAGGCAGTTGCAGAGCCACCGCGTTTCGCTGCACAAGCACTTCTTCAGCTCACTGCTGCTCTACTCACTGTTCGAGATCGCCTTCACCCTGGCCGTCATGCTGCCGTCCCGTTACCAGGTATCAACTTCCAGCTATGCACTGCGCGTGCCCATTACGCATCCGTGTGTGCGACTACCAGCATGAACGTCCCAACGCAGAACTACCACTACTTAAACACACACACAAACACACACACACACACACACACACACACACATAAACACTGAATAGGGATCCACCTGCAAATAAATACAAGAGTAAAGCTAATCGTTAACTATATTTATAACATACGTGCATATTGTGAGAACTTTGTAATCTTCCATTAAAAAACATGGGGTGTGTGTACACGTGAAAAATAACCACATTTTCCTGAATGTGTTCCCTAACCAACAAAGAGACAGCAGCAAAATGGACTTGAAGACTGTTCAAAATAATATAAAAGTACTTTAATAAGAGCATGAAAACGCTACATCATTTCTGATGCAAAGCTTTTGAGAACTGTGTTGTGGAACAGTGTGTAAGACTACGACAGGTGTTAATAGTGTCAGTGCTACTTTCCTCCTCTCCACTTCTAACTGCCCACATACATATATTTCTTTGCTGACATTTTAGGAAGCAGGCTGTTGTGTATTCCCCCAATAACAACTAATGCAGGCACACAGATTGCATGATTTATTATTGAAACTGTTGTTCCTTGCAAACCTGTTCAAACTACACGTCCTGTATGCCGCCATACACAATTAACTACTTCACACTGATTCTTTTCATACAATGAAAACGTGGTAGGAATTGATAGACTAAACATATTACCGATTACCTCCAAACATACACTTTTCAACGCGTCTGCACCTAGCAAGCGCGGCCGACCAGCTCCCACTAACGTTCGAGGTGACCCAAAAGTCCGTAAACATTTGAAAATGCACTTATTCACGGAATAATGAAGGTAGAGAGGTAAAAATTGCCACTTATGATTGAAATGACATGGAGTTATGTTGAAACCGAAAACGAGTGCAAAAATTGGCCAACAGATGGCGCTGGACAGCAACACGTCAGTGACTCAGCATGAGAATCCTGTCTAAAATGAGCTGTAGCGAGAGTGGCACTCAGATGTTCCAGCAATCGCGGCGTGTTGACTCCACCAGAAAAGATACTGCTCGTGAAGCTGTACTATTAGAATGGAGAATTCGCTATTGCAGTTTTAAGATACTTTCGCCATAAGAAGTGTGTTCGAAGAGGTAAAGGTCTTGACGGGAACTCTCACCATAGTACTGACATGCTGAACAATGCTGTTCACAATATTTACTCTCGAATGTAGGTACTGTTGACGAATGACGACCGACATGTTGAGCATTTTTTTAAAGAATATCGTGTTTGCTAAATTATTGCATTTCTGTCATATGAAGTGCCACCTGTTCGTCATTTTGTGCACTTTCTTGTTTTAATAAAACCCTATGTAATTCCAAACAAATGTGTCAAATTTTACATCTCTACCTAACATTATTCTGTGATTTATAGAATTATCAGTACTTAACGGACTTTTGGGTCACCCTGTAGTACGCCAAGCGCGCCCACGGTACAACAACAACAATAATAATTTACCGTCCATTCACAGCGTGATAAGGTCAATTATAACCGCTGGAGACGGCATGACCATCTGTAGCTGCATTAATATAATACCCAATCAAGAGTAACGCTAAACAATAAACTTACAAAAAAGGCGAAAATTAACACGAGTGAAGATATAAGATCCTCTCAATTGATCGCAAGAGTTCCTTCAGTTTTGTTTAAGATAACTTTAAATGTTTTATTCTCGCACTGAAAAATTTAGAAAATTTAGAAAATTTTTGGCCGTTTTTGATTATTTGTAGTAGTGACAGGATTGCCTCACGCCTATAGCATCACTTTTTCTCTTGATGGCTATACGCTTTCTCAGTTTCCCTGAAATTTCTTCGACAGCTCCAGAGCTAGGATATAATACATGAAAAATTCACAAAAATGCATCCACTTTTATACACGACAGGGATCCCAAACCCTCGAGCTGTACTCAAGAATACGTCACACAAGTGTTGTGCATGCAATCTCCTTTATGCGTGTGCTACACTGTCCAATAACTCTCCCGGTAAGCCGCAAATGGTCATTCACCTTCTCTGCAACTGACTTTATGAACTCTGTCTGTCACATATCGTTCTTCAGTATTACTACTATAAGTGCAGTCCACGTGAGTCCGTAAAGGAGCAGAGCTACAGGTATTGTGTTCTAAAGTTGCAGGAATGTTGGTCCTTCTCATCGGTACTTACTTTTATCGTCTTTAAGGCAAGTTGCTCTTATTACACCAAAGAGAAATTTTGTCGAAGTCATCTTGAATTCCCCCACAGGACGACACTTTCTCTACATAATAGGAAATATTATTCTGTTGCTGTTCACCTTTTCCGTCAGATCATTTCTGCAGATGGAAACCAGAAATAGTCTTATCACGTTGTCCTCGGGCACATCTGATGTTACCTCTGTATGTGATGAACAGCCATAATCCTTGTATACTGGAACACATTCCGGATATGTCGGAATATGAAAACTGCCTGTTGACCTGCATCCACGGTTCACAGGATACTGTGTATGAAGGGGATTTATTGTTGTTTTCTACGAATGGCCCATTCTTATTTATAAACAGACGCTTATACCTCTTTAGACAACTGAGTATATCAGAGCCTAGACTATGCAGCAGACTAATATTACAGAAATGGTCTATAATGTTTAGCGTATACAGTCTATCTGCACTTTATCTCAGTTGCTTGGGAATGTTCCCTGTGCAAGGGATTCACGATAAACAGAAGCTAAGAGAGCGGCGATTGCCGCAGCGACTCTCTGTCAGCGCCTTCATGCTCACTAGTTTTCAACTGATCAGTTCCTTCCCAAGACATGGATTGCTTATTTGTAAATCATCTGTTTGAAAGTTTGTTGTGTAGTATAGTGATGGTAAATGTGTACGATTTTTGTGTGTTAATTACTCGTTAAATATTGCGTTTAACGTCTCTGGCTTCCTTCTACCGTCGTCTTCCCGCAGCAGACTAGTCGACAAGATGCGGTGGAGGGGGTCGGCGTCTCACTATCCTTTAAACTACCGGTCTACCTATCTGCATAGGTTTCAGGTTATCTGCCCCTTCACTCTGCGATGGTAGACGCTGGTTTAGCTGACAAAAGCAGAGTTGACCAAAATTCGAGTAAATACCTACCACGCAAAGGCCAGATGTCTCCAGTCCATGGACAGCAGCTCAAAGTTAAACTATCGAGCGTTCGGGATTCTTGCGTGAGTCGTTTGAAAAAATGTGAAAAAATTTGCTTTTCCTTGGTTTATTGTCTTCAAACAAGGAAAATGTCTGTCAAGTCCGCGTTTAACATCCCGACATCTACACTCCTGGAAATGGAAAAAAGAACACATTGACACCGGTGTGTCAGACCCACCATACTTGCTCCGGACACTGCGAGAGGGCTGTACAAGCAATGATCACACGCACGGCACAGCGGACACTCCAGGAACCGCGGTGTTGGCCGTCGAATGGCGCTAGCTGCGCAGCATTTGTGCACCGCCGCCGTCAGTGTCAGCCAGTTTGCCGTGGCATACGGAGCTCCATCGCAGTCTTTAATACTGGTAGCATGCCGCGACAGCGTGGACGTGAACCTTATGTGCAGTTGACGGACTTTGAGTGAGGGCGTATAGTGGGCATGCGGGAGGCAGGGTGGACGTAACGCCGAATTGCTCAACACGTGGGGCGTGAGGTCTCCACAGTACATCGATGTTGTCGCCAGTGGTCGGCGGAAGGTGCACGTGCCCGTCGACCTGATACCGGACCGCAGCGACGCACGGATGCACGCCAAGACCGTAGGATCCTACGCAAAGCCGTAGGGGACTGCACCGCCACTTCCCAGCAAATTAGGGACACTGTTGCTCCTGGGATATCGGCGAGGACCATTCGCAACCGTCTCCATGATGCTGGGCTACGGTCCCGCACACCGTTAGGCCGTCTTCCGCTCACGCCCCAACATCGTGCAGCCCGCCTCCAGTGGTGTCGCGACAGGCGTGAATGGAGGGACGAATGGAGACGTGTCGTCTTCAGCGATGAGAGTCGCTTCTGCCTTGGTGCCAATGATGGTCGTATGCGTGTTTGGCGCCGTGCAGGTGAGCGCCACAATCAGGACTTCATACGATCGAGGCACAAAGGGCCAACTCCCGGCATCATGGTGTGGGGAGCGATCTCCTACACTGGCCGTACACCGCTGGTGATCGTCGAGGGGACACTGAATAGTGCACGGTACATCCAAACCGTCATCGAACCCATCGTTCTACCATTCCTAGACCGGCAAGGGTACTTGCTGTTCCAACAGGACAATGCACGTCCGCATGTATCCCGTGCCACCCAACGTGCTCTAGAAGGTGTAAGTCAACTACCCTGGCCAGCAAGATCTCCGGATCTGTCCCCCATTGAGCATGTTTGGGACTGGATAAAGCGGCGTCTCACGCGGTCTGCACGTCCAACACGAACGCTGGTCCAACTGAGGCGCCAGGTGGAAATGGCATGGCAAGCCGTTCCACAGGACTACATCCAGCATCTCTACGATCGTCTCCATGGGAGAATAGCAGCCTGCATTGCTGCGAAAGGTGGATATACACTGTACTAGTGCCGACATTGTGCATGCTCTGTTGCCTGTGTCTATGTGCCTGTGGTTCCGTCAGTGTGATCATGTGATGTATCTGACCCCAGGAATGTGTCAATAAAGTTTCCCCTTCCTGGGACAATGAATTCACGGTGTTCTTATTTCAATTTCCGGGAGTGTATTTTGAAATGTTACTGGCTGTCTCTGTACCAAGTCCACATCCGAAAGCGGACAGAAGATATTTAGTCAGACCCGATATTTAAAACGTCCTAAACGGTCACTGACCCACGACTACTGGCGAATTAACACATTCAGTCGTTCAGTAGGCTTCCTGTAAAGGAGTGTGCGCCATAATGTGTCGTTATCTGCACGAAACCCGCCACTCAGAATTTGTGGACGACATGAAATGTTCACACGCTAATATTCCCTTACGTAAACCATTCACAAGGCTCCAAATTTCACAAAATACTCAAAACTGCAGTCGCTCTTCGTCAACGACACGAGAAGGGGTGACACACGCGAATTTCTTCATTTTGGTACAAATTCGATCAGCACGGTTTAACATAGGTTCAAAATGGTTCAAATGGCTCTGAGCACTATGAGACTTAACTACTGAGGTCATCAGTCACTTAGAACTACTTAAACCTAACTAACCTAAGGGCATCACACACATCCATGCCCGAGGCAGGATTCGAACCTGCGACCGTAGCGGTCGCGCAGTTCCAGACTGTAGCGCCTAGAAGTGCTCGGCCACCCTGGCCGGCTTAACTTAGGTGTTTACAGGAAGACGGCTCCCGAGCTACTACATCGACTCATAGACCTGAGACACAAGCCCTACTCAAACGTGCGGGAAACGTTGAATTCCTGTTGGCTAGTTTGTTAAGCAGCCAATCAGATCGTCTCGAGTACTTCTATATTTGCGTTACTTCTAATGTGCAGAACAATACGAGACTGGAATAGAAGGGAGAACCGATAGAGGTATTCAAGGTACCCTCCCCCACACACCATCAGGTGGCTTGCGGAGTATAGATGTATATGTAGATGATGAATGTCAGCCAATCAGATTACCACAAGTAATTTACACCAGAAATTTGGTGATTCCGAAACTAAATCAAATTTAACGAAAACAAAGTACTATTCCTTTCCAAATATTAAATTACTAATAAATGTAATACTCAGCGCCCCTTCTGGCTGCCTTTTACGAAGTCAGACTCATGCGGAAACACGTTAGAAATTCCCTATTGCACAATAACTTTTTCACGCACACATTAACATAGTTTTAATAAAATATCACATTCTCACTTTACGTATGTCCTCCATTCACTCTCTGTCTCTCCAAAACGCACACACAACCAAAAGACGGTGAAATAATAATTTTCCTAAGTACTTTTTATTACGTCATAAATCTGTGGTAATGAAACTAAAGAAAATGTGAGCAAATTAAATAATATAAACCTATCCTCTTCGATATAGTTTGAATTGATACTGTATACGAATACATTACAGTATCTAACTCAGTTTACAATGCCAGCTCGGTTATAATGGTTTTTGGAAAAAATTTATATCTCCGAAAGTATTGAAGATATTGATTTGAAATTTTAACTGTATGGTAGCGTTAACCATAGGATTTGTTGTACTGAGTATGAAAAAGATCCACTAATACTGAACAGCACTTCTTCAGATTCACAGAGAGTATGTGTGACGTATTGCACGCAGCGGTAGGCAAGCATGCGACTCGCTCGGCCCAGCAGCCAGCATGAACTGTGCCAGCGTGAGAACCAAATATTGCTCTTCTCCCGGCTCCAAGGAAAGCTACGCTTTCAGTGCAAGACGACAACTACGTTTCAAAGTGTCTAAGTAGCTTTGCGACTTTCTTTAAGACTGATCCATACTGTTGTGTTGGCAGAAGAGCCAACACCGCGTTACTAGTGGAGACCGAAATGCACGCGTTTTAGCTTACGCAGGCTGACGTGAGGTCTGGAACATGACAAGGAATTAGAATTCAGAAAGCGGACGTAATTAGTTTGATACTTAACTTTAATCCATTAATGATGAACGTCGTTCTTGACGGTACATGATTCACAATATTATCTGTTCAGAATTCATTCTAGCCGGCCGGTGTGGCCGTGCGGTTCTAGGCGCTTCAGTCTGGAACCGCGTGACCGCTACGGTCGCAGGTTCGAATCCTGCCTGATATGTGTGATGTCCTTAGGTTAGTTACGTTTAAGTAGTTCTAAGTTCCAGGGGACTGATGACCACAGATGTGAAGTCCCATAATGCTCAGAGCCCTTTGAACCTTTAATTCATTCTAATTACTGAATATGGCGCCTTGCTAGGTCGTAGCAAATGACGTAGCTGAAGGCTATGCTAAACTGTCGTCTCTGCAAATGAGAGCGTATGTAGGCAGTGAACCATCGCTAGCAAAGTCGGCTGTCCAACTGGGGCGAACACTGGGGAGTCTCTCTAGACTAGACCTGCTGTGTGGCGGCACTCGGTCTGCAATCACTGATAGTGGCGACACGCGGGTCCGACGTATACTAACGGACCGCGGCCGATTTAACGGCTACCACCTAGCAGGTGTGGTGTCTGGAGGTGACACCACGCATACTATCACCAATTACTGTTAGTCTGATCTGCAGAGGGACGTACTCAATCGTGGGAATTCCGAGAACCCCGGGCTCTGCGAACTCTAAGACTCCTTCTGAAGAACCGAACTCGCTTGTTAATTATCACTGCTTAGTTGACGGTTATCGGTTCTCGATTTCAGCTTATCATTTCTCGATTCTAATTTGTCATTTCTCGGTTCTTGCCTCTCGTTTCTCAGGTCTCGCTTCTCAGTTCTCCGTAAACCAGAGGAGACCAAAGTTTTCAGTTTTTTGACTTGTAAGCCTTTCTATTTCGAGCATGTTTCCCTTTACTACAACAAATTCGGGATTGCCACTGATTTATTGACTCGTCAAACAAATTAGAGGGTTGCAGCAGAAAGGTATATTTTGCATTGAAAGATATATAAAAAATGTAATATATTATAGTTGTAATAACAAATACATACAATTCTGCTACAAACTGTTCCATCAACTATCAAAAAATAATATGAAAATACAAAATAACAAAAATTTTGAAAAAGCTTTTGATGAGAATTATGATGTTGTGTAAAGAGTAACGGTACGTGTGGACCCCGAAAATGTAGCCAATTACCGCAGGGAGCTTCATGGTGATTGAGCTGCTGCCTGGGCAGCAGACATCCGTCCTGTGCTGCTACGAATTTTGATATGTGCAATTGCCGTGCGGAGTACGTCTTCTCTATGGATCAGAATAACAGAGTCAGCCTAGTTCTGATTTCAGTTCTGTGTGTTGCTCATACGTGTAGAGAAATTATGACTGAAATAATGCATAATATGTGATATGTAGTATCGTACTGTTGTACCGATTCAGATGAAACTATGCGTACGTGTTTCGGTACGGCTCTAGAAGTCCAGGAGCTACATTAACCAAATTTTTTTGCACATCCTGTTTACTACATGGAACAAAATACTGTGAGGATTGGACTGTACGGCCACACATGTAGGTAGTGATGACAGCGAGAAGATTTAATCGAAAATGATCGATGTTTCCGTAAAATCGACAGTCTTCGTGTAATCCAGGTCAATTGATAAAAAATAACACGTCTGATGTCATTAATGTCAAAGTTTAATCGAAATAAATCAGTGAGATCATTTAGGAAATTTTTAGCAAAGAAGATAACTCCTTAAAGTGTTATTTAAGAATGTAATCTAAAAAGCATTTTAATACCCCGTTATGCTCTGAGGAATCATTCATCTTCCTCCACATACACCCCCGTCAGCCCAAAAAGATTCGAGATTCGATTAATAATAAAAAAAATTGGTCTGTGCAAGTAATATCTGCATAAGTAGAACATCATGTTTATTTGTGTTTGCAACATTCAGTTGTCATTCGAATATGACCTGAAAACCGAAAGCCAGTTCGTGACCAAATAAACCAAACATTCCACATTATTAGGAAGGATTTTCCTTTTTAATATTAAACGGGAAAACTTAATATGTCTATTTTAATGTTTCTGGCGCTCTGCATAGCCTCCTCACTCGAGTAAAACGCATGGAAGGTTCAGACAAGCATGTGAAACTGTCAAATAAGTTCCATCTTCGGGATGTTGCTCTACTCGTGCCTCACGTTTGCTTGAATGTCTTATGTCATCAAATCGGTTTATGTGAATCTATGCACTTCCTCGTTTTGTGGCAGGTACGCACTGTTAACACCAAGTGATGATATTTTTCAGAAAAGAATTGTCCGTCTTTATCGTTTGAACCAAGTCGCGACAGGCGTGCGGGGCAAACTTTATACACACTTTTATCTTCTTCAAAACATTCACGAGAATGTATTTAACGCTTGATTTAGAGATGTTGTTCCATTGCGACTTGTGACACAAATATGTTGACACATTACGTCAGTACGTCCACTACTTAACGCTGTCTGTTCACAACTGAATGGTGGAATGCACATATGTTTTTGCAGTTGTTAGTTGAAGCTGTTACGATAGTTTTCTTGCGAAAGAACGCCTTCGTCAGCTGATTTTCTTTTTAAATTGCGAAATACATCGAAAACGATAAAGACTGACTATTGTGGAACTGACACAGACAAATTACCGTTTATCTTTCGGTGAACACTAGTTGTAATCTAGTAGGATTTCACCTTCGGTTATAGTACTACAGTGGCTAGTTTGCGTGTCGACGTTACAGGTTGGCCGAAAATAGGTGTTCGAAATTTTGTCTTCTGTGACATAATGTGAGGTGATAGATTCTTGTCATCAAATTGGTGCTGTAGCAGACAAGATGAAATTTAACTCAGAAGGTTTTCAAAGTGCATTTATTCTACAGCAATGAGTGTATAGAGCCTTGAACTGAATTCCGTGATGACTTTCTGGAGAACATCATTTTAGACTGCAAGAATCTCTTTGGAAATTGCAGTACCAACACCCTGGAGTGTTGCAAATGCATCATCTAAGACTCCGTCCTTTAGATAACTCCATAAGAAATAACCATATGCGTTGAGATAGGGACTACAAGGGGGTGATTCCACAATTTTTCCAATGAATGCTGAGGTGATCAGGGCAACGAAATGATCTCTGAACATCTCTTGAAGCAAATCAAAGACATCTGCAATATGTGTAATATGGTGTGGTCGTTTTCCGTCCTGCATGAACCAGTAATTTTCGAGCTTTGGGCTGCGTATTGCAGCCGGTACAAATTCATGTTCCAGTATCTGTCTGCTTTTGCTCACCGTGACAGGTCTCTCAATAGAATTGGGCCCAATAATGCATTTTGCACTGATTGCGCACAAAACAGTGACTTTTTTGCTGATGAAGACGAGGAGCAGCTTGACCGACTGGATTCTCAGTGAAGCCAGTTCTGTTTATTAACGAACCCACTGAGATGGAAGTGTGCCTCATCACTAACCCAGATCTGGTCCCTATCGACTGTGGCTTTCTCAAAGGTCTTAATCACCTTATTTCCAAAAGAATATCGCCGCTCCACATTACTGTCCTTCAAAGGCTGGCAATGTTTGTTGAGGGCAAAGATTAAGCTTTTTTGTTTTAATTATTCCCTGAAGAGACCATCGTGACATTCTGAGTTGCTGTGGTGCACGTCTTGTTGATGTAGCGAGACACTCAATGAATTACGTTCGCACGTGTTACACATTCTCCGGGGTTACAACTGAGGCAAGTCGTCATGAGTGGCCATTCCTGGAATAAATTAGAGATGCGGTCTTTTCAAAACATTTAATAAATATGCCAAAAAAGAAGGAAAACGTTTCACAGAATGCTGGGACGCCCACACAAATTTTGTCATCATAATTTGACATTAGTTCTGTACTGTAATCTCACCGCCGACCGGAGTGGCCGAGCGGTTCTCTAGGCGCTACAGTCTGGAACCGCGCGATCGCTACGTTCGCAGGTTCGAATCCTGCCTCGGGCATGGATGTGTGTGATGTCCTTAGGTTAGTTAGGTTTAAGTAGTTCTAAGTTCTAGGGGACTGATGACCTCAGATGTTAAGTCCCATAGTGCTCAGAGCCATTTGAACCATTTTTTTGTAGTCTCACCGAGAAGTCGTCATTCCGAATGGTGCAGTTAATGGGACCAAATGTGGTGCTGAATGCGTGTGTCATCTAGAATTTTCGTAAAATGTCTTTGCGGTCAACAAAACACCGTTCCTATATAAAATGTAAATGGAGAGATCGTTGCGTGAGATACAGAATTTTCAGGGCTACAAGAGACCAATATCACAAGACGTATCATTTACGGCACACTATTAAACCATAGCAGACAAATATTTAATAACACCTATTTGCGCCACCTTGTACACATCCTTCTTTTAACTGCCTAAAGGGACACTGCAAGTGGATCACTGAAAGAATGGGACTAGTTACTGTACTTATTGAGGTTCCCGGATGTGTGCTCGATTCCTCTTGGTTCGCGAGAAGAGAGTTCTCATTTCTTCCTATCTCTGGCAGGCTGCGTGCGTGTGTTAAAAAGTGGCCACGGTCGATCATCTGGAGTGGTGGCAGACCTGTCAGGCACGGAGAATCTCTGCACTGTGACGTCTCGAGATATCACGGTATGGAGCGCGCGCGTGCACCTCCGGACAGGGAGCGTAATGGGGTTTGTGGGGCGCGGGTCATGGAGGGCCCAGCTGCTGACAGACGGCAGCTGTCGGGGGCGATTAGATAGCGGCTGCCTGCTCTCCTCTCTGGCTTTCCCTCTGAGCCCCTGCAAAGCCCGCCACTGCCTGGCCGGCCCCCCTGACCGTGATAACGCCACCAGACTCACCCACTTCTGTCTCCCTGCTAATCGAAGGCCAGCCTCCCACGTCCTCGTTCCTATTTCATTACCAGCGACGGTTTACCACGATTACCAGCCCCAATTGTGATCCAAAACACTGATGCCACGTCCATAGCAGTGGCTTCTTTGCTCCTATATTTCGTTCTTTTCTATCTACCAATTTCTCAGCTTAAAACTCCCAATATGTTTTCTTTAGGTGATTATAATTTTAATGGGATAGCTGCCCTCTATCACCGAAGTCTCTTACTCATGCCTGTGAGGCGACACAACTCAGAGATAAGCATCTTCGAGTCCTTGTGGAGGATAATATTTTCGCTAGCAGTACTTGGCTGGCAAGTGGAAAAGAAACCTTCTGGCCACCAGACTCTGCCCAAATGTCCAGAATTAAATTCCAAGCCTCTCCACTGTGTCTCATGGACTGAGGCCATATGACACTGTTGGTAGTGATATGTCCATTGGATGGTTGAAGATTATAGAAAACAAACTGCGGTCGCTCAAGTTGACCGCACAGTCATGACGGACTTCTTGTCACCCTCACTGCTGGAAGGAGGTTGTGCTTACCAGGTGGCATATTGGATACAGCCCTTTAACACATGGCTTCCTCCTCTGGTGTGAGGATCCACCGTTCCTTGAGATTAGTGGTGTGCCACTTTCAGTTCAGTATATTTTGGCAATGTGCGTCTATATACATTACTGACCATTAAAATTGCTACACCACGAAGATGACGTGCTACAGACGCGAAATTTAACCTGCAGGAAGAAGATGCTGTGATATGCAGATGATTAGCTTTTCAGAGCATTCACAAAAGGTTGGCGCCGGTGGTGACACCTACAACGTGCTCACATGAGGAAAGTTTCCAACCGATTTCTCAAACACAAACAGCAGTTGAGCGACGTTGCCTGGTGAAACTTTGTTGTGATGCTTCGTGTAAGGAAGAGAAATGCGTACCATCACGTTTCCGACTTTGATAAAGGTCGGATTTTAGCCTATTGCGATTGCGGTTTATCGTATCGTGACATTGCTGCTCGCGTTGGTCGGGATCCAATGACTGTTTGCAGAATATGGAATCGGTGGGCTCAGGAAGGTAATACGGAACGCCGTGCTGGATCCTATCGGCCTCGTATCACTTGCAGTCGAGATGACAGGCATCTTTCCGCATGACTCCAACGGATCGTGCAGCTACGTCTCGATCCCTGAATCAACAGATGGGGTCGTTTGCTAGACGACAACCATCTGCGCGAACAGTTCGACGACGTTTGCAGCAGCATGGACTATCAGCTCCGAGACCATGGCTGCGGTTATCCCTGACGCTGCATCACAGACAGGAGCGCCTGCGAGTGTACTCAACGACGAACCTGGGAGCACGAATGGCAAAACGTCATTTCTTCTTGGTGTAGCAATTTTAATGACCAGTAGTGTACTGACGTCAGGGCAGCCCTAAGTCTCCATGTAGATGTACCCATCATTCTCATCGATACTGAATGCAGTATTACAATAGTGGTGAAATTTTGTGAACTGTCAGGCCTCATCCCTAAGTTGGCGGGAAAGGAAGGCAGACTTTAATGAATTATAAACTGCTCCACATGTACGGACAGGCTTCGTCTCCAACCATGAGACTGACTTGCTGACTTTTATTTAGGGCGCTAATGACCAAGATGTTGAACCCCCCTCACCTAAAATCATCAGCATCAACATTAAGTCCATCGGATTGGGACGTTATGCTCGGCGGCCACTTTGGTACTATTGCAGATGGGTAGTCTGTGTGCAGGTTCTGGGTTTCACTCTCTCCTTTCTCTCATCATCTTCATCATCATAGAACATGAGCCTGACAGTACACACTCCCACACACACACACACACACACACACACACACACACACACACACACACATCTTACAGTTACCTACACCTAACAGGTATGTGTAAGGCACGCCTTTCATATACTTTCAGGAGAAGTGCCAGCAGTGTTATGACTCTTTTGAAATGTTCAAATGTTCAAATGTGTGTGAAATCTTACGGGACTTAACTGCTAAGGTCATCAGTCCCTAAGCTTACACACTACTTAACGTTTGTTATTCTAAGGACAAACACACACACCCATGCCCGAGGGAGGACTCAAACCTCCGCCGGTACCAGCCGCACAGTCCATGACTGCAGCGCCTAAGACCGCTCGGCTAGACTCTTTTGAACTTAACGTTATGTTGCGGAGGGTACCTATAGCACATCATTTCTCCTCTTTCCTATACCGTTGACGAATGGTGTGTGTGGAGAACAACTGTAGGGAATCCTCCGATCCTCCGTAACAGCTAGAATTTATCAGATTTTTTCCTGTTGTTGTATTGTTGCGGGATTTATGAGAGTGGACTAATATGTTACCCAACCCTTCTTGAAAGGTATGCTCATAGGTCCATGATGCACAGCGCCTCTCTTGTAGCGTCTACCATTTTAGTCTGATTAGGCTCTTGTGTTCACTGAATGGACACGCCGCCAATAAGGCCGCTCTTCCCAGATGTGGATCTAAGGTTTGTTCCGGAGGGCCAGGAGGGAGAGAGTCATACTTCATTACTTCACCCTTTTCCCTACCCGCTCCTCTATTAAACTTGTCACTACCTTCAATTTTAACCATCCACAGATGACTAAGATTGTAAAAATTATAGCTTTATATCATTATAGTTATTACTATTATATAGTAACAGTTTATTCAGGCTAATTTAAGGTAATTAAATTTTGTATTGGGATGCATATTCGCTAGCGACCGTTGTTTTCGAATTATTGTCATTAAAAAAATCGAAAGTGGACTCCAAACGCTTTTTTCTGAAATAACTAGAAAACCATGGCCTCCAGGGAAAACGCAACCCAGTGAAAAATTTAATTACACTAAATTTTCTACAAAAATGTCTTGCTGATTTTTGTTGTAGGATTAATCGTTTGACCGTTGCGAGCGAGAGAATATGAGAATCTTGCGCATGGTATTTGAAGGTATTGCACCCGCTACAATTTGTTAACATCAGTGTTTAGCACAATGCATTAGTAAAAGTTTCAATAAATTGCAACTGAGGTGGTTAAAAGCAAAGGGCTGCAAGTGACAAAATCACGATTGTGAGGAAATGAGCTTCAAAGTTAGTATGACATTTAAAATTATATGTTTACTTGTGAGTTGTCTACAGTAAGCGTCATATGGAGTAGTTATTAATAAAGCTATGCATACAATAACAACCAATTGAATTCATAATGTTGAGCTTAATAATGTTTTTACCTATAATCTAGTTAGCACTCACACCGCAATGCTTCTAAGGATCTTACTTATATCCCTTTGACTCTCACGAATATCGCGCTCGGAATGTGACAATGTTGTAGAATATTTTGTCGCATTTCCACGTACTACATTAATCCATACATGTACATTTTACTGATTATACACACAACTGAGTCGATAAGGCAAACAAATGAACAATGTTACATACAGAAACACAGATTTCCTAGCACGCTCTCAGCGCACACACACACGTACCTATAATCGCATTTGTTTTTACTGTGGGAAATGTCTATTCCGAGTACAGCACTAGCATCACTAGCAGACTGTGTGCTTGGTACTCCACTTGCTGGTGATTTCTTGCATGGCTTGAAAACAGATTTTTCTGTTTTGCACTTGAGATTTGTGTAGAACAGATGGTAAACGGAAGTAAATGGAAGTAACTGCTTCTGATTCTGCTATTTCTCTGTTGTGGTAGCACATTCACCTATATATTCGCTGAACTTCGGCGTCGTAGGTTTCATAGTCTTTAGTCAATGGAATTAAAATTCATGTCATTATTGAAGGTAACCTTATAAAAAATTTCACGCTGGAGTACCCCGAAAAAAGAACTTGAGGTTAGTTGTCTTCAGTGATGTGTACTTTATGATAGATATCCATAACTTAATGGTGTTTTTGTTCCGGTTCTGACCTCTGCGTTGTGGCTAACGGCAATGATGGTCTTTGCAGACAGAGGAAAGTGTTTTACATGCCTTAGAAAATTAGCGTTTTAAATGCCTGTATGTTCATTATCTCCATTCTTCTTAATATGTTCACTTTCTTCCATTTTTCGGTTTTAATGTTTACAAAACAAAAACAGCTTCTAATCCGGCTATCAAATTGCCTCTTGGTATCTGTCTCGGGTTCTTCGGTCGACGTTTGACAATTTTTGAGACGTTTCGTCAGCACGAGTTGCTGGCGTTACCAAATCTTTACCCTCCTTCTCTGATAGTGGAGTCAAGCTCGCGGCCGCAGATTGTATGTACCTCGCTCACCAATGTCCGAGGTCTTTTCCGCGGTCATCTCCGGTGCGGTTCTCCTCTTGCTACCTGCAACAGTCGTTTCCTGCAGCACTGGAATACAGGATCGCTTCACCTTGAGACTTTGTTCTCTCTTGTTTAAGCTGTTCCCATGTTTATGTATATTTATAGCTTCCATGAACAAACGGGTGTAATAGCTCTCCTCTACAGCCAAACTTCCGTGTCGGGGACTTTTACTATGTGTTCGGCCTCACAGAACGCGTGCTCTGCCACGGCCAATTTCTCCATTTGCCCCAACCCGCAATGTCGCTTATGTTCTGTGACCCTAATGTTGATCGCTCGTCTGGTCATTTCAACATAAACTTTTCCGCATTATCATAGTATGTGGTATATTCTCAACATAGCAAGTGGGTACTGATTCTCCTTTTCCCTAGACACTCTTTATATTCTTTGTTGATTTATAAAAAGGGCCATCACAGAAGTTGGGAAGGAAAACATAGGTACAAAGAAAGTGGCTGCGAAGAAACCATGGGTAACAGAAGAAATACTTCAGTTGATTGATGAAAGGAGGAAGTACAAACATGTTCCGGGAAAATCAGGAATACAGAAATACAAGTCGCTGAGGAATGAAATAAATAGGAAGTGCAGGGAAGCTAAGACGAAATGGCTGCAGGAAAAATGTGAAGACATCGAAAAAGATATGATTGTCGGAAGGACAGACTCAGCATACAGGAAAGTCAAAACAACCTTTGGTGACACTAAAAGCAACGGTGGTAACATTAAGAGTGCAACGGGAATTCCACTGTTAAATGCAGAGGACAGAGCAGATAGGTGGAAAGAATACATTGAAAGCCTCTATGAGGGTGAAGATTTGTCTGATGTGATAGAAGAAGAAACAGAAGTCGATTTAGAAGAAATGGGGGATCCAGTATTAGAATCGGAATTTAAAAGAGCGTTGGAGGACTTACGGTCAAATAAGGCAAAAGGGATAGATAACATTCCATCAGAATTTCTAAAATCATTGGGGGAAGTGGCAACAAAACGACTATTCACGTTGGTGTGTAGAATATATGAGTCTGGCGACATACCATCTGACTTCCGGAAAAGCATCATCCACACAATTCCGAAGACGGCAAGAGCTGACAAGTGCGAGAATTATCGCACAATCAGCTTAACAGCTCATGCATCGAAGCTGCTTACAAGAATAATATACAGAAGAATGGAAAAGAAAATTGAGAATGCGCTAGGTGAAGATCAGTTTGGCTTTAGGAAAAGTAAAGGGACAAGAGAGGCAATTCTGACGTTACGGCTAATAATGGAAGCAAGGCTAAAGAAAAATCAAGACACTTTCATAGGATTTGTCGACCTGGAAAAAGCGTTCGACAATATAAAATGGTGCAAGCTGTTCGAGATTCTGAAAAAAGTAGGGGTAAGCTATAGGGAGAGACGGGTCATATACAATGTGTACAACAACCAAGAGGGAATAATAAGAGTGCACGATCAAGAACGAAGTGCTCGTATTAAGAAGGGTGTAAGACAAGGCTGTAGCCTTTCGCCCCTACTCTTCAATCTGTACATCGAGGAAGCAATGATGGAAATAAAAGAAAGGTTCAGGAGTGGAATTAAAATACAAGGTGAAAGGATATCAATGATACGATTCGCTGATGACATTGCTATCCTGAGTGAAAGTGAAGAAGAATTAAATGATCTCCTGAACGGAATGAACAGTCGAATGAGTACACAATATGGTTTGAGAGTAAATCGGAGAAAGACGAAGGTAATGAGAAGTAGTAGAAATGAGAACAGCGAGAAACTTAACATCAGGATTGATGGTCACGAAGTCAGTGAAGTTAAGGAATTCTGCTACCTAGGCAGTAAAATAACCAATGACGGACGGAGCAAGGAGGACATCAAAAGCAGACTCGCTATGGCAGAAAAGGCATTTCTGGCCAAGAGAAGTCTACTACTATCAAATACCGACCTTAATTTGAGGAAGAAATTTCTGAGGATGTACGTCTGGAGTACAGCATTGTATGGTAGTGAAACATGGACTGTGGGAAAACCGGAACAGAAAAGAATCGAAGCATTTGAGATGTGGTGCTATAGACGAATGTTGAAAATTAGGTGGACTGATAAGGTAAGGAATGAGGAGGTTCTACGCAGAATCGGAGAGGAAAGGAATATGTGGAAAAAACTGATAAGGAGAAGGGACAGGATGATAGGACATCTGCTAAGACATGAGGGAATGACTTCCATGGTACTAGAGGGAGCTGTAGAGGGCAAAAACTGTGGAGGAAGACAGAGATTGGAATACGTCAATCAAATAATTGAGGACGTAGGTTGCAAGTGCTACTCTGAGATGAAGAGGTTAGCAGAGGAAAGGAATTCGTGGCGGGCTGCATCAAACCAGTCAGAAGACTGATGACCAAAAATAAAAAAAAAAAATTAGTTTTTACGCTGTTTGCATAATATACTTGCAATTCTGTCCGTCCCTCTGGGAAAACATGGCATAAAGGCCGTACCCGAGATTTATTTTTCCGGTGTCTGTTACACTTCTTATATAACTGGCGGAGTACGCATTCCTCCTCAGAACGCAGGTGTTGCATCTGGCGTCTGAGGTGCTGTGTCTCACATATTCATCATGCTCGCGTAACGAACGTATTAATCATTCCTCTTTTTTGGCTCGGGTGGAGATCTGACAATTTGTGCAGGTATCGGTCCGTATGTGTCGGTTTTCGATACACGTTTTGTTCCAGGTCTTCACCATCTCTCACGACCAGCACATCTAGAAAGCGTAGCTGTCTGCCCTTTTCTACTTCCATGGTAAATTTTATGTTGACATGGAGACTGTTCAGGTGTCTTAGGAAGTAATCGAGCTGTCCCTCACCATGGCCCCTCAGAACGAAGTTACCATTGACATGTCTGTACCACATCGTAGGTGTACAAGGTGCCAAGTCCATAGCCTCAGCTTCGAAATGTTCCGTGAAGAAGCTGCCCACCACTGGACTAAGTCGCGACGCCTTCTAGCTCTTCGTAAAAGTTGCCATTCCACACGAAATAGCTCATGGTGAGACATGCATGAAAGAGCTTGGTGATTTCTTGCAAGAAAATTGAACCGATACTTCAGAGAATGAGTGAATGGAACTTGGTAAACAAAGAAACATCATCATATCTGAACAGAATATCGTTTGATCCCATTTTTATTTTCTTCGGCTTCTAAATGAAACGTCCTGAGTGCCTTATGTATGTGTCAGTCTTTCGCACGTGCGGCTGGAGCAGAGAGGCCAAGTGTTTCGCCAGTGTATACGTCGGTGAGGCAGAAGCGCTAACGATAGGTCTTAATGGAACATTATTCTTATGGAATTTTTTGTAATCCACACAGCCGAGGTGGTAGGACTTCTGTGATGCGCCTCTGTACGTCCGCCGAGAGAGAAGACGCCTTGATCAACCCATTCGTATTCCTTGTGATCCGCTGCGTCGGATTTGCGCTTAGTTTTCTGTACGTCGTTGGATCCAAACAGGTCCCGGACCTTCTGTTCATAATCTTCGATCGTCATTAAGACGACTGCATTTCCCTTATCGGGAAGGAGTTCCAATACACTCTTGTCGGCGTTAAGCCTCTTGATAGCTTCTAACTCTTCTTTCTTCAGCTAGCAGTCAGGTGGTTTTTCTCGGTGTGGTAGCCCGGCGGTACGTATTTTCTCAGTTATTTCACAAGGGACATTCCGAATGACCGCTTCGGTATTAGCAATGATAATGTCTATAGTTACAGTTCTCGCAATGAAAGCGAAATTCCCTCACTTTTTAAGGACAGACTGTTCCTCTTTGGTCAACTGTCGTTGGATGAGACTGACCACAATGGGTGACAGCGTTCTAGGAAGCAATTGGTACTCCACCAGTTAAATAAGAAGTATCACAGAATCAAACACTCAGCGAAGTGACACATTGGAAAAATAAATGTCCGGTACGACTCTTCTGGCATAGATTCCCAGAGTGACGGACAGAATCGCCAATATATTGCACAAACATGGTGTAAAGAACACATGGTGTGTCGTGGTTCAAATGACTCTGAGCACTATGCGACTTAACTGCTGAGGTCATCAGTCACCTAGAACTTAGAACTAATTAAACCTAACTAACCTAAGGACATCACACACATCATGCCCGAGGCAGGATTCGAACCTGCGACCGTAGCGGTCGCTCGGCTGTAGCGCCTAGAACCGCACGGCCACTCCGGCCGGCTGTATCGTGGGGCTATCACTCTGTTTTTAAAATAATTGAAAAGCCACGATCGCTTCAATCGTTTATTAGATGACCGGTTTCAGCAGTCTGAAGGTGCTATCATCAGATCTCAAAAAAATGTTCAAATGGGTGTGAAATCTTATGGGACTTAACTCCTAAGGTCATCAGTCCCTAAGCTTACACACTACTTAACCTAAATTATCCTAAGGACAAACACACACACCCATGCCCGAGGGAGGACTCGAACCTCCGCTGGGACCAGCCGCACAGTCCGTGACTGGAGCGCCTTAGAGCGCTCGCATCATCAGATCTGTGAAGATATAGCATAACAGGTTTGAGGGAGGGCTTACGTGAGTTAACTATATACATTACAATTATTACAAAACCACGTACCTGAAACGTGGATTAACATTTATAAAACCATATGGACATCATGGCATATGTTTAGCGCTTACAGTGCCTAAGACCATAGTGCCTAGACAGGTAAAGCCCAGCATACAGGTTTTTATCGCTCGTAACATTGCACCTAAGTCGTGTTATGAACAGCTTTCTGTGTGCATATTCCTGACTTCCTTATATGAATAAAGGTAAATTTTAATATGTAGTTTTGTAAGGCGCTGATGGATAATGTCTGTGCCTCAGATGCTTTTACTGTTGTGACTTGGCAAGACAGCCAAGCCACTATGAGATAGCCGAAAGGCACGCGTTTAAGCTCACGCAGGCTGGCGTGAGGTCTGGAACAGTTAAAGGAGTTGAGTCTAGTAAAAAAAGTACGTAGCTTCTGGAATACTTAACTTTAATCCATAATTGGTAAATATCGGTCTGACGGTACATGCATCACAAGATAAATAGCAAATGATAATGGCGCCTTGCTAGGTCGTAGCAATTGACGTAGCTGAAGGCTATGCTAACTATCGACTCGGCAAATGAGAGCGTAATTTGTCAGTGAACCATCGCTAGCAAAGTCGGCTGTACAACTGGGGCGAGTGCTAGTAAGTCTCTCTAGACCTGCCGTGTGGCGGCGCTCGGTCTGCAATCACTGACAGTGGCGACACGCGGGTCCGACGTATACTAACGGACCGCGGCCGATTTAAAGGCTACCACCTAGCAAGTGTGGTGTCTGGCGGTGACACCACATTTACTTTGTAATTGACGTACTTTACAGTGATTGTAGTATGTACATGTATGCGCAAATGTGGGTTTTGCATGGGTATGTGACAAGCAGTTATAGCAAAGTTGTGTTTTAGTAGTAATGAGTGGTTATACCTTGGGACTGTGTATACGGTGCTTGGACAGCGCTATCTGGTGGCCGGTTGTGAGCCGCTAGAATCACAGCTGGTAAGCCTGCGCAGAATAGGGCAGTGATGATGCCGACCGGTGTTAGGCGACCAATGGTAGTTTTATCTGGTGACTTCAGTTTTATATTTTATGGAAAGGACGACCATGACAACAGTTTTTTATTATTTTTTATTGGTTGTGACAATAATTTTATCAGATGGTCTGCCTCATATGCCATGATGTCCATATGGTTTTATAAATGTTAATCCATGTTTCAGGTATGTGGTTCTGTAATAATTGTAATGTATATAGTTAATTCACGTAAGCCCTCCCTCAAACCTGTTATGTTATACCTTCACAGATCTGATGCTGAAACCGGTGATCTAATAAACGACTGAAGCGATCGTTTCTTTTGAATTATTTTAAAAATGGTGTAAAGACTATTTATAAATTAACAAAGAAGATCAAAGAGTATCTCAGACCGACAAAGGAGAAAAGGGAGCCACTCGCAATGTCGATAATATACCGCAGACCACGCACATGCGGAAATGTTTATGTTGGAATGACTGAATGATAAATCAACACTAGGATCACAGAACATGAGCGGCATTGCAGGGTAGGCCGGCCACGTAGCAAAATTCGCCGACACGAAAGTTCTGGCTGTAGAGAATAGCTATTACACCTTCTTGTTCCGGGGAGTTATAAAAATACACAAACATGAAAATTACTTCGACAAGAAAACAAACCTCAAGTTGAACGGATCCTGTATTCTAGTGCTGCAGCGAAGGACCGTTGCAGGTAGCAAGAGCTGAACAGCACTCGAAATAACCAAGGAACAGGCCTTTGACGTTGGCGCGCCAGGTGCATGTAGTCTGCGGCCGCGAGTTCGACTCCAGTCCACCACCAGCAATGGAGGGTGAAGTTTTGTTAATACCACCTACTCGTTCTGGCGAAACGTCAGTAAAATTATCAAACAAACGTTCTCCGAAGAACCCGAAAAACAAACCAACACGAAAATTGTCAACAAGTGACAAGGAAAGCCTTAACAGTTTTATAGCTTCTAATCTACCAATTTGTAATGCATAAAATCAGCTGATTACAACAGTTTACAAAACATTTGGAACGAAAGACGTGTGTGTGTACTTTCATCTCACTGGATCCAAAGAGAAAAATTTCTTATTAAGCAGTCCTTCAAATAACAGTTACAAGACAGTTCAAGTCACCCAACATACTAAATCTCTTTATGACCATATAGACTGATTGTTCCACTACAGTGTGGTGCATATAATTATCTCAAAATGTTTGGCTTTGTACTTTTCCCCCTTTTGTTGTAACCGCCTCAAGTCATATAAATATAACATCCTAAAAGCAGTTCTCTGAAAATTTGAGAAATACCTGATTTTAATTGATTTTTTATTTGGTCCTGTTGATTACATATTGTACAAAGAGTGAACTAGTAATATAGGACACAAGTCAAGTGAAATAATAGAAAATTGTGTGAGCATTTTGTACATCATAAAAGTACTTATTTTCTACGAACGATTTATTGCGGACAATATTAAAACCTGCATGTAACTGGTATAAGTTCAAGTGAATGCTTAAAATTCCAGAATGAAGGGATGTACACGTTTTTAACCCATTGCTACATATAAATAATTAAACTTACATTTTGTCATTATGATTTGAATTAAAATACATTTTTTTTTGTCTCCATCACATACGTAAGTTCAAATGAATACTTAATAGTGTAGAATAAATGGTGGTACACATGTTAACCTGTGATATAAGTACATTTACATTTTATCACTACAATTTATGTTAGGAATACACAATTTTGTCTTTATGACATAAGTAAAAATGTTATTTCAAAAGCTTTTTTTTTTTAAATTGAAGTGGTTTCCTCTATTTTTAATCAAAAGGATGCTTTATTACTCTACGAATTCATTCATTTTATAATAAGTTTGTTCTCTAAGGAAAGGTGTTATTGAATTCCTTTTCTATACTGATGAGAAGCTTGTTATATACTTCTATTCCTGACACATTTACTCCCCTATGGATTTCTCTGAGAGTTGCAGAGCCTTGGTGGAAATTTTTACCCTGTGTTGTGTTATGCTTGTGAATGTCACAGTTTTTTTCCTGACTACAAACATCATCAGTGAGAATGTTTATTGATGTGCAACGGTAAATATACTGAGAGAATCTTAAAGAGACTTCTGGGGTATGTTCTATTAGAGACGCCACATATTAACCTCACCGCTCATTTGTGTAGTTTGAAGACTCTATAGGAGAGTACAGTTGGAAATATGGGAAATATAACAAAAGCAATATTTCTCTGTTATCAAAGAGAGAAATAGCTCTCAGGGAACAGACGCTGTGCTAATCTAACTGACTCATGCATTTACTGCAAGAAGTGTAACAGCAACAGCCGATCACTATTTGCGTACCTTCATAATTTATGCTGTATGAAATAGAAGTGAGGGCTCATCATCATTGCCAGCACTGCGACTGTGAACGCTGGACCGACAGCTGTCCCTAATACGAGGGTTGAATGAAAAGTAGTGCCTCCACCTTCGTTAATTCGGTTTTGATAGGTGTATTTTAATAAATCAAACTCAGAAATAATCCTTAAAATGTGATCTTAAATTACTAATATTCACTTTTCCACATAATTACCAGCCAATTGGATACATTTCTGCCCACGATGAACAAGTTTTCTGAAGCCATCACGGAAGAAGTCGACACTCTGTTTCCGCAACCACAGTCTAACAGTTCTCTCAACGTCTTCGTCAGAAGCATAATGATCTCCCCGCAGATCGTCTTTCATTATCGGGAACAGATGGAAGTCAGACGGTGCTAAATCTTGACTGTATGAAGGATGCTGTACGGTGCTGGGATTCAGTCTCCCATCGTCCAGAGATCTTCCGATGGGCCAGCAAAGCAATAATGTGACCCATATGTTCTTGTGAAATGCCGATTGTGCTTGAAATTTCTCTCTGAGTGATACAACGACCGTCCTGAATCAATTTGCCAACATTTTGCTTGTGAAACTCGGTGGCTGCTGTCAGGCAGGTCAAATGATCCTGTCTCAACATCTTTAAACTTACTCGCCCAACGACGCACAGTACTCACATTAACACAATCACCATAAACTGGCTTCATTCTCTGATGAATCTCCTTTGGGGTGACACCTTCTGCTGTCAAGAACTCAATGACTGTACGTTGCTTAAATCGCATTGACCGACCGTCTGCGCAGGGTTCCATACTTTACACTGTAACAACACAACCGTTCAATGCTAAGGCTTCCCACCAACTGGAGCTGTAGAGAAGAGGCTGCGGAACAAGCCAGTACCTGCCGCATACCAATGCTGCCAACTGTTGAAGAGTTACGAAGGTGGAGGCAAATCTTTTCAGTCAGCCGTCGTAATATGAAACTAGGGGCGGAGGGGGTTGGGGGAGAGCTCTACTGTATCTTCGTTTCGTTTCCACATTTGTTTGGGAAGTAAGTGCTTCTGTTATCTTCTCTTAGAGGCGCGTCCTCGACGTACTGTCTTGCATTCCCACAAACTGGCATGGTTTGCCGGTTCCACTTGTGATCTCACAAACCGCGACAGAACTGTTGTTGGCAGCATCCACTGTCAGCCTCAATATGAGAGCTACATGTGGCCAGAATGTTTTCTACAGCCAGCCAGACAAAAACTAGTAGACCTGGGCTAAGCCTCAAGAATGTAACCAAGTGCTGAGTGTTAAACGAAGCTTCCACTCTTTTAAAACCTCTTGCAGTTTTCGAGATTCATAGCTCTCAGGCTATTGTATTCTTCGAAAGTTGGCTGACAACAGTCGGAAATTAGTATGCACTGCCTGAGTGATTGAGGAAAAGCGATGAAACTTCACAGGTGGAAAGGGTATTTGACATTATTCAGTGATTACACAAAAAGTCAGACCTGCAAAGGACTTATCAGTGTGAGTCCATTTACCAGTATGACGGTGAACCAGTTCTGGGTTAGATGCATGCAGTGATTGCGGTGGGTGGTATAGCTATTGTATCTTCACCTAAGGCAAAGTGAACCAAATCTGCTGTAACTGATACTGGGATATTGTATACTGGCGCTGGGACACGGGGCTGCTCCATCATACGCAGCGTCCGTTCTGACAGAATGTTTATACAGCATCTTTTGCCCACTCTGCATGCCGTCTGATCAGAAGATTCCAGGCACACTTGCGTAGTGACCACCAGATGTCACGAGATACGAACCCGCTAGTGTAAGAGAAGGCCGGGAGTATAGTGACGTAAGAACAGAAGACAGCATTCCGAAATTCATTCACCAAAGGAGACGAAGTAAATATTCCAGAATTCGAATCAAGAACAGCTGCCAACATGATTAACGTAGAAGTAGATATCCTCGGAGTAGTGAAGCAACTTAAATCACTTAATAAAAGCAAGTCTTTCGGTCCAGACTGTATGCCAGTTAGGTTCCCTTCAGAGCATGTTGATTCAAGAGCTCCATACTTAAAAATCATATAGGAACGCTCACTCGACGAAAGATCAGTACACAAAGACTGGGAAGCTGAACAGGTCACACCAACATTCAAGAAAGGCAGTAGGAGTAATCCACTAAATTACAGTCCCATATCGGTAACGTCGATATGCAGCTGGATTTTGGAACACATAGTGTGTTCGAACATTATAAATTACCTCAAAGTCTATTGATACACAGTCAACACGGCTTCAGAAAACGTCGTTCTCGTGAAACGCAACTAGCTCTTTACTGACACGAAGTGTTGAGTGCTGTTGACGAGGCATTTCAGATTGATTCAGTACGTCTAGATTTCCAGAAGGCTTTCGATACCGTACCGCACAAGCAGCTTGTAGTGAAATTGGGTGCTTATGGAATATCATCTGACTGAATTTGTGATTTCCTGTCAGAGGTCGCATTTCGTAATAACTGAAGGAAAGTCATCGAGCAAAACAGAAGTGATATCAGGCGTTTCCAAAGATGGTGTTATAGGCCTTCTGCTGTACGTTGTCTATATAACCGATTTAGGAGACAATCCGAGCAGCCGTCTTCGGTTGTTTGCAGATGACGCTGTCGTTTATCGACCAGTTAAGTCATCAGAAGATCAAAGCAAATTTCAAAACTATTTAGGAAAGAGACAGGTATGATGCGAAGATTGGCAATTGTCCCTAAATAATGAAAAGTGGGAGGTAATCCGCGTGACTGATAAAATGAATCTGTAAAACATCGGTTCACGATAAATCAATCAAATCTAAAGGCCGTAAATTCAACTAAATACCTAGGATTTACAATTACGAACAACTTCAACTGGAAAGAACGCATAGAAAATGTTATGGGGAAGGCTAACCAAAGACTGCGTTTTATTGGCACGACACTTAGAAAATGTAACAGACCTAATCATCTTGTGGTGCTGCTCTTCTTGTTGTCTCCGTGCTTGCTAAGAAAATGGGGTGAGAAGTTCCGCCTTATGCAAGACATCTTTTTTTCTTTTGTTCCACCCATACATGTTTCAGCACTTTTGTGCTATCGTCAGTGGGTTCTATTTTTTATTTTTAACTGTAAATTTGTTGTTAACATATTAACATTTGTGTTGTTTACAACATTATGTAAAAGTTGCATTTATAACTTAATTGGCGAAAAATGGGTGTAAGCATAAGTAACATACCTTACGTGATGTTATTGTCCATTTATTTTGATAACTGTTCTGCTACACAATATACAACTTGTCATCTGCAAACAGCAAAACGTAATTTATTTTTCTCCATGCTACTCTATCCTCTGCAAGCTTCTTCATCTCCCAGTACCTACTGCAGCCTACATCCTTCTGAATCTGCTTAGTGTATTAATCTCTTGGTCTCCCTCTACGATTTTTACCCTCCACGCTGCCGTACAGTACTAAATTTGTGATCCCTTGATGCCTCAGAACATGTCCTACCAACCGATCCCTTCTTCTAGTCAAGTTGTGCTACAAACTCCTCTTTTCCCCAATTCTATTCAATACCTCCTCATTAGTTATGTGATCTACCTATCTAATCTTCGGCATTCTTCTGTAGCACCACATTTCGAAAGCCTCTATTCGCTTCTTGTCCAAACTATTTATGGCCCATGTTTCACTTCCATACATGGCTACACTCCATACAAATACTTTCAGAAACGACTTTCTTACACTTAAATCTATACTGGATGTTAACAAATTTCTCTTCTTCAGAAACGCTTTCCTTGCCATTCCCAGTCTACATTTTATATCCTCTCTACTTCGACCATCATCAGTTATTTTGCTCCCCAAATAGCAAAACTCCTTTACTACTTTAAGTGTCTCATTTCCTAATCTAATTCCCTCAGCATCACCCGACTTAATTCTACTACATTCCATTATCCTTGTTTTACTTTTCTTGATGTTCATCTTATACCCTCCTTTCAAGACACTGTCCATTCCATTCAACTGTTCTTCCAAGTCCTTTGCTGTTTCTGACAGAATTACAATGTCATCGGCGAATCTCAAAGTTTTTATTTCTTCTCCATGGATTTTAATACCTACTCCGAACTTTTCTTTTGTGTCCTTTACTGCTTGCTCAATATACAGATTGAATAGCATCGGGGAGAGGCTACAATACTGTCTCACTCCCTTCCCAACCACTGCTTCCCTTTCATGTCCCTCGACGTTTATAACTGCCATCTGGTTTCTGTACAAATTGTAAATAGCCTTTCGCTCCCTGTATTTCACCCCTGACACCTTTAGAATTTGAAAGAGATTCCAGTCAACATTATCAAAAACTTTCTCTAAGTCTACAAATGCTAGAAACGTAGGTTTGCTTTTCCTGAATCTTTCTTCTAAGATAAGTCGTAGGGTCAGTATTGCCTCACGTGTTCCAACATTTCCACGGAATCCAAACTGATCTTCCCCGAGGTCGGCCTCTACCAGTGTTACCATTCGTCTGTAAAGAATTCGCGTTAGTATTTTGCAGCTGTGACTTATTACACTGATAGTTCAGTAATTTTCACATCTGCCAACACCTGTTTGCTGGGATTGGAATTATTATATTCTTCTCGAAGTCTGAGGGTATTTCGCCTGTCTCATACATCTTGCTCACAAGATGGTAGAGTTTTGTCAGGACTGTCTCTCCCAAGGCCGTCAGTAGTTCTAATGGAATGTTATCTACTCCCGGGGCCTTGTTTCGACTCAGGTCTTTCAGTGCTCTGTCGAACACAGTATCATCTCTCCCATTTCATCTTCATCTACATCCTCTTCCATTTCCATGATATTGTCCTCAAGAACATCGCCCCTATATAGATCCTCTATATACTCCTTCCACCTTTCTGCTTTCCCTTCTTTGCTTAGAACTGGGTTTCCATCTGAGCTCTTGATATTCATTCAAGTGGTTCTCTTTTCTCCAAAGGTCTCTTTCATTTTCCTGTGGCAGTATCTATCTTAGCCCTAGTGAGATAAGCCTCTACATTCTTACATTTGTCCTCTAGCCATCCCTGCTTAGCCATTTTGCACTTCCTGTCGATCTCATTTTTGAGACGTTTGTATTCCTTTTTGGCTGCTTCATTTACTGCATTTTTATATTTTGTCCTTTGATCAATTAAATTCAGTATCTCTTCTGTTATCCAAGGATTTCTATTAGCCCTCGTCTTGTTACGTATTTGATCATCTGCTACCTTCACTATTTCATCTCTCAAAGCTACCCATTCTTCTTCTACTGTATTTCTTCCCCTCATTCTTGTCAATCGTTCCCTAATGCTCTCCCTGAAGCTCTCTACAACCTCTGGCTCTTTTAGCTTATCCAGGTCCCATCTCCTTAAATTCCCACCTTTTTGCAGTTTCTTCAGTTTTAATCTACAGTTCATAACCAATAGATTGTGGTCAGAGTCCACATCTGCCCCTGGAAATGTCTTACAATTTAAAACCTGATTCCTAAATCTGTGTCTTACCATTATATAATCTATCTGAAACCTGTCAGTATGTCCAGGGTTCTTCCATGTATACAACCTTCTTTCATGATTCTTAAACTAAGTGTTAGCTATGATTAAGTTATGCTCTGTGCAAAATTCTACAAGGCGGCTTCTCTTTCATTTCTTAACCCCAATCCATATTCACTTACTACGTTTCCCTCTCTTCCTTTTCCTACTATCGAATTCCAGTCACCCATGACTATTAAATTTTCGTCTCCCTTCACTACCTGAATAATTTCTTTTATGTCATCATACATTACATCAATTTCTTCATCATGTGCAGAGCTAGCTGGCATATAAACTTGTACTACTGTAGTCGGTGTGGGCTTCGTGTCTATCTTGGCCACAATAATGCGTTCACTATGCTGTTTGTAGTAGCTTACCCGCACTCCTATTTTTTTATTCATTTTTAAACCTACTCCTGCATTATCCCTATTTGATTTTGTATTTATAACCCGGTATTCACCTGACCAAAAGTCTTGTTCCTCCTGCCACCGAACTTCACTAATTCCCACTATATCTAACTTTAACCTATCCATTTCCCTTTTTAAGCTTTCTAACCTACCTGCCCGATTAATGGACTGACATTCCACGCTCCGATCCGTAGAACGCCAGTTTTCTTTCTCCTGATAACGACGTCCATCTGAGTAGTCCCCACCCGGAGATGCGAATGGGAGACTATTTTACCTCCGGAATATTTTATCCAAGAGGACGCCATCATTTAATCATACAGTAAAGCTGTATGCCCTCGGGAAAAATTACGGCTGTAGTTTCCCCTTGCTTTCAGCCGTTCGAAGTACCAAAACAGCAAGGCCGTTTTGGTTAGTGTTACAGGGCCAGATCAGTCAATCATCCAGACTGTGGCCCCTGCAACTACTGAAAAGGCTGCTGCCCCTCTTCAGGAACCACACGTTTGTCTGGCTTCTCAACAGATACCCCTCCGTTGTGGTTGCACCTACGGTACGGCTATCTGTGTCGTTGAGGCACGCAAGCCTCCCCACCAACGGCAAGGTCCTAGGTTCATGGGGGGGGGGGGGGGGAGGATTTTTAGCATAGTCAACATAAAATGTTACGGGGATACCGTCTGGGCCAGATGCCTTCCTGGCGTCTAAGCATCTTAACTGGTTTACAATCCCAGATATACTAAACACTATGTCAGCCATCGTAAACGATTTTTGAAAGCTAGGTTTAGATGAAAGGAACCCAGCGCCTTATTTACTGTTGAATGGAACAGAGATTGAGTGTGCCGGTGTGGCCAGGTGTGTGACGCTTGCTTTTGCTGCGGTGCCCACAGGACGTGTGGCTGTGTAACGTGCTGCTGCTGACCACCAAGTACTGGCGCTGCAGCAACTACCTGTGGATGTTCTGCGAGGGCTTCTACCTGCACCGCCTGCTTGCCGCCGCCTTCCAGCCCGAGAGGTCGCTCGTCGTCTTCTACGTCATCGGCTGGGGTGAGCACGCCGCCCCACTTCACTTCGTGTGTTGCTTGCGCTTCGGGCCAGTCATTAAGTCCCAGTGCTCGTTCAGTGTAGCTCTAGTATTCCACAAATCCAACTTGTCGATTTCATCAATGAACTGCTATGAAATGTTTTTTATTCCAATCTTTAATCACAATATCAATTCTTTTGACGATGACCGGTTTCAGTCAGTAATGAGCAACCTCATATACAGGGTGTTACAAAAAGGTACGGCCAAACTTTCAGGAAATATTCCTCACACACAAAGAAAGAAAATATGTTATGTGGACATGTGTCCGGAAACGCTTACTTTCCATGTTAGAGCTCATTTTATTACTTCTCTTCAAATCACATTAATCATGGAATGGAAACACACAGCAACAGAACGTACCAGCGTGACTTCAAACACTTTGTTACAGGAAATGTTCAAAATGTCCTCCGTTAGCGAGGATACATGCATCCACCCTCCGTCGCATGGAATCCCTGATGCGCTGATGCAGCCCTGGAGAATGGCGTATTGTATCACAGCCGTCCACAAGACGAGCACGAAGAGTCTCTACATTTGGTACGGGGGTTGCGTAGACAAGAGCTTTCAAATGCCCCCATAAATGAAAGTCAAGAGGGTTGAGGTCAGGAAAGCGTGGAGGCCATGGAACTGGTCCGCCTCTACCAAACCATCGGTAACCGAATCTGTTGTTGAGAAGCATGCGAACACTTCTACTGAAATGTGCAGGAGCTCCATCGTGCATGAACCACATGTTGTGTCGTACTTGTAAAGGCACATGTTCTAGCAGCACAGATAGTGTATCCCGTATGAAATCATGATAACGTGCTCCATTGAGCGTAGTTAGAAGAACATGGGACCCAATCAAGACATCACCAACAATGGCTGCCAATCTGTGTTGATGACGTAATTGCACAATTGCGTGCGGATTCTCGTCAGCCCACACATGTTGATTGTGAAAATTTACAATTTGATCACGTTGGACTGAAGCCTCATCCGTAAAGAGAACATTTGCACTGAAATGAGGATTGACACATTGTTGGATGAACCATTCGCAGAAATGCACCCGTTGAGGCCAATAAGCTGCTGATAGTGCCTGCACACGCTGTACATGGTACGGAAACAACTGGTTCTCCCGTAGCACTCTCCATACAGTGATGTGGTCAACGTTACCTTGTACAGCAGCAACTTCTCTGACGCTGACATTAGGGTTATCGTCAACTGCGCGAAGAATTGCCTCGTCCATTGCAGGTGTCCTCGTCGTTCTAGGTATTCCCCAGTCGCGAGTCGTAGGGTGGAATGTTCCGTGCATCCTAAGACGCCGATCAATTGCTTCGAACGTCTTCCTGTCGGGACACCTTCGTTCTGGAAATGTGTCTCGATACAAACGTACCGCGCCACGGCTATTGCCCTGTGCTAATCCATACATCAAATGGGCATCTGCCAACTCCGCATTTGTAAACATTGCACTGACTGCAAAACCACGTTCGCGATGAACACTAACCTGTTTATGCTACGTACTGATGTGCTTAATGCCAGTACTGCAGAGCAATGAGTCGCATGTCAACACAAGCACCGAAGTCAACTTTACCTTCCTTCAATTGAGTCAACTGGCGTTGAATCGAGGAAGTACAGTACATACTGACGAAACTAAAATGAGTTCTAACATGGAAATTAAGCGTAACATCTTTTCTTTATTTGTGTGCGAGGAATGTTTCCTGAAAGTTTGGCCGTACTATTTTGTAACACCCTGTATTTTCTGCACCATGTTCTAAAGTGATGAGGCCGTAATGGCATCGTCAAAACATGTAAATATACTCAGCACAGCATCGTCACATAGATCTAAAACAAGGTGTAGAATAGGCCACATCGTCCACACCTTGACGATGCCATTACGGCCTTATCACTTTAGGACATGGTGTAGCAAATATCTGAGGCTGGTCATTGTAGACTGAAACCGGTGATCGTCAAAAGAATTGATATTGTGATCAAAGACTGGAATAAAAAAAAACATTTGACAGTATTGGATCACTGTTCATATACGCGACTATGTGGCAGCTGGTGGAACTGCTATGACTTGAATTGCTGCAGTGAATTCCAGACCTCTGGTCTGCAAGTTCACTCTTATTGCCGGCTGTTATGCGAGAGGACATCAAAACGTAAGCTATACAGTATTATGCCTTGCGAAGTGGCTTTTATTAAACGTTGAACTACCGTTCGAAGTGACACACTTTTCAGCTTGGTCATCAAGTCTCTGCAACTCGCTCGTGCTCCTGCGAAACTCACATGACGTACTGCGAACAATGGACGAAGGGCAACAGTTAGATTCCATATTTCTAGATTTCCGGAAAGCATTCGGCACGGTACCCCACTGCAGACTGTTCAATAGGGTACGATCATAAGCAATAGGCTCCTAGATATGTGAGTGGCTCGAAGATTTCTTAACTAATAGAAACCAGTGTGTTGTCCTCCACGCGAATGTTCATCGGAGAAAGGGGTAACACCAGGAGTGCCACAGGGAAGCGTGACAGGACCGTTGCTATTTTCTATATACATAAATGATCTCTGCAGAAAGAGTGGGCAGCAATCTGCGGTTTTTCGGTGATAATGTTGTGGTGTACAGGAAGGTGTTGAAGATAAGTGACTGTAGGTTGATACAAGATGACATAAACAAAATTTCTAGTTGGTGTGATGAGCGGCAGCTGCCACTTAATGTAGAAAAATGTAAGTTAATGCGGATGAGTAGGAAAAAGAAACCTGTAATGTGTCCTGCTTGATACGCTCACATCTTTTAAATATCTGGGCGTAACGTTGCGATGTGATGTGAAGTGGAACAAGCACGTGAGGATTGCGGTAGGGAAGGCGAATGGTCGATTTCGGTTTGCTGGGAGAATTTCAGGAAAGTGTTGTTCATCTGTAAAGGAGTCCGCATATAGGACGCTAATGCGACCTATTCCTGAGTGCTGCTCGAGTGTTTGGGAACCGCACCAGATAGGATTGAAAGAAGACATCGAAGCAATTCAGAGGCGAGCTACCAGATTTACTACCTCTGGATTCGATCAGTACGCTAGTGTTACGGATATGCTCCGGGAGCTCAAGCGGGAATCCTTCATTTCGAAGAGCACCACTGAGAAATTTTAGAGAATCGGCTCTTGAAGCTGACTGCAGAACGAGCCTACTGACGGCAACGTACATTTCGCGCAGGGACCACGAAGATAAGACACGAGATACTAGGGCTCATACGGAGGCATATAGACAGTCGCTTTTTCCTCGCTCTGTCTGCGAGTGGAACAGGAAAGTAAACGACTAACTGTGGTAGAGGGTACCCTCCGCCACCCAGCGTGTGGTGGCTTGCAGAGTATGTTTGTAGATGTAGATGCAGAAGGCCGGAACGTTGTACCAATCATTCAACCGCTCGACTATAGAGACGTGTTTATTGGTTATGCAGCCATTTGCGAACCGGCGTAAGTCTTCCTCCCCCTCGGAAAAATCTGCTATTGCAGTGGTTCAGTTTTTCGATTCCGTGGACTCTGTCGTGTCTGGTCGATGTGGATGGCCTTCTTCCCCGATCAGCGTCACCCACGTCTGTACCGCCGTGATCAGATGGTTGGCACTATTTAATTACAGTTAGACACGACATTTCATTTGGTCCATATCCCACCAGCATTTCAAGGTGAATCTATGTGCAATTTAGACATTTCCCCACAAGAATTATTCTGTCCCGCGTCCTTCAACTTTGGAGTACATTTGCAGTTTGCGCACCATCTCACTCGTACATCTACGTCTACATCTACATCTACGTGGACACTCTGCAAATCAGGCTTAAGTACCTGGCAGAGGGTTCATCGAACCACCTTCACAGTTCTCTATTATTCCAATCTCGTAGAGCGAACGGAAAGACAGAACACCTATACCTTTCCTTTTGTGAGCTCTTATTTTCCATATTTAATTATGATTATCGTTTCTTACTTTGTAGCTGGGCGTCAAAAAAATATTCTCGCGTTCGGAGGAGAAAATTGTGATTGTAATTTCGTGAGAAGATTCCTCTGTAACGAAAAACGCCTGTGTTTTAATGATGTCACTCCAAATCCTGTATCATTTCAGTCACACCCTCTCCCCTAATTCTCGACAACACAAAACGTGCTCTTCTTCTTTGAACTTTATCGTTGTGTTCGTTAATCCTATCTAGTAATGATCTCCAAAAGATGACGGACAAGCATAGTATAGGCAGTCTCTTTAGCAGATCTGCTAACATTTCTTGTGTTCTGCCAATAAAACGGAGTCTTCGGTTTCCCTTCCCGCATAACATGTTTCTACGTGTTCCTTCCAATTTGAGTTGTTCGTAAATGTAATTCCTAGGTATTTAGTTGAATTTACGGCGTTTAGAATTGACTGATTTGTCGTGCAACCGAAGTTTAACGAATTCCTTTTAGCACTCATCTGGATGACCTCACACTTTTCATTATTTAAAGTCAACTGACAGTTTTCGCACAGTTCAGATATCTTATCTAAATTGTTTTGCAATTGGTTTTCATCTTCTAACGAGTTTACTAGACGATAAACGACAGCATCATCTGCAGACAACCTAAGACGGCTACTCAGATGATGTGCTAAATCGTTTATACAGATAACCAACAACAGAAGGCTTGTATCACTACCTTGGGGAACCCCAGACATCACTTATGTTTTACTCGATGACTTTCCGTCAATTACTACGAACTGTGATTTCTCTGACAGGAAATTACGTATCCAGTCACGTAACTGAGACGATATTCCACAAGCACGCAATTTCACTACAAGCCGCTTGAGTGGCACAGTGGCAAAAGCCTTCTGGAAATCCAGAACTATTAACTTCAATTTCGCTACAAGATAAACTACTTTTAACAGCAACAAACACTCCACTGCCGACTGTGTTTAGCCTATTTTTTCCGAACATCGTTAGGCTCATTGTAATAATTTCGGCTGAACTTATCTTCGGTTTAAACCCGCCTTCAGTGCCTGTAACGATTTGAGAATCAGTGCTTTCTATTAGCGCTTGGAGCTTTGGTACTTTTCCAATACAGCTGTGGCAATTTACACCTGTTATACCGATGGTTCCTTATCTACGTTCTTCCTGTGTTCAACCTGCACCCTTTCAGACTGAAGCCCTTTTTGTGTTTCCCTGAAACCCTATAGCCTAAAAAAGCAGCCCAGTCCACGGCCACGCAGGCCCTGCAACCCGTGTAGCCGCCTCCTGCGTGTAGTGGACTCCTGACCTATTCAGCGGAAGCAAAGAGCCCATTTCTTGTCATGCCTGAAACACATTCTGCGTCAGTTTGTAAGCGTGCTGTAGTATCATTGCCTGCTCCATGCCAGTATCGATAATTTGCAAAACGCAATTGCGATATACTTACGAAATAACTAAAGTCTTTACCACGGACGATATGTACTTTACGTCACTGTTGACTGCTCGGTATTAATGGATCATTCGATTAGAGAAATTTCCGAAATCTTGTGTCTTGTCGCGAGCCAACAATCACCATTGGTGCGACAGTTACGGGACAAATAACGCTGACTGGATGAAACCCGAGTGAACATTTCAAGTGGAAGAAAGACATTAAATCAGACTGAGTAAATGCTGTAAAACTAAATCTTAAAACAACCGCATCGTCTAGCAAATAACTTATAACACTTCTACGACAACTACGTCTACATGATTATTCTGCAGTTCAACTTAAGTGCCTGGGAGAGGATTCTTCGTAACACCTCCAGACGATTTCTCTACCGTTCCATTCTCTCACTTAAATAAGATATGTTAATTAATTAATGTTAATTGCAAGAACTGTGCCGTCAAAACTTACAACAGCCTATTTGAACAGGTGGATGTACTTTAAATAATTGTCTAACACTTCTAAAATAGGCATCATTGTAGTTTACTGCGTGGCCGAGGATGCGAAATACAGCCCTGCAGAAAATTGTCAAGCGCTATTTTGTCTACCTAAGGACGCAACAATCTATTACGTGGAAGATGTCACAGTTAGGGAAGCAGTAGAATACGGTAGATCTTGCACACGAAGCAGTTTGTTGATATTAATCGCTTTCAAAAGTCTACTAAAGAGCGTTAAAAAAGAAAAAGGGACAAAAGTGGATCGCCTATAATTATAGAAATCATAAAACAGATCGTTACAAATAAGGAAGAACGAATAGAAGAAATTTATTGTGGTTTACAGCGCACAGTGGCATCTTCCATAATGAAATATTAGACAGCTTAACGAAGCGAGCAATGACCTTATGGGAAGTCCTAAATGGTAGATTTCCTTAGCAAGAAATGCTGAACTTAACCAATGGAAAAGTGAGTGGCAATGGGAGTCGACAAAGATTTCAAAAGGAGTACAATATCGCCACTGCAACGTAAAATAAGAGTTATGCCCTCGGTTTATTGACTGGAATAGAAGCAGACGATTCATAACGATTACTTACATGCGCTTAAATAATGACAAATCCCCAACTCACCTGTACCGAATATGACTAAAGGAATTTCCACTATGTGATTTACACAATGAAGCGGACCTGAATCATCTACTATTCACAAGTAGCGGACACTAGACACAACAAAAATATTTATCAGTGCATTGGATGACGCAATGATTCCTCTGCCAACGTCGGCCGTAATGTTGTTCAAATGGTTCAAATGGCTCTGAGCACTATGGGACTTAACATCTGTGGTCATCAGTCCCCTAGAACTTAGAACTACTTAAACCCAACTAACCTAAGGACATCACACACATCCATGCCCGAGGCAGGATTCGAACCTGCGACCGTACCAGTCCCGCGGTTCCGGACTGAGCGCCTAGAACCGCGAGACCACCGCGGCCGGCTAATGTTGTTGTTAACCGAAAAGAGTGCACTAGTATTACATGTGATGATCAAACATTTAAATATATGTTGCCTAACTATCTAGAGACACTGTGTACATGATGTGTAGATTTTTGTATGTTAAGCTTTCTTTTTTATTATTGCTATGGTGTTAGCACTTTATGAGTAGCTTATAGTGGTGACATGTCAATCATTCATTCAGACACATTTTCAAAATAGCAATTTACGTAGTTTATAGTAGAAGAACCATTAACGGGTACAATTTATAACTGTGTAAATAATAATAATAAATGTTGGCCCACAAAGCAACAAAGTTCATAATGTGATTGTAATCAAATTCGTTGTGAACAGTGCAGCTGGCCTTCTAAATTTATGATATAATGCAATTTAGTGTCTACAATTGTTTGTGTCCATCATTGTGTGTTTCCCCAGCCTAACTGATCAACATTGCAAGATTTTATCTGTAGCTAACAGTGGGAGCAGCAAGAGAATAGCTGCCAGGGAGAAAGGTACGTGGGTTTAGGCATGCGGTCATAAAATACACAGTCCATGCGGCTGTTTTTACGTAACTTGGTGCACCAATCGCAAATTGAAGAGAACGTTTGTTATTTTTAACCCTTCCCCCGACCCCTCGCACACCCCCCCCCCCCCCCCCCCCCCCAAGGCGTTTCACAAGTTCGCTGAGCGAGATGGCACAGTGGTTAGCACATTTGATTCTGGAGGACGACGGTTCAAACACGCGTCCCGCCAACCTGATTTCGATTTTCTGTGATTTCCCTAAATCACTTCAGGCAAATGCTGGGATGGTTTCTTTGAAAGGGCACGGCTGACTTCCTTCCTCATTCTTCGATGGGGCCGATGATCTCGCTGATTGGTCCGCTCTCCCAAATCAGGCAACCAACCAACCAACCATTTCACAGGTTGATGAAGACTGCTGGCAGGAGATGGTATGAAAGTGTATGTGTTCTGATCACATCCCACACATCCGCTCTGGGTGTCAGATCAGGGAGGCAAGCCAGTCAGGGATGCACAGATTCCTGAAGGCATTATTAGAGTGAACAGCAGCGTGGAGTTAAACATTATTCTTTTGGAATACTCCGTTTTGTTCTCTGTAGTCTGCAGTATTAGCGGCGTAACTGTGTCGACCACAGATGGGACGGCGCCCACATCTCACAAGGAAAACTCCCCATCGCAGCCCCTCCCCCTCCCCCTCTCAGATTTAGTGGTAAGACGGCTCAATGTGTAGCCCGTCAATAACTGAACATCGATAAAGCATGAAAACAGGAATAAGGTGTAAACAGGAATAAGGTGTACTGAACTGTGAAGAAAGAAGGAAAATCGAAAAAGGGAACAGTACGAGCTCAAGTTGTGCAACATCGAGTGAATTTGACGATTGTGTGGTCATGGTTTTGTGAACTGTCTGTTAGTTGTGTTCAGATTTGTGTCTGTGGCGTACTGTAACGTCCGTTCGCAATATCGAGGTGTATGTAAGGGACTTTCAGACGAACGTGCCTCCTATTTGTTTTACACAAGTATCACATTTTATAACTCAAAGTTTTGACTCTTGAATTCCCTTGGTGTAACATAAAGTTCACCGTTTATTTGTTGTTTTCATTTCTGCGAGAGGTCTATGTGCAATCTCGCCTGCTATCACTGATCATCACATTCACTTCCCACGGTTAATATGTTCTTATCACATGACTCATATAGTATAACCAATGTACAGTATGACTATTGCCATGACTACAAAAGGAGAAAAAAAATGGTTCAAATGGCTCTGAGCACTATGGGACTTAACATCTTAGGTCATCAGTCCCCTAGAACTTAGAACTACTTAAACCTAACTAACCTAAGGACATCATACACATCCATGCCCGAGGCAGGATTCGAACCTGCGACCGTAGCAGTCCCGCGGTTCCGGACTGCAGCGCCTAGAACCGCACGGCCACCGCGGCCGGCACAAAAGGAGAACAATCACGTTTTTGACCAGACCGATAGTTCATAATTTTGTGGGGAAAATGGTGCTAACACCGTAACCACACAGTGACGATGATGTGTTTGTACCCATGCGCTCGGTGTTGTACATTAGACCACGAGAAACTGATTAGTCCAAGAAAGAGTGATTTTGTGGCATCCTGAGAAAGAAAATATCGTAATCAGGGACTAGTTCTTAATCTATGGACTGAAATAGCAGGTTTATTCGAACCCCCAAATAGACAAAATTTTTATTAGAAGTAATATGTTCGAGTGAAAAGGGTAGCCATCTTATATGCATAAAGCTACTGTACTGGATCTTTTTTGTGGTAGATTGTCATTAGTTGTCTACAAATAATTATTCCCCCTTACTGGCGTTTTATACCAGTAGGGTAGTGATTCTGTTAATAAACTGAAGAGCCAAAGAAACTGGTACACCAGGCTAGTATCGTGTAAGGCCACCTCGAGCACGCAGAAGTGCCGCAACACCACGTGGCATGGACTCGACCAAAGTCTGAAGCACTACTGAAGGGACTGACACAATGAATTCAGCGTGCCTGTCCATAAGCTCGTAAGAGTACGACGGGGTGGAGATCTCTTCTGAAAAGCACGTTCCAAGGCATCCCAGATATGTTCAGTAATGTTCATGTCTGGGAAGTTTGGCAGCCAGCGGAAGTGTTTAGACTCAGAAGAGTGTTCCGGTTCCTGGAGCCACTGTGTTGCAATTCTGCACGTGTGGGGTGTCGCACTGCCCTGCGGAAATTGCCCAAGACCGTCGGAATGCAAAATGGACATGAATGGATGCAGGTGATCAGATACGGTGTTTACTTACTTGTCACCTGTCAGAGTCGTATCTAGACGTATCAGGGATCCAACTGCACACGACCCACACTGTTACAGAGTCTCCACCAGCTTGAACAGTCCCATGCTGTCATGCAAGGTCTATGGATTCATCAGGTTGTGTCCATACCCGCACACGCCTGTCCCCTCGATACAATTTGAAACAAGACTCGTCCAAAATGGCAACATATTTCCAGTCATCAACAGTCCAATGCCAATGTTGGCGAGCCCAGGAGAGGCGTAAAGCTTTGTGTCGTGCGTTCATCAAGGGTACATGACATGGCCTTCGCCTCCGAAAGCCCAAATAGATGATGTTTCATTGAATGGTTCGCACGCTGACACGTGCTGATGTCCCAGCTTTGAAATCTGCAGCAATCTGCGGAAGGGCTAAACTTCTGTCACGTTGAACGATTCCCTTCAGTCGATGTTGGTCCCGTTCTTTTACCGGCAGCAGTGATGTCGGAGATTTGATGTTTTACCGTATTCCAGATATTCACGTTACAATCTTTTCCTACGGGAAAATCCCCATTTCATCGCTACCTCGGAGTTGCTGTGTCCCATTGCTCGTGCGCCGACTATAAAACCCAGTTCAGATTCACTTAAGTCTCGATAACCTAGCATTGTGACAACAGTAACCGAGGAGGACATCAGACAAACGTTTCTCAGAAGCTCATGTAAGTCAATTCCTCAAGCATTTAGGCAACTTGATGTACCTGATCAACATTGCATCGCGTAGTTCACCAGCGTCTTCGTGTATATGCTTATAAAGTGCAGATTCTGCAACATCTGACGCCGAACGACGAACCATGCCGACAACAATGTGTTGCGGATATGCCGCAGCGAATTAATATGGATGCCAGCTTCCTGGAAAGATGTTCATTCTCAGATGAGGCAACATTTTATCTATCAGGAAGGGTTAATAGGCATAATGTTCGGATTTGGGGTTCGCAAAACCCGCACGTTTTCATTGAAAATGTTCGTGATAGCCCTAAACTAAATGTCTGGTGCGGGCTAGTGCTCGACCGGATTGTTGGGCCGTTCTTCTTTGCGGAACAAACAGTGAATTGTTCAGTGCATCGGGATATGTTGAAGCAGTTTGTGTACGCTCAGATACAAGACTTGCAACCCAACATCATATTTCAAAAAGATGGAGCTCAGCCGCATTGGTCAACGGCTGTTCGCAAGTTCCTGGAAGGGAAATTTCGCTATTGTTGGATCGGACGCGGAGGACCCATTGCCTGGCCACCACGTTCACTCGACATTACGCCGCTTGATTTCCTTATTTGGGGACTCCTGAAGGACGATATTCCTACGTTGCGACATCGTGTCACTAATGCGATTGCAACAATAACAGAGGAAATGCTACAAAGAACTTGCCAAGAAATTGAATATAGACTCGATATTCTTCGTGCTACAAAATGGTTCTCATGCAGAGGTGTATTGATGAGAAATAAATAAATTCTTTGAGATGCTCTGCAATGTGGTGCATTTTTCATTGTCGTGTCTAGTGTGGTTTTTTTTCCTGGGTGTTTGAAATCAGGGAGGTTTGAGTGGGGCACCCTGTATTCTGCCTGTTTACATATCTCTCCATTTGAATATGCATGCCTATACCAATTTCTTTGGCGCTTCAGTGAATGAAGTGGTTTGCACCACTTTTAAGTGCTTTAGGTTTTCTTATGCTGCACTTTATGCTTGTCTTTCACGCGTGTGCTAAATGGCAGTCATTGAAGGTGAACTGAGGTACGTCTGCACAACTTTAAATAAATATAACGAAACAGGGTGTTTATATCTTGCTTTTCAAGATCACTACGAATTACCTCTAGTATACAACAGAACGTTTCTCCCGTTATCTCATAATTCCAAAAACTTGTTTGGTTATTCCGATAACTGAGGACTGAGTGTATAGTATGTGGCGTCGATAGTTACGATGCCAGAACGTAGGTGCACGCACTCGTAAGTTGGCACTACGAGAGAAGAGTAACTACGCCGACCACAGCACCCTCTGGCCGACGCTGTGGAGCTCAGGGAGTGCCGTCTTGATTTCTGCCCATTTCATCAGGAGCAGACGGCCTGGAATATCGCTTCTACTACCGAGTGGGCTAGCTTGCTATTGAGGCTCTGTATTAGTTACGTTCAGTTAAAGTTTGGACAGCAACGAGTATTTGTTAGCTTTGAGATTATACACAAACAGTCATCCGAACTTCACAGGATTAGACATTGACTACGGCTTCACATCTACGAACTCATCCTAGCGAAAGTTATGTATGCATTTGATATTTACTTGTGTTTCTGACTCTATTAAAAGTGTTAAAGTTACATGAAGTACCGAAGTGCTTCACCTTTCCTGCTCCTACTCGCTTCCTTCACTCTCGGCCTATATTACGGAAGCAGTTCATAGGAGCAGACCCACGCGCCGCCTATCCAGGTGGGATACAAAATAGTACTCGCTACGTAATTTACCAGACATGAAAGTTCATTCACATGCATTCGGCGTCGCTTTAGCAGCAGAAACCGCTATGCAGCACTCGTATCCAAGCACAGAGGCGTCGTGGTATCCCCCCCCCCCCCAATCCTAAGCGGTTAAAATCTAACATACTTCCTACATAGAATAGATTCTAACCTAACCTCCTTGACCCTACCAAGAACTGATTAAGGAGATGGGACGCAGTATGACCACACTGTCGGGCGATGTTTTTGGGTGACGTCAGGCTACGGTGCCTGACAACCGTTGTCAGTGCGACTGTGAACGCAGACTTAAATTCCAACCCCAGTGCATCCATCCGCGCTTCTTCTTAAGACGCCGCTCACAGACTTCCGCCTACAGGTGACGGAAGCTTCGCAGTGAAATATAATGAACAGTGTACGGCGCTACTAACCTTCAGAGTACAGTGTGTATCAAAAACAATCATCCGATTTAAAAAAATATCGTAACTATTATGTTATTTTAGATATGTTCATGAACACCGTACTGTTGGAAAGAGCAAACTGCCAAGTTTTATAAGGTTCCCGCCAGGTAGCAGCAGTGTGCGCCCACCTCAGTTCTAGTAAAAATGGCGTCGGGACAAAAGAAAGCGTTTTGTGTTTTGCGCAGTGCGGGTTAGTAATAACCGTTCAGCGTGAGTTTCGTGCTAGGTGTCGTGTGGATCCTCCTACAGCACAGAGAATTAGACGATGGCATTAAAAATTCCGAAAAACGGGTTGTTTGTGTTAAAGGCAAATCGCCAGGCCGTCCCCAAGTGTCTGACACAGACGTCGAACGCATCCGCCATAGTTTCACAATGAGTCTGCAGAAATCCGTTCGACGTGCATCTCGGCAGCTCAACATTCCCCCGACGTCCGTCTGGCGTGTGTTACGTCGACGTTTACACATGAAATCATACACAATTCAGCTACTGCAAGCTCTTCGTGAAAGTGACAAACAACAACTTGTGGAGTTCTGCAGTTTCGTTCTTGGCAAGATGGAGGATGACAGGTTTGTTCCACGTGTAATGTTTAGTGACGGGGCAACATTCCATTTGAAAAGGTCGACCGTCATAATGTGAGAATATGGCATAAAAAACACCCACATTAAGTTGTACAACATTAGAGGGACTCTCCAAAATTTAATGTGTTTTATGCAGTTTCAAGGGAAAGGGTGTATGGTCCATTTTTCTTTTCTGAGAACTCTGTTACAGGAAGCACACATCTCGATAAGCTTGAGAACTTTCATTTCCCACAGTTGGAGACTGATCCGAAGGACATCACTTACTATCAGGATGAGACACCGCCACACTGGCATCTGGAAGTGCAGAATTTTTAAATCACAGGGTTTTTAAATGATGGATTGCACGCAGCCTTAGACCTACATTACTGGCCTCGAAGGACATGGAACCTGACAGTATGTTGGTATTTATTGTGGGGGTTTATAAAAGACTGTTTACTTGCCTCCGTTACCAATAACAATAAATGAACTGAGACATCACATAAGAGCAGACTTAATACATGCTCGTTGCAGTGTGGTAACAATTTGAATACCGCATTGACATGCGCCGTGCTTCTCAAAGGGGGCATATTGAACAGCTATGAAAAAGTTATGAAAAAAAAACTTATTGAGTTTCCCGTGCATTAAAAACCAAAATTTATTGTATATGTTTATTAGTTTCAGAAATGTAGACGTGCCAAGTAGGGTTATTCTTTTTGATACAGCCTGTATTTCAGGAAAAGATCAGAAGGGTAAAATTAGAGATATTTTAGCTTATACACCACAATGTGACATTCGGTGTATAGATGTAGATGACGAAGGAGGTAGAATTCGAAACGAATGGGATCCCAGGAGCTGAAAATTTCCATGTCGATTTTAATGGGCATACACTGCACCATTATTAGCTTTCCTGGTTCAGATTTATCGTGAAATTTTCGTATAGCAAAGGTACCCAAAATAGCGCACACTATTCCCATATACAATGTGTCCCATCTAACTCTAGCAATTTCAGTGTACATTTACATGGGACCAGAAAATGGTTCGGACAATGATTCTTTGCTTCCGAAAACTCCTACCCAAAATTACTTGAATTACATAAATATGAAGAATTACTTTAAATAGGTCTGTGGTATTCATTTATGTAACTATTTGTGCGCCAGAACAGCACATCCGCACGAGAAAAATTAAGTGGTACTGAAATATTGAAGTAAGAATGCTTTTTTTATGAAATTTTTTGGTACACCCTGCATATTCAGTACTATTATTCAGTGATCCAAGACAGATATACGTTACAATGCCCTCTGTGGCATTGTAACGGGGAGAAGCGACTCTGCCTTACTTCTCTGGTTTCTGTATTATTAACCTGGTGTTTTGCTGCTTCGGTTGTCCCTCGTCGCTCAGTAGTGGCCCTCAGGCGCCAGGTTCAATGTTGGTTTGTGATCCTGCTGAAGTGGGGTGTGTCGAGATGCCAGTTGTTAAACGCTAACAACGTTTTTTGATATACTCGTTTTAATGAAGAATTCTTTGAAACACACGTCACACACTTTCCAGTATGGTGACTCTTGGCTACGCCCTTATACTTATCCATTTACAACACACTTTTATCGATACTGCGCACGACACGTGGCGTTCACTGATAATTAATACCTTCACTTATATATATATATATATATATATATATATATATATATATATATATATATATATATATATATTTTGTCATCAGTCTACTGACTGGTTTGATGCGGCCCGCCACGAATTCCTTTCCTCTGCTAACCTCTTCATCTCAGAGTAGCACTTGCAACTTACGTCCTCAATTATTTGCTTGACGTATTCCAATCTCTGTCTTCCTCTACAGTTTTTGCCCTCTACACCTCCCTCTAGTACCATGGAAGTCATTCCCTCATGTCTTAGCAGATGTCCTATCATCCTGTCCCTTCTCCTTATCAGTGTTTTCCACATATTCCTTTCCTCTCCGATTCTGCGTAGAACCTCCTCATTCCTTACCTTATCAGTCCACCTAATTTTCAACATTCGCCTATAGCACCACATCTCAAATGCTTCGATTCACTTCTGTTCCGGTTTTCCCACAGTCCATGTTTCACTACCATACAATGCTGTACTCCAGACGTACATCCTCAGAAATTTCTTCCTCAAATTAAGGCCGGTATTTGATATTGGTAGACTTCTATTGGCCAGAAATGCCTTTTTTGCCATAGCGAGTCTGCTTTTGATGTCCTCCTTGCTCCGTCCGTCATTGGTTATTTTACTGCCTAGGTAGCGGAATTCCTTAACTTCATTGACTTCGTGACCATCAATCCTGATGTTAAGTTTCTCACTGTTCTCATTTCTACTACTTCTCATTACCTTCGTCTTTCTCCGATTTACTCTCAAACCATATTGTGTACTCATTCGACTGTTCATTCCGTTCAGGAGATCATTTAATTCTTCTTCACTTTCACTCAGGATAGCAATGTCATCAGCGAATCGTATCATTGATATCCTTTCACCTTGTATTTTAATTCCACTCCTGAGCCTTTCTTTTATTTTCATCATTGCTTCCTCGATGTACAGATTGAAGAGTAGGGGCGAAAGTCTACAGCCTTGTCTTACACCCTTCTTAATACGAGCACTTCGTTCTTGATCGTCCACTCTTCTTATTCCCTCTTGGTTGTTGTACGTATTGTATATGACCCGTCTCTCCCTATAGCTTACCCCTACTGTTTTCAGAATCTCGAACAGCTTGCACCATTTTATATTGTCGAACGCTTTTTCCAGGTCGACAAATCCTATGAAAGTGTCTTGATTTTTCTTTAGCCTTGCTTCCATTATTAGCCGTAACGTCAGAATTGCCTCTCTCGTCCCTTTACTTTTCCTAAAGCCAAACTGATCGTCACCTAGCGCATTCTCAATTTTCTTTTCGGTTCTTCTGTATATTATTCTTGTAAGCAGCTTCGATGCATGAGCTGTTAAGCTGATTGTGCGATAATTCTCGCACTTGTCAGCTCTTGCCGTCTTCGGAACTGTGTGGATGATGCTTTTCCGAAAGTCAGATGGTATGTCGCCAGACTCATATATTCTACACACCAACGTGAATAGTCGTTTTGTTGCCACTTCCCCCAATGATTTTAGAAATTCTGATGGAATGTTATCCATCCCTTCTGCCTTATTTGACAGTAAGTCCTCCAAAGCTCTTTTAAATTCCGATTCTAATACTGGATCCCCTATCTCTTCTAAATCGACTACTGTTTCTTCTTCTATCACATGAGACAAATCTTCACCCTCATAGAGGCTTTCAATGTATTCTTTCCACCTATCTGCTCTCTCCTCTGCATTTAACAGTGGAATTCCCGTTGCACTCTTAATGTTACCACCGTTGCTTTTAATGTCACCAAAGGTTGTTTTGACTTTCCTGTATGCTGAGTCTGTCCTTCCGACAATCATATCTTTTTCGATGTCTCCACATTTTTCCTGCAGCCATTTTGTCTTAGCTTCCCTGCACTTCCTATTTATTTCATTCCTCGGCGACTTGTATTTCTGTATTCCTGATTTTCCCGGAACATGTTTGTACTTCCTCCTTTCATAAATCAACTGAAGTATTTCTTCTGTTACCCATGGTTTCTTCGCAGCTACCTTCTTTGTACCTATGTTTTCCTTCCCAACTTCTGTGATGGCCCTTTTTAGAGATGCCCATTCCTCTTCAACTGTACTGCCTACTGCGCTATTCCTTATTGCTGTATCTATAGCGTTAGGGAACTTCAAACGTATCCCGTCATTCCTTAGTTCTTCCGTATCCCACTTCTTTGCGTATTGATTCTTCCTGACTAATGTTTTGAACTTCAGCCTACTCTTCATCACTACTATATTTTGATCTGAGTCTATATCTGCTCCTGGCTACGCCGTACAATCCAGTATCTGATTTCGGAATCTCTGTCTAACCATGATGTAATCTAATTGAACTCTTCCCGTATCTCCCGGCCTTTTCCAAGTATACCTCCTCCTCTAGTGATTCTTGAACAGGGTATTCGCTATTACTAACTGAAACTTGTTACAGAACTCAATTAGTCCTCTTTCATTCCTCGTCCCAAGCCCATATCCTCCTGGAACCTTTTCTTCTACTCCTTCCGCTACAACTGCATTCCAGTCGCCCATGACTATTAGATTTTCGTCCCCGTTTACATACTGCATTACCCTTTCAATATCCTCATACACTTTCTCTATCTGTTCATCTTCAGCTTGCGACGTCGGCATGTATACCTGAACTATCGTCGTCGGTGTTGGTCTGCTGTCGGTTCTGATTAGAACAACCCGGTCACTGAACTGTTCACAGTAACACACCCTCTGCCCTACCTTCCTATTCATAACGAATCCTACACCTGTTATACCATTTTCTGCTGCTGTTGATATTACCCGATACTCATGTGACCTGAAATCCTTGTCTTCCTTCCACTTCACTGACCCCTACTATATCTAGATTGAGCCTTTGCATTTCCATTTTCAGGTTTTCTGGTTTCCCTACCACGTTCAAGCTTCTGACATTCCACTCCCCGACTCGTAGAACGTTATCCTTTCGTTGATTATTCAATCTTTTTCTCATGATAACCTCCCCCTTGGCAGTCCCCTCCCGGAGATCCGAATGGGGAACTATTCCGGAATCTTTTGCCAATGCAGAGATCATTATGACACTTCTTCAATTACAGGCCACATGTCCTGTGGATACACGTTACGTGTCTTTAATGCAGTGGTTTCCATTGCCTTCCGCATCCTCATGTCATTGATCATTGCTGATTCTTCCGCCTTTAGGGGCAATTTCCTACCCCTAGGACAAGAGAGTCCCCTGAACCTCTATCTGCTCCTCCGCCCTCTTTGACAAGGCCGTTGGCAGAATGAGGTTTTTATCACTGCTGTATTTACTCGCGACCGTTCTTTTGGAGCCGCCTCCGATTACTCGACCCTGCGTTTTTGACTAGCGCTTCGCTACTAACTCGCCCTGTCTTCCCGACGCACAAGAGTGACGCCACCTTTCTCCCTCAGCCAATAGGGACACTCCAATCGTCTGCTACTCATATATATATATATATATATATATATATATATATATATATATATCAAAACTCTCAGCCAATGGGCGCTTAGATCGTTGTTGCCGGGCAGATCTGACGTGGGTGGCTCTGAGCACTATGGGACTTAACTTCTGAGGTCATCAGTCCCCTAGAACTCAGAACTATCTAAACCTAACTAACCTAAGGACATCACACACATCCATGCCCGAGGTAGGATTCGAACCTGCGACCGTAGCGGTCGCGCAGTTCCAGACTGTAGCGCCTAGAACCGCTCGGCCACTCCGGCCGGCAGATCTGACGTCACGTTTGCTAACATTCTGACGGAAGTTTGTCTTGGAACACAGTCTCCGATTGTAAGATCCTACTCACGAACAGTCAGATCTTGTCCCTAATAAGGTTGCACAACATTGCCTCCCACGATGTTATCGTTAATGCTTCTTACTGACGCATAATTGTCAGATGTACATATATGCTGGCTGCTACTGAGCATTCCAGATCGCATAAATGTGCGTGATAATTAGCATAAACACGTGAAGGGAATGCACGTGTGCATTACAAAGTTACAGGAACAGACTCAGATTTTCAAAGTTATGTACATTCAGTATTCTGTACACACTGTAAATAAAACGTATGATGCTCTATCCCTGTACCAAATGTCTCGAGTGTTCATAGTTAGCCAGGCCACCACGTACTGTCCACCCACACAACACAGTCCTTCCGCAAGGTTCAGTGCCTTTGCCACGCTCTAGTCCTGAGCCCTTCGGCCGGCCGCGGTGGTTTCGCGGTTCTAGGTGCTCAGTCCGGAACCGCACGACTGCTAAGGTCGCAGGTTCGAATCCTGCCTCGGTCATGGATGTGTGTGATGTCCTTAGGTTAGTTAGGTTTAAGTAGTTGTAAGTTCTAGGGGACTGATGACCGCAGCTGCTGAGTCCCATAGTGCTCAGAGCCATAGTGCTCAGAGCCATAGTGCTCAGAGCCTTTGAGCCCTTCCCGTGATCACTGATTCTGCAGTCACCGTGTCTCTGCAGTCTTTGGGTATGAGACTGTCATGTCCCTCTCGCCAATGATTCGACATTCTCAATGTCTGAGAGTTGGCGATAAACGTCACGTGTAATTCCTCTGAGTGTGCGGTGTTGTAGCCTGCACCTGAAAAGTGCCTGTAACATTACACACTCCCAGTAGCCATCACATACTGACATTCTTCTTAACTTCTAGCAATGGCTGTTTTCCGTGCTGAAAATAAGCTCGCATAACATTTTGATCAACACATTCCACCAGAATGGGCATTGCAATATATCCTAACTTACTAAAAAAGGAAACATAGTAGGTGAATATGGATTGGGGGACAGAAATGAAAGAGGAAGCCGCCTGGTAGAATTTTGCACAGAGCACAACATAATCATAACTAACACTTGGTTTAAGAATCATGAAAGAAGGTTGTATACATGGAAGAACCCTGGAGATACTAAAAGGTATCAGATAGATTATATAATGGTAAGACAGAGATTTAGGAACCAGGTTTTAAATTGTAAGACATTTCCAGGGGCAGATGTGGACTCTGACCACAATCTATTGGTTATGACCTGTAGATTAAAACTGAAGAAACTGCAAAAAGGTGGGAATTTAAGGAGATGGGACCTGGATAAACTAAAAGAACCAGAGGTTGTACAGAGATTCAGGGAGAGCATAAGGGAGCAATTGACAGGAATGGGGGAAATAAATACAGTAGAAGAAGAATGGGTAGCTTTGAGGGATGAAGTAGTGAAGGCAGCAGAGGATCAAGTAGGTAAAAAGACGAGGGCTAGTAGAAATCCTTGGGTAACAGAAGAAATATTGAATTTAATTGATGAAAGGAGAAAATATAAAAATGCAGTAAGTGAAACAGGCAAAAAGGAATACAAACGTCTCAAAAATGAGATCGACAGGAAGTGCAAAATGGCTAAGCAGGGATGGCTAGAGGACAAATGTAAGGATGTAGAGGCCTATCTCACTAGGGGTAAGATAGATACCGCCTACAGGAAAATTAAAGAGACCTTTGGAGATAAGAGAACGACTTGTATGAATATCAAGAGCTCAGATGGAAACCCAGTGCTAAGCAAAGAAGGGAAAGCAGAAAGGTGGAAGGAGTATATAGAGGGTCTATACACGGGCGATGTACTTGAGGACAATATTATGGAAATGGAAGAGGATGTAGATGAAGATGAAATGGGAGATACGATACTGCGTGAAGAGTTTGACACAGCACTGAAAGACCTGAGTCGAAACAAGGCCCCCGGAGTAGACAATATTCCATTGGAACTACTGACGGCCGTGGGAGAGCCAGTCCTGACAAAACTCTACCATCTGGTGAGCAAGATGTATGAAACAGGCGAAATACCCTCAGACTTCAAGAAGAATATAATAATTCCAATCCCAAAGAAAGCAGGTGTTGACAGATGTGAAAATTACCGAACTATCAGCTTAATAAGTCACAGCTGCAAAATACTAACACGAATTCTTTACAGACGAATGGAAAAACTAGTAGAAGCCAACCTCGGGGAAGATCAGTTTGGATTCCGTAGAAACACTGGAATACGTGAGGCAATACTGACCTTACGACTTATCTTAGAAGAAAGATTAAGGAAAGGCAAACCTACGTTTCTAGCATTTGTAGACTTAGAGAAAGCTTTTGACAATGTTGACTGGAATACTCTCTTTCAAATTCTAAAGGTGGCAGGGGTAAAATACAGGGAGCGAAAGGCTATTTACAATTTGTACAGAAACCAGATGGCAGTTATAAGAGTCGAGGGACATGAAAGGGAAGCAGTGGTTGGGAAGGGAGTAAGACAGGGTTGTAGCCTCTCCCCGATGTTGTTCAATCTGTATATTGAGCAAGCAGTAAAGGAAACAAAAGAAAAATTCGGAGTAGGTATTAAAATTCATGGAGAAGAAATAAAAACTTTGAGGTTCGCCGATGACATTGTAATTCTGTCAGAGACAGCAAAGGACTTGGAAGAGCAGTTGAATGGAATGGACAGTGTCTTGAAAGGAGGATATAAGATGAACATCAACAAAAGCAAAACAAGGATAATGGAATGTAGTCTAATTAAGTCGGGTGATGCTGAGGGAATTAGATTAGGAAATGAGGCACTTAAAGTAGTAAAGGAGTTTTGCTATTTGGGGAGCAAAATAACTGATGATGGTCGAAGTAGAGAGGATATAAAATGTAGACTGGCAATGGCAAGGAAAGCGTTTCTGAAGAAGAGAAATTTGTTAACATCCAGTATTGATTTAAGTGTCAGGAAGTCATTTCTGAAAGTATTCGTATGGAGTGTAGCCATGTATGGAAGTGAAACATGGACGATAAATAGTTTAGACAAGAAGAGAATAGAAGCTTTCGAAATGTGGTGCTACAGAAGAATGCTGAAGATTAGATGGGTAGATCATGTAACTAATGAGGAAGTATTGAATAGGATTGGGGAGAAGAGAAGTTTGTGGCACAACTTGACCAGAAGAAGGGATCGGTTGGTAGGGCATGTTCTGAGGCATCAAGGGATCACCAATTTAGTATTGGAGGGCAGCGTGGAGGGTAAAAATCGTAGAGGGAGACCACGAGATGAATACACTAAGCAGATTCAGAAGGATGTAGGTTGCAGTAGGTACTGGGAGATGAAAAAGCTTGCACAGGATAGAATAGCATGGAGAGCTGCATCAAACCAGTCTCAGGACTGAAGACCACAACAACAACAACAACTAAAAAAGTTGTCATGTATTTGATGAATAAAGAGGGCAAAAATTGTTGCGCTTTAATTTCCCTATATTTGATGAAAAATATAAAGTTCTTTACGATTCATATGAGATTCATAGAAGCTGGATATATTCAACATTGTTAAGAGATTTATGTCCATTGGATGGAATAGTACATGTAGTGTTAGCCGACGTCTCACGGTAGTTACTGTTTGTTTAGAGATGTGCCTAGCTTCGTAGGAGTGTGATGACGACTATTCTCTTGGACAGCAGATTAAATAGGAGAACGTGAGCAATGTTATTTTTAGGACAAATGTGATCTCCGTATGTAGGGTTGCTGATAACCTAGAAAACATTTATAAGTAACTCAAAATCGTAAATGAAAATCAGCTACTTCGTTGTATGAACATACGCGGCTGGCTGCGTCCTGGTGTACAAGAAATAATTTAAAATTCTGTCCACATGTGCTTGCACTGCTTGCACATTTTACTTCTCTTGATTAATGATGCCAGTTTTTAGCTAATATGTGGCCGCTGTGCCCAGCCTTAGGTGAATTCAGAGAGTGTTGCTACAATGGCGGAATCCGTTATTTTATGTTAACGAACAATCATTATATTTGGAGATAAAAAACAGAAATTACCACGTCACAGACGTTTCCATCCATGTAACAAAATGTGAGTGTGAAAGTTCCTCATATTCTCCCAAGGACTCCTACCGAAAATGTGTTTTACTCGTTCAAATGGTTCAAATGGCTCTGAGCACTATGGGACTTAACATCTGTGGTCATCAGTCCCCTAGAACTTAGAACTACTTAAACCTAACTAACCTAAGGACAGCACACAACACCCAGTCATCACGAGACAGAGAAAATCCCTGACCCCGCCGGGAATCGAACCCGGGAACCCGGGCGTGGGAAGCGAGAACGCTACCGCACGACCACGAGCTGCGGACTGTTTTACTCGTATTGAGGTCTGTACACGATTAGTGTTAACACCGAGAGTTGTATTTTCTTTGGATTTGTTGCATCGCAGACATGTCTATTATCTTAGTTTATTGGATTTTGCGCTTTTGTCGCTTCGTGTCTTTTCGCCCACAAGAAAATATGTATTTAGCACATTTTTTCCATTTTCAGGCTACAATACAAAGTGCAGGTGTATCAGTTTGGTATCATTAGATTAAGGCACTCTTGGTGTGACACTTTCTATTCCTGGCAGTGTACAGCTCCAACTACGAGACGGCCCCCATTCTCCTCTCGTGTGCAGGTGTGCCGCTGCTGCCAGTGTCCGTGTACGCCCTGCTGCGCCACCTGCTGGCCCAGGGGGAGCCGGCCAGCTGCTGGGTGGAGCCCCACCACATGGTCGAGTGGGTCCTCTACGTGCCCAGTCTGGTCAGCCTGCTGGTCAGTATCACTCATTCGTCTCCCAGTCTGTCCCGAGGCTGTTCAACCTGAAATGTTGTAGAATCCGTCTGAAACTAGTGCACCTCCTTTTTTTGCTTGTTTATTGACTTTGAGTCTCCGACCTACAATGTGCTGCCCAGTGTAAAGGTCATTTTTTCGAAAGCTCGTAAGTGTCTCACATTGCGACGCACAAGTTTGAAATTTTGCTCAAAGCTGCATACAGTCTTCCTCTGCAAGGATGAAAAATGAGGCGCCCTGCTAGGTCACCCTGATGCTCGGCGATTTGTCAAACAGCAAAGTACCGATACATGCGAATAAAAGGCCAGCCCTCGAAAGTCCATGTGACCTATACGGTGCAGACATATCACGTGATATGATCTGTAAGATGCGTTAATGGTGTCACATTGGCACCAAATTTTGTCATAATTCTGCCCAACGTCTATGTGGACGTGTCGCATGATGGGAAGGTCATCAAACCCCATCTTACACACATTTCACCCTTTGTTGTGAATCATCTGAAATGTAGGTCAGAACTGTGACACCGATTGTTCAAATCACTCTGTTTCCTTATGGGTGGCCGACGAAAATATTTAAGCTCGGAACTTAGACGCAAAGGCCCCGGGAAGTGGCATAAAAGGCGTCAATGTAAACACTCCTTCCTCTGGGGCGTTGATGCCCACACATTATGCGATAGAAAATGACAGTTAGCAGTGTGATTAGCAACAGTATATCGTTCTTGACAACGTTTGACAGTGCTAACCTCCCCCTCCCACGCCCTCCAGATGATTAAACCCTTCTCTGAAAAACGTAATGTGCCTGCAGTCCCATTGAAGGTCATCGCACGTCTTTGGAGTGTATGTAGTACGCCAGCAATTTTGTTCTGGTATACATGGTAGACGTACTACGGACCATTCAAAACCTCTCAACGAAATCTGAATGTGATGCGAAGCAGTGAAGGGTGTTTATGCTTTTTCAGCCCTTCTGGCGTGATCATAGGGCCGTGTGACATTATACAATTGTGAACGATAAAGGGTCCCTCTGAGATACCGCAGTTTGAGGGCACCCTCTGTGCCACCCGCACCTCTTCGTTCAGCACTTTAGAAACGTGCCTGTTTGGAGAAAGCCGGTCACTCGTTACTACGCGTCAGTGTCACAGACAACCATTTAGACAGCCCTGAGCTGAGTGACGTTGCGTCGCTGAACTAGTGTCTGCTGGCTGCATACAAAGCCTACGGGATGACGGAAGATATGCCTGTCTCGTCGATGACTAGTAATTAGTGACTGGCCGTCTCTGTGGGACTGCATTTTTAAAGCGCTCAGCAAAGGTGCACAGGCGGCCGAACTAGCGGGTCTTAGAGGGACTTGTTGTTTTGTTCACGCATGTGTCAATATCGGCCCCTTCACCCAACGCCACCCCATCAGCACGCCACAGGATGTTGCAAAACAGGAGGGCTGGAAAGCATAAACACATATTGCTGCTTCAAATTCCGTCGAATGTTTCTGAACAATCCGTAGCAGTTCCATCCAATATACCAGACCATACATTGCGGTCGCGATGCTCTCCAAAGAGATGTGACCACGTTCAGTGTGGTTGCTGATCTGTGATCTACTTACAGAGGGGCCGAATAGTCCAGGGCTTGTCAGCAATGTCAAACGTTGTCAAGAACGTCGTCAAGTTATTGAACACACTGTGAACTGTTAGTCTCGACTGCAAAATGTGTGGGAATTAATGCGCCAAGGGAAGGGGTGTTTACATAGCCGCTCTTCACAGCACCTCTTGAGGCCTTTTGCGTGTCAATAGTGAGCGACGGTATGTCTGAAATGTTTCCCCTGCGACTCATACGAAAACAGCGTGATTTCAACAATGGGTGTCGTGTTATTGACCTCCATCGCAGAGGCGACGAAAGATGTGGTGAAATGCGAGTAAGAGGGGCTGTGATAACGTTCGCATCGTGTGACAGGTTTACGATGGCATTGGGCAGAGTGTTGGTGAAATTTGGTGCCAATGTGACGTCATTAATTCACTTTACAGCTCACATGAACATCTGAGCTGTGACCTTTTCTCGTATGCATTAAATGTATTCGCAATAGGGAATACGGACAGTCAACAGCTGTAAAACGGAATGACGACACTAAAAATGTTACTGGACCGGGACTTGTACCTGAATTTTCCGCTTATCGCGGGCGGTAGCCTTACCGTTTGGCTATCCATGAACGACTCAGGCTAGACCCATTCTTCCATATGCTGTCAACCATGCGTCTTCAGCCTGAACCCGCATATCCATTATGTATATTTCCTTACATGTGAGGCACTTTACTTGAAAGTCGCTTGCCCTGTGTCGGCGGATAAATACGATATTGCAGTGACTGTGTTATTCTGAATTACGAAGCAAAGTTCCTTTGCATATGCATGTGTGTCCAAGGGAACTTATCATCGGAATTCAGAGTAACAAGGCACTCCAATATCGTATTTTCTCACATATGTCGACACCTTACCGTTTGAAGTGATGCCGAGCCCCACATTGACGTTGGAGAGCGCCACGCTTTTGTGCCATTACAGTGGAAGGCTGAGGTACCTTTGAGCCAAATTTCAAGGTTTTGCGTCGTCATGGGAGACAATTAACGGGTTTCGGAAAAGTTACCCTGTAATAGTGTAGCGGAATGTAGATTACATCCGTGTAGTTTTACTTTTGAATGGTTCTGCTAATAACCTGTTGGATTCGTTCTTCTGCGATAGATACCAGGGTTTTGGGAGCGCTCTAGTATGATGTATAACCTCGAGATCAGCATAAAACAGAACTGTATCATTGAGGTTCTCACTGCAGGAGAAATGGACGCTTTCTTATTTGAATATGATAAAGTAGAGGTGATTAATGTGAAGCAGTGTTTATTGCGTTTCAGTAGCTATGGAAAGGCTGTGCTCAGCAAGCCACGCCTTGGTCGACTCTGCTCAACTACGGTTCCTTACAATGAGCAGTGTCTCGATCAACTCATCGTGACGATGGTTCAATTAAAATCAACGAATTTTGTGCACAGCTCGAATGTTGGCAAGATCTTATGCAATCTTGGTTATCGGAAAATGTGTGTAATATTGTTACTGAAAGAAAATTGAAAATGTATTAGATGATGATCAGTGTGGCTTTAGAAGAGGTTAAGGTACCAATTCTGACGTTGAGGTTAATAATGGAAGCAAAAACAAAGAAAAATAAAGACACGTTCATAGGATTTGTCGACCTGGAAAAAGCGTTCGAGAATGCAAAGTGGTTCGAAATTCTGAGAAAAATAGGGGTAAGCTCTAGGGGGAGAGGTGATATATAATATGTACAAGCATCAAGAGGAATAGTAAGATTGGACGACCAAGAACGAAGTGTTTGGATTAAGGGGGTGTGAGAATGGGATGTAATTTTTCGCTCCTACTGTTCAATCTGTACATCGAAGAAGCAATGATAGAAATAAAAGAAAGGGCCAGGAGTGAGATTAAAATTCAAGGTGAAAGGATATCAATGATATGATTCGCTGATGGCATTGTTACCCTGAGTGAAAGTGAAGAAGAATTACATGATCTTCTGAATAGAATGAACAGTCTAATGAGTACAGAGACTGGGAGTAAATCGAATAAAAACGAAAGGAAGTAGCAGAAATGAGAACAGCGAGAAACTTAACAACAGGGTTGGTTGTCACGAAGTGGATGAATTTAAGGAACTGTACTACCTAGGCAGCAAAATAACCAATGACGGGCTGGCAGAAAGGGTATACCTGGCCAAGAGAAGTCTGTTGGTATCAAACATAGGCCTTAATTTGAGGAAGACATTTCTGAGAACGTACCTCTGGAGTACAGCATTGTATGGTAGTGAAACATGGACTGTGGGAAAATCGGAACAGAAGAGAATCGAAGCATTTGAGATGTGGTGCTACAACTTAATATTGAAAATTAGGTAGGTTAATAAGGTAAGGAATGAGGAGGTTCCACACCGAATTGGAGAGGAAAGGAATATATAGAAAACACTGATAAGGAGGACAGGATGATAGGACACCTGTTATTAAGACATCAGGGAATGACTTCCATGGTACTAGAGGGAACTTTAGAGGGCAAAAACTGGAGAGGAAGACAGAGATTGGAATACATCCAGAATATAATTGAAGATGTAGGCTGTAAGTGCTAGTTTGAGATGAGGAGGTTGGCGCAGGAGAGGAATGCATGGCGGGTCGCATCCAACCAGTCAGAAGTCTGGTGACTCAAAAAAACAAAACAAACAAAAGGGTACTGTGGATGTTTACACAAGACTAAAACAATCATCGAATGCAAATTTGGCGGAAGTCAACTGCACCAGCACGAGGATGAAGTTGGCAGTTTTCTGAACACCTATATCTCCAGAGACACAGACAAAGTACTGTCCCTGGGTTTCTGGGATAGACAGGGTATGGATGGTTTGTATGTCTTAGAGCCTGAAATAATTGTCAGTTCAGTACACTACAGTACAAAAGTGACTAAGCTGAAAGCTCAAATTTCCAGTGTGAGGACAGAGATGAAGGCAAACTTCCGTTTGCAACATAAGGCCATTCCCACTAGAGTTTGTGAGTTTGAAAGTTGTTACCAAAATTGGCTTCGCTATCTCACTGCATTGACTTCACGTCTCGCTCTGCCTATGACAGATGGACTAAGCGGGCAAAGTTCCCCAGACTCAGATACTGTCGTCAGACAGTGACTAGGTTCAGCTGTATCAGATTTTTACGATCGTGACATGCAGGATCTTGTTTATCATTACCCAAAGTGAATAACGAATCGTGGTGAGTGCATGGGAAAATGACGGTCTGTAGTTGACATTTAGCTCTATTTAACTACTTTACTATGTTCTTTGCATTTGTTTTAGTTAGACGAAAATATATTGGAGGCATTATTTTCAAATTTATCGTATTTGATTCGTGCCAATACTGCACGGTATACTCATTTTAACGTTGTCCTGAACAATCTCCTAATACTGGATGACAGTTCATTGGATTTGAGGTCCAAAATAGAATCCTCTTTCTCGTCTGACCAGAAGTACATGCAATATATTGGATATACAGACCTATCTTTTGGTATGACTGTTGATTTGAAAGTGAAGTGAATCCATAGGGTTTCTCACAAAACGGACATTCCGTATATTTTGCATCAGTCACCAGCTACAACATAATGAACATAGTGACCCATTCGAAACAAACCTAACGTTCTCATGGCGATTGGCACAGAGGTATCTCTTCGTGGCATTTCAAACTCCCACCCTTCATACGTGATTTCCTATGAATCAAGAGGTAAGCTGCTTTCAGTCTTCGCTGGTTTGATAATAATCCTTTGTTCAGTATCGCGCTATTAACACATAATGTTATCTTATGTATTACTCACTGAGTTTCATGATTGGTGGGAGGACGTATTGTAAGGTATTGCGTAGCCTGTTAATAGTGGATGGTGAGTCGTTTGTAGATGTGGGAGTAATTTTAGGTATTCCTTAGCGAAGTGTGGATTTGTAAACACTGTTGACGTCTAGGGCAGAGTTGACAATCAACGTTCTAGAAGTTAACAGATTTAAAATAATGCAATATTGTGTACCTCTGGCTGGTTGACTGGATCTTATAAAAAATAACGTACTCAATGTTCTAGAAGTTAACAGATTTAAAATAAGGCAATATTGTGTACCTCTGTCTGGTTGACTGGATCTTATAAAAATAACGTACTCGTTGAACGTTATATGTCTGCTATGTATTAGTCAATGTAACAGTTATCAAAGATTTGTCCACTTGCTCATCCTCCTGGTTGGTAGTAGCATACATATTCCTTGATACATCTGTTAGCCTCACCATATGAAACGGTGCACTGGTCAAGACATGGGACTCACTGTCTGGCTGACTACGTTTTAGTTCCCCATTTGGTCATCCAGATTAGAATTTTCTGAAAATTTCCTAAAATTCCCAAACTGAAAGTCATATCCATATCCAGTTTCGAGGCCATATAGTACAAAACTTTTTAGACCTCATGATATATTCATTATGTTGCATGTGCACCATATCGCAACGGTTTCTTCTCACATGAGATCATTGCATTTCAATGATCCATTTAATCGTAATTTTAATTCATTTTAAATATTTATTTTGTCCTGTGAACAAGTATTCTGTCATATCTTTGACATCCACAGCAGGCAAGTAAGACGTTACTCACTCTGTAGCTATTTAAGCAGAAGTCTGAGGTTGCACCCAGAGTGCGACTTGTGCCATCATGGATCCTAGCTGGAATCTGGGCTGCTATCTGTCTCTGTGTTTGTCAGGCATTTTCTCGAACTCATCACCATGAAACCGGCTACCATTGATTTCAGTGGACAGAAAATTATGTTTGGTAGTGAGAGGTATGAACATCATGATGTGGGAAGACACAGTGAACAATAACTTAATTTCTTTGATTGTTGTGGGAATTCTTAGCCGCAGAATAAATGAAGTACATCATTCAGCCACTTCCACTGCTATTTCTAACCGGTTTGTTGGTGCTTTTCCAAACAGCTATCGCATACATTACACAGCAATCACTCCAAAGGAAGTCCAGTTTCTGTGGCCAGCTTTTGTGGCCAGCTTTTGTGGCCAGCTTTCGTGCCCAGCTTTCGTGGCCAACTTGCCTGATCAGCTTTCGTGACCAACTCGCCGGCACAGGTTTTGTGGAGAACTTTCCAGCTAAGCGTGCCCGCTCAGGATGCCCCTCATCGTACCCTCTCAATCTTCAGGGCCACTTGCCTGGATAGTTTTCGTAATCAGCTTTCACGTCCACTTGGACCACTCTCTTAGTTCATTTTCATGTCTACTTGCCTGGACCATTTTCTTGGTCAGCTTTCCTGTTCAGGATGTATGCAGTGCCTCTTTCCCACTAAGTATTAGCGGGAACAGTGGAATCAAAAGTGATCTAGCCTGTTTCCCTTCATTAACTGAAATAACATTTGAAAATGAAGTGTGTCTCTGCGTTCATCTCTATACACAGTTTTAGGATTGTACTTATGGGAGGCTGCTCAAGGCATTGGATCAGTTGTCCATGGCAAACTGTCGATTCTGGTATGATCCTTTGGCCTATGCTGGGTTGAATTGGGCAAGATGAAACTCTCCTTCTATTTGCTGAACGGTTCAATATATTGAAACGAGGTTTTCAAAAAATAATAGCACTCATAACAAAACGTAATTTAATATCCCATTAATAATATTATTATTTTGAAATTGAAAGACAAGGGTGTTGGCAACCACTATTGAAACGTAAACACGGGTAACTGAGATTCTAATGCCGAACTCTGTTATTACGAGTACACGCAGCATATATCTAGCTTGAAGCCTTTCGCATAATGAAAACAATTTTTGTAATCTCATTCTGACATGCTAAATGTTAACATTCTGCTCCAATTACAAAACTCATCACTGATACCGGATCTCTGGCGTATAAAGGGCGGGATCTTGTTGCTACTTTCAGCAATGGAGCCAGATATAAAAGCCACTCATAGGTTTTGTTTATCCATACCTGGTGGTTATAATTAAACTGACAGTGTTCAGAGTAATCAGTGTATTCGTCGCATGGCAGTGAAATGCCGTAGGTACGTTCATTAAACGTTGCACTCGTGGAGTATGCTGAAAAAAATAATGGTTCCACTTTGTGACACCAGCTGAAAATGTGGCACTATAAACATTCAGAATATGAAATGTTTCCTGTTTTGACTTCAGTGTGATGTTTGTCTCTTGGTGGTCCGCGTTGATTTCTTTTGTAAGTGACTGTTGGTGTAAAGGATTAAGGAGGTTGAAGTTTTCCGTACGATGTACAGTGGCTATAGAGAAGAAAGACAGCACACACTGCTGGTAAAGCTGTTTTTTCATAACACCAGCAACACCATCGCTTTCAGGAATATCGGCGACTGAAACAGATGCAAACAGGCCCCATGTCAACAAATGAGTTGAAGAATATGATAAAGAAATGCGAAGTAGCAGGTGAATTAGGTGGTGTAGCGGGGAGATGGAGGCAGCCCACTCCCGTGGCAGTTGTTGATGAAGTTACTGTAGCTATAGCTGACCGCGCAGCACATGCCTCAGATTCTGCTGCCAGTACTCGAGCTTTGTCACAGGAATAGTCTCTTCCCTGGTCAACAGTTCAAAAGATTTTGCCGCACATTTTACACGAGATTCAGAATGTACACCAAGTGAAGCCCCAGGACAGGCTACAACACCATGACTTTGCCTTACGTTTCTTGGCATGCATGGAAATGGATGACGCGCGGCTGGGTAATATTCATTGAACGGATGAGTCATATTTTACTCTGCACGGTGCCGTCAGTTCACAGAAGTCACATATGGGGTTCTACTTCACAACACGTGGTGCAGGAACATCCACTGCACTCAGCCTGCGTGACAGTGTGGTGTGGCTTCGCAACCTCCTTTATTCGCGGTCCGGTTTTCTCCGAGGTGATGACATAACGTGTACCTGTTAGGCGTTATAAGGACCTACACGGGCACCACGTGATCATAACATTGCAAGAACGCAACTGTGTCCACGTCGCTGTTCTCATGCAAAATGGGGCGACACCACATATCGCTTGCGAAGCGAAAAATTTGCTTCGAGAAACATTCGGTAAAGGCCGCTTGAACCCAAAGCAATTTCAAGATTTGTGGCCTTCCAGATCCCCAAACCTAAATTCATGTGACTTCTTGCTGTGGGTATATCTGAAAGATCGTGCCTATCACGATTGTTTCCGGACTTTTCCAGATCAGTAGAATACCATACGACGACATATATGTCTGATTATACCGGATGTGCTCTTAGCAGCTGTCGACCATGCCATGTTAACGATGCAGCATGTTGCTGAGTCGAGAGAACACAAGCTGTAACTGGCGACCATATCCTAATAAACGTGCCAGAACAACCGTTATCATATCTTTGAGCGTTCCTCCTCCTCTTCTGCGTCCACACCGCATTCTCACTGCTTACATCGCCATATTTTCACCTGGTCGCAGAAAGTAGAACCATTATTTTTTTCGCCATACTCCGTGAGCGCACTGCTTAATGAACATACCGACGATGTTTCATTGTTCTGCCATGTGTACAGCTTACACTGTGGCACTCGAACCATGGCCAGCTTAATTATAACCATCCAGTACAAATACATTGTAACTTTGTAACTTCAGACATAATACAATTTAGGTACTACGTCCTGTGTTGCAAGGACACAATGCATTTTATTTGTTTATGTGATCCTCTGTACTGCAGGAAATGATTCAAATGGATGAGTTGAAATCGCAATACTGGATTTAGGGCTTTATATTACACTTTCGAGGAGAACCCAAACTGTACAATGAGAAAGTGTACCAGTGAAAAATGAGGAATGTCAGCAACCACACTAGATACGAGGGCTGTTCGGAAAGTAAGGTCCGATCGGTCGTGAAATGAAAACCACAGTCAAAATAATTTTTTTTTTCGCAACAGTTAGCCACACCTTCCAGGTACCTCCCTAAATAGTCGCTGCTCCGACTTAGACATTTGTCGGGGCGTTATACAAACTTTCCAGCACCCTCTTCACAGAAAGTAGCCGCCTGTGCTTTCCGCCAATTCTCTACGCTGATCTGCCTTTCGTTGTCTGTGCCAAAATGTTGTCTTTGTAGCCAGCGGTTCATGTGAGCAGAGATGAACAGCGGAGGGTGCCATTTAAGGGCTGTGTAGTGGGTGATGAAACACTTCCCATCGAAAACGCTGCAGGAGCGTCTTCATTGCCCCTGCAGAATGCGGCTGACAATTGTCTTGAAGAAAGAAACGCGTGACATTTATGTTATGTGGGCTGCACAGCTTCAGGCAAAATCTCTCACCAGATCCACATACTTGGCGGGAGACACAGACATTTCTACGTGATCGCTCTGCGCTCTGATCAGAAAAGACTGACGTGAAGTGATCGACTGGCACACTAAAGACACTGCCCAACACATCTGTGCGAAGTTCCATCGGGTTTTCACAGTGGTTTCCATTTCACGTCTAATCGGATCTTTCTTCCAGAATATGCCTCGTACATTGTCTCTAGTTACACAGGGTGGTCCATTGATCGTGACTGGGCCGAATGGCTCACGAAATAAGCGTCCAACGAAAAAACTACAAAGAACGAAGCTTGTCTAGCTTGAAGGAGGAAACCAGATGGCGATATGGTTGGCCCGCTAGATTGCGCTGCCATAGGTCAAACGGATATCAACTGCGTTTTTTAAAATAGGAAACCCCATTTTTTATTACATATTCGTGTAGTACGTAAAGAAATATGAATGTTTTAGTTGGACTACTTTTTTTCGTTTTGTGATAGATGGCGCTGTAATAGTCACAAACATTGTGTTGTTGTTGTGGTCCTCAGTCCTGAGACTGGTTTGATGCAGCTCTCCACGCTACTCTATCCTGTGCAAGCTTCTTCATCTCCCAGTACCTACTGCAACCTACATCCTTCTGAATCTGTTTAGTGTATTCATCTCTTGGTCTCCCTCTACGATTTTTACCCTCCACGCTGCCATCCAATACTAAATTGGTGATCCATCGATGTCTCAGAACATGTCCTACCAACCGATCCCTTCTTCTAGTCAAGTTGTGCCACAAGCTCCTCTTCTCCCCAATTCTATTCAATACCTCCTCATTAGTTACGTGCTCTACCCACCTTATCTTCAGCATTCTTCTGTAGCACCACATTTCGAAAGCTTCTATTCTCTTCTTGTCTAAGCTATTTATCGTCCACATTTCACTTCCATACATGGCTACACTCCATACAAATACTTTAAGAAACGACTTCCTGTCACTTAAATCAATACTCGATGTTAACAAATTTCTCTTCTTAAGAAATGCTTTCCTTGCCATTGCCAGTCTACATTTTATATCCTCTCTACTTCTACCATCATCAGTTATTTTCCTCCCCAAATAGCAAAACTCCTTTACCACTTTAAGTGTGTCATTTCATAAACTAATTCCCTCAGCATCACCCGACTTAATTCGACTACATTCCATTATCCTCGTTTGTTGATGTTCATCTTATACCCTCCTTTCAAGACACTGTCCATTCCGTTCAACTGCTCTTCCAAATCCTTTGCTGCCTCTGACAGAATTACAATGTCATCGGCGAACCTTAAAGTTTTTATTTCTTTTCCATGGATTTTAATACCTAATCTGAACTTTTCTTTTGTTTCCTTTATTGCTTGCTCACTATACAGATTGAATAACATCGGGGATAGGCTACAACCCTGTCTCACTCCCTTCCCAACCACTGCTTACCTTTCATACCCCTCGACTCTTATAACTGCCATCTGCTTTCTGTATAAATTGTAAACAGCCTTTCGCTCTCTGTATTTTACCCCTGCCACCTTCAGAATTTGAAAGACAGTATTCCAATCAACATTGTCAAAAGCTTTCTCTAAGTCTACAAATGCTAGAAACGTAGGTTTGCCTTTCCTTCATCTTTCTTCTAAGATAAGTCGTAGGGTCAGTATTGGCTCACGTGTTCCAACATTTCTACGGAATCCAAACAGATCTTCCCCGAGGTCGGCTTCTGTCAGTTTTTCCATTCGTCTGTAAAGAATTCGCGTTAGTATTTTGCAGCTGTGACTTATTAAACTGATAGTTCGATAATTTTCACATCTGCAAACACCTGCTTTCTTTGGGATTGGGATTATTATATTCTTCTTGAAGTCTGAGGGCATTTCGCCTGTCTCATACATCTTGCTCACCAGATGGTAGAGTTTTGTCAGGACTGGCTCTCCCAAGGTTGTCAGTAGTTCTAATGGAATGTTGTCTACTCCCGGGGCCTTGTTTCGATTCAAGTCTTTCAGTGCTCTGTCAGACTCTTCACGCAATATCATATCTCCCATTTCATCTTCATCTACATCCTCTTCCATTTCCATAATATTGTCCTGAAGTACATCGCCCTTGTATAGGCCCTCTATACACTCCTTCCACCTTTCTGCTTTCTCATCTTTGCTTAGAACTGGGTTTCCATCTGAGCTCTTGATATTCATGCAAGTGGTTCTCCTTCCTCCGAAGGTCTCTTTAATTTTCCTGTAGCCAGTATCTATCTTACCCCTAGTGAGATAAACCTCTACATCCTTACATTTATCCTCTAGCCATCCCTGCTTAGCCATTTTGCGCTTGTTGTCGATCTCATTTTTGAGACGTTTGTATTCCATTTTGCCTGCTTCATTTACTGCATTTTTATATTTTCTCCTTTCATCAATTAAATTTAATATTTCTTCTGTTACCCAAGGGTTTCTACTAGCCCTCGTCTTTCTGCCTATTTGATCCTCTGCTGCCTTCACTATTTCATCCCTCAAAGCTACCCATTCTTCTTCTACTGTTTTTCTTTCCCCCATTCCTGTCAATTGTTCCCTTATGCTCTCCCTGAAACTCTGTACATCTCTCGTTCTTTCAGTTTATCCAGGTCCCATCTCCTTAAATTCCCAACTTTTTCCAGTTTCTTCAGTTTTAATCTACAGTTCATAACCAATAGATTGTGGTCATAGTCCACATCTGCCCCTGGAAATGTCTTACAATTTAAAACCTGGTTCCTAAATCTCTGTCTTACCATTATATAATATATCTGATACCTTTTAGTATCTCCAGGGTTCTTCTATGTATACAACCTTGTCTGAAGATTCTTAAACCAGGTATTAGCTATGATTAAGTTATGCTCTGCGCAAAATTCTACCAAACGGCTTCCTCTTTCATTTCTTAGCCCCAATCCATATTCACCTACTATGTTTCCTTCTCTCCCTTTTTCTACTGACGAATTCCAGTCACCCATGACTATTAAATTTTCGTCTCCCTCCACTACCTGAATAATTTCTTTTATCTCACCCTTCATTTCATCAATTTCTTTGTCATCTGCAGAGCTAGTTGGCATAGTCACAAACATACGGCTCACAATTTTAGACGAACAGTTGGTAACTGGTAGGTACGTTTGAACATTTTATTTCGGTTGTTCCAATGTGATACATGTACCTTTGTGAACTTATCATGTCTGAGAACACACGCTGTTGCTGCGTGATTACCTGTAAATACCACATTAATGCAATAAATGCTCAAAATGATATCCGTCAACCTCAATGCATTTGGCAATACGTGTAACGACAGTCCTCTGAACAGCGAGTAGTTCGCCTTCCGTAATGTTCGCACATGCAATGATAATGCGCTGGCGCATGTTGTCTGGCGTCGTCGGTGGATCACGATAGGAAATATCCTTCAACTTTCCCCACAGAATGAAATCCGGGGACGTCAGATCCGGTGAACGTGCTGGCCATGGTATGGTGCTTCGACGACCAATCCACCTATCATGAGATATGCTATTCAATACCGCTTCAACCGCACGCCATCTATTTACCGGACATCCATCATGTTGGAAGTACATCGCCATTCTGTCATGCAGTGAAACATCTTGTAGTAACATCGATAGAACATTACGTAGGAAATCAGCATGCATTGCACCATTTAGATTGCCATCGATAAAATGGGCGTCAATTATCCTTCCTCCCATAATGCCGCACCGTACATTAACCCGCCATCGTGGATTTTCCGTTGCCCAATAGTGCATATTATGCCAGTTCACGTTACCGCTTTTGGTGAATGACGCTTCGTCGCTAAATAGAACGTGTACAAAAAATATGTCATCGTCCCGTAATTTCTCTTGTGCCCTGTGGCAGAACTGTACACGACGTTCTAAGTCGTCACCATGCAATTCCTGGTGCATAGAAATATGGTGCGGATGCAATCGATGTTGATGTAGCATTCTCAACGTCAACGTTTTTGAGATTCCCGATTCTTTTTGTGCGCCCTAAAACACTAATCATCATCATCATCGCACAATTTGTCTGCTACTGATGTGCGGATTAGCAGCGACAGCACCTAAAACATCTACTTGGGCATGATGATTTGTTGCAGGTCGTGGTTGACGTTTAACATGTGACTGAACACTTCCTGTTTCCTTAAATAACATCACTATCCGGGGAACGGTCCGGACACTTGGATGCTGTCGTCCAGGATACCGTGCAGCATACATATTACACGCCCGTTGGGCATTTTGATCACAATAGCCAACATCAACACGATATCGACCTTTTCCGCAATTGTTAAACGGTCCATTTTAACACGGGTAATGTATCACGAAGCAAATACCGTCCGCACTTGCGGAATGTTACGTGATACTACGTACTGGTACGTTTGTCACTATTACAGCGCCATCTATCACAAAGCGAAAAAAGTGGTCCAACTAAAACATTCATATTTCTTTACGTAGTACACGAATATGTAATAAAAATGGGGTTTCCTATTTAAAAAAAAACGCACTTGATATCCGTTTGACCTATGGCAGCGCCATCTAGCGGGCCAACCGTAGCGCCATCTGGTTTCCCCCTTCAAGCTAGACGAGTTTCGTTCTTTGTAGTTTTTTCGTTTGATGCTTATTTCGTGAGATATTTGGCCCGGTCACTATCAACGGACCACCCTGTATAGGTGTACAGAATTTCATGTAAGAAAGAGTTTCGTCGGTTATGCTAGTATGTTCCACATCTTTGTGTTTCCCATAATTAATGGACTACAGTATCTTGTAGAAAATAGTGTCTGATGTGGAAAGAAAGCGAGTCATGACTCAAATCCAAATATCATATTGTTTCTTCTGTGTATGATGACTGTCCTGAAAGTAAGGTCACACCTTTTACGTTCATCGTGCATCAGTAAGTATTGACTGGATACCAACAGTTACCTCTTTGTTTATTTCATTGTATGTTACATTTTGTTTGTAGATCTTATTTACTTTTGTCAAATTCTTGATCTCTAAATACATAAAAAGTACAATGTTAATAGCTGATATACATTTTGGGAGATACAGTAGTTAAGCAGCGGATACAGAAGGTACATTCCAAAATATAGGGTAGAAAAGTTTACTTGATGCTTTCACTGAATCTGTTGAGCGACAGTCTGAGTGCCCTGCAATTTAATATCCGATGTGCCCAGACTACCATGGTATTTCTTAGGAGTTTTTATACATTGACGAATGTGGATCATTGTGAACAAGTAGCTAATTTAAAAATTCAGGCATTATTTCGTCTATATGCTGATCATTATAGGCAGCATTAGTTACAATTCTGTTTAACATTTTTCACATTCGTATACAGTAAGCAGATGCTTTGCTGGCTTGTGAACTGCGCTGTTGGGTGTGTGCAGGTGAACTCTGTGTTCCTGGCACACATCGTGTGCATCCTGGTGAGCAAGTTGCGAGCCAACCACTGCCGGGAGCCCAGCTTCTTCAGGTGAGTCATGGCGTCGTCGCCACTTCAGTTTGTGTGTTTTGTTGTAGGCCAGCCGTATAGTGACGAAGGAGCCTTCGACAGCTGTTGAGGTTATGCATTATTCTGTGCTCAGTGATGGAATTAAAACAACAAGTAACGTTGAGATTTACTGTCCTATCGACAGGAAATTCATTAAAGACTGAAGAGCATCAGCTCCGATTTGACAAACATAAAGCCAGAAATACTGTGGTGGGATATTGGAAACAACCATTTTAACATTCGCCTTATTTAATTTACGAAAACCGCAGAAAATTTAGTGCACGATGTTGACAATCCTCTCAAATGTACTGTAGCTCTTGTACTAACATTTCTTTGTGTTTACACTGACAAAACGCATGATATTACTCTGTTAACTCCTTCGGAAAACTAAATGCCACAAGGATACTTAGGGTTTTATGATAGGTGAGGACCTTGAAAGGTGCTACTACCGGTTCTAATTTAACTTGAATGCACAGAAAATTATGGGGTCTAGTATTAATGCCCTGAAATTTTCTCCCTTTGCATGATATTGGATCCATAAATGAATAAAATCACGATCTGAACACACTGAATGTAATATCACGTAGTAGGCAAACATTCACAGAGCAACGGGTCGTATAAAGGCGTCATTTAACGTAAATGAATGGAAGACAAGTTGCAACCACGTTTTTCAGCCATCCTAAAACAACCTGTCAACGTGAATGCCTCATTCCTTGTAGGAGAGACACATGCTATGCAGTTGCACACCATGTGTCCTAAGACGTAACAACAAAGTTGTTTTCATAGAAGTGTAAAGTTTCGATGCGTTCACTACTACAGCACATATACTGAATTTCTCTGCAATTCGTATTTACCTTGCTCGACTGTGAAATATAACATAAGATGGGAACGTACTGTTTCTGTTGAAGGTAGTTTATCGCTTTATTAGTTCTGGCAAAGGCATTTCTTTATAAATGTTACATTCGCACATGGCACTCGCATGGACGAAGGTAAGTGAGCACATGTGCATTTGAGCATAAAAGATCGCAGATTGAAGCATGACTTCGAAAGAGAAGTAGTTCGTGAGAGATTTAAATTTCATTTCCAGTTATTATTCAGAAAGCAGAAAAGAAAATTTATGAACAACAACGTATGCAGGTGTGAAATTACAGTGAAATCCAGACCTTCAGCCGCGTACAGGCGATGATAAACGGGGACAGTTAAAAATGTGTGCCCCGACCGGGACTCGAACCTGGGATCTCATTCTTACATAGCAGACGCTCTCCTCGTCTGAACCATCGAGGACACAGAGGATAGGGCGACTGTAGGTACTTATCTCTGGCATGCTCCCCGTCAGACCTACATTTCCAACTTACTGTCCACACACTACATTTACAGTGCACCTGCCCACTATACTCATTACTCGCGGCAGTCAATTTACCGATTCCCGATTTCCGATTCGGACATGTCCGAATCAACAGATACAATCTTCATATAGATAAGGCTTACCGGCCAATAATCTTTTTCAGTGCGGATACACTCACATTGCCCGAACTCTTACGGTAATTGGTAGATCGACTGGTGCAAGTGGACAGAGGCATTGCAAATGTAGCGTGTGGACGTAAGTTGGAATTGTGTGTCTCACGGAGAACGTGCCAGAGATAAGTCCCTGCAGTCGCACTATCCTCTGTCTCCTCGATGGATCAGACGTATAGAACGCCTGTCAGGTAAACAGGAGATCCCGGGTTCGAATCCCGGTCGGGGCGCACATTTTCAACTGTCCCCCTTGATATTTATCAATCCCTCAACGCAACTAAAGGTCTGGATTTCATTGTAATTTCATTCTTCGAGAGCTGCAAGATCACCAATCGTATATGTTCTTTCAGACATGTCCGAGAGAGCAGATACCATCTTCGTATTCATATAAAAGTGTCCCCTGACGGACCACACGAACGTACAAACATTCACAAAAAGCAGAAAATAATCTTATATGGTTTACAGAGAAACGGAAGACTGGAATGTGTTACAGGTCACACTGACCAACCGTATTTCAAATCTGCGCCAAGCAACCTGATTGGCTGACAAAGATTTGCTCAGAATGACTTACATGTAGACATGCGTCTCTCTACTCAGCTGAAGAAGAGACTTCTCTTTCAGGCGAAAACATAGACTAGTAGGTCTTTGAATTATTAGAGTGAGTTGCTACTCTCATATTGATACATAACGTCCAAGACGTTTATAACAGATGACTTTCAACCTTACACTATAGAAAATATCGTTAATAGCAAATTTTACATCTTCATAAGTACTCCAAAGTCACCGTGCCTTGTGTGGCCAAGTGGTTTTGGTAAAGGAAACATTATCCCATTGCACTTACCACTCTACCAACAATAAGGCAGTCGACAACATCTCTTCTTCTTTCCCCACCTCCCTAATTTTCTTGCTTTTTTACATTTGCTCGTCAAATACTTTCGATTTCCGTCGACTTATAGGTTGCATTTGTGTTTAGAATCACTGCTTTTTTAAAATGCTGGTAATTCCCTAATGCTTCATTCATGAAAAGATTCACGGCTTCGGTATTACGTGACGAATGGTGGTGCCCTGTATACCACTTAAATTCAAGTATATATTCGAGTCATTCTACCGAAGGTGACTACCACAGGGAGTTATTAAATAGTTTCTTATAAGGACCACGACCTCTCAGCACGAAAGCTTTAACACAAGTTTCATACAGTGCGCAAATGTATTCATTGTATCATTCACAGGTTTATGTACATTTGTTATCCACACTGAACCGAATCCAATTTCGATAGCTGTGAACATTGGTAATTAAGACCTGGCTCAGAAATATATATTTTAATGGGAGTATGCAGCATTAAGGAAGTTAGATTATTTTTGACAGTTATGTCGAGAGTACTAATGCAGTGGAAAATTACTTGGTGTAGGTGAAATTCAACATGGGGATGAGACGCGACAACATTCCTCCATTCTTTTCTGAATGAATTCTGTAGAAGAGTGATTCACGCTTTTGCCTTTTATTTACTGCAGATCCCTTAAGGACAATTGTTGGTGTCAGTGACTGTAGCGAACAATTGGTCACATGGTCATCGAAAGCAGCAGAACTTCTACATGGTTCTACTTGCCTATCTTTCTAACCTCGTCACTAATTTTTAAACTGTGCAAGCCACTATTTGATGTGTTCCAGTCAAGATAGTCAAAAGCTTCCTTTGCATCTTCAAATGGTATAAATGTAGATTTCCCTTTCTTCAGCTATCTTCTGAGAAAAGAATGCCATCATTACTGATTTAAGTGTTCTTATATTTCGCTAGAATCAAACCGACCTTCTCCGAGGATTGCTTCTACCAGTCTTTTCATTCTTCTGAACATATTTTGTTTCCTTTTTTTTCGACCCTGACTTATGAAAATGATGTCTCGGTAGTACAAAGATCTTTGAGTGAAATTTGATGTATTATGTTGTTCTTAAAGCATGAAGGTGTTTCACCCGTCTCATACATGTTGCATACCAGGTGTAACAGTCTTGTCGTAGTACATTCTCCCACGGATATCAACAATCCTGAGAGAATGTCGTCTACTCCACGGACCTCGTTTAGACTTCGGTCTTTCATTGTTTTGTTAAACTCTTCTCGTAGTATCGCATTCACCATTTCCTCTTCATTCACTTTCTCTTCTCTGTTCATAATATTGTGTTCAAGACTGTCCTCTTTGTGTAGCCCATTTATGTATTATTTTCAGCCTTCCCTCATTTACTAGTACTGGCTCGTCCTCGGAGCTCTTAATACTCATACAAGTGATTTTGGTTTCTTTAATCTTCCTGTAGCCACTACCTATCATTCACATAACCACACATGCTTCTACAACATTTTTCTTGCAGCAGTTCCTGCTTTGTCATTTCACAGAATTACTAAATTCTAAACAATAATATTAAACCATTTTACTTTGTTTATTCAATCGAAGTTTGCTTCAGTATGTGTACTTGCAAACTACTTCGGATTTTTCTCGATTAGCACAAGCACGTGAAGTAGGGGTGTTCGATCCATTAGTCGTAGGCGTTGAGCTATCGCTTACACTGGATCGTGTCTGAGTCCCCCACCTGGCTGAGAAACTGATGAGGAAACTTCAGTACAGCGGTGGGTTTATCTACAGACTGTCTCTCGTTATGCAACTGCTTTAACGAAGATCGATATTTCCTCAGAGACCGTATTCCAGGATATGGGGCAGGAAGAGACAGGGAAAAACCGTTTTATTTATTTTTATTTTAGCTCATTCACAAACAAAGTTTTTATGTATCCTAGACTGTCTACCATCGATAAGCTAAGAATAAGACCTTGAGAGATTACACATGGCATGCTGCAGTGAGATTGGGGAGAAAGGGAACCGAAGTTCAGTGTTTACTGTTTTACCAATGGAAATAGCGTTGAACTTAACATGAAAAGTAAATTAATATGGTAAATGGTATAAGAGATTAGCATTCCTAATCAACAGTGAGGATCGTCACAGTAAATTTATACACAGCTACAACGCTATTGAAAAAAAAGCCGTATTTTACCATAATGCAATTTGCTTTCGATACTGATCTGCATTATCGCGTCTTAAATATGTGCGTACTCAATATCCGAGCAGATATGCTATTTAATAAAGAACTTGTTAGCAAACATATCTCAATATATCTTTTGTAAATGGACAGACGTCATCAGAAATGTGGTTAGCGATCTACTTACCTAGGGGTATTGTGATCGGTCCGCCATTGTCCCTACTCTATGTACATGACCTGAAGGATAGCATACGTAGCCCCACAAGACTCTTCACAGACAACATAGATGTGCACACGGATGTGACACATTGGAAACATTTTGTTACAATGTGAATGGTCTTTTCATGGTGCAAAGATTGGCAAACCACCGTAAACATAAAAAAGTAACGTAACGTGCCTACATAGACATTTAAGATCTTTTATCTCTTTTATAGGTGATAAGTCAACACCTTGAAAGATCCCCTCGTTGTATTAAACCTCTATAAAAGTTTCTCAGAAAGCGGTACAGGTGACATACAGTAGAACTGGTCGATCCTTCCCGCTCGAGACAGTGAAAGTTACGTTAACGCTCCCTTGGATTACCTTAATGTATTGGCGCGTAGGATTCTCTCGCACTTGTTCTCCGTAGATTTCTCGTTAATGTTGTCATTTACAACAGTACTTGCAGCATACTGGATCAGTTCGAAGAGGCAAGCAGATGATTTGTGTCTATAAACTCGGAATGAGGGTAGCTAATCTTTTTGAAATAAGTCCCGGGATGCCATTACGGTGTATTTACAACCGAGCGAGGTGGCGCAGTGGTTAGCACACTGGACTCGCATTCGGGAGGACGACGGTTCAATCCCGTCTCCGGCCATCCTGATTTAGGTTTTCCGTGATTTCCCTAAAATCGCTTCAGGCAAATGCCGGGATGGTTCCTTTGAAAGGGCACGGCCGATTTCCTTCCCCATCCTTCCCTCACCCGAGCTTGCGCTCCGTCTCTAATGACCTCGTTGTCGACGGGACGTTAAACACTAATATCCTCCTCCTCCTCCTACGGTGTATTTACGAGGGTTGCCCAGAAAGTAATGCTCCTCATTTTTTTTCTTCAACAGTTCTTTATTGAACATAACGAGAATTATACACACTAAAGAATGGTGTTTTATGTACAAACCCTGTTTCTCCATTCCGTTCTATGGCGTACCTACAGCGCAAGACAAGGGCGTGTATGCCCTCTTGGTACCAATCTTTGTCCTCGTGGCGCAGCCAGTGTTTCACTGTGTGAATCCCCTCCTCATCGTCCTCAAAATGTCTTTCATGAATGGCATCCTTTAACGCGCTAAACAAGTGGAAGTCCGAAGGCGCTAGGTGAGGGGTGTAGCGTGAATGGGGAAACACTGTCTAACACTGTTTTGCGATGTGTTCAGCAGTCCCCAGACATGTGTGGGGCCGAACGTTATCGCGTTGCAGCAAAACATCTCCTTGGTTGCTGTGGAGCAGAAGTCACCGGAAGCACGTCTTGAGATTTGTTAATGTGTTGAAGAAGCTTCTGAATTAACGGTACCGCCTCTTCGCATCACCTCCACAGTCCCAGAACACTGTGATCTTGACCTTACCGGCGGGAGCAGTTGCTTTGAATTTTTTCTTCTGTGAGGAGTGGGAATGGCGTCGTTTTATCGACTGTCGTTTTGTTTTGGTTTCAAAATGGTGAACCCAGGTTTCATCACCTGTCACAATCTGGGAAAAGAAGGCCTCCCCCTCAGCTTCAAAACGTTGCAACAAATCAAGACAAATAAATGTTTTTCCTGTGCTATTTGTGATCCACCGTTACACGTCGCGAAACCCATCTTGCACACACTTTTGAATATCCAAGAGTGCGGATAATCGCATCCACACTTCCTTTGCTGATTGACAGATGCAGTACCAACTGCCGAGTCGTAATGAGTCTGCCCTCGCGAATGACATCAGCTCGCTGCAACATGTCAGGTGTGACAGCCGAGGATGGTCTCCCCGACCGCTGCAAATCGTGGAGCTCCGCCGAACCGCCTTCTGATGACCTCACCCTCCGTGCCCAACGACCAACTGTACTTCTGTCGACAGAAGATGCTCCATAGACTTAAGACAAGCGTTAGTGAATATTCCCCACAGGTTCTTTCTCTGCAGTGAGAAATTCAATGGCGACACATTGTTTGTAACGTACATCAATTACATACGCCATTTTGAAACTGTCCTGCATCTACACTATTTGTTGGAAGTGAGGGAAACTTGGCGCGCTCACTCATGAGACTTCAAATAATACATACTTGTACGTAACGTTTCGCATTCGTAACATTGTTTTCGGCTGAGAAAAATATGCGGTGCATTCCCTTTCGGGCAACCCTTGTATTAGCGAACGCTGTAAAATAGTTGAAAGTTAAGCAGATGAAACAATTAAGCACGAAAGTTGCTAACGACTGAGAGCGTGCTTAAGACGACTATTATGGGGAATAGTCTCACATTACACCCTCTCGCCGACTGACTAAGTTCATATCTGGATAATTTTTATTCATTTTCAGATTTAACAAGTTTAATGCATAATGATATTGTGGTATAAAAGCTTGACTCACAGTTAAGCTCCTCCTAGCATTTACCGTGTCAAATGTTGTCTCTAATAATTAGTATTTATTAAAGGAAACTATCAGTTTCGTCCCTGAGTGCACGTAGCTCCTCTACGTAAAGATCACAAGGCGTGATTCTTTCTCATGGCTCCCATACATCTCGTGACTCCAAACGGTCTGTGAACAACATTGCACGATACCAATATGTTCCAAAAAGCCGCACGTGAAAATATGATTCTTCAGGTGGTCATATCTCGAATTCTATTGATCACAGAGATAAGGGGTCAACAGTTTTGAGTAGCACTTAGTGTAGCGATCATCTGTATAACTATCGGAAGAACAGTGATACCGTAGACATCCTACAGTGCAGAGTCAGAAATTAAACATTACAAACTTCCTCCAGCGCAGGCTAACTGAGCAAATCTGTTGGTTCTTTTGCATCAGGTGTGTTCTAGAGTCGACCTTATGCGGCTTTTAAAAGCACCATCAGTTCATGGGCGGTTCCTGAGGAAACGTCGAAAAACCATGATTTTTGGGAATGAAAAGTACCGAGTGTGGAGATCGCCACCTCTGTAATTTCTATTCATGGCAGACCGGCCAAATTTTTAGCACATCTTCTTAAGCAGATATTCTCTGGAAAAGTCAAGGCTTGGTTTGATATTGTTATCTGTTACCGCGATGTCGGGGTTCAAAGTTACCGCTCGTATGCACCTAAAATGTGCGCGTAACATCCGGTTTGAAGCGTAAATGTTGTTTTAAATAACCTATTGAACGTATAGCAATGTTTCTGGGGTCATCACAAGGGTGCTGAGGCCACCAAAATCTGTTTGTAGTCGTCATTTCTTAATCAGTAAAACTTCATGACGTGCTGTCTCTATACAAACGGTTCTTCACGCCAGGCTAGTCTGCCTTCGCGTGGAAAATTATTCGATAGTGCCACCTTCTGGAGTCAGCGCCTTGCAAAAATTATTTTGTCGTACAAAGTTCCTTGGTCTAGCCTAAAATTGTTGTGCATTTTTGTGTAAAGTAGTGTAAAATGAACCTGTATTGGATGGGAGACGATTTTGTGTTAACCCTTTGTTATTTGTTGTGTACATGAGTCAAGTATGTAAATGTGACGAAGTGTATAAATGAACTGTCAAAACATTACTGACTTACAGAATTCGTTTTACATAAGCAGCACACCCTGCTGTAACGGGGAAATGAAGGGAACAAGCTGAAAAATGCTCTCACCGGAGCACAAAAATGGTTAACATGTTCCTCTTTAAAAGACTTCGACAGAAACTTGAAGAACAGACTGCCATAATCCTTACTCCGCCTTCATCACCAAAAATTTTGGCATGCCAAGATATTCGTGCTTTCTTGTGCTGAAAAGGTGTAGCACAGAGACAGTGAGGATGGAAGAGAGAGGAGACAGTGACAGTGGGAGATGGAGAGAGAAGATAGTGATGGTGGTAGAGAAAAAGTAGTAGTGAAAGAGAAAGAGACATGCATGAAGACAATGTCAGTCGGAGCCGAAGAGGCAGGAGATAGTAATGGTCACAGCGACAGTAAAAGGGACAAATATATGGGTGGAGATAGCAGTAGTGGGAGCAAAAGAGAGAGTGGAAATGAAAAAAGAGATGATACATTGGCTTGAGTGTGGTCTGGACCTCCCCCAAACTCCACCCAGACCAGCATACTTTAACACGAAAAACATATCTCAATTTGCCTTATCCCCTACTTCCACATGTTAAAGTTTCCCAGTGTAGGAGGCAAAACCTTGAACAAACCATATCCAACGACCTGTAAGCAGGGGAGACAATGGTGGCTGAAAAAAATACAGCAGACTGTAAGCAAGACAGAAAGAAACTATGGCAATGGGAGAGAAAAAGAATGGAACAAAGACAATGGGAGTGAGAGAGAGAAACAGTGAAAGGAGGGTGGTAAGGAAGAGCGAGAGAAATGGTTGAAGCCTGGGACAGTGTAGGAGATAGACAGAAGGAAGTACCAATGGGAGAAAAAAGACATATTGGGAGAGAGACATATATGCAGGCAGTGGCAGTAAGAGGGAGATCCTGGGTATGAAGGCTTCACTACAGAGAGAGATAACGCGGAAGGGATTTAGAATGTTCTGTGTTAAAAGAGAGCGAAAAAGGTCGCATGCTGAAGTTTTTGTGAGGAATGTGGAACAAGGCTTGAGTCAGTTGGTGCCCGCTTTCTATCAGCCTTTTAAGGACGAGCCTATCCTCCTTTTTTGTGCTCCTATAGGAACATTTCTCAGCTGATGTCTTATTACTGTGCCATATGGTTCCACCGTTACCGATGCCTGTGTGGGAAACAGTTTCTTGCTTGCTGCTGTTGTATTCTGCTGTATCGCTTAAGCAAGAATGTGCTAGCTGTAGCGTCCCAACAAAATGTAGAAATTAGAAAACAAAAGTCTGCCCCACATGAAAAAAACTTCAACATTCGTGTATCTAGGAACTATCGCCAGGAGTGGTTTGAGGTGAAATGAGTGCATGAACCTAACCTTCGGGAAAGCATACATCCTAGACGCCAGTTTCTTGCAAGAATCATAAAGAAACATAATTCAGTCGTGAAATATTTCTTACAAGAAACCTTCTTTCCAGAAATTCTGTAGAATTGTTCTTTATGAAACTGGATTAACAGAAGAGAGATGTAGATTCAAGGAATAGCTGGCATCTTTTATAAGGGGGCATGTTTCTTCAGGCCTTAGTTTGTAATTTTATCCGTAGACCTTCCCCTACGAAGAAGAGTTGCCTAATCAGGTTTCGTCACTGCATTACCCCTAACATTTACTATCTGTAACTACAATATAGCCTAATTAATTTAGAGTCTGCTTCACCCCCAGATATATTCCCGCAACTAATACTCGACTTATTAACTCTGTCAGTTGGTAGTCGCTTGTATATGACGTCCCATACTGGTGATGCTCATATTTCTTCCACTGTCATGGCTGTAGATGAATGCCCCAATGAAGGTGTGCCACTCGCCTGCGCTGGATGTCGACCTTCCAAGTCTCTTTGTCACTTTTACACTGAAGCACCAAAGAAACTGGTATAGGCATGCGTATTCTAATACAGACGTATGTACTGGGCAGAATACGGTGCTGCGGTCGGCAACGCCTATGTAAGACAACAAGTATCTGGCGCAATTGATAGATCGGTTACTGCTGCTACAATGCCAGGTTATCAAGACTGAAGTGAGTTTGAACATGGTGTTGTAGGTGTACGAGCGATGGGACATAGCATCTTCGAGGTAGCGATGAAGTAGGGGTTTTCCCATGCGACAATTTCACGAGTGTACCGCGAACACCAGGAATCCGGTAAGACATCAGATCTCCGACATCGCTGCGGCCGGAAAAAGATCCTGCAAGAACAGGATCAACAACGTCTTCAGAGAATCGTTCGACGTGACAGGAGTGTAGCACTTCTGCAAATTGCTACAGGTTTCAATGCTGGGCCATCAACAAGTGTCAGTGTGCGAACCATTCAACGAAACATCATCGATATGGTCTTTCGGAGCCGAAGGCCCACTCGTGTGCCCTTGATGACTGCGCGACACAAAGCTTTACGCCTTGTCTGGGCCTTTCACCACCGGTATTGGACAGTTGACTGGAAACATATTGCCTGGTCGGACGAGTCTCCTATCAAATTGTATCGAGTGGATGGACGTGTACAGGTATGGAGACAAGCTCATGAATCCATGGACACTGCATGTCAGCAGGGGACAGATGGAGCCGGTGAAGGCTTCGCAATGGTGTGGGGCCCCTGCAGTTCGTGTGATAAGGGACCCCTGATACGTCTAGATACGAGTCTGACAGGTGACACGTATGTAAGCATCTTGCCTGATCACCTGCATTCATTCATGTCCATTCCACATGCAGACGGACTTGGGCAATTCCAGAAAGACAATGCAACACCGCACACGTCCAGAATTGCTACAGAGTGGCTCCAGGAACAGTCGTCTGAGCTTAAACACTTCCACTGGCCACCAAACTCCCCAGAAATGAACATTATTCAGCATATGTGGGATGCCTTGCAACGTACTGTTCAGAAGAGATCTCCATCCCCTCGTACTCTTACGGATTTATGGACAGCCTCCACGACTCATGGTGTCAATTCCTCCAGCAGAACTTGAGTCATGCCACGTCGTGTTGCGGCACTTCTGCGTGCTCGCGGGTGCCATACGCGATATTAGGCAGGTGTACCAGTTTCTTTGGTTCTTCAGTGTATTTCCCGCTGTGTGTTCCCTTTCAGTGAGTGCCTCACAGACTGACACCAGACCGAAGTGTCTTTGGGTTACAGCCCACTGTAATCAGAAATACCTCCTCCAGCGCAGTCAAGAAGGTTCGCCCGAGTCTAAGGAGCTCTGAAGTTTGAACGTGACGCGAGCCCTCTCTACGACGATCAAGACAGACCTGCTGGTGGCAGGCTTCGACACGCACTGAAGCGCCCCCTGGGACGTCTGTTGCAGAGATTCGCCCTTGGAGCCGCCAGACCGCCCTCGGCGCCCACCGCTGGTGGTCATCCCTCTAGAGATCCTCCCAGACCTGTCCTCCTCGAGGTCCATAGGCGCCCAGCTAGATCCCTGCCTAGTCTGGTGAGTCACTGCCTGCACTGCGGTATCGGGTCACTTCTCAAATAAACCTCGGGGTAACACTACAATACACTGCTGACCGTTAAAATTATAACAGCATGAAGACTGTATAAACACTCGTTAAATTGGCGTTTGGACATGAAAATGATTAACATTTCAGCACAACAGCACAAAAGCATGAGGCCTCTTTCTTTAATGTCTTTTCGGTCACGAAATGGAAACCACAATGAAAATGAAAAACGTTTTTCTTGCAGTATTTAGCTACACCATCGAACGACTGCTCTACATAGTCAAAAATGGTTCAGATGGCTCTGAGCACTATGGGACTTAACATCTATGGTCATCAGTCCCCTAGAACTTAGAACTACTTAAACCTAACTAACCTAAGGACAGCACACAACACCCAGTCATCACGAGACAGAGAAAATCCCTGACCCCGCCGGGAATCGAACCCGGGAACCCGGGCGCGGGAAGCGAGAACGCTACCGCATGACTCTACATAGTCGCCGCTGAGACTTACGCATTGGTCGTTGTGGCCGAGTGGTTCTAGGCGCTTCAGTCTGGAACCGCGCGACCGCTACGTTCGCAGGTTCGAATCCTGCCTCGGACATGCATGTGTGCAATATCCTTAGGTTGGTTAGGTTTAAGTAGTTCTAAGTTCTAGGGGACTGATGACCTCAGATGTTAAGTCCCATAGTGCTGAGAGCCATTTGAACCATTTATTTTATTTATTTATTATTATTATTATTATTTATTTATTTTTTTTTTTTTTTGCGTCGTGCCAACATTCCAATACTGTCGTTGGAGAAGACAGTCGCCTTTACTCTCTGCAAATTCCCTGCTCCTTGTCTGTAACAAACTGCTGTCATCATAGCCAGCGGTTCATGTGAGCACAACAGATTTGCACAAACCTTGATCGGATTTTCAATGTGGTTTTAATTGCGCGACCGAGCGGACTTCGGAAAAAAAAAACTTCGTATGTCGGCAATACACCATCTGCATTCTGTACACAAAGAAATATTACTCAGAAGGTTTCTATTTCATATTTCGCATTTGAGTGTTGGTTGTTCGCGAGACGTCTGTGTTCGAAGAACAAACTTCTACTAGCGTGTGTCGGAGTTGAACAGCTGCAGGATTGTGGCCTATCGGAGCGTGGATTATCGTTCTGCAGTATTGCTGCTCGATTTGGTCGGGATACCACGATTGTCACGTGAATATGGAATCGAGAAGTTCAGGAGGGTCGCACTGAACTCCTTGAAAAAGGATCTCAATGTATCCACGTGACCAGTGACGGACAGACATACACTGAGGTGGCAAAAGGCATTGGATAGTGATACACACATGTATAGGTGGTGGCAGTATCGCGTACACAAGGCATAAAAGGGCTGTGTGATGGCGGAGCTGTTATTTGTACGCAGGTGACTGATGTGAAAAGATTTCCGACGTTATTGCGCCCACAACATTAACAGACTTTGAACGCGTAATGGTACTTGGAACTACGCGCGTGGAACAATCCACTTCGGAAATCGTTAGGGAATTCAGTATTCCGAAATACACAGCGTGAAGAATGTGCCGAGAATGCCAAATTTCAGTCATTACCTCTCACTACGGAGGACGCGGGGTCTTCACTTAATGATCGTACAGTTGCCAGTGCTAACAGACAAGCAACACTCAGTGAAATAACCGCAGATATCAATATGGAAGGTACGACGACCGTATCCGTTAGGACAGTGCTGAGAAACTTGGCGTTAGTGGGCTGTGTCAGCAGACGAACGACGAGAGTGGCTTTGCCAACTGCACATCAGAGCTAACAACACGACAGGGGCTATACTGGGCTTGGGACCACATCGGTTGGGCCCTAGACAACCGTAAAATCATGCCCTGCTCAGATGAATCCTGTTTTTAGCTAGTAAGAGCTGATGTTAGGGTTAGAATATGGCGCAGACCCTTGAGGTCATGGACCTAGGTTCTCTTCAAGGCAGTATGCAAGCTGGTGGTGGCTCCAGTATGTGTGGGCTGTGTTTACATGGAATGTACTGGGTCCTGTGTTCCAGTTGAACCGATTATTGACTTGAAATGGTAATACTGGAGACCATAGCCTTCATATTCCCAAACAATTATGGAATTATTATGGATGAGAAAGCGCATTTCACCGGGCTACAGTTGTTCGTGATTGATTTGAAGAACATTCCGGGCGATTCGGGCGAATAATTTGAGCACCCAAATGTTCCGACATGAATCCGAACGAAAATTTATGGGATACAATTGAGAGGTCAGTTCGCTTACAAAATCCTACACTGGCAGCACTTTCGTAATTATGGACGGCTATCGAGCCAGCACGGCTCAATATTTGTGCAGGAGACTGAGGGCAACTTGTTCAGTCAATGCCACCTCGAACTGCTGCACTGTGCTGGGTAAAAGGAGATGCGACACGGTGTTACGAGGTATCCAATGAGTTTTGTCACCTCAGCGTATTGTTCATGCATGACTGTACAGTCACGTAACATACACTGAGTCAGAAAATGGGCCTGTTTGCCGCAAGAAATGTACGAGGGTTATTCCAAAAGTAAGGTCCGATTGATTGCCAAATTGAAACCACAGTGAACATCGGAAATGTTTTACTTGTAACAATTAGCTACACCTTTCAGCTACTTCTCTACGTAGTCGCCGTTCTGACTTAGACTTTTGTCATAGCGTTGTACCAACTTTTCAATAGCCTCATCATAGAAGGCAGCCGCCAGTGCTTTCCGCCAATTCTCCACGCTGGCCTACACCTCGTTGTCTGTGTCAAAATGTTGTCGTCAAAGACAGCGGTTCATGTGACCAGAGATGAAACTCAGGGGGAGACAATTGCGGACTGTATTGTGGGTAATCTAACATTTCCATTTGAAAACGATGCGGGAGCATCTTCATTGCCCCTGCAGAATGCGGCTGAGAATTGTCGTGAACACGAAACAGCACGACAGTTATGTAATGTTGGCTGCATAGCTTCAGGCGAAATTTCTCACCAGGCCCTCGTACTTGGCGGCAGACACTATTTTCTAGACATCTTTACGCACTCACTGCGAGCTCAGAAATGAGAAGAGCGACGTGATGCTAACTGGGGTTATACTAGAGACACTACCCAACACATCTGTGCAAAGCTTTATCGGATTTTCATAGTCGTTTCCATTTCGCGACCGATCGGACCTTACTTTTGGAATAACCCTCGTATTTGCAGGACGTCTGGAGCTTCACGGATTGCCAGCCCAGTAACCATTGTTGCGGCTTCTCCTGAAGCGGCAGCAGAGGGAGACGCGAACTTGTGGTGCTCTCAAGGTCATCAGAGAACGCACAGCGTTATCACGGTGTTTTTTCAGACGAGTACCTGTGCTGTGCACAGCATCACGATAGCCGTATCCGTGTGTCGAGGCTGAGAGAAGAAAAAGTGTTGCCAGATTCGACGAGTCGTCATCATGCGGGTCCAGCACCTTCTGCGATATTATCGTGTTACATTGGGTACAAAATGCGATTACCTCTGGTTTTGCACAGCGACCGTTACGTTTCAGTATGTAAAAGCCAGTTCCTGTGCTCTACCTTAGAGGACTCTCTGACATTGTATTTCAACAAGGTCACATGTCACCAAGCCGTACTGATGTACCTCGATACAGGTGGAGTTCGACTTCTGCCTCAACCATCGCGTCCTACAGATCTCCCGTCCACTGAAAGCACCTGCGGATAAACTGGCACGCTATCACAGGCTAGCCACTAAGATTGGCATAGAGTTGAATCGGCATGGAATGACCTGATCCAATTTATAATCGAAACTCATTTCAATTCAACGTCCAGCCTCGTTACATATATTGCCGCTAGCAGATGTGACAGTTCTGTCTACTAAACTTAACACTTTGTATGCCCAAAATCAGCTCAAAATGCAATCATCTGTTGCTTGTGCTGTACTGCATACGCAAAATGACTGAAAATTCGCTATTTCCTATCCTCCCTAGTGTTTCAGTTTTAATCACCAGTAGACTATGAGCGGACTGACGATAAGTCGATGCGACCAACGGTGGCTACTATGTTTCTGGAACATTGCTAAGACCTTGACTCGGTCTGTCTGAAGCAGAAATGTTTCTATAAATACGGTAATCACAAGCTGACTGAACAAAATGTTAGTCATTCGGAGAGGAGGTGCCAATACCAACATCAAGAATCGTTCAGCCACATTCTGCTTCTGAGTAGCAGGAAGCCGATTCCGAAACAGCTTCCTGCATTACATTAGAGAACTGAAGGACACCTCCAGCTTCAGAAGACAGGTAATGACGTATCTACTAAAGCAACAGAATCGTTCAGCCACATTCTGCTTCTGAGTAGCAGGAAGCCGACTCCGAAACAGCTTTCTGCATTACATTAGAGAACTGAAGGACACCTCCAGCTTCAGAAGACAGGTAATGACGTATCTACTAAAGCAACAGCACCGATTACCATTGTCACCGTACACACTTTTGCTCTTGTACACTACTCTTTCCATTCTGATCTTCCTCATTTCCCAGTACTTTTAGCCGATGTAATGTCCTTAAATTTCCTCTCCCCAGAACTCGGTGTACCAGAAACAGTCTATGTTATAGAGGTATAAATTCTTTCTGTATATGCCACTATAATTATTGTCACTATTGCCACAATTATTGTCATTATCGTTGATATCATTATTACTGTCACTGTTACTATTCTTACTATTGGTGGCTGCGGCTGCAGCAGTAAACTAAACCCAGTATTAACTTTCTTAGTTCATATTTAGTTTAACCTACTCAAATTTCCACTTAAGACACATTATTTTAATACTACTTCTCATACGACAATTGTTATTTCGTAGGTAACTATGATGAATCAGATACTGTATGTGTGTAATCTTTGTCCAATGTAAGAGAAATCCCAATGGCCCTAATAAGATCAGGTTAAATAAATAAAGCAACAATCTGTGCATCGTATGGAATGGAGTGGACTGCAGTGGAAACACTTTAGACAGTATAGACTCATATTTAGTATCTACAGACAGAAGACGTCTCGGAATTGATATCGCCTACATTGTGTAACATGCGGTGCGACTCCAGAGCGACAAACTGTCAAAAGCAGATCTTGACCGTCAGAAGTACCACATTTTGATGGCTGTAATATATTTCACAAAACAATCGTGGCATACTATCCACCTGGTATACCAGAAATGCATCATATCCCCGCCATCAACGAATTGGCTTCGCAAGCGGACGGTACGAAGTTCCCCTAACCGATATGATTCGCATTAACAGAGTGTGTAGGGGACAACTAAGACTTCAACGTGTGTAAATAGGAAGACGCCACTCTCAACTACCTTCGAGAGAAACGAGTGTGAAAATTTCTGCGTGTTTACATACTTTCTATGGTCTTTAAAATGCAAGGAGATCGCAGCCGAGCTAGTAAACGCTTAGTTGCATAAGCGTGATGTCTCTGTATCGAATCTCTCTTTCTTGTGATTATCTATATCCTGATACCTGTAGTGCTCCATAGGTTACATATTACACTTGTCACAAATGAAGATACAGTAATATAAACAAAATGACTATACTGATTTGATTCAAGGTTTTCGTATATCCTTTCTGTGCTTCCAGTCTCCTTAAGAGAACAAACTTTGTCTCCTTGTTTCGTGTTTAAGATTAATAAATTAGTAAAGGAATGATTAAATATTGATAAATTCCACGACCATTAAAAAGCTATTGTTAGAATTACGTGGGAAAAACAAACTGCTGGCAATGAGATCCGCTCCACAGAACTAAGTGCTTACACACTCCTTTTTTTTTTTGTTAGGAAATTGGCTTGGTACTTTCAGGAACATTCATTATGTGATACGAGCTGCAAATTAAAAAAGTGATTAGCAACAAAGCAAAATAAAAAGATCCTCAGTAATGAGGAAGCCAGCTCACAAACAGCTGTTTAATTTTTTAAACGTTTTTTACTTTTTATTTTTTAATTTTTTACTGTGTAAGGAAGAAAGAAAGGCTTCACGTGACTGGTCACCAAAAACTGGGAGGAATCAAAGACTACAGGGGAACTCAGCTAACAGCCTGTCAACAAAAAGCACTCGAAAATGTTGCAAGACCACACCATACTTGCGGTATGATTTGTACAGCTACAAGAGACTATGAGTTTACACCCTACCAGAAATCACTGTAACTAGTAAATTTTCCACTTGACTACTAGGCCAATGTGTCTCCTGAACTGATTTTTCCCATTAACTGTGTTTGTTGTTGTTAGCCTACATTAGAGGTTATCACATTTAACAGAATCTAAATGAGCTTGTGTGCTAAAATAGTATTAATGAAATGGTGCTCCTGTCATTATTTTAGTCAATTGTTGATGGGTGATTAATATATCAACGTGAGATTGATCTTTTAAAAAGTTATGACACAAGTTCATTGATTAAAAAATAGAAAAACAATACACTTAAGCTTGATGATAAATAAAACATGAACTATTAGCAACAGCCGGTCTTAGTAGCGGAGCGGTTATAGGCGCTCAGTCTGGAACTGCGCGACCGCTATGGTAGCAGGTTCGAATCCTGCCTCGGGCATGGATGTGTGTGACGTCCTTAGATTAGTTAGGTTTAAGTAGTTGTAAGTTCTAGGGGGCTGATGACCTCAGAAGTTAAGTCCCATAGTGCTCAGAACCATTTGAACCATTTTTGTTGGCTACAGAAATAGGCCCAACAAATAGTAACACGATACTGGGTGGCAACTGGTCGGCAAAGACTAAGGTTTGCCTGATTGAACTAAGTACTCTGACTCATAACATGGTTGGCCGGTTGGTTTATTGAACAAATGGACTAAACAGCAAGTATATCAGTCCCTTAACTCAACACATGGATAACACAGCGTTAAAGTGTCACACTGATTTTGATGGATTTATTCTACCGAGAAGTTACATTATGTTTCTGCAGCTGGCAACAATTGACGAGGCTGTGATTCTGTTTGCCCTAACAAGCTGGAGCAGCAACACTACACCCCTTTCTAGATGTGCATCGCTGCCTCAGATGACGGTCATGGTATACGTATCTGTGATGTGCGGCACCTGTAATTCATTGTCACAGACACAAAACATGTAGTGTCGCAGATGGACGGGTGGCTATTACTCTCTAATGCAACCCTGAAATCTCGGCAGGTTCCAACGTGTGACACTCTCGTTCGCCGATCATACCATGAACCAACTTGACTCACTTATACGGCCGTGCGCACAAGGAGATCAAACATGAAAGCTGCAAGCCTGTCATGAATAGGATCGCCCTCGGCACAGCGAGTTGTCCGAGACTACTGAGGTCTAAACCGTTGGTACAGCTAAGTCCTCAACACAGGCTCCGCACCGAGCGGGGTGGGGCAGTGGTTAGACACTGGACTCGCATTCGGGAGGACGACTGTTCAATCCCGCGTCCGGGCATCCTGATTTAGGTTTTCCGTGATTTCTCTATATCGCTCCAGGCAAATGCCGGGATGGTTCCTTTGAAAGGGCACGGCCGACTTCCTTCCCCGTCCTTCCCTAATCCGATGAGACCGATGACCTCGCTGTCTGGTCTCCTTCCCCAAACCAACCAACCAACCAACAGGCTCCGCAGTCAAGACCAGTCCGTGTGTGAAGTTACGCTCAAGACAAGAGTCCAAAGTGCAGCCCACTCATAACAGAAGTCTAGACCAGAATCCTCTCCAGACCGGAATCTGAATCATAAGGCCAGGTTTATCCTCTCCTGTCTTTCCATCAAACCTTGGTAAACTTCACCAAAGTGGTGCTCCAACTCTCACCCCACCCTAAAGGGTTTCTCGCCAATCGCAAGTCTCAACGAGCCCCTCTAACTCGTCTGCTCTACTCATAAGCCAATAAGGCTAATCCAAATTAACAATATCCATATCTTTTCTGAAGAAGTAGCCAATCCCTGACTCACTAATTCCTACGCAGAGAGGAGAAGACGTTGTGCTCCAAACTCGTTTTTGTTTTTTTGTTTTTTCCACGGTCACGTCAGGCAACGTGTTTTGGGTTTTCAATTAGCTCTAACGTGAATAGCCCATTTATCGTGTAGATCATTATCTGAATGGTCCGAACGTTATAGTGTGTCCAACTAGGGGCCATGGTAAAACTAAACGAATTGCATGTACGTCCCAACATAGACCATTTCAGAGCCGGCGTAAATGTTGCGTTCCATCTTGTTTCAAGGCCTGAGGCTTCCCAAAAAATGCTCTGCAAGCAGAGGGATGTTTCTGAGATCATAGACGGCTTATGTCCCTACTCATATCAAAATGCTGTGGAATTTGCACAGTTCGGTGGCCCAGTGATTTACCCCTGCCCAGTCATACAATAGGTTTGAACCATACATAATACATAAGCGGACAACAATTGTATCTTCAGAAACACACTCATTCTCAAAATCAAGACAAGCAAGTAACATGTATCATATGTTGTGCTTATTTCATATGGCAGTATAATGTTGTTTATTGTAGCTACAAGACATCTGAAATTCACAGTTTTCAAATAAAATTTACATAAACTCTTGACAAATTATCTTCACCCGAGCAGTTGTTCCAAAAATTAAATCAGTTTCACAAGAAAATATGCAGAATTACATGAGAATCAGAGTCACAAAAAATCCTATCTCTCCATCCACAAAAGTCTCTGAGAAGACAATTTGCATTTACAAAGTGACACATGTAGAACACGGCGCTAAACACGCACACAAATGGTCTCTGCGGAGGCTGAAGCATCAAGGTAGCCGGAAGCTGTGGCCGAGCGGTTGCAGTTGCTTCAGTCAGGAACCACGCGGCTGATACGGTCGTAGGTTCGAACCTGCCTCGGGCATGGATGTGTGTGATGTCCTTAGGTTAGTTAGGTTTAAGTAGCTCTAAGTCTAGGGGACTGATGACTTCAGATGTAAGGTCTCATAGTGCTTAGAGCCATTTGAACCATTTGAGCATCAAGGCACAGCGAGGCTGTGCCAGAGTGATGGCCGCCCTTTACTCAGCGCTTGATGTAGGAGCAGCAGCGAATGGCTATGGGCCCCTATCTGGTCCAGGGCAGCATCAGTAAGGTAGCTGGGCTGTTGGCATCATCTCGAACTGGCAGCGCTGTTTGGTGGAAAGGAATGAGAAACCAGTACACTCGCACGACGCCGAACAACTTCAACTCAGGTAGTGACGTCTGTGCCCCGGTCTTGTCTCGCGATTAGGTAGCTGAAAGAGTGCAGACTTCCCTTGGATTAGGTGGTGAGACAGAGTTGGATCTGGTGTGCAGCCAGTCTCCTGGTGAGGATTTATTCTCTTTGCCACTGTGCCACTGCCAGTCTTCGTCATAGTGCACGAATGCAGGGGTAGCTCGTCCGGATCGTGACCACCTGGTACTGCACGGCGTCTGTAGAGGGGGTGTGGCTGCTTGGGGGTTCCCACTGGGCATCGTTGTGGTGCCGACTCGTATGCGGGTCTTTCAACGTCAGGGATGAGCCTCCGGTCCGGCGGTCCCATTCATAACCGTTCGACGGATGGTTGCTGTCAGCTGTCATTTGCTCGGCACCATGCAGGCTGCCAGGCTATCGAGGAAGTGGCTTTCACTTTCGCTGGGCCGCAGAGGCGGCAGGTAGACCCCCAGCTGTTCTGGCCTACATTCAGCGCTGGTAACTGGCCCTCCATTCGGCATGTCACCGGGCCACCCAGCGCAGGCGCTCTCCTTCAAGCTGGCACGTGCTCGTTGTCGCCGTCCTCAGGGTGTTGCCTTGTGACGCCGTACAGGACGCATCGATAGTGGGTCTGATAGGTCCTAAAATCTGCACAAGCTTTGTCTTTGTATTATGTTTCACTGCTAATGTTTTTCATCGATCTTTGTACATAGCTTCTTATGAATAAAACAACCAAAAAGTAATGTCTTTGTATAAATGCAGTATGATGACATATATAATTACCCGAGCGATCGTGATAAAAAATGAAAAGTAGAAATGTTTTTCATATAGAATAAACATGACATGCATAAAATTTACAGTCGTCCTAAATGTATGGTGTGAAGTGTCTCTGGTCTGTGTGTTAGTACCATTTCCCTCATGCATATCCCTATGATAGGCCAACACTGCATCCGCCCTTCACCCAACATACACTTTCCACACAGCACTTAAAATGGTTCAAATGGCTCTAAGCACTATGGAACTTGACATCTGAGATCATCAGTCCCCTAGACTTAGAACTACTCAAACCTAACTAACCTAAGGGCATCACACACATCCATGCCCAAGGCAGGACTCGAACCTGTGACCGTAGTAGCAGCAGCGCGTTTCCGGACTGAAGCACCGGCCATAGCGGCCGGCGACACAACACTTAGTATTAACTTATTTCCTTTAGCCAGTACCTCTTAACTTTACCTCCAAGCACTTTCTACTCGTTGATTATGGCAACAACACGTATACTCCTCCTGTTCTTGGTACTCAAAAATGTTCAAATGTGTGTGAAATCTTATGGGACTTAACTGCTAAGGTCATCAGTCCCTAAGCTTACACACTACTTAACCTAAATTATCCTAAGGACAAACACACATACCCATGCCCGAGGGAGGACCTGAACCTCCGCCGGGACTAGCCGCACAGTCCATGACTGCAGCTCCTCAGACCGCTTGGTTAATCCCGCACGGCTGTTCTTGGTACTCTCGGCGGCATTGTCACCCAATGCCGAAGTGTTCTGAAACCATGCTTCCATTTGTCTAACGCCTGCTCCTACATTCGCACATCTGAAACTTACAGATGTCATTAGTTTCCGGTTACTTGTCCTACATGTTACGAAAATACCACAGATTTCCTCTTGTCGGACAGACGCTGGAATAAAATACAGAAACGTTAATTAGTTCTCCTATGTAGGTTGGTCCTTATCCTCACCAGTGGTCCCCTTCTTATTGCTGCTCTCCTTTTCCTGAATCTGAGGTACGACGCATCACGGTGACTCTCACTGTACGTGCTCGTGCCTTATAGTGTCTTTCGCTTACGGAGCTCTAATGACGCCCGCAAAATAAAAAGACCTAGAGAAGACTAGCGATGGCACAGAATTCCAGCAGGAATAGTGTCTCCACCCATCTAATGAGTGGGCAGTTAATACCACTTATGAAACACCCGAAAATCGAGACAAACATGCTCAGTGGCATGACCGCAATCTCGTCATCACTAAACAGCAAAAAACAACATATGCTCTCCTCTTGGGCCGTACATAAGGTACCGTGAAAAAGTCACAGAAATACTCTCACAGCCCATAGTGATATTATGGAAGGCGCCAGTACGAGAACTATACTGCTGAATTTGATGTACATCATGCGATCGTTACGTGACTAGCATTCTTATGCTGCTTGGAGCGTCATAATGGACAACAATAGTGCCATACGAAGGCATAATGACCAATTGTCACAAAGGGAAATGCAGGCTGGACCCTGAGCTTAGTTCAGTCACTGTGCAGAGGCTATCATATCACCAAAAAGGTATCAGTTAAAACGAGCAGCTATCTACTGGACCCTGAGCTTAGTTCAGTCAACTTGCAGAGGTTATCGTATCACAAAAAGGGTGTTAGTTAAAACGAGGAGCTATTCAATCCAGACTTTGATTTTCAATCAGACAATGAACGCGTTGATACAACGATGTAACAATCATGCTACTCATTTGAACACGTTACTCAAGGAATCGTACCATGACCTAATAAATGACAGTTACAAATACACCAATTACAGACATTTAACAAAAGGATAATGTAGACTATGCTACGCATCATCTTCTAGAATTACTAATCCATTGATGTTCTATGTACAAATTGATTCTAACCTAACTGAACACCTCTATTATTAATGGTTTCACGTGACAGGTATGGTAATACCAAAAGATTTTTCTTGATTTGAGGTTTAGAATCCCAGCGTGTTCATGTGAGCGATCCTGTGTAATCGGAGAATCCATTGTAGACAGGGTAAAATTTGTGGCACAGCTGTTTATGCTTGCTAGACAGACGGGAACTTTTGATCAACACCTTTTGACCATTGCAGAATTCTCTTCGGCGTGCTTTTCTATCTCAGATATCTTTCCTCTTCAAACCCGCCTCACATAGCTCCTAAGTGCCAGGTCAACAATTTGCTTGTGTTGTATTCAGGATCTCAGGGGGAAGTCCACGACTTCGTTGGTTAGTTCTATGGGTTGGCTCTTCTTGAGAATAGTCAGTGGCAAATCGTACACCACATCCCGGAAGTCGTGTAGGAGTACATCCCACGTGGCGTGTCGTTTCGCACAGTATGTATGGCAAACGGTTCCCGGGCTTTTCATTGTCCTTTGTAATGGGGACGATTGAGGATGCCCTATGGATGCATATGTCAGTTTAATCCTGTGTTTTCCTAAAATAGATTCTTTCTTTCTTTCTGACCGGAACTGGGGTCCATAATCCTATCGACGTAATCTACCTGGTTGAGGAAATCTTTTCAGAAGGCTGTGTACACTGTCTGTGTGTTTGCGTCTTTCAGAGGAAGTAAGGTGACACACTTTGATGTCAGCTATCACTACTGTCAGGATGTAACTACACTGGAGAGCCAAAAAAACTGGCGCACCTAAATATCGTGTAGGACCCCAGCGATCGCGCAAAAGTGCCGCAACACGGCGTGGCATGGACTCGACTAATGTCTGAAGTAGTGCTCGAGGGAACTGACACCATGAAACTTGCAGGGCTGTCCCTATATCTGTAAGAGTACGAGGGTGAGGGTGGGGGGGAGGGGGGGGGGGGTCAAACATCTCTTCTAATAGTACGTTGCAAGACATCCCAAATGTGCCCAATAATGTTCATGTCCTGGGAGTTTGACGTCCAGAGGAAATGATTTAACTCAGAAGCGTGTTCCTGGAGCCAGTCTGTAGCGATTCTGGACGTGTGCGGTTTCGCATTGTCCTGCTGGAATTGCCGAAGTCCGTCCGAATACCCAATGGACATGAGTGGATGCAAGTGATCAGACAGGATGCTTACGTACGTTTCACCTGTCGGAGTCGTATCTAGACGTATCAGGGGTCCTTTACCAGTCCAACTGCACAAGCTCAACACCACTACAGAGCCCCGAGCCCCCACCACTTTGAACAGTCTCCTGCTGACATGCAGGGTTTCGGTTCCGAAAGTCCACATCGATGGTGTTACGTTCAATGGTTTGCACGCTGGCGCTTGTTGATGGCCCACAAGTGAAATCTGCAGCTATTTGCGGAACGTTTGCACTTCTGTCACGTTGAACGATTCTCTCCAGTCGTCGTTGGCCCCATTGTTGCAGGATCTTTTTCTGGCCGCAGCGGTGTCAGAGATTTGACGTTTTACCGGATTCCTGATATTCGTGAAATGGTCGTACGGAAAAATCCCCACTTCATCCCTACCTCGGAGATGTTATGCCCCATCGCTCGTGCGCCGACTGTAACACCAATTTCATACTCCCTTAAATCTTGATAACTTGCCACTGCAGCAGCAGTAGCCGATCCTTGTTGTCTTATGTAGGCGTTGCCGACCGCAACACCGTATTCTGCTTGTTTACATATCTCTGTATTTGAATACGCATGCCTGTACTATTTTCTTTGGCGCTTAAGTGTAAATCTTCTACGCGTGTGCTCAATAGGGCCCATTAAATCGGTTACACCGAAGTGTTTTAGTTTAGATGGAATTATGGGCTGCAGAGGTGCCTGCATTGTCACTGTATCGTGCTTTGATTTCTGACCGGCTCTAGACTCTGCCAAGGCGTTCCTAATCTGTCTTTCAATACCTTTAAAGTGGCACAGTGTGCGTACTTTCAGGTAGCATTTCCTGGCTTCAAAGTGTGCGTAGCAAAGATGGGTGTTCCAGATGACTTTGTTCACGACCTCATCTGGGATGCAAACACGCTAGGGCCCTCCCTCTCCTTTACTGCGAAATAACAAGATTCCCTTCCGCAGTAGGTAGAACTGCCCAAGCTTAGTTCCCGTCCTGTCCATTAACCTTTTCTTAACAGCAAACAGAGCTGGGTCCTTGTCTTATTCTCTGATGATGCCTTTTGGATCGTCGTGACATAATTCTCAATCGCCACTTTTCAATATAATACAAGCTGTAGTGTTCTTTTTCTAGTGGGCTTTCACTAATTCCCTCAAATACCACAGGTGAACGTGATATCGTATCCACGACGATGTTCTCCTCTCCTGGTATGTGGGTAACTGTATCATGAGCTCCCATCTCATGAGTCTGTGCGGAGCTGCACCGTGAGCAAGAATTCGAAGGCTTTGTGATCAGTGAAGACTCTTGTATTTCTCTCACAAAGGAAGAATCGAAATTTTTCGAAGCCACACACGACCGTCAAAGCTTCCAACTCGGTTACCGAGTAGTTTCTTTCGCATTCACTGAGGACATAGCTTCCAAAAGCGATGGTCTTATGCTCTATGTTCCCCCCTTGCTGATATCTCTGGAAGATGACTGTGCCCAGACCAGAAGCTGTCTGTTGCGATCCAAAATTCCTCTGCCAGGTTCGGGTGCGACAAAATCAGTGCATTAACCAAGTCGGTTTTGGGGGTCTCGAATTCGTCTTCCGCTACAGAGTCCCAGTGCCACGACGCCTTCTAACTGGTGACCGAGCATAATCGCGGGGTTACTAGTTTCTTAAAGTGACTGAATCTCTTATATAAATTTGCGACACTAGGAAAGTAACTGTAATGTTTGTTAGCTGTTGGCGTTGCAAATTTCGTTATCACCTCTATCTTATCCGGATCTGATGGGATTTATTCCGCGGTGGTGATATGGCCAATGAGTGTTACTCGTGAGATCCAAATACATGACTTCGTGATGTTGGCAACTACGTCGCATTCCTTTAAGGTCTGTAGTATTTCCCTAAAGATCAGACTGTTTCCTTTCTACGTCGGTTCCGAAATTAATGGATTGTCTACGTAAGAGGAGATTCTTCGTTTTACAGAATGCTTTAAGATACCGTCGAGTCCCTGACTGAAGGCAGCTGAGGTCCCATTTAACCCGACGGGTAGTCGTTTGAACTGGTAACATCTACCGAGGTCGAGGAATACAGTGTATCTCCTGCAGCCCGAGTGGAATGTAATTTGCCAGGAATTGGAGCGCAAATCGAGGGACGAGAATACTGTTACGCCATGGAAGTTTTGTAGGAGCGCCTACAGCTTCTCGGGACGATATGTTTCTGGTTCCATGATACTGTTAATTTGTCATGAATCCAGCACCAAACGGATTGAATAGTCGGACTTCTTTACGACCGTGAGGTGGTCGTTCAACGTGGAGGTGGCTGGTTTGATGATGTCATCGTCTAGCATCCTCTTGATTTCTAAGAAAACTTTTTGACCGCACGCTAGTGGAACCTCTAAGGCTTCACGAGAAATTTTGTGTGCTCGTGCACTCGGAATGCATACTCAAAATTTCGGAAAGCTCCCGTTTACGACAGAAATACACTGAAAATCCAAAGAATGTGGTACACCTGCCTAATATCGTGTAGGTTTCCCGCGGGCACGCAGAAGTGTTGCAACATGACGTGGCATGGACTCGACTAATGTCTGAAGTAGTGCTCTAGCGAACTGATACCAGTAATCCTCCAGGGCCGTCCATAAATCCGTAAGAGTACGATGGAGTGGAAATCTCTTCTGAACAGCATCTTGCATGGCATCCCAGATATCCAGATATGCTCAATAATGTTCATGCCTGGGGAGTTTCGCGTCCAGCGGAAGTGTTGAAACTCAGAAGAGTGTTCCTGGAGCCACTCCATAGCAATTCTGAACATGTGGGGTGTCGCTTTGTCCTACTGTAATTGCCCAAGTCTGACGGAATGCACAATGGACACGAATGGATGTAGGTGATCAGAAAGAATGCCTATGTACATGTCACCTGTCAGAGTCGTATGTAGACGTATAAGGGGGCCATATCACTCCAACTGCACACGACCCACACCATTACAGAGCCTCTACCAGCTTTAACAATCCCCTGCTGACATACAGAGTCCATGGATTCTTAGGTTGTCTCCATACCCGTACACGTCCATCTGCTCGCACTTCTGTCACGTTGAAAGATTCTCTTTAGGCGTCGTTAGTCCTGTTCTTACAGGAGCTTTCTGCTGCCGCAGCGATGTCGGAAATTTGATGTTTTACCGGATTCCTGATATTCTCGGTGCGCTGGTGAAATGGTCGTGCAGGAAAATCTGCACTCCTTCGCTACCTCGGAGATGCAATGTCCCATCACTAGTGCACCGACTGTAACACCACGTTCAAGCTAATTTAAATCTTGATAACCTGCCATTGTAGCAGCAATAACCGATCTAACAACTGCGCCAGACACTTGTTGTCTTATTTGGGCCTTGCAGACCGCAGCGCCGTATTCTGCCTCTTTATATATCTCTGTAACTGAATACGCCTGCCTATACCAGTTTCTTTTGCGTTTCAGTGTACATCCACATTTTCAAGTAAGGTTTCTTCGTCATCTTCCTTTTCGTTCATTAGAATGTTTTCTAGATTTCCCAGCATGTTATCAAGGCGCACCTCCCGCCGAGTTTGTTCATCTTGTTGCGCGATGCGACAAGGCTCATGACACCACCACTGGTTCCTATCTCCATCGCATTTTGTGGTGTAATTTAGGATGAGGTATTCGGCAGGAATTTCCACACATATTGCGTGATCAGCCAGTGTAGTTCTGTGGACATATTTTTGCAGTATGAGCTGTCCTCATGCCACATACAATACGGCCTGATGTTGGTTCACGAACTTCGTCTGGCGTGATTTCGCAAGTGATGAGTAGGTGCCTTCTTGTCTTGAGGACAGATCATTTTTAGTTATACTGTTGAACCGTGAATTTTTCTTTCAAAAGCTTTTCTTAAGAATTTACTTTATTTACTAGCTATTCATCAAGAACATTAACACATTTAATCACACTATGTGAGCGTGGAAGTAGGTACCAGTAATTTCATTAAACTCAGAAGAGTGTTGCTGGAGCCACCCTGTAGCAATCCTGAATGTGTGGGGTGTCGCTTTGTCCTACTGGAAAACAAATTAAATTTCTTTCAACAAATGGAAATTTTATTCCTAAAAGCCTTTCTTTTTTTGAAACAGATCCAAAAATTATAATCAGAAAGCATCCTCTAAATATCAAGTTACAATTTATTCAGAGGCAGAAAGAACAAATTTTGACAGTATGCCGGCCGGAGTGGCCGCGCGGTTAAAGGCGCTTCAGTCTGGAACCGCACGACCGCTACGGTCGCAGGTTCGAATCCTGCCTCGGGCATGGATGTGTGTGATGTCCTTAGGTTAGTTAGGTTTAAGTAGTTCTAAGTTCTAGGGGACTTATGACTACAGCAGTTGAGTCCCATAGTGCTCAGAGCCATTTGAACCATTTTTTTTTTTTGACAGTATGAGCTTTCGAGCTGAGAATCTTGCCGCTCCCTTTTGACACAGCCGTAGTCACGACCGCTCACAACAACATCTGAAAGACTACACTGGTGCAAATCTGCAAACACACCAGATTACTTTAAACTAAGCCCGCATCTCGAGGTCGTGCGGTAGCGTTCTCGCTTCCCACGCCCGGGTTCCCGGGTTCGATTCCCGGCGGGGTCAGGGATTTTCTCTGCCTCGTGATGGCTGGGTGTTGTGTGATGTCCTTAGGTTAGTTAGGTTTAAGTAGTTCTAAGTTCAAGGTGACTGATGACCATAGATGTTAAGTCCCATAGTGCTCAGAGCCATTTGAACCAACTTTAAACTAAAAATTGTAACAACTCACACAAGCACATAAACTATGCACCCCGTAGGAGGGATGGAAATGGTACAAACACTAACATGAAAAAAATTAACTTGCCACCAAAGGTGCCACTTGATTTTAAAAAGAAAAACTTTTACACGGGAAGGGTGGCGACTTTATATAGTAAAATGACCATTTAAATAAAAAACCCATGAAATGCAGTCTTACATAAAATATACAAACATGCTCTACATTTCACATATACCACCTCTCAAGATGATAGGCAAGATAAAAACATATTTCAGGAATTCGGCCGTTACACTTCAAGCAATAAATTCGTTAACACCGAATCCGACAAACACGACAGAGGCAGCCAATAACGTACGGCAGACCGACAGACAGACTGCCTAACAAATGCGGACAGGAGACAGACGAGCAAGCTGTGGACGAGAGAGACTGACCAAGAAAACAAGTCGAATTTAACAAGTAAATGAAACAACATATCACGAATCACTAAACTTCTAATAAACTGTGATGTCTGACGAAGACCTGGCGCAGCACCCCCAAAACGCTCTCCCGAACCGTCTGTTGCCAGCCGCTTTAACGGACGCAGGAAGGCGCCGCGATCTCCCGTCTCGCGGCGTCGCAGCTCGCGCCGGCCAGACCGATGTCGTGGGTTGACTCCTGTTGCTCTCGTGTCGGCCGCGAAGCCACTACCCCTCGCTATACGGCGCGGCCTACTGGACTGACGTGGCGACCTCACATGCGCCGACACTCAAGACGGACAAGTCACCTCGTGTCTCAGTGCGCGACTGACCAACCAATCGATCCAACCGCCAATGACCATTACCTGAACAAACTCGAGCAGACTGGCAGCCTAACACATACTAGCACTCCGGACGACAGACAGACACTGACTGCTCCACACTGACTCGGCTGACCAACTTAACCTGGCGAGTTTTTTTTCTTTATTGTAATTTCATTCCCCTGCCAAATATGGGCAGGATAGGGCTGTCAGCGGCACAATCCGCCGCTCTTCAGCCGAGTGACGTGACGACTAAAACAAGAATAAAATGTTACAAATGTAAGGTGATAAAAAAGGGGAACATAAAACAGAGTAAGGGGAGAAAATGGAGGTAAAAATACACTGACATGGAGACGTTCATGGGGGACAATTGAAAAAGTCACCAGAAATTTGGCGATCTGTAAAACACAAAGAAGACATTGAATGCACATGCACAGGTTAAAAGTCGGCAACAGTATTAAAAACTAGAACAGCACACTTAAAACTCAATTGGAGCACACACGATGAAGAATAAAACTGACAGGTGGGACCTGCCGAGGGAAAGGTCAGAGAGGATGGAAAAGGAAGGGAGGGCAAGGAGCAGCAGGGGAGGCGGTGGGATGAAGAGAGTAGGGGCGTCAGCGGGTACACTAAGAGGCAGGAGACATGTGGGGCAGGAGATGAAGAGGGAAGGCAGGAGGGAATGCAGAGACACTGAAAGGGAGCACAAGGGAGGGAGCCAGAGTCACACATGATCTTAATCCTGCTGCAAGCAGATGGGATTCAATTGCCCCTGACGACGCAATTCAACGATTTTGACGTGTGTCTGTACTACACAGAAGTTCATAACTGGGTCTGCAGGTGTGAGAATGTTCCACAGACCACTGTTGACACACCACTTAGACAATGTGCCCAAAATCCGTCGATACATCCATCCAGCTTCCCGCATGCCCACAGTGTGACCACATTCAAATGGCTAAAACTGTTCAACAGGAGTACATATTCGTCGGTAGGGCATGGTTGTACCCTACAATGAATGTTGTGAAAATTGTAGGAGCGGGAATCCGCTCAGGAAAAGGGAGGGGGAGGAGAGGGAGCCCGGAGGAGGAGGCAGGAAGATGGGGTTAGAGTTGGTAGGAGGGGTAGATGTCAGGGCGAAGCTCATAATCCTGAAGGAGTAGATGGTGGAAGTTGCGTTGGGAAAGGAGATGGAGGGTGTGGAGACGGAGAGAGGGTGGGACACAACGGTAAAGGCACAGCAATGGGTTGGGTGTGGAGAGGAAGGGAGACACCAGGGGGTGAGGGGGATCAAGGCGGCGGACAATATATAGTGTGCGGATGTATGCAAGGAAAAGGAGAACCTGGCGAGCTCATAGCGCCCCTTAAATGCACATCAACAGGCTACCTTTCCCCTTTCCCACCAGAGGGAGACACCAAAGCTGCGATTGCCACAGCGGCGCCACCGCCATAAACGGAGGGCGACTGCTTCACACTACCCGCTGCGGCAAGCTCTTCAAAACAGCAATTTTTACCACGGCTCAACTGTCAGTGTTTAAGCTTCATGAATACTCAATTTCCCTAGTACAAAATTGCTCTAGCTCAACTAGACTACATAAAGACGCGATGATAGGACTACAGTGGCTCATACGTGATGACGGGAGTGAAAGTGCCTCTGGCTTGTGCAGTGGTGAGCAGGTGGCTCGGCTGTTGTGTTTACAGGAAGGCGGTGCGGGGGACGCTGGCGCTGCTGCCACTGTTCGGCCTGAACCTGCTGGTGTCCCTCTACCGGATGCCCAACCCGTCCTGCACCTGGGAGCTGCTCTACGCCTACTTCGGGCTGCTGCTGGACGGACTGCAGGGGGCCTTCGTCGCTATCAGCTTCTGCTTCCTCAACAGAGAGGTAAATTATCACCTGGCACTGACCCCTGCATGTACTCCATAGAACAGGTCTCGCCTGATGTCACCTTCGCAGCTGGCACCACTGGTTAGGGGAAGGGTGGTCCAAAGCCTACTTTGACCTGCTGGAAATCAGACAACTTCCCTTCTGTTATTTACGTATCTTTACTTACTTCATAACTTAATAAATGTTTTTGTGTTGTACCACTTTATTGCTATAGTCTCTATTGTCTGTGCACTGATTACACTGGAAAATCATGAAATATCATAGGAATGTATAAAGTGGATGACAGTTCCATCTTTATAACAAGTTAATGATCTTCCCTTCGTTGGGGACCACAGTCGTAAAGTACTTTTTGAGTGAAATAGCCACCGCTTGACTGCAAGTTTTTTATTTCACACTGGCTTTATAGTCATTATTAGGTTCAAAGATGAAATGAAACCAATAAAGCCTGTGGATCATATTGTTCAACGCATAATTTGGTAACTAAGGAACAACATAAATTTTTAGGGAGTTATTAACAAAGTTATCAAATATCCAATATATCTGAACGATACGTCGTCGGGATTTTACAACACATAAAGTTCCGGAAAAAATGCAGTAGTCTCAAGGACAAGGTCATTTTCTTGACAAGTGAGATGACAGGAAGTTCATCATTGTAGGTGTGTACTATAACAAATTCAGTCCATATGAAACACACATGTCACAGTAAAGGGTGCCAAAAAAATATAATATAAAGGTACCGAATGGCATTCAGTATTCCCCAAGCATCTTGCGCCTTTTGTTGCAATCCAGTAGTGATTCTGACAGGCCCTTCATCCTGCCCTACAAGTGTTCAATTTGTGAGAGATACTGTGACCTTGTTAGCCAGGGCAGGCGATGTACACTACGAAGAGGACGTCACGTCCCAGCAGCCGTATGAGGTCGTGCATTGTCCTGCTGAAAAAGAACATCACAATCCTGTTGAAGAAATGGCAGTAGTACAGGAATAACAGGCTGTGTAATATAACAGGCAACGGTTAGTTTACCCTCCAGAAACACCATATGTGATTGCGACCTGTAACTGATGGACCCCCACACCATGAGGCTTGGGATGGTACCAGTGTGTTGCAGACAAATGCACTCTGAAGCAGGCAGCTTACCAAGTCTCCGTCGTACACACGTACATCCATCACTCGAATACATGGAGAACACACTGTCATCACTGAAGAGAACAGACTCCCATTAGACTTTCTAGTCAATTCCTGCACGACAAGAGAGTAACCATGCTTGGTGGTGTATGGTGTCAGTGGTAGCCTGGCCAGAGTCACACGTGATCTTAATCCTGCTGCAAGCAGATGGGACTCAATTGCTCCTGACGACGCAATTCAACGATTTTGACGTGTGTCTGTACTACACAGAAGTTCATAACTGGGTCTGCAGGTGTGAGAATGTTCCACAGACCACTGTTGACACGCCACTTAGACAATGTGCCCAAAATCCGTCGATACATCCATCCAGCTTCCCGCATGCCCACAGTGTGACCACATTCAAATGGCTAAAACTGTTCAACAGGAGTACATATTCGTCGGTAGGGCATGGTTGTACCCTACAATGAATGTTATGAAAATTGTTAACCTCTAAACTGAGCACCGTTACTGCCTTCAAAGTCAATGAATGTTATGAAAATTGTTAACCTCTAAACTGAGCACCGTTACTGCCTTCAAAGTCAAAACAGAGCGCGCACAGAGATGCCCCCTGAGTCCCTAATCATCGATGACTGTGACAAATCAGTCAGTGACAATACAGTCCCTCAGCATGCAAATATCATACCCTGTTGCCAATGAATGCATCCTTGATGATGTTAAATTCTTTTCTAGTAGTTTGTAAGGTCAGGCACCCAAATTTTCAATTCGCACTAACATCTTATAATGAAATAACTGATGTGTATGACCACATACGTGTTGTAGTATTCCAAGCACGACATGTCATTTAGAAATGTCAGATATTTGATGACTGTGTAAGTAATGCATCTTCATCTACATCTACATCTACATCAATACTCCGCAAGCCACCTGACGGTGTGTGGCGGAGGGTACCTTGAGTACCTCTATCGGTTCTTCCTTCTATTCCAGTCCCGTATTGTTCGTGGAAAGAAGGATTGTCAGTATGCTTCTGTGTGGTCTCTAATCTCTCTGATTTTATCCTCATGGTCTCTTCGCGAGATATACATAGGAGCGAGCAATATACTGCTTGACTCCTCGGTGAAGGTATGTTCTCGAAACTTCAACAAAATCCTGTACCGAGCTACTGAGCGTCTCTCCTGCAGAGTCTTCCATTGCAGTTTACCTATCATCTCCGTAACGCTTTCGCGATTACTAAATGATCCTGTAACGAAGCGCGCTGCTCTCAGTTGGATCTTCTCTATCTCTTCTATCATCCCTATCTGGTACGGATCCCACACTGCTGAGCAGTATTCAAGCAAAAAGCGTACTGTAACCTACTTCCTTTGTTTTCGGATTGCATTTCCTTAGGATTCTTCCAATGAATCTCAGTCTGGCATCTGCTCTACCGACGATCAACTTTATATGTTCATTCCATTTTAAATCACTCCTAATGCGCACTCCCAGATATTTTATGGAATTAACTGCTTCCAGTTTCTGACCTGCTATATTGTAGCTAAATGATATGGGATCTTTCTTTCTATGTATTCGCAGCACATTACACTTGTCTACGTTCAATTGCCATTCCCTGCACCATGCGTCAATTCGTTGCAGATCCTCCTGCACTTCAGTACAATGTTCCCTTGTTACACCCTCTCGATTTACTACAGTATCATCCGCAAAACGGAAGACTTCTCTCCATTGAGAATGACATGCTGCGTTCTGTTATCTGGGAACTCTTCGATCCAAATTGGTCTGATAGTCCATATGCTCTTACTTTGTTCATTAAACGACTGTGGGGAACTGTATCGAACGCCTTGCGGGAGTCAAGAAACACGGCATCCCCCTGGGAACCCGTGTCTATGGCCCTCTGAGTCTCGTGGACGAATAGCGCGAGCTGGGTTTCACACAATCGTCTTGTGTCTGTGCCCTTTTCCAATCCTTTGGAACGCTACGCTTTTCTAGAGACCTACGGTATACCGCTGCAAGAAGGGGGGCAAGTTCCTTCGCCTACTCTGTGTAAAATCGAACTGTTATCCCATCAGGTCCAGCGGCCTTTCCTATTTTGAGCGATTTTAATTGTTTCTCTATCCCTCTGTCGTCTATTTCGATATCTACCATTTTGTCATCTGTGCGTCAATCTAGAGAAGGAACTACAGTGCAGTCTTCCTCTGTGAAACAGCTTTGGAAAAAAGACATTTAGTGTTTCGGCCTTTAGTATGTCATCCTCTGTTTCAGTACCATTTTGGTCACAGAGTGTCAGGACATTTTGTTTTGATCCACCTACCGCTTTGAAATAAGAACAAAATTTCTAAGATTTCCTGCCAAGTCAGTACTTAGAACTTTACTTTCGAATTCATTGAACGCCTCTCGCATAGCCCTCCTCACACTACATTTCGCTGCGCGTAATTTTTGTTTGTCTGCAAGGCTTTAGCTATGTTTCTGTTTGCTGTGAAGTTCCCTTTGCTTCCGCAGCAGTTTTCTAACTCGGTTGTTGTACCACGGTGGCTCTTTTCCATCTCTTACGATCTTGCTTGGCACATACTCATCTAACACATATTGTACGATGGTTTTGAACTTTGTCCACTGATCCTCAACACTATCTGTACTTGAGACAAAAATTTTGTGTTCAGCCATCAGGTACTCTGAAATCTGCCTTTTGTTACTTTTTCTAAACAGAAAAATCTTCCTACCTTTTTTAATGTTTCTATTTATGGCTGAAATCATCGATGCAGTAACCGCTCTATGATCGCTGATTCCCTGTTCTGCGTTAACTGTTTCAAATAGTTCGGGTCTGTTTGTCACCAGAAGGTCTAATATGTTATCGCCACGAGTAGGTTCTCTGTTTAACAGCTCAAAGTAGTTTTCAGATAAAGCACTTAAAAATTTTTCAATGGATTCTTTGTCCCTGCCACCCGTTATGAACGTTTGAGTCTCCCAGTCTATATCCGGCAAATTAAAATCTCCACCGAGAACTATAACATGGTGGGGAAATCTACTCGAAATATTTTCCAAATTATCCTTCAGGTGCTTAGCCACAACAGCTGCTGAGCCAGGGGGCCTACAGAGACATCCAATTACCATGTCTGAGCATGCTTTAACCGTGACCTTCACCCAAATTATTTCACATTTCGGATCTCCGTCAATTTCCTTCGATACTATTGCATTTCTTATCGCTATAAACACGCCTCCCCCTTCACTCTCCAGCCTGTCTCTGTCATCTTAAAATTTATGTTATTCTTATGTTAGCACAATATGCCTTGCACTATGTCTACCACATGTTTTATTCGTTTCAGTTTATTTTTGCACTAGATAATGGCTGTAAAACCGAAATCGCGAAAGTGTTAAATAAATGAATAATAAGAAACTTACAGTCAAATGGCGGCAATTTCATTTTAGAAATCGCAAAAAAGTATGTGCATGTGTCTGTGTGGAGGGTTAGGGGAGGGTGGGGGGAGGTTGGTGAAGCTTGGTGGAAAGAGGGTCATTCAATGTGCATGGATAAGAGACTGTCTGTGAATGTGGAGGAGACCGTTTGCGAATGAGTGTAGATATGGGCAGGTCTGCGTTGGAGGTACACATGTTGATGTACATTGCAGCATGACTCTTCCACGTGTGTAGTAAGCTCTACAATATGTGGTAAACATGAGAGCGAGGTGCCCACTGCAGTCATAGGATACTTGTGGAAGTGGGAATACACTGTGCAATTTCAACAAATGTGGTATAAAATGACTTTGTAACTGCAAAAAATAATGCGTTTAGAAATAGAAGTGTAGCAGTAAATGGTACTGGTTTTAGTTATTAGTACATATGACATAAAACAGGAGGTACTACTTTTGTAGGTACAATAGCTTTCTTCAGTCTGGATGAGTTAGGATTTAGATATGTGGTAAGGGAGAGAACTGGCTTTAACATTTTAATGTTCGGATAATAAATTGCCGTCTCTTTAATCTAAGAATAGATGATTAATGCAGCTAGCCGCTATCTCTGTGTAATGTCTGTATAGACGTGTATCTGTTGTCTTTAAGATCCCTTCACCTTTACACATAAGTCTGTACAGTAAAGTACGGCCCTCCCAGGTCTTGGCTGATCCGTGATAAGACAGGCGAAAAATTAGACTAATGGAGGATTATTAGTATTATCTCTATTTTCATTCGCTCTCTCTCTTTCTCTCCTTTATCTATGTACAGTTTTTATATAAGATTTCATTACGTAGCCGACCGAAGTGGCCGTGCGGTTAAAGGCGCTGCAGTCTGGAACCGCAAGACCGCTACGGTCGCAGGTTCGAATCCTGCCTCGGGCATGGATGTTTGTGATGTCCTTAGGTTAGTTAGGTTTAACTAGTTCTAAGTTCTAGGGGACTAATGACCTCAGCAGTTGAGTCCCATAGTGCTCAGAGCCATTTGAACCATTTCATTACGTGATATAGAGATAAAAAGAATCAGCCCAAATAGAATCTTTGGTGGAGTCCTTCGTCTTGGTAATCAGCGGCTGGCTTGCTGTAAGAGATCTTTACATTTATTATTACTGTTAAACACTGCAGACAGTCGGGAGAATCAATCGTTTGGACAATTTGTTCCTTTTACGAAATATTGCGAATTCCAGATGTGTACGAAGCCTTTTTGGACGATATAACACAGACTCACTGATTGCAGGCTCTCTTCGACACAGCTGAAACTTCCCCACTAATTACAGGCCCAACGTGATCAATAAATGATTCAGAAAAAACTCATTCGTTCATTCACTCCAGAACAAAAATGTCACAAACCTTATTTATGTAGGAAATCGTGTATTAAATCCATCTCCATTACATGTCCAGATCTCCGGTGATTCCACATCTTAATTATTTTCCTTTTACAATCTCTTTCTCTTCAAAACAAACCGCTAGTGCCACAAATGTTAATTGGCTCGCTTTAGCGAGAAGGAAAGCAGAATATGTATCTCTCAGAAACACGTCAATCCCTCAACCGCCACTCCAGAAGCTGTCCCAGTTACCTCTCCAACAACCATGGAGAATGCATATATGCATCTCTGCTATTTCAAAGAATAAACTCACTAGAAAATACTTTGGCGTCGACGAGCTGTCGCCGCATATATTACGAGAAAATCAGATCAGATAACTTTTCCAAAGTGGATGGTTTGATTGAAATGATTAATTGGTACGTGGTAGAGGGTATTTGCTGTGGGGATATTACATGGCTATTGGAGCATTCAGATTTTCACATTATATTGCATGCGAGACAATTGCAAGTATAGCAACGGAAGTGTGTTGTCTTTTGCAGGTCCACAGCGCAGTGAGGCGGTCTTACAACCTGCTGTCGGACAAGTACCGCGGAGGAGGAGCTCGCTCACATTCCCGGAGCAGCGAAAGTTGTGGAGCTGCTCACACAACGCTGGCGAGTATGGATGGCTTCTGACAGCTGCAGAGGGTCTGCTGCTGTCTGCCACGGGCGTAGCCGCCACCTGCTGTCTGCCTCGGGGTAGCCAGAATCTGGTGTCTGCTACTGCAGTGGTAGCCAACATCTGCTGCCTGCCACAGCTGTGGCCATCAGCTGCCACCTGCCAACATAACAATAGCTGCCACCTGCTGTCTTACAAGGCACAGTGACATCTGCAGCATCCATCTGACCTGGTGACGTGGATCTCCTGAGACTACAGTGTTGCTAATCTTCTTTCTGCCACGTGGGTTCAGCATCACCTGCTGTCTCATGGCAGCTCAACAGTAACTGGGTGTGCTGCAAACACCGAACTGCTTGTGTACACCTGTGGACATGCTGTCACCATTGTGGAGACCATGTGGTATTCATCATACTTTGCCTCCTTAGTAGTCAGCATCAACAGTGGTACAGTGGTGACACACATGCACTCTGCTTTAGTGTGCTCACTGCAGCCCACTGTGGAGACAGACAACTACCTGTTGTCTCATAAGAACAGTTGGAATTTGCAAAATCAGGCGAGGCCACTGTCTCAGTGGAGAAGGACCACCTGCTGTCTCAAAAAGGCCAATAGCTGCGATACCACTGTACATAATGTAATGGCCAGCATGGAGTCTGATATTACACCCAATGCTGCGTAACAAGGATGTAGTTCCCACCTGCTGTCCTCATAGCACTACCTAATATCTCAAAATATCTGGAAGGGCATTTGCGACCCCTGTGAAATGCATACTACTGACTCTGAAGCACACAAGGGGCCAAGTGCTGTTTTGTGAGTTTGAAATACTAACAATGGTGCAGATAGTAACACTGCAGTTTCTAAGGGTTGCTGTGACTACTCAAACTTTCTGTAGACTGAATTTTTATCATCTATTGCTTCATTCCAGCTTAGGCCATTACCTTGTTTGAAGTGGTCTAACTATTTCTGCTAGCTGATGCTCTGCTTAGTTGTCAGTTGCCTCCTGCCTTCTTATGACAGACTTCATCCCATTGCAGTAAACCATAAACTAACATAAGAGCTTATTGTTACTGAAGTAAACTAACTGCAGCGTGCTACATGGATAGCCATCATCTGATGTGTGATAGTGTTGGACGAAAGACAGAAGAAAGGACAGTTGTCTTTGGCACCGTAGGGTACACAGTTGTTGCCTAGCAGATACAAGAAAGAAAGAGGAAGGAGACACTGCAGCACTACTCTCATAGACATCAGTTACACCATATCAACGTAGCATGCAACCGAACTAGTGATTTGTACATGGTTGAACTACATCATAGTTACTGTCCTCCTGGTGAAGTGAGATATCTGTAATAAGCTGTGATTAACCCTAGCAACACCAATGTATTTTCCGCAATGCTTACTACCGAAGGGGTGGGGTATACTTTATGCCTTCCTCCAAAAAAACGTTTAGAAAAAAATCGTTAAATGTTTTTACTCGTTATTAACAACACAGTTTTTAAATAGGTACTAACGAGTAAGTACATTTCAGAACCTGAAAATTTAATTTAGAACAATATTAGCAATACCCTCTTGTTTTCCAAACCCAAGGGCAGTATTTTATGACCAACAAAAGAAATAAATAGAAAAATACTGTTTTCGTTAATTCTCGTAAACTTTTGTTCACAACACGCTTTTAAATATATACTGAAGTATAAAAGCGTCCTGAACATGAAAATATGAATATTAATTTTGTTGTGAATAGTCACACCAAATACTAACACTTAAATTTTCGGATTAAGTTTTACTGAAAAATTTAAAACAATTGGAGGATGTGGTAGAAGATAGCATTAAAACAATAACAATTTTTCCAAATTTTAAAGTATAAAGTAGACGAGTAGATAACAACATTCTGATAAGGTCGGCATAAAGTTCTCCACATTGGTATTGCGATTATACTTTCTACTTCCTTCCTTCTACTGTTGATGCCTCTGGGTAAATGAAAGCAACACTCGGAATGTTACTTGATTGTAGTCTAAATTGTAGTTACTTGACCCCTACTGCTATTGGGAAAACTGAACCATATGTACCTTGTAAACACAGGCATCCCTACATCATTGCCAAAACCAGCAATGTAAACGGAGAAATGAACGTCATAAGAGACTGTCAGCAAAATGTTTCCTTCGAACACACATCCTTGCTCTGAGACTGTATAAGTTGCCACATATGCACCAGGACCGTCCTACGGATCCAGGGCGCTGGAGGTGTTGGTGTTTCATAACTCTGCTTTCCCATACTAGTGTAAAGAGATCTTTTGAGTGACTGCAAACTGTGTTTATACATTCTTGTGCAATGTGTAGTTTGGTGGACCTTCATATCAAAATGCTTTGTGGGGCACGCCACAATAGCTTACTGTTCCTGAGTGATTGCGTGTAAGTCTTCATACATTTCCAGATAAAGACTGAAATTAAAAACTGGGAAATACGAGTGGCTTGTGATAATTGTAGATAGACTAAAATAAACATAGTCGTCACCATGTACCAATTGTCATTTATGTCTGGATGTCCAGTTATGTTGACAGCTGAAATCATGTGCACAGTATATAGCCAGCTTACCTAGTTAACCCAGCTAATGACTGCGTACAAACTATGGTTATTTACGTTTTCACTTCCTCGACTTGAAAAAGCCTGGTCGTCCCTACTCAGCACCTAATGGTATATCCTGTGTGAACCACAACAGGAAAGAAAACACCACCACTAAAATAACATAATGAAGTTAAACGTATCCATTGTGATTATTGCTTAAACAATGTGACTATGTATTAAATCAATTGGAACAAACCACATAATTAAATACTGGTGATTCTCGTGACCATTTTCGAACTATTTCCGGTTCATTTTTAGACAAGGCCTGTTGAACGATTACATAATTATCGTAACGGTATCGTGGTAAGCACCGGAAGCACCATGATGTCTTTAGCTAGTTAGATAATTCGATTGATAACTACAAGGGCCGGCCGGGGTGGCCGAGCGGTTCTAGGCGCTACAGTCTGGAACCGCGCGACCGCTACGGTCGCAGGTTCGAATCCTGCCTCGGGCATGGGTGTGTGTGATGTCCTTAGGTTAGTTAGGTTTAAGTAGTTCTAAGTTCTAGGGGACTGATGACCTTAGAAGTTAAGTCCCATAGTGCTCAGAGCCATTTGAACCAATTACAATGGGACCGCGCCTATTTCTCATCACCGATTTCGTGCAGATTTGTGGCATATTCAGGGCTTAGTCGAAATGACACTGACGGAAGTGGATACTCCAGATGATCAAGCGTTTCGAAGAAATCCCATTTTTGTGCTGGTCGGGAGAGACATAAGCTGTTTGTCTTAGTGTAGAATCCAACCCATGGTTGGCGCAGCGGAAAGAGTGCGGAACCGTAACCCAAGGGTCGTGACGTCGAGTCTCTATGTGGAAACTCTATTATTTACAACTTTTAGGACACTTACCCAAGAAATAAACCGAAATAATGCTCAATGTACACTGCCTAGGCGCATTAAAGTGACCACCTGTTACAAGCCTGAATAACCATCTTTTGCATCGTGGACCGGTGTGAGATTCCAGTGCCGTAACCAGCTGGGCTAGGTTTTTCGGTTGACGTCACACGGCGCGAACGGCCCGATCGAGGTGGTCCCACAGATTCTCCACTGGGTTTAAATCCGCCGAGTCTGGTGGCCGGAGAAGTACGGTAAAGTCATCCTGGTGTTCTTCGGACCACGAGCGTACACTACGAGCTGTGTGACACAACGCACTGTCCTGCTGGAAGATGCCGCCGTGCCGAGGAAAAACAAACTGCGTGAAGGGATGTACATGGTCGACAAGGATACAGGCACACTTGTGTTGATCCATTGTGATTTCCAGAATGACGAGATCATCCAGGGAATGCCACGAAAGCTTTCCCCAGACCATAACACAATCCCCTTTCTTGAGTCACTTCAGTACTGCAAAATGGAAATCCTTCTTCATCTCAAAAAATCTTGTAGAATGAGGGACATTCAATAAATAATGCAATATATTACATTTATGAATGCAGTTTGGTTTCATTCAGGATCCCAGTGAACCATATTATTCACCACTCTTTTCGATACAAAATCATGTTTTTCAACATAATCTCCGTTCACTGCGATGGCCTTACGCCACCCTACTGGGAGGATCTGTGTGCACGCTACTGCAGACGTCGGGACAGAGTCTGCCCATCAGCCACGTGCTGATTTCCGCGGAGTGCATCCTTCATTGGGTCAGACAAATGGAAATCGGAAGGTGCAAGATCCAGACCGTTGGGTGGGTGAGGAAGAACAGTCCAAACAATTATTATGGGCTACTGTTGGGCCGGAGACTTCTGTGAGGCCTTGTGTTGTCATGGAGAAGTTAGTTTGTATCTTTGTGACGAGGTACACACTGAAGTGGTTTCTTCGATTTTCTTAGGGTAGCAAAATACATTTCAGAATAGATGGTTGCACCTTGAGGGAGGGCATCAACGTAATAACCGCTTCAGAATCCCAGAAAACAGTCGCCATGACTTTACCAGCTGAGGATGCGATTTTGAACTTTTTTTCAGAGGAGAGGCGGTGTTGCAACACTCCATGGATTGCCATTTTGTTTGCGGCTCGAGGTGATGAATCCGTATTTTATCGCCAATGACGATGTTCAACAAAAAATGGTCACTATCAGCTTTGTAATGTGCAAGCAGTTTTGCAGAAATCGTGTTTCGTTGCTATTTGTGGTCTTCCGTTAGGTAGCGAGGTACCGAGAGCTCATACGCCTGTGAGAACCCCAACTGGTGGACAGCTGTGTCAGCACTACCAACGGAGACGTCCAGTTGTGCAGCGAGGTGTTTGACCGTGATGCACCGATCATCTCGAATGAGAGTGTCTGCACGTAAAAGCATAGCGGGAATCACAGCTTTGAGCGATCGTTTGGAACGAGTCTCCGTTACAGACGCCATTCTGAAGGCGACGTACTGTCAGAACTTCATGAAACTACAGAGGCTAAAGCTGGAATGTTCCACGATGTACCACAACAAATTCCTAATTTTTTTATAGCTGTCCTATTTACCGCCTGCAAAAAAAAAAAAAAGAAAGCAAAGTAGTAACAATAACTACATAGTAAAAAAAATGCTTGTTACACTATTAAGCGTATATTATATAATTAGAGGCTATTTACACATAACCTTTGCCGATTAGTTCATGTGGAAAACCTGTATCCACTGACAACGTTGAAGGGCCGTAGATGTAACATATTTGCACGCGGTTGTCCCTGATTGTGCTTTACGGGTCTTCGAAATTACTGTAGCTGTCGAATGTATGTGTTTTATGTACATAAGTCTCATCATGCGTTTGATGCTTCCATGGTATACTTGTAAAGAACTGCACCCCTCTCTTTGTCACTCAACGCAGCCCACATAACCCCAAATTTTCACGGACTTCCAGCTTGCTGCAGTAGCTTGGGTCACCAACCTCTGTTAATCAGTAGAAAAAAAAAACGATCCAAGCTGCAAGTTTCACTTTTTATTCATTCGATGACTAATGTCGGGCCGAGAACCATTTTGAAATCATCGTAACACAGTCGAAAATGGCATTTCCGAAGATGTCAAAATTTGTACACTAAACATTTACAGTTCATAGAGATAACTGATACTAATACTTTTATCTCTATGCAGTGTAAATGATCATTGTAAATTTTTGACATCATCGGAAACGCCATTTTATGATGATTTGAAGATGTGACTCGGCCCGAAACTAATCATCAAATGAATAAAAGTAAAAATTTGCAACTTGATCTCGTTTTTCGTTCTACTCACGAGTTTTCACCCACTATCTCGAATAAAAAATAGCAGTTACATACGTCTGTTGTGTCGAATACAATTCCAGCTCTTTCTCTTACCTCTTTACAATAAAGATACATATTTTTCGAAACTAGAGAGCAACAAAAGAGAAAAGCTGAAAATATTATGATCATTGTTGCGAAGTTGAAACTTAGTGGCCTGTCCCTTGGACAAATAAGGCAAAAAATTAGAATTTCGACGAAATCGAAGGAACATTTTCGAATTTCATTCCCCAAAAATTATTTTTGATTTTAATACTTCTTAATTGTGACGCGTTATAATATTCGTAAAGCCGGCCGGAGTGGCCGTGCGGTTATGAGCGCTGCAGTCTGGAGCAGAGGGACCGCTACGGTCGCAGGTTCGAATCCTGCCTCGGGCATGGATGTGTGTGATGTCCTTAGGTTAGTTAGGTTTAATTAGTTCTAAGTTCTAGGCGACTGATGACCTCTGAAGCTAAGTCGCATAGTGCTCAGAGCCATTTAATACTCGTAAACATTGGCCCGTGTCTCATCTTTATACCATTATGTGGAATAGTTTAACTTAGACGACGAACGAAAGAATTGCATTAGTTTTTATAATTTAGACCCACAACTGTTCAGAAACTAAAAGAGGTGTGAAGATAAATCTTAAGCACTATTGTTTCACATGGTTGTAAGAGTAAACTTCAAGAAGATCCGATAGCATTATCGTGGGAACCTCGTTCATCGTTATTTTCCTAATAAAATTAAACTATGCTTCGATTAAAATTTACTTGTTAGACAATGTCTGCCACTTGTCGATACAATGTTCTCACATTACCTGCCAGCTGCCACTCGGTTATAAGCGACACATAAGTGTGTCGGATACTTCACAAGTGCTGCTACTTCTACATCTATATCTACATCTACATGACTACTCTGCAATTCACATTTATGTGCTTGGCAGAGGGCTCATCGAACCACAATCATACTATCTGTCTACCATTCCACTCCCGAACAGCGCGCGGGAAAAACAAACACCTAAACCTTTCTGTTCGAGCTCTGATTTCTCTTATTTTATTTTGATGATCATTCCTACCTATGTAGGTTGGGCTCAACAAAATTTTTTCGCATTCGGAAGAGAAAGTTGGTGCCTGAAATTTCGTAAATAGATCTCGCCGCGACGAAAAACGTCTTTACTTTAATGACTTCCATCCCAACTCGCGTTTCATATCTGCCACACTCTCTCCCCTATTACGTGACAATACAAAACGAGCTGCCCTTTTTTGCACCCTTTCGATGTCCTCCGTCAATCCCACCTGGTAAGGATCCCACACCGCGCAGCAATATTCTAACAGAGGACGAACGAGTGTAGTGTAAGCTGTCTCTTTAGTGGACTTGTTGCATCTTCAAAGTGTCCTGCCAATGAAGCTCAACCTTTGGCTCGCCTTCCCCACAATATTGTCAATGTGGTCCTTCCAACTGAAGTTGTTCGTAATTTTAACACCCAGGTACTTAGTTGAATTGACAGCCTTGAGAATTGTACTATTTGTCACGTAATCGAATTCCAACGGATTTATTTTGGAACTCATGTGGATCACCTCTCACTTTTCGTTATTTAACGTCAACTGCCACCTGCCACACCATACAGCAATATTTTCTAAATCGTTTTGCAACTGATACTGGTCTTCGGTTGACCTTACTAGACGGTAAATTACAGCATCATCTGCGAACAACCTAAGAGAACTGCTCAGAGCATTTATATAGCTCAGGAACAGCAGAGGTCCCAGGACGGTTCCCTGGGGAACACTTGATATCGCTTCAGTTTTACTCGATGATTTGCCGTCTATTACTACGAACTGCGACCTTCCTGACAGGAAATCACGAATCCAGTCGCACAACTGAGACGATACCCCGTAGGCCCGCAGCTTGATTAGAAGTCGCTTGTGAGGAACGGTGTCAAAAGCTTTCCGGAAATCTATAAATACGGAATCAACTTGAGATCCCCTGTCGATAGCGGCCATTACTTCGTGCGAATAAAGAGCTAGCTGCGTTGCACAAGAACGATGTTTTCTGAAACCATGCTGATTACGTATCAATAGGTCGTTCCCTTCGAGGTGATTCATAATGTTTGAATACAGTATATGCTCCAAAACCCTACTGCAAACCGACGTCAATGATATTGGTCTGTAGTTAGATGGATTACTCCTACTACCCTTCTTAAACACTGGTGCTACCTGCGCAATTTTCCAATCTGTAGGTACAGATCTATCGGTGAGCGAGCCGTTGTATATAATTGCTAAGTAGGGAGCTATTGTATCATCGTAATCTGAAAGGAACCTAATCGGTATACAATCTGGACCTGAAGACTTGCCCGTATCAAGCGATTTAAGTTGCTTCGCAACCCCTAAGGTATCTACTTCTAAGAAACTCATGCTAGCAGCTGTTCGTGTTTCAAATTCTGGAATATTCCATTCGTCTTCCCTGGTGAAGGAATTTCGGAAAACTGCGTTCAATAACTCCGCTTTAGCGGCACAGTCGTCGGTAACAGTACCATCGGCACTGCGCAGCGAAGATATTGACTGCGTCTTGCCGCTTGTGTACTTTACATACGACCAGAATTTCTTCGGATTTTCTACCAAATTTCGAGACAATGTTTCGTTGTGGAACCTATTAAAGGCATCTCGCATTGAAGTCCGTGCCAAATTTCGCGCGTCCGTAAATTTTAGCCAATCTTGGGGATTTCACGTTCTTCTGAACTTCGCATGCTTTTTCCGTTGCCTCTGAAACAACGTTCAGACCTGATTTGTGTACCATGAGAGATCAGTTCCATCTTTTACCAATTTATGAGGTATGAATCTCTCAATTGCTGTTGCTACTATATCTTTGAATTTGAGCCACATCTCGTCTACATTTGCATAGTCAATTCGGAAGGAACTTAACGTGTAACATGCAGCAATGTTTGAAGCGGCCACCTTGAGGTGTGACAGCTGATCTTAAGTGACTGAGCTGCGGAAGACGACGTGTTTTGGAGCCCTGAATTAAAACTCCTACCCTAAGTTAACAACAACCTCGTGATTCGCGATGCATCCAGAAAACGGTGGTCAACTATCTGCGGCAGAACTATTGATCACACTAACTTCGATCGTGACGATTAAGGCTAACGTTTACGAGCAAACACAAGACACAAAAATTTTCAGTTTTAGCGCTAAAAGGAAACTGTATTTCTCGCTTTCATTGGTTACCTGAAACTGTCTTCACTCTGGCTACACCAGCTGTCATGTTACGAATCGATGATCAGTTCTATGTACAGGTTACAGGTGCACATGCAGATTCCAAAAGAAGAAGAAAAAGAAAAAATAACATTAATAGGAAGATAAATAAAAGCAAACACACGTACTTTTGGTAAGGCGCAATGAAGTCATCAGACGCATACTTTAATTGTTTGATTTCATGAGACTCATATTATTACCACAGTAGTGTAAACGTCTATTACATCAAAATACAGGCGGGCTACGTACGTGTGAAAACGGTGGTTCGATCGTTGAAGACCTGAAGAGTCGGCAAACCGCAATACATTCTGCTACAGCGGGCGGTCTATAGACGAAGGTGGAAGCCGCTCCGGTTACAAGGGGTTTACCAAACGTGAGGTTTTTTTATGGCGTGGTTGATGCACAGTCAGAAACGAACCACCAATTCACACGATTCGTCCTGCAGCGTTTATCATCGGGTACATCTGACAGGCAAACCACCCCCTTCCCATCTGGAATACAGAAAAACGACATCAACATGGGCGTTCGCATCTACTGCCTTCAAGGCCTCGTGGATGAACAAAGCGATTTAGGTTTCAGACTCTCATTATTCGCAGAATCCGTGTTGATTTCTGCAGAGAAGATTTTCTGTCTGCAGACACATGTCCTTATATCTGGTTTGATCTGGCAAGTAAAGTTCCATCCCGTGAGGAGTTAATTTTGTGTTATTGTTCACGATTAGTACATAGATCCATGGTTTTCGCAAACTATTTTTGCATATCTTATGGATGGATTAAGAGTTCCAAATTTCCCTCGTAGCCTCCTAGTGACTCCACACTAAGTTACGACTACTATACATTACCAATGTTAACTGACTAAGATATCCTGGGGTCATCCCTTGGCATGTGGGAATTCCAAATACCTTCTGCGCTCGCTTCCATCCGCGAGTCTGTTTCTATGGTGTCAGTGACCAACTAAAATAATCTGCCAGTCTTACAATTGACAACATGACGTCTGAGGGCCCTATTATCACCTTTAATACTGCTGGAAAACAGTTACCATTGTGCCGCTTTTGACGTGTATTTAACTGGAAAGCTGGTTTAGACCTTTGTTACATGTCATCCAAAGATCCAATATCTAATTACTGCGAAAGGCAGCTCATCAGTGAAAGAAGACTATGTTTCACAAAATCCTTGTTTGTATAGTATATGTTGATTCCTACAGAGAAGATTTTCGCTCTTCTGACGAGCTGCGGTCGGATACTGTATCTGAGGATGATCTATAACAGAGATCGAAACCTGTTATCAGAATAAATAATCATAAAAAGTGATCAAGACAGCGCCTACGTTTCTTCAACTACTATAATAAAGTCTCTCATAACTTCTTATTGAACAAATTTATATTCAAGTTTGAAAAGGAAACTAAATGTGTTATGTTCCACTTATTTATTTATTATTTAGCGTATGGCTCATAACATCACAGTAAAAAATTACGGAAACAACACGATTTTAAAAAAAATCAAATGTGTATAAACAGAGCAATAAATAACAGTTTGTATATAAAGACACCGCCAATTGTAAATTTACACTCACAGAAGAGCAATCACAAGCAGACGTCCAGCTTAGATAATAAATAGTCGATTGCCTCTTGGGTCGCCATTAGGAAATCCTGTGGGTCACTCTCGTATGCCCTTAGTGGGCATTCCTGCACGATGTGTTTCACCGTCTGTCTCTCAGCGCCACAGTCGCAAGCGGCCGAAGGAAGTTTACCCCATCTGTGTAAGGAGTCGGCGCATCTCCCACAGTTGGTTCTGATGCGATTAAGAGTTGACCGAACTTTGCGAGGGTACTATATGTTCCACTAATATTTGTTTATTACTGGTTTCCGGGTATCATGGCATACTCGCGCTACAAATGGCTGGCGTCAACAAATACACTAATGTGAAAGAAACCATCTTTCAAAATTAGGGATGTTATCCACAAACAGAATCTTAAATGTAAATTCTCTTCTGAAAACTGGGAAACAAAAGGAATTAGAATTATTTCTGCAGAAGTACGATATACAGATTATAGCAGTTCAGGAAACACGATTCTTAGATGAGGTTGTAGTTGATACACAACATTATAGAATATATAAAGGGAAACCGCAGTGAGAATAACGGAAAACATGCCGATGTTTGGAACAGCATTTTATGTAAACAAAAAAAATCGTAGATAGTGTAACAGAATTTAGATCGAATTCAGAAAGGATATCCGTGTTAACAATGAAGTGCAAGAATAAAAGTTACACCCTCATAAACTGTCATGCACCTACAAATGCTGACAACAGAAGAAATCTGGAGAAAGTAAATAAATTCTGGGATCTTTTAGAATCTGAAATTTCTATCATACCTAAAAAGAACGTTAAAATACTTCTTGGTGACTTCAATGCGCAAATCGGGAGGGAAAAGAAATTTAGAACTATTGTAGGTGAATATCCAGCACACTCAAGAACAAACAGAAATGGTGAAAACTGATCAGCCATGTGTAAAATGTTCCAGTTAAAACTCATGTTCACACATTTCCGCAAACTGCCAAGAAAAGCCAAAACCTGGAGACATCCAAATCCAAACCTAGGCGAATTTCAACTGGATCACGTAGCCATATCTAAAAGGTACATCACGTAAATTATGAATGTTAAAATAGTCAGAAATGGGGAATTCGATTCAGATCATTATCTCTCTAAGATTAAAATAAAATTTCTCCCTCCTAAACCAAAAAAGGCGACCAAGAAAGTGATCAGATACAACACCACTACAGCTAATATTACAAAACAAAATATAGAAAACTTTAGAGAAGAAATTGAGACAAGTAAAGGAAGTGATTGGCGTGAACTCCAGATGAAAATAGCTCAAGCAGCAGAGAAAACTTTAGGATTAGCCAAGAACAAAAAGATGACATGGTGGAATGAGGCGTGTGAAGAAGTACTAATACAAAGAGCTCAAAAATGGAGAAAATGAAGATGTTCGAAAAAAGAGGAAGACCTTGAACAATTCAGAGAACAAAGAAAATAAACATAAAAAATAATCCGGAAAATCAAAAGGAACTTTGAAAATTGTCAGCCTATTGAAATAGAAGAAAATTTCACCAAAAATAATTCTAGAAATTTTTACCAAACCTTTAAACACATACTTAAAGGATATCAGGCACCAAGTATTTGTTTCAAAGATGAAAATGGCAAAAATAGGATTAAATAATAAAGCAAATTGTGAAATTTTAGCAAATTTTTTTGAAAAATTGTTAAACTGTCCAGTACCAACAGATAAATTAGAATATACAGTGACACCTCAAAATCTAGAGGAAGATTTCCCGCCAACAGAGCTAGAAATTCATGAAGCCATCAAAACACTCAAAAACAATAAAGCAAGTGGTGAAGACTCCATTACAGCAGAATTATTGAAGTGGTCAGAACCAAAGATCATAAACGATCTACAGCTGCTTTTTGAGAACATTTGGAAAACTGAAAAGATTCCAGTTGAATGGAAAACAGCATTAATCCACACGCTACATAAAAAGGGAGACAAACAAAATGTCAGTAATTACAGAGGAGTGTTACTTCTGCCAGTGTCATACGAAATATTATCAAAAATTCCCCTCAACAGAGTGGTAGATACTTTAGACAAACAACTAGGAGAATATCAGAGTGGTTTTCGAAAGGGAAGATCGAAAAATGGTTCAAATGGCTCTGAGCACTATGCGACTTAACGTCTGAGGTCATCAGTCGCCTAGAACTTAGAACTAATTAAACCTAACTAACCTAAGGACATCACACACATCCATGCCCGAGGCAGGATTCGATCCTGCAACCGTAGCGCTCGCTCGGCTCCAGACTGTAGCGCCTAGAACCGCACGACCACTCCGGCCGGCAGGGAAGATCCTGTGTAGAACAAATTTTTAACTTAAATTCAGTAATTCGTCATAGAATGATAACCAGCAAACCAATACTAGTGTCATTTATAGATTTCAAGAAAGGATTTGATTGTATAGACAGAGAAATGATAGATAAGGTCATTAGAGAATTTGGTGTTAAATCAAAACTAGCAAACATAATTCGTGAAACACTAAGAGGTACAGTATCTAAAGTTAAATTTATGGGAGAAGTATCTCAGCTTTCTGAAATAAAAACTGGTGTTAGACTATGTGATGGTTTATCACTTTTACTGTTTAACTGTGTTCGAGAAAAAATTGTAAAGATCTGGAATTTGGAGCTAAAAAATCACAAAATTGAACCAAAATAACTCTGGGAAGGAAAACAAATGGAATTAAGGTAAACTGCTTGGCTTTTGCGGATGATTTCGCAAAACTTTCAGAAAACCTGACAGAAGCAGTTACTCAAATAAACATTCAGGAAAAATAAGCAAACAGAACCGGTCTTAAAATATCAGCTGAAAAAACAAAATTCATGACAAATATAAAAAATGCACCAAAATACATAGAAACACAAACAGGTAAAATAGAGCGAGTAAATAAGTTTAAATATCTTGGAGAAACTATACAATAGAATTGAGTAGAAAAATCTGCAATAGATGTAAGAATTAACAAAATGGAAAGAGCATATGGTTTGACCAAAAATATTTACAACAAGAAATGTATATCTAGAAAAACAAAACTGAAACACTACACCACAGTGGTACGACCAGAATGTTTATATGGATCTGAATGTCTAACGATGAACTATAAGATGGACAACCTAGAGGTACTGGGAAGAAGGATTATTAGAAAAATAATGGGTGGAATGAAAACTGCAGATGGTTGGAAAATAAGAAGTAATGAGGAGATCTACAAAAATATAGAGAAAATATCTGAAGTAATGACCAAACGAAGATTATCCTTTTTTGGACATCTCTACCGAATGGACGGAAATAGACTAACATAGCAAATACTCTTTTATTTCTGGAAGAAGAAATCGACGATAGCATGGATTACAGAAGTAAGAAAAGATCTAGAAACAAACAACATCAAAGAATCAGAAATAGCAGAAAGAAACCGTTTTAAAAAGAAGATACTAAATTTGGAAGGCTTTCAAAGCAGAAGAAATAAAAATTCGGGAACAACGTGGACAGAAGAAAGGAAGAGACTTCATGGGGAGAAAATGAGGGAATACTGGAAAAACAGGAAACAACAACAAATGAGAACTGAAGTTGTTAACGTGATCCTGTGAACCTAGTTGGTCAATACGATAGTAAAAAAAAAAAAAAAAAAAAACCAGAATCTTTGTCAGTGAGATCGGAAAGCAATATCAGTTCGTGTCATATATGTGTTACAATTGTACACTACACTAAGCACTGAGAGAGAGGAGAGAGTAGAACGTTTAAGTTTCATTTTATTATTCTTATGCATGTGTGCACTTCCTGACGTCTTTACTTGCTGTGTCCTCATTCAGTAATTTAGTTTTGTTTAAATTTTTGCATATTTGTGCCTATGTGAGTCAGCTTTCTGCGACTAGATGGTGTCTGGCAAAAACAGTACAGGAGAAGTCGGAAGTTTACTAGGTCGTTACTCTGCAGCTTGGTAAAAGATACCATAGACGTTCGTGGCGAGGGATAGTCAGCGGCAGTTGGCCAGTGCTGTTCTAGCTGACTTCCACCGGGGGTTGTACCGCACAATAACCTTGGGTTCGGTGTGGGGCGGCGGAGGGGTGAAGTGGACTGCAGCAGTCGTCATGGCGTTCTGGACCAGTGCGGCTGCGGCGGGGACGGAGCCTCTCCGTCGTTTCTAGGTCCTCGATTAACATACAACCATGTCTTATAATAATCCCCGTAATGAACTGTGTAATTCAGCAATCAACGAAATTTTACAAACTCCATATTTGAAAGCTGGACAGAATAATAATGGTGCAACGTAAAAATGGCAGGCATGGTGTGAGTAAATGAACATAAATCTACATGAAATAATCATTTGTAAGATCCTAGGAAAGTTGAAAATCCATAGCACATCAATATGTGCTAGAGAACAGCGCAAAAAGTAGCAGATTGTGATTGGTTGTGAAGCACTGGATACAAACATTTCTGTAGACACATGTACTGCCAAAGTGGCACCACCTGCTGACAGACGGAAACACAGAGATCAATGTAGGGAATAGGAGGACTAGCGAGCCGAGGTGCGGGGTCTACAACCTTGGCAGCACCGTCAGCGGCCTCGTCTCCTGTCAGACCTACGTGACCAGGAACCCACATAAACATCACAGTGGCTTCATTAAGATTGAGCAAGTGAAAGCTTTCCTGAACCCGTTGCACTAAGGGATGCACGGTGTACAGCACACAGGGGCTCTGAAAGGCACTGAGATTTCCAAAAAGGCTTTCGACACTGTTCTTCACAAGCGTCTTCTAACCACTAACTATGGAACATCGCCTCAGTTGTGCGACTGGATACGTGATTTCCTGTCAGAAAAGTCACAGTTCGTAATAATAGACGGAAAGTCATCCAGTAAAACAGAAGTAATATCAGGCCTTCCCCAAGGAAGTGTTATAGGCTTTCTATTGTTCCTGATCTACGTTAACGACATAGGAGACAATGTCAGTAGCCTTCTTAGATTGTTTGCAGATGATGCTGTCATTTACCGTCTTGTAAAGTCATCAGATGACCAAAACGAGTTGCAAAATGATTTGGATGAGATATCTGTGTGGCGCGAAAGGTGGCAATTGACCCTGAATAAAGGAAAGTGTGAAGTTATTCACATGAGTACTAAAAGAAATCCTCTAAATTTCGATTACGCCATAAGTAACACAAATCTGAAGTTTGTAAATTTAACTAAATACTTAGATATTACAATTACAAATAACCTAAACTTGAACGATCACATAGATAATGTTATGGACAGAGCAAATCAAAGACTGCGATTCATTGGCAGAACACTTAGACGCTGAAACAGGTCTACTAAAGAGAGTGCATACACCACACTTGTCCGCCATATTCTGGAGTATTACTGTGCGGTGTGGGATGCGCATCAAGTGGGACTGACGGATGACATCGAGAAAGTTTCAAGAAGGGCGGCTCGTTTTGTATTACCGCGAAATAGCGGAGATAGTGCCACAGACATGAAACGTGAACTGCAGTGGCAATCATTAAAACAAAGGCGTTTTTCGTTGCGACGGGACCTTCTCATGAAATTTCAATCACGTTTTCTCCTCCGATTGCGAAAACATTCCGTTTCCACCCACCTACATAGGGAGAAATGATCATCACGATAAAATAAGAGAAATCAGGGCTCGCACAGAAAAAATTAAGTGCTCGTTTTCCCCGCGCGCCGTTCGAGAGTGGAACAGTAAAGAGATAGCTTGAAGGTGGTTCATTGAACCAACTGCCAGGCACTTAATTGTGAATAGCAAAGTAATCACCTAGATGTAGATGTAGAGAGTTGGTGCAGATAACACAACTGAAAAGCCTGTCTCGCCGCATGTACTGTGCGGCCTGATACAGGGCGAAGAGCTCCGCTGTAGATACTGAGCAGTGTTCCGAAAGCCGATACGGAATATCGTGGCTGGCAATGACGAAGGTGTCGCTGGGGAATCCAGGAAACTACACCTGTCAAATGGCTGCTGAAGCTTCGATCGACACTTCAGAGGTGGGATACAAATCAGCTAACCTGCTGCCTGCCTGCTTGGTATGCACGCGCATCGCCTGTGGCAAATGGCGGTCGTGGAAGTTCTGCCTGGCACGTACAACTACTTAATGGCTCGGCTTAACACTTCTCCAGTGACCTACTGATCTGTAATTTTCTAGAGAAAGTACTATGTACTATGCCACGTCAAGATACTAGTGGGTTTTTACAGTACATCAAGGATTTCTTGAATGAACTTTATTTCCTCTAGGCGTACTTTCACTTTATTCACCACGTTTTTAACTGTAATAAGAGAAACATCTTCTTCTGCTCCAATGACTCCTATAGCTTTTGCTCCATTTTGTTCATATTATTCCTTTTTTTCTGCTCTTCTTTTCCTCTACCTCTTTCTTCCCCTCACTTCTTCTCTGCTTCTCCCCCCTTCCCACATTGTACCACTCTCCTTGCGTTCTTACAGTCATTCTCCTTTTCCTTTCTCTTTTCCCTCTCTCCCCACCTCTCCTGTCTTTCTCTCTCTCGTTCTCTCCTTTCAGCTGTTTATTATTCTCCTTTCAATGATTTATTCTTCCCCTTCAATGATTTATTCTTCCCCACCTTTCTCTCTCACTCTCTCAGTCCTTCTCCACCTCTCTTTTCATTTCTTTTTTCTGCAACTTTCTCTTTTTCTGTGTCTCCCCATGTAAAACATCGTCGATCCTTGTCGCCTATTCCCTTCATCTTCTAATATTAGACTGTACACTACGTACATTTCACCTTGTACTTGCTTTCACACACAAATGATCGATGTTATTTGTACGTGGATACTAATTCTGCCGCTATACTTCGATCATGCGAGGACAACACCAGTGATGCCCTGATCTTTGGTGCTCACCTGACTTGCACCACTTTTCCTGTTTTCATACGTTCACAAAATTTCACAGGTTACACTCGAAATTTGTACATTCTCAATGAAAACAATCACTATAGTAAATGGTTCTGAGTGTTTGTCGAAATTGACCATGCATCCTCTATTTTTTGTGACACTTTACTGCAGTATTCGTATCGTAGTTAATGACATATGTTTCAGAAGTTTCATAGTGAAGTAATTGCAATATTGAACAAAGAAAAATGCTTCCAATGAAACTCGTTTGGGAAACCTACTGCTCTGCTATTTTTTATATCTGCAAACATACTTCGAAAGCCACTGCCAGATGAATGGTGGATCCACAAAGGGCGGCCGATGTGGCCGAGCGCTTCTAGGCGCTTCTGTCCGGAACTGCGCTGCTGCTACAGTCGCATGTTCGAATCCTGCCTCGGGCATGGATGTGTGTGATGTCCTTCGGTTAGTTAGGTTTAAGTAGTTCTAAGTCAAGGGGACTGATAACCTCAGATGTTAAGTCCCATAGTGCTTAGAGCCATTTGAAACATTTGTTGATCCACAAAGACTCCTTCTTATGGAGCAGCCGAAACTGTACAAGTTCATATCGTAAACTGAGGGAACCGCACGGCAGTTTCTGAATCAACAATATTTTTATTCTTTGCACGACCGGTTTTGAAATACTAAAATACCGTCATCTGGTGTGAATTGTAAAGAATAAAAAAATGTTACAAGATTAAGCAAGCTGTCCTCAGAAAATTAAAAATGTAACACGTGAGTAATTATACACACTTAAGAACTTCTAAATGAATCAATAAAACTTGGCCCAGAGCGAGTAGGAAACACGCTCTGAGGACTCCGTACAAATTTATTTATTTATTTATATCGATAGTTCATGCATTCTGGGAATCGAGAAGCTCGACGATTTGTGCCTGTTATCTTTGTTGATACTGGCAAGATAACGGTCCCGAGAATTCCATGTCTTTCGAGAATGTTTTAATTTTTTAGTAGTAAAGAGTACAGTAAACAGAAGCAGATAATGTTTCTTCAACTTAAATTTGCTGCGCGGAACATGGTCACACAGTGACTGAGATCTAGAGTTACAATACACATTATTTGCGTCTGATTGTTGTATTCGTTTCTACTTCCAATAAATTCGATCACTAGGCACAGCAGTTACACCTGCTTTAATTTCAAGTTTTAAGTCGGATAGCAAGCCACAAAAATTTATTTTTCGTGTGATGTAACTGCAAATTAACAATTTTTGGACTTTTTCCTTTACATAAACTGTGAAAAATTGCCTCTTGCTCATTTTTATAAGTCTATCTTAACGGGAAGTACCCTTTAGTTTCTGATCAGTGAGTTTGTATCAAAATATGTGACATGTTGCATCTTTTAATTTCACTGACCTAGAAGCTTACATTTTTACATCACTAAGGGGCTGTAGACCTTAGAATGTGCGTCTAGCCCTTCCTGATAAAAAAGGGTCTTAACATTCGGACAGACAGTGTGATAAAAAACGCCAAAAATGTTTTTTTATGGGATATAATTAAAAATCAAAAATTTTCCGATTTTTTCCTTTAGTTGTATTGTGAAATCTTGGTTCTTGCCAAATATCGTGCTACTAGCCAACGATAAGATCCCTATAGGTTTTAATGGGAGAGTCTTGTAGCATCAGAATAATTGACATAAATAGGCATATCTTTTGAATCCATTGACTTAGAAGCTTACAATTTTAGCACCGGTAAGCTGTCGTAGACTTTACTACGATACAAAAATTTTAACTTCATACGTCTACACGTTCCTAAGGAGAAGGGCTTTACCAGTCGGACAGGCAGATATGGATAGCAAAGTGATCCTTTAAGGATTACATTCTTACCACTTGAGATACAGTACCTTAAAAAAGAAGATGGGACGTTACTCAGTATTGTTGATTTAGCAACTGTTGCGCATTTCCTTCAATTACAAAAATTAGTGGTTGATATTGGGACATTAGGGATTTTCTGTCTTATTCCTACAATTATCATGTCAGGGAAAAATTTACTGTCCACACGCCTTTTCTGATCTCCCTTATCTTAATTTCCTCTCAAGTCTTACCTTATATGGTGCTGAGTCACAGCTAGACAATATTCCTTCATTGAAAACACCGTCATTTTACTGTATATTCCTGCATATTTCCTGTGTACACTCTAGATTTCGGCTTTCGCAACATCATCGAGTGCAATGCTGAAAACAATAATATGCAAATAGTAAGACATAAAGTAAAAAACTGAAATATACAATCTGATATAAAATTACCAGATATGCCGTTACATGTTAGACCGTTAACGTATTTTCCTGTGTACTGTGCAGGATGACATATACACAGTTCACACATTTGATTAAAATGATATTAATGGTACGAAATTAACGTCTTGTTGGAATGCAGCGTATTATCGTACAAGCACATCATGTATGGGAAATTCTCTCGTCTTATTTTCACGAGCCATACGTGAGATACACGATAGTGGTAGCAGATCTGTCGCACACTTACTAAAATACGGCGCTTTTTCTGAATTCGTTCAATGCCTGTTGTCATCCCCATTTCATTAGGTCTATAAACACAGGAACAGTAATGTGTAATTCGCATGCAACCTCCAACAAATCTCGTTTTTCATTCGCCTTTCCCAACAATGATTTCACCTGTTCACGCCCTTTCACATTACTTCTTATTATTAGCCCTAAGTGTTTAAAAGACATGAAATGCTCCAGATTTTCGCAACTGATCTTATATTCGGATACTTTCTGTTTTTTTCTCTTCGTTATTCTAGATAGATCAAGGTATCATATGAAGTTACGAAATTTATATATGAGAGAAGAAAAGCGAAAACAGTTCTCTTGTGGGAGAAATAAAATTCTGATTACGTGAAAAGGTTCGACGATACCTAAAACATCAATTTTATTCTTGTGCGTGTGCGTTATAATAATTTACATCATTCGCTATATGCCCGTATCGATATGAAAGTTACTTAAAATAAACAGGAGTTAATAATGCCTTAATAAGCAGTCTTGTGAAAACATACGTCTAATCCTTATGGAAAAATAACATTAGCTCAATAGCGGTCCCTTTTATAAATCTCACAACTGTAAATGTGATGCTTCACAAAATTCCACCAGAGGGATTTTAAGGAACTAGGATTAGCTTTCTATAAACATTTTGTGATTACTATAATGCCAAACAAGACGAGTGGTCCCCTTTTGTATGAGAGTTACAAATGCCTACAGATGTAGCCACTCTGCGTTTTGCCACAACATGTAATAAAAATATTAATGTTCTCCCAGGAAAAGCAGCACAGTGTTTACTAATTTCCTTCAATCAGGGACCTATTTACTTGATTTTAAATTTATGTACACTGTAATGTACCATACAAATGATGGGGTTAACCACATAATGTGTAATGCTAACTTAAGGAACTATTTACCATTTGACAAAGAATATTTTAAGGATAACATAAACGCAGAATTTTTTCTTAAGTATGCTCAATTAAACAATGGTAACAAAACTGAAACTTTTTAAACACAACATTTCGAAACGCCTCTTTTCCATGACAAATATTCCACGTATCATAACTCATTCAGATTCAGAAACAAAATTTTTTTAAATATTGTTCAGAATTTAGTGCTGGACATAAAAATTACAGTAACTCAAAGCCATTTTAGATTTCCGCCTCAAATATTTTGTGTACAAATATATAGTATGCATGCAAAATGTTCATTTGGTGTATATAAATTTTTAGGAAGTCGAAGATCTGGTAATACCATACTTATTTTCTACCGATCTGGTTTAACCTTTAATAGTTTTTATTATGTTTATTTTATTTTGCTTGTAGCTTTCTGGATAGAAAATACTCGGCGTCCTGAAAACCTTGATGAAATGTTATTTTTGCATAAACTGCACTAGTGTGATGTGTGTTGTTTTCTCTTACTTCTGAGATGAGATAAATACGTCAGGTAATGACCAGGTTGTGATTCAATCTGTAGTCAAGGCGTTACACAATCCATGATCTGTCAGGAAATTTACTTCAGTACTCTACTTGTCGTATATGTGCCCATGTGGTGCTTTCGTCTTGGGAATTAAATGTTATGTCCGTCATTTTTACAAAAAATGTACTCTAAACGAGTGCAACGAAAGGTAGAAGAAATAACTGGAAACAAATGTATTATGTTTTCAATTAGTGTCTGTGAGAAATCTCTGAACATGACTGGAATTCAGAGATAATAAAGCATACATTATTTGCCCATATACCTAAAACAATTGCAACAAATATGGAAATATATGCTGTTCAGGACAGTTAGTAAAAAGAGGATAACGTAGTAAAACGTGAGGCGAACTAACACTTAATGCATTTATTTTATTTTCTAACAGAAATATATTATACTCACAAAAATATTTATGGATAACAACATAGTGCCTATTCAACAAGTCAGAACAGATCGATGTTACAGTCTCTTTTCTATGCAATACTCGGTAAAGCAATCACTTTGAAGCAAAAATTTATTCCAGCATTGTAAATAATTTACTTGGAAATATGCTTTTAGCAACATTAATTTCACTGGAAATGACTGTCACCTTGAGCTGATGGTTACATGAAGGAGTGGAAATAGATTCTTGCATTTATTATGAACAGCTGCCATTTTCAGGTACACAATTACTTGCAATAAATATCCACTTCATAGTTTTCATCTCAGTGTCCGAATTTCACTGTCTCTCGTTCCACGAGCTCGTACACTAGCATACAGCACTTGTTCATATGTACATGCGTTACTCACTCGACAAGGAACAGAAGTTCTCGTAGCCTACAGAATTTTATCACAGTAAACTGGTCTGCAAGCTAGTACATCACTGGACGTCTGCCTCCTTGTATGCAGCCGTTTAGAAACCTTTGTACTGGAAAAATATCACACGATATTCACAGCTCATACGATAAAAAAAAGCAGTGAAACGTTGCCTCAGTTAATCAATGTCCAGTATGCAGGGTTCACCCAGCAACTGAACTGAATACAGGTTATCTCCAGGGCATGATTCCAGGTATCTCAGCACTCTTCATGGTTCAGCAGTGACGAAACACTCGAACACGTTGAGATCAGTGAATACGTAGACACAGCCGCTACCATTAGTCTAAAGACCACGGCGATAGTCGTAATAATCCACAGTCAATCAATTTATAATATGTCATATATATTCATCTCCTCGGGAGGATTAACATTTTTTCATGGCCTGCTGAGGTACACAGCCTGACAATACATCGACCAAAGTACTACATGTTTAACGTGGAACACTTGTTCTTGTCGTAGCATGTATATTGTGGCTCTATATGTATTTTCTTTGGCAGAAGCATTTATAAGCAATGCTTTTGCGTTAAGTACAAATATGCGTAATTATTTGTAGTGTACAAGAAATTTATTTACTACATGGCAAAATAAAACTAATCCTGAAAAGATTTCATGCACTTTAAAACAGGCAACGTAACTTGATGAAGAAAGTGAAGTAGCTTTTCTTTAGTGCAGAAGGGTTAGCAAAACAGTTATTAATCAGTGTAACACTAAATGTTTGTGGTAACTTCATCACGTCTAATACTGTATTATAAAATAAATTATGGTAAAGGTTAAGTGATAAGCTCATTCATTGAAAATATTTCGTTCAAAACGGAGGTACATTTGCATATAAAAAAACTGATTGCAGTAATGATTGGTTTTCGCACCCATAATAACATTTAATAGCCTGTTGGGAGCGTTACTCCATCACTTGCCTACAGGTTATTGTTATCTGTCTTTGTAATCATCGTAACACAGTGCCGTACTAATAATTTTCATGCAGTAAATGGTGAAATTGGCGAGCAATTACATTTCTTTAGGAACATAATCCTACCAAAATCAAGTGTCAGCTGCGTGAAACATCTGGAGGTATCGTCACGAGTGAGGTAAAAGTCGTGGTATGGTGTTGTGACTTCAAGCAAGCCCGCTGAAATACTAATAATGAACAGAGAAGCAGTTTATCTGTAATGTGGACTGAAAATTATAACAATGCTCTGCTGAGAGAAGAAATTCCTGTTCCTGATAAACTATGTTCCTCTGATGTCCGAGAAGTATGTTGGGAAACGTTGTTGAGAATTACGAATAAAAGTCTTAGCTGTCGTAAACTGCGTTATTAAGGGCACCGAAACAGCTCAAAGATACACACACAACAGAAATAACTAAAAAATTGCCATGGGAGTCGTTTGATGAACCCCGTGTTACTTCTCATTTCGCTCTGCAAGTCTACCATCTCTTCCGACGACTCAAAGTGTTACTTAGGTTGACCATTTTCAGTGAAATTGGGGACTGAACTCTCAGTGCACGTACAGATAACATTCCAAGTAATTAAATGAAAATTTCGATAAACTGTTTTGAAATAAGTTTAACAACAGTGATAAAGGTATAAAAACACTAGGATTGATGCATCTTGCAGGTATGATCTATATATATTGATCTTCACACTTGTGTAATATTTTTCTATTGCTTTTACGTCCCTGGTATATTCTCATGGTGTCTGAAAATGGCATAAATGCTGATACTGTCAGTCATAGTTAGGAACAATTGATGATTTTTAACAGCCTGTGTGGAATAATGATCTAATTTTAAACTGTTATTTTGTCTAAGGATCCAGAAGCAGCAACGGTATTTTTCAATGAGCTACATTGCGCAAGGAAAAGAAAACTGGTCATTGGTAAATACAGTTTATGACCAAACGATAACGTAGTAGAACATCTTACAGGAAGGATCTACCAGACACCTCATGTGAAGCTCACAGAAATAATTCCTAAAATCAGTTTCCACCAAGAAACGGAAAAACTTTTTTTGCTGTTGCTACAGGCATTTCACGTAGTTGTGGTAGAGATAAATATGGAAGAATAACAATTGTCATTGATTTATCCTCTGAAGCTTCACCTCATGTGAAGCTCACAGAAATAATTCCTAAAATCAGTATCCACCAAGAAACGGAGAAATTATTTTTTGCTGTTGCTACAGGCATTTCACGTAGTTGTGGTGGAGATAAATATGGAAGAATATCAATTGGTAGTGGTTTCTCCATCTTAAGCTTACTGTAGCTGATTAAGGAGGATTTTGCACCAGACACGTTTTGTTTTTGTTTACAAAGCATCTGCTGTGGTCATTCTGCAAACATGGATAGATGTTTGTATATCTTTGGTTGCTTTAGATTAAAAAGAGTACTTTTTTTCAAATTTACGATGTGTCCTGCACCTGTTTCACACATTTTGCAAACCACTGTCCTTCCCTGCACTCCAACTTTGTAAACAAAGTACTGTTTTTGATCTAAGAGAGTCCAAAAATATACAAATATGTATCAATATTTGCAGAATGACCACAGAAGATGCTTTATAAAGAAAAGCGAAATACATGTGGTACAAAACACTCTTCAATTATTTGCAGCGATCTTCAGATGGAGAAACCAATAATAATTGATTTTAACAGCTGCTACGAAGATAGCCATGCAAACAAACATGTTATGGAAAAACATAAATGACAATGAATCTGAGGATGGATATGGGGTATGTAGGAACAGCGCGATAACGCTCGCCTATCACCGGGTGATTGCTTTCATGCCATGGCCGGAGATTCTTGGGTTTTGGCAAGACGTTTTGTCACTGGTATGTTAGGATCACTAGCAGAGCTTGAAGTAAAGAAATACTTTCCAGCAGCAGTTTAATGGTCGGTTTTCTAAAATCAGTTTCCAACCAGCATCTGCTTGTTTGCGTCCTCGGGGGAGAGGTCGCACAGTCATGGCATATATAGGAGACGAGAGAACATTAATAACACTGTGTGTCTGCTGTGTGTCCGGCAGCGATGTGGGAGGCGTATTCGGACACATGGCCGCGGTAGTCGCGAGCTGCCGGTGACGTCATCAGCCGTAGGCCTCTGTGATCTCGATGATGCTGGCGTAGGAACCGGAGACGAGGGCGGTGACCGCGAAGACGGCGATGAGTGCGTTCTTGAAGAGGTGCCACGAGGCCGGACCGACGCCTCGCTCCCACAGTGCCACCGTCTCGATGACGGCGGGCCACAGCAGACCGAGCGTCGAGTAGCAGACGGCGCCCACCAGCGAGATGACGGGGCCCAGGTTGGGCAGCGCCGCCGCCACCGCCACTACAACAAAGCGAAAGGAGGGCGCTCCATGTAGTGGGCAGCAGCGAAGGACGGACTGACCTTGAGGTGAGCGCGTAAGGACAAAGGAACAGCAAAGTAGTACTCAAATTGCACACAGGACAAGGTTGTAGGGTATAGACAAGCTGATGAAGTGTGCAGGTACTGTCAGGCGGGTTGAAGAGATGAGGTGGAGCCAAAAATCGGTGAGGTAGGCAATACATATCAGGAATGGGGCTAGTATGAGACCCATGTTTAGGGTTATACGCATATGAAGTCAAGGCGCAACTGATAGGTCACAGCTACAGGCCCTAAGTAGTAGGGCAATGGTGGCATGGGCACACATTGTTCATGTGGGTTGCATACATCAAGGGCAAGCATACATTCAGAGTAAAACCTATTGTTATACTAATTGCTTAATGAACCCCTGGGACAGAGCAAGGGGGATACAAGATGCAGACTACCACAGGCAAAAAGAGACAGCCTGCTCAGAATTGACAGACAAGATAAGAAATGGATTCTCTACAGATTTTTCAAGGAAAGAAATATGTGGAAGAAACTAAATAGAAGAAGGAATAGTATGATAAGAAACGAGGGAATAGCTACCATGGTACTACGGTGAGCGGTTTCTCATAAAAATTATAGGAGCAGACAGAGATTGGGATATATACAACAAATTACTGATGTTCTTAGAATAACCTTTATCTGCCGCAGTAGCTGTTGTAGCTTGGATTAGAATTTCCTTTTATTATGATTTTTCACTGCTGCACATTTTGACTGTGTAGCGATTTTAAAGAATATGGTTTAACTTCTTGAAAGAAAAAACTTTCCTTTATTTGCTCTTACACATTTCCATTTTATTTTTATTTTGTTTACTTTGACATTTCTGGTGAGTAGCCATTTTCAGAACAAACAGATCCATATCAGAAAACCTGTCTCGACAGGTTTTGATCAAGTTTATACAAATGCGAGGAACAAAATCAGTATGATCCTAATTATTTTTTCTCATACGTATGCAGTTCCTTGAAGATGGCTTCACAGCAGAAATGTCGAAGTACCCAAAGCAACAATAAAATATAAATGAGTAAAGCCAATCCAGGAAACTTCTTTCTTTGAAGAAGTTCATCACAGCTGTTGCCATGTTGCAACTAAATTATGTGTAGATGTATTCGAGTTACTGTCAAAACTGACATTTGTCACACATTTTTAAAATGCTGTTGGTGGCCTGGGCCTACAAATAAAAAAAATTGAACCAAGTATTTTGAATACTTCTGGCATAATAAAAGAAGGTAGATTCTAATGTATGTTACATAAGCCAGTATGGAGATGGACCATGTGGTTATCAATAAAGTGCAAATACTCACAGAAGTCCAGTATGGCTTGTAATTATGGAAGAGAAATTTGGTAGATATGCTAGTGTGTTAATGTGGAACCGACTTACACTGGAAAACATTAGTTCCAGTTTCTCCTACCAGGTGCAAATCTAGCTCTGTGAAAGCAAGGAACACACATAGAAATTATTTTCTTGAACTACAGATCCACAGCTTATATACGGTTTTTAAAGGGTTTCATCTTGCTTCCAATTGTTAGAATTTTGTTTTGCGATTTCAATTTCGGGATTAACGCATTTTCAGGCATCTACAAGACATAATACAACGAAATGAGAACCCTTTACAGTGGGATTAAGAGTAGGTACACTCAGTTTTATAGCTGTACATTTCATCTTCTTTTTTCTTTTTAACATTCATGTATCGTACTTAACAGATTTTGACATGCAGGCAGAGATAACAAAGTATTATACAATGTTGCGAGATGTCATATAAAATATAAATCTTCATTTAGTGGACAACTACAAAACTATAATTATTACACCAACAGCATCCAGGAATCTTCAAATGTACATGCATAGGGTGGAGAAATGCAGATTAATGGACATTCTAGAAGAAATTGAAAAAGAACAACCACAATTTGTATTCAGTGAATAAACAGACCTCAGAAATAAAAATTTCCTCGACTGTTTTAGACATTTACTGTAATGTATTGTAAGTGCAAACTTGTAGTTGTGTTATATCCCCAAGACTGGCGATCTTTTATAGAAGCTCGAAATTTAGCGAGATGTTTTTAATAGGTTCCACAACGAAACTTTGTTTCGAAACCCGGTAGACAATCCAAAGAGATTATGGTCGTATGTGAAGTATGTTAGCAGGAAGACACAATCAAAGCCTTCTCTGCGCGGTAGCAATTGAGATACTATAGAAGACAGTGCTGCGAAAGCAGAGTTACTAAACACAGCGAGAATTCGAATCAAGAACACCTGCCAACATGAGTAACACAGAAGTTAATATCCTCAGAGTAGTGCAGCGACTTAAATTACTTAATAAAAGCAAGTCTTCTGGACCAGACTGTCTACCAATTGTGTTATTTTCAGAGTATGCTACTGCAAAAGCTCTATATTTAACAATCATATACAACCGTTCGCTCGAAGAAAGATCCGTACCCAAAGACTGGAAAGTAGCACAGGTCACACCAATATTCAAGAAAGGTAGTAGGAGTAATCCACTAAATTACAAGCCCATATCATTAACGTAGATATGCAGCAGGATTTTGGAACATATATTGTGTTCGAACATTATGAATTAACTCGAAGAAAATGATCTATTGACACACATTCAACGTGGATTTAGAAAGCATCGTTCTTGTGAAACACAACTAGCTCTTTACTCGCATGAAATGTTGAGTGCTATTGACAAGGGATTTCAAATAGTTTCCGTATTCCTGGATTTCCAGAAGGCTTTTGACACTGTACCACACAAGCGGCTTGTAGTGAAATTGCATGCTTATGGAATATCGTCTTAGTTATGTAACTGGATTCGTGATTTCCTGTCAGAGAGGTCCCAGTTCGTAGTAAGTGAAGGAAAGGCCTCGATTAAAACACAAATGATTTCTAGCTTTCCCCAAGGTAGTGTTATAAGCCCTTTACTGTTTCTTATCTATGCTGGGGAACAAATCGGAGCAGCCATCTTAGGTTGTTTGCAGATGATGCTGTCGTTTACCATTAGCAAAGTCATCAGAACATCAAAACAAATTGCAAAACGGTTTAGAAAAGATACCTCTATGGTGCGAAAATTGGCAATTCACCATAAATAACGAAAAGTGTGAGGTCATCCACATGAGTGTTAAAAGGAACGCGTTGAATTTCGGTTCCACGATAAATCAGCCAAATCTAAGGGCCGTAAATTCAACTAAATACCTAGGAATTGCTATTGCGAACTACTTAAATTGGAAGGAACACTTAAAAAATGTTGTGGGGAAGGCTAACCAAAGACTGTGTTTTATTGGCAGGACACTTTGAAAATGTAACAGACCTACTAAGGAGACTGCCTGCAGTACGGTTGTCCGTCCTCTTTTAGAATACCAGATAAGACTGATGGAGTACATCGAAAACGTTCAAAGAAGGGCAGCACGTTTTGTACTATCGCGAAATAGCGGAGAGAGTGTAACTGAATTGATACAGGATTTGGGGTGGACATTATTAAAATGGTTTTTCGTTGCGGAGCTACCTTCTGACGAAATTGCAATCACCAGCTTTTTCCTCCGAACGCGAAAATATTTTGTTGACACCAACCTAGGTAGGGAGAGACGACCACCACGATAAAACAATGGAAATCAGAGCTCGTACGGAACGATATAGGTGTTAGTTCTTCCCACGCGCTAATATGAGGTTGGAGAAACAGAGGATTGTGAAGGTGGTTCAATGAACCCTCTGCCAGGCACTTAAATGTGATTTGCAGAGTATCGATGTAGATGTATATGTCGATGTGCATTCCACTCAAAATTGCAGCACAAATTGGAATATTGACTAATATCGATGGCTAGTTGTTCTTTAATTGTGCAATTGTACATATTACATTTTATCTCAGTCTGTTTGTTAAAAATCTTGCAAGTAAGGTATATGAATGTCAAATAAACTACAAAAATTTTTGTACGTACAGTTAATTCCACTGTAAATTGTTCTCATTACGTTGTAATATGTTTTGCAGATGTTACAAAATAAAATTCTAGCAGCTGAAAGCAAGATGAAATCGTTCCATATCTGATGGATTACTAACGGAACTTGGGACAAAAATGTCAAATAAGTGGAAAAAGCATAACGTTGATGTTGTTCAGGGCCGGCGCAAGGCACGTGCGAAACGTGCGGCCACACGGGGCGGCACTTTCCGAGGGGCGGCAAATTTGCCGCCCCCCACCTTTTTTTCCTTTTTATTTTTTTTTTTTTTTTTAGGACAAACTCAACATTCATGCCAAAAAGGGGATTCGAAACCAAATCTCGGAGGGAGCGGCTTCGGGAACTGTGGCATGGCGCCTCGACTACCTGCCGGCCGCCGCTGTTGAACAAGGGAGGAGGACTAATTTCTTCCTCGCCACTGTGGCAGCACCGTCGTGCTTACGCCGGAAGAACAGACAGGGGGGAGCAGTCTGTCGTACACGCCAGTATTCTTATGAGTGGAGCACTGCCAGCTTGTTACGCTTTTCCTCACAACTAATTTTGCAGAAGACGAAATCTAATTTGGAAATTCGAATGCAATGTTAGATACTGCGGTTACATGTTAAGCCTGAAGCAATTTTGTTAAGCCCTTCAATGGCAGTGTTCTATTCTTCCCGCATTATGGAAAAAAATGGTTGAACATTACTACAGCCAAACATGTTCAACACCTACAATGGATAGAGGCATTCCGAATGGGTAAATACGCTGCTAGTAATTACAAGGGATAAAGACGTTGCTAATAAGCCTGGCATAAGTTGGGTTTCGACGTATTTTTGAAAATTTTTGCTATTCATTTCTGAGTGATAGTCGGACGTTTTGGTTTTTGAGCCATGAAACACCTGTCTCCGCGTGCATGAGCAACAATTAAACTCTGACCATCACTTTTGTTTGACAATACTCGCACACTAGATGTAAGCAGATATTAAAGCTTTGCGACTGGCCACTCAGTGGCCGAAACCTAGGTAGATCTGAAAAGTAAAAACAAAAATTGCGATTGACTGCTGACATTTCCTACAGATTTATCTAAATAAAATTCCACAAACGTTTTGTAGAAAAGAAAAGGGGGCGGCAGTTTAGCAGCTCGCACGGGGCGGCACTGGGGCTTGCGCCAGCCCTGATGTTATTAGTAGCCACCGCTTACACAATTTATTCAGTACGAGCACCAGAGACATCGACGAGATCAGCGCCAGATTTGCACCTGGTGGCCGAAATTGGAATTAATTTTTTTCTTTTTTTGTCAGCTTTAATCGGTTGCACATTAACTCAGTAGAGTATCTACCAAGTTTCATTGCCCTGCGATCATTGCAGGCCACACTGTAGCCTCGTGAGTAGCTGCACGTTAATTATAACCATACGGCGGTAGACTCATGAAAGAGATAGAGCTGTCGGCTCGTGCACCAGCGCTGACCTGAGAGGACGGCGATCAGCAGCCGGTAGGCGACCTCGGCTGTGGTCTCCCAGCGACTGCCCAGCCTGGAGCGCAGTTCTGGCGAGAAGACGATCTGCGTAGGCACGTACTGCTGCAGGCCGTACGTGAACAAGATGGCCGCCGCGATCAGCAGCTTCACCACCTGCGCCAGGCTGCAAACAACACCACGACGCATGAGAGCTGTTGTACAAATAAGAATCAAGTAAAATGTGTACTAGTTTACATGCGGTACTTGGAATACCATGCCGGTAACCTTGGCAGAGACGACCCTCGTGTAAAATACGTGTAATAGACTGAGGTGTCAAAAGTCAAGGGGTACCTTTTAATATCGTGTCGTACCTCATATTGTCAGGCGTACTGCAGCAATTCGACGTGGAGTAGACTCAACAAGTCGTTGGAAGTCCCTTGCAGCACTGTTGAGCCATGCTGCCCATACAGCCGTTCATAATTGCGAATGTTGCCAGTGCAGGATTCTGTGCACGAACTGACCTTTCGATTATGTGCCACGAATGTTCGATGGGATTCATGTCGGGTGAACAGTGTGGTCTGATTCGTCGCTCGAACTGTCCAGAATGTTCTAGAAACCAATGGTGAAAAATTGTGGTCCAATGACATGGGGCATTGTCATTACAAAAATTCCATCGGTGCTTGGGAACATGGAGTGCATGAATGACTGCAAATCGTCAATGACCGTTTCAGTTGCATCAAGGAACCATGTCCATTCCATTTAAACACAGCCAACAACATTATGAAGCCACCACTGGCTTGCACAGTGCCTTGTTGACAACTTGGGTCCATGGATTCGTGGGGCCTATGACACAAACGAACGCTACCATCAGCTCTTACCAACTGAAATCGGAAATCTTATGAGTATTCGAGTAGTTTTGGGGCCAACCGATATTGTCACGAATCCAGGAGAGGCGCTGCAGATGATGTCTTGCCGTTAGCAAATGCACTCGCGTCGGTCGTCGGCCGCCATAGCCCATTAACACCAAATTTGGCACCGTTCGTCGTACGCCTCACATTGATTTCTGTAGTTATTTCATGCAGTGTTGCTAGTCTGACAGCACTAACAATTTTTCGCAAACGTCGCTGTTCTCTAAGTGGAGGCCGTCGGCCACTGCGTTGTCCCTGACGAGAGGTAATGCCTGAAAGTTGGTATTCGGCGCACCCTTGTCACTGTGCATCTCGAAATACTGGATTCGCTTAGCATTTCCGAGTTAACATGTCCCATGCGTCTAGGTGCAAATACTATTCCACGCTCAGAGCCTGTTAACCCCCGTCGTGCGGCCATTACGTAGGAAACCCTCTCCCGTGAATCACCTGAGTACAAGTGACAGCTCCGCCAATCCACTGCCCTGTCATATCTTTTGTACGCGATACTACCGTCGCCTGTATATGTGCATATCGCTATCCCATGACTTTTGTCACTTCATTGTAACTGAAACCTACGGAAAGAAGCAAAGCAATTTCACATAGTTTTTTCAATAGACAAAGCGAAATAACTAAATCCGTATATTCTAGCCAGTGAACACAATGTTAGTTTGAATTTGGAAATACACTACTGGCCGTTAAAATTGCTACACCAAGAACAAATGCAGATGATAAACGGGTATTCATTGGACAAATATATTATACCAGAACTGACATGTGATTAAATTTTCACGCTATTTGGGTGCATAGATCCTGAGAAATCAGTACCCAGAACAACCACCTCTGGCCGTAATAACGGCCTTGATACACCTGGGCATTGAGTCAAACAGAGCTTGGATGGCGTGTACAGGTACAGCTGCCCATGCAGCTTCAACACAGTACCACAGTTCATCAAGAGTAGTGACTGGCGTATTGTGACGAGCCAGTTGCTCGGCCACCATTGACCGGACGTTTTCAGTTGTTGAGAGATCTGGAGAATGTGCTGGCCAGGACAGCACTCGAACATTTTCTGTATCCAGAAAGGCCCGTACAGGACCTGCAACATGCGTTCGTGCATTATCCTGCTGAAATGTAGCGTTTCGTAGGGATGGAATGAAGGGTAGAGCCACGGCTTGTAACACACCTGAAATGTAACGTCCACTGTTCAGAGTGCCGTCAATGCGAACAAGAGGTGACCGAGACGTGTAGCAAATGGCACCCTATACCATCACACCGGCTGATACGCCAGTATGGCGATGACGAGTACACGCGTCCAATGTGCGTTCACCGCGATGTCGACAAACAGGGCTGCGACCGTCATTATACTGTAAACAGAGCCCGGATTCATCCGAAAAAATGACGTTTTGCCATTCGTGCACTCAGGTTTGTCGTTGAGTACACCATCGTAGGCGCTGCAGTCTGTGATGCAGCGTCAAGGGTAACCGCAGCCATGGTCTCCGAGCTGATAGTCCATGCTGCTGCAAACGTCGTCGAACTGTTCGTGCTGATGGTTGTTGTCTTGGAAACGTCCCCATCTGTTGACTCAGGGTTCGAGACGTGGCTGCATGATCCGTTCCAGCCATGCGGATAAGATGCGTGTCATCTCGACTGCTAGTGATACGAGGCCGTTGGGATCCAGCACGGCGTTCCGTATCTCCCTCCTGAACCCACCGTTTCAATATTCTGCTAACAGTCATCTCGAACATCGCGAGCAGCAATGTCGCGATACGATAAGCCGCAATCGCGATAGGCTAAAATCCGACATTTATCAAACTCGGAAACGTGATGGTACGCATTTCTCCTCCTTACACGAGCCATCACAACAATGTTTCACCAGGCAACGCCGGTCAACTGCTGTTTGTGTATGAGAAATAGGTTGGAAACTCTCCTCATTTCAGCACGTTATAGGTGTCGCCACCGGCGCCAACCTTGTGTGAATGCTCTGAATAACTAATCATTTGCATATCACAGTATCTTCTCCCTGTCGGTTAAATTTCGCGTCTGTAGCACCTCATCTTCGTGGTGTAGCAATTTTAATGGCCAGTAGTGTATAAGATTCCGGTCTTTGACCCTTTCGCGGCTACGGGAGTACATGCATGCCCGGCAGGTTGGAATACCAGACGTCTACGGTCGTAGACGTACACCCAGCGGGCTGGAAGTCCAGACGGCTACGGGCATTCATGTACGCCGGGCAGGCGGAAAGTCCAGACGGCTAATGGCATTCATATACGCCCGAGCTTGGAAGCAGGTAAACGTACACAATAGAACGAATATTCGCAGTTTTTCGCATTTCTGACTACAGTGTAATTATCTGGTCTTCTTTTCAATGTAGGAAAGCGATTAAGCTGTCATCTCTGGGCCCTTTTTTTTTACGAGTCTAGCAATCGGCCACTCCTCTTTTCACTTTAGTGAGACGACAGAGTTCGCATGCGTAATCCTTGCCACGTCGGAACGGAATTTATTGCACAAGGAATTCATGAATATTCTTATGAATAGTAGCGACGAAGATTGTAGTGATATGTCGGTGCATATTTCCGAGGAAGAGTTGGACGCGTCTGGACGTATTGCTGAATCCTGGACATCACGAACAGAAGATTTTTCCTCTGAAAACGGAAAAGAAGATGACGTAAGTAAAACTTCGTCAGGAAAAAGAATGTATGACTTTACAGAGAATCATCTAGTGACAAAACGACACCGTTTTGTGGACACATTTAGCAGGTTAAAAGCAGAGATCGAAGAGTCAGCGAGTCAATTAAATTTTTTTGTGCTTCATATCCATGGAATTTGTTTCAGTCATCTGTATACAGATCAATAATTATTATAAATTTATTACTGAAAAACTGACAACAGTACCCAGGAGATTAGCACGCTGGAAGCATACAGAGTCAGGAAAATTTTATTGCTTCCTAGCATGTTCTCTGCTTATGCCTAGAAGTAAAAAGTTAGAAGTGAATGAATATTGGTCGAAAGATTCTTTGCGTCAAACACCAGTATTTTCTAAGATAATGGACAGGGACTTGTACAAGTTGATCCTGGGTTTATCGCACTTCAGTGGCAATTCCAGCGCATCTCAAGATATTCTTGTAAAAATACGTCTCATTGTAGATCACACAAAAAATAAATTCCACGTGTCAGTAGTACTCTTTGAAAACCTGGTGATTGACGAAAGTCTGCTACATTCCAAATGAAGCTAGCCATTTTGGCGTAAAGAATTTGAGCCCTTTGTGACTTACAAATCAGTTATATTTTGGATTATATTGTCTACACTGGTGCCACCTCTGAAATAGAATCTGGAAATGATGATTGAGGAAAATCAGGCGATGTTGTTGCCAGTTTGTTATTGCCATACCTCAACAAAGGTCATATAATTTATTTAGACAATTATTATTCGAGCCCAGAATTTTTCCTGTGGCTCCATGTTAAACCAACAAACGCCGTCGGAATAGTGCCCAAAAATAGGAAACATCTACCACCATTGGCAGAGTAGCAAAAAAACGGGGAAATACAGTTCAAGTCCTGTGGAACATTAATCGCACTAAATTGGATGGACAAGAATAAAGTCATCATGATTTCCACTGTAAATAGACCAGAGTTTGTGAAGACAGAGAAAAAATAACAAACAACGGGCCAAAACAAATTGAAACCTACCTTTGTTGCCAGCTATAATAAGTCAATGGGTGCAGTCGATAAGACAGACAAGCTGTTATCTTCTGTACAGTGCATCCGAAAGACAATGAAGTGGAACAAAAAAAAGTATTCTTTCATTTGACTGACTTGTGTGTGCTTAATGCAAAAATTAATTTTGAAATACAAAAGCAACGGAAGGTACAACTAGCGAAATCCCATTTGGAAATACTCCATCAGTTGCTTGATAAATTTCATAGTCAGACGTGTAAAAGTGGGATCCCACAGACAACCAAAGAAGAAAGCCGTTTCCGACTGCAGAATAAAGAGGGTCATTATCTAGGTTTCCCCGTAGCAACGGAGAAAAAGGAGATTTCCCCAGAGACGCTGTGTAATATGTACTGCTCATTCACAACGAAAAATGACACGCGTAAGATGTAAAAAGTGTGATGCGGCTCTCTGCATGGTGCCATGTTTCGAAAAATATCACACACTAAAGAAATATTGGGATGTTTAGTAACTGTGTACGTTTCAAATAAAGGAAAGTGAAAACTAATAATAGTAAAAAATTGTTTTTTAAATCATCCAGCGGCGGCTCTAGGCCTGCATCAAAAATGAGGATGGGAAACCTCTAAAGTAAACAGTACTGAACGTGACGAGCCGGAAAAAAACAGCGAGCAAGAAGAAGGTAGACGTTTACTATCCGATTTCTTACTGTGGAGAATCGACTTTAGGCTTTAATTACAAACAAAGCCATGGGTCTATCGCAAAATGAGTTATCGAGATATATTCTTTGTTTTGACTCTGAGTCCGGATACATAAAACAATTTTTTTTAATTTCTGTAATTATTTTTTATTTAAGATACTAGCAAGAATTGTCCGAGATTTGGGAGCTTTTGCTGCGCACTACTCACTTTAAAACTATATATCTCGAAACACATTCGTTCCATGTTAATGAAATTTTAATATGTTGTAGACACATACGTCGGCGGTGTAAGTCTCAGGCTACAGGAATTAATATTAAAAAAGTTCCCATCATTTTTCTAAACCAATTGTTTCTCAGCTCATAATTAACATATAACTGAAAGTTTTGGTTAGTTTCGAAGCTGTCTTTCGTGGTTACCAGAAACTATAACCACTGTGACCGTACAGGGTATACTGACTGTAGGAAGAACATTACTGAACAGTGGATCTGTGCGAGCTGGAATGTGCGGGAATCCTGCAGTGCTGTAGCCCGCAGCCCGCAGCGACCACAGGGCTGAGTCCGCCGGCCGCCGGCCAGGCGCGCACTGCGTTTCCTCCCGTCAGCTGGCCGGGAAACCAGGACGCTCGGCCCCTGTAGCCGCGAAAGGGTTAATTCTGTCAACGGTGTGAACTTTCGAAAATACAGCTGTCACTGAGGTAAAGAAACCAACAGCGCCATCTACTGGTTCTTTGGTTTACTACGAAACTAAAAGCACCATTTTGCTCTTTGGTGTGCTTCGCCATCGCTGAGGTAGACAGCCGAACTACTAAGCTGAGCAGACTCATAATTTTTGTTTGTTTGCATTACCTATTCTTGATGAAGTAAAGAAAATATGTGCCCCCAAGCGACGCTCAAATTACCTATGAAAATCCCATCAAATTTTGGCTTGTAGGTTTGGACATCAGTGTGTTCAGAGAAATAGACAGATACGACTCTTTTAGACAAAACTTTAAAATAAGATATCAATTTTTTCGTTACCGGATCTTGATTAAGTAAACCTATACATTACCCCAAGCTACGCTGAAGATTCCTGCGAAAGCCCATCAAAATTCGTGTCAAAATTGGAGATTAGTGTCTTCAAACAGTCTGACAGACAGAGAGACAAAGACAGGCAAACACAACGGTTTTACAGTTGTGTCATTGATACACGAGTGTATCATTTAAAACTTGCACTGCAAATATTGCGAAAACGAAAAATGCTATTGGTGTGCGGTTTTCACATATGGGCTGGTAGTCAAGGGATTACACTGTTAGGCAATCAACAGATTATAATAATAGGAAGTGTGCTTCTTGTGCAAAAATACACTTTTTTAAAAGGAGCAATGCCTGTTGACATTAACAGGCTAAAAGGTGGGTAAAATAGATTGCCAGTGGTGTTTGTTGCAGGATTCTAGTACGAGTCGTTTACGACATATCATGTTTCGAGAAGTTCCCATGTCGACTCTTGTACTATATCTGTGGTAGCACACGCAAGTGCTTACATTAGTTACGTGGTTTCTGGTCAGTAACAAGACAACTGGCCATCACAGGTTGTGTTCAAATGACCGTCAGCAGCAACATACTCTTGCAGTTTAATATAGAATGACTGCTGCACACATGCTAGAATTTCAGCGAAGATGTCCGAGGAGGCTGCAGTAATAGGTCGTTGTGTATCATCCGGTGTAGTTATTATGTGCTCGTAGACAGCATCTTTCAGCTTTCTACACAGAAAAAAAAGTACGGACGTCAAATCTGGGGAACGGTCCAACCAATGTACAGGTCCTCTGCGTCAAATTCAACGATTTTGAAGCAATTCGTGAAGACATGCTGTAGTACTCCGTGCACTATGGGCAGGACAGTCATCATCTTGGTACCACAGGTTCCTCCTAGTCTACAGAGGTACATCATGTAGCATCCGTGGAAGATAGTCTGTTAGGATGCTACGATGCTTGTGCGCATTCAGAGTTCCATCTATGAAACACGGGCCTATGAGCAGATGGTTCATTACCCCACACTACATGTTTGCACTCCATGGAAACTAACGTTCCAACTGACGAAGCCAACGGGCATCGTCAACAGACCAATAACGCACGTGTCGATTGTTTACCTGGCCGCGGTTCACTAAACAAGATACATGAGAGATCTTGAGTATCCTCTTTGAATGCCCACGTACAGAAGTTAACATGATTCTCATAATCGTTTCTACGCAGCTCTTGATGGAAGAGATGTGGTAAGGACTGCCACTTACTACTTTCTCATGCGGTTGCGCGGGAAGCTAACGTGCGGGTCAACTGCAACAACCACAAGGCCATTAACTCCCCCCCCCCCACCCACCCACCTCTATCGTCACTTGTTTCCTTGTGTTACATTGTCTAGGTCAGGGCTTCACAACATACGTGCTCGCGGAGCAAGCTGTAAGCAGCAAGGCGCGAGCACGGAGCAGCGCGAGCACGCTACCCCCCCCCCCCCCCCCCCTCAAAACAAGACAGAGCGGAGAGTGGGGAAAGTCACATGGGGCACACAACAGCTGCCACCAGTCAATGTAAATCCGCGGCCACCTGCAGGGATATCACTCACGAATTATTACTCCGACAAATGAAACAAATAAAGGAGAATGTACACATGCCACATAATTTTATTATCTTAGTGTATGCCTCTAATTCGTATTAATTTGTGAACTGTTACACAATAAAAGGTGTCACTGAAGAGTGGGATTCTCGGTTATCTTGTACTTTTTGCTCTTTACAATTGCGTCTATGTTCGGAGTAATTGTTCTTGTGCATTTTAGGCGCAGCGTGCAGTTTAAATTTCGATCAGACAATGCGTTTCTCAGGCGCGTCTTGTTACATTTCATTTCAGAGAACAGTTGTTCACAAACATACGTGGAACCGAACATTGATATTATTGTAGCCGCCAGTTTGTGCAAACGAGGAAATCTATCCTGAGGGAAGTGTCTGTAGAATTCCAAAATGTTTTTCTTGTTCTGAAATTTGTCTCAGTATTCTCTGTCACACTGCAGGTCAATAATTTCTTGCTGCAGCTCAGGACGAATCTCTTAAATATTCGCTGAATATGGAGAGAACAAATCAAAATCACTGTCTAGTGCTGTCAGATCTTGAAAGCGCTGATCAACTAAACTATGTGAATAACGTTCACAGTCTTTGTGAACATCTTGCATGGATGATAATTTAGGAAAATGAGCTAGGTTTCCTGTTTCCAGCTGACTCACCCAAAGTGTCAATTTCATTTTAAAAGCTCGTATTCGATCTATGAAATGAGTAATTAGCAGATCTTTACCTTGTAGTAAAATGTTTAAAGCATTCAGATGGCTATTAAAATCTGCTAAGAACGCGAGATCACATTCAAACGTGCGGGTGCATTTCCCCTCCCTCCACTCCTTCCCTACTCCGCGACCTTGCACCTGCTCGCGAGCACGTGCCTGAGCAGACGCGAGTACTCGCGCTCAAAACCGGCCAGTTGTTAAGCCCTGGTCTAGGTGGTACAGTACCACTTCCAGGTAACTAGTTAAAGAGGTTGATAAATAATTGCAGAGATGGTTGCGATATGGAGACCACAGTGTAAACCAGAAACGTTTTATTTGCAACAGTTAAGTATACCTTCCACCTACTTCTCTACGTAGTCGCCGCTCCAATTTCGAGTGTTGTCGTATTGTTGTATCAACTTTCCAGTATCCTCATCATAGAAATCAGCTGCCTGTGCTTAGGGCCAGTTATCTGCACTGGACTGCAGCTCGTTGTCTGTGGAAAAAGTTTGTCTTCATAGCCAGCGGTTCTTGTGAGCAGAGATGAGACTCAGGGGAAGCCAATTACGGACTGTATTGTGGGTGATCAAACACTCTTCATTGGGAACGCTGCAGGAGCATCTTCATTACCCCTGCAGTGTGCGGCCGAGAATTGGCATGAAGAAGGAACTGCTCGATAGTTGTGTTATGTGGGCTGCGTCACATAGGCGAAATCTCTAACCAGGCCCTCATACTTGGCGGGGAACGCTACTCCCTACGCAACTTTACGTGCTCACTGTTCACTCACAACTGAAAAGAGAGACGCGACACGATCGACGGGCATACTAGATGTCTCTCCCAACGCATCTGTGCAAAGCCTTACCGGATTTCTCCAGTGGTTTTCGTTTCGCGACAGATCGGAACTTACTTTCTGGACAACCCTCGTATCTTGCTTCATACACCGTAAAAGAACGAACAGCATTCTCCCCATACTCTCCACACACCATGACCATGTAGGCTTTCTCTGCGGCCGGCCGCGGTGGCCGTGCGGTTCTGGCGCTGCAGTCCGGAACCGCGGGACTGCTACGGTCGCAGGTTCGAATCCTGCTTCGGGCATGGATGTGTGTGATGTCCTTAGGTTACTTAGGTTTAAGTAGTTCTAAGTTCTAGGGGACTGATGACCTAAGATGTTAAGTCCCATAGTGCTCAGAGCCATTTGAACCATTTGAACCTTTTTCTGCGTTGGGAAATACTATCGTCCACTCACGACCTACTACCTGAACACATTAATTGACTAGTAAGTCGCCATTCACACGCAAGCAACACACAAGCACACTGTAAACAAACATAACGACATCGTGCCTAGCAACTATGCAAGATGGACGGCACAAACAAGTGCCGGTGTGGAAACTTTTCAAAATGCGGTGTCTCGTAAAACGGCTCGAACTACAATCCTGCAACAAACACCATCGACATTCCAATTGGCCGTGCATTTAGTTTATTAAAGTCAACAGGCATTGTTCCATTTAAAAAGCTTACGTTTGCGCAAAAAGTACACTTTCTAAGTATTATTATAATCTGTTGATTGGCTAACAGTATGAGCCCATGACTGCCAATCTACTCGTTGAAAACTGCACATCAATAGCACTTTCTAGTTCCGCAATAATTTTTTTGCGGTGCAAGTTTTGTGCGATTCGCCCTGTGGAGGATATAGAAGAGGCAAAGCCGTGACTTATCATAGCGCAGTAAATGCCTCCTGCCATCTGCTGTGTTGTCTGCCCCGTCAAGGATGTGCAGTTTCATGTGTCGCTGTAAACAATGTCCTTTTGACAGCTACCCGACTGCAAACGTTCATTCCATGCGTATCCCTTCGCAGTGATGGCTCGGAAAACTTGAAACGGACTTGTCTTCATTGAGGGCCGCGATTACTGTCGTATTTACAAGGCCCGACACTCATCTTCGGTCCTTGCTGGTTACAACCACTGTCCTTACGCCTTGCTATTGTGACTGCGAGGGGTGCACCAGTCCTAGTGGAATACGAGCTGATACACCAACAATTCCGACAACTTGAAAAGTAATGTGGTCACGGGCGCGTCCATCACGATAGTTGCTTGCCGCCAATCAGAGATGCCCAAACGTTGACTGACATCGCTGCGCTCATTCCATACAGCCAACTGGCACATAGATATCACTTCAATGCCGTGACTTACGTCATGGACGGAAAGCCATAACTCCGCCTGGTAGCAGATCCGCTCCACCTACGGAGCTCCGTAGTCACCACTGTGATCTTTTCAGAGGGGTGACTAAATCAGCACTATTATTCATTACAGTATGCTCGCTGGTTTTCTGGTACTCCTCCTCCACGTAAATATTGGCTGCCACTGTTCCGTAGAACAAAAACAGACCGTCAGCCGCCGTTCTCTAGGCCGCAGTAGTTTCTGCCACCATGGTTCTGACCCCATGGATTGAGTGCTCAGAGCACCGTCGACGGTAACTGCCGTTTGCAGCCGGGTGCGGCCAATTCTCGCCTGACGCACTGTTCCGAAAATCGACCTTTCCAGGGTTCACCTCGCATCCCAACACTGACTCTAAATCTTATAATAGCGCCGCCACTGGTCTCAGACTGCCTGTACTGTGCTCATAGCAGAAAACATTTTCATTGTTTACCATCATATTTTAGTTTTTCCTTCAGCTTTGCAAGTAATACTTATTTCTTGTAATGTGTAAATGGAAGAGGCATGAACTACCTTCTCTGTAACTGATGATATTGAACAATTTACCTCCTCTTGTTGTTGTTGTTCTTCTTCTTCTTCTCCTCCTCTTCTTGTTCTTCCTGAAACGTTTCTGCTTACACAGGTTGTTCACAGAGCATCTTCCAAGCTTCTCTATTCTCCCGCAGTTTATCGTTCAGCATTTCCTCCCACTGTACTCCTCCTCGGAGCACATCATTATTCACCTGGTCTCTTCATCATTGCGCATTATTTTAATGTGACCGAACCATATATGTCTACTTCTCTCTATAATTTCTTCTGGGACACTGACTTCTCTGTTGTATACAAGGTATGGCGCTTAATTTCGGAAAAATTCTTATTTGAATTTCCTGCCGTATCGTAGTTCCGTCGGAGGCCGTGATTGGCATTCTTGAAAGCCACAGGCATCTAGTAAACAGTCATAACCTCAAAAAAGCCGAGATGTTACGGAAAAGTGAAGAGTACAACCGAAAAGCCCCGATTATCGAAAGTCTTAACGCTGGGTGTTCACCCACTGAAATAGTTCGATTCTTCGGGCTCCCGAGATCAACTGTTTACGATATTGTGGCGAAGTATTATGCTTCGGAGAAGTTTGGACAAGGTTCCGCTGACCCGTCGAGGAAACCTCATTCGAGGAAACGACTGTTACGAAGGGCGGCAGTCATCGAAAAGGCTCAGGCGAAGATTTCGGAGGATTCGGGGTAATCAATGGGGAAATTGGCGTCAATATTAAATGTCAGCGAACGAACAACGCGTCCAATGGCAGAGGAGGACCTCATACGAGCCATTTCGTCCAAAAATGGCTGTCGGATTACGGTGACATGTTGTGGTCAAAGGAGTTCTCGCCGCCGAATAGGCCTCTACTATTATGTTCAGGGCGTAGTCAGAAGAGTTACCAGTAAGACGAAACATCATAATGTCACATCTCTGTTCACCGCTATCGAAGCAGCACTAGCGAATATGGTCAGAGCTATTTTAAAGAGTGTGTGCGATCGCTTCAGCACAAGATTGGAGGCGGTCATTGCGGCTGAAGGGGGTTACATCGAGTAATGTTGCTCTTCAAAGATTTTCATTTTCATTTGTATTTTCTTTCAATAAATTTGTTTTTGTATTTTTTAAGAAGACTTCAAACTAAATTATAATAAGAATAAAACAATATATAGTGAAGAAATCGAAAGAAAAATAAGTTAATAATGAAGTAATCCCCCCATGAACCATGGACCTTGCCGTTTGTGGGGAGGCTTGCGTGCCTCAGCGATACAGATGGCCGTACCGTAGGTGCAACCACAACGGAGGGGTATCTGTTGAGAGGCCAGACAAACATGTGGTTCCTGAAGAGGGGCAGCAGCCTTTTCAGTAGTTGCAGGGGCAACAGTCTGGATGATTGACTGATCTGGCCTTGTAACATTAACCAAAACGGCCTTGCTGTGCTGGTACTGCGAACGGCTGAAAGCAAGGGGTAACTACAGCCGTAATTTTTCCCGAGGACATGCAGCTTTACTGTATGATTAAATGATGATAGCGTCCTCTTGGGTAAAATATTCCGGAGGTAAAATAGTCCCCCATTCGGATCTCCGGGTGGGGACTACTCAAGAGGACGTCGTTATCAGGAGAAAGAAAACTGGCATTCTGCGGATCGGAGCGCGGAATGTCAGATCCCTTAATCGGGCAGGTAGGTTAGAAAATTTAAAAAGGGAAATGGATAGGTTAAAGTTAGATATAGTGGGAATTAGTGAAGTTCGGTGGCAGGAGGAACAAGACTTTTGGTCAGGTGATTACAGGGTTATAAATACAAAATCAAATAGGGGTAATGCAGGAGTAGGTTTAATAAAGAATAAAAAGATAGGAGTGCGGGTTAGCTACTACAAACAGCATAGTGAACGCATTATTGTGGCCAAGATAGACACAAAGCCCATGCCTACTACAGTAGTACAAGTTTATATGCTAACTAGCTCTGCAGATGATGAAGAAATTGATGAAATGTATGACGAGATAAAAGAAATTATTCAGAAAGTGAAAGGAGACGAAAATTTAATACTCATGGGTGACTGGAATTCGTCAGTAGGAAAAGGGAGAGAAGGAAACATAGTAGGTGAATGTGGATTGGGGGGAAGAAATGAAAGAGGAAGCCGCCTTGTAGAATTTTGCACAGAGCATAACTTAATCATAGCTAACACTTGGTTCAAGAATCATAAAAGAGGGTTGTATACCTGGAAGAATCCTGGAGGTACTAAAAGGTATCAGATAGATTATATAATGGTAAGACAGAGATTTAGGAACCAGGTTTTAAATTGTAAAACATTTCCAGGGGCAGATGTGGACTATGACCACAATCTATTGGTTATGAACTGTAGATTAAAACTGAAGAAACTGGAAAAAGTTGGGAATTTAAGGAGATGGGACCTGGATAAACTGAAAGAACCAGAGGTTGTAGAGAGTTTCAGGGAGAGCATAAGGGAACAATTGACAGGAATGGGGGAAAGAAATACAGTAGAAGAAGAATGGGTAGCTCTGAGGGATGAAGTAGTGAAGGCAGCAGAGGATCAAGTAGGAAAAAAGACGAGGGCTAGTAGAAATCCTTGGGTAACAGAAGAAATATTGAATTTAATTGATGAAAGGAGAAAGTATAAAAATGCAGTAAATGAAGCAGGCAAAAAGGAATACAAACGTCTCAAAAATGAGATCGACAGGCAAAATGGCTAAGCAGGGATGGCTAGAGGACAAATGTAATGATGTAGAGGCTTGTCTCACTAGGGGTAAGATAGATATTGCCTACAGGAAAATTAAAGAGACCTTTGGAGAGAAGAGAGCCACTTGTATGAGTATCAAGAGCTCAGATGGCAACCCAGTTCTAAGCAAAGAAGGGAAGGCAGAAAGGTGGAAGGAGTATATAGAGGGTTTATACAAGGGCGATGTACTTGAGGACAATATTATGGAAATGGAAGAGGATGTAGATGAAGATGAAATGGGAGATAAGATACTGCGTGAAGAGTTTGACAGAGCACTGAAAGACCTGAGTCGAAACAAGGCCCCGGGAGTAGACAACATTCCGTTAGAACTACTGATGGCCTTGGGAGAGCCAGTCCTGACAAAACTCTACCATCTGGTGAGCAAGATGTATGAGACAGGTGAAATACCCACAGATTTCAAGAAGAATATAATAATTCCAATCCCAAAGAAAGCAGGTGTTGACAGATGTGAAAATTACCGAACTATCAGTTCGTCACAGCTGCAAAATACTAACGCGAATTCTTTACAGACGAATGGAAAAACTGGTAGAAGCGGACCTCGGGGAAGATCAGTTTGGATTCCGTAGAAATGTTGGAACACGTGAGGCAATACTAACCTTACGACTTATCTTAGAAGAAAGATTAAGAAAAGGCAAACCTACGTTTCTAGCATTTGTAGACTTAGAGAAAGCTTTTGACAACGTTAACTGGAATACTCTCTTTCAAATTCTGAAGGTGGTAGGGGTAAAATAGAGGGAGCGAAAGGCTATTTACAATTTATACAGAAACCAGATGGCAGTTATAAGAGTCGAGGGACATGAAAGGGAAGCAGTGGTTGGGAAAGGAGTGAGACAGGATTGTAGCCTCTCCCTGATGATATTCAATCTGTATATTGAGCAAGCAGTAAAGGAAACAAAAGAAAAATTCGGAGTAGGTATTAAAATTCGCGGAGAAGAAGTAAAAACTTCGAGGTTCGCCGATGACATTGTAATTCTGTCAGAGACAGCAAAGGACTTGGAAGAGCAGTTGAACGGAATGGACAGTGTCTTGAAAGGAGGATATAAGATGAACATCAACAAAAGCAAAACGAGGATAATGGAATGTAGTCGAATTAAATCGGGTGATGCTGAGGGGATTAGATTAGGAAATGAGTCAATTAAAGTAGTAAAGGAGTTTTGCTATTTAGGGAGTAAAATAACTGATGATGGTCGAAGTAGAGAGGATATAAAATGTAGACTGGCAATGGCAAGGAAATCGTTTCTGAAGAAGAGAAATTTGTTAACATCGAGTATAGATTTAAGTGTCAGGAAGTCGTTTCTGAAAGTATTTGTATGGAGTGTAGCCATGTATGGAAGTGAAACATGGACGGTAACCAGTTTGGACAAGAAGAGAATAGAAGCTTTCGAAATGTGGTGCTACAGAAGAATGCTGAAGATAAGGTGGGTAGAACACGTAACTAATGAGGAGGTATTGAATAGGATTGGGGGGAAGAGAAGTTTGTGGCACAACTTGACTAGAAGAAGGGATCGGTTGGTAGGACATGTTTTGAGGCATCAAGGGATCACAAATTTAGCATTGGAGGGCAGCGTGGAGGGTAAAAATCGTAGAGGGAGACCAAGAGATGAATACACTAAGCAGATTCAGAAGGTTGTAGGTTGCAGTAGGTACTGCTAGATGAAGAAGCTTGCACAGGATAGAGTAGCATGGAGAGCTGCATCAAACCAGTCTCAGGACTGAAGACCACAACAACAACAACAATGAAGTAATACAGCCAGGTGATTGTATGTTTTGTGACCTTGACACTGAAACACTCCCTATTAAACCCACCGTTATTGACTAGTGGATTATAGCCTAACAATTTTAACTAGTTTGATCGTAAGCAACTGATAGAGGCTGACAGGTTAATATTTTCACGGTAGTTGTTTCGTATCAAATCCAAGAAACCTAATTAGGATGTCCGGTAGCAATAATCGGTACATGACGTTGTGAATGGTCTATATCATTTGTCTGAACAGCACGGCCGGCCGAAGTGGCCGAGTGGTTCTAGGCGCTACAGTCTGGAACCGCGTAACCGCAACGGTCGCAGGTTCGAATCCTGCCTCGGGCATGGATGTGTGTGATGTCCTTAGGTTGGTTAGGTTTATGTAGTTCTTAGTTCTAGGGGACTGATGACTTCTGCAGTTAAGTCCCATAGTGCTCAGAGCCATTTGAACCATTTTTTTGAACAGCACGAATGAGGCAATTACTCCCTTCGTCTGAAAAAGTAATAACGTTTAACTCATTACAAGTCGCGTATTAACGTCGTCACACGCCAATACGCTTCATGTAGCACTGAATGCACATTCCTCACTGCAATCCAAATCGTGAGTATCCGGCACGATTGTCGCGTAATCACGGTGCACAAATGAACGCTTAAACACATCAAACAAATCACTCACACAACGGCATTTAAGTATTTACTGGAAGTGAGGCCCACGGCGTTGGGTGACACACACAGCCGTTAAACAATTGTAAACGTGGTCCTGTGGAAATCCGCCCTGCTCGCTTAGCAGCCAATAACATGCTTTTACGAAGTCTCAACACTGACTCCTCTCCGGCGCACTGGGCGCTCCATCATCGATAGTACCTACAGAGACTTGCTTGGGGTGTACATGTTGGCAGCCAGTCTAGGAATATTTTAGGGAATTTGTTTAAAAAATGTATTTCAAAGTCCCAGTGAAATCTTTACAAGCTTTCTCCCCGAGTAACTTACGCCATGCCTACGTGACCCAAGTCGCCTGTCTTTCAAATCCGAGGCAGTCCTGTCCAGTTAAAGCTGCTGACAGGAGACGCCTTGAGCCCTCTGCTGAAACTGCTAGCGAATTCACGCCATTGGTTTCAGCCAATAGCGTGCACGGGATACCGATCACGTGTGTGGACGCTGGATTGTTCTGCCGTGCAGAACACAGTTGCTTCTCTCTCTTGTAATCCAGACTTGGAGCAGGACAGACGTCTTCTTGGAAGACAGAGCCTCTGGCTCTGCTTTTCACGACCGGCCACCAACGTAAGTTAACATGAACCGCTTTCCCTTCCGTTGTCCATTTCAATTAATTGTTCGACCTCCTAGACTGGCCTAAACTTCGTAACTTCCGACCCTAGGCGCGCCCCTTGTACACCGTACATTCAAATACATCCTCTTTATTCTACCTAATTTCCTGTTTTGTTACTAACGGTCCGCAGTTCGTGGTCGTGCGGTAGCGTTCTCGCTTCCCACGCCCGGGACCCCGGGTTCGATTCCCGGCGGGGTCAGGGATTTTCTCTGCCTCGTGATGACTGGGTGTTGTGTGCTGTCCTTAGGTTAGTTAGGTTTAAGTAGTTCTAAGTTCTAGGGGACTGATGACCATAGCTGTTAAGTCCCATAGTGCTCAGAGCCATTTGAACCATTTGTTACTAACGGCAGGCCTGGATGCCAAGTCTCAAATCCTGACCACTCGACCTCCTGCATACTGCCTCCACGGGGGAAGTGTAACAACCGCCTCTCCGCCTTTCCCAAACCCTGTAAATATTAACATTGGTGTTAGGGATCATATACATTTGTCCATTATGATTATATGGGCTGTTATGCCGTGGTCGGTTGATGACTTTTGTCTCAATTCCCAACGTTTCGTCCCCGTCTGCGGGAGACATCTTCAAGGGGTCTGTAGCTCGATGGAAGGTCCAACACACCCACTGGCCCGCTACTGACTGCCGCTAAATTCCGTGTCCGCGCGCTCCTGCACCGCGGCGTGACGTCACGTGTTTTGAAAACGTCAGTGCAAGTGGCCGCTGTCCGCTGCCGTCGATCACCGTTGCCATCACCCAGTAGTGGACGGGTGGTACACATCTTCTTTAACACCAACATCCATATACCGTTTAATTTCACGCCCTCCTCCTTTCGGTTGAAATTATTTGGGTGTTTAGCGATTTCGATTGCCTCCCTGTAGAGCCTTTCGTAATATCCCCTTGTGGCCGCTGGTACTTGCACCTCCTCGAAAAGAATATGGTGGTTCCCTGGCTGGAAAGCATGCTCCGCAACAGCTGATCGTTCCGTTTCTCCTCTTCCACAATTGCCCTTGTGCTCTTTCAAACGTTTTGAAACAGTTCTTTTAGTGGTACCCACACAAACATCTCCACAGCTGCATGGGATCGCATACACTCCAGCTTTTTCCAGTGGTTTGTGAGCGTCTTTGGCAGGCTTAAGGTATTCCTGTATCTTAAATTACGGTAATATTCCGCTTCGTCAAGATCCTCCCTATTCTTTCCGTTACATTTTAACAAACGGCGGATATTACGAAAGGCTCTACAGGGAGGCAATCGAAATCGCTAAACACCCTGGTAATATCAGTCGAAAGGAGGAGGGCGTGAAATTAAACGGCATATGGATGCCGGCGGTATATGGATGCTGGTGTTAAAGATGTGCACCACCCTTCCTCTACTAGGTGATGGCAACGGCGATCGACGGCAGCGGACAGCGGCCAATTGCACTGACGTTTCCAAAACACGTGACGTCACGCCGTGGCGCGGGAGCGCGCAGACACGGAATTTAGCGGCAGTCAGTAGCGAGCCAGCTGGTGTGTTCGACCTTTCATCGAGCTACAGACCCCCACGAAGGTGTCTCCCGCAGACGGGGACGAAACGTTGGGAATTGAGATAAAATTCATCAACCGACCACGGCATAACAGGCCGGATAATCATAATGGACATGACATTTCCGGCCGTAAAAGTCTACATTTTAGTATCATATATATTTACAGAAGCAAAGATGTATTGTTCTCAATACGTAAGGGGCGGTTCACCCCTTACAACACTTACACGTTGAGAAATGACAGCTCACCATTTTTTGTTTGCATTTTCAGCCTCAACTATTTCCTTCTGTATTGAGTGTTGAGGTACTGGTGGAACTTGCTGACTTCTCTTTCTATTGTGTATATTGACGCAGGTAACTTACAGTGGTGGTTGCAACGTTATTTCACCAGCTCACATTATGACGCGCTGTACACTCCAGAATAAACTTTGTGGAAATTAGTCGTGAAGAAGAACTCTTGTTGCGCGACAGGTGGGAGCTGGGCTGTACGTGGAGTAACGGCGTGCCTGCCCCGTACTCACATGTCCTCGACGGGCAGGTTGAGCGTGACGCTGCCCATGGTGGCCTCGCCGTACTTGACGTAGCCGAAGAAGCCGATGAAGGCGTACAGCGAGATGACGATCACCATGGCGATGTTGAGCACGCCGGGGCAGCCCAGGAAGTGCTGCGGCTTCTTCATGCTGTTCTCCACGGGCAGGACCTGCACAAGTATACAAGCACACGTCATCATTTTGATGAGCTTTACATGGAGCGAAGCTTGTCTACGACTTTGTAACGTTATGTATACAATACTGGCCTTTAAAATTGCTACACCAACAAGAAATGCAGATGATAAACGGGTATTCATTGGACAGATATATTATACTAGAACTGACATTTGATTACATTTTCAAGCAATTTGGGTGCATAGAGCATGAGAAATTAGTACCTAGAACAACCACCTCTGGCCGTAATAACGGTTTTGATAAGCCTGGGCATTGAGTAAAACAGAGCTTGGACGGCGTGTACAGGTACAGCTGCGCATGGAGCTTCAACGCGATACCACAGTTCATCAAGACTACTGATTGGCGTATTGTGACGAGTCAGTTGCTCGGCCACCATTGACCAGACGTTTCCAGTTGGAGAGAGATCTGGAGAATGTGCTGGCCAGGACAGCACTCGAACATTTTCTGTACCCAGAAAGGCCCGTACAGGACATGCAACATGCTGTCGTGCATTATCCTACTGAAATGTAGGGTTTCGGAGGGATCGTATGAAGGGTAGAGCCACGGCTCATAACACATCTGAAACGCAACGTCCACTGTTCAAAGTGCCGTCAGTACGAACAAGAGCTGACCGAAACGTGTAACCAATGGCACCCCATACCATCAGGCAGAGTGTTACGCCAGTATGGCGATAACGAATACACGCTTCCAATGTGCGTTCACCGCGATGACGCCAAAAACGGATGCGACCATCATGATGCTGTAGACAGAACCTGGATTCGTCAGATAAAATTACGTTTTGCCTTGCGTGCACCCAAATTCGTCGTTGAGTACACCATCGCAGGCGCTCCTTTCTGTGATGCAGCGTCAAGGGTAACCGCACCCATGGTCTCGGAGCTGATAGTCTATGCTGCTGCAAACGCCGTCGAACTGCTCGTGCAGATAGTTGTTGTTTTGCAAACGTCCTCATCTGTTGGCTCAGGGATCGAGGCGTGGCTGCACGATCCGTCATAGCCATGCGGATAAGATGCCTGTCATCTCGACTGCTAGTGATACGAGGCCGTTGGGACCCAGCACGGCGTTCCGTATTACTCTCCTGAACCCACCGATTCCATATTCTGCTAACAGTCATTGGATCTCGACCAACGCGAGCAGCAATGTCGCGATACGATAAACCGCAGCCGGCCGGTGTGGCCGTGCGGTTCTAGGCGCTTCAGTCTGGATCCGCGTGACCGCTGCAGTCGCAGGTTAGAATCCTGCCTCGGGCGTGGATGTGTGTGATGTCCTTAGGTTAGTTAGGTTTAACTGGTTCTAAGTTCTCGGGGACTGATGACCACAGATGTTAAGTCCCGTATTGCTCATTTTTGATAAACCGCAATCGCAATAGGCTGCAATCCGACATTTATCAAAGTCGGAAACGTGATGGTACGCATTTCTCCTCCTTACACGAGGCATCACAACAACGTTTCACCAGGCAACGCCGGTCAAATGCTGTTTGTGTATGAGAAATCGGTTGGAAACTTTCCTCATGTCAGCTCGTTATAGCTGTCGCCACCGGCGCCAGCCTTGTGTGAATAGTCTGAAAATGTCATAAAATATTGAAGATGGTTAAGTTACAGCTCTTTGAGATACGACAACGACTCACAACAAAGTTAATCCATATCTGAATACATTTGCGACCGCAGAAAAGTGAGGCACGTCCGATGACATAGCAGTATTTCAATATCTTTACAATTACGAAAGTTAATATCTCACAACGAATATACATTTCGACAATGAACCTCCGAATCAACAACATCTAATAAAAAAAAATGGTTCAGATGGCTCTGAGCACTATGGGACTTAACATCTGTGGTCGTCAGTCCCTTAGAACTACTTAAACCTAACTAACCTAAGGACATCACACACATCCATGCCCGAGGAGGATTCGAGCCTGCGAACGTAGCGGTCACGCGGTTCCAAACTGAAGCGCCTAGAACCGCACGGCCACACCGGCCGGCCAACATCTAATCGCATTTCGCGATTTCAACATAACGATTTCTCAGATGATACATACCACTACAGCATATCAGAGAATCTTCTTCCTGTCGGTTAAATTTCGCGTCTATAGCACGTTATCTTAGTAGTGTAGCAATTTTAATGGCCAGTAGTGTATGTGGGCGAGCTAATCTGCTGCCTAGAATAAGGGCACTGTGAGGTGAATTTGTTTGCTAAGTTGTGCGGCCCCAGAGTCCATAGAAAGACGCGGCCGGGCGGGAAGCCACCGCTGCTCCAAGCGCGCCACTTCCGTTACCAGGGGACCGGATATGGGGAAAATCCCGGAGGTGGGAATCTGGACGGCTGCTGCTCGCATGTCCTTTGTGCAGGAGACAATGCTCCAGGTAAAGGCGGAGTGTCATAAAATATTGAAGATGGTTAAGTTACAGCTCTTTGAGATACGACAACGACTCACAACAAACTTAATCCAAATCTGAATACATTTGCGATCTCAGAAAAGAGAAGCACATCCGATGACACAACAGTATTTCAATATCTTTACAATTACAGAAGTTAATATCTAACAGCGAATATACATTTCGGCAATGAACCGCCGAATCATCAACTTCTAATCGCATCACGCGATTTCAGCTTAACGACATCTCGGATGATACACAGCACTATATTTATCATCCCTGAAAGCTGCGTCTTTACTGATTTACGACGTCTTTTATATTGCTTCCATTACACGAGTTTTTGTCCAATTATCCTATTCTCTATATTTACACAGCAAGTAAGTGCAGCATCAATACCTCATACGAGGGCTATTCACAATGTAAGGTCCGATCGGTCGCGAAATGGAAACGACAGTGAAAATCCGATGAAACTTTGCACAGATGCGTTGGACAGTGTCTTTAGTATACCCGCTGATCGAATCACGTCACTCGTTTCTGTTCTGAGCGCACAGTTAATACGTAAGGACGCCTAGAAAATAGTATCTTCCGCAAAGTGTGTGGGTCTGCTTAGAGATTTCACCTGATATCATGAGCCAACATAACTGTCATGCGTTTCCTTCTTCATGACAATTATCGCTCGCACTCGGCAGGGGCAATGAAGATGCTCCTGCAGCGTTTTCGATAGGAAATGTTTGATCACCCACAGTACAGTCCGTAATTGGCTCCCTCTGGGTTTCGTTTCTGCTCACGTGAACATTTTGGCACAGACAACGAGCTGTAGATCAGCATAGAGATTTGGTGGAAACCAAAGGTAGTCCGTTGGAAATTTGGTACAAAGCTACGACAAACGTCTGAGTCGGAGCGGCGGCTATGTAGCTGAAAAGTCTAGCTAGGTGTTGCAAATAAAACATTTTTGATTTTCACAGTGGTTTCCATTTCGCGACCGACCGGACCTTACTTTCCGAATAGTCCCCATATTTTGTCATACTTGAGTTTTTATTTACTGGACCGTTTAGGATTTTTCCAGTCACTTTATTTAAATTTTGATAACAAGTGCTATTGGAAAACCTGTGCTAATCTGAAACTGGCCAATCGGCGGACATCACAACTGAAAAGAGAACCAAAAGATGCTTCTGTTAGCAAGGCATAAATAATTGTTTAAATAATATTTGTTGATAATGTAGTCATTTAATATGAGCCAAGAACAAGAACACTGGCTTATTTATTTAGGAACCGATTATTACTTGTTGTAAGATATTAGTTTAGTATGGGAAAGTGGTCAAGACGAGTCAAATCAGTGTGTAGAGCTTGAGGACGATCTACGTTTGATGGGGTGGGCTTTAGCCAATGAGAGTTAGACACTTGCGTAAAACTGCTGAAGTCACGTGAAGACTGGGACGTTTCTAGTGAAGAGCTCATAGAAGCGATTCTGGACTTAATGTCGAGTGCTGGAAGAAGCCACAACTGCCTATGGCAACGTGCGTGATCCAGTCGTATAGGTGACTGATTCTGGGTGGTGAACGGCCGCTCCAATACTTTTGAGGGGACTTTATTTCGAGAGGTCTGAATGTGTTCCAGAGTAGGACTCTTAACATCCTCCAATTAAATTATGGGACTGAGGACAGAAGATTATGAGTTGCTGTTCTTCGTATCGCCTATGATAATTTGTAAATCGTTATGTTGAACTAGGAACAATTTTGAGCTGGAGAAAATTTTGTGTATTGTGATTGCGTCATGGACTTGGCTCTTGTGTATTTTTGATGACTATTTACTTTTGGGCTTTTTGCTACCATTATCATAACGCTCTCAACATAACTCTACTGCACTTGATGAGGATATGTATTGATGTGTTTCAACTGAATATCTCTGGTCAACGTCCAGTTTACTTGAGATGTCCTTTCTTGAATAAACGTTATTCAACATAAATCTCTGTCTTCTACAACAATTACAGACGTTAGAATAGAATCCTTTTTTTTTAATTATTCGTTTATCTTTTATTTTATATTTGCGCGTATTTTATTAACTCGCAGTTCTAGTTAACGTACGAGGTGCGGCTAGAAAAAAACCGGACTGATGCTGGAAAAAACATTTATTTACAATTATTTACAATTTCATGTTATCTCCTTCAATGTACTCTCCTCCTCAGTCTCTACACCGCTCCATACGAATTTTCCACTGTTCATAGCAATGCTGCAGATCATTTTCGGTAAGTCCATACATTACTTCCGTCGCTTTTTCTTTTACTGCTTCAACAGTCTCAAATCTAGTTCCTTTCAAAGCTGACTTGACTTTAGGGAAAAGAAAAACGTCACAGGGGGCCAAATCAGGTGAGTAGGGTGGATGATCTAAGATGGGAATGTTGTGTTTTGCCAAAAACGTCTTCACTGACAACGCACTGTGAGCTGGGGCATTGTCTTGGTGAAGGATCCATGACTTTTTTCTCCACAAATCGTTCCGTTTTCTCCGTACTCGCTCACGTAGGGTAGCCAGGACGCTAATGTAGTAATGCTGATTCACTGTTTGTCCCTCTGGTACCCAATCAATGTGCACAATCCCTTTGATGTCAAAAAAAAAAAAAAGACAATCATCAATGCCTTGAATTTCGATTTTGACATTCGTGCTTTTTTTTGTCGTGGAGAACCAGGAGTTTTCCAATGCATCGATTGGCGTTTAGTTTCGGGATCGTAAGTAAAAAACCACGATTCATCGCAAGTAATAACATTTTGTAAGAAGGTGGGATCACTTTCAATGTTTTCCAGGATGTCAGAAGAAATCATTCTTCGGCGTTCCTTCTGTTCAATTGTGAGACAATTTGGAACCATTTTTGAACACACTTTGTTCATGTTGAAACTTTCATGAAGAATCTGCCTAACACTTTCCTTGTCAACTCCTGTTAACTCAGACACTGTTCTGATTGTTAAACGGCGATCTTGTCGAACAAGTTTACCGATTTTTTCAATGTTTGCATCAGTTTTTGCTGACAATGGTCTGCCAGTGCGAGTGTCATCACAGGTGTCTTCGCGGCCATCTTTAAATCGTTTAAACCACTCAAACACTTGTGTTCGCGATAAACAATCATCGCCGTACACTTGTTGTAACATTACAAACGTTTCACTTGCAGATTTTTACTAGTTTGAAACAAAATTTGATGTTAACACGCTGTTCTTTCTGTACACTCAACATTTTCCGAAGCACAGACAAAACGTCAACTACTTAAAACAGACGCCACGGGCAGACTGAGTGCAGGAGGCAGATGAAACTCGAGCAGTAGGCGGAGCGAGAGTCACGTGACAGGCCACGCGACTTTCAGCCTTATTGCATTCGTTTTATTGCTTCACCAGTACTAGTCCGGTTTTTTTCTAGCCACACCTCGTATAGTCTATTTGACTGCAGGATAACAACTACAGGGTTATTATGTGCAGAGAATTACCTGCGTGGCGTGGAAGCAGACTTGTGCCGCTCGACCTTATGTCTACATCGAGCACTTCTTTTTAAACAGAGCCGTGCATAGTTCCAGTACCTAAAGTACCAGTAATCGCAGATAAAGATGCAACTGGTTTGCTCGTATGAATTGCTGTTTGGAAGAGCAACTACTCAGCAGCAACAACTGTTAGGTACAGTAGCAGTTGGGGGCTCGTCCGGGATCTCCGCTGCAGACTAGGACTCAACACGCCTCTGCTTAGCCTTCTTCTTCTTTCTTGAAGTTCCGCGGCGAACTTCCCCACACCTAGTTGTTGCTGCCAATCCTCAACCACGCAACTGCTGCAAAATCATATGTTCGGAGCCCCCACACACTCTACAAATCACGCAATAGGTTTGGGACCTAGATCACAGAATATTGCAGCAAGTTAGAGTTGCATTTGCAACTCTAAAGGGATTAGAAACATATCCCGGACGAGAGGCCTCGACCGCAGCAGCCGCCATGGCAAAGCGAGCCACCGACTGCGACTTCGAGTTCATCAGCAACGGCACTTCGAGCAGCAAAAGTACAGCAGAAACAGTCAGCATGACTCTCATGTTAAGTATATGCACCGAGACTGTTAAAATGTGTGAAACTGCATCGTCACTGTCAGTGATGAGGCTCCTAACGATGAAGCAATCACACAGTCTGTGTTGTTCAGGTATTGTTAGTGGGCTAGTTAGTCCTACATCTGAATGTGGTAGTTAATAGAGACGATGCTAGTGGGGCAGATAGTCCGAAATCAGATAAGGGATATGTATTTGCGAATTATTGAGTGGCACAGCTAAAGGAAATTCGGTCAAATATGAACTCTGAAATGGGGGTACGGGGATATTGGGTACAGAGATAGGTTCAATAAAGACAGAGATAGGTTCGGTAGAGACAAGTATAGCAGAAACAGTAGAAGCTGAGATGAAGAAAATTAAATCTGATATAGAAGGAATGATTGATTCAAAATTGGATGTAAGGGGAGATATAGACAAAATTTCTGAGGAGGTTAGTTTTGTTAATGCCAGAATCGACACTGTGGAAAAAGATTTTTGGAAAAGACACATTAAGAGCTGGGCGGTGATGTTAAGAATTGTGAGTTGAGGCAAAATGCACTTGAGGAAATGGCAAGTCTATTGGCAATTTGTCTGGTAGAGTGGTAGAGTGTGAAAAAGAGGTGAATGAAAATAGACAAGAGCTGGAAGCAGAGATTAATAAGGACCTTTTGCAGCGGTAACAACAGATTGAAGATCTACGACCAGAATTACATGCTTTAGCAGGATATTAGGATACTACTGTGTTAGGTGTGATGGGTTAACTTAGGAACGGCAAAGTGTTAAGCAAATGATGGCATATACCATCCAGTTGATTTTCTTGCTGCATGTAGAGATAGTTTTGAGAGATTTTAAGGAGTGCTTAATTTACTACCCATGAAATGTTTGAGAGATGTTCACTGAACAAATCTAGAATGAAGAGAAGCGAACGCTACTTCACAATGAGTTCCTAAACGGACCAAGATTCAAATACGGAGGTAAGTCGATGTGAGATATTTGTGTGCGTGCGTGCGTGCGCATATATATCGTCTGCTAGGAGTGTTAGCGGCGATTACGACGCTCAAGAGACGACTGCCGGAATTTTTACCATGGTATTTTGTCCACAGTCCGACAAACTACATTGAAGGGTTTTTACATTTCATTGATAACAGTGAACAAGTGTTGAAATTCAAGTCACGTATTTGGAACAGTGGGCAGGATAAAGGCTACCAAAACGGGAGTTATACTAATCACCAAAATAGTTATAACAGTAATAGTTTTCACAGGAGAAATGGGAGCGGGAACAATCATTACGAAAATCAAGATCGTGAACGAAGATTTGAGGGGCAGAAACCTCATGAAATGAAAACCCAGAATACGAGGTCGGGAAATTAGGGATCGCCGCATCGCCGGTCCGGAGATGGCGAAATAAGCCATTGTTGAAAAGGACAAGTAAATCCTATGAGTGCCGAAAATTCGGCCGCGAAGCCTAAAATGTTGGAGATGAAGGCTATAAAAAGTAAGAATAGAATGAGGAATAAGCGCAACCGCCGGGCGGGGTGGCCGAGCGGTTCTAGGCGCTACAGTCTGGAACCGCGCGTCCGCGACGGTCGCAAAAAATGGTTCAAATGGCTCTGAGCACTATGGGACTTAACATCTGTGGTCATCAGTCCCCGAGAACTTAGAACTAATTAAACCTAACTAACCTAAGGACATCACACACATCCATCCCCGAGGCAGGATTCGAACCTGCGACCATAGCGGTCACGCACTTCCAGACTGAAGCCCCTAGAACCGGACGTCCACACCGGCCGGAGCGACGGTCGCAGGTTCGAATCCTGCCTCGGGCATGGATGTGTGTGATGTCCTTAGGTTATTTAGGTTTAAGTAGTTCTAGGTTCTAGGGGACTGATGACCTCAGAAGTTAAGACCCACAGTTCTCAGAGCCATTAATAAGCGCAACTGTAAAGAGAACGCAAGAAAGATTGTAAAACGTGTAGAGAAATTTTATAATGAGGATATGTGGGAGAAAAATTTATTTTGTGAAATGGACGTGAGTGATGGAACGAACGTATATTTGTTGAAAGATTCTGTGATAAGAAGAGAGGCTGAGGTGGATAAGAATTTGGTGGAAAAGGAACGTGTGACGAATCCTGACGAGGCACTAGTCAGTAGCAATAATTGTAGTAAAGTATGTGAAAATAAATAGATGATTTTGCATCCACGGAAATATGTGAAGATAGCTGCGAAGGTGGTGAAGCTGTAGTTTCGTCAGCTGGAGATGTATTTCATTGCATATTCGCAGTTGTGGGTGATTTATTTTTAAAGGGAGGTAAAGGTGATGTTTTAGGTGCTGAAGCTGAGAAGTTCGAAGCTTCTGATCTAGCTATTCTGAGAGGAACTTGTGCATTTATTTCTATTGATGGACGCCAAGCAATGGCTCTTGATGAAAGCATGAGTTTTGAATGGCTATGGAAGGATGAATGTGAAAGCAATGTGTTGCATGGGGGCTCAGAATCGAAAGTGTTGTAGCAGTGTGAAAGTAGAGAAAATGTAATGGAGACAAAGGTTGATCCGACTTTGGCGAAGTTCGAATGTAGTGCGAATTCTAATGTCGGGCGATGCAGTAGGAGCAGTTATAGTGTACTGGCGGAAGTTGACGGAGTTATTGTTGGTGATATCTGTAGTGTATCAGCGGACGTAGCGGACGTTTTAGGTAAAGAAGTTGATGGTGATGAGTTACCAGTGGTTATTAATGCAGTTAATTGTGATAAAGTTTGTAGTGATTCGGCAGAAATAATTGAGATTTTGCGTAAGAGAGACGAAGACTTAGATTGTATGGTTAATTGCGAGTATGTTGCAGCGACAGATATCATTACTTCAGAGGGAGGGGACAGTATATATGATGCTTGCGAGGATGATGAAACGAATAATCCTGAGAGTGATTTAATTCCTGATTTATATCCTACAGATGAGTTAGAAGGCCGGCCGTTGTGGCCGTGCGGTTCTAGGCGGTTCAGTCTGGAACCGCGTGACCGCTACGGTCGCAGGTTCGAATCCTGCCTCGGCCATGGATGTGTGTGATGTCCTTAGGTTAGTTAGGTTTAAGTAGTTCTAAGTTCTAGGGGACTGATGACCACAGATGTTAAGTCCCATAGTCCTCAGAGCCATTTGAACCTTTTTTTTAAATTTTTTTTTAGAAGAAGATCGGGAGAAACTGAGAATAGGTAATGTGATTGAGATTTGTTCTGAAATTATAATGTGTACCACAAATGTCGAAGAAAAAGGATAGGAAATTGAAAACGATCGTTTGAGGGAACTGTGTTTAGAGAGGGGTGAAATTAAAAATGTGCAGCCTGTATGTGACGCTGATGAATGAAGAAAGTGTGTGTTTCTCGACTCTATAAATGTTGTTTCAGCGTTAGTCACAAAGATTGTCTGTAAACGAAAGAGTCAGTCGGTAGACGAGGAAAGAGGGCACAAATTCGAGCTGTTCAAAAAACGCAGAGAGGTGAGATTTAAAAGAAGTGTTAGTAGAGGCAGCGGTGGCAGAGTTGGACTGTGTGAATGAAGAATGAGGTGAGTATAGATATAAATATGTATGTAAATGTAATTTCACGTGTAGTATATAAGAAATTTGTGGGACTATTTTTTGTTTTGTGCAGGGGATGACTTGGTGAATATAGAATGTATGCAATAAAGTATGGAGGCACGACTTAGTGGAAGAGTGTCGATACTGGCCGCAGAAATCATGGTGGATGAAGGTCGGCAGCACAAAATTAGTTCCGTTATTTGCGTAAGAGAGTAATGTAAACTGTATCGTACGTAAGATTTGCGATGGAAATTTCCAGGGGTTATGTGACGCTTGTAGTATTTCAGATGGGCTTCTCATATACTAGATGTAGTTTGTCTGTAATTATTGTAGGCATAAAATTTGGTGCTTGGAGGTCAACAGATCTGATTAAGACTATAACTGCTTGTGGAAGTAGAACATGTGTTTAGGTGCAAAATAAAGGCGAGGTTATGAAGCACATTAAGAAGTATATTTCGTTGATGAATTGTATAAGATGTGTTTTTTGGCAAGGTTTTAAGGATTTATAGATTAATATTGGAGATAAATTCACATAAAGCTCATAAAAATAATTCTGTGGATGAGTGCTTTATTATACTAATTCGATATTGATGAATTATGACCCAGTTATACACTGAAATGGGAGATTTCTGCAGCTGATAGTATTAGTTTTAAAGTTTCTAATTACATGTGGTAAAATTTTAGAGAAATGATAAAACGTTTGTTGACTTATGATGTCGAACAAATTTCATAGCACGAAAGACGTATTTTCTAGTGGGAACATAGACACAGTGTTTGAAATGTCGACATAAATCAAGTGTGTTTTCCCTACGCTGTAAACCAGGTTCCTTTTTTCTCCTTTTCGCTTGCTGTCCTGTTTGTGACTGTATTGGTTCCTCTGCGGAGAGCATTAAGCGCCTGATCTGTGGGGAAATCGGAAAGAGTATGCTTATTATTAAGTACAACACAGTCGTATTTTGACAGCTAACGTCCTCCAGCACTGACAGTGACTGAGAACTGACGCATGTTCGGCGCAGTACTTGATCAACTGCGACACGAATGTCTGCAGTGGCAGCTAGACTCCGAACCACCTAAACTTCGACGCTAGAAGGCCAACAGTATACCGTGTGTGTGAAAGTGAAGTGCTGCGATGTAGTCGTCAAAGTAAAGGTTGCTATCAAATTAGTGAAAATGCACTAAAGACTCTTGAAAACAGTGATCTGACTCGGGTGTTTATTTAAATTTATGTGTGTATTTTGGTATTTAATTATTGTGCCATAATTTTATAATTTACGTTGCACTTAGAAAATTTAAGCTGATAATATGACATCCTAGGATGATGATGGTGATGTTTGGTTTGTGCGCCCGTACAAATTCCCAACCTTTGTTCAGTCCTATCTTGCTACTTTCATAAATGATGATGAAATAATGAGGGCAACACAAAAACCCAGTTATCTCGAGACAGGTGAAAATCTCTGACGCCGGGGGGAATCGAGAGAGGCGAGAAGGCGTCCGCGAGACCAGGAGCTGAGAACACGTGTACTACGAGGTACATACTGTTCATATACCGGCGCAGAAGTATTTACGCTATTGATCTGACAAGAAAGTAGAGCATTCAATTTTTTACGTTATGTACGTATTTATTATGTTATGTATGTTAACTCTGGTGCGACTTAACGTTCGTAATCAGCCAGCTAATGCGCCACATTAAGAAGAGCTGTGTAGCATTACGGGTATGTAGGCGCGCTAGGATTATTGCAAATAAAAGTGAATTTGTTTGCGAAGCTGTGCGGCCCCAGCGCCAATAGAACGAAGTGGTCTGGCGGGACGCTCCAGCGTTAGCAAAGGAGCGGACGTGGGGAAAATCCCGAAGCTGGGAATTTGGACGGCTGTTATTCCCATGCCCCTTGTGCAGGAGACAATGCTCCAGGAAACAGCAGAGTGTCAGAAAATGTTGAAGATGGTTACGTTACAGCTCTTTGAGATACGACAACGACTCACAACAAATACAAATCTGAATACATCTGTGATCTCAGAAAAGTGAGCCACATTCGATGATACACACTATTTCAGTATCTTTAAAACTACAGAAGTTGATATCTCACAGCGAAAATACATTTTCACAATTTTCCATGTTAACAACTTCTAATCGCTTCAAGCGATTTCGTTGAAACGGTATCTCAGATGATAGCATTGCACTATAGCTCCCGTCCCTAAAAACTGGAAGCTGTAGAGAAGATATAAAGATGGTTCAAATGGCTCTAAGCACTATGGGACTTAACATCTGAGGTCATCAGTCCTATAAACTGAGAACTATTTAAACCTAACTAATTTAAGGACATCACACACATCCTTGCCTGAGCCAAGATTCGAACCTGCGACCGTAGCAGCAGCGCGGTTGCGGACTGAACTTCCTAGAACCGCTCGGCGACAGCGGTCGGAGAAGATGGAAAGATGAGAGGTGACTTTCGTACGGATTTCGATTAATAATGCATCACGCAAACTTACAAAAGACTACAGTGGCAGACGTTACAAGAGAGGTGCTGAGCTTCACGGAGAAATTTACTGCTAAGTGTTCGAGAGCGTACCTCTCATGAAGAGGTGCCGACTTTTTATTTCCTCCCGCATACGTCTCCCTAAACGACCGCGACGGGTAAATCAGAGACATAAGTGCCTATAAGGATGCTTGCGGACATCCGAGGAAGTGCAGAGCCACGATTCAAAGCTGAACAAAATGCGATGCTATTTTGAACAGTCCATGCCTCCTAGTCACGGCACCCAACCAAACGGAGCCGTTTGTGTTGATGAACAGCGTGTGAAGATGTAAGTGGCCCGAAATTCCCAATTCCCGCAGTTTCTTCACTTGGCAACAGTGTTGAACGTTTCTGGTCCTCAAGGAACGCTAAATCAGTTTGGGTTTTGTATATATTGATTCTCTGTCTCGTGGATGAACGCAGCAAGCTTGCCAGAACCGATTTCAGGGAAGCTATAGAATTTAGCTTAAGCATCTACACTACGAGGGTAATCCCAAAAGTAAGGTCTCCTATTTTTTTATAAATACAGAACTCTGTGTGGCAGTTGGTCACACTCTTATAACAGTTGGTCACACTGTTATAAAGAGTGCTTCACACGCTGTGTGTAAACATGCGCACGCCGCGCTGACGCGCTCAGTCTTGGCTTGGTAGCCGTTCAATATGGAGCTCCCGTTGGATGATACCGCCAAGTGCGAACTGTACGCAGTTATTCGGTTTTTGAACGCAAAGGGCACTGCGACGATTGAAATCTATCGCCAATTGACGTAAGTGTATGGTAAGTCGTGCATGAATGTCAAAAATGTTCGTAAATGGTGTAGAGAGTTTGCAGCTGGTCGGACCGAAATTCACGACGAACAAAGGAGCGGGAGACCGCAAATTTCTGAGCAGACAGTGTTGAAGGTACAGCAAAGCATACGTGAAGATCGGCGGATCACCCTGGATGGTCTCTGCACGTTGGTTCCTGAGGTTTCCCGAGGCACCGCTCACAGAATTTTCAGGGAAACATTGAACTACCGGAAGGTGTGCGCAAGATAGGTGACACGCATGCATACTGAGGACCACATGGGGCAACGAGTTGATGCTTCCCGCGCATCTCTTCACCGCCTTGCAGCCGAACAGGACAACTTTCTGGACTCAATTGTCACGGGTGACGAAACCTGCACATACCACTTTACACCTGAGTCCAAGCAACAATCAGGCCAGTGGCGGAATCCTTCTTCGCCAAAGCCGCAGAAATTCAAAGAAACACAGTCTGTTGGTAAAGTCATGACAACCGTTTATTGGGATCGGAAAGGGGTATTGTTGGTCGACTTTGTGTCTACTGAGACCACAATTAACGCTGACAGGTACAGTGAGACTCTTAATAAACTCAAACGGGCAATTCAGAACCGGAGAAGAGGAATGTTGAACAAGGGCCTACACATTCTCCGTGACAACGCTCGCCCACACTTCGCTCCGCAAACCGTTGCTCTCCTGCAACAGTTTCAGTGGAACACAATCACCCACCCATTCTATAGTCCTGACTTGACGCCCAGTGACTATTACCTGTTCCCTCGGTTAAAAGAACATTTGGCCGGAAAGCGATTCAGCTCCGACGACGAGGTGAAAGATGAGGTTCATAACTTTCTGAACAGCATGGCGGCGGGCTGGTATGACATGAGAATACAAAAACTGCCACAGCGTCTACAAAATTGCATCGACAGAAATGGTGATTATGTCGAAAAATAGCTAAATATTCAAGCTGTAAACTGATGTAAACCATTGTAGAAATAAGCAGGTCTATGTACTTGTAAAACAATAGGAGACCTTACTTTTGGGATTACCCGCGTATATTTTGCCGTGGTAGGTCCTGACAAGCGTCAAGAGAGCCAGAAAGTAGTTCTCTATTTTGTGCTTACATGCAGGCTTCAGTAACAATGTGTTAATAGTCCGTATTTAACGCCTACAGCGACGTAGCTGTTTCACACAGCAGTAGGGTGGGTTGCCTAGTCCCTCAGCGTTAGGCGCACACGCTGTTCTGGACACGAGCAGGTCGCTGAGAGCATTTACCAGATTGCACGCATTGCCTAATAGGGAGAAAAGACAGTAATGTGGATCACCCATCATTTACATCATATTATTCCGGGGTTGGTTACCACCGCTTTTGTGTTGCGAGAGGACAAAGTATTACATTATGATATGCTAGGGCTAGAGGACGTATTTGTGGTACTCGGTTTAACGGATCCGGTTAACTCCTGAGCAAATCGGAGTGCAGCAGGAGTACGCTCGCCCTAGATTACCTTCAGCACTGACTTAGGATGCTGGCGGAAATCGTAGTAGCCGCTCATCTGACGGTCATGGTATACCTTACATACCTGACAGAGACGTACTCCTGCATTTGTGATTTGGAGCCTTTTCTCAGTGAAAAACTAATTAAAATCTTTCAAGAATTAATGTTAGGTGCTGAAACTAGAAATATACTACACCCGCCCCCAAACCCCCCTTCATTCCATCCGTTCTTGCGCCACGTCATCAGAAGATCTCTTCATTCTATCCAGAAACCTTTGCATCAGTGACTACAACAAGTATTGCAGTAGACGGTGGGGAATTGGAACCTGTGATGACATAAATGTAATTTTAAGGTAATGTTCATGACCACATTATTTTGTGATATCCTTTTTGTTGCAGTTGCTAAAATAATTGTGCAGTGCAAGAATGTATCTCGACATTAAGCTCATGACTCGAAGAAATTTTTAACAATCATTATATCTTAATTTGAGGTATAAAGGCTTGCATCGCGCGTACGGAAATCGGACGATAGCAACTGACTCCATACGGACGATGAGTCACAACTCTTGTGACAGATGAATATTTTAGGGTAGGTCCGGGTAGTTAACGGCTGTTGCTCAATGCCACTGTCGTACAGAATATAAGATCTTAAGCTGTCAGAACTATGTGTTTTGGAAACTGCCAGGTGTACCGGCACCAATTGGGCGTTTTTTTGTGAAAATGAAACACTAATTTTGAATTGAAAGGTAAAAACATTTTATTGAAAGTACTGATCATTGCTTTCTATACATTTTGACCACCTTTCTGGCAGTTTGTGAACACCACGCCAATAGAAATGTTCATCTTTTGAAGCAAACCAATCAGACACCCAATTTTCGACCTCTTCGTAGGAATCGAATTGTTTCTCATCCAATGCGTGTCGCATTGTTGAAAACAAATTGTAGTCGGAAGGGCCCAAGTCTGGTGAATACGGCGGGTGGAGTAGCAGCTCCCAGCCAAGTGTTTTGATTGTATCCTGAACCAGTTTTGCTTTATGTGAAGGTGCATTGTCGTGCAAAAAAAATTACTTTGCCATGTCTTCTGGCCCATTCTGGTCTTTTTTTCGATCAATGTATAGTTCAAATTGATCATTTGTTGTCTGTAGCGATTATTATTCATAGTTTCACCGGGATTTAGAAGCACATGGTATACCACACCTCTCTGATCCCACCAAACTCAGAGCATTTTCTTCTTGCCGAATCGATCTGGTTTTGAAGTCGATGTTGATGGTTGTTCCGGATTAACCCATGATTTTTCCCATTTAGGATTCTTAAAATAAATCCATTTTTCATCGCCAGTAACAATTCGATGCAAAATTGATTCTCTTTCATGTCTTTGAAGCAAAATTTGACAAATGGTTTTTCGGTTTTACTTCTGTCTTTCATTCAATTCATGTGGTACCCATTGTCCACATTTTTGGATCTTTCCCATAGCTTTCAAACGGTCAGAAACTGTTTGTTGTGCAACATTTAGCATTGCTGCCATTTGCTTCTGACTCAAAGTATCTTGTTCATCCAATATTACTTGCAATTCGAGGTCTTCGAACTTTTTTGGTGGTCTTCCACGTTCTTCATTTCTTACATCAAAATCATTATTTCTGAACTGTTGAAACCATCTTTGGCATGTTGCTTCTGATAGAGCATGATCACCATATGCCTCTACAAGCATTCGATGCGACTCTGCAACACTTTTTTTTCAAATGAAAACAAAAAATTAATGCTTTCCGCAAATCATCACTTTCTGGTACAAAATTCGACATTGTTAACACGATGAAAACATATGTTGTTTGTTCCATGACTTGATGTATACTAAATATCTTTGACAGATGTCACACCAACCAAACAAAAAGAAAATTAAGGCTCGTTCACAACAAATGTTCCCTAACGACACATTTGTATCTTAATGCTCATTTCATACCGGTACACCCGGTAAATGTTATCTTTGAATATAATGTCTTTTAGAAATTATTGCTCATGAAATATGTTGAGTTATTAGTAAGAATGAAGGTGTAAATGCGAACTAATACGGGAAACGAATATTGTTATGTCTGTTAACTGAGTAAATGGTAGCGTGGGTCCTGGAACTGAGTGGAGCAAGACAGTTATACGCTCCGAGGAAATTTGGAATGTATAATTCGCCAGTTTTTGTTACTGGGGAAACAAGAAACATATTCAGATAATTCAATTAAGCAAAGAGTGTTTGTTATTTGTGGGTTTTATAAATTTCTTCGTCTAATAAATCGCTCTGCAAAGGTGGTATGTTATGACTGGTTCATAGTAGAAGACGCAGGATAAAGTGGTTTAATTCTTATAGTGGTTTTGCTATGAAGTTTCTGAGACAGTCAGAAGACAGTACGTTCGCGCGTATTTCGTGGGCTACAGAATTGCCTTGCGGATTCTCAGCATGGCTATCCACATGATCGGACGCGTGTACTAGGAGCTCTAATTGGGTGTAGTGAATTTGCGTAATTATGAGTTAAAATTGAGGTCAGTATGTTCGAAAGTGTTTGTGGACAAACAAGGAAGACGAAAACTGAAAATTCTGGATGTTGTGTGTGAACTTTCACGCTTTGAGTAACTGAAGTCTGTGTGGCGCACTGAGCAAGTCGTGACCGAGAACTGAACGTTTGAATGGAATGATTTGAGGAATCTTTAAGCCAGAATCCGAAAACACAGTACATCCCTGTATAAAGTTTTCGCTAAAGGGCTCGACTGGGTACCAAAAACTAGCAATTACGAGTGATTGCGATTGTTTGTGAATGTCTGTACTGTAACTTGAGTCTAACACAGCTTCGGCGGGGTTTTTGTATAAAAAAAGTAACTATATATCGATATCGTCATTCGAAGGCTGTTTATTATTTCATAGTTTAATTAATCTGATACTAGAAAACTTTCGAAACACCTTTTAGAAACACTTAGCGCGACCACAGCTACTAAAAGTGATCCACTTGAGAACCATTATTCGTTTTCTAAACGTGCCGATGTGTGAACGGCTGCTGAAGAAGAAATCACTGACTAGTGAGTGACCATTTTCTGTAGGCGAGAACGTAATCGTGCCGCCGTAGATTCACTGTTTTACAAATTCATTCCATTTTTCACGTGCACTATTCTTAAAAAGCTGAGGCAGAAACAAGAGGAGAACCGTTACCTTAGTCCAATCCCATGTATCCAAGCATTCATTGCTATCAGTTTTAAATTAAGCATTCCTCCGCCACTGCTCATTTGCAAGTAGACTCTCTTAGCTGCGTCAAGCTGAAGTGCCCCCTCAGTTTGACGTGACAGTTCCGTAAAACAGCAGAAACTGCTGAATAATACAGCAATCGGTTTCACGTTCAAAGCAGATAAATCGTAAGCCACAATTACTATAATCACTCCGACATTACCAACCCGAATTTGAAGAGTAAAACGCGTTGAATTCCTCAAGAATTACAATATTAGATGCAGGAAGTACTGTAGTTTCATTTGAAAAGGGAAACTGGTACTTATATCTCTGCAATTAATATAAGTATGAAAAGAAACAACACATCATTTAATGAGGAACTCTTCACAATTCTTTATATCAAAACAGAGTTACGATATTTTAAATGGTTCATTAACAACTGAGGCGAAGAGATTAGCCTGTATCGAGATGAATGCCAAAGCATTCAGTGGTTTGCATTTCCTCTGAGCACATGTGTGTGTCGATTCCACTGGGGAAGGTGTTCAGAGCGCGAAGTTTGGGGATTCGTCCCGACTTAGTCTTCTGGTGGCTGCTTCGTCGTCCAGTTTTGATAGCTTCCACATCTGTGCTGTTGGTGGTGACACATGCATAGTCGCAGTACTTAAGATCAGCTATATGAAATGCGTAACTGGAAAGATGAGGGGATGTAACTCCAGGTGCTGTGACCAACTGGATATTACAAAAGCGATATTCTACAATGAATTCAGGGTTGTGAAGCAACACCATGTCCGGGTGTAAATCATTCAAATAAGTGAAACCTGCAAACCAACATTGATTTCCGTAAATGAAAGCGATTTCATAAAAGACTTTACATAATAAAGTGCAAAATTACTACCTCTCCATACGAAAGTACGAAAAATAATTAAAGTTGAATGTTAAAGAGTAGTTAATCGGTGCTCCGTTTCCAGTGTGTGTATATTTCGAAAAAAAAAAAAAGAACAGCAAAACAGGGTGGTACATAATTTTTGTTCCTGTGGGTAAATATGATACAGTTCTTGAATGCAGTGCTGCACTTTAGATCCGATTCCTTCCAATTCCTGGGTGCACGAATAGACTTTCAAAATTACTATTTGTCACAGAGGGCCGAGAACCAAGTCCCACTCATACTGTGTGTCAAAATCAGTATGTGGAGCATGCAAAGAGCACCAATGTTGCAGAAGACGGGGCACCACTCGTAACGCATTGCCACACTGAGACAATCAGTATATGAGGAGTGCAAACGGTACAGTATGACAGCAGCGAATATGTCATTCTGCGAGCCACATAATATGTTTTGATAACATGTAACATACGACTCAGCTGATTCATGGAATCCTAGCACTGTTGAAATGTATGGAGGCATTAAACTACTGACACCTCCGCCGTGGCGGCATTAATTCCAGCTTAAATAACTTTGTTTCAGAAGCCTCAGGATTGGTGTCAGGTCTTCAGAACTCTGATTCCGACAGAATCACAGTCTCGCTAGGGTTTTCGAATCATGGCGTGGTTTCTGCTACCTGTATCAGGACTTCGCCTCAGACTGCAGCCATCTGACTACGGTGGTAATTAGCTGTTGCAAGCTGCCACTACTGTTTGGTCACATCCTTGACTAATGGAAGATGCAGACAAGCTGTGTCTGCCCCTCGCGAAGGGCCATACCGAGTGACTGCAAAACTGTTTGAACTGGCTATATGCTGTGCTACTGATTGAGGTTCAGGCCTTCTGCCTTCACGAAACCTGCTGGCCACTATATGCTACTGGTACACGCGTAAGCGTTTGTTCGTCTCTGAGAGTGTTGAGGTGCGCGCACTCGCTGTTAGTGAGTCACTGTAGGCGTGCGCCTGTGGACTCACGATCTCGCTAACTGCACGACACTGCTGTTGGGTCCTGACCTGTGAAACACTCACAGCCTCCAGAGGGCTACGCCCAAAACCCTCACCATGCACGGGTGTGTGATTCAGTGTGACTTCTGCCAGACCAGAAAAGACAATCCATGTTGTAAAATCACTAATAACAAATATGTTTGTACACAACATTATTTAACTGATGCCTTCGGGCAATTGACAGCCACCCTAATGGGTTCCCAGGTCTCAACATGTTGCACCAGCAACACCACCACTTCACCTATAATCCTGAACTTCAGGAGTAACCAATGCAGTTGGCAGAAGTGGCCCTGAAATTGACAGTTTCTGATGTCGCCTTCAAAACTACCCATCTTGTAGTCGACACTTCACACAGTACAGGGTGGTCACTGAGAACCATTTTGTTTACCTTTTAATTGGCCTTTTTCATTGCATAATTCATTGGCTATAGTATATTACAGGGACGTTTATTTTAAGCTAAAGGTAACTCTTATACAGCCATGTGAACCTCCAGACCTGTCTGATTTTAGGGATAATAATGCCGCGAGTCTTTTTCACATTTGTCACGCGTGAATTTTGCAATCTTCCTGGGCACAAGATGCCATGCATGAAGGCTGTGCTAGTCATATGTTTCGCTAGTTGGTGTCATTTGGAATGAGACTATAGTGAATATAGATGGCCTGTGATACGCTGTAAGAACTAGAGTAACTTGTTTATTGTGTGCTCTGTAGAGTGAACGGCATGTTTACGTCCTTTTGTATTGTATACTTCTTTATTGTTTGGGCACTAGTAGAATACAAGATGCTGGCAGAAACATGCACAGTTAGTATGAGTGATTATGTTGCCACTATGACGGAGCAGAGAATTAGGTGAAAAGCCGTGCTTAAACAGAAAACTGTGGAATTAGAACATTACAAGAATCAGGCAGATGTACTGACTGCCGAGGAGCAACAAGTACTAGGGCAGCTCGAAGTTAAGACTATTCCGAGTGTACCCTCTCCTTCTAGCGAATCTGCATCGGAAAATTTGATAATGCCTATTTCCGGCAAGGCAACAGAGGATATAACTGTGTTTCTCAACGACGTTTTAGCTACAGCCAATCTGGGCGGTTCGTTTAACGGGACATGCCTTTGTATGGTCAATTTGTGGCTGGTTGAGAGACTAAGCTAAATGTTACTTACCATGGGGCCCTGTGGTACGCATGAATATTGAAACAATTAGCTGAGGTGTTATGACAGTAGTACTGTAAGTGGAAAAGTACGCACTTCTTTAGGGAGAAACTGAACACGTTCGCTCAAAAGCATAAGGAGACCATCAAATCATTCTCAGATGTGATCTGAGAGATCAATTTCCAAACATATAAGCTAACGTGGAACGAGGAAGGCAGTAGGGTGCTGCGCTTTGAAGCCAATTATAGAGCTCTTGACGCATTCTTGCACGAAATTATCACTGAAATGACACGTTGGGTAAGACTGCACGATCTTTCTTATTTGGCCGCTGCTATTAAGATCGCCATAAACTGCAAGAGATAGATATAGGGGTAAGGCATAGTAGTGATCATTGTGTTTTTACTTCAGTAATAAAATATCACCGCTGTGGACGTGGGGGCCATCTCCAAAAACATTGACGTCAGCCAGAGTGCTACGAGTGTGGACAAGTAGGTCCCAAAACAAAGGAGTGCAGTAGCAAGAAACGAGAAAATCGGTATCGGCAAAAGCGTTCGTTAAAAGCGTATGGGTCTGTATCAGCCTTCAGAAAGCATTCCCAATAAAATGTACTACTGCAAGATTAATTACAGAGATGGAATGCTGGTTGTGGAGCTTCGTTGGTGGCAAGGAACATCTGTTTTTAATATCAAGTTACCTTCCATTAGGAATGTGGATGCACTCGGTGACTGTGACACGACTTTCAAAACGGAGCACAGCAGTCAGTCGTCCTTTTCTTACAGGTTTTATGAAGCAAGTCTAGATTTCGGATAGTGCCTAGCCGTGCACTGTATCATAGTATCAATGAATGTCCTAGTACGTCAGTCCGCTGTTCGGGGTTCTGTCACAGTTCGTACTTATAATAAATGCCGTGGCCGATGTATCGCCTGTTGCCCAAGACCTTTTGCGTAAAAAGAGACTAGGATCTCCACGTTACAGGTAGCATAGAGTTGGCGATAATGAAATAAATTAATTGAAGAAAATACTGTCCAAGTTTAACATTGGGGCTAAGAGTTTCTACGAGCATATAGATGTGTTACCATAGGTTGTTGAACGATATTCTGCAATTCTCGGGCTGACTGAACCACTGAACTTACTAAACATTATGCTAAAATCGATTTTGACAACATACAGTAGAGCATGGAAGCACTTTGTTTCCATTGGGTAATACCACCACAAGCGAGGCAATTTCACAAGGCAAAACCAATCATGAAGGTGTTGTCATGTATTCACCACGGTCACAAGCATACCATCAGTGACTCTACGTTACATGACAAAGTTGGTCATCTGCAGGGCAGTGAAAAGCAAGGTATGGAAGCACTACTGTTACATTTTAAGGAGTTGTTTAATGTACAGAATCCATTATCCTTTTCCTTTGTTACCCAACATGACATACCAGCAAGATATAAAGCTCCAGTTTAGGATAAACAGTACCATATAATAAAGTGTTTACAATCACTTATGGAAGAGTTCATTGACCACATCTGATAGAGGGCATTATAGAACCCAGTGATAGTCCCTCTGGGGAACCTAAGGTCCTGGTCCTGAAAAACGCGACAAATAGCGTAATAGAATATAGCTTTTGATTCAACTACAAGTACCTGAATGCTCAAACCATCACCAAAACCTATCCATTACCAAATACCACAGAAACAACTGATAACTTAGCCTGAAGCAAATATCTCTACACAATGGTTCAGGAGAGTGGCTACCATCAGACAGAGATAGTACCAGGAACAGACCTAAAACAGCGTTTACAATCCCATGGGGGCATTTTCAGTACCACAGGATACTATTTGGACTTAAAAATGAACCAGTCACATTGGAAAAATTGTTAGATGGGTCTTTGCATGACCTAAAACGTAGAACATTTATGTATAGCTTGATGATATTAAAATATTTTCAGAAAAAATGAACAAACATGTAAAACGGTTGGAGGAATTATTTAGTATTCTAGCAGCCTACGTGTAGTGTGTCTTATGCTAAGTATTGGTAAATTTAATTTTGGACAGTCATGTACTTGCGTCCATGTTACTAGTGTAGAGGGTTTATGAGCCAATCCCTGTTTAATATTGACAACCCATCAAATAATGAAAAAGCTACAGTATTTTCTAGCCCTCTGTACTATTAGTGAAAATTTGTCATAAACTCCGCATAAATTGCTCAACCATTAAAGGGTTGGCAGAATGCGAATGTGACTTTCAGGCATTGAAAAACGCATTAACCAGAGATACAGTGTTGGGTGTTTCCAGATTTTGATACAGATTTCATCTTTCCCATGATGCCAGAAATAGTGTGCTTACATATGAAGTGTGAGACTGACTGAGACAGTGCAGGCAGCTGACACAAATTGTCAGATGTTCAGGTCATACTTCAGTTTATAGCATATGAAGGCTTATTCTGCAAATTAACAAAATATGGACCACACTTTGTGAATCCATTGTCACTGAGGAATGAAGTATCAATAGCCATATAATCATGTGGTGTTCAATCTTGGTGGATGAAGAGTGACAGATAGGAAAGTAACACAAAAATTATAGTGACATACTAGAAATACTAATGTGAATCAGTATGTTTGACACTTCATACCATGTGCACAGTAGGCTAATCCAAGCCACAATAGAATTTCACTTCTTAGGTTGCCAGAGACTGTAAAACCATTTGAAACGATCAGGCTCGATGTTTTAGGTCCATTTAAGACAACCCCAGCTGGCAATTAGTTAATATTACCGGTGGTTGTTGAGCATTTTCCGTGGTACATTTCTATGATAGCAATTCCTGACCACCAGGCTGCTGTGGTTGCTAATTAATAAATGTCTCCTTAAATTTGGCCTACCATTGAACTGAGAATAAGTGGTAGGAAGCTACTTGCGAAGTTTACTCACCACACCAATGCCTTCCATAGCAAAGATAACTGTGCTGAAGAAGAGCGGGATCTGAGCAGGAGAGGCCAGCATGGAGCGGTCGTGGTCAGTCGGTGGCAGGTCCGTGAAGATGTAAGCTAAAGTGATGCCGAAGCTCACCACGATGAATCCGTTGGCCATCAATGAGAAGGGCACCAGCCAGCGTAGCTGCCGCACCAGGCCGATGGCCATCAACAGCGGCATTGCCATTGCCATGTAGAGCCGCACATCCTTCTCCTGCCACAGGTGGTCCCCCACCTGTCGACAAGACCAAAGCATCTCTTGTGATATAAACATTACAGACATGTTCTGAAACTTACTCTGCGATGTGTGCTGTTATGTTTTGATGCTGGCCATTGAAGCACAGTACTAGGGGAATTTGTTCTGTTATGTTTCGATGGTAACCATAGAAGCACAGTAGCTGGGGAATTTGTGGTCATTGTGGGAATCTGTCTAATGGATTCGTTATTTGTTGCCATCGCACTCGCTCATTGAGGGGTATGTAGCACGAATCAGCAAAATTACTGTATGTCACATCTCATGTGAGACGAAAGTGAAGCAGTGGGCCTAGGAGTGTGGCAGAAAACCTGTTACCCTGACATGTACACTGAAGCGCCAAAGAAACTGGTATAGGCACATGCATTCAACTACAGAGCTATTTAAACTGGCAGAATACGGCGCTGCGGTCGGCAACGCCTATATAAGATCTACAAGCGTCTGGTGCAGTTGTTAGATCGGGTACAGCTGCTACAGTGGCAGGTTATCAAGATTTAAGTGGACTGAAAGTGATGTTATAGCTGGTGCACAACTGATGGGACACAGTATCTGCAAGGTAGCGATGAAGTGGGGATTTTACCATTTTACCATAAATATCAGGAATCCGGTGAAACATCAAATCTCTGACATTGCTGAAGCTGGAAAAAGATCCTGCACAATGGGACCAACGATGACTGAAGAGAATCGTTCAGCGAGACAGAAGTGCAACCCTTCTGTAAATTGCTGCAGATTGCCCTTCAACAAGGGTCAGTGGCAAACCATTCAATGAAACATCATCGATATGGGCTTTCAGACCTGATAGACCACTAGTGTACCCTTCATGACTGCACGATACAAAGTTTTGAGCCTCACCTGGGCCTTTCAACACTGTTGCTGACTGGAAACATGTTGCCTGGTTGGACGAGTCTCGTTTCAAATTGTATCGAGCAGATGGACGTATACAGTTATGTAGACAACCTTATGAATCCATGGACCCTGCATGTCAACAGGGGACTGTTAAAGCTTGTGGAGGCTTCTTAATGGTGTGGGGCATGTGCATTTGGAGTAGTATAGGACCCCAGATACGTCTAGATACGACTCTGACAGGTGACATCAACTCGTACATAAACATCCTGTCTGATCATTTCCATCCATTCATGTCTGTTGCGCATTTCGATGGACTTGGACGATTCCAGCAGGACAATGCGACACCCCACACGTCCAAATTGCCACAGAGTGGCCCCCGAATTCTCTCCTGAGTTTAAACGCTTTCGCTGGCCACCAGACTCTCCAGATATGAACATTACTGAGCAAATCTGGGATGCTTTGGAACATGCTGTTCAGAAGAGCTTTCCACCCACTCGTAGTCTTACGGATTCATGGACAGCCCTGCAGAAATCATGGACTCAATTCCCTACAGCACTACTTCAGACACTAATCGACTCCATGCCACATCGATTGCGACGTGAACATGGTTGCCCTACACGATATTAGTTGTACCAGTTGCTTTGGCTCTTCAGTGTAGTTAGTGCTGCCCAGTGTAAAATAAAAGATTCTGCTGCAGGACATTAAATCCCAGTTGTTGGAAGCCACAATATCTGATTAAAAATACCTGGACATCGATATAATGTGTTATTGACCAGTAAATATGCATACAGGTGGCCTTGCCAATACAAAATGATTTGGTGAGTATTGTGTTGTTGGTAGAGAAGCAGTAACAGCGGAATATGGCAGTCTGATGTGCTCAGTGAGTTCGATGTGGACTAAACAGATTAATCAGGGATGTCCGAACCCCACTAAAACTGCCCAAGTCGACTGTTGGCGGTGTGATAGTAAAGCAAACAGTCCAAAAACATCCACAGCTAAAGCAAGGCCACTCATTCCTCATGTACTGACGGACAGGGGCTTGTATTGCTGATGGTTGTTGTAAAATTTCATGGCAAAGCAGCGGATTGAGTCGAAATCAGTACCAGCAGTCAAGCTAGGACAATTACTGTGTGTAGGAAGTGAAGAAATAATGGGGTGCAATGGTCGAGCAACTTCTCATAAACCACACATTGCTGTAGGAAATGCTAAGTCACACATCGGGTTGCATGAAGAGCAACGCCACTGGACAATGGATGACTGGAACTGAGTCATTTTGAGTGATGAATCACTCTGTACCCTTGGGATAACTGATAGAAGCATTTGGATTAGGTGGATGCCTGGAGTATTTTATCATGTGTAATTGTAATGTTGAAGTACAGAGGAGGTGGTGTTACGGTAGGGGTGTGTGGTGTTTTTTATGGAAGGATTTAACATGGTTCGCAGCATTGTGTAGTGGCACAGTTCAGAGATGATGATGACTGTCTATATTAACATGTCAATGCAATCTATCATAAAGCAGGCTCTGTCAGGTAATCGTCTGTGGATATTAGCAATCCTGGAATAGACTGGAGTCCCGACATGACCCAATGGAACACCTTTGGTATGAGCTATAATGACGACCCCAGCTTCCAACATCACAGCTGTCTCTCGTTTCGGCTCTTGGGAAAGAATGGGCTGCTGTTCCTCCACAGATATTCAGACACCTCATTGAAAATATCCCCAGCAGAGATCAAGCCATCATAAAGGCTAAAGAAGGACACACTTCATACAAATGTCCACTAATATGTGTCTGGATACTTTTGATCAGACAGTCTACATCTTATAGCTGCACATCGCCTAAACATACATACGTATGTATAGAGTTGTGACTGTTAAAGTAAATCCTCCAAGATGCATATCATCACAAAATACAAATACATAGAGTAAAAAATGGAGAAAGCCAAATTTGGCCAGCAACAGTATCACCACCATCATGTTTGTTTTACATCATGCTACTCCTACCAAACGTGGGCCCCCAGATGACAGTACTTACACTTCCCCCGCCATCTACACTCCGTGTTACTAGCAACATCAGACAGCACAAATGCTGCACCAAGCTGATGGACGCCAACTGGACCATGTCAAACTTTTCGGCACACATAAGCGGATATTCTGTTTGTACTAAAAGTGGTACCATAAATGTCGAATATTCACGAGAAAAGATATCTGTAGTACTAAACTACCAGTGACATTATTCTAATGGATGCCGATGTGGTGACCAGACGTAGGACTATCACCAATGTAACCTACAGTCATATGGCCATATTTCATTGCAAGTGAATCCTCATCGGTTAATGCATGTGCAGTAACTGACAGAACACTTAAAGTAAGTTGTCAATGACACCAGTCACCAGCTACCATCCCATACGAGCAACGCCACAAACTTTTCTTAACGAAAGTACTTCTCACCTGCCAATACACCCAATTAACTGACACCTAGAATCAGAGGTACCAGCGATGCCAGACACCACAAGTGGAACATTGACCTTACTGAGACACCACCACCTTTGTTATGTACTCCCCACTTTACATTGTCACCACAAGTGGTCCAGGGCTGTTCGAACCACCCACAGGAACTGATAACTTCTGACAACTGTATCAATAGCCACTGACAGATCACGTATCCCATGAGATAATGTCTTTCAGGGCAGGGATCATTATAGCTGGTTTTGCTGTACAATATGCTCTGATTCCACGCGATCCTTCACCCACATCAGCAGTATCTCTCGTCTGTTTTTCCGCCATCACGGTATCAGTTAATTTTCGCAATCTGCTCTAGCGTCTATGCTTAAGACTAAAGCTTTTTTGGCGTTTGTAGACGTTAATACGAACATTTTCGTCAGATACATTATGCTGACAGTTTGGAGACATGTACTACAATTACCAACCATTCTAAACCAGTGCTCCATTTTCACAACAGACACGATATGTTCAATTTAGGATGTTCACCTTATTGCATGGCCGAGGGATTTCAGCTCATGATGTATATGTGGAAAACGTACCACCCCAGCTGTATCTTGAGAATGTCTTCATTCTATCACACCATCCTAAATGCCCACTACTGATAAGAGTATTTTATTTTCTTGGCGCATTTACTGTGGGGTCCTTTTCACTTTCAAAAGTGCGCTAACTTTTCATCAGGGGTCTATACTCGACTCAATGTCGTTGGAGACAACACAGTGTCGAGTATAGAGCCCTGATGAAAGCTCGCCCACGTGTGGTAGTAACAACGATTCCACAGTAAATGCGCCAAGAAAATAAAATACTCTTATCAGTAGTGGGGATTGAGGATGGTGTGACAGAATGAAGGCATTCTCAAGATACAACTGTGGTGGTACGTTTTCTCATACATAAGAGTTCCAAACCTACCAAAAATCCCGTTCCACCTGGCAGAGACGCCATCTGATTTTTGTTTCAGATCTTCTACCTGCAGAAACGTTTCCCTTTTACGTCCCTTTTCAATCTAGGAAACGGGGAAACTGTGACATGACCCTGGATCCAAAGATTATCATGAGTGTGCAACAGTAGTCATTTTGTGTCTGCTCAAAACATAATCTAATTGTCGTGTGATTGGGAGCGTTGTTGAGTTGGAGAGTCAATGCTTTTATCGTCACAATAGCATGCTGGTTCTTCCATTTAGCGTCCGCCATCGTCGAATCAACAACATGTCTTATCATCAAACGTGCTAGAAATCTAGTATTGTGCTAGCTCCAGGGTGAGTATACGAAATGCCAGTAAAATTAAATCAAAAAATGTCATTGATAGCCAAAAATGTTTCCAGCGTTAATTATAGCGCTTAGTCCCTCTTTGTGCACAGTCACTTGTAATAGAAGTAAAAAATTTCCCGACTCGGGGTTAGACACATTAGAGTCAGTGATAAAAACTGTGAACTCCAGTCGTGGAGACATTACCACGGATACCGTGGAGAGAGTGAGCCGCCTTGTAGTTAATACGGCAGCAGCCAGCCATATACGCACCTGCTTGACAGAGGTGGCGATGAACACAACGTAGACGACGCTCGTGCTGTAGTAGGTAGCCAGCAGGGTGCCGTTCGTGATCCTCCTGAAACACAAGGGTCCAGGAATGTGGAGCAAAAATCTCTAAAAATCATAATATCTACTCTAAGTTAAGCTCCAGAGCATTGCTGAAAAGTATTTTTATCCAGGTTCTGGTCCAGAGTCGTAACCCCCAGCAGATAAACTTCCCTTCAGCATTAGATGCTAAGCGGGCAACATAAACACCCAGGCGCAGTCCATCCGCGAGAAAATTCTAGCGGCTGTCTGCAGATGCCGCTAGCAGCGCGGGGCTAGTTTTCAAGTTACTCATTCCGAGACACAAATAGTGCCGAGACGTGGTATCACCGCGCACAGCTACGTATGTAGCGCTGCACGATTTAACCGATACTGTGACGTCGAGGGTTTGTCTGAGAAAGTCTTCTAGAGGGTGCTCCAAAGTTTCAGTTCGAGTCGCTGCGACAACTCCGAACAATACCGCTCACCGGTCCAAAGTGGATCTGAAGATCTTCGACAGTGCCTAAGCTGCCTAGAGTATTGTTTAGTGCACCAACTGGTCTTAGGCTCAGAGCAGGACTGTCGCAGACTAGGAATATTATACACACATCAAAAAAGGATTTGCATCACCCCGATTTCCAAAACTCTTGAAGACAGACGCTGACTTTGGATATTCTATCACACACACACTATCTTTGACAGTTCAGAGATGTCACTAAACTCGCCCAAAGATGTAAACAACCGTGCACGAGCAGCTCCTATTAGACGGAGGGGGTCCGACAGCCGATCAGTTCCAGTCATTCCACCAGGAAGAAGGTACACGGCTCGTGTTGTTTGTAGTTCAACCATGCGCAGACGGTCAATATCGCAGTTCGATTGCGTCCGCATTGTTACTTTGTGCTAGGAAGAGCTCTCAACAAGGGAAGTGTCCAGGCGTCTCGGAGTGAACCAAAACGATGTTTTTCGGACATTGACTGACAGAGAGACAGGAACTGTCGATGACACGCCTCGTTCAGTCCGCCGAAGGACTACTACTGCACTGGATGATCGCTACCTACGGATTTGGCTCTGAGGAACCCTGACAGCAACGCCACCATGTTGAATATTGCTTTTCGTGCAGTCACAGGACGTCGAGTTACGATTCAAACTGTGCGCAATACGCTGCATGATGCGCAACTTCACTCCCGATTCCACGACGAGGTCTACCTTTGCAACCTCGACACCATGCAGCACGGTTCAGATGGGTCTAACAACAAGCCGAATGAACCGCTCAAGACTGGCATCACGTTCCCTTCACCGATGAGTGTCGCATATTCCTTCAACCAGACAATTGTCGGAGACGTGTTTGGAGGAAACCCGGTCAGGCTGAACGCTTTGGACACACTGTCGGCGAGTGCAGTAAGGTGGAGGTTCTCTGCTGTTTTGAAGTGGCATTATGTGGGGCCGACATAACGCCGCAGGTGGTCACGGAGGGCGCCGTAACGGCTGTACGATACCTGAATGCCATCCTTCGTCCGATAGTGCAACCATATTGGCAGCATATTGGCGAGGCATTCGGCTTCTCGGATGCAATTCGTGCCCCCATCGTGCACATCTTGTGAATGACTTCCTTCAGGATAACGATATCGCTCGATTAGAGTGGCCAGCATGTTCTCCATGAACCCTACTGAACTTGCCTGGGATAGATTGAAAAGGGCTGTTTCTGGACGACGTGACCTACCAACCACTATGAGGGATCTACGCTGAATCGCCGTTGATGAGTGGGACAATCTGGACCAACAGTGCCTTGATGGCCTTGTGCATAGTATGCCACGAAGAATACAGGCATGCATCAATGCAAGAGAACGTGTTACTGGGTATTAGAGGTACCGGTGTGTACAGCAGTCTGGACCACCACCTCTGAAGGTCTCGCTGTATGGTGGTACAACATGCAATATGTGGTTTTCATGTGCAATAAAAAGGGCGGAAATGATGTTTATGTTGATCACTATTCCAATTATAGGTAGAGGTTTCGGAACTCTCGGAACCAAGGTGATGCAAAACTTTTTTGATGTGTGTACAAAGTTCTGTTGAAGTTTGTGCCTCATTCAATAAATGTGTGATGTGCTTGGAATAGCGCCCATGTTTATATTGACATCAGCGGCACCTCACTGTTTTTTGTCAGCATCCTACGTTGACGATGGAGAACAGCAAAAGCAACATGTATCACCAAAACGATACTGAGGCACTTTATTTTGCTGCAATTTTTAGCCTTAAATGGTGTATAACTCATGATGATTACTGAAACCTGTGTTATATACTAAATGATATCGTGAAATCTACCACGGCCACCGTGTGTCTTTCATATGGGTTGTCAGGTGAATTTCAACAGGTGTTCCGGCAAATATTTGTAGTTTCGTTTTTGCAATATGTAGATGTACTCAGCCCAAGTAAGTCCTGCTCATCAAGACTTTTGTACGACGTCCAGAGCCGACGGAAATGTTGTCGGGGCTCATTTTGAAGCAGGACTGATCACTGAATACAATTCTAGGCCAGTCTATGAGATTACAGACCTAAAACATGTATGGAGGCGCCCCCGACGGTGGTGGGATACCAACCTGACTGTCGCCCATCACACGACCCGACAACCAGGAGTGATGTCCTGGGTTGACACTTCATTTCACAGCAGGACCCCTTGGTAGTCATTCGCGGCGTCCTTACAGCACAGCGGTACGTCAGTTATATTTTATGCCCAGTTTGGTGCCCATCATTGCAAACCATACTGGGCTGAAATTTCAGCAAGATAATGTCTGCCGGCACACGGCGAGAACTTCTACTGCTTGTCTTCCCACTTGCCAAACGCTACCTTTTCCAGCGAGGTCGCCTAATCTCTCGCCAATTGTGAACGTTCGGATCACCATGCGCAGGGCCCTCAGAGCAGCTCGTCATTTTGGCGATCTAACGAGCCAGTTGGACAGAATTTGGTACGATAACTCCTTGCATACCCTTCAGATGTGGACCAACACGTAATTGATTTGTTCAGTTTGTGAAGCTCTATTTTCGGATAATTCCTTCTTGGTGCTTCGCTTTCTGGTTTTTTCTCTTTTCTTTTTGGGAAGGAACACCTTGATTGGGAGGTCGCAAATTCAATAATCTTTAATAGGGCTCACTTCAGAATTTTGTGTTAATAATTGTGACAGGAAAAGCATTAGCTGCCAACGACTCACCATGTGCGTCAGGAGGGCGACAGAAAATGAGTTTCCAGGAGGTGCAGAGGTGAACCTTCTATGGGATGTATGAATTACAAAATAGACATCGTCGACATTCATTAAATGTTCAAAACAAATCTTTAATTGGCACCATGAACATCGAATGAAAATTGGCCCGGCACGGTGATCGCAAAGGTTCGTATCCTGAAGATCGAAGGCAAACTCCTTGGGAGTTACAAGCTGTACAGGACGTTCATTTAAGTATCCACTCTTAAGGACAGCATATAAAATCAAATTGTGATAATGGAGTGATGAGAATTACTGGAATGTGATGACATGCAACCCAATACGAAACAGCATTTCGTGGAGCTTATTATGAAACTGGTTACTCTTTAACGCGTACCTGCATGGAAAAAAAAAACAAAAAAAAACGAAAGAACTTCCAGAGGCTGAATTTATCTAGTGGTTCCAGGAGGTATGAAATGCAACGTCACACACTTTTCAGGAGGGATAGCTTACTCTAAAGGAGTATGATTTTTATACGCAGACCAGGAACCAAAGAAAAGCAAGCTATTTTTATCACCGAATTCGTCAAAAGCAGTACTCATACCGTAGTTGTATATGCCCATTTTCCCACTTTGGGCAGAGTACATCCAACTTCTAGCAGCACGATAAATAACCTTCCACGCAATTTACTATCAAGGTTAACAATCGGAATAATTGTATATGAATGCTTTAAGGCATTGATGTTAGCAGATAATGATACAATTCTCTTGGTACCTTTCATATGCGTTTCCTCTTCATACTACGATACGTCGGAAACAAATTCCTTACTGTTCGTTGGGATAAGGTTTTTTTTATTTCATCTACAAATTTTCTGGGCGATTCCACAGTTTGCTGTGCATCGTCAAGTTGACGCTTGGCTTGAAATTTCGTTGATTTACGTATTCCAATTCTGCAGCACTGTTTGAAGTTATGCAACCATCCGCTGCTTCCCTTGAAATCACTTGTAATCTATATCGCGCGCAGTTTGATGTGGATAACGTAGTTGGCCACGATCATGGATATTCTGCAAGTTGTATCCAGTGTCCTTGAAACGCGGAAACACCAGTTTTTGTAACAAATGCACCTTGTCCTCCCTCGAATATATATACTTTTTCTTATACACTTCACTGTCATATTGCTAGGACTTATTCGAAATCTGTTCGTTTCTTTACTATGCCATGGACGATCTTCCGTGTACGTAATTATGTTTAGTATCTGCTCCTTGGACAAGGACTCTTCTTTACTACTTTTCACTAGAGACAGGATTTGTTGCTCCCTGTCCGACAAGGATGACGGCATGGCTCGACGCATATGTCAGTATCAAGTTTACTTGTTAAGCACGTATCTTCATCATTGTACTCCTCATGTACATTGTCCACACAGTCGAGCGTATACGACACCACACATTCCACTGACTCATCTTGAAGAAACGGTGGTATTTCGTTTGCCACTTCTTTCTCACTCTGCGAAATTCTGTGGGTTCCTTCCTGACTGTATGTCAACTCCGGCAACCGTTGTTGTATATACAATGCAATGTTTGCTGTATTTATCGTTGTCATTGCTCTGCTTTGTATCGACACCAATAGCACTGTAGCACTGTTGTGAGTTACTCGTCGACTAAACAATTCCACTACGATCCGTAGTCTCATGCTATGCTCGCCATTGGATACCTCCAGTCTCACCCCTGTTGCTATTAGCTGCCAATATTATGGTTTTTAGGTAGGCAATATGTGGGGCGTCAAATGCCATAAACATCACGGGCCCTTTGTGACTTCCCACTCAAGGGGTTCCTTGTTAGTGTGTATACATACTGGCTGCATCCGAAGATGCGGGTAGTAGTCTCGAAATCGGTCACGACGCAAAGAACATGCTTGCGGTCAGTGGCGAATTTGTTCCTAATCTCAACTCAAAATTTAATTTCTTTCGTAATTCTTGTTTTAAAAAGCCTTTTATGTTATCATTAGTGTATAGGTAATGTTTCACAATGCCAATGTACCTTTTGGTGGGAGTGTTGCTGTTGAATGGGAATATTTGTGTAGAGCTACCGAGGACTGGGAGATGGAAATGTGTGCTCGAGAAGGAATGAACTATTTAAATAAATATTTTCGATAATTCGTGAATGGTGCTTTGCCGTTGCTTTGATTTGTAGCAACACCACTTGCACAGTAGCACTGTTGTGAGCTGCTCGTCGACTAAATAGTTCGACTATGTTCGGTACTTTCATGCAGTGCTAATGACCAGAAAGTACCAAAATGAATTCTTACTCTGCAGTGAAGTGTGCGCCGGTATGAAACTTCCTGGCAGACTGCATACTTTTAATCTTCTCGGAAGACCAGGAAGTTATTCGCATCTGGAAATCTCTGTCAGAAAAATGATTGGATTCTGCTGACATTCATTAATCATGTAGAAGTGTACGTAAATTATAGCGAATAGTATGGTCCTGTGTTACGAGGGCTATTCGGAAAGCAACATCAGATACCTCGCGAAATGGAAACCAAAATAAAAATAAAAAAATGTTTTATTTGCAACATTTAGCTACACCTACCAGCTGCTTCTGTATATAGCTGCCGCTCCAACTTAGAAACAAGTCGTACCGTTGTACCAACTTCCCAATACCCTCGCCATAGAAGACAGCCGCCTGTGCTTTTCGCCAATTCTCTATCCTGATCTGCAGCTCGATGTCTGTGCCAAAATGCTGTTCTCGTAACCAATGTTTCATGCGAGCAAAGATATGAAAATGAGGGGGGGCCAAATACGGGCAGTACGGTGAGAGACCAAACAGTTTCCATTGAAACCGCTGCAGGATCTTCATCACTTCCCCTTGGTGAGTGCGGCCGAGAATTGTCGTGAAGAAGGAAATGCACGACAGTTACGCTGTGTGGCCTGCATTAAATTAGGCGAAATTCGTCACAGGCGCTCGTACTTGGCCGGAGACACTATTTTCTAGGCATCTTTAGGTGCGCACTGTGCGCTCAGAGGCGAAAAAAGCGAAGTGCCGCTATCGACGGGCATACCAAAGATACTGCCCAACACACCTGTGAAAAGCTTCATCGGATTTTAACTGTGATTTCCATTTCACAATCGATCGGACTTTATGTTCCGGATAGCCCTTGCATATGATGCGACTCTGAATTAGAGAAGCGTTAGGGGCGTATGAACGAACGAGTAGTAAATGTGGTGGCGCGCCCAACTATTCTATAGTGCTTTTAATAAAGTGAATGTTCCGTCACACATGAAGAACAATATTTATTATATTTCGTCACAAAAGAAAAGAAGAAGATAAAAAGAGATTATATTGATCTCTGAGCTCCTGTAGTTAGGCTATAATCATTTGTCCAGGAGGACATGTCTATTCCACTACAGCCATCACGCCATAGAAAACGCCGAAGTTCCGCTGGGCGATAATTAATATATGCAATCACAATATGAGGACATAAAAATTTTATTTTAATCCTTCGCCTTGGAAGCGTACTGTCATATCGCTGGCTTGGTTGCCGAGTATCTTTGCGGGCAGCCGCGTCTGTCGAGTCGAGCGTGGGACACGGAACTGATACGTTGTGTAGTGAATAGCTCTGCATGTGAGAGGCACTGTTAGTATGGAAGTTGAAGTGTTGCTACAAGTGCTATTATAGTAAAGTGATGATATATGGAAATGGTTCAGAGGAAAGTGCGTCAAGAAGTAATTTCAAATGAGCAGTGCCGTAAATAACGTATTTATGTATCCTCTCGTTGCGTGTCGCACAGCATCGATCATCCGCGCCTTGTTCGGTCTCCCGGAATGAACTGCTGTGAATCAGTAAAAATTAGTTACCATAAAAGAGTGCAGTCAAGTCACAGTGATTTGTAGCGAGCGTGAGGACGTGCTCACGTGCGTTTCCACTTTATCAACAATCAGCCTCGCCGCGACGGTTACGCGCACGCTCGTACAAGTGAGAACTCGAAACTGAAAAATTAGCTTAACAAACAGTGCTATATCATTACTAGTGACAAGGAGGACTATTACCAGATATCTGTATGTGTGACGAGCGTAAGAACTTTCGTTCGACCATTCGGCTTCCGCATCATCAACAATCACCAGCATCGTGTCGGTTACGCGTACGGTCGTCTTGAGTGATATTGTGGACAGATAATCATCAATATTGTTAATTGGGATAAACATTTACGACTTAGAATGTAAACAGTGCAACCTGTCATTCCTTATCGTCTCAGAATATAAATGTTCATACCAGACATAGGACAGTGTTGTGTTTTAGCGTTGAGTGGCTCCCCTAAACCCGCTTGCATATTTCAATAGATAATTTCAGGCAAGCCAACAGCAGTGTGGAGCAGAACAGTACGACCGCCGCGGGATTACCAGGTACGTGGTGTGGACAGGGCGCACGGTCAAGAAACGGTCACGAAACGGCAACCAGTTTAAGCGTCCTCCGCCCCCATTTGTACTCCCGGGCACGTTACAACCTGGTACGTAGTTTACCCTAATACTTAAAAATTACTGCTTGTGTATACTAGTTGTCACTGGAGCTCAATAGTGTATTACATAATTATTACAAGAATTCGCCTAACAGTACGTAAATATTCAGTTTGTTCGCCCTGGGCACTAAAATATAAATTCGTCTTCGCTGCTGAAATGTTCTTTGTGTATACTTTTATGTGATCTTTACGTATTTCTTCAAGATATAAATTTTACAAAATTGTAAAAACGAATAACATCGCGAGCACTTTAGCCAGACACCAAGTTGGCTAGCGATTTGGCGGAATAGGTAATTATTCGAATCAGCATATATCTGGCTGTTAAGGATTAGTGATGTCGCAGTACCCTTATACTTTATTTACAGACTGGTTAAGTGCTGACTGACGCAGAATTTTCTCTGATTGTAGACATTTCGCATCAGTCATTTAAGATTTACCCTGCTTGCATTTCCTTTTAATACACGGTCGAATTACGTTAATGTGAGCACCGCCTATGTTCGACGTCAGTGCACAATAACCGCTCACAAACGGCAGGTGGCAGTACGGGCAGCAGAGTGCATGTAAAGTGTGTCGGAGAAAACGTAAAACAGTGCAGTCGTTACCCTAGTGCGGAAACAGAGCGGTTTATCTGACGTCCAGAAGAGCTTGGTGGGCGCTGCAAGAGGAAGTTATTCAGGATTTGACAACCGTTCACATTAATGAGACTGGAGAGTGTATAATTTTAAGATTTATGTTTCAGTGTTCCATTATCACCTTGAAAGTTTCGAGACCTTTAGCAAAGACTGTGTAGCTACGTAACACTGTATGTGTAAAGTCATCAGAACACTGCAATAATCACACTTATAGTGTAACACACTAACAATACACTTAATAGGAATAGCTTCCCGAAACGTATCGCGCTGAAAATAAATGAAGGAAAATCGTGACTGTAGCACCAACTGTAATAGTATAACAAGCTAGACCATTTTATTAATCTCAACTAACGTGGTTCGCGAGAGCAGTGCACCTCGTGTTTTCCCTATCTTTATTAGATAGCTGCTTTGCGTATGTACACTGCACGACAAAAAAGTGAAGCACCCAGAAGTGTATGAGGAATTCAGATGAAACTGCACGTGTTGACAGCGAAAGTCATGTTGTTTCAGTGGTTACAAAACAGAGTGAAATTTCTAAATTATTTGGCAATATGAGGTCCCTTATCAATATGATACTGCACCCTTTCTAAGCTGGATGGATGCACTGATTTGGGTGGCAAAGATGTCAAAAGGCCATTGCATCGTATCCTGGGATAAGGTGTCCTTGAAATTATGAATGTTGGCCTTGGGACGGAGTAGACGTCAGAGCTGATACCACTCAGATATGAGGATCTTTCCGACCATTGCAGTGCCTGAATATGGTGATGTGTGGAGGAGTATTGTCCTGTTGAAAAATGGGAGGACTATACTGCTGGGTGAGAGGTGACGAATGAGGGCGCCGGGTGTGTGTGACGTAGTGTTGTGCCGTCAGAGTGCCCTCAATGACTACCTGCCGTGACCTGAAGTCATACCCGATGGCTCATCACACTATTACATAAGTAACAACGCTGTGCCTCGCCAAAACATTGGAACAATGAGACCTCTTCCCAGACCGCCGCCATCTCAGCGACGGAGGATTCATCTCATCAAAACGCGACGCTATGCGTCATCAGCCTACGGAATCACTCCCGACGCAACCTTTCTTGTTGTAGTTTTAACGGCAGTCCGTGCATGGAACGGTAATTCGCTGGTACGGTTGCTGTTGGTCTCTGACCAATGGCATGAGACGACACCGAATGTTGCAAAGTGTCGATTACTTGGACGGCAGACGCAGATGGGAAGGGGTTACGATGTGTTTGGTGAACAAAACGGCGAGCCTCCTTTGTGGTGGTCAGACGTGGTCGAACCGTAGAACGATTATGCGTCCTTTCACGTTTCCTTACAGTCCAACATCAGACGCGTGTCACACTCGAATGGCTTACAAATTTGGACAAGTGCACTATTCGACGGGCTGCCCAAATGGAGACCAAGAATGAGATACCTTTGAAACCCTATCTCACGAGTATGCGGTGTGTTCGTGTCCTTTATTAATCACTCATTATCTGATGGCATTCAAGGACCTTATATATTCAAGCAGGGTAGGTATGAACTCTAAACAGAAACTCCATTAAGGAACTATGGTGGCCATTCTATTAATCACAGAGAACTGCAACTGTAATAATTTACAGTGAGTTGACAAAAGACAGGAGATGCCTCGTAAAATCGTGTCGGACCTCGTTTATCCCGACGTAGTGCAGCAACTAGACGTGACATGGACTCAACAAATCGTTGGAACTCCTCTGTAGTACAGCCGTGCTGCCTCTATGGCAGTCCATAATTTAGAAAGTGTTGCGATTGCAAGATTTTGCGCACGAACTGACCTCTCGATTCTGTGTCACAGGTGTTCGATGGTATTCATCTAGGGCTATATAGGTGGCCAAATCATTCGCTCCAGCTGTCCAGAATGTTCTTCAAATCAATCGCGAACGACTGTGGCCTGGTGACATGGCTTATTGTCATCCATAAAAATTACATCGTTGTTTTGAAACATGAAGTGCATGAACGGCTGCAAATGGTCTCCAAGTAGCCGAGCATCCAGAGGTGTCAGTCTACTCCATGTAAACACAGCCCACACCATTATGGGGCCAGCACCAGCTTGCATAGTGCCTTGTGGACAACGTGGGTCCATGTCTTCGTGGGGTCTGTGCCACACTCGAAACCTACCGTCAGCTCTTAACAACTGAAATCACGTCTCGTCTGACCAGGCCGTGATTTCCCAGACGTCTCTGGCCACACGCATATGGCCACAAGCCCAGAAGAGACGCTGCAGTCGATGTCGCGCTATTAGCAAAGAATCTCGCGTCGGTTGTCTGCTGACACTAACGCCAGATATAACCGCACTGTCCTAACGGACACATTCGTCGTACGTCCCACATTGATTTCTGCGATTATTTCCCGCAGTGTTGCTTGTCTGTTAGCACTGACCACTCTACGCAAACGTCGTTCCTCTCGGTCCTTCAGTGAACACTGTGAGCCACTGCGTTGCCAATGGCGAGAGATAAATCCTTAAATTTGGTATTTTCAACACTGTGGAACTCAGGATATTGAATTCCCTAAAGATTCCCGAAATGGAATGTCTCGTGTGTCTAACTCCAATTACTATTAAGCGTTCAAAGAGTGTTAATTCCCACCGTGCAATCATAATCACATCGGACCTCTATTCACACCACCAGAGTAAAAATGACAGCTCCGCCAAAGCACTGACCTTTCACACCTTGTGTACACGATGCTACCGCCATCTGTATGCAGGGTTGTCCATTGATAGTGACCGGGCCAAATATCTCACAAAATAAGCGTCAAACGAAAAAAATACAAAGAACGAAACTCGTCTAGCTTGAAGGGGGAAACCAGATGGCGCTATGGTTGGCCCGCTAGATGGCGCTGCTATAGGTCAAACGGATATCATGTGCGTTCCTTTTTAAATAGGAACCCCCATTTTTTATTACATATTCGCGTAGTACCTAAAGAAATATGAATGTTTTAGTTGGACCACTTTTTTCGCTTTGTGATATATGGCGCTATAATAGTCACAAACGTATAAGTACGTGGTATCACGTAACATTCCTCCAGAGCGGACGGTATTTGCTTCGTGATACATTACCCGTGATAAAATGGACCGTTTACCAATTGCGGAAAAGGTCGATATCGTGTTGATGTATGGCTATTGTGATCAAAATGCCCAACGGGCGTGTGCTATGTATGCTGCTCGGTATTCTGGACGACATCATCCAAGTGTCCCGACCGTTCGCCGGATAGTTACGTTATTTAAGGAAACAGGAAGTGTTCAGTCACATTTGAAACGTCAACCACGACCTGCAACAAATGATGATGCCCAAGTAGGTGTTTTAGCTGCTGTCGCGGCTAGTCCGCACATCAGTAGCAGACAAATTGCGCGAGAATCGGGAATCTCAAACACGTCGGTGTTGAGAACGCTACATCAACATCGATTGCACCCGTACCATATTTATATGCTCCAGGAATTGCATGGCGACGACTTTGACACAAGAGAAACACTGGGCACAAGAGAAATTACGGGACGATGACAGATTTTTTGCACGCGTTCTATTTAGCGACGAAGTGTCATTCACCATGAGCGGTAACGTAAACCGGCATAATGTGCACTATTGGGCAACGGAAAATCCACGATGGCTGCGACGAGTGGAACATCAGCGATCTTGGCGGTTAATGTATGGTGCGGCATTATGGGAGGAAGGATAGTTAGCCTCCATTTTATCGATGACAATCAACTGGCGCAATGTATGGTGATTTCCTACGCAATGTTCTACCGATGTTACTACAAGATGTTTCACTGCATGACAAAATGGCGATGTACTTCCAACACGATGGATGTTCGGCACAAAGCTCGCGTGCGGTTGAAGCGGTATTGAATAGCATATTTCATGACAGGTGGATTGGTCGTCGAAGCACCACACCGTGGCCCGCACGTTCACCGGATCTGACGTCCCCGATTTCTTTCTGTGGGGAAAGTTGAACGATATTTGCCATAGCGATCCACCGACAACGCCTGACAACATGAGTCCGCGAATTGTCAATGCATGTGCGAACATTACGGAAGGCGAACTACTCGCTGTTGAGAAGAATGTCGTTACACGTATTGCCAAATGCATTGAGGTTGACGGACATCGTTTTGAGCATTTATTGCATTAATGTGGTATTTACAGGTAAACACGCTGTAGCAGCATGTGTTCTCAGAAATGATAAGTTCACAAAGGTACATGTATCACATTGGAACAATCGAAATAAAATGTTCAAACGTACCTACGTTCTGTATTTTAACTTTAAAAACCTACCTGTTACCAACTGTCCGTCTAAAATTGTGAGCCATACGTTTGTGACTATTACAGCGCCATTTATCACAAAGCGAAATAAATGGTCCAACTAAAACATTCATATTTCTTTACGTACTACGCGAACATGTAATAAAAATAGTGGTTCCTATTTTAAAAAACGCAGTTGATATCCGTTTGACCTATGGCAGCGCCATCTAGCAGGCCAACCATAGCGCCATCTGGTTTCCCCCTTCAAATTAGACAGGTTTCGTTCTTTGTAGTTTTTTCGTTTGACGCTTATTTCGTGTGATATTTGGCCCGGTCACGATGAATAGACCACCCTGTATGTGCATATCGCTACTCCACGACTTTTGTCACCTCACAGTACCTACCTGTTGATGGTGTCACATTGACACCTGACCACGTCTTCAGGGTGGTTCAGCTCTTCTGCCAGGCGGTATACCAGCAGCAGCGTTAACAGCAGCAGCACGGAGCGTGCGTAGAGCCTACCTGGCAGTGGTGGCCCAGCCCCTGGTAGCCGGGGGCCCCGTGAGGAAGGCGACCTCCGCAGTCTGCGCGTAGTCCAGCGAAGGCGTGCGGGTGCGCCGACACAGCGACTGAGACACCGACACCTGCCGGCGTGGAGAAGAACCGCGGACTAATCACTGCAGTAGACTGCCGCGAACACGAACGCAGCGCAGGTAAAAGGTCTAAATAAACTTCGACTATCACTGGAAATGGAAAAACTGGTAAAAGCCGACCTCGGGGAAGAGCGGTTTGGATTCCGTAGAAATATTGGAACACGTGAGGCAATACTGACCTTACGACTTATCTTACAAAATAGATTAAGAAAAGGCAAACCTACGTTTCTAGCATTTGTAGACCTAGAAAAAGCTTTTGACAATATTGACTGGAATACTCTCTTTCAAATTCTGAAGGTGGCAGGGGTAAAATACAGGGAATCAAATGCTATTTACAATTTGTATAGAAACCAGATGGCACTTATAAGAGTTGAGCGACATGAAAGGGAAGCAGTGGTTGGGATGGGAGTAAGACAGGGCTGTAGCCTCTCCCCGATGTTATTCAATCTGTATATTGAGCAAGAAATAAAAGAAACAAAAGAAAAATTCGGAGTAGGTATTAAAAACCATAGAGAAGAAATAAAAGTTTTGAGGTTCGCCGATGACATTGTAATTCTGTCACAGACGGCAAAGGACTTGGAAGAGCAGTGGAACGGAATGGACAGTGTCTTGAAAGGATGATATAAAATGAACATCAACAAAAGCAAAACGAGGAGAATGGAATGTTGTCGAGTTAGCTCGGGTGATGCTGAGGGAATTAGATTAGGAAATGAGACACTTAAAGTAGCAAAGGAGCTTTGCTATTTGGGGAGCAAAATAACTGATGATGGTCGAAGTAGAGACGATATAAAATGTAGTCTAGCAGTGGCAAGAAAAGCGTTTCTGAAGAAGAGAAATTTGTTAACATCGAGTATAGATTAAAGTTTCAGGAAGTCGTTTCTGAAAGTATTTGTATGGAGTGTAGCCATGTATGGAAGTGAAACATGGACAATAAATAGTTTGAACAAGAACAGAACAGAAGCTTTCGAAATGTGGTGCTACAGAAGAATGCTGAAGATTAGGTGGGTAGATCACATAACTAATGAGGAGGTATTGAATAGAATTGGGGAGAAGAGGAGACTGTGGCACAACTTGACTAGAAGAAGGGATCGGTTGGTAGGACATGTTCTGAGGCATCAAGGAATCACCAATTTATTACTGGAGGGCAGCGTGGAGGTTAAAAATCGTAGAGGGAGACCAAGAGATGAATACACTAAGCAGATTCAGAAGGACGTAAATTGCGGTAGGTACTGGGAAGTGAAGAATCATGCACAGGATAGAGTAGCATGGAGAGCTGCATCAAACCAGTCTCAGGACTGAAGATCACAACAAAACAATATCATTTTTGGCACCATTGCAGAACACTGCGATCGTACCTTTAATAAAAGGAACAATCCACATAGCAAGAAATTTTTGTATTTAATTCTGGTTACCGGTGTCGGTCTAAGACCATCCTCAGGCAAAGGCTCCAGGTGATGCGAAGAACCAGTGCACAGAACCGCTGGGTAGCATCGACTGGCAGCTGCACTGCTCAGCAGTTCGGCACAGCTAGCAGCCAGTAACAGACAGGAGCTCTGTGCATTGGTTCTTTACGTGACCTGGAACTTTGGTCTGAGGATGGCCTTGAAGACCGAAACTGGTAACCAGGATTAAAAATATTTCATTTATTTATTGTTCTCTTTTTCCTTTTTTGATCTGTGATGCTAAGTTATTGAAACTTCATTTTTAATTGTGCTCCATTCTACAAGGGGTTTTCATAAGAGCGTGTAAAAATGTAACAGGACATAAAGAATTCACCACTGAAGAACATGAGCTGGGCAACTTGGGGTCGAAGAAGTCTGTTTAATGTGGTATGGAAGTAAACATGTCTACCGCTTTGTCTAGGACTATCGTTTCCCTGCTTAAAAATGGTTGGTTCAAATGGCTCTGAGCACTATGGGACTCAACTGCTGTGGTCATCAGTCCCCTAGAACTTAGAACTACTTAAACCTAACTAACCTAAGGACATCACACACATCCATGCCCGAGGCAGGATTCGAACCTGCGACCGTAGCAGTCGCACGGTTACGGACTGCGCGCCTAGAACCGAGAGACCACCGCGGCCGGCTTCCCATCTTATTCAAAGATAATATGCGTACAAGTTTACAAGAACTGTGCAGTTTATTTACACGTACATTCTTTATTTCAAGCAAGGAAACTAGTAGGACCAGCCTGATTACTAGAAAGTCATGAGGCAGTAGGCCTGCTGAATGGCCCACCTGTACTTGACGTTAGTGCAGAGATCAAGATTTTAAACATGGCTGAAACAGCAACTGTTGAAATTCTTCACGGTAAATGATAACAGCCAAACAGTTGCAGGATAAAGATTTATTAAAATCTATTATTTATTAAATCTTAGTGCAAAGAGTCCTAACTGAGTTGTTGGAGAACGTACCATTGCCTGTTCGTGAGAGAATGTGGGTACAACAACATGACGGTGCACCGCCTCACTTCAGTGTGTTTGTCTGCAGCCATATCAGTGCTGTATTTTATCGTCGCTGGATAGGGAGGGGAGGTCCCATTCCATGGCCTGCGAGGTCAGCTGACCTGAATCCATTTGATTATTTCCTTTTTGGATATCTGAAGTCACTTGCGTATGAGTCCCCAGTGGATACGGAATGGATTTAGTTGCCAGAATTGTAGCTGCCTGTGCTATTACTCGAAACACACCAGGGATATTTGTCACGGCGCATCAGACTCTTGTTCGCCAATGCCATTCTTTCATTGATGTTGATGGCCGTCAGTCTCAGCACTTTTGTAAGATACAGTAAAAATGCCACGTTCATTGTGTCAATGAGGGTATTTGCAGTTAACTGTAATTAATGTAAATAAAAAAGTACATAGTATGTGTTTTCATTCTTATTATCTCCTTAATCTGGGTTCTCCGACCCCAGTTTCCCTACCTCAAATAACTCAGTAGAGAATCCTCCATGTCCTGCTAAATTTTTGCATGTTCTTACGGAAACACCCTGTGTAAATGGTGTGCCATTCATCTTAACCATCCGGAATAACTTTCCACATTACAAAAAGATGTATCAATACCATGAGAACATGCCTGCCTTTCTTGTAACCTTGTTCGTTACGAAGACATGAACAGCAGTACGTCCTTGCTGAAGTAGCATCCTCTATTTTTCTAGTCACTAATCCATTTCTGCCCATGAAGACCTGTTCAGAAACATATCACAGTGTACCATTCACGTAAATATGACGTCATTAAAAAAGTAACACAAAACTGACTTTCTGTCCTGTATCAGCTGACAGTGAAGGCACCTGGGGTAACGTAACTCGTCTACTAACTGGAATTGACAGTAAGCAGATACAGACAGGAGTATAATACACCCCAATCATTACCGCTCTGCTAACTTACATTCTGCATATATTAGACGAATTTCTACCACAAACAAACACACACACACACACACACACACACACACACACACACACACACACACAAGGCTGCCCGCATGCTCGGTTGTAGCGCGACAGCCTTCCACTCTGGAGGCCTGGGGGCGAATCCGCCAGGTTCCCGACATATCTATTGTAGCTTGGTTTTGAGACGTACCGGGAACAAACCCGTCAACAGCTGTTATTTCGCGAACAGAAAGTGTGAATCGACAACCATTGCGCTGCCCGTCAACTGACGAACGCAACAGGGCAATTCCACGGCCAACGGCTTTACCGCTGTGGTAACAGCGGTTCCCGTCAGAAGTTAAGCTCTGTCGGGCTGGGCTATCACTTGGCTGGGTTACCATCCGGTCTGCCGAGCACTGTTAGCAAGCGGTGTGTACTAAGCCCTTGTGAGATAAACTGAGGAACTGCTTGATGAGAAGTAGCGACTCTGGTGTCGTAAACTGACTTACGGCCGGGAGAGTGGTGTGCTGACCACATGCCCCTCCATATCCACATCCAGTGACGCTTGTGGGCTGAGGATGACACGGTGGCCGATCGGTACCGTTGAGCCTTCATGGCCTGTTCGGGCGGAGTTTAGTTTATACTGGTGAGCCAAAACATTATGACCACCTGCTTAACGGTTTGTTTGTCAATCTTTGGAACGAAATACGTCACTGGTTCGGCGTATCAGCGATCCAACAGTTGTTGATAGGTTTGTGGACGTATGTGGCATTAGGTGTCTCAGCGCAGGTCACGTAATTCGCGTAAATAAGGGGCCGCTGATTTGCGTATGTGGTGATGGCGCCCGATAGCGACCCACATCTGTTCCATAGGGTTTACATCAGGCGTATTTGGTCTCCGAGGCATCAACGTGAGATCCCTATCATCCTCCTCAAATCACTGTATAAAGATTCTGGCTCCTAAGCACGGACAGTTAAACTGCTGAAACATGACATTGCCGTCAGGGAAGACATCTGACATGAAGGTAGGCAGGGGATTAGCAGCTGTCAGCGTGTCTTCGATTACTACCGTAAGTTCCATGCAAGAGCAGGAGAATGTCTCCCATAGCACAATACAGCTCCCACCCGCCTGTGTCCGTGGCCCACTGCACGTTTAGATACATCGTTCACCTCGATGGCGGCATTTGAGGAGACGACCAGAAACTTCTAAAGCTTTCCATTAATCTACGGTCCAATCCCGCCGATTCCGTGCCCATTGCAAACGTAACTGAAGATGTCTTTGGGACAACATGTCAACACGTAGGGGTCGTCTGCTGCGAAGCCCAATGTTCAACAATGTGGGCTGAATGCTATTCTCCGAAACACTTGTGCGTGCACAGTCATTGCGCTCTTACACCACATGTGCCAAACATCGCCATCTATCCAACTTTACGGAGTAGACAAGCCTCAGAATCACATGTTCTGTCAAGGCTCGCGGACGCCCTCCCAACCATTTAGCGCCTAGTGGTAGTTTCTCTGTTCTCCTACCTCTTTTCATAGATTCTCACGACAGTAGCACGTGAACATTCGACTAGCTTCACCGTTTTCGAGCCACTGGTTCACAGGACCTATGTAATAACAATCTGACCTTTGTCAAAGTTGCTTATCTGAATCGATTTCCCCGTCGTGGCCTGTATCGTCGTTAGAATAATTCGCCACCGTCAGTGCTCCGCTGCCATACTTCCCTTACCGCGTCTCGTTTCCGCACGCCCCAGGTGTCACCCAACATAGCGTTGGGCGTATTATTTCGTCTTCCGAGCAAAAAGTAGTTAGCTGGGTTGGTTAAAATAGACCAAATACTTCGTATATCTGGCAAGTCCTTCGAAACGTAGAAATACACTGAGGGAGATGGGAATGTTACATAACGAATCCCGCAATGCCCCCAAGTGGCATCCAACATCGCGGTGGGTGTTGGTCGTAATATTTTGACTTATCAGTAGATGCCCTCTAAGCAAAAAGTAGTTAGCTGGGATGGTTAAGACACATCAGATACCCCGTATATCTGGCAACTCCTTCTAAACGAAGAAATACACCTACGGTAATGGAAATGTTATATCACGCAACACCATTCCGCTGTTTATCACATAAGAGGTATTCGATACTTAACTTTTATTCCATTCGGAATTGGTGTCCACTGTCAACACCAGTGTGATACACTCTTGTATTCCTTATGGCATGGAAGCAAACAGCCTTCAAATGCCATCCTGAGAAACTTATAGCGATACCTGAAACACTTGCTGTGTCACTTCGAAAACATTTTGCCTGGACGCTGCTGTGAAAGTATACGCCATCCCATCTCTTCAAAGACACTCTCTGCAGCTGAGAAATCGATCGTCAAGGATCCCTATATCTCTCATGGCGTTTGCGACGTGGACTCCAGTGTGATGTCTTACGTTATCCTGCTGCAATACGTAATTTGATACCATGGCTGTGAAAGTTTTAGCAACAGGATTTATCATTCTTGACGCGAGCATTCGGCCTCTCTCCAGCAAATACCAAGTCAGTCCTGTTGTCATATCCAGAAACTCCATGTTTCAGGAGCTGGAGAGCTATGAGTCTCAGGAGTCGCTGCTTCCTGTGACCAATTCGTAGGTCGTCTACGGACATGTTTGGCATGGATTTGATTACCACAAACGGAAGGGAGATTCGTAGCTATTCACCACAGAATGCCACGCAATGCTCCGTCTGACTTTCCCTCTACACTCCGTTATTCGTGGTATTGTGTCAGCGGTAAGTAACAAATGGCAACTCGAGGAAACCAGGCTTCTAGTAATCTGTTACCGACGGGGTGTGGTGACACATCACCTGTCACTTCTGCCCGTATTTCAGCTGTTGTTATCCGTCTTTCCTTTGGAGCTAGCAGACGCCCCTACGGTTCTGTTCTTCCATTTTTTTCTGCTCTTGTTGCCACCTTGTCACCACACATTCCGCAGGTACCGCACGAGAGCCATCTGTCGGCATAATGCTTCCATGTCCCTCGTGTCAAAGATTCGACAATTCTCAAAGTCCTAAAAATGGCGGTAAGGCGCACATACAAGTCCTGTGGATATACTCTATTGCCATCTCTACCTGAAAAGTTCGAGTAACGACAAACAACAGCCGTCGTATTCTCATATCATTCTTCGTCTGTAAAAAAGACTTTTTTCTTCACTGAAAATAAGCTCGCATAAGGCCGAAATCTGATCCACCCTATCAGACGGGCACGGACGTGCTTCTGCATAAGTTTGGTAGCGTTGGGTCAAGGTGTTCATGTTGTAAGGCTTCCCAGTGTCAGTGTATTTTTTCTAAAATTTTTAAATCAGTCGTGTCTTCCCTGTTGCCACAAGATATGTGATGTCATTAAGTACTATGCGCAGAAGAATTCATGGACTTGTGAAGTGTCCGACACAACCATCCAAGCGTCTGTCGTTAATTCCAGTGTTTTACATTGAGCCCTTTGTCTTAACTATATTAAATATATTCGACACACTTGTTTAACCGTGTGTTCGTAATACGAATTGTTATCCTATTTATACTTATTACAGCCAATTTGCAGTCGACAAATGGTTTCTAGTTGATAATGTTAGTTCATACTCCATATCAGATAAGGAAATAATTAAGGGAATATTTTAGAAAGGAATGGAACATTGCGTGCCAACGAACTGAAAACGCGGAAACACGAAACCATATATTTCCTGCGATCAGCCAATGAGTAACGATTAGACTGCCACTATCGCCGAACTTCACGGCCATGTTTATGGCCTATGTAAAACTGAAAGTATATTATAAGTGCTTGAAAATAACTGAGAGCGCATTGTGCGCCTGTAAAGGAGGAAACAAAGCTATTGACCACCTGCTTTTCGACTGCAGAAAATTAAGGACAGAGAGAGACACAATCAGCAAGCGAATAACTATAAAAGGAGGGTGATGGCCCATCAATAAATCACTGTTAGTTCATACACCCACAAGAGACTTTTTATGATTTTTGTAATTCTTTAGTTCGATAAGATTCTAGATTGATGATGTTTTTTTGGTGTCAACTACAACTTCTTACAAACCCCTGAAAAAACGGCAGATTCGTAGTCGTAATTCGTACAGTCATTGACACACCTGTTAGATTATTTCAAAAAAGAAAGTGCTCTTATTCCTTGCTTCAAAGTTCATTTAAAAGGTAAATACTTTATAGATTCATATCTGTACATGTAGATACAAATATGATTTTTTAAGTTACTTGTCTTCCCCCATGAACCATGGACCTTGCCGTTGGTGGGGAGGCTTGCGTGCCTCAGCGATACAGATGGCCGTACCGTAGGTGCAACCACAACGGAGGGGTATCTGTTGAGAGGCCAGACAAACATGTGGTTCCTGAAGAGGGGCAGCAGCCTTTTCAGTAGTTGCAGGGGCAACAGTCTGGATGATTGACTGATCTGGCCTTGTAACATTAACCAAAACGGCCTTGCTGTGCTGGTACTGCAAACGGCTGAAAGCAAGTGGAAACTACAGCCGTAATTTTTCCCGAGGACATGCAGCTTTACTGTATGATTAAATGATGATGGCGTCCTCTTGGATAAAATATTCCGGAGGTAAAATAGTCCCCCATTCGGATCTCCGGGCGGGGACTACTCAAGAGGATGTCGTTATCAGGAGAAAGAAAACTGGCATTCTACGGATCGGAGCGTGGAATGTCAGATCCCTTAATCGGGCAGGTCGGTTAGAAAATTTAAAAAGGGAAATGGATAGGTTAAAGTTAGATATAGTGGGAATTAGTGAAGTTCGGTGGCAGGAGGAACAAGACTTTTGGTCAGGTGATTACAGGGTTATAAATACAAAATGAAATAGGGGTAATGCAGGAGTAGGTTTAATAATGAACAAAAAAATAGGAGTGCGGGTTAGCTACTACAAACAGCATAGTGAATGCATTATTGTGGCCAAGATAGACACAAAACCCATGCCTACCACAGTAGTACAAGTTTATTTGCCAACTAGCTCTGCAGATGATGAAGAAATTGATGAAATATATGACGAGATAAAAGAAATTATTCAGGTAGTGAAGGGAGAAGAAAATTTAATAGTCATGGGTGACTGGAATTCGTCAGTAGGAAAAGGGAGAGAAGGAAACATAGTAGGTGAATATGGATTGGGGGGAAGAAATGAAAGAGGAAGCCGCCTTGTAGAATTTTGCACAGAGCATAACTTAATCATAGCTAACACTTGGTTCAAGAATCATAAAAGAAGGTTATATACCTGGAAGAATCCTGGAGATACTAATAGGTATCAGATAGATTATATAATGGTAAGACAGAGATTTAGGAACCAGGTTTTAAATTGTAAGACATTTCCAGGGGCAGATGTGGATTCTGACCACAATCTATTGGTTATGAACTGCAGATTGAAACTGAAGAAACTGCAAAAAGGTGGGAATTTAAGGAGATGGGACCTGGATAAACTGAAAGAACCAGAGGTTGTAGAGATTTTCAGGGAGAGCATAAGGGATCAATTGACAGGAATGGGGGAAAGAAATACAGTAGAAGAAGAATGGGTAGCTCTGAGGGATGAAGTAGTGAAGGCAGCAGAGGATCAAGTAGGTAAAAAGACGAGGGCTAATAGAAATCCTTGGGTAACAGAAGAAATATTGAATTTAATTGATGAAAGGAGAAAATATAAAAATGCAGTAAATGAAGCAGCCAAAAGGGAATACAAACGTCTCAAAAATGAGATCGACAGAAAGTGCAAAATGGCTAAGCAGGGATGGCTAGAGGACAAATGTAAGGATGTAGAGGCTTGTCTCACTAGGGGTAAGATAGATACTGCCTACAGGAAAATTAAAGAGACCTTTGGAGAGAAGAGAACCACTTGTATGAATATCAAGAGCTCAGATGGAAACCCAGTTCTAAGCAAAGAAGGGAAGGCAGAAAGGTGGAAGGAGTATATAGAGGGTTTATACAAGGGCGATGTACTTGAGGACAATATTATGGAAATGGAAGAGGATGTAGATGAAGATGAAATGGGAGATAAGATACTGCGTGAAGAGTTTGACAGAGCACTGAAAGACCTGAGTCGAAACAAGGCCCCGGGAGTAGACAACATTCCATTAGAACTACTGATGGCCTTGGGAGAGCCAGTCATGACAAAACTCTACCATCTGGTGAGCAAGATGTATGAGGCAGGCGAAATACCCACAGACTTCAAGAAGAATATAATAATTCCAATACCAAAGAAAGCAGGTGTTGACAGATGTGAAAACTACCGAATTATCAGTTTAATAACTCACGGCTGCAAAATACTAACGCGAATTCTTTATAGACGAATGGAAAAACTGGTAGAAGCGGACCTCGGGGAAGATCAGTTTGGATTCCGTAGAAGTGTTGGAACACGTGAGGCAATACTAACCTTACGACTTATCTTAGAAGAAAGATTAAGAAAAGGCAAACCTACGTTTCTAGCATTTGTAGACTTAGAGAAAGCTTTTGACAACGTTAACTGGAATACTTTCTTTCAAATTCTGAAGGTGGCAGGGGTAAAATACAGGGAGCGAAAGGCAATTTACAATTTGTACAGAAACCAGATGGCAGTTATAAGAGTCGAGGGGCATGAAAGGGAAGCAGTGGTTGGGAAAGGAGTGAGACAGGGTTGTAGCCTCTCCCCGATGTTATTCAATCTGTATTTTGAGCAAGCAGTAAAGGAAACAAAAGAAAAATTTGGAGTAGGTATTAAAATTCATGGAGAAGAAGTAAAAACTTTGAGGTTCGCCGATGACATTGTAATTCTGTCAGAGACAGCAAAGGACTTGGAAGAGCAGTTGAACGGAATGGACAGTGTCTTGAAAGGAGGATATAAGATGAACATCAACAAAAGCAAAACGAGGATAATGGAATGTAGTCAAATTAAATCGGGTGATGCTGAGGGGATTAGATTAGGAAATGAGACACTTAAAGTAGTAAAGGAGTTTTGCTATTTAGGGAGTAAAATAACTGATGATGGTCGAAGTAGAGAGGATATAAAATGTAGACTGGCAATGGCAAGTTCAAATGGCTCTGAGCACTATGGGACTTAACATCTCTGGTCATCAGTCCCCTAGAACTTAGAACTACTTAAACCTAACTAACCTAAGGACATCACACACATCCATGCCCGAGGCAGGATTCGAACCTGCGACCGTTGCAGTCGCGCCGTTTCGGACTGAGCGCCTGAACCGCTAGACCACCGCGGCCGGCGCAATGGCAAGGAAATCGTTTCTGAAGAAGAGAAATTTGTTAACATCGAGTATAGATTTAAGTGTCAGGAAGTCGTTTCTGAAAGTATTTGTATGGAGTGTAGCCATGTATGGAAGTGAAACATGGACGATAACCAGTTTGGACAAGAAGAGAATAGAAGCTTTCGAAATGTGGTGCTACAGAAGAATGCTGAAGATAAGGTGGGTAGATCACGTAACTAATGAGGAGGTATTGAATAGGATTGGGGAGAAGAGAAGTTTGTGGCACAACTTGACTAGAAGAAGGGATCGGTTCGTAGGACATGTTTTGAGGCATCAAGGGATCACAAATTTAGCATTGGAGGGCAGCGTGGAGGGTAAAAATCGTAGAGGGAGACCAAGAGATGAATACACTAAGCAGATTCAGAAGGATGTAGGTTGCAGTAGGTACTGGGAGATGAAGAAGCTTGCACAGGATAGAGTAGCATGGAGAGCTGCATCAAACCAGTCTCAGGATTGAAGACCACAACAACAACAACAAAGTTACTTGTTGAGTTTTGGCGCTCTACAATCTTCTATTTGGAAAATAAGGCACCTGATGTAACCACATGCGTTGTGTTATCTTTTACGACTTAATATTCCACTGATGAATTTTAGGATAACTACCACCTATTATACCATTGATAAATTTTAAGGTAACTACCAGATACGCAAAACTATGTTTTAAGGTACGATGTTCAATAAGAAATAAATAATACTGCATACCGAAGGGCAATCCACGTTGGCAACAGTAGCTTGAGTTTAAGCGTGCCCAATATCAGCAAATAGGAGAAAGCTATACGATGTGTAGAGGGAACTCTGTGTCCCATACTTTTTTTCGGCTGGCACAAAACTGGGCGCAGTAGAGTTTAATTTTGTAGTTGGTTTGAGAATTGGTGAATTATTTTAGGACTTACTTTTCAATGTAGTTTACGCTGTAAAATAAATCATCTACATATCCACTGTGTTTGAGAATGTCTCCGGCAGTAGGAGACTAAACGCAAGACACAGAAATATGCCTTAGACCACAGTCTGATTCCCATAAAGCTGATGTACTGATTTCATCAAGGATGAGAACATTGGTCGCGAAATTCTGCATTGTGATCAATGGAGTGTGTTTTTAGTGTACTCTATAAAATTTGACACTGTCAGTTGGAGCAAGCAATCTATTTGCAATATACTCCTTTAATCACAAATATCTTCTTAAACATCAGAAATTGCTGTACTGTATGACACAACTAACACATCAAGTGGTAATACAGCCGTCATTGTGTTCAAAATGAGTCTTTAATTCTGACCTGTCGAGATTCTTTCGTAATAAGGTGCAGGATTTTTTAAGTTCTGATGATGACACTCTACAGTCGAAACAGTTTAATTTACCTATCAAATTTGATGAAAATATTTGTTAATAAATGGTTGTAGTATTTTCCCTTCATAATATTCCATACTGTCATTTTGTAACAAATGTCAGTTTTGCATTAAAATACCCAGTACACGTCCAAGTACAAAGTGGGAAAGACGGGCTTCAGCTAAGCAGCGAGTACTGTTTGTATAAAGCGTTTATTTTGCATTTTGTTTACGACCTTCCACTAAGGAAGGGATTCTATTTGTGTTTATCTGCTCTGCATAGTAACTAACAGTTCTTGATAAAACTTTACGTAGTTTTCGTGTTAGATTTCTTAGTGTTTTCTTGATCGTTTAGAACAGAAAGCGCCGTAAAACCGTCTTTTGTTTGTTTCGCGGCCGTTAGCCACTAGTCACTTGAATCAGCAGTTGTCTTGTGACAGCCAGAGCGAGAGCACCAGCAGCAGCGAGTACTGTTTGTATAAAGCGTTTATTTTGCATTTTGTTTACGACCTTCCACTAAGGAAGGGATTCTATTTGTGTTTATCTGCTCTGCATAGTAACTAACAGTTCTTGATAAAACTTTACGTAGTTTTCGTGTTAGATTTCTTAGTGTTTTATTGATCGTTTAGAACAGAAAGCGCCCTAAAACCGTCTTTTGTTTGTTTCGCGGCCGTTAGCCACTAGTCACTTGAATCAGCAGTTGTCTTGTGACAGCCAGAGCGAGAGCACCAGCAGCAGCGAGTACTGTTTGTATAAAGCGTTTTTGTACTTATTTGCTGCGCTTAGCTTTTAAATAGTTTTTCTGGGAAAACCTAGCGTAGTTTTCGCGTCTCGTATTTCAGTGAGTGTTTCTTGATTATCAGAGTAGCTCATCAGAAGATTATCTTGGGAATTTGTCACCGTATAGAGTAGGATAAACATAGTCATGTGTAGGGACTGTGGTTGTTGTGAGCGGACGCGAGGAGAATTGGCCACTCTTCGGGGGCAGGTGGAGGCTTTGTCTGTTAGGCTCATCGAGCTCGAGGCGCAGGCGTCGGCTCGTAGTGGCGTTGGGGCAACTGTGGTGAGACCTATGCCTACTTCGGTGGCCTTGGAATCACATGGAACCCCTGATGTCGCTGCGTCTTCCGGCAGTGAGCATCTTACCGGTCAGCCATCACTCCAGGGTGAATGGCGGACAGTGGTGGGCTCGCGCGTGCCTGGCCGAAAGGCGAAGGTGGGATCTGGCCGCGTGGCAGCTGCCTTACCCCTTTACAACAGGTACGGGGTGCTTCCTAGTGGTGATGACATCGTTTCCGAGCCACCACAGGATGCTTCGCCTGTTGGGCCAGTGGCCGATTCTCCGGCAAGGTCCCGACAGTCACAGAGGGCGGGCCTATTAGTTATAGGGAGCTCCAACGTTAGGCGGGTTATGGAGCCCCTCAGGAAAATAGCGGGTAGGTCGGGGAAGAATGCCAGTGTGCACTCGGTGTGCTTGCCGGGGGGTCTCGTCCGTAATGTGGAGGAGGCCCTTCCGGCAGCTATTGAACGCACTGGGTGTGACCGGCTGCAGATAGTAGCACATGTCGGAACGAAGGACGCCTGCCGCTTGGGTTCTGAGGCCATCCTTGGTTCCTTCCGGCGGCTGGCTGATTTGGTGAAGACAACCAGCATCGCACGCGGAGTGCAAGCTGAGCTTAATATCTGCAGCATAGTGCCCAGAGTCGATCGCGGTCCTCTGGTTTGGAGCCGTGTGGAGGGTCTAAACCAGAGGCTCAGACGACTCTGCGACTATAATGGTTGCAAATTCATCGACCTCCGTTATTGGGTGGAGAACTGTAGGGCCCCCCTAGACAGGTCAGGCGTGCACTACACACCGGAAGCAGCTACTAGGGTAGCAGAGTACGTGTGGCGTGCACACTGGGGTTTTTTAGGTTAGAGGGACCCCCCCTTGGGCGAAACGATAAAATACCTGACGGCTTACCAGAGAGGACATTATCATCGTTGATAAAGAACGTCCGTCCTCAGAGACCAAAAACAGGAAAAGTTAACGTAATATTGGTAAACTGCAGGAGTATCCAGGGCAAGGTTCCTGAATTAGTATCTCTTATTGAAGGAAATAGTGCGCATATAGTATTAGGAACGGAAAGTTGGTTAAAACCGGAAGTGAAAAGTAACGAAATCCTAGACACAGAATGGAATATATACCGCAAGGATAGGATAAACGCCAATGGTGGAGGAGTATTTATAGCAGTAAAGAATTCAATAATATCCAGTGAAGTTATTAGCGAATGCGAATGTGAAATAATCTGGGTTAAGTTAAGTATCAAAGGTGGGTCAGATATGATAGTCGGATGCTTCTATAGACCACCTGCATCAGCAACCGTAGTAGTTGAGCGCCTCAGAGAGAACCTGCAGAACGTCGTGAAGAAGTTTCGTGATCATACTATTGTAATAGGGGGAGACTTCAATCTACCAGGTATAGAATGGGATAGTCACACAATCAGAACTGGAGCCAGGGACAGAGACTCTTGTGACATTATCCTGACTGCCTTGTCCGAGAATTACTTCGAGCAGATAGTTAGAGAACCAACTCGTGAAGCTAACGTTTTAGACCTCATAGCAACAAATAGACCGGAACTTTTCGACTCCGTGAATGTAGAAGAGGGTATCAGTGATCATAAGTCAGTGGTTGCATCAATGACTACAAGTGTAATAAGAAATGCCAAGAAAGGAAGGAAAATATATTTGCTTAACAAGAGTGATAGGGCACAAATCGCAGAATATCTGAGTGACCACCATCAAACGTTCATTTCTGAGGAAGAGGATGTGGAACAAAAATGGAAAAAATTCAGAAACATCGTCCAGTACGCCTTAGATAAGTTCGTACCGACTAAGGTCCAAAGCGAGGGGAAAGATCCACCGTGGTATAACAATCATGTACGAAAGGTACTACGGAAACAAAGAAAGCTTCATCATAGGTTTAAGAGTAGTCGAATCATAGCTGATAAGGAAAAGCTGAACGAAGCGAAAAAGAGCGTAAAGAGAGCAATGAGAGAAGCATTCAACGAATTCGAACATAAAACATTGGCAAACAATCTAAACAAGAACCCTAAAAAGTTTTGGTCATATGTAAAATCGGTAAGCGGATCTAAATCCCCTATTCAGTCACTCGTTGACCACGATGGCACCGAAACAGAGGACGACCGAAGAAAGGCAGAAATACTGAATTCAGTGTTCCGAAACTGTTTCACTGCGGAAAATCGTAACACGGTCCCTGACTTCAGCCGTCGCACGGACGCCAAAATGGAAAATATTGAAATAAACGATATCGGAATTGAAAAACAACTGCTATCACTTAGTAGCGGAAAAGCATCCGGACCAGACGAGATACCCTTAAGATTCTACAGTGATTATGCTAAAGAACTTGCCCCCTTTCTATCAGCAATTTATCGTAGATCGCTGGAAGAACGTAAAGTACCTAGCGACTGGAAGAAAGCGCAGGTCGTTCCCATTTTCAAGAAGGGTCATAAATCAGATGCGAATAATTATAGGCCTATTTCGCTTACGTCAATCTGTTGTAGAATAATGGAACATGTTTTGTGTTCTCGTATTATGACGTTCTTAGATAATACAAATCTCCTTCATCATAACCAACATGGATTCCGCAAACAGAGGTCATGTGAAACTCAGCTCGCCCTATTTGCCCAAGAAATTCACAGTGCCGTAGACACTGGCGAGCAGATTGATGCCGTATTCCTGGACTTCAGGAAGGCATTTGATACGGTTCCGCACTTACGTTTAGTGAAGAAAATACGAGCTTACGGAATATCGGACCAGGTTTGTGATTGGATTCAGGATTTCCTAGAAGAAAGAACACAACATGTCATTCTTAACGGTTCAAAATCTGCAGATGTAGAGATAATTTCGGGAGTACCGCAGGGAAGCGTGATAGGACCTTTATTGTTTACAATATACATAAATGACTTAGTTGACAACATCGGTAGCTCCGTGAGGCTATTTGCAGATGACACGGTTGTCTACAAGAAAGTAGCAACATCAGAAGACTCGTACGTACTCCAGGAGGACCTGCAGAGGATTAATGCATGGTGCGACAGCTGGCAGCTTTCCCTAAACGTAGATAAATGTAATATAATGCGCATACATAGGGGCAGAAATCCATTCCAGTACGATTATGCCATAGGTGGTAAATCATTGGAAGCGGTAACGACCGTAAAATACTTAGGAGTTACTATCCGGAGCGATCTGAAGTGGAATGATCACATAAAACAAATAGTGGGAAAAGCAGGCGCCAGGTTGAGATTCATAGGAAGAATTCTAAGAAAATGTGACTCATCGACGAAAGAAGTAGCTTACAAAACGCTTGTTCGTCCGATTCTTGAGTATTGCTCATCAGTATGGGACCCTTACCAGGTTGGATTAATAGAAGAGATAGACATGATCCAGCGAAAAGCAGCGCGATTCGTCATGGGGACATTTAGTCAGCGCGAGAGCGTTACGGAGATGCTGAACAAGCTCCAGTGGCGGACACTTCAAGAAAGGCGTTACGCAATACGGAGAGGTTTATTATCGAAATTACGAGAGAGCACATTCCGGGAAGAGATGGGCAACATATTACTACCGCCCACATATATCTCGCGTAATGATCACAACGAAAAGATCCGAGAAATTAGAGCAAATACGGAGACTTACAAGCAGTCGTTCTTCCCACGCACAATTCGTGAATGGAACAGGGAAGGGGGGATCAGATAGTGGTACAATAAGTACCCTCCGCCACACACCGTAAGGTGGCTCGCGGAGTATAGATGTAGATGTAGATGTAGATGAAAGAAACAGAAAGGGACAGTCTTGCGTTTGCAGCCATAATAAGGTGTGAATTTGGAATTAGCATCTGCAGCTACACAACAGCAAACAGTTTTTTTCTGCCAGTCACCGTCTAGGGACAATGTAAAGTTTATCCCTAATTTCATTTCATAACTACAGGAAACATAAATCTAATGAGTTGCTTCGCGCTAACCAGTTTTCCACCTACGACGTCAGGTCGAGATCTCTGTGTCGCGAGAAGTCTAACGCGCAGGCGGTAAAGGGCTCTGAAACTTCCTCCAATACTCCGTAGCTCATGGTAGGTGATGTGAACACTTTCATCTACATGGACATAGGTCGTACTCGCGTGACTGGCTGAAAGTGTAAGACACAACTTTCAGATACATTTCATTTGTTCCACACTCTGATGGCGTGTGAGAAAATATTTGCAAGCTCTGATTTGTCTCTTCTTTATCGATGGTCATTCCTCCCTATCTAAGTGGGAAACAAAAAACAATATTTTGGCTGTCGTAGGGAAAAGCTGTAGATTGACATTTTGAGTGCAAGATTTCATCTGTATAAGAAAAGCCTATGTTGTTGCTATTCCATTTCACTTGCGATATTCGTGACACGTTCTTCGTTTTCTGGCGATAACAGAAAACGAATAACACTGCTTTGAACATTTTTGATGTCTGTCTGGATCTTGTAACGTAGACGTACCCTAGAAGAGAACGGACGAGCCAGCCCCAAGAAGTTTCTTTAGTTGATGTGTTACACCTTCTGAGTGTTCTGTCAGTGGAATAGTCTTCGGTTCTACTTACCTATAGCAAAGTCTGTACGATCGTTAAAATTTAAGTTGTTCCTAAGTTAATTTTAGATATTTTGTTGAATCGACGAACTTCTAGACGTGGCCATCCTTTTGGGTCATCAGTGTTTTGAGTGGTTTTATGCGAGCCACCACGATCACTTGTTCTGTGTCAATTTCTGCATCTTACAGACACACTTTTGCCTAATGTCCCCAATTACTTGTTGTATGTATTGCAATCTGCATCTCCTACGATTTTTGCCCTCTATGGCTCCCTTTACTACTACGGAGGCTATTCCTTGATGCCTTGGCACAATTGATCTCATCCTGTCCCTTACTCTAGCGAGTGTTTTTCACAATTTATTTCACAGACGATTCTGCGGAGCACCTCTTCATTTCTTAATTGACTAGGTAGCTTAAGTTTCAGCATATTACTGCAACGGAACTCAAACGTTTCTGTTCTGCCCTCTTTCGGTTCTCTCACAGTCGATGATAGACTTCCATAAAATGCTATATACTCCAGAAATTCCATTCTCAAGTTAAGGCCTACTTCAATTATCATGTACCAGAAATACATAGGAATTATCGCAGTTTCTCGTGTGGAACACATCATACGAGGGTTTCCCAGAAAGTAGTGCACCACATTCTTTTTTTCTCAGCCGAAAACAGTGCTACCAAAGCGAAAGTTACGTATGTATTATTTGAAGTCTCCTGAGTGAGCGCACTACGATTCCGTCACTTTCGACAGATAACGTAGCTGCAAGACAGTTTCAAAATGGCGTCTGTAGGTGATGTACTTTACAGGAAACCTGCCGTCATTAAATTTCACACTGCAGAGAATGAAACTGTGAGGAATATTCACGAACGCTTGTGCAAAGTCTATGGAGAATCTGCTGTCAACAGAGCTACAGTTAGTCGCTGCACATGTAGGGGATGAGGTCATCAGAAGGCGGTTTGGAGGAGCTCCACGATTTGCAGCGGTCTGGAAGACCATCCACTGCTGTCAAACCTGACATGTTGCAGCGAGCTGATGACGTCATTCGCGAGGACAGATGCATTACGACTCGGGAGTTGGCGCTGCATCTGTCAATCAGCAAAGGAAGTGTGCATGCTATTATCCGCGCTCTCGGATATTCAAAAGCGTGTGCAAGTTGGATCCCGCGGTGTCTAGCTGTGGATCACAAATCGCACAGAAAAATCATTTGCCTTGATTCGTTGCAACGTTTTGAAGCGGAGGGGGAAGCCTTCATGTCCTGGATTGTGACAGGTAATGAAACCTGGGTTCACCATTTTGAGCCCGAAACAAAACGACATTCGATGGAACGGCACCATTCCCACTCCCCGCAGAAGAAAAAAATTCAAAGCAATTATTTCTGCCGGTAAGGTCATGATCACAGTGTTCTGGGACTGTGAAGGTGAGATTCTCATTGATGTGATGCCAAGAGGCGGTACCATTAATTCAGAAGCATATGTCAACACATTAACAAAACTCAAGACGCGCTTCCGGCGACTTCGGCGCCTCAGCAACCCAAAGGGTGTTCTGCTGCAACACGATAACGCTCGGCCCCACATAAGTCTAAGGACTGCTGAAGACATCGCAAAACAGGGTTGGGTAGTGTTACCCCATCCACCCTACAGCCCTGATCTAGCCCCCTCGGACTTCCACTTGTTCGGGCCATTAAAGGATGCCATTCGTGGCAGACATTATGAGAGCGATGAGAAGTTGATTCACACAGTGAAGGAGTGGCTCCGCCACTAGGACAAGGATTGGTACCGACGGGGCATACACGCCCTTGTTTCACGCTGGGGGAAGGCCACAGAACGGGATGGACATTATGTGGAAAAATAGGGAGTGTAGATAAAACACCATACTTTTGTGTGTGTAATTATGTTGAATAAAGAATTGTTGAAGAAAAAATGCGATGCATTACTTTCTGGGCAACCCTCGTACTTTGCACGATTCTGTACCTCAGTCAGTAAAAACGAAAACCTTATAGAACCGCATCTTTCTTCGTCTGTCCGTCTGACTGTTAAGGCCCTTTTATATCAAGTAGGGGAATAGCTATATTTGAAAAACAAAATAAACGCGAAGAACATAAACCGCGGCCAATTGTTACACAATGGTGACTTTTACGTCACATGCTGAGGTCTATGATCAATCGGTGGTCTGAAAAATTTGAGCATATTGGTCAATGCCATCAAAAATATTGCCATTTATGTCACGTATTTCGATACTTGCCCACTGTCTCATAAAGACCTATAGGGTACGTCCCGTTGGCGTAGAATCATAAAATTTGTCACGCAACAAGGTTTCACCATGCAAGCACAGGAAAAAAATCCTAAAATTGTTAATCTGTAATTATATCACTTTTTTTTCATTTGTTCCCAGTCTGTCTATCCGTTAAGATGGCGTTTTCCCAGGAATAGGCAGACGTATCAAGTTGATATTTGCGTAAAATATTGTTTACGGTCGGTTGAAGGTGTGAAAAATTTAATGTTGTAAGTCAATGCAAATAAAATATCAGGCATAAATGCCACATCTTTTGATGCTCGCAAACTCACTCATTAAGACCTATAGATCAACTGTCCACATACGTGGCGGGCCTGGTGGTCTTAGCGGTCTTCAAACTGAGAGTTCGCTGGATTGATTCGCGATGGGGTCACGGATTTTTCAGTCTTCGTTCTAACCTAGGCTTCAGCTTTCAACGATGTGAGAAATCTCCAGAAACAACATGTGGTTCGGATCGCTCGTTAAACTGTAGATCCCGTTTTCCCTGTTGGATAACTGGGATAGGTCAAGGACACGCAAGTCACCGAAGTGGCGTCCAATAGAAATACTTGCAGCGAACCATTGAGCCTGAGCCAAGAGAAGCTGTTATTATTATTTTTATTATTATTATCTATATACAGAATTAACTTAGTGTGGATCCTTCAGAGTGCACGTCGTTCTCGCACATGTCCGACTTTTTATATTTGAGGATCGATTGTCACTTCTCTTACCACTCAGATCTCTCATGTAAATCATCTTATAAGTGGCTTTGATCATCTTCTGACCTCACGAGATGCTAAACGACTGCATCATCTGCATATAAACAGCTTATTTATAAAGCAAAATGCCACTAACCGTGCCCTGAGGGTAGCCAGACACAATTTCGGTTTCAAAACAAGAAATGCCGACAAGAAACCACGAGCAGCTGAGTTGATACACTGCTGCCACATGTACCACTGACGATAAGAAGTTTTTCGGACGCCGATGTTTTCTCGACATTCTAACGAAAGTACGCTGACGATTCCCGACGTCTACGTGATCAGCCGAAGGCACAGATGGCACTGAAGGTGATGTATGCAACAACAAGACCAGTTAAAACAGCTGATGGTGTTACCGTTACCCCATATGGGAATCATGAATCTAGCCGTATGGAGGCGGCAAACGGTAACCACGTAGTTCGCTGTCTTAAAACCTTGTTAATTAGCTTTTATATGTTGAGTGGTTCACTTGGACAAATCTTATCCAAGTAGTGACGCGCCTTTGACTGTAGATGGATTCACATTCACGACAGTTGACCTTTTGAAGTGCTTAAGGAGTCTTTTTAGTCACAACAATGGAAATGATGTAGCAGTAGATACCACTCCAGCTACAGCGAAATAAAACGCTTTTTACATTTATCGTTATCTTAAGGAAAAGATCACTTCGTATTAGCTTCAAAATTAACTTGTATCAGTTTATTATTATACCTGTAAAATTATACAGCAGTGAAGCATTAATATTTAGAGAAAAATAATGAAGAAAAACTGTTATTATCGGAAAGAAATATACTAAGGAATATTTTTGGATCCTTACGTGATGAGAACAACACGGAATGGAGGATAAGAAAAACAAAACAAATGATGAAGATTGACAATAGCTGTAGAACACCGCATCATCACCGAAGTGTTAAAGAAGAGAAGGTAGAACTGGGTAGGTCATAATAGCAGTAATGACGGAGAATAGACTACCTAAAATAACATTCGGCAAGACAATAGATGGAACGAGAGGAATACCCAGAATCAGGTGGCGTGGTAACATCCGGGAGAGCACAGCTAGGATGAACAGCACCGAATGGATAAGCAGTTCATTCGACGGGAAGTTGTGGAAGGGGTAAGTAGAGCAGATGTATGATCGATAACGCGTGGCACGACATGTAAAGCAAAGCAAAGAGTGGAAGGAGTCACCTTAACAAGCAACGTATTCATGAGTCGGATGTATGCCTACATTGTGCCCAGTATAGCCTACTAAGTAGCATAATGGTTTGACGTTCATAAGGATGAACAGCTTGGTCTCTAATACTATTCATGGATCTAGTGATTATAGTTAAATGTAATTTTCAACTTAGACGTTTAATTAAAAATTCACGTATGGAAGAAATCACTTGTCCAGAAGAAGTGGTTATAATGTAGATGAAAAATGATGGCAGTCTGTTAGAGAACACACTATTTTGCGCTTCTGTAAAATCAAAGAGTGCAACTGGGCAACAATTCATGGAGTGTAACACGTTTGAGCCTCCTCAGAAAGGTGTCCACAGGGTAGTCGAGATGTTTCTGGTCCGATGGCGGCCTTCCTGAGTTTATACAGTGGTTGATGGGGGTTTCTGAGACGGCGCTACTTCGTTGCGAATCGTCGAGTTGCGCATCGGTACCTGATCACCTCTATACTGCACTGCGACGCGCATCAGGCGTCGCACCAGTACTGCATTCTGGGGTAACGAGGTGTTCCCACAGTCCGTTATTTCGTGCATCACAGTATAGAAGTAAGGGAGGCGTGTCATCAGCAGTATCCGACAGCCAGTGAAAGTGACCGCTTCATGCCACAAGAAGCGGACTCGCCAGTACAAAAGGAGGCAGGGAGTACTGTGCTGTAAGTAGAGGCACAGTAAGAGCTGAATGAGTCGCTCAGGAGATCTCAGTGACTTCCAAAGTGGAGTAGTCACTGGAAGTCACGTGAAAACGATCAGGGACGTTTCAACTCTTTTAAATCTGCCCAAACACACTGCTGTTGATGTTATCGTGAAGTGGAAGCGAGAATGGGAAAACACGGCTAAACCAAGAACGGGCATGTACTGATGGAGAGGGACCGTCGAGCAATGCGCAAGGTGGTTGTAAACAGTCGCATGAAATCAGTGGAAGGAATCACCCGTGAGTTCCAAACTGTCGCCAGCAGTCCAGCCAGCACAGCAAAGACTCAAAACGACTGGAGAGCAATGGACCAGCACACATTTCTGTTCAAAAATGGTTCAAATGGCTCTGAGCACTATGGCACTTAACATCTAAGGCCATCAGTCCCCTAGAACTTACAACTAATTAAACCTAACTAACCTTAGGACATCACACACATCCATGCCCGAGGCAGGACTCGAACCTGCGACCGCAGTAGCAGCGCGGATCCGGACGGAAGCGCCTAGAACCGCTCGTCCACAGCGGCCGGCCACATTTTTGTAGTCAGTGCTAACAAGGGAACCTCCCCATCGCACCCCCCCCCCCCCCCACCTCAGATTTAGTTATAAGTTGTCACAGTGGATAGGCCTTGAAAACCTGAGCACAGATCAATCAAGAAGACAGGAAGAAGTTGTATGGAACTATGAAAAAAATAAGCAAAATATACAAACTGAGTAGTTCATGCGCATGATAGGCATCATCAAGGACAGTCTGAGCTCAGGAACGCCGCGGCCCCGTGGTTAGCATGAGCAGCTGCGGAACGAGAAGCCCTTGGTTCAAGACTTGCCTCGATTTTATTTTCGCAAAGTTATGATCTGTCCGTTCGTTCACTGACGTCTCTGTTCACTGTAATAAGTTTAGTGTCTGTGTTTTGCGACCACACCGCAAAACTGTGCGATTAATAGACGAAAGGACATGCTTCTCCAATGGGAACCGAAAACATTTTATCGCATGGTCATAGGTCAACCGGTTCCTCCACAGGAAAACGCGTCTGATACATTCTATACGACACCGGTGACGGCATGTGCGTCACATGACAGGAATATGTTGTCGACCCACCTAACTTGTACACTTGGCGAATGGGTAAAAAGATTCTTCTACCTTGCCCGATTTTGGTTTCCTTGTGGATGTGATAATCACTCCCAAAAAAGTGATGAAAACATAAGAGTTTGTCACATAAACTGTAACAAATGAATGCAACAGTTTCACAGTCGCACAGTTTTCCCTGTGCTCCGTCAAAACACGTTTTTAACGTTTTCAAATTTTTCAGTGTGTAGACCGTCAAATCCTGCATATGTCCAAGCAAATCTGAACATGTCCTGGAATTTTGGAGAGCGAAGTTGATTATGTGTGAGTGCCTGAACTTTGAAAATAAAAAATTAAACTTTTCACTCGATGGAAGACTTGAAACAAGGACCTCTCGTTCCGCAACTGCTCACGCTAACCACGGGACCACGGCGCTCCTGAGCTCACTCTCTCCTTGATTTTGCCTATCTTGCCCATGGACTACTCAGTTTGTATATTTCGCTTATTTTTTTCATAGTTTCACACAACTCCTTCCTGTTTTCTCGATTGATCTGTGTTCAGTTTTTCAAGGACTATCCACTGTGCTAACTTATAACTAAACCTGTGGAGGGGGGGGGGGATGGGATGCGATGGGGAGGTTCCCTTGTAAGCATCGTTGGAGGTGGTGTAAAAAGCCACGCCACTGGACAGTGGAAGACTGGAAACAAGTGTTTTGGAGTGATCAGTCATATTATACACTGCGACAAGATGATGGAACGGTTCGGTTTTGGCGAATGCTTGGAGAACGTTACCTGTCACTATGTGCAACGCGAACATTGAAGTGCAGAGGAGGCGATATTGCAGTATGGGGTGGTTTTCGTAGTTAGAGAGCGGTCTTTTTATTGCGCGTAAGAAAACGATAAACGTGGTAGGATACGAAGTCATTTTTCGGCATTGTGTACCGCGTACAGTAGAGGAACAGCTCGGAGATGACGAGTGTATCAGCTTGACCGTGCACCCTGTCATCAACCAGTATCTGTGGGCCAACGGTTCGTGAACAATAACAATTCTGAAGTGGACTGGCCTGCCCAGAATCCTGTCTTCAACGCAATGGATTACCTTTGGAATGAGTTAGAATGTCAACTTGGCCGAATTCCTCAGGGTGCGGTACCACTAGGTATTTTGAACGACGTTTTAAGGAAGTCTTGTGGAAAACAAAGATTGAACTATGGAAGCAGTTTGTGTGGGCTAAGTTAAAAACTGATTCCTGGCATGTACCATATAAAATAGTCTGCAAGAAAATACGATCACCAACAGTCTTATCCACGAACAAAAGTGTTGATGCCACGGTAACAGAAATTGGCAACAGTCAGTTGCCCTGCTAATCCAAACACAACCTCCTCACAATGGAGAAGAAGGCGTGACGGATGATGAGCATATGTAACGCAGAATGTTACAGGAAGAATATAGAAACAACAAACTTATGTATCCTTTCGCACATGAAGAAATAAAGCAAATAAATTTGAAAGAGAAAAAGAAAAATCTCCAGGGCCGGACGGGATACCTGCCGAAACCTTATGTGACCAATTACATACACTACTGGCCATTAAAATTGCTACACCAAGAAGAAATGCAGATGATAAATGGGTCTTCATTGGGTAAATATATTATACTAGAACTGACATATGATTACATTTTCACGCCATTTTGGCTCATAGATCCTGAGAAATCAGTACCCAGAACAACCACCTCTGGCCGTAATAACGGCCTTGATACGCCTGGGCATTGAGTCATACAGAGCTTGGATGGCGTGTACAGGTACAGCTGCCCATGAAGCTTCAACGCAATACCACAGTTCATCAAGAGTGGTGACTGGCGTATTATGACGAGCCAGTTGCTCGGCCACCATTGACCAGACGTTTTTCAACTGGTGAGAGATCTGGAGAATGTGCTGGCCAGGGCAACAGTCGAACATTTTCTGTATCCAGGAAGGCCCGTACAGGACCTGCAACATGCGGTCGTGCATTATCCTGCTGAAATGTAGGGTTTCGCAGGGGTCGAATGATAGGTAGAGCAACGGATCGTAACACATCTGAAATCTAACGTCCACTGTTCAAAATGCCGTCAATGCGAACAAGAGGTGACCGAGATGTGTAACCAATGGCACCCCATACTATCACGCCGGGTGATACGCCAGTATGGGGATGACGAACACGCGCTTCCAATGTGCGATCACCGCGATGTAGCCAAATACGGATATGACCATCATGATGCTGTAAACAGAACATGAATTCATCCGAAAAAATGACGTTTTGCCATTCGTGCACCCAGGTTCGTCGTTGAGTACACCATCGCAGGTGCTCCTGTCTGTGATGCAGCGTCGAGGGTAACTGCAGCCATGGTCTCCCAGCTGATAGTCCCTGCTGCTGCAAACGTCGTCGAACTGTTGGTGCAGATAGTTGTTGTCTTGTAAACTTCCCCAACTTTTGACTCAGGGATCGAGACGTGGCTGCCCGATCCGTTACAGCCATGCGGATAAGATGCCTGTCATCTCGACTGCTAGTGATACGTAGCCGTTGGGATCCAGCACGGTGTTCCGTATTACCCTCCTGAACCTACCGATTCCATATTCTGCTAACAGTCATTGGATCTCGACCAACGCGAGCATCAATGTCGCGATACGATAAACCGCAATCGCGATAGGCTACAATCCGACCTTTATCAAAGTCGGAAACGTAATGGTAAGCATTTCTCCTCCTTACACGATGCATCACAATAACGTCTCACCAGGCAACTCCTGTCAACTGCTGTTTGTGTATGAGAAATCGATTGGAAACTTTCCTCATGTCAGCACGTTGTAGGTGTTGCCACTGGCGCCAACCTTATGTGAGTGCTCTGAAAAGCTAATCATTTGCATATTACAGTATCTTCTTCCTGTCGGTTAAATTTCGCGTCTGTAGCACGTCATCTTCGTTATTTAGCAATTTTAATGTCCAGTAGTGTAGTTATTTGTTCTATATGTACAATGAGTGTCTCTTGTAATGGAGGGTCCTCGCACTGTGGAAAACGCGGAAGCGGTAACAATTAGTAAAGGGCAAGATAAGGATCGAATGATACCAAAATCCTACAAACCAATTTGTCTTTTGAACGTTATCGGCAAGATATAAGAAAAACTATTATGCTAAAGATTACAAGATTACAGACTGCTCCACGACACGAGCCCTCACCAGTAAGTCATCTGAAGACGCAATTAATAAGGCGATTTCGCTAGCAACAGGTGATGACTGATATTGCTGGCGGTTTCGGTAACCTGTATAGGCCGTCTTTCATCGGTCGCTTCAGGGATTCAGGGAGCCCAGAAGCACTGTATAACTGCCTTGGAGACGATTGCCACGGACGACATGTTTCTTTAACATGCTCAGGAAAGAAAATAACGAAGACAGTAACAGTGGACATCTTGAGAATGACTTCCTTCAGGATAACGACATCGCTGGACTTGAGTGGCCAGCATGTTCTCCAGACATGAACCCTAACGGAATTGCCTGGGGTAGATTGAAAAGGGCTGTTTATGGACGACGTGACCCACCAACCACTAAGCTGAATCCCCGTTGAGGAGGGGGACAAAGAGGACCAACAGTGTCTTGATGAATTTTTGGATAATATGCTACGATGAATACAAGCATGCATCAATGCAAGAGGACGTGCTACTGGGTATTGGAGGTACCTGAGTGTACAACAATCTGGATCACAACCTCGGAAGGTCTCACTGTATGGTGGTACAACATGCAGTGTGCAGTTTTCATGAGCAATAAAAAGGGTGGAAATGATGTTTATGTTGATCTCTATTCCAATTTTCTGTACGAGTTCCGGAACTCTCGGGCCCGAGGTGATGCAAAACCGTTTTTTATGTGTGTATGTTAGCATCAGTCGCAGGATATGGTGATAGCCTTTGGGCTCATAGATCGCAGCTAATGAAGCGAGCCTCAGTAGTGAGAAGAGTTCAACTAAGCGTGCTACTAATTTTAATGGGCGCCTACTACGTACCCCGAATGATGCTGTCATAGTAATTTTAGGACTATGCTCACTGGACTTGGAAATTAAGTAAAGAGGGGCCGTTTACTGGTTAGAGAAAGGCAATCAAATGGAAGGACGAAGGGTGCTTGGAACTGAGGCCAATTCGAAAAATGCAATAGAAGGTCTCCTACTACAACTGTGGAAAGATGAGTGGGACACTTCAGGCACGGCTAGTAGAACGTACGAATTTCTCGCTAACATCAGGGAGAGGTTAAAAACGAGATATCTTAACCCATCAAGTGGTTTCATACGTTACTTGGCTGGCCATGGCCCTACACAAAATCAGACGAATGACAGCTGAGCCTGTGGCAGTGTGGGCACACCAGAACACACAGTGTGGGACTGCACGCTCTATGAAGATGCAGCGGGTAATGAGCGTCACGTATTAAGGATATTGAATCCCAACGCAGCACTAAGGAGTGAGTCGACCTGGTGCATCTTGGACTGCAGCCCCAGTGACCAGGAAGTCCAATGGAGACTTCACGAGGCATTCAGTCGTGAGTAATCATGCTGCCATCCAAACAAGACAACATACTCTGTCTATGGAAGAAGATAACAGAGGTCTGCGACCGCCGAGTGAAATACTGTCCCAAGAACCTACATTGCGTTGGTGCAAGCGATCATGGAGGTGTGGACTTTAAGAAGTAACAGTGAAGTGTAGAATTACTCGCTACACAGTGGAATAGCTGCTGACACTATGCCCGACGCCAAAGGAATCCAGCAGACTATGGCTCTTGACCGGGATACCGTGAGGGCCGATCTGGTAGTGGATACGGCCATTTACAAGTTAAATGTGCCAAAATAAATGCATACACAGAGAACAAATTCTGTAGCGTTTGTAATAGATTAGCAGCTAGGTAAGTGGTTAAGGGTTTTAACGTAGTTCCGTAGTAGTAGAATCATTTTTTTTTAAATTAAGTAACAGAAATAAATTATTAATACATAAGTTATTACTATTGCCCCATGAACCATGGACCTTGCCGTTGGTGGGGAGGCTTGCGTGCCTCAGCGATACAGATGGCCGTACCGTAGGTGCAACCACAACGGAGGGGTATCTGTTGAGAGGCCAGACAAACGTGTGGTTCCTGAAGAGGGGCAGCAGCCTTTTCGGTAGTTGCAGGGGCAACAGTCTGGATGATTGACTGATCTGGCCTTGTAACATTAACCAAAACGGCTCTCCTGTGCTGGTACTGCGAACGGCTGAAAGCAAGGGGAAACTACAGCTGTAATTTTTCCCGAGGACGTGCAGCTTCACTGTATGATTAAATGATGATGGCGTCCTCTTGGGTAAAATATTCCGGAGGTAAAATAGTCCCCCATTCGGATCTCCGGGCGGGGACTACTCAAGAGGACGTCGTTATCAGGAGAAAGAAAACTGCCGTTCTACGGATCGGAGCGTGCTATGTCAGATCCCTTAATCGGGCAGGTAGGTTAGAAAATTTAAAAAGGGAAATGGATAGGTTAAAGTTAGATATAGTGGGAATTAATGAAGTTCGGTGGCAGGAGGAACAAGACTTTTGGTCAGGTGATTACAGGGTTATAAATACAAAATCAAATAGGGGTAATGCAGGAGTAGGTTTAATAATGAATAAAAAAATAGGAGTGCGGGTAAGCTACTACAAACAGCATAGTGAACGCATTATTATGGCCAAGATAGACACAAAGCCCATGCCTACTACAGTAGTACAAGTTTATATGCCAACTAGCTCTGCAGATGATGAAGAAATTGATGAAATGTATGACGAGATAAAAGAAATTATTCAGGTAGTGAAGGGAGACAAAAATTTAATAGTCATGGGTGACTGGAATTCGTCAGTAGGAAAAGGGAGAGAAGGAAACATAGTAGGTGAATATGGATTGGGGGGAAGAAACGAAAGAGGAAGCCGCCTTGTAGAATTTTGCACAGAGCATAACTTAATCATAGCTAACACTTGGTTCAAGAATCATAAAAGAAGGTTGTATACCTGGAAGAATCCTGGAGATACTAAAAGGTATCAGATAGATTATATAATGGTAAGACAGAGATTTAGGAACCAGGTTTTAAATTGTAAGACATTTCCAGGGGCAGATGTAGATTCTGACCACAATCTATTGGTTATGACCTGTAGATTGAAACTGAAGAAACTGCAAAAAGGTGGGAATTTAAGGAGATGGGACCTGGATAAACTGAAAGAACCAGAGGTTGTAGAGAGTTTGAGGGTGAGCATAAGGGAACAATTGACAGGAATGGGGGTAAGAAATACAGTAGAAGAAGAATGGGTAGATCTGACGGATGAAGTAGTGAAGGCAGCAGACGATCAAGTAGGTAATAAGACGAGGGCTAATAGAAATCCTTGGGTAACAGAAGAAATATTGAATTTAATTGATGAAAGGAAAAAATATAAAAATGCAGTAAATGAAGCAGGCAAAAAGGAATACAAACGTCTCAAAAATGAGATCGACAGGAAGTGCAAAATGGCTAAGCAGGGATGGGTAGAGGACAAATGTAAGGATGTAGAGGCTTGTCTCACTAGGGGTAAGATAGATACTGCCTACAGGAAAATTAAAGAGACCTTTGGAGAGAAGAGAACTACTTGTATGAATATCAAGAGCTCAGATGGCAACCCAGTTCCAAGCAAAGAAGGGAAAGCAGAAAGGTGGAAGGAGTATATAGAGGGTTTATACAAGGGCGATGTACTTGAGGACAATATTATGGAAATGAAAGAGGATGTAGATGAAGACGAAATGGGAGATAAGATACTGCGTGAAGAATTTGACAAAGACCTGAGTCGAAACAATGCCCCGGGAATAGACAACATTCCATTAGAACTACTGATGGCCTTGGGAGAGCCAGTCATGGCAAAACTCTACCATCTGGTGAGCAAGATGTATGAGACAGGCGAAATACCCTCAGACTTCAAGAAGAATATAATAATTCCAATCCCAAAGAAAGCAGGTGTTGACAGATGTGAAAATTACCGAACTACCAGTTTAATAAGTCACAGCTGCAAAATACGAACACGAATTCTTTACAGACGAATGGAAAAACTGGTAGAAGCGGACCTCGGGGAAGATCAGTTTGGATTCCGTAGAAATGTTGGAACACGTGAGGCAATACTAACCTTACGACTTATCTTAGAAGAAAGATTAAGAAAAGGCAAATCTACATTTCTAGCATTTGTAGACTTAGAGAAAGCTTTTGACAATGTTAACCGGAATACTCTCTTTCAAATTCTGAAGGTGGCAGGGGTAAAATACAGGGAGCGAAAGGCTATTTACAATTTGTACAGAAACCAGATGGCAGTTATAAGAGTCGAGGGGCATGAAATGGAAGCAGTGGTTGGGAAAGGAGTGAGACAGGGTTGTAGCCTGTCCCCGATGTTATTCAATCTGTATATTGAGCAAGCAGTAAAGGAAACAAAAGATAAATTCGGAGTAGGTATTAAAATTCATGGAGAAGAAGTAAAAACTTTGAGGTTCGCCGATGACATTGTAATTCTGTCAGAGACAGCAAAGGACTTGGAAGAACAGTTGAATGGAATGGACAGTGTCTTGAAAGGAGGATATAAGATGAACATCAACAAAAGCAAAACAAGGATAATGGAATGTAGTCAAATTAAATCGGGTGATGCTGAGGGAATTAGATTAGGAAATGAGACACTTAAAGTAGTAAAGGAATTTTGCTATTTAGGGAGTAAAATAACTGATGATGGTCGAAGTAGAGAGGATATAAAATGTAGACTGGCAATGGCAAGGAAATCGTTTCTGAAGAAGAGAAATTTGTTAACATCGATTATAGATTTAAGTGTCAGGAAGTCGTTTCTGAAAATATTTGTATGGAGTGTAGCCATGTATGGAAGTGAAACATGGACGATGACTAGTTTGGACAAGAAGAGAATAGAAGCTTTCGAAATGTGGTGCTACAGAAGAATGCTGAAGATAAGGTGGGTAGATCACGTAACTAATGAGGAGGTATTGAATAGGATTGGGGAGAAGAGAAGTTTGTGGCACAACTTGACTAGAAGAAGGGATCGGTTGGTAGGACATGTTTTGAGGCATCAAGGGATCACAAATTTAGCATTGGAGGGCAGCGTGGAGGGTAAAAATCGTAGAGGGAGACCAAGAGATGAATACACTAAGCAGATTCAGAAGGATGTAGGTTGCAGTAGGTACTGGGAGATGAAGAAGCTTGCGCAGGATAGAGTAGCATGGAGAGCTGCATCAAACCAGTCTCAGGACTGAAGACCACAACAACAACAACATTACTATTGCAGGAGTCCGCCTGCTTGCCTCCCTTGTAGTGGGCCGGGGTTCGATTCCCGTGCGGGTTGGAGGTTTTCTCCGCTCGTAGACTGGGTGTTGTGTTGTCATCATCATTTCATACTCATCACCGGCACGCAAGTCGCTCAGTGTGGCGCAGACTGAAATGAGACTTGCATTTGTAGGCCAACAATGCCATACGATCATTTCATTTTTTCACTGTCCGAGGAAATGTGGTTTGCACGGCCCATTTTAGCTTTTTAGGTAACAGGCTGTAATTATGAAGACTATATAAATAAATCGCCACCAACTTCTCTGCTTTCGGTTCTTGAGGACGAATGAGCTGTAACTCCTCCACAGACATTCAGTCATTGAAAGCATCCCCAGCAGAGCTCTAGCAGTCATAAAGGCGTAGGGTGTACTTATAACATATTAATGTCCACTAACAACTTTCCGGATAAGTTTGATCGGATAGTGTATTTTCGATCACAATGGGGGCCACGAAGTCAAATTAATCTAGTGGACATGGTTCGGTAGAGCCATTGTGATGTATTCTTTTCGTTGTATCTAAAAGCAATAATTTGTAGAAAATTGTTGAGGCTTTCCTGGCCATTTGTTTACGTAATGCCTGTCGGTTTCTGACTCGGGATTGTGGTGGGACGTTTATTTAATGATTTTTCTGATGTTTCGCCATCATGAGTGACTGGACCTATCAAACGTGCCGCCTCCATTGCTAGTTGGAGTGCAGATATCCACGACGTATGGTGCACTCCGACACCAGATATGGAGGGCGAGCGTTTCCTAATGACAGCCACTCGTGGTGGCGAAATACCAGAAAAATCTTTAAAAAAACGTCGGCCCGCGATCGCGTGTCATAAGCGGACAGGCAATAAATAGGTCAATATGCCTCTTCATGTCTTCGCGGCGCAATGGTTGTTCCATAAAATTGCGGCGTGCAGTGAAATTTTTGCGTCTATACGCCCGAAATTATATGCAACAATACGTCAATAATTTGTAATAGCCGTCGTCAGGTGACGAAGCGGCTGTTGGCGACCAGTATTTGGACGTTCTTCAATGTTTTGCTTCTCATCATGCCGGCCGAAGGTTCGAATGACGTCGCTGTGGAGGACATGGATTCGACGGAGAACTGCTCATGCCTCTCGTGCTTTTCGCTGTAAAGCGACACCTCGCACACAGTGTAAGTTTGTGATTAAGATTCGGGGCACATCCTCGCGGTGAACGGGGCACACAAAGCGCATGGTCCCGATCACCACTGAGGTTGCAGCGCTGCTCTCATTACAGACGTAGCCGTAGGTAGGGATTTCATGTGGCAGGAAGAATGTTGATAAAGGGATTTCGCAATAAAAACAAGACCCCAGGTAATCTAGTGATGAGGATGGTCCCCGATCTTTTACGAGAGGTTTTCATACACGCAATAATTAGAACTTGATGTACAGCACGTTGAGTTGTAGTTTGCAGTGCCAGGTTAAGTGTAGTGCACTCACCAGCATGCCGACGCAGTGGGTGCAGACGAAACCGATAACCAGCGTGGCGACGGCGCCGAAGGCGAGTCCCGAGTTGCGGAAGGCCATCGGCATCGCCAGAATGCCCGTACCCAGGCTGCCCTTCAGCAGGTGCATCAGCGCGCCGCCGTCGCTGCAACACACACGGGCTCGCACGTTACACACACACATCACGTAACCGTCTCCTCACTTACGCATCTGACTATACACACTGAAGCGCCAAAGAAAATGGTATAGGCATACGTATTCAAATATAGAGATATGTAAACAGGCAGAATAGGGCGCTACGCTCGGCAACGCCTGTATACGACAACAAGTGTTTGACCTAGTTGTTAGATCGGCTACTGCTACTACAATGGCAGGTTATCAAGATTTAAGTGAGTTTGAGCGTGGTGTTACAGGCGGCGTACGAGCGGTGGGACACAGCATCTTCGAGGTAGCGATGAAGTGGAGATTTTCCCTTACGACAATTTCAAGATTGTGCCGTGAATATCAGGAATCCGGTAAAACATAAACATCCTATATCGCTGCGGCCGGAAAAAGATTCTGCAGGAACGGGACCAACGACGCCTGACGAGAATCGTAAAACCTGACAGAAGTGCTACCCTTCCGCAAATTTCTGCAGATTTCAGTGCTACGCCATGAACAAATATCAGCGTGCGAACTATTCAACGAAACGATATGGGCTTTCGGAGCCGACGGCCCACTGTTGTACCCTTGGTGACTGCACGACACAAAGCTTTACACCTCGACTGGGCCCGTCAACAGCGACATTGGATTGCTGATGACTGGAAACTTGTTGCCTTGTCGGACGAGTCTCGTTTCTAATTTTATCGAGCGGATAAACGTGTGCGGGTATGGAGATAACCTCATGAATCCATGGACCCTGCATGTCACCAGGGAACTGTTCAAGCTGGTGGAGGCTTTCTAATGGTGTGGAACGTCTGTAGTTGGAGTGATATGGGACCCCTGACACATCTAGATACGATTCTGACAAGTGACACGCGCATAAGCACCCTGTCTGATCACCTGCATCCAATTATGTCCATTGTGTTTACCGACGAATTTGGGCAATTCCAGGAGGACAATGCTACACCCCACCCGTCCAGGACATTATTGAGCATATCTGGGATGCGTTGGAACATGCTATTCAGAAGAGATCTCCGCTCCTTCGTACTCTTGCGGATTTACGTACAGCCCTGCAGGATTCATGGTGTCAGCTGCCTCCAGCACTACTTCAGACATTAGTAGAGTCCATGCCACGTTGTGCTGCAGCACTTCTACGGGCTCGTGGCGGCCCTACACGATATTGCGCAGAAGTGCCGCTACGTGACGTAGCATAGACCAGATTAATGTTTATGAAGAGCCAAGAAACTGGTACACCTCGTGACGTCGGGAGCTACTTCGCGATAACATACACTGCAGCACAAGCCACAGTGTCGGAGGCAGAGGCTGTGAGCCGGCCGAAGTGGCCGTGCGGTTAAAGGCGCTGCAGTCTGGAACCGCAAGACCGCTACGGTCGCTGGTTCGAATCCTGCCTCGGGCATGGATGTTTGTGATGTCCTTAGGTTAGTTAGGTTTAACTAGTTCTAAGTTCTAGGGGACTAATGACCTCAGCAGTTGAGTCCCATAGTGCTCAGAGCCATTTGAACCATTTTTCAGCAGAGGCTGTGAAAGAAACTGCAAGTTGTGTCCTACCAATGAGTCATGTGTACCTGCTGCTACTGCAGCATGAGAATGGCTCCTGTGTCACTTCGAGCGACAGTATATTCATACCACATATGAACCTAAATGAACGATATTAAATATCATTCAATCATTTTCAAAGTAGGTGCACTAGTTTTTGTTATTCAGTAGAAGATTGTATAAAAATTTCAACATTGTAACTTTCATAGTTTCGGAGATAGAAAAAATTGCTTAAAAAGTCAAAAACTGACACTTAGGGAATTAAATGCAGTTAGGAACTATAACAATTTATCTTTTGGTACAATTTGAAAACATAAACAGAACTGTCAGTGTGTAGAATTAATTACTTGAGATTTTATATTATAACTTTAATTATTTTTCGTTTTCGTAATATAAAAATCAGACAAAATTATTATTTGTGTCTGATATTGATATGGGAGTAAGTGAGAGAGAGTGAGAGTGTGTATGTGGGACATACGTTAAATTTCAAGATTAAATTTGTGTAACACATTACGCAATCATAGGGTGGGAAAGATATTTGTGCCCACTTTGATGATGACGTATGTCTAAGGGTACTTGCTTTTTAAGGAGGCAGCCAGAAAAAACAGTTGAAAGTATAATCATTTTCTAAATGTATTTCAAGTTTAGTTTTCCTTTCGTTTGGATTTCTTAAACATTATATTAGTATTTGCACGTTGTAATGAAGTAATTGTATCTTTGAATAGTGATTGGCACAGGCCAGTTTTGGTGCGAGAATGATCTCGAACGATGATTCTGATTGGCTAGTCAAACAAATCAACCAATCAGAATCAAGCAGTTCCTGTGCACTGCTAGATAGATACGCCGTGATAGAAGCAGCATCAAGGAGAGTCGCTCGCCAGCTTCGGACACGGAAACACATGTTAAATACGATGATTCTCATTATGTGTAAACTGAAGGAAAATTGAGTTGCTCGTGTTTAATACGTGTCGTGACTAACACTGATATAGTTACAACCAGTTTGATGAAAGTTTGGAGTTTCGGAAGTGTTTTGTTGGAAAGTTAGTCGCGCGTGAAGCTTCGGCCTTTATGAAAATTCCGTGTGCCGTATTCTGTATTTAATTATAGAATATTTGGCGAAAATCTTTTGTTATAAAGATCACTGAAAAAGACTGAATGTATAACTCAGCCGGCCGTGGTGGCCGAGCGGTTCTAGGCACTTCAGTCCGGAACCACGCGACTGCTACGGTCACAGGTTCGAATCCTGCCTCGGGCATAGTTGTGTGTGATGTCCTTAGGTTAGTTAGGTTTAAGTAGTTCTAAGTTCTAGGGGACTGATGACCTCAAATGTTAAGTCCCATAGTGCTTAGAGCCATTTTTTTTGTAAAACTCAGAGTAGCGGATCAGTGACTGTGAGATCGCGTCTCCAGTCGGGTTGGACTTGTGCAAAATTCTGACTGCTTTGCGTGTGAAGTTTGTGTTTGACTGAGAATTAAGAATGAAAGAATAGTTTTTCAATAACTAAGGACTTGGTAGCGCGTAAATTTTTGTTATTCAGAAATAAACATTACTAGTCTGAAAATATTAGGACACTTATTTCAGTCGAAATTCACCTCATTACCACCCGAAATTATGTTAAATCACAATACAGGAACTGCTACGAGAGTTTACGCGGACTTTGCAGGATAGATATTAGGCGACGTCTTTCTTCAACGCTGCTTTCACGTCGTTTTGTCAGTATCTACACCTGCAGAGCGAAGGGACAGTGAGTGGACGCCGTTCGGAGGTAGGTGGACTTTAAGTTTGAACAGTACGACGAGCGACGAAAAATTAAACCACGCCCCGCCACAACCTGCCTAATATCGTGTATGGCCGCCGCGAGCACAGAGAAGTGCCGCAACACGACGTGGCATGGAGTCGAATAATGTCTAAGGTACTGCTGAAGGGAATTGACACACACACACACACACACACACACACACACACACACACATACACACATTTACGGGTTGTTACAAAAAGGTACGGCCAAACTTTCAGGAAACATTCCTCACACACAAAGAAAGAAAATATGTTATGTGGAAATGTGTCCGGAAACGCTTACTTTCCATGTTAGAGCTCATTTTAGTACTTCTCTTCAAATCACATTAATCATGGAATGGAAACACGTAGTAACAGAAAGTACCAGCGGGACTTCAAACACTGTTACAGAAAATGTTCAAAATGTCTTCCGTTAACGAGGATACATGCATCCACCCTCCGTCGCATGGAATCCCTAATGCGCTGATGGAGCCCTGGAGAATGGCGTATTGTATCACAGCCGTCCAGAATACGAGCACGAAGAGTCTCTACATTTGGTACCGGGGTTGCGTAGACAAGAGCTTTCAAATGCCCCCATAAATGAAAGTCAAGAGGGTTGAGGTCAGGAGAGCGTGGAGGCCTGGAATTGGTCCGCCTCAATTCATCGGTCACCGAATCTGTTGTTGAAAAGCGTACGAACACTTCGACTGAAATGTGCAGGAGCTCCATCGTGCATGAACCACATGTTGTGTCGTACTTGTAAAGGCACATGTTCTAGCAGCACAGGTAGAGTATCCCATATGAAATCATAATAACGTGCTCCACTGAGCGTAGGTGAAAGAAACTAAAATGAGCTCTAACATGGAAATTAAGCGTTTCCGGGCACATGTCCACATAACATCTTTTCTCTATTTGTGTGTGAGGGATGTTTCCTGAAAGTTTGGCCGTACCTTTTTGTAACACTATATATATATATATATATATATATACAAGCGAAGATTAAACATTATAATTCAGTTATTAGGACACAAGAAATGTATGGATCAGAGTGCCTAACATTGAATAAGAAAGGTGAATTAAGAGAACTAGAAGAAAGAGAGAGAAAAATATTAATAAAATTCTGGGTCCGGAGAAAAACAAGGAACATAGGTGGATTAAAAGGAGAAATGAAAACCTTTACAAAAATACAGGAACGACCACAGATACAATGAGGAAGAGACGGCTAAAATTTTATGGACATTTAAAAAGAATGGAAGAAACACGGATTACAAAGAAAATTTTTAATTACGTTAGTAATCTGAAATAAACTGTAGGATGGATAGAAGCAGTAAAGAAAGACGCCTACAAAATACGTGTTACAGAAGAAATAATAACTTGACAGGAATAACTTTAGGCTACTTATAGAAAACGCAAACTATGTAGAAGATGAGCCAAAACCTCGATCCAAGGGAGTGTGGACAAATGAGAAGAGACGAGCAGTTGGCGGGAAAATGGAGAAGTACTGGGAGGAACGGAAGAAAAAGAAACACCATAAGTCTTAAGTTGTATGCGGTCCATAGATGACCATATATATATATGCTAAATCAAAATATATGCCGGCCAGAGTGGCCGAGCGGTTCTAGGCTCTACAGTCTGGAAACGCGCGACTGCTACGGTCGCAGGTTCGAATCCTGCCACGGGCATGGATCTGTGTGATGTCCTTAGGTTAGTTACGTTTAAGTAGTTCTAAGTTCTAGGGGACTGATGACCACAGCAGTTAAGTCCCATAGTGCTCAGAGCCATTTGAACCATTTCAAAATATATATGCTAAATCAAAATTTACTTGTGTTCTCGCCTCTTAATTTTTGTGATGGGGTAAGAAAGACTTAACTCCAACAGGCGTGTTGCTAAGTCTCCGAATTGGGTGACGTAGAAGTATAACTCATAAATGTCTTGAGAAATTTCATCCAAATTTCGTATATACATGACTCATTACTTGTATAATTATTTGTAAAAACTACCATCGAGGTACAGCACCCTCGCCAAACCAAGGGGTGGGTGAGAGGGTGAGAAGTCGTGACATGTAAAGGTATTCGATAACGACTGATATTAGTATGGCATGCATAGTTTACGAGAATAATTTACACAAGAATGGATTGAGGATGTATTAGAAGACGATCAGTTTGGCTTTAAAAATAATAAAGGCACCAAAGAAGCAATTCTGAGCCTGTGGTTGATAATGGACGCAAGACTAAAGAAAAATCAAGACACGTTGATAGGATCTGTCGACCTGAAAAAAGCGTTCGACGATAAAATGGTGCAAAATGTCCAAAATTCTGAAAAAAGGGAGTAATCTATGTATAGAGAGAGACGGGTAATATACAATATGTACAAGAGCCAAGAGGGAATAATAAGTGTGGCAGACCAAGAACGAAGTTTTTCTATTGAAAAGAGTGTAAGACAGAGATGTAGTCTTTCGCCCCTGCTATTCAATCTGTACATCGAAGAACAAATGATGGAAGTAAAAGAAAGGTGCAGGAGTGGAATTAGAATCTGTGGAATTGGAAGGATATCAATGATACGATTCGGTGATAACATTGCTGTCCTGAGTGGAAGTGAAGAAGAATTACATGGTCTGCTGAATTGAATAAACGGTATAATGAGTATAGAATATGGACTGAGAGTAAATTGAAGAAAGACGAAAGTAATGAGAAGCAGCAGAAATGGGAACAGCGAGAAACTTAAGATCAGAATTGATGGTCAGGAAGCAGATGAAGTTAAGGAATTCTGCTACCTAGGCAGCAAAATAACCAATGACGGACAGAGCAAGGAGGACATCAAAATTAGACTAGCAATGGCAAAAAGGGCATTCCTGGCCAAGAGAAGTCTACTAGTATCAAACATAGGCCTTAATTTGAGGAAGAAATTTCTAAGCACGTACGTCTAGAGTACAGCATTGCATGGTAGTGAAAAATGGACTGTGAGAAAAGTGGGACAGGAGAGAATCGAAGCATTTGAGATGTGATGCTACAGACGACTGTTGAAAATTAGGTGGACTGATAAGGTAAGGAATAAGGAGGTTCTGCGCTGAATCGGAGAGGAAAGGAGTATGTGAAAAACACTGACAAGGAGGAGGGACAGGATGAGAGGACATCTGTTAAGCCACGAAGGAATGACTTCCTTGTACTGTATACGGCAAAAACGTTAGAGAAAGACAGAGACTGAAATACATCCAGCAAATAATTGAGGACAAGGGTTGCAGATGCTGGTCTGAGATGAAGAGGTTGGCGCAGAAGAGGAACTCGTGCTGGGCCGCATCAAACCAGTCAGAAGACTGATGACTCCAAAAAGAAAAAAGAGAAAAAGATGCATAGTTTGTAGTTTGCTGTGTCGCTTAGGTCACTGGTGACATTCTCGAAAAATATGCACCCCTAGCAGTTGAGAGTGCATAGACAATGTCATACCAGCGTATCTCTCTAACGACTGGTGAAATATCTAGCAAACCTGCTACATCTGGTACCGAGCACCACGGGTTTCGAATCTGTGCCAGACAGCATGGACCTCGATTACCACTAGAGGTTTCTGCAGCGACCACGAATATACTATTAAACTTTTTACACTGAGCTCAGAGGAATTCAGCAGTGATTCTCATGCTCAATGTCACTAAAGATTAAAGACTGCCATGGGTGTGATGAAGTTTCAATAATAATTATGAAGATCAATGCACCTTACAGTAGTTCTGTACTCAATAACGTGTGAAACGAATCTTCTTAGGGTGTTCAGTTTTCTTAGAGATTGAAATGCAATTTGGAAAACCACTTTACAGAAAGGTTGAAAAAACATAACGTAGATAGTTACCAACCAAAATGTTTCTGAGTAAGCAATGTGCAGGAGAGTACTGACACATCTCAGTATACGTAATTTGCTATCTTTTCGTTTGGTTTGAGGAAGGGAGTATTCATTTGAAACGCTGTGTGTTCTTTTGTGTGAGTGGCATCTGGAGGGCTATACGACAGGCTGAAGATAGTTGATTTAACAAAAGGATCTGATTGAGTGTACAATACTATACCCCTACATAGTTTTACATTATGGAATTAAAAAGAAAGCTCGACAATGGTTCACTTAACATCTTGTAAGTAGGAAGCAGAAGATTATCCTCTGGTGCCAACAAACAGTGAGGAGGTTTGAATGTGACCGCGGGTCATCTAAAATGGGGGGGGGGGGGGGGTCCCTCAGGATTCTATTTCGGTCCAGTTCCTCTTCTTGCTATACAGTATATCAGTTATACGCCACAAAGCATGCCAGATAACTCAAAATTTTTTCTCTTGGCAGATGGCACAAGTGTTGTTGTGAAAGGACTCGAGCATAATGTAAATGATGTAGCTAATAGGACAGACAGTAGCATCGGCACATTCATTTCAGAGAGCAGATTAACTCATAACTCTAACAAAAAAGAATGCTTTCACTATATGATAGAGAACTTTCGTAGAAGCGAAACTTTTTTCTCCGAAGGTGGTCAGACAGTCATTGACGTCGACAATTTTAAATTCTTGGGATCAGGGTAGATGGAAAGCTTTCGTGGAAGTATCATTTTCGAGGTGTTGCACAGAAACTAACTGCTGTTGTATTCGCTATAGAAATGATCTCCATTGTCAGTGATATTGAAACAGGGCGGCCTGTTTACTCTGCTTATGCCTACTCTGTTACCTCGTATGGTGTCATATTTTGGGGCAATTCTGTGCCCTCACCAAATAAATACTCTGTCAGCCCAGAAAAGGTCGGTAAGATTGATCTGCAATTCGAGAACTTCGTGTAGATCACTGTGCAAGTGTACCTGGACTTTAATTCTACAATCCCTGTACATATATTCCTTCACGGGATTTCTTGTTGATAATATTCACTCATTCAGAAAAAAACTGTAACATTTATTCATTTATCACCATATACGAAAACGGTAAAAATTGAACGACACTTCCTTAAACACTTAACAGAAAGGTGTCCACTGCACAACAGGTTTCATTTTCAAGAGCCTCCCAGGAGAAATGGATAAATTGAGTAATAAGCGACAAGTATTCAAATCCAAGTTAAAAGCTTTCATTGTGGTCAACTCCTCTTACTCTGTAAGGGGGTTCGTCGCAGTAGTTGAGAAGTTTTCTCCGTGACGTCTCATTTATTTGTCTACTCTGATTTTAGGTATTTTATCATTTCTGAAATTCTTTGTGTATAAATTTTGTTATCAAGTTGTAAATACATAAAACTGCAGCCACTCACTTTTTCGAATAGATATTTATTATTTTATGAACCGGTTTTCGAACCTTCTCGTGTTCATCTTCAGATGGTTACCTGGAAGATGAACCTGAAAAGGTTTGAAAACCGGTTCATGAACTAATAAATAACTATTCAAAAAAGTAACTGGTTGCATATTTATGTATTTACATTCAGTTAACAGTCACGAGTTTAAAATGTCCATAATGGATAAGCATAGTTTGTTATCAAAATCATGTAAATTATGTTTTGATTCGTTCCATTACCAAGTAGCTTTACCTCGGATAGTTCCACCGAACCTGATAGATAAATACATAAAATAAAATGTACAAACATGAGTTGCTTCGTGATGAAATGAGTTTCAAGAATGAGTAATTCAGTTAGACTTCCTCTGCTAGAGAGCTTGAGAAAATCGAAGGAGAGTATTTATCTGTACTGGGGTCAACGGTGGGAACAAGTATGAGACCAGGTAATATTGTTGTTGTAGGAACTGGGTCTGTCTGTTATCTGAAGCTAGTGGTTTTATTGAGTTCCTGTCATAGTGAGGCAGATAGTACTGAAGCTCCGATCCTTCTACCGGAGAGGATTTATAGACGTCGACCGTGTGATGTAGTGAGACGAAAAGGATTTCACTCTGGTGGGAATATTGTTTTCTAATATGCTCTTCCGATAAAAATGTTAAAGCCAAGGAAAGATGGTAATGCAGACAGTGTGTGTCGAAATCTCTGCACTTGCCTGAGCGTAGCCAGGATACCTGTGCATAACATGGTGAGATATGATAGAAGTGACAAATGTCACAGATATATGCAGACGTCCATCACCAGCTCCAAGTACTGAGAGCTTTCTCAAGAAAGGCTTTCCTGGATACCACCTCTGTATTCAACAGCTGGAAGCACAATTTTGGTATAGTTTTAGGTATTACATGAGGTAATGTGCCCGGTAGATCACACGTAACTTGTGTGCATCACTAGAGTTTCTTGCTTACCTGACGCTCTTGTTCTCCCTCTTGTCGAAAGGGTCGTACTCGTCTAGTTTCTCTCGCGATTGCAGCTCAGCGCTCTGTGCCAACTGCAGCCTGAAACAAGAAACGTAAAAATGTCTTCATACAGCATTCCACTCTAACAGCGAGTCAGCAGTGTTACATTCGTTCAGGTGATCTTGGTTTCACAACCTCCACATAATCAATTCGAAGAGCTACGGCGCTACCTCAAAAGTACCGTAAAAGTGGACAGCTTTGTGACACTTTTAGCAATATTTCTTACATAAATTTTACAAATATATACTGCAACATTTAATTTACATTTACAAGGGTGATTCAAATGAAAACTTTAAAAGTTCCATAACAGTTCGAAAAGTGGTGTTCCTTGAGGTTCAATAGGAGGCTCGTATTGAAATTGCGTGCTTATGGAATATCGTCTCAGTTATCTGACTAGATTCGTGATTTCCTGTCACATACTTCACAGTTCGTAGTAACCGACGGAAATGTCCATTATAATTATCCGGGCTGTTATGCCGCGGTCGGTTGATGAATTCTGTGTCAATTCCCAACGTCTCGCCCCCCTCTGCGGAGGACATCTTCAAGAGGGTCTGTAGCTCGATGGAAGGTCCAACACACCCACTGGCTCGCTACTGACTGCGGCTAAATTCCGTGTCCGCACGCTCCCGCGCGGAGGCGTGAAGTCACGTGTTTTGAAAACGTCAGTGCAATTGGCCGTTGTCAGCTGCTGTCGATCGCCGTTGCCATCACCCAATGGTGGACGGGTGGTACACATCTTCTTCCGCAGACTGGGACGAAACGTTGGGAATTGACACACAATTCATCAACTGACCACGGCATAACAGCCCGGATAATTATAATGGACATGACATTTCCGGCCGTGAAAGTCTACATTTTAGTAACTGAGGGAAAGTCACCGATTAAAACAGAAGTGATTTCTGGCGTTCCCCAAGGTAGATTTATAGGCCCTTTGCTGTTCCTTATCTGCATAAAAGATTTAGGAGACAATATGAGCAGGCGTCTTAGGTTGTTTGCAGATGATGCTGTCGTTTATCGACTCCTAAAGTCATCAGAAAACAAATGCAAAACGATTTAGAAAAGATATCTATATGGTGCAAACATGGGCGACTGATCCTAAATAACGAAGAGTGTGAGGTCATCCACATAGTGCTGAAAGGAATCCGTTAAACTTCGATTACACAATAAATCAGTCAAATCTAAAGGCCGTAAATTCAACTAAATACCTAGGAGTTACAATTACGAACAACTTAAACTGGAAGGAACAGATTGAAAATATTGTGGGGAAGGCTAACCACTCTCAGAAAATGTAACAGATCCACTAAAGAGACTGCCTACACTACCCTTGTTCGTCCTCTTTTACAATATTGCTGCACGTTGTGGGATCCTTACCAGATAGGACTGACGAATTACATCGAGAAAGTTCAAAGGGCAGCACGTTTTCAAAAAATGGTTCAAATGGCTCTGAGCACTATGGGACTTGACATCTGAGGTCATCAGTCCCATAGAACTTAGAACTACTTAAACCTAACTAACCTAAGGACATCACACACATCCATGCCCAAGGCAGGATTCGAACCTGCGACCGTAGAGGTCACACGGTTCCAAACTGAAGCGCCTAGAACCGCTCGGCCACACCGGCCGGCGGCAGCACGTTTTGTATTATCGCGATATATCATTAAAACAAACGCGTTTCTCGTTGCGGGGGAATTTGCTCAAGAAATTTCAATCACCAACTTTCTCCTCCGAATGCGAAAATATTTTGCTGACGCCGACCTACATAGGGAGAAACGATAATCATAATAAAATAAGGGAGATGAAAGCTCGCCCGGAATGATACAGGTGTTCGGTTTTTCCGCCTGCTGTACGCTACTGGAATAATAGAGAATTATTGTGAAAGTGGTTCGGTGAATCCTCTTCCAGGCACTTAAATGTGATTTGCAGAGTATCCATGTAGATGTATTCTGGTCAGCACTTCAAACGACCCGTCATCGTAGTAGTCTGATAGTTTTTAAATTTTCCCCCGAGTGCCTTCTATGGTAATGTGATGACAGTTTCCCGTAAACATGTTGATTATTCATCCACTTCATAGATTTTTGACCGCACATCAGATAACCTTCTAGTTCCTAATGCTCCCACAGTTTCGAGTAACTACAAAGACATGCCGTCGGTTGCCATTAATTTTTATGGAGTCAGATCATTCAGAGCTCTGTGAAACTCTGGCAGAATCACTGGATCACATTCCACACGAACTCCCTGCAGTACTTTCATCACACTTCGGAGCAGTTACTCTCCACTCTAACGTCTTCCACGTACGTTTACCATATTTTCTCTCTGTCTTGCGCATTTAACAGAGAATTTCCGTTACATCTAATAGATTAACAACTTTACTTTTAATGTACGGACTTTAACGTACAGATAAATCACCATAAATCGAATATTAGTTTCCTTATTAGTACTTTCATTCTTCATACGAGAGCGTCTTCAGATGTATGGGTGAAAATTACATCATAGAACAATTACATCACATATAATTAATCACTAAAATTTACATGTAACTTACCCCGACGTCTAAGGTTAAGATTTCTACTCGGCATCCTCGTTAATACAAAGCGGTTTGAGTTGAATGTACAATGAATATTGGAAACTGCTACATTAATTTTGCCTTAATAAATTTCATTGTAGTCAAATGTTCACTTAAATTCTTCAGTGGCTGAATCAGTTGCCACTGACAAGTTATTTTCAATATCCCACAGACGATTCTTGGCCGATGCTAAAATGCGCTACCACCGGCGAAGAAAGTGTATGACCTATTCAAAATAGCGTAGGAAGCTTCGTTAGTCATGAAAGATCACAAGATGAACATTTGACTTCAGTAGACTTTACTGTCGAAAAGCATGCGCTCGCGGATGCTTTCTCCTAATAATAATGCGAATATTAACATTCCGATATGATCTGTTTTCACTTCCTGTTAATTTAATTTTCATGCAACATCTACTGCTGCCCTCCAACCTTATTGATAAGCTACTTTTATTTTCTTTCTCCAGCCACATCCTGAGATGTTCGTGACTTCCCAGTACCTACTTTATCTATACTGCTATAGCCTTTATGGCACTGCAATTACGTAACGGATTTCTATGGAATCCAGAAGGCACAGAAGATATGATTGCGACAGACACATATTCCGCCAAGACACCTATCAAGCCAAAATAAAAAGCCGCCTCTAAGCATGAACTGCATTCCGAAAAATATGTGCCATAAATTTAGACACAGCGTTCCACAACACAATTAACGACACAAACCGTTTCCGCGGTGACCTTGACAGACGATAAGAAGTTCGCAGATCCAGGTTTCACGGACAAGGCTCTTAAAACCCGTAGTTCGTAACATTACTGCGAGACATTTAAAAGCAATGACAGTTGCAGTGTACTCCATGGGCACATTTGAACTGAGACTTTGAATGATCTCATAAAATATTTTATGTGTGTCAAGCAACCACAAGTTTTCAGCCGGACGTGTAATTAGCGTGGCCGTATAATTTATTGACTCTTGTGCTGAAGAAGTATGCACTGAAACGCTTTACGTGTTAATATCTCACAATAGGTACTCCAACAGTTGTGATGGCTGTTATTTTTCCACGAACGTAGTAATACACAAGGTCGGCGCTTTACAACCTCATGTCAACAGCTGTAACGTACATTCCAATGGCTCTAGAAACTGTCGAAAGAGTTTTGACAGTCCCATAAAAACATTTACACCTCATTCTGGCTATTGACACCTAAAATGAGTTAGTACTGGCGCACCTCTGTACCTCGAAAATTAGAAAGTCAAAGTAGCCAGAAGTGGTTTTCTGGAGAATAGTGCATAAATGATTTCATGTATCAGACTGTCTGACAAACAATTCACATTCTAGGTAAATGCCTCCACGAATCAGTTACTTTTGTGAGGACACGTTACCATCGCTAATGTTATCCATATCTATCTATTTCTTTATTCAGTATATGGTAACTCCGACTGAAGTGCATCTAACGTATATCACTTGGATAATTTTACAAAATGAATGGAACTAAAACACTAAATCTACAATTAATATCTAAATTGCTAACCCACTCAAGGGCAGCATATGTCACTTACATTTCTTCTATATTTCCATAGTACACTCGTCGGCCATAGCTTCTCACAATGCATTTGATGGTCTGATCCTCACTGTGACAGTCACGTTGAGAAGATGAAGCCTTTTCTTTACTGATGGCACAAGCCCTGTACGAAACCTGTTAATTGTCTTCCGAGCACGCAGCGGTAAGCTAATTCCATGCCTGCTGCCCGTGTGCCAGGTCTTACGAGGGTCTGATATTCCTCGTGGGCGGAAGTATTCCACGTTTCTGACTAAATTCTGGCTCTGTTGAAATCCACTGCTTGCAGTGATCCTGTCAATGTGATGGGTGATTGCCTGGGTTGAACACTGAAGTTCAGAAGAAACTGGTATAGGCATGCGTATTAAAATACGTAAACCGGCAGAATACGGCGCTGCAGTCGCAACGCCTATATAAGACAAAAAGTGACTGGCACAGTTGTTAGATCGGTTACTGCTGCTAGAATGGCAGGTTATCAACATTTAAGTGAGTTTGAACATGGTGTTACAGTCGGTACACGAGCGATAGGTCACAGCATCTACAAAGAAGCGATGAAGTGGGGATTTTCCTGTACAACCATTTAACGATTCTATCGTGAATATCATGAATCCGGCAAAACATCAAATCACCGACATCGCTGCGGCCGGAAGAAGATCCTGCAAGAACGGAACCACCGACGACTGAAAAGAATCGTTCAACATGACAGAAGTGCAACCCTTCCGCAAACTGCTGCAGATTTCAATGCTTGGCTATCAACAAATGTCAGAATACGAACTATTCAACGAAACATCATTGATATGGGTTCTCCGAGCCGAAGGCACACTCGTGTGATGACTGCACGGTACAAAGCTTTACGCCTCGCCTGCGCCCGTCAACAGCGATATTGTACTGTTGATGACTGGAAACATGTTGCCTGGTCGGACGAGCCTCGTTTCAGTTTGTATCGAGCGGATGGACGTATACGGGTATGGAGACAATGTCATGAATTCATGGACACTGCACGTCAGCAGGCGCTGTTCAAAGTGGAGGAGGCTCTGTAATGGTGTGGGGCGTCTGCAGTTGGAGTGATATGGGACCCCTGACACGTCAAGATACGATTCTGACAGGTGAAACATACGTAAGCATCCTGTCTGATCACTTGCAGCCATTCATGCCCATTGTGCATTCCGACGGACTTGGGCAGTTGCAGCAGGACAATGCGATTCCTCACTCGTCCAGAATTGCTACAGAGTGGCTCCAGGAACTCTCTTCTGAATTTAAACACTTCCGCTGGCCACAAAACTCCCCAGGCATTAACATTATTGAGCATATCTGGTATGTCTTGCAACATGCTGTTCAGAAGAGATCTCCACCCACTTGTAATCTTAAGGATTTATGGACAACCCTGCAGGATTCATGGTCTCAGTTCCTTCCAGCACTACTTGAGTCATTAGTCGAGTGAATGCCCCGTCGTATTGCGAAATTTATGCATGCCTGCTAGTGCCCTACGCGATATTAGGCTTCTAGGATAACAAAAAAACAAGAAGGAAATCGCATAGGAAGAGATCGGGACTGTACGAAGACTATGTAAAGACATCCCAACGGAACTTATGCAGAGTAGACGAAACAACCTAGACATCCCAGCGGAACTTCTGCAGCGTAGACGAAACAATCTTTCCAAGATGTTGGCCCTCCCACGACCTCCAAACAGTCCCCATCTCTCACCATGCGACTTCCATATTTTTGGAGACGTGAAGAAAGACATTCTTATCTGCCGATTTGCTTCACACGCCTGAGTACAATCATCGTTCAGTAGGCAACAGCAAAAATTTTCCGTGAAGACACTGACTGTCTTGTTTCAGAGTGGTATAAATGTATTAACAGCTTTAATAACTTTACTTATGTCTTGACCACACTTTTATTTTCCGACAACCTTACGTGCTTCGACTTTCATAATTTTCAGAGGCATTGCTATGTCAGTCATATAAAAACATTAGATACATTGTATCACGACAACATTCTCGAGCACGAGATAAACGGAAACTACAGTTTGCAGTTGTCTCATGCTCGGGAATGTTGACGTGATAAAACGTGTCTATTTTTTTTATATGGCTGATATAGCAAAGCCTTTGAAAATGACGGAAAGTGAAAACGCGTAAGATTGATGGAAAATAAAAGTGTGTCAATACGTAAGTGAAGTCTTGTGCCCCGTCGTCTTACAGTATTTTCACGTAATTTATAGTGTTAACAGTGATAGCGATAATTTTTGAAATGATAAACAATTAACTTAGTTTCTTCCATCTGTCTCGTTTTTATTTGACTGCCTCTTATAATGGGATCATTCTAACTCCAGGCTTTCGATCTATGCAGATATGGTGGCGTTATGGTACTTAGAGATGGTAACCAGCGGATGGGGGAGGGGTAGAAATGTTGCATCCTGTTGTAATCCTCATTGCAGCATTTAGCTGGACATAGATTTTCGCCTTACATGAACTATTACTGGAGCACATACCTTAAGCTGTACTTATTCACTGTGCGATGTTAAAAGAGTATCAAAGCTGGCAGCCAGATTTACTCGTATGTATTATAGATCTCTGGCTTAAACATCAGTGCGTAACTACATCGGAACTGTTCTTAGGACAAACCAACCGGACATTTGGGTCGTAACATTCGTATTTCACAGATAAATGTTGAAGGTCTTATCCGATCTAAAGCCCAGAACATCTTTCGTATGCTAAGCTACTAGAAAACAATGTGCCTTTCATATAGATGGTGTAGCACACTTCTACCGAAAAGACGTCGAGGGATCGTGAAAAATGTAAAGGTGACAAATGGGGGACGGGGGTGAATTTCCAGGCACCGGTGGTACAGAGAGAGGATGTTACAGGGGCCATCGTACGCACTTCAGCGGTGAACACGAGTTTGCTGAAAGCTGTTACTTTGCTTCGCTATCGCTGTAGTGTTGTCACAGGCGTGGACGCTTAGCACTACCGCTAACTTCCTGAAAGCTGCCAGACGAACCGCGAGGTACCCACTTCTGGTCTGTCACATTACTCCCGTATGAATCTACCACTCTATAGCCGAGTGAGCGTTTCGGACTTTCTAAGCATGTTAAAACTACCGAACGGGTACCCGACAAGTAACCTTCTCTTTCGGGGGCAATGATCTCATAACTAAGATATTCATGTAAGACTCTCGGCTCTCCGTTACACTACACTAGCTTACAGCTTCAGTTCAATTTCTTCCCTCCTATCACTTTCCAAATCTCATAAATGCTCTTTTGCATTCTTACATTAATTCACTGTGCTATTGTGTAGAGTATTTTGTACATCATCACGACAGTGCTGTAATATTCTACGAGGGTTGCCCAGATTGTAATGCACCACACTTTTTGTTTTCAGCCGAAAACAATGCTACGAATGCGAAACGTTACGTCTTTATTATTTAAAAGTCTCGTGATTGAGCGCTCCAAGTTTCCGTCACTTCCGACAGATAGCGTAGCTGCAGGACAGTTTCAAGATGGCGTCTGTAGGTGATGTTCGTTACAAGTAACGTGCCATCATTGAACTTCTCACTGCAGAAAAACGAACTATGGGGAATATTCAAAAACGCTTGTACAAAGATTATGGAACCAGTGGCGGATTCACAAATAGGTCCACTAGACACGGGCCTAGGAGCGGCACCTCAAGGGGGACGGCATTTTTTGCTCTGTATTTATTTTAACCTGTTTTTAATATGGTTGAACAACTTGCCTCTTTAAATAAGCCTTAAGAACGAAATTCGACAAAACAAGCTTGGAAATATACATAGTTTACTTGGTGACTGAATGGAATTTAACATTGGGTTTCTGTCTGGTATTACCTTCATGATTGTTCAAAATATGCTGAAGTAAGCTGTCAAGACACCAATCTATTATGCAATGTTTGAAAAGTTATTATTCCGAGAATGTCATCGGCTTCAACTTAACCCTATCATATTTTTCCAGTGAAAATTCCGGGACCCCTGAAAAGCTGTGATAAACTAATCAGCAGTTTCTTAAATACTGTAAGATGTCTGGGCCTCAGTATGTAAAGCCGCGCGGGGTTAGCCGATCGGTCTAAGGCGCTGCAGTCATTTACAGTGTGGCTGGTCCCGGCGGAGGTTCGAGTCCTCCCTCGGGCATGGGTTTGTGTGTTTGTCCTTAGGATAATTTAGGTTAAGTAGTGTGTAAGCTTATGGACTGATGACCTTAGCAGTCAAGTACCATAAGATTTCACACACATTTGAACATTCAGTATGTAAAACCCGACTCTGCTTAAATTTCTTGTAGAAATTACGGGGAAGTATCAAGTCAACCCTCAGTTGCTGTAGTTAATGTGAAAGCTCTGTGGTCTTCAATGTCTTAGCTTTGATTTAATGACACCCGTTTAACAAAGCATGTTGATACTGGGAATGATCTACATTTTTAAACACATGTTTATAAGAAAAGAACATAAGCAGAATATCTAATAATGTATGAAATACATTTCACAACAGTTTAAAAATTTTATTTATTTGCTTACTTAGTTACTTTTTTTGGCGAAAAAAGACGAAGAAACCAACTTTCGTTTGTCTCGTTTATTGTGCTGCAGCCTGCACGACATCAAATTTCCCACTCTGTGCAATCGAGTAGTACGTGCCATTGCAAATTTTATATTAAACTTCTTAAATAAGCTTTTTTTCTTCGAGGAAAGGTTATTTTTATTTTATGTTGGAACAAAAGGTGCACGTGTATAGACGTAACAGCAGTGTTCACAGAAATGACAACACGCCACACCAAGTGCCGACAAGACTACTTAAACTTTGTAGTCTGTAATCTTTGCCCATAGAAACTGCTAAAATGCTATAAGAACAAGTGGGATGAGAGTGGATTCAGCACACCTCACTGCAAGAAATTGCAAAAATTATTTGCTTTCTAAATTAGACAGACAGCGTCAAGAATATTCAGAACATATTTGCGTCCCAGCTAAAATTCCGGCGACGCGGGAAACAGAAGCCAAAAAAGGGACTGTCCAGTTTTCTTTACGAGACGAATTACAGCCGTCAGGTGTGCTTCTACTATTCACTGACAACGGAGAAACATGCGACAATGAAATTGAATTATTCTGCATTGCCGTTCTTCATAGTTCTTCATAGCACAGTTATGTCAGGTAATCCGAGTTGGTCAGTTCATCGCTACGAGATTAAAGGAAAGATCTTTGTGCTCATGTACCGTGTTTAAAGTAAAGAGTTTTGTGTCCATGTGCGGTGTAGTACGATTTGAACTAGATACAGTCTTTCTTTACAATTTTTTTATTTTCTTTTGACTGTTGGTTGACAATTTTGTAAGTGCCTTAACATGAATAACAGTGAAAAAAAGCAAACGTGCAAAATTAAGTGGGGCGGCATTTCAGAAATTATCGAAGGAAAGGCGAGAACGAGAAGCCTATGCTCTAAAACCCCTTGGCAGAGCAGAAAAAGTTTTCGCAAAAAATGTTGCTGGTTCGACTTCTAGTGCAAGTAATACAAATGATGTTTCTAGCACTGCAGCTGTTCTACAAGAAGTAAACGAAACAAAAGTTAAAAATGAAGAAAAGCAAATTGTTCCTGATTTCGAGTTTCACGGAAAACTAGGTGTCGAGTCAGACATTACAAAAAGAAATAATCTCGTTAGTGATGATCCTGCAAAATGGTGTGTCACTGAATCAACAATCGACATTCTCTTACAACGTGGCATTAACCAAAACTGTAACGGTAATTCTTCTAATTCAAGAAGATAAATAGGCGATAAAACCAGATATTTGAACAAAAATGTATTTTATTGTAAACTTTTAAATGGTGAATCAACTTTGCGTTATTTTCTAGTTTACTCCTGTAGCACCAGTGCTGTTTTTTGTACACCACGTAAATTGTTCGGAGGTAAGGCCGTGGTTGCTACTAATGGTATTACAGATTGGAAAAATATATCTAATATTTTATCTCATAATGAGAATTCACTTGAACACAAAAATTCTGAGTTATCACTCTTAACAAGAAAATAGTCGAAATAAATCTCGGGTGAACAGCTTGGTGTGAGTGTACAAAGGAGACAATATTTCGGCAATCGACTGATTGAATATCGAAGGCAGGGGGAGGAACCTCCGAAACACCGCCGACAAATCTCCCTGGGCGCGGACCAACGAGGGAACACTCAGACGCCTGTTTTTTTTTTTGTTTTTTTTTTTTTTTGAGGTGTTGTCCCAAGTGTACCCGCCTTTGGCGGTCTCTGCTTGTATTTGTGTTTTTAGGAAAAGGTAGGTTTTGCACATCTCTATTTACAGCATTCAGTAGTAACTGGGCTCTCATTTTAGGGTCCTTGGTTCTTCTGTTAGTATGCCCTTTCTTGTTGGGATTTTTTTTTCATATTTAGTTTTCTGAAAAAATTTGTCTGTTGTTTTCTTGAAGTTTCTTGTTCTGGTTGGTAGTCATGGTTATGAAATTAACTGTCTTTTCCAATGGTTTTAATGGTGTTATCCTGGAACTATCGCTTTGGGGACTTTATATTTGTGCCATGGTTGGGGTTCTATTGTAGCGACGGTTGTAAGTTGAGGGGTATATTGTCTGCACGCATCGATATTTTGGAAGATTTTTTGAGCGTGATCTTGAATTTTTTCCATTATAGACTTTTCATTTAGTTTTTCATGCATTTTAGCTATCCCCGTGCAGCGAGGTACAGCGAGGGACCATCTCATGCATGTGTTTTGTAGTATTTTAGCTGTTCGATATTAGTTTTACAGGTAGTGCCCCATGCTGCCGCTCCGTATAATTTTGCTGGTTGAATTGTAGATTTGTATAGTTGGAGTTTTGTTTTTGTATTTAGTTCTTTGCTTTTAAAGAAGGGTATTAAGATGATCATCATTTCTTGTTCCGTTCTTTTCCGTTCTATGATGTTGTCTTTGAAGGTTAGGGATTGGTCAAGTTGTATTCCAAGATATTCTGTCTTCGAGCTCCATGGTATAGTTTGATCTGCTACTTGTAGTTAGTCTGGGTTGTCTCTTTTTCTTGAAAAATATTGCTGCTGTTTTGGTTGCATTAAAGGTGATTTTATTCTGGTGTGCCCATGTTTCCCTGATATCAATTTGTCGTTGGGCTCTTGCTGTTATTGCGTCAATATTGCGTCGGGATGTAAGGAAGGCCGTGTCATCTGCATATAGGCTCAAGGTTACATGCGGCAAAGTAGGTAGATCGTTGATGTATAAATTGAAGAATATCGGTGATATGGCTGATCCTTACGGAATTCCGGCTTCGGGTATTTTGGTGGCTTGTCTTTTTCCTTGGATTGTGGCCGAGAATTGTCTGTTTTGGAAGAACCTATCGATAATTTTTATGTAACAATCTGGAATGGGTGTAGTCTGATGTAGTTTAATTATTAAATTTATCTTCCATACTTTGTCATAGGCTTTGGATATGTCGCAAAATACTGCTGCTGTGGATTTGCTGGGATTGAAGTTGTTTTGGATGTATTCGGTGATTCTGATTAACTGTAACTCTGCTGATAATTCTGAAGTGAAAGCGAATTGTTCTGGGAGCATTCCGTTGTGTTTAGTGAGACAGAGTTGTAAACGTTTTAAAAGTATTCTTTCAAGTACTTTTGCGAGCGTTGGGAGAAAGCTTATTGGTCTATGATTTACTGCTTCCGCTGGGTTTTTCCCCGGTTTTGGAGTGGGTACTATTTTTGCAGTTTTCGTTGGCTGGAAAACATTCCAGTATTAGACAGCTGTTGACTATTCTTGTCAATAAAACTATGGCTTTTCTTGGATGTTTTAAGTGAATGTTGAATATTTGATCAGTACCTGGGGCGGTGTTTTTCGTTTCTGACATTAACTTCTTTATGTCCGCTGGTGTTGTGAGTAAAGGTCTTCCTATTGACGGTGTGTCTCGGAAATGTTGTAGGGGGTGTCGAATTCTGTGGTTTCGTTTTCTATGTTGTTTGGATTTTGTTGTTCATTATTTGGTAAAGACATTTGTAGATTGTATTCGTCGGCGAATAGTTCCGCTTTTGCTAATACGTCAAATATTAGTCCTTCTGGTCCATTGACAGCTGTGTACGGAGTTGGTTGTTTTCCAATGTTTCTGACTACTTTCCATTCATCGCGTGTTTGCAAGAGGATTTCTGTCATTTTGTCTTCCCAGGTTTGCTGACGCCATTCTGTTACTCGTTTGTGTAATTCTTCTGATAGTTTCTTCACTTCTTGTTTGTTGCGAGGGATGTGAAATTGTAGCCAGCGTCTTCTATATCTATTCCCTTGCATTTTTATTCTTCTAGTAATAGGGGAAGTGTCTCGTGGTATGGTTCCGGATTAATGTTTATTGTTGATGCTCTTTTTGCGGCTATTTTAATTTTTTTAGTGAGAACTTCTACAGCGATGTTATTTTTGTTTTTGGTGTCTAAGTTCATTGTAGGACGGATGTTGTTGGTTAAGTGTCTCCTGTATAGGTGCCAGTTTACTTGTATCTGTTGTGGTAGTGGTATTTTTAGAGCTGTTCTATGGATGAATCCTAGGACACGTTTGTGATCAGATGAAAGATGGTTAATAGTACGTAGTTGTAAGTTGGGATTTATATTCTTAATTAGGGCAATGTCAAGGACATCTGCAATTTGTTTTTGGACATTCGGGATTCTCGTAGGCTGGTGTGGAGCGTGGATTGTGCATTCTAGTTAATCTTGGGCGTCGTATACTTGTCGTCCTTTTCTGTTTGTCTTGCCGGCCGATGTAGTCGAGCGGTTCTAGGCGCTTCAGTCTGGAACCGTCCGCAGCTTGTGGTCGTGCGGTAGCGTTCTCGCTTCCCACGCCCGGGTTCCCGGGTTCGATTCCCGGCGGGGACAGGGATTTTCTCTGCCTCGTGATGACTGGGTGTTGTGTGATGTTCTTAGGTTAATTAGGTTTAAGTAGTTATAAGTTCTAGGGGACTAATGACCATAGATGTTAAGTCCCATAGTGCTCAGAGCCATTTTAGTCTGGAACCGCGCGACTGCTACGGTCGCAGGTTCGAATCCTATCTTGGGCACGGATGTGTGTGATGTCTTTAGGTTGTTTAGGTTTAAGTAGTTCTAAGTTCTAGGGGACTGATAACCTCAGATGTTAAGTCCCATAGTGCTCAGAGCCATTTGAACCATCTGTTTGTCTTGATTGAGTTCCATGATTCGTGTTTTGCATTGGGGTCTCCTAGCACTAGGATTTTTGGAAAGCGATGAAAAATTGTCGTAAGGTCTTCTTTAATTAGTTGTTTGTTTGGACTGATGTCAGCTGCAACTGTGGTTATATTTCCGATGGCGGTGTTTACGGTGACTGCGGTTGCTTCTAATGGTTGAAGTGGTGGAAGTGTTTCATGGTGATGGGTGATGTTCCTTTTTTATGAAAGCAGCGGTTCCGCCGCCTCTTCGGTCCTGTCGGTCTGTTCTGTAGGTGTGCGTATTACGTAGTCAAAACGTCGTCGTCGGGGTAAAATGAGTCTCTGTTACTGCGATCATGTCTAGTCGATATGGGGCGTTAAATTCATTCAGTTCTGTTTGTTTCAGTTTGAGTCAGTTCGCGTTCCAGTTGCAGAATTTTAGGTGTCGTGTTTGCCCTCCGTGTACCATTTTTTAAGGCGCAACGAATGCCTTGATGATTCCCTCGACAAGACTGAGGAAAGATGTGATTTTTTGCTGTAAGTTGAGTGTTGCAATATCTGTAAGTGCTTGAGAAAAAGGCTCCATAATACTGGCCGAGGTCATTGAACTTGCTTTGTCATACTTTGTGCTGGTTCTGTTTGCTGTTGCCTCTGAGTAGTATTTTTTGTGTTCTGCAGTAGATGAGAACGAGCCGTTACGTCCGAGTCGCGAATTGATGGATGTTTTCTTCTCTGTTCTGGATTGTTGTGCGGTAACTTGCTGAGCGGTGGATGGTTGTGGTACAGACGGTTGCTGGGTTGTTGCTAGACGGGATAAGGTTGCCGGTTGTGAAGTGGATAGCATTGAAGGAGCAGCTTGCTGTATAATATGCGTTGTCTGTCATGTTCTGTTTTGGCGCATGTTATTCCGGATTTTATATTTGCGAAGTAAGTCTTGATATTTCTTGCATCCTAGAAATGAAGCTAGATGCGTCTCGTCGCAGTTCACACATTTTTGTGGTGACGTCCGAGGTGAGGTACAGTTCTTAGACTCCTGTGAACCCACGCAACGCACACATCGCGGCGGGAGTTCACAGTAGCTTCCAGTGGGCTCGAAGCGTTGGCACTTCTTGCATTGAGATGGTCCGTCGTTTGGTTCATAGATTTCCACTCTTATTTTTGTGTGTAGGATGTATTTGATGTCGTAAATTTTTTGACTGTCCTTGCCTTTCGGAAGTGTTACTCCGTATGTGGGATGAGATTGTTTGGTTTTCCATCTCGTTTTTTGTGCTGATATACCTTTGCTTTGGTGAAGCCTTTTTCTTGTAGTGCATATGTCAGTTCGTCTTCGGTTATTTGTGCTGGCAGTTTTTTAATTACGACTTTCAATTCTTTTTCTTCGAAAGCTTGGTGAGTAAACAAGGGAATCTGGTATTGTCTGAAGAACTGTAGTGCTTTTGCGTGGTCTTCTAATGATTCAAAGTCGGGTAGAGTACTTGCCCGCCAAAGGCAAAGGTCCCGAGTTCGTGTCTCGGTCCGGCACACAGTTTTAATCTGCCAGAAAGTTTCAAATAAGTAACCATTTTAAGTCATATGCTGAGACAGAGAAACTGTACTGGAGCAGTGTGTTGAAAAGGGTATTTGCAGTTGTGAGGAAGCTAACAAGTCGTGGATTTCCCCTACATGGACACCTCGAAAGATTCCATTCATTACATAATGGTCAATTTATGATGTCTCTTGAACTTATAGCCGAGCACATTGAACGATGTGGAAATGCAGGGCAGGGTTATAGAAGTTATCTTTCTTCAGCAATCTGTGATGAAATAATAGGGCTTCTTTCTGAACGAATAAAAAGAAATATCGTAAGTGAAATAAAACAGGCCAATTATTTGTCTATAATAGTAGATTCTACTGCAGACATTTCACATACTGATCAATTACTTTCATATTAAGATATATGAACGAGACTGGTGCACGTGTTCAACGTTTCCTTCTCTTTCTTACCAAACCCGGGACACAAGTCCGAAAACTTAGCTGAGGTCGTACTAAAAGTCCTGTCTACAAATTACATCGATATTACTGATTGTAGAGGCAAGTCATATGACAACGCAAGCGCCGGCCGCTGTGGCAGAGCGGTTCTAGGCGCTTGAGTCCGGAACCGCGCTGCTGCTACGGTCGCAGGTTCGAATCCTGCCTCGGCCATGGATGTGTGTGATGTCCTTAGGTTAGTTAGGTTTACGTAGTTCTAAGTCTAGGGGACTGGTGACCTCAGACATTAAGTCCCATAGTGCTAAGAGCCATTTGAACCATTTGACAACGCAGGCAATATGGCAGGAACCTACACTGGTTTGCAGGCACGCATTAAGAACGAAATCCGAAAGCGAATTATGTGCCTTGTCCAACACATTCTTTGAATTTAGTCGGCTCTAGTGCTGCAAGCTGTTGTCGAGAAGCATGTTCATTCTTCAATGTAGTGCAAAACCTTTATAATTTTTCCTCTGCCTCTACCCAGAGCTGGGATCAATTTCTTTCTTTCATGAGTCCAGGAAGGGAAACGGTAAAAACTTTATCAAAAACATGTTGGTCAGCAAGAGAGGAAGCGTGTGTAAGTCTATACGAAAACTGGGAGGGCGTTATCAATGCCCTCACACATACCGCCAATAACACATTTGAAAAACCACTTGTGCGAAATGAGGCTTCAGATTTACTGAATCAACTCGGCATACTAGAAACAGTATTCATGAGGACAGTCTGAAAGGACATACTCCAGAGATTTAAAAGTGTAAATCTGAAATTGCAAATGTAAATATTGATACTAAAATAGTGAATGAATTATATGAAGCACTTGTAGGATTTATTGGATCTATTCGTGGCATGTTCGACTATTATGAAAATAAAACCATGGAGATTGTGACCTATAAGAGATCACGAAAACTAAAACATCATGAAGATGAAGAAGTGGACCCCGAAGAAATTTTTCTGACTGGAAGGAAAAAATTTAGAGTCGAAACATTTCTCCCAGTACTCGACAACTTGTACGTCGAATTATTGAGGAGGAAGGAAAGCTGTAGAACACTGTTGGACTCCTTCACAGTTTTAATTAACCTTAAGGAAAGTTCACCTGACGATATTGTTGAACGTGCAGCAAAACTCCAAGCATCATATGACACAGATTTAGAGCTTTCCTTCCCTAGTGAATGTGTACATTTCGCGGAACTTTTGAAATCTTCTTATATTAGTGATATACCAGTCAAAATGAATAAATTTTTACAAAAAGAGAGGTTACAGTCCGTGTTTCCGAATGTTGACATTGCTCTTAGAGTATTTCTATGTATGGCACTTACAAATTGTTCAGTAGAACGCTCGTTTTGGGCTCTTACAAGACTGAAAACGTACCTACGTTCTGCGTTGTCCGAGGAGAGATTGAACGCCACGCCCATTCTGCACATCGAAGCCGACCTCCTAACTGATAACCGTCTGAACTATGAAGATATGATCGACGTGTTTTCTGTCATCAAAGCCATACGCAAACTTTGCTGACTGGTGAGTCTGTTTATTTATTCATATTAGTTTTAAAAATTTAAGATTATAATGTGATTTTTATTATAACTTAGAGCTCATTCATTAGATTTACAAACTACGTATTACCCGTTTACTTTACAACTGCCGATGGCAGAAAGCGGAACTAAACCTCGTTTATGCTGAGATCCAAACGGCGCAGGCCGCTCGGCGCTGTACAGTCAAGTCATACTGGTACTCTAGTATATTTCAACTGATGCGTATTCTTGGCGTCTGCTGAAATGTATAGTTAGCGCGGAAATATACGTTATCGGACAGTACGCTTAGATGCAAAAGTGTTCATAAATAAAGTAGTTCAGTTCTGTCGATAAATACGTAAAATCTTTGCTAATACCGTCAGAAAGAGCTATGGTGAGAGCAGTAGCTGTAGTACAGAACTCTTCAGCCTTTACGTGGATTAAAGGTATTGTGTACACTTATTATGCAGCATCTAGCTACACTTCAAAATGGCTCAAATGGCTCTGAGCACTATGGGACTCAACTGCTGTGGTCATAAGTCCCCTAGAACTTAGAACTACTTAAACCTAACTAACCTAAGGACATCACACACAGCCATGCCCGAGGCAGGATTCGAACCTGCGACCGTTGCGGTCGTGCGGTTCCAGACCGTAGCGCCTTTAAACCGCTCGGCCACTCCGGCCGGCAACTACACACAGCCTAATGCTTTACGCGTTAACGATTAGATTATAAAACAAATTTGGTTTTTCCGCACTAGTCTGTAAAATTATGTAATTGCAAATCTAGTTCTGTGTTTGTTCGTCTGTATTTAGTTATTAATTCGTGCACCGAAATCTCTATTTCATTTTCATTTCTTACGCTTTCCTATAGAGTCACGTATTAATATCGAACGTTTTTTTTATGCTACACATTCCAGTTATTAGACCGTAAAACGACAGTTTAATTTCAATTTTGAACGCATCTCTGCAAAAGTACATATTAATTTCTAATGTATGACACGTTCACTTCAATTTTTAGATCATAACACAACGTTTTTATTTTCATTTTCAACGGTTTCGTGTAAATGAACACATTAAAAGTGCATCTATAACAAAAATCCATTGTCTCCAACACGCTCTGCTGAATTTTTAGGCCATAAAAGAAAAGTTGTGTTCGTTTCTGTTGTCTTTCGACAGAAGAATGTGTTAACACAATGCAGTTTTAAGTTTGTTTTATCCTCTGCCGTACACCAAGTACAGTTCAGGAACATTATTGCATTTTGATTGAGCGCAACTAGACCGCTGACGCGTCCTTCAGAACAACGAATAGCAGATTACGGAAACAGCTAACAGCGCTCCATCCCAAAACGGCAACTGTGAACTTATCGGGAAATAGTTATTATTTAAAACACCTTTTCTTGGAGGGGGGGGGGGGGCGCATATAATATGGTGTCCCTAGGGGTGCAAAATTTTTAAATCCGCCACTGTATGGAGCATCTGCTGTCGATAGAAGTGCAGTTAGTCACTGGGCACGGAGTGCGTGGTGATCATAAGGCGGTTTGGCGGAGCTCCACGATTTGCAGCGGTCAGGGAGACCATCCACGGCTGTCACAACTGACCTAGTCCCCTCGGACTTCGGTTTGATTGGGCCATTAATGAATGCCATTCGTGGAAGACATTTTGAGGACGATGAGCAGGTGATTCACACAGTAAAGCACTGGCTCCTCCACCAGGACAAGGATTGGTACCGACAGGGCATACACGCCCTTGTTTCACGCTGGAGAAAGGCCACATAACAGGATGGAGATTACGTGAAAAAACATGGTGTGTAGATAAAACACCATTCTTCCGTGTGTGTAATTCTCATTATGTTCAGTAAATAACTGTTGAAGAAAAAATGCGGTACATTACTTTCTGGGCGACACTTGTACAATATATATTATTTTACAAACCGAATTGCCGGCCGAAGTGGCCGAGCGGTTCTAGGCGCTTCCGTCTGGAACCGCGCGACCGCTGCGGTCGCAGGTTCGAATCCTGCCTTGGGCATGGATGTGTGTGATGTCCTTAGGTTAGTTAGGTTTAAGTAGTTCTAAGTTCTAGGGGACTGATGACCTCAGCTGTTAAGTCCCATAGTGCTCAGAGCCATTTGAACCATTTGAACAAACCGAATTTGGGCTTCCACGCCATCGTCAGGCCCAAAGGTAAATATATGTGGCTTTGAAATTTTTGAGAGATCAAAGATATTCAAATAGTTGATCACAGAGTATCTATGTTGGTTTCCGACTAGAGAAATTACTTCAGTAAAAACGCGATGGAAGGCTATTTAAATTAGATAAAATATGTGATACATTAAATAATGAACTACGTGACATACAAGTGAAACGTCTGTCAGAAATGGCGAGTAAAGGAACTGTCTGATCATTCAATACTAAGCTTGAGCAAGTGGACACATATTCGTTAATTTCCATCACACCAAGGTACTTCATAATCCTCATTTTTACATAAGACTTCATGGTCCAACTTGTAACTGTGGCATTTTTTAAGCAGGTGGTCCGGAAAAGTACAGTCTCATTTCTAATACTCCATATTATATGGTGTTCCTTCAAGCAGGTAGACATTGCCCCACAATTACGAGTGATTTTGAATATTTCATTCTTGTATAAAGTTGAAGAGCAGTCTTTACTATCGGGTAAAACGTAGCCAGTAGTATGGCGCACATAAAATGTTTTAAACTGAAAGGATTTCATATTTGTGCACACATCTAGAGAGAAATGTTGTAGATATCAAACCGTACACCAGTTACTAAGATCTTTAAAAAATGGGTCGAGAACAAGGCAAAGAGGAGAGGAGACCAGTTGATTTGTTTGTTCCTGCACATCTTTATGATGAAGAAAAGATAACGCAGATATGATGAGTTAACCTGTGTCTATGGGTGTTTTCGAGCAGCATATTCGTAATGCAACTTTCTTCCAGGTTTGCTAGTCCAGCGTAGCATGTTGGAGAGATTGTGGGGAGTTTGAAAACGGAAGACATATTGGCAGAATTAAAACTGTTTGCTGTTTGTAAAGAGCACACATTCCATTTGAGAATCGAAGATTCATTATGGAAACGATAAGTTAAACTGTGACTAAACCATTTCTTCGTAGTATTGTTTCTTCCACCTGTAGCAAAGTATACATAAGATCTTCTGCCGATAACAGCAATTGCTTGCATAAGTGAGGATTCTGTGATCGAGACCGGTCCGACACATAAACTGACAGAACGAATCGCAACACCAAGAAGAAATTGTGCGACAAAAACGAAAGTTAGTAGGCGTGTTTCTACAACTGAAAGATGACGTCGATTAAAATTTCGCGGAAAATGCAAATCAGATTAGTTTTAAATACGCGCTGTAATAGTCGTGAGCGTCAGTGGTGAGCTGATGTTAGTCAAGAAATCCGTTAAGCTGACGAAACAGCAACACCACAATGAGTTTGAAGGAGATCGTGCAAGTGGATGTTCCTTTTCTGCTACTGCAGAAGTACTTGGTAGGGATTTAGCCACTGTAGATAATTGCTGGCAGCGGTAGACGTAAGAAGACTGGGCTCAGGACGGCCAGGTATGGCTCCGGCGCATTTTGAGCAGCAGTTGGCTCACAGTGACACAACAAACCGTTACAAATCGGTCACTTCAAGGACAGTTCCGAGCCAGACGCCCTGTAGCGTGCATTCCACTGACCCCAAACACCCGCCATTTGTAACTTCAGTGTTGTCAAGCAACAGCTCATTGAAGTGCAGGATGGAGGCATCATGTGTTTTCTGATGAAAGCTGGTTGTGCCCCGCTGCCAGGGATGGTCGTGTATTGGTTGAAAGGATGCCAGTCGAGGGCATGCAACTAACCTGGCTGCGTGCTAGACACACTGTCCACTCCTCGAGCTATGGTCTATGTTGTGGTTATGTGTGACAGCATTAGCACTCTCGTGGTTATCACACGCAGTCTGACTTCAAATTGATACCTCAGTCTGATGATTCGATCTGTTGCCTGCCATTCATGAACAACAAATGGTTCAAATGGCTCTGAGCACTATGGGACTTAACAGCTGTGGTCATCAGTCCCCTAGAACTTAGAACTACTGAAGCCTAACTAACCTAAGGACATCACACACATCCATGCCCGAGGCAGGATTCGAACCTGCGACCGTAGCAGTCGCGCGGTTCCGGACTGCGCGCCTAGAACCGCGAGACCACAGCGGCCGGCCATGAACGACATTCCAGGGTGTGTTTTCCAACAGGATAACGCTCGTCAACACACTAACGTGCTTTATAGAGTGTCGACATGTTGCCTTGGCCTGCTCGATGACCGGATCTGCCTCCAATAGTGCAAATATGACACTTCATCGGACGACAACTGCAGCATCATCTACAAACGGCATTAACCGTCCCTCTATTGTACGACCAAATGCAACAGGCATGGAATTCCATTCCATGAATTGACATCCGGTACCTGGGCAACACAATACATGCACGTTTGCATGCTTGCATTGAACTTTCTGGCGGTTTAAACGATTATTAGTGTACCAGAATTTCACATTTGCACTTGTTTGTCTTGTGGTTACATTAACCTGTGCTCTAGCAGTGTTAATCACTGAAATGTGTTAACTACATAAATATACTCCCAAACTTTCAATATCCTACATTAATTATACAGGCCAATGATGGAAAACGTTTTTGCAGAAAATACGTTATTCTTATTTTTTTTTAGAGTGGGAAATCCAAATATGATACTTAAAAAACTGTATCACCCACCATTTCTAAACATTTTACAGTGAAATTTATTATATTAAGCGTTTTTTTAAAGAATTTAACACCTTTTATCCAGTTGAAATCATTTAAAAAGGAGGTGTAATGAATGTAGATGACGTTGGTAGCACTGCTGAAAAACATTTGCTGACAAAAAGAGGTAGATTCTATTTTTGTGTTAACATATTGTGTTTTGTTTACTGTCAACCTAACCTCATTTTCCAGTTCCCTGTACATGTGCTCAGTACAATGTCTAATCGTGGTTGTAAAAACTCTGCTGACAGCTTTTGTTATATTTGTGGTCAATTTGTGATTAAAAACACCAAAGAAACATTGTAGACTTTGTGAAAAAGGTTTAGCCATCATACTTTGGATTTAAACTTGGTGATACAGATAAATCCTGGGCGCCGCATAAGGTTCGTTAGGTTTCTGGTGAATATCTGAGAAAATGGTCTAAAAAGGAGAAAAATTCCTTTTGATTTGCTGTTCCTATCATATGGAGGGAGCCAAGAAATCATTCCGATGATTTCTACGTTTTCAGTGTTGATATTACTGGTCATAATTCGAAAAAAAGAAGGTAATAAGCTACCCCACCCTTCCGTCCGCCATCCGACCACCAGGGCATGGTGTAGATTTGCCGGTTCCTGAACAACCAGATGATTTAAATTCTATTCCAATACAAGTATTTTCCGATGTACAATGTGATTTAGATGAACCAGATGATGACGAATTCCATTGTAATACAGAAAGTCTAGAGCCCAGATTGTTTATTCAAACCGAGCTTAACGATTTGGTTAGGGATCTGGGCTTAACGAAAGAAAAAGTTGAATTGCTTGGCTCTAGATTAAAAGAAAAGAACTTATTGGCAGTTGGAACCAGCATATATATGTACAGAAAGAGCGAACAGCAATTTTTCAAGTTTTTTCAACAAGAAGGTGATTTAGTGTGCTGCTCAGACATTCCCAGTCTGATGAATGAGTTTGGTACTGAATACAAAAAGGAAGACTGGAGGCTGTTTATTGATTCATCCAAAACTAGTTTAAAGTCTGTTTTATTACAAAATGGATACATGTATGCATCTATAGCTGATGGACATTCTGTACATATGAAAGAAAGCTATGGAAACCTAGAAATAGTGCAAAATAAAATAGGCTTTTCTGCTCATGGTTGGATGGTGTGTGGCGATCTAAAAGTGATATGCATGCTCCTTGGTCAGCAAGGTGGCTTTACCAAATTTCCATGTTTCTTGTGTGAACGGGCAGTAGGGCTACGAATCTACACTGGTGCAGAAGGAACTGGCCTGTGAGGGCGTCTTTAAAATCTGGTGACAAGAAAATTCTACGCAAAAACCTTTGTGGAGACATGGCTTAGCCAGAGCCTGCAGGATATTTCCAGAATGAGATTTTCACTCTGCAGTGGAGTGTGCTCTGATATGAAACTTCCTGGAAGATTAAAACTGTGTGCCGGACCGAGACTCGAACTCGGGACCTTTGCCTTTCGCGGGCAAGTCCTCTACCAACTGAGCTACCCAAGCACGACCCACGACCCGTCCTCACAGCTTCAGTTAAGTGGTTTGTTAGAGTTAGACTACATCATTTTTCGGCCACTACCTGGTCTCTCTGATCAGGGTTATGGTGAGGCGATCACATACAAGTACATACAAAATTTTTGTTGTCAGGATGATTGTTTGATACTACTACCATTGGGAGTCTAAACTTCGGTGAAGGCTTACAGTAAGTTCCGACAGGCAAAGATCAGAAACTGTCTCCGTTTCTACTGAATCATGGTCAGTAGTAGCATCTGGATTTTCTGGTGAACTGAATTGTATTCTAGATGATGCTATCGATCAACCAAAAGGTTTCGAATGAAGCTCGTGCTGAGGTCTTGAATAGGGCAGTCTTCCAGAGCCCCCTGATTTATTCACTGTGAAATATTAACTTCTGAAGTTTTAAATATGTTGAAAATATTGTTGCGTCATTTGATGTGCCTCTTTTTTTCTGAGATCACAATTTTATCCAGATTTGCTTTAATACTTGACTGTAAAATATTATACATTCTCAAATAGCTGTAAGAAGCCGTCTTTCAGCTTGTGTGACATTTGGTTCCTGTCTTGCACACAGGCCATGCGAGCAACAGCCGTGCAAATTCCAAGCTTTGGGATTTACCCATTTCAAGCAGAGCTGTTCGTCTTTGTACCTGGACTCGCCCTTAGCGCCCATGAGTCCTGAGCCCACTAGCGTTCAGCCATACAACAATTTCATCTCACCTCGTACCAATACTGGGCTGCCGAATCGCTCGTGTACATACGCATAACGTCACAATCAGATGCATTACTAAAAAGTATCAAATTCATTTCTTGTAAGTCAGATGCGTTATTACTAATAGTTAGGATAATAATACATGCTAAATACCAGACCTTCTAGCCGTTAAACTGAATGTGTCCGGGTCAGATTCTTTCTTATAAGTACGGTTTTCTGATCCATGCGCAGGTTTATCAAACATTCAACTTGAGAGGAGTAGTATGGCATTTCACATATGTAGACACGGGTCAAATGACAGTTAATAAAGTAATCATTCCAATCAGTATTTTGTAGCTTTCTCGAAGTCCTTCTCCGTAATTGGAAACCGACTCTGCAATAATCTTCCACAATATATTAGAGAATCGAATAACATCTCCAGCTTCAGAAGACAGTTAATTGCATATCTGCTAAAGCAACAATAATGATTACCATTGTACCTGTACGCAATCGTTATCGTTGTACATCCTTCTCTCCAGCCATATCTTCCTCGTTTTCCAGTATTCTTAGCTGGTGCAGTCTCATTAAATTTCCTTTCCCCAGATCTTGCTGTATCAGGAAACATCAATTTTCTACATATATAAATTCTTTTTACACGGTGACAATTATTGAACTGAATGAAATAACTTCTAAACGGTGTGCATTAGGATGTTCACACTGTACCATTGGTCGCGGGGCGTGATGGCATATGGTTTGGTTTAGCGACGAAGCCCACTTTGGGGGACTGAGAATCCGCATCCGCGATCGACAAGTCTCTTCACCCTCAACTAGTCACTGCGTGGTATGCAGTGTCCAGTCACGGAATAATCGGTCCAGTGTGCCGAACGGTACATGAAGGTTCTGGAAGATGATTTCATCCCCATTATTCAAAGTCACCCTGATTTCAACAGGGTGTGTTTTGTGCAAGACGGAGCTTGACACCGTCGAAGCAGGAGAGTGTTTGGTATCCTGGAGGAGCACTTTGGGGACCGTATTCTGACTCGGGGGTACCTAGAGGCCACTGGCATGGCCCTTGATTGGCCACCACATACTCTGGATCTCAACACATGCGACTCCTCTTGTGGGGCTACATTAAACACAAGGTGCACAGAAATGACCACAAAGCCGTTGCTGAGCTGAAAGCAGCCGTTCAGGAGGTCATCGACAGCACCGATGTTCTGACACCTCAGCGGGTCATTCAGAATTTCGCTATTCGTCTGCGCCACATCATTGCCAATGACGGCAGGCATAACGAACATGTGATAACCTAAATCCGAATATCTGTAGTGACGTTTTCATGTTGAATAAAGTGTGTCCACACCGTATTTTGTAACTAATTTACAATTCTTTCGTATAGTACAATAATTGTCACCCTCTATATGTGCCACTATCATAATTGTTATCAGTGTCATTATTATTGTGAATATTATTATTAGCCATATTATCGATATTAGTGGCCTCTTGAACTCTGCTCAGGACACTTCAAACGAGTTGTCTGATTGCTTATGAAGAAATGGCAGACCATTCTTCTCCACGAACAGAAACCTGAGAAGGTGGACTCTGTAAGTCACTCCAGAGGAGTTCCGTTGCCTTCATGTCGGGACTCTGGGCAGGCGAGTCCATTTCAGGAATGCTATTGATCACAATCTCCCCCCATGAACCATGGACCTTGCCATTGGTGAGGAGGCTTGCGTGCCTCAGCGATACAGATGGCCGTACCGTAGGTGGAACCACAACGGAGGGGTTGAGAGGCCAGACAAACGTGTGGTTCCTGAAGAGGGGCAGCAGCATTTTCAGTAGTTGCAGGGGCAACAGTCTGGATGATTGACTGATCTGGCCTTGCAACACTAACCAAAACGGCCTTGTTGTGCTGGTACTGCGAACAGCTGAAAGCAAGGGGAAACTACAGCCGTAATTTTTCCCGAGGGCATGCAGCTTCACTGTGTGGTTAAATGATGATGACGCCCTCTTGGATAAAATATTCCGGAGGTAAAATAGTCCCCCATTCGGATCTCCGGGCGGGGACTACTCAAGAGGACGTCATTATCAGGAGAAAGAAAACTGGCGTTCTACGGATCGGAGTGTGCTATGTCAGATCCCTTAACCGGGCAGGTAGGTTAGAAAACTTAAAAACGGAAATGGATAGGTTGAAGTTAGGTATAGTGGGAATTAGTGAAGTTCGGTGGCAGGAGGATCAAGACTTTTGGTCAGGTGAATACAGGGTTATAAATACAAAATCAAATAGGGGTAATGTAGGAGTAGGTTTAATAATGAATGAAAAAACAGGAGTGCGGGTAAGCTACTACGAACAGCATAGCGAACGCATTATTGTGGCCAAGATAGAAACGAAGCTCACGCCTACTACAGAAGTACAAGTTTATATGCCAACTGGCTCTGCAGATGATGAAGAAATTGATGAATTGTATGATGAGATAAAAGAAATTACTCAGGTAGTGAAAGGAGACCAAAATTTAATAGTCATGCGTGACTGGAATTCGAGAGTAGGAAAAGGGAGAGAAGGAAACATAGTGGGTGAATATGGATTGGGGGAGAGAAATGAAAGAGGAAGCCGTCTGGTGGAATTTTGCACAGAGCATAACTTAATCATAGCTAACACTTGGTTCAAGAATCATAAAAGAAGGTTGTATACATGGCAGAATCCTGGAGATACTAGAAGGCATCAGATAGATTATATAATGGTAAGACAGAGATTTAGGAACCAGGTTTTAATTTGTAAGGCATTGCCAGGGGCAGATGTGGACTCTGACCTAAATCTATTGGTAATAAACTGTAGATTAAAACTGAAGAAACTGCAAAAAGGTGGGAATTTAAGGAGATGGGACCTGGATAAACTGACTAAACCAGAGGTTGTACAGAGTTTCAGGGAGAGCATAAGGGAACAATTGACAGGAATGGGGGAAAGAAATACAGTAGAAGAAGAATGGGTAGCTCTGAGGGATGAAGTAGTGCAGGCGGCAGAGAATCAAGTAGGTAAGAAGACGAGGGCTAGTAGAAATCCTTGGTTAACAGAAGAAATATTGAACTTAATTGATGAAAGGAGAAAATATAAAAACGCATTAAATGAAGCAGGCAAAAAGGAATACGAACGTCTCAAAAATGAGATCGACAGGAAGTGCAAATTGGCTAAGCAAAGATGGCTGGAGGACAAATGTAAGGATGTAGAGGCTTATCTCACTAGGGTAAGATAGATACTGCCTACAGGAAAATTAAAGAGACCTTTGGAGAAAAGAGAACCACTTGTATGAATATCAAGAGCTCATATGAAAACCCAGTTCTAAGCAAAGAAGGGAAAGCGGAAAGGTGGAAGGAGTATATAGAGGATCTATACAAGGGCGATCCACTTGAGGACAATATTATGGAAAAGGAAGAGAATGTAGATGAAGATGAAATGGGAGATACCATACTGCGTGAAGAGTTTGACAGAGCACTGAGAGACCTGAGACGAAACAAGGCCCCTGGAGTAGGCAACATTCCATTTGAACTACTGACGGCCTTGGGAGAGCCAGTCCTGACAAAACTCTACCATCTGGTGAGCAAGATGTATGAGACAGGCGAAATACCCTCAGACTTCAAGAAGAATATAATAATTCCAACCCCAAAGACAGCAGGTGTTGAGAGATGTGAAAATTACCGAACTATCAGTTCAATAAGTCACAACTGCAAAATACTAACACGAATCCTTTACAGACGAATGGAAAAACTGGTAGAAACCGACCTCGGCGAAGATCAGTTTGGATTCCGCAGAAATGTTGGAACACGTGAGACAATACTGACCCTACGACTTATCTTAGAAAATAGATTAAGGAAAGTCAAACCTACATTTCTAGCATTCGTAGACTTAGAGAAAGCCTTTGACAATGCTGACTGGAATACTCTCTTTCAAATTCTAAAGGTGTCAGGGGTAAAATACAGGGAGCGAAAGGCTATTTACAATTTGTACAGAAACCAGATGGCAGTTATAAGAGTCGATGGGCATGAAAGGGAAGCAGCGGTTGGGAAGGGAGTGACACATGGTTGGGACCTCTCCCCGATGTTATTCAATCTGTATATTGAGCAAGCAGTAAAGGAAACAAAAGGAAATAAAAACTTTGAGGTTCGCCGATGACATTGTAATTCTGTCAGAGACAGCAAAGGACTTGGAAGAGCAGTTGAACGGAATGGACAGTGTCTTGAAACGAGGATATAAGATGAACATCAACAAAAGCAAAACGAGGATCATGGAATGTAGTCGAATTAAGTCAGGTGATGCTGAGGGAATTAGATTAGGAAATGAGACACTTAAAGTAGTAATGGAGTTTTGCTATTTGGGGAGCAAAATAACTAATGATGGTCGAAGTAGAGAGGATATGAAATGTAGACTGGCAAGGCAAGGAAAGCGTTTCTGAAGAAGAGAAATTTGTTAACATCGAGTATAGATTTAAGTGTCAGGAAGTTGTTTCTGAAAGTATTTGTATGGAGTGTAGCCATGTATGGAAGTGAAACATGGACGATAAATAGTTTGGACAAGAAGACAATAAAAGCTTTCGAAACGTGGTGCTATAGAAGAATGCTGAAGATTAGATGGGTAGGTCATATAACTAATGAGGAGGTATTGAATAGAATTGGGGAGAAGAGGAGTTCGTGGCACAACTTGACAAGAAGAAGGGACCGGTTGGTAGGACATGTTCTGAGGCATCAAGGAATCACAAATTTAGCATTGGAGGGCAGCGTGGAGGGTAAAAATCGTAGAGGGAGACCAAGAGATGAATACACTAAGCAGATTCTGAAGGATGTAGGTTGCAGTAAGTACTGGGAGATGAAGAAGCTTGCACAGGATAGAGTAGCTTGGAGAGCTGTATCAAACCAGTCTCAGGACTGAAGACAACAACAACAACAACAACATTGATCACAAACCATTGCCTCGCTGATTCTGCTCTATGAGATGGTGTACAGTCACTTGATACAATGTCATCATCTTTGAAATTTTCCTCCACTGTATGCAGAACTCAATGCTTTAAAATCTGTTCATATCCTTCTCCATTTTGCGTTTTCATAAGTGCAATAATGGGACCGCACACTAAATCACAGAAACACCTCCATACCGTAACACCGCCAGCTCCGAACTTCACTATCGGCGCTAAACATCTACATCTACATACATATTCCGCAACCCACCATACGGTGCGTGGCGGAGGGTACCTCGTACCGCAACTAGCATCGTCTCTCCCTGTTCCACCCCCAAACAGATCGAGGGAAAAATGACTGCCTATATGCCTCTGTACGAGCCCTAATCTCATCTTATCTTTATGGTCCTTCCGCGAAATACAAGTTGGCGGCAGTAAAATGGTACTGCAGTCAGCCTCAAATGCTGGTTCTCTAAATTTCCTCAGTAGAGATTCACGAAAAGAACACTTCCTTTCCTCCAGAGATTCCCACCCCAGTTCCTGAAGCATTTCCGTAACACTCGCGTGATGATCAAACCTACCAGTAACAAATCTAGCTGCCCGCCTCTGAATTGCTTCTATGTCCTCCCTCAATCCGACCTGATAGGGATCCCAAACGCTCGAGCAGTACTCAAGAATAGGTCGTATTAGTGTATTATAAGCGGTCTCCTTTACAGATGAACCACATCTTCCCAAAATTCTGCCAATGAACCGAAGACGACTATCCGCCTTCCCTGCAACTGCCAATACATGCTTGTCCCACTTCATGTCGCTCTGCATATGTTCGAGAATCCTGCAACAAACCGATGTTAAGGATATTGGTCTGTAAGTTTGAGGATCCGTCCTTCTAACCTTCTTATAGACAGGCGACACCTGCGCTTTTTCCAGTCGCTCGGGACTTTACGTTGGGCAAGAGATTGGCGATAAATGCAAGCTAAGTAAGGAGCCAATGCAGTAGAGTACTCTCTGTAAAACCGAATTGGAATGATGACAGGTAAAGTTTTCCAGGCTTTCGACAAACCCAAAACCCTTTATTCCCATTGCCACAGAGCACTGTGTGACTCATACCTCCAAATCACTCGTTTACAGTCTCCAATGTGCAATGCTGTCGCTCCCACACCAATTCAAGCATCGCTTCGCACTGACTACAGATATTTGTCGCTTATGAGGAGCTCATCGACCATTGTACTCCATTCACTCTATAGCCCAGACCCACAGTCACTGTGCAAGCTCGCTACTGAGAGCGCTCTAGAGCTCAAGAGTAACTGTGTCCACAGATTTTATGCGAGTTTTTTACAACTGCCCTGCACAATGCTACTCATTCGCTCTCTGTCAGTATATGAGGCCTGCCTGGCCATACTTCAGAACAAAAACAGCCCCGAATACGAAATTATTTAGTGTCAATGACGCGTTTCACCCTTTTGCGGCATCATCGGATTGTGTAAATGTAGCTGGATACCTGACCCATCAGTCATAAAACCACATATAATGTGAAATAGGCACCAAGGTAATCGGATATTGGTCTCTATTTTGTGTCATATATCCAGCTACTTTTACACAATCTCATGACGCCGTAAAAGGGTGAAACGCGTCATTGACATTAAATAATTTCTCATCCGAGTCTGTTTTTGTTCTTAAACACTTTTAAACCGGTGAAGCCTGCCATGATGGAATGGGAAAGTTTTTGCTCCGTCTTGATTTAGCTTTCCTTGTTATTTCAGGTTTCCACTTCACAAGGACATCGCCAACAATGGCCTTTGGCAGCTGTAGAAGGGTTGATAAGTCCCTGATGGAAATGTTCGTTGTTGAGGTTATAGCCAATGTCTAGACCACGTTCTAAGTCACTAACCTCTCCTGACCGACCAATTATGCTGTTACTACTTCGCTATTGCCAGCAGAGCATTCGCCGTCTCCTTTTAAACTCCACGGTACGCCTCTCTTTACATATAATAGTCAGTTCCACATCACATATGGTTATCTGGATACTTTTGAACAGATTGTAATGCTGCTACAAAAGCTTGGCATTAACCAAACAACCAAGAGATAATGTAGCTGGCTAGGCACGTGGTACTCACGTGGAGGCCACGTGCTGGTCAGCTGGCACTATGGCGGCAGGGGTGGCCGGAGGCGGCCGCTCCTTGAGTTCCAGCTCCAGTTCCAGGCCGCGCTTCTCCCCAGCCATGTCCTCGTCTGGGCAGCAGTCCTCCAGTAGCGTGTAGTACTGGAACACAACAATGGCACAAGTGCATATTTAACTACTGTACCAAGCCTTTCTTAGGAAGAATATTGAGGCTGTGTGAACAGGATGAGACATTGCGATGGTTTCAGCAGTAGCGTGTTAGATATGTTATGAATCTTTTTTCATTTACTTTCAAGTACAGTTAAATTTCGACATGCGTTATAAACGTCTTTCATTACGATATGTACAGTGTGACCTAAAAGTCCATTAACATTTGAAATTCGATATTTAATGGAATAAAGTAGCTACAGAAGTGAAAACTGTCACACGTGCTTGAAATGAGCTAGGCTTTTATTGAAATAAAAAAAGTGCGCAAAATGACCAAAAGATGGGACTTCATACAAAAGGAATAATTAGCATAATAACTGATTTTTTGCATAGTACATGTTCTTCATAACAAATGCTCAACATATTGGCCATCGTTCATCAAAAATACCTACAATGTGAACAGCACTGTACATCATATAAATGGGATGGCGACAAACTGTCGCCGGATTTTGTCTTTAGGCACCCTTAATGGGGTCTGACGATTGCGACAGACTTGCGGCTTCAGGTGACCCCACAACCATCATCGTTTCTATGAAACACAACTAGCTCTTTATGCACATGAAGTGTTGAGTGCTATTAACAAGGGATTTCAGATGGATTCCGTATTTCTGGATTTCCGGAAAGCTTTTGACACTGTACCACACAAGCGGCTTATAGTGAAATTGCGTGCTTATGGAATATGTTATGTGATTGGATTTGTGATTTTCTGTCAGAGAGGTCACAGTTCTTAGTAGCTGACGGAAAGTCATCGAGTAAAACAGAAGTGATTTCTGGCGTTTCCCAAGGTAGTGTTATAGGCCCTTTGCTGTTCGTTACCTATATAAACGATATGGGAGACAATCTGAGCATCCGTCTTCGGTTGTTTGCAGATGACGCTGTCGTTTATAGACTAATAAAGTCATCAGAAGATCAAAACAAACTGCAAAACGATTTAGAAAAGATATCTGAATGTTGCGAAAAGTAGCAGCTGACCTTAAATAACGAAAAGTGTGAGGTCATCCACATGAGTGCTGGAAGGAACTCGTTAAACTTCGGTTACACGATAAATCAGTCTAATCTAAAAGCCGTAAATTCAACTAAATAGCTAGGTATTACAATTTCGAAGAACTTAAATTGGATGGGACACATAGAAAATGTTGTGGGGAAGGCTAACCAAAGGCTGAGTTTTATTGGCAGGACACTTAGACAATGTGACAGACCTACTAAGGAGACTGCCTACACTACACTTGTCAGTCCTCTTTTAGAATATTGCTGCGCGTTGTGGGATCCTTACCAGATAGGGCTGACGGAGTACATCGAAAAAGTTCAAAGAACGGCAGCACGTTTTGCATTATCGCGAAATATGGGAGAGAGTGTCACAGAAATGATACAGGATTTGGGATGGACATCATTAAAAGAAAGGCGTTTTTCGTTGCGACAGAATCTTTACATGAAATTCCATATTTTGTTGACAACGACCTACATAGGGAGGGACGATCACCACGATAAAATAAGAGAAATTAGAGCTCGTATAGAATGATATAGGTGTTCATTGTTTCTGCTCGCTATACGAGATTGGAGTAATAGAGATTTGTGAAGGAGGTTCGATGAACCCTCTGACAGGCACTTAAATGTGATTTGCAGAGTATCCATGTAGATGCAGATGTAGATGAACAACCACACAATAAGGTCTGGGAACGCGGGATGCCAGATGCCAAGCATGACGGATGTGGCTGCTAGCACTCGATCCTCACCAAACGACGTGGGCAAGAAACCTTTCACACGCGAAGCAGTACGGGGTGGAGCGTCACATTGCATAAAAGTCTTACCCTCCAGCAGGTGTTTATCAGCCGGGCTATGTATGATGCGACTGTATAACATATCGCATCCGTCACACTGACCGTTTGAAAAGCAGCATCCCTCATTTCTTCAAAGAAAAATGGTCCGATCGCGACTTTGTGGTAAATACACTCCCCAGCGTGACTTTCTCGTCATGCAATAGATTTTCCACGACGGTTATAGGATTTTCGGCAGCCCAAATTCTGCAGTTGTTGGTTTAGTCATGCGGTAATGTTGAACATATATCTTACTAGAATAAATAAAACTAAATACCTTAGAGGTATTTACTTTCAAAGACCAGAAAAATGCAAAAAAGTTTGAGGGTTTGAGAATATATTTGACTTTCCCCGAAATCGCGCCGCTTTTTATCGAACCGACGCACTAAGTTCATTGATACTGATTAGCTCTGTCTGTAAAACAGATGACCTCCATCCTGAGTGATAAATTGAACTCAACACATTTACCATGATTGTTTCACTGTCTACCGAGCTATGGTGCGTATACCACTGATTACAGGGCTCGGAGATTTGGTACTGCAGCGTCGATCTGCCCAGTGCCATTCGTTGCCATGCAGAAAATGTATGCTGCGTACTTATAAATTCTGTCTACACAGTGTACATAATATACTGTCCGAAAACTACTTGAACGGAAACTACTTCAGCAGAAGGTTGAAATTAACAGTGCAGTTGGTGTGCGAAAATCAGCAGAGTCCCTTAACTCGGGAAGGATTAAGAGTTGTGTCCCACAGGGTTCAGTCCTGGGTCCCTTATTTTTCTTAATATATCTTAATGATTTTCCGCTCTGTACTCATGAAGATGAAAACCTAGTTCTATTCGCAGCTGATACAAGTATAGTACTCACAGCCAACTAAAAATAATTAGCTGAGGCAATTGTAAAAAACATCTTTTAGAATATTATTAATTGGTTTCCTGCAAATGGACTCTCATTAAGTTTCGAGAAAACACAGTTTATACAGTTCTGTACAGTAAACGGCACAACACCATTGATAAATATAGACTTTGAACCGAAGTCTGTAGCCAAGGCAGAAGATTCAAAATTTCTGGGTGTGTGCATTGATGAGAAATTGAGTTGGAAGAAACACATTAATGATCTGCTGAAACGTTTAGGTTCAGTTACATATGCTATTAGGGTTATTGCTAATTTTGGTGATAAACACATCAGTAAATTAGACTACAATGCCGATTTTCATTCACTTCTTTCACATGGCATCATATTTTGGGGTAATTCATCATTAAGAGAAAAGTATTCATTACATAAAAACATGTAATCATATATATATATATATATATATATATATATATATATATATATATATATATAACCAGCATTTAAAATCAAATTAAAAGAATTTCTGAGGGACAACTCCTTCTAGTCAATACATGAATTTTAGATATGAAGCAGCAATTGTAACAGAAAAAGGATTATATCACGTAAAGAAAACTTGTGCTAAAACGAGGCGTCCCACATCATTACGAAATGTCACATTCGCGATCTATGGAACAAGTATTAATGTAATGTAATGTACGACCAGAGGACAGGTCGAGATTTCTGTTTTCTCAAAAGCCAGGAACAGAAACCCAACTCAAGTATTCGTTCTCCACAGAGAAGCAAAGAATCGTCACTTTGTTTACAGAGAAACGAATTAACTCACTCCTAGCGGCGATATCGTCAGTTTGCAAATTTTAACAGTAAGACCCTTCACAGATACTATTGTCAGTGAATTCTCTAAGTCGCTGCCCGCACGATGTGCCCTTTTCGATACCTGTAGGAGAGCCCTGGTTACACTCCATACGCCTTTTTCCAGCAAGACATGCGGCGGCCTCGTGTGCGCTCTTTGCAACAAGTACCCGTGCACGTTACAAAAGCAGAGCCTCTTACTACACGGGTCATGAAGCTGGCAGCCAACTGCCTGCGGCTCATGCTCCGTGTATAACACTGTTGTAGGACGTTCTAAGACTACTCCAACTCTCTGCTTCTTGACGCGAAACGTAGCTCGCTGTGTCTCGTGAGAAGATCTGCAACAGGTCAACTGCCGTTCTGACCCCACTGCATTCCTTACCAACAGTATGCCTCAGTCTCTTGCAAGATGCTATCGCTCTCCACGTCCAGCTTACAGCGCCTGGCTGTTTTCGCCGATTTTGTAGCGGAAGGAGCGCGTCTAGCATCAGTTCATCACCCTCGCCATAGAGAGATCGCCCTCAGCGTTATAAAGCCACTGCCTGCTCTCTGTTCCCGTTAGAGCAATAACGCATCCCTCTCGGTCGCACATGGCATATCTTCTATTCTAAACTCCCATTTACCTATCGTCGCTTTCACAGGAACGCTGTCTGCCATCAGCTCAAATTAATCCCCAGGAATGCAAAATTGCGGAAGAAAAGTTAGAACGTGGTGCTATCCAGTATTAACTGAAGAAATGATCAATTATCTGGTCACCCATTGTCAACTACAATCTCATATCGAATAAAATATGCAAACCAAATGGTATAATATTACATGTATGGAGACAACATATTGCTGCCTTATGTGGTTTTCAGTCCGATGACTCTTTTGATGTAGCTTACTCGCCATGCTCGTCTGTATTGCGCAACCTCTTCACCTCTACACAGCTACTACAACTTACACCAATCTGAACCTGCTTACATGAATTCAAGCCATTGTCTCCCGCAACAATGTTTACCGGCCACACTCCGCCGCCCTCATTACCACATGAACAGTTTCTTTATGTCTCAAGATGTGCCGCATCAACAGACATATTCTTTCACTCGTTTTTGTGTCATAAAGCTCTTTCTTCGATTCGATTCAGTAAGTCTTTCTTAGTTATACAGTATCCCGAACTAATCTTCATAACTCTTATGTTGCACTGCATACCCAAAGTTCCCTTTCTCTTCTTCTCTTACTTTATTCTTTACTGCCCATTCTTGATTTCCATATAACGCTAAACTGCAGATAAATACTTTTCTGAAATGTGTTATTGTGGTCGTTTCATAGCTTTGGTTACCGACAATAACTTGACACCTAGACTATGAGTTTAATTTGTACACTACAGCACTGAAGATGATCACTATGTGATTGAAAATCGATTTTGCTGTCAATAAATCTTGAAAATTACCGCCAACGCTGACTTTCCTTCTAATGTTCAGAAACGACTTTCTATATATATATATTCGATATTAACAAGTTTTTCTTTTCCTCGTATCGTTTTCTCGCTGTTGCACGTCTACATTTTATAGAGTCTGCTCTGGGATCTGTGTTTGGTTAAATAAATATGAAGTTTAACGTTCAGTCTTCGTCAACCTTTTTAGGACTTGATCTGACAGTCACAATAATAAATACACTGAGCAACGTGTTTAATTGTATTTGGCGTCACATGGCGTACGTTTCTGAGGCCTTTTCTCCTGAGAGCTGGCTACTGGTTTGTGGCTCTTTTACGTTGCTACTAGTGTGTCGTATTACACACGTGTCATATTGTTGACGTCCTATTCGAAGGTTCTTTCCGATGCCACGAAAAAAGGTGGTGTAATAATTCGGCTTTTAAAAACTACTTGCGTACGTCAAGAAATGTTTTTAGATTGTCCACTATAGATTAGCGACTACCGCTCCTCGATACACACTGTCTGACCAAAAAAGTGATGACCCAGGAGGGGAGAAGTAGACGAAATGATAGTTCACGGGCTGAGATAGTATGTAGTGCTACTGCAGTGGTCACAAAATTAAAGAAAAGTTATAAAGAACTCGAAAGGATGACCCCCACCTGTCAGAATGACGTCACAGCTCCCACTGGCTTGGGTGCGCGCACTGATTCGGTTGGTACGATTTTCGTAAAGCCATTGTATCATCTAATGAGACAAGCTGGGCCACACCTGTACGTAGGGACACGTACTAAGTGTGTACGATCGTTGTCCTGTTGAAAAATGTCACCAAAATACTCTCACAAGAGAGAGTACACATAAGGTTGAAGGGTGTCCGTGACGTGTCGACGTGCCATCAGATTTCCCACGATACTAAAGTGGCCTGCAGTCACACCGTATGGCTCCCCACACCGCCTCGCCTCTGCACAATGTTGGAAGAGGTTTTCCCCTCCGTGGCGTGGTGATACTGCAACCAGTATGCAGAATAAGGAGAAGAAAACAGTCTTGGTTGCGATGTTGAAATTACCAGTTATTCATTCACCATGAGGAGTGTTTCACCTGATACGAGGCCTCTTCAGATTCGTCGGTAAATGTTGATAATCAAGTTATGGATATCAATGATAAAACATCCACAAAAATAAATTGCCCCTGTCATGCGCAAGAATAATAATCGTGGCAAATGTATGCTCCAGTTATACTCCCTGTACAGGGCTGATCTTTCGTTGTATTCACGGGATCACATTGAACGTTCCGGCAAGGTTATCGGATGTTATGTTTTTAATATATGACGGGAGCGTAATACTTGCCTCTACTTTCCTTCTTGCACATCACAAGGGTAATTTACACTCCTGGAAATGGAAAAAAGAACACATTGACACCGGTGTGCCAGACCCACCATACTTGCTCCGGACACTGCGAGAGGGCTGTACAAGCAATGATCACACGCACGGCACAGCGGACACACCAGGAACCGCGGTGTTGGCCGTCGAATGGCGCTAGCTGCGCAGCATTTGTGCACCGCCGCCGTCAGTGTCAGCCAGTTTGCCGTGGCCTACGGAGCTCCATCGCAGTCTTTAACACTGGTAGCATGCCGCGACAGCGTGGACGTGAACCGTATGTGCAGTTGACGGACTTTGAGCGAGGGCGTATAGTGGGCATGCGGGAGGCCGGGTGGACGTACCGCCGAATTGCTCAACACGTGGGGCGTCAGGTCTCCACAGTACATCGATGTTGTCGCCAGTGGTCGGCGGAAGGTGCACGTGCCCGTCGACCTGGGACCGGACCGCAGCGACGCACGGATGCACGCCAAGACCGTAGGATCCTACGCAGTGCCGTAGGGGACCGCACCGCCACTTCCCAGCAAATTAGGGACACTGTTGCTCCTGGGGTATCGGCGAGGACCATTCGCAACCGTCTCCATGAAGCTGGGCTACGGTCCCGCACACCGTTAGGCCGTCTTCCGCTCACGCCCCAACATCGTGCAGCCCGCCTCCAGTGGTGTCGCGACAGGCATGAATGGAGGGACGAATGGAGACGTGTCGTCTTCAGCGATGAGAGTCGCTTCTGCCTTGGTGCCAATGATGGTCGTATGCGTGTTTGGCGCCGTGCAGGTGAGCGCAACAATCAGGACTGCATACGACCGAGGCACACAGGGCCAACACCCGGCATCATGGTGTGGGGAGCGATCTCCTACACTGGCCGTACACCACTGGTGATCGTCGAGGGGACACTGAATAGTGCACGGTACATCCAAACCGTCATCGAACCCATCGTTCTACCATTCCTAGACCGGCAAGGGAACTAGCTGTTCCAACAGGACAATGCACGTCCGCATGTATCCCGTGCCACCTAACGTGCTCTAGAAGGTGTAAGTCAATTACCCTGGCCAGCAAGATCTCCGGATCTGTCCCCCATTGAGCATGTTTGGGACTGGATGAAGCGTCGTCTCACGCGGTCTGCACGTCCAGCACGAACGCTGGTCCAACTGAGGCGCCAGGTGGAAATGGCATGGCAAGCCGTTCCACAGGACTACATCCAGCATCTCTACGATCGTCTCCATGGGAGAATAGCAGCCTGCATTGCTGCGAAAGGTGGATATACACTGTACTAGTGCCGACATTGTGCATGCTCTGTTGCCTGTGTCTATGTGCCTGTGGTTCTGTCAGTGTGATCATGTGATGTATCTGACCCCAGGAATGTGTCAATAAAGTTTCCCCTTCCTGGGACAATGAACTGACGGTGTTCTTATTTCAATTTCCAGGAGTGTATTTTTGCGGGCGTTTTATCGTCGGTATCCATAACATGCTTATCAACGTAAATGTAAACGTAGGCTTCCGCGGCCGTTGTCACAGTCAATAAAATTCTTCTGGGTTTGAGGCCGCATTGACATCTGTAAAATTTCGACGTTTCGGCGACTGTCGCAAGGCGCCATCCTCAGGGTGTGTTGCTAAATGCTGTTGCTGTTGCTGCTGCTGCTAACAGCAGTTAGCAACACACCCTGAGGAAGGCGCCTTGCAACAGTCGCCGAAACGTCGGATTTTACAGATGACAATGCGGCCTCAAGCCCAGATTAATTTTATTGATTGCTTATCAATATTTATCGAGCAATTTGAAGATGCCACGAATTAGACAAAATGCGAGTCATTGGTGTATAAATAAACAGTAACTTCAACATCGGAATCAAGACTTTTTTCTTCTCCTCAATATTAGGAGAACTTCTTATCAGGTGCCCCCCCATGAACCATGGACCTTGCCGTTGGTGGGGAGGCTTGCGTGCCTCAGCGATACAGATAGCCGTACCGTAGGTGCAACCACAACGGAGGGGTATCTGTTGAGAGGCCAGACAAACGTGTGGTTCCTGAAGAGGGGCAGCAGCCTTTTCAGTAGTTGCAAGGGCAACAGTCTGGATGATTGAGTGATCTGGCCTTGTAACAATAACCAAAACGGCCTTGCTGTGCTGGTACTGCGAGCGGCTGAAAGCAAGGGGAAACTACAGCCGTAATTTTTCCCGAGGGCATGCAGCTTTACTGTATGATTACATGATGATGGCGTCCTCTTGGGTAAAATATTCCGGAGGTAAAATAGTCCCCCATTCGGATCTCCGGGCGGGGACTACTCAAGAGGATGTCGTTATCAGGAGAAAGAAAACTGGCGTTCTACAGATCGGAGCGTGGAATGTCAGATCCCTTAATCGGGCAGGTAGGTTAGAAAATTTAAAAAGGGAAATGGATAGGTTAAAGTTAGATATAGTGGGAATTAGTGAAGTTCGGTGGCAGGAGGAACAAGACTTCTGGTCAGGTGACTACAGGGTTATAAACACAAAATCAAATAGGGGTAATGCAGGAGTAGGTTTAATAATGAATAGGAAAATAGGAATGCGGGTTAGCTACTACAAACAGCATAGTGAACGCATTATTGTGGCCAAGATAGATACGAAGCCCACGCCTACTACAGTAGTACAAGTTTATATGCCAACTAGCTCTGCAGATGACGAAGAAATTGAAGAAATGTATGATGAAATAAAAGAAATTATTCAGATTGTGAAGGGAGACGAAAATTTAATAGTCATGGGTGACTGGAATTCGAGTGTAGGAAAAGGGAGAGAAGGAAACATAGTAGGTGAATATGGATTGGGGGACAGAAATGAAAGAGGAAGCCGCCTGGTCGAATTTTGCACAGAGCACAACATAATCATAACTAACACTTGGTTTAAGAATCATGAAAGAAGGTTGTATACATGGAAGAACCCTGGAGATACTAAAAGGTATCAGATAGATTATATAATGGTAAGACAGAGATTTAGGAATCAGGTTTTAAATTGTAAGACATTTCCAGGGGCAGATGTGGACTCTGACCACAATCTATTGGTTATGACCTGTAGATTAAAACTGAAGAAACTGCAAAAAGGTGGGAATTTAAGGAGATGGGACCTGGATAAATTAAAAGAACCAGAGGTTGTACAGAGATTCAGGGAGAGCATAAGGGAGCAATTGACAGGAATGGGGGAAATAAATGCAGTAGAAGAAGAATGGGTAGCTTTGAGGGATGAAGTAGTGAAGGCAGCAGAGGATCAAGTAGGTAAAAAGACGAGGGCTAGTAGAAATCCTTGGGTAACAGAAGAAATATTGAATTTAATTGATGAAAGGAGAAAATATAAAAATGCAGTAAGTGAAACAGGCAAAAAGGAATACAAACGTCTCAAAAATGAGATCGACAGGAAGTGCAAAATGGCTAAGCAGGGATGGCTAGAGGACATGTGTAAGGATGTAGAGGCCTATCTCACTAGGGGTAAGATAGATACCGCCTACAGGAAAATTAAAGAGACCTTTGGAGATAAGAGAATGACTTGTATGAATATCAAGAGCTCAGATGGAAACCCAGTTCTAAGCAAAGAAGGGAAAGCAGAAAGGTGGAAGGAGTATATAGAGGGTCTATACAAGGGCGATGTACTTGAGGACAATATTATGGAAATGGAAGAGGATGTAGATGAAGATGAAATGGGAAATACGATACTGCGCGAAGAGTTTGACAGAGCACTGAAAGACCTGAGTCGAAAGAAGGCCCCCGGAGTAGACAATATTCCATTGGAACTACTGACGGCCGTGGGAGAGCCAGTCCTGACAAAACTGTACCATCTGGTGAGCAAGATGTATGAAACAGGCGAAATACCCTCAGACTTCAAGAAGAATATAATAATTCCAATCCCAAAGAAAGCAGGTGTTGACAGATGTGAGAATTACCGAACTATCAGCTTAATAAGTCACAGCTGCAAAATACTAACACGAATTCTTTACAGACGAATGGAAAAACTAGTAGAAGCCAACCTCGGGGAAGATCAGTTTGGATTCCGTAGAAACACTGGAACACGTGAGGCAATACTGACCTTACGACTTATCTTAGAAGAAAGATTAAGGAAAGGCAAACCTACGTTTCTAGCATTTGTAGACTTAGAGAAAGCTTTTGACAATGTTGACTGGAATACTCTCTTTCAAATTCTAAAGGTGGCAGGGGTAAATTACAGGGAGCGAAAGGCTATTTACAATTTGTACAGAAACCAGATGGCAGTTATAAGAGTCGAGGGACATGAAAGGGAAGCAGTGGTTGGGAAGGGAGTAAGACAGGGTTGTAGCCTCTCCCCGATGTTGTTCAATCTGTATATTGAGGAAGCAGTAAAGGAAACAAAAGAAAAATTCGGAGTAGGTATTAAAATTCATGGAGAAGAAATAAAAACTTTGAGGTTCGCCGATGACATTGTAATTCTGTCAGAGACAGCAAAGGACTTGGAAGAGCAGTTGAATGGAATGGACAGTGTCTTGAAAGGAGGATATAAGATGAACATCAACAAAAGCAAAACAAGGATAATGGAATGTAGTCTAATTAAGTCGGGTGATGCTGAGGGAATTAGATTAGGAAATGAGGCACTTAAAGTAGTAAAGGAGTTTTGCTATTTGGGGAGCAAAATAACTGATGATGGTCGAAGTAGAGAGGATATAAAATGTAGGCTGGCAATGGCAAGGAAAGCGTTTCTGAAGAAGAGAAATTTGTTAACATCCAGTATTGATTTAAGTGTCAGGAAGTCATTTCTGAAAGTATTCGTATGGAGTGTAGCCATGTATGGAAGTGAAACATGGACGATAAATAGTTTGGACAAGAAGAGAATAGAAGCTTTCGAAATGTGGTGCTACAGAAGAATGCTGAAGATTAGATGGGTAGATCACATAACTAATGAGGAAGTATTGAATAGGATTGGGGAGAAGAGAAGTTTGTGGCACAACTTGACCAGAAGAAGGGATCGGTTGGTAGGACATGTTCTGAGGCATCAAGGGATCACCAATTTAGTATTTGAGGGCAGCGTGGAGGGTAAAAATCGTAGAGGGAGACCAAGAGATGAATACACTAAGCAGATTCAGAAGGATGTAGGTTGCAGTAGGTACTGGGAGATGAAAAAGCTTGCACAGGATAGAGTAGCATGGAGAGCTGCATCAAACCAGTCTCAGGACTGAAGACCACAACAACAACAACTTATCAGGTGGCCGTCGTGTTCGCTTACGGTGGTAGGGCAGACCCGAGATTCGTCGCTGAACACACTGTGGCGCCACTCATCTCCACGCTTCCCGGTCACGACACCACGCCACGCGCAGCCGTCTATGTTGAGGTGTTAAGGGCAGCCCACGCATGGGACGCTAATTCCATAGTGCAGCTGCTATTAGTCTCCGACCAACGGTGCTGGCTGACCCAGAACGGTGCAGAGAGTCCATTGCTTGTCCTCGGACGAGAGGCTCACCTGTTGAAAGGGTCACGATGTGAATAGTGCACAATACAGCGATTCTCCCTCGCGGTTGTCAGACGTGGTCTGCAGCTACCTTGACGACAAGTGTGCCAGCCATCTCAAGTCTCCATCCAGTCCAATGTCGGACCACTGCCACATCCCAGAAACCTGGACATTGCACGATTCAGCCAGCTGCCGAACTGGCCACTCACAATGAGTCCCCTTGCAAACACTGTCATGTGCCAACATTGCTAACTCACCGACTACGCGGCGTATCCTTCACAGTCATCACTAGAGATATCACGCTGTTCCAGTAATTAAACGAGAAACACTGACAACATCAGCGCACTGTGGTGTCCTTTCTACCTTTCAGAGAGAACTGCTGCTCTGATCATTTAAATACTCGCCAGTGTGTAACAACTACATCGATTAGGAGTAGGTTTATTTTAAGTAACTATGTATCTGCAATCTATGAAGTGTGCATTCTGTGTTGTTTGAATTCCTTGATGTACGGCAAGAAAATTAGAGCAATGTATATATGAAAAAAAAGCACTGTCGCCCAGCCACGAGTGGCCAATCAGGACCATCCGGCCGCCGTGTCATCCTCAGTGGAGGATGCGGATAAGAGGGGCGCGGGGTCAGCACACCGCTCTCCCTGTCGTTATGATGGTATACTTGACCGAAGCCGCTACTATTTGGTCGAGTAGCTCTTCAGTTGGCATCACGAGGCTGAGTGCACCCTGAAAAATGGCAACAGTGCATCGCGGCCTCGATGGTCACCCATCCAAGTGCCGACCACGCCTGACAGCGATAACTTCGGTGATCTCACGGGAACCGGTGTAGCCACTGCGGCAAGGCCGTTGCCGTATATGAAAAAAGCAAAACAAAATGTTGAAGTTTAGATTAATATAATATGAATATGTGTGTGTGTGAATTCCTAAGGGACAAAACTACTTAGGTCATCAGTCCCTAGACTTACACACTACTTAAACCAACTTATGCTAAGAACAATACAAACACCCGAGGGAGCTCTCGAACCTCCGGCGGGAGGGGTCGCGCAGTCCGTGGCATGACACCTCAAACCTCGTGGACACTTCACACGGCATATGAATATGTGTATGACAGAAGTATGTTTGTTAAAAGCGGGTTAGTGCTTAGGGCACTTGTATTTGTAATATGTAAACGCTATAGGGAAGTCCCCCGCAACGAAAGTGGCTCTGGCACGATGTAAAAGGTGGGTTTGGCGGTCGGAGTGAGAGGCTCATTTGTGTGAAAGGCACGCAGTGTGTGACTAGCCTTAGCACGGTACACCTCGACGGTGCTAAGAGAGGTAATGGGAAGCTGCATTAGAAGGGATTTGCCTCGGATGTGGATCTGGCTATTATTTGGTATTCACGGAATGATGGAATGGCTCTAATATGTCGAAAATCCGACGCCAAGAAGCGATTTTATAGAGCATTCGTACATCAAGAGCCGTGAGTACAGTTAGCCGCCATTTCACCTGCCACTAAACTTCGCCTCCGCTTCACAGACTTCATTCATTCAGTTACGCAATGTATATTGGCACGGACCAGTTAATTTGTGTGTTGTTTCAGTAATAATAACATAAAACATCAATTCGTGTTCTGAACCACAAGTTCAATCCTGATCACCCAAGTGCTACTAAAACCGAGTATCCTGATTTAAATGAGCAATTCTGGCATTCATGTGTTTGAAAGTGTAAAGTAAATGAAGTAGCAAAAGTTAAATTAAAATTTGGATGTTTTGTTTATGGACTACTACAAGTGAAATTGTTAAGGTAGGAAGTTTAAGTACAAAAATTTAAAGATCAATCAATAAGAAAGTAAAACCTTAATTATTTAAAAGCTAAAACCATAAAAGTGAAGTTGGATAGGCTTTTGCTAAAATATCCTTTCTTTATTATAAAATACAGTTTTGTAGGAATACAGTGCAAGATTGTGTAAATATTATTGCCAAGAATACCTGCTTCACAGGTGATTAAAGTACAAGTACATATAAATCTTTAATGAATCGATTTGCGGTAGTACCGTTAGAAGTGACGTTATGCACATTTTAAAACATAGCGTAGTTTTAATATCCATCATGAATGGTTTCTTTTGAAGTTAATTAAGCCCAGTGTTGCATTTTATTACCTTGCAAAGTAATTTATGTGAATGATTAGCTTTTAGAGATAGTTTTTACTTTTGCAATAATCAAAGAACCTTGCCTAGTGAAACTATACCAGTTTATGTGCCCCCATCATATGGTCCTGCTATTAAAAAAAATGCACTATTACTGTTACTAAGGAAAACTGTTATATACGTAGGAGCTTAAAAAGTGTATTTAAGATGTTCTTCATCTTTATTCGTGTTATTTAAGTCAGTCAAGATAGAAGCCCCTCATGTCCAAAATTAGTTCTGTTCTGCACTTCACGTAGTGATGTTGCAGTATTTTGGTTAAGTAATGCTATTGATTGTGGCCGTCATTAGTATGATCTCGGTGCAATTTTGCTCCCCATAATTTACTGGTGTGTGTATTATTGGTAACTGCTACTACACACAGTACAGAGTGCACTGTGTCAGTTTGTATCCTGTTTGCTATTCAAAGGGAAGTATGAACAGAAGTAACTTCAATAACTAATACCTAATATTCTCAAATATATATTTCCAAATTAATGTGCCTAATTAGGCTGGCGACCGTTCATTTCTTCATTCACTTATAATTTTACCACTTCTGTTAGCACCAAAGGTTAAGGCCCGTTTGGTTATACTATCAACTGCACAAAATTCGGAATTATAGACCGATACCATTTTCCATTAGACACACGCAAGGTCGAACTTTAAAATCCTCTCCGAGGGTAACATTAGCGTGTTTCACGGCACGTTAGTTTTATACTTAGCTTTTCCCGTGACAGAAGTAAAGCTTCAGTTATTAAGGAAAAGTGTTATAAGTGGTCTGAACATATACGAAGCTACGTTAGCGTTCCATGTCTGCTTGATGGTTCACTTTGTCAGTGATTTCGTCGATCTGGTTGTGCATGCGGTGACCTTAGTTGCCTCACCATGTACACAATTTTATTTTACACCGAAGCGCCAAAGAAACTGGTATAGGCATGTGTAAACAGGCAGAATACGGCACTGCGGTCGGTAACGAATACATAACACAACAGGTGCCAGGCGCAGTTGAAGGATCGGTTACTGCTGCCACAATGGCAGGTTATCAAGAGGTAAGTGGGTTTGAACTTGGTAGTATAGTCGAAACACGAGACACAGTGTCAACGAGACAGCGACGAAATGGGGATTTTCGCGTACGATCATTTCACGAGTGTACCGTGAATATCAGGAATCCGGTAAAACATCAAATCTCCGATATCGCTGCGGCCGGAAAAAGATCCTGCAAGAACGAGACCGAAGACGTCTGAATAGAATCGTTCAATGTGACAGAAGTGCCACCCTTCCGCAAATTGCGACAGATTTCAATGCTGGCCACCAACAAGTGTCAGCGTGCGAACCATTCAACGAAACACCATCGATATGGGCTTTCGGAGCTGAAGGCCCATCCATGTACGCTTCATGACTGCACGACACAAAGCTTTACGCCTCGCCTGGGCCCTTTAACACCGACATTGGACTGTTGATGAGTGGAAACATGTTACCTGGTCGAACGCGTCTCGTTTCAAATTGTATCGAGTGATGGACGTGTACGGGTATGGAGACAACCTCATGAATCCATGGACTCTGCACATTAGCAGGGGACTGTTCTAGCTGGTGGCTGCTCTGTAATGGTGTGGGGCATGTGCAGTTGGAGTTATATGGAACCCCTGATACGTCTAGCTACGGCTCTGACAAGGGACACGTACGTAAGCATCCTGTCGCATCACCTGCATTCATTCATGTCCATTCATGTGCATTCCGATCGACATGGGCAATTCCAGCAGGACAGTGCGACATCCCGCACGTCCATAATTGTTACAGAGCGACACTAGGAACCCTCTTCTGAGTTTAAATACTTCCACCGGCGAGCAAACTCCCCAGACATGAACATCATTGAGCCTGTCTGAAATGGCTTGCAACGTGCTGTTCACGAGAGATCTCCACCCCGTCGTACTCTTTCGGATTTATGGAGAGCCCTGCAGGATTCACGGCGTCAAAGCATTATTTCAGACATGAGATGAGTCTATGTCACGTCGTTTTGGGGCACTTCTGCGTACTCGTGGAGGCCCTACACGATCGTAGGCAGGTGTACCAGTTTCTTTGGCTCTTCGATGTATTTACTGAGAGAAAAATTTCTGTTTACGCGTTCAGAGAATACAACGTATTATACTGAGAGGCTGCTTAATGCTGTTTTAACATACCAAGAGAGATTCCATTCCATTATAGATACCGCTTCGTATTCAGCAGCCGTAAAGCTTCCACCTTATATAAGCTTCTCAGTTCCTCCTACGGACCGGAAGCTGGGTTCGTCTCTAATTACTGGCATTGTTCTCAGTTTTTTTATCTGATTTCCGTTACAGTATTCATGTATTCTTAAATGTTGAAACTATTGTTCCGCATGTGAACCTTGAAAATCTTGAGACCATCACTCGACCACGAAACCGGTATGACATCATCCCCTCAAGGCCTCGACTACGACTTTTTTCCAGCGTTCTGTCAACATCTGCACTTTGCTTCTAGTAATCCGAAGACTGGTTTGATGTATCTCACGGCGATACTCTGTACTGGGCAAGCCTCTTAATCTCTGAATAAATAGTGCAACCGATATCCATTTGAAGTTGGTTACCATATTTACCCCTCGGTCTTCCTGTAAAATACTAATCCCCTTCCTCCCCGCCCCCCCCCCCCCCCACACACACAACCCTCCTTTACCAAATTCACAATTCCTTGATGCCTCAGGGTGTGTCCCATCAACCGATCACTTCTATTAGTCTAGTTGTGCCACAAATTTATTTTTCCCTCAATTCGATTCAGTACCTACTCATTAATTATTCGAACAACCTAAACTCCAGGTTGGAATATCAACAATTTAAGGAAAAGACAGGTTGCTACTCACGGCAAAGAGTTTCAGACAGGCACAATGAAAAGACACTTACACATTAGCTTTCGGCAAAAGCTTTCGTCAGAGAAGGAAACACACACACACATTCACTCGCACACGTAAGCACACCTCATACAAGTATGGCCGCCACCTCAGGGTGCTCAGATCGGAATTCTGACTATGGCTTTGGCCGAGAGCTAACGTGTATCTGCCTTTTCGTTGTGCCTGTCTGCAACTCAACGTGCCATCATTGCGGTGAGTAGCAATCTGCCTTTTCCTTATATTGTTAGATAAATATTCAATCTATGCATCTAATCTTCAGCCTTTCCAACGCTTTAGTTCTCCTCTTCACTGAAATGCTTATCGTCAAGTTTTCAATTCCAAACATGGTCACACTCCAGACAAACATCCTCAGGAAACAAATTCCTACTTCCAGAGTTGCTATTCTTGCTACTGTGAGCATTTTGTGTGATACCCACTAGACATGATGGTTTCGTGTCCCGAGTCGGTGCCACTAAGGGAAGAGCGTCTCTACGGCGTCTTCATCCAGCACTGCCGGAGTCTCAAAAAATCGTCAGTTCAGCGCAGAACATCCTTGGGCCGGGCTTCTATTCGTGGCCACTGCAGTATATGTGAGCCCACAGCCTGCCAGGGGCACCTACCACATATCAGCAAAGCCGCGGCCTTCCGCTCACGCAACACCTCTGCCCTGCGAGTTCACTCTGCCGCCAACAAAGCACGCCGCTGGTATTAGGCTGAGATAGTAACCGCTGCCTAGTAGACTTTGCTTACGGACGACATATACGGACGACTTGCAGAACCAGGAATGTTGGTGCTTTTCCGATTCCGCACTCACTAAGGTACTAGTATAACGCAACTCACCTCCTGCACACGCCAAACTGAAATAGGGGAATTTAAAGCTGTCCACACACCCCTTACGCCGGCCGATGTGATCCAGCTGTTCTAGGCGCTTCAGACTGGAACCGCGCGACCACTACGGTGGCAGGTTCGAATCCTGCCTCGGGAATGGATGTGTGTTATGCCTTTAGGTTAGTTAGCTTTAAGTAGTTCTACGTTCTAGGGACTGATGACCTTAGATGTTAAGTCCCATAATGCTCAGAGCCATTTGAACCATTTGAACACCCCTTACGCTTCCACACTGATGACAGAAGAAGGCTAAAGATGAACTCATGGAAACCGAGATTAAACATCCAGAGCATATGTAGAATGCTACTTCTTACTCTATTGTGACGTCTTCTAATGCTCTATTGTGCCATGTCCTCTAGGACCTAACTTTTCACATTGGCAACTAGCTAAGTACCTGGCGTTGCCCTGGGATGAATTTATTCCAATCCTATTAATCCATCTCCTCCTTTCCCCTCTCTTTGTCTGTCTCATCCCTCGCTCTCTCTCTCTGTCCGTCTCCTCCTATTCCTTTTCTCTGTCCATCTCCCTCTCCCCCCTCTCGCTGTACATCAACTCTTTCCCTCACATCTCCTGAACTATGTGTCATACAACAATATAATCTTGTAGGTACGTTCACCGGCATATGTGGATGCTGCCTGCTAAATGCGTTGCGAATAGAGTTGGTATCAAAGAAGGAGTAAATGTAAACAGCATGACATCATGCCTGGTGCAACAGTGAAAATGTAGTAAGCGATAAACTTTTTTTTTCATTCCATCGTTTTGGGGAGGATGTTAGCGAGAGGAAGTTTCGTCAAGGTTTTAAATTTTGCGTAAAGTTTGCTGCAACTGTCCAACTCTCGGTCTCAAATACTGTATGAATAAAATCTGGGTATTCGCTCGTCATAGTCTACACTTATTTTTCAACCCAACCCTTACCCGTCTGATAGGTACGTGGACCTTTCCAGACAGTAAGTGATATCTTCAACATCTCGCGGCCCTGTCAGCAACTGTGTAAATATTAATTTTAATTTTAATAATTAACAGCCTCAGTTGCACCGTTTGCCTAGAATTTACCTAGGTTTCAGTCGGGATAAAAAATGGTTCAAATGGCTCTGAGCACTATGCGACTTAACTTCTGAAGTCATCTGTCGCCTAAAACTGAGAACTAATTAAAACTAACTAACCTAAAGAGTTGTACCCGTGGTCTAGGGTAGCGTCTTTGATTCATAATCAAAACGTCTTCGGTCCCGGGTTCGATCCCCACCAATGCCTAAATTTTGATAAATAATCAGCATTGGCGGCCGAAGACGTCTGGCATAAGAAGTCAGCCTCATTCTGCCAACGGCCTTGTCAAAGAGGGCGGAGGAGCGGATAGAGGTTCAGGGCACATTCTCGTCCTAGGGGTGGGAATTTGCCCCTAAAGGCGGAAGAATAAGCAATGATCAAAGACATGAGGATGCAGAAGGCAATGGAAACCACTGCATTAAAGACGCGTAACGTGTATCCACAGGACATGTGGCCTGTATTTCAAGAAGTGTCATGATGATCTCTCCATTGGCAAAAGATTCCGGAATAGTCCCCTATTCGGATCTCCGGGAGGGGACTGCCAAGGGGGAGTTTACCATGAGAAAAAGATTGAATAATCAACGAAAGGATAACGTTCTACGAGTCGGGGCGTGGAATGTCAGAAGATTGAACGTGGTAGGGAAACTAGAAAATCTGAAAAGGGAAATGCAAAGGCTCAATCTAGATATAGTAGGGGTCAGTGAAGTGAAGTGGAAGGAAGACAAGGATTTCTGGTCAGATGACTATCGGGTAATATCAACAGCAGCAGAAAATGGTATAACAGGTGTAGGATTCGTTATAAATAGGAAGGTAAGGCAGAGGGTGTGTTACTGTGAACAGTTCAATGACCGGGTTGTTCTAATCAGAATCGACAGCAGACCAACACCGACAACGAGAGTTCAGGTATACATGCCGACGTCGCAAGCTGAAGATGAACAGATAGAGAAAGTGTATGAGGATATTGAAAGGGTAATGCAGTATGTAAAGGGGGACGAAAATCTAATAATCATGGGCGACTGGAATGCAGTTGTAGGGGAAGGAGTAGAAGAAAAGGTTACAGGAGAATATGGGCTTGGGACAAGGAATGAAAGAGGAGAAAGACTAATTGAGTTCTGTAACAAGTTTCAGCTAGTAATAGCGAATACCCTGTTCAATAATCACAAGAGGAGGAGGTATACTTAGAAAAGGCCGGGAGAAATGGGAAGATTTCAATTAGATTACATCATGGTTAGACAGAGATTCCGAAATCAGATACAGGATTGTAAGGCGTACCCAGGAGCAGATATAGACTCAGATCACAATATAGTAGTGATGAAGAGTAGGCTGATGTTCAAGACATTAGTCAGGAAGAATCAATACGCAAAGAAGTGGGATACGGAAATACTAAAGAATGACGAGATACGTTTGAAGTTCTCTAACGCTATAGATACAGCAATAAGGAATAGCGCAGTAGGAAGTACAGTTGAAGAGGAATGGACATCTCTAAAAAGGGCCATTACAGAAGTTGAGAAGGAAAACATAGGTACAAAGAAGGTAGCTCCGAAGAAACCATGGGTAACAGAAGAAATACTTCAGTTGATTGATGAAAGGAGGAAGTACAAACATGTTCCGCGAAAATCAGGAATACAGAAATACAAGTCGCGGAGGAATGAAATAAATAGGAAGTGCAGGGAAGCTAAGACGTATTGGCTGCAGGAAAAATGTGAAGAGATCGAAAAAGATATGATTGTCGGAAGGACAGACTCAGCATACAGGAAAGTCAAAACAACCTTTGGTGATATTAAAAGCAACGCTGGTAACACTAAGAGTGCAACGGGAATTCCACTGTTAAATGCAGAGGAGAGAGCAGATAGGTGGAAAGAATACATTGAAAGCCTCTATGAGGGTGAAGATTTGTCTGATGTGATAGAAGAAACAGGAGTCGATTCAGAAGAGATAGGGGATCCAGTATTAGAATCGGAATTTAAAAGAGCTTTGGAGGACTTACGGTCAAATAAGGCAGAAGGGATAGACAACATTCCATCAGAATTTCTAAAATCATTGGGGGAAGTGGCAACAAAACGACTATTCACGTTGGTGTGTAGAATATATGAGTCTGGCGACATACCATCTGACTTTCGGAAAAGCATCATCCACACAATTCCGAAGACGGCAAGAGCTGACAAGTGCGAGAATTATCGCACAATCAGCTTAACAGCTCATGCATCGAAGCTGCTTACAAGAATAATATACAGAAGAATGGGAAAGAAAATTGAGAATGCGCTAGGTGACGATCAGTTTGGCTTTAGGAAAAGTAAAGGGACGAGAGAGGCAATTCTGACGTTACGGCTAATAATGGAAGTTAGGCTAAAGAAAAATCAAGACACTTTCATAGGATTTGTCGACCTGGAAAAAGCGTTCGACAATATAAAATGGTGCAAGCTGTTCGAGATTCTGAAAACAGTAGGGGTAAGCTATAGGGAGAGACGGGTCATATACAATATGTACAACAACCAAGAGGGAATAATAAGAGTGGACGATCAAGAACGAAGTGTTCGTATTAAGAAGGGTGTAAGACAAGGCTGTAGCCTTTCGTCCCTACTCTTCAATCTGTACATCGAGGAAGCAATGATGGAAATAAAAGAAAGGTTCAGGAGTGGAATTAAAATACAAGGTGAAAGGATATCAATGATACGATTCGCCGATGACATTGCTATCCTGAGTGAAAGTGAAGAAGAATTAAATGATCTGCTGAACGGAATGAACAGTCTAATGAGTACACAGTATGGTTTGAGAGTAAATCGGAGAAAGACGAAGGTAATGAGAAGTAGTAGAAATGAGAACAGCGAGAAACTTAACATCAGGATTGATGGTCACGAAGTCAATGAAGTTAAGGAATTCTGCTACCTAGGCAGTAAAATAACCAATGACGGACGGAGCAAGGAGGACGTCAAAAGCAGACTCGCTATGTCAAAAAAGGCATTTCTGGCCAAGAGAAGTCTACTAATATCAAATACCGGCCTTAATTTGAAGAAGAAATTTCTGAGGATGTACCTCTGGAGTACAGCATTGTATGGTAGTGAAACATGGACTGTGGGAAAACCGGAACAGAAGAGAATCTAAGCATTTGAAATGTGGTGCTATAGACGAATGTTGAAAATTAGGTGGACTGATAAAGTAAGGAATGAGGAGGTTCTACGCAGAATCGAAGAGGAAAGGAATATGTGGAAAACACTGATAAGGAGAAGGGACAGGATGATAGGACATCTGCTAAGACATGAGGGAATGACTTCCATGGTACTAGAGGGAGCTGTAGAGGGCAAAAACTGTAGAGGAAGACAGGGATTGGAATACGTCAAGCAAATAATTGAGGACGTAGGTTGCAAGTGCTACTCTGAGATGAAGAGGTTAGCACAGGGAAGGAATTCGTAGCGGGCCGCATCAAACCAGTCAGTAGACTGATGACAAAAAAAAAGAACCTAAGGACATCACACACATCCATGCCCGAGGCAGGATTCGAAACTGCGACCGTAGCATTCGCTCGGCTCCAGACTGTAGCGCCTAGAACCACAGGGCCACTCCGGCCGGCTCAGTATATCAGTAACTACAGTCTTTCCATAGTGTACATCGTCAAGCTAAAACTAAAAATCCGTAAATTATCGTCAGACTATAATACTTAACTGCCTCGGTCTCACTTCACGACCGCGATGCGGCAGCCGCGAGTGCTGTACTGGAACTGACCGAATCGCGGTCGTGAAGTGGGGCCGAGGCAGTTAAGTATTATAGTCTGACTATAATTTACGGATTTGTAGTTTTAGCTTGACGATGTACACTATGGAAAGACTGTAGTTACTGATATTCTGAAGAAGGTTGGGTTATCCCGATTGAAACCTAGGTAAATTCTAGGCAAACGGTGCAACTGAGGCTATTAATTATTAAAATTAAAATTAGTAAGTGATATGTGTACCACGTTTGGTTGATATTGGTCCAGTAGTTTCGAAGGAGATGTGAAACATACATAGGTGCATGCAAACATTATTATAATACGTATGAACATGTATGAACATCTTTTTTTCATGATCCGATTCTAATGAAATATAGCCTGTGCGGTGCCTGGAGCTACGGTGAAGCGACCAGTGAAAACTCCATAAAAATCGGTCTTGTAGTTTTGGAGATCAGTGTGTTGAGACAAACAGACAAGAAAATTTTTAAAACTTTAAATTACGGAATTTTTATGATTTTGATGAACGAAAGCCTGTGCAGTACCCCAAACAATGGCCGTGTCTAGCGGTTTTGGGGATTAGCCAAACAGACGGACACGACGGACACGACTTGTATGAATGTGCGATGACTTGTTTTTTTACTACGCAGTTGTTCTGAATCGCTTGTAATGTAACGTCACATGAGTTTAACTCTAAATTTCCTTTCAAAATGACTCAGATACGTAAGTTTACTATTGTATTAATATCAGAATCTTGTAGTGAAGTGACCCGCGTTGTGAAGTGAAATTATGTCTCTTCAAACTGTACGTATCTGAAGGAAATTGGTTGCCTTATTGTAGGAAGATATTGGCGGACAGTCTAGGGAACAAGAATCTATGTGAACTATTGTGTCTCCTCCTCTCTCTGGCCAGTTCCAGATGATAAAAGTCCGTTTCAGCAGCGGGTATTGAAGCGGCGACCTCACCGTCCTAGGCAACTTCACCAGCGTGTCTTAAGGATCTAGGTGCGGAAGGAAAGAAGGAATTAGGGTTTAAAGTGTTGTCCTTAGAGACGTAGTACAGTGTCGGTTGGCGGAAGAATGGCTAAGGAAAATAGTCGTGCCCTTACAAACGAACCATTCCGGAATTTGCCTTAAGTGATTTAAATAAATCGGAAAAAGCCGATAATGTGGATGATTGGACGGAGATTTGAACCACGGTGTTACCAAATACTCTTAGAACTGCCCCATCTGCCTCGGTTACAGTACGAAATATCAAGATTAGCAGACGGCGCTGCTCTCTCCCGTCAAAGTGAGAAAAATATACAGAAACTGTTGAGTCGACTGAACTGTCGACTAAACGTAGCATAAATAACGACAGTAAATAAGAGAAACACGAAAGTATTGAGGACCAGCAGAAATGAGATTAGCGGCAAAAGTTGTAGGGGCAAAGAGGAGGGATTATGCTACTGCAGAAGCAAACTAACACATTGCGGACCATGTAAGAAGGATATAGGAAGCAAAATAGCACAGACAGAGAGGTAATTCCTCACAAAATAATTTGACTAGTACGAAACATAAGCCTTTCTTTGAAATAAAAATTTATCAGAGCGTGCATAGCCCTTTTCCCTATACGTTCAATGTTCCCTGTTATTCCTACTTGGTACACGTCCCACAACACATGAGCAATAACCTAGGATCTGTTGCACGAGTGTTCATTAACCAATCTCCCTCGTAGATTTCATTTTAGCAGTATCTTACCAATGAACTTGCTACTTGCTTCACCTACGACTCAGCCTATGTGATCTTTACATTTAATATGCCTATAAACAGTGACACCAACGTATTTTTACCAGCCGAGTGTTCTCAGTTACGATAAACTAATATTTCACCGTTACGGTACGAGATTTTGTTTACCTGTGTGAAGTGCACAGTTTTACATTTTTGAACCTATAAAGCAACATGCAAGTCTTTGCAACACTTAGAAATGTTATCAAGATCTGACAGTGCTGTATCGTCCGAACAAGACACAGCCAGGGCAAAAGCACCACAGGCGCAAAGATGCGAGCTGGTGTCGGTGCCATAGAGACTCGCCACTTACACGAGATCCACCAGGGCCACGGGCGGCGCTGAGGATGCAGACATCGATTTCGCCTTGACCAATTGCCAGCGGAGTAGAATCCGCCAATGATCGGATGACAACGGACGTAAGCCTACTCGGAAGACAGAAGAGTAGCTCTTGCCCACTTGGTTATAGACTATCATTGTGGGCTGTCTTAGATAGGGAACGTCGTTTAGTGAAGTCTTAGATGTGAACAGACAGTTGTTGTAAATTACATTGTACTGTGAAGTTAGCCTACGATTATTTACCATTGAGGGCCTTTTTACAAGCAGTGTTACAGACTTTATTAGTCAACTCGTCACAGAGATAAGTAAACCTTTCAACTCATTTGTGTGACTTTATTACTAACTTATTGGGGTGTTGTAGAACCCTCGTTCTCCTGTCCTGTTACCTGACCTTGGGGCATAGCTGTGTAAAAGTGGGAGGGAGAAACAGTCTTAGAGGTGCACTGCACCAGAAGCCGTTCCACGAATTTACAAACTCGGCCTACCGTAACAACAGTGGCAACCCGGCCTCCAAGCAAAAGCGACCAGGCCTTTCAAAAATTGATGACGAGAGCTTACAAAAGACAGAATGTTTGTGAAGCTTTCTCTTTCTTGTTCGTTTTGAGCCCTTCGGATCAGAGTGGCTTCTTTCTTCGCAATACTTCATCATTCTCTCGTTCCTCCTGATTGTCTCTGCTTCTGCGATCTTAATTTTTGTCTTGGTATCAGTCAACTGTTTTTCAGTTTCTAGACGTATTCGCTACTGCTGTGTATGGTTTTTTGGTCCATTTTCTGTGTCCAATAGGCCCCCGATCTATTTTATCCAGTTGATCAACGTTAAGCATTTTGCGTTCCCTGCACCATGCTGTCGTCCGTCCTTGTGCTGTGCCCGGAAAATCTAGATGCTTTCCGCCATATTATGCTTTTGATTCTGAGCTATGTCTCTCGCCATCATCTGTATAGCCATCCTTCATCTCATTTCTCACCGAGCGAGGAAAATAATAATAATAATAATAATAATAATAACAGTAATAAGAGAGCTTCACGTCCCCTCTCACCTCCCTATATTGATGTGTAGAAATAGTCTGTTGCTGTTTAGTTACTTGAACATCAGAAGATGCTATTTTTCAGCATGGAAATACTTCATTTTAACAGGGCTAATATGTAGATGTGTCAGTTGCAGTGGAGCAACAAATTGGTCTCCACGATGTACTGACATAACGCAATTATATATTTTTCTTCCAAGTATTTCTGTCCTAGAAGATGTCCATAAACTTCCAGTATGAGTTGTTTAATCTCATAAACAGAGGGTATTCACAGTCACTGCGTGGAAATCCCTGTAACGTTTCATGACACGTCGTCAAAAATTTACTATCGACTGGATTTCCTACATGATAACAAGGGTACTAACGCGAAGACGTTTAAGTGTTTTTTGTTCTCCACCTCATATACCTCGTTACACAACGATCTGACAACTCTGTCATGGCCGGACGAAGTGGCCGTGCGGTTAAAGGCGCTGCAGTCTGGAACCGCAAGACCGCTACGGTCGCAGGTTCGAATCCTGCCTCGGGCATGGATGTTTGTGATGTCCTTAGGTTAGTTAGGTTTAACTAGTTCTAACTTCTAGGGGACTAATGACCTCAGCAGTTGAGTCCCATAGTGCTCAGAGCCATTTGAACCAACTCTGTCATGTTTACGATAAAGTAAATAGAGCCTGCAGTCACGGAAAGCTTACATGGGCACGATACACACTCTTTGTTTCAGGTAGAAACAGCGTTAACCGTTGAAGCCTCTCTTTCAGTGCCAGCGATCTTGTCTGTAGCATTAAGAGCTCAGTTGCATGTGTCCAACGTTAAAATCATCAGCGGCTCGGTGTGGGAAAGTAGTTCTCAAAGCAAAATGCGAAAACAGCAGTAAAGTACTATTGTAAGATTATTCTACCATGCAAACATTTGGGGCTACACTCGTCTGGTATGACACGTTCCCCCGGGGGGAGGGGGGCGGTCCACTGGAGGACCAACCGAGCCGCACAATAACCATGGCTTCGGTGTAGGGGGCGGTGATGTGGGTGGACTGGCCGGCCGCGGTGGTCTCGCGGTTCTAGGCGCGCAGTCCGGAACCGCGCGACTGCTACGGTCGCAGGTTCGAATCCTGCAACGGGCATGGATGTGTGTGATGTCCTTAGGTTAGTTAGGTTTAAGTAGTTCTAAGTTCTGGGGGACTGATGACAACAGCTCTTAAAAGTCCCATAGTGCTCAAAGCCATTTTTGGGTGGACTGCTATGGCCTGTTGTGGGGTTGTGAACCACTGAGGGCTACGGCAGGATGAAGCCTCTCCGTCGTTTCTAGGCCACCGGTTTCATACATATATACTATTGTAAGCGCAGTTATAATACTGGAAAAAAATTTTAATTTTTTGGTATCGTCTTATGGGACCAAACTACTGAGGTCATCGCTCCCTAAGCCTACAAACTACTTAATCTAACTTAAACTAACACTATGGACAACAAACACGCCCATGCCCGAGAGAAGCCTCGAACCTCCGACGGGGGAAGCCGCATGGACCGTGCAAGGCGCCCCAGACCGCACCGCTACCCCACGCGGCAGTTATAATACACTCCTGGAAATTGAAATAAGAACACCGTGAATTCATTGTCCCAGGAAGGGGAAACTTTATTGACACATTCCTGGGGTCAGATACATCACATGATCACACTGACTGAACCACAGACACATAGACACAGGCAACAGAGCAGGCACAATGTCGGCACTAGTACAGTGTATATCCACCTTTCGCAGCAATGCAGGGTGCTATTCTCCCATGGAGACGATCGTAGAGATGCTGGATGTAGTCCTGTGGAACTGCTTGCTATGCCATTTCCACCTGGCGCCTCAGTTGGACCAGCGTTCGTGCTGGACGTGCAGACCGCGTGAGACGACGCTTCATCCAGTCCCAAACATGCTCAATGGGGGACAGATCCGGAGATCTTGCTGGCCAGGGTAGTTGACTTACACCTTCTAGAGCACGTTGGGTGGCACGGGATACATGCGGACGTGCATTGTCCTGTTGGAACAGCAAGTTCCCTTGCCGGTCTAGGAATGGTAGAACGATGGGTTCGATGACGGTTTGGATGTACCGTGCACTATTCAGTGTCCCCTCGACGATCACCAGTGGTGTACGGCCAGTGTAGGAGATCGCTCCCCACATCATGATGCCGGGTGTTGGCCCTGTGTGCCTCGGTCGTATGCAGTCCTGATTGTGGCGCTCACCTGCACGGCGCCAAACACGCATACGACCATCATTGGCACCAAGGCAGAAGCGACTCTCATCGCTGAAGACGACACGTCTCCATTCGTCCCTCCATTCACGCCTGTCGCGACACCACTGGAGGCGGGCTGCACGATGTTGGGGCGTGAGCGGAAGACGGTCTAACGGTGTGCGGGACCGTAGCCCAGCTTCATGGAGACGGTTGCGAATGGTCCTCGCCGATACCCCAGGAGCAATAGTGTCCCTAATTTTCTGGGAAGTGGCGATGCGGTCCCCTACGGCAGTGCGTAGGATCCTACGGTCTTGGCGTGCATCCGTGCGTCGCTGCGGTCCGGTCCCAGGTCGACGGGCACGTGCACCTTTCGCCGACCACTGGCGACAACATCGATGTACTGTGGAGACCTTACACCCCACGTGTTGAGCAATTCGGCGGTACGTTCACCCGGCCTCCCGCATGCCCACTATACGCCCTCGCTCAAAGTCCGTCAACTGCACATACGGTTCACGTCCACGCTGTCGCGGCATGCTACCAGTGTTAAAGACTGCGATGGAGCTCCGTATGCCACGGCAAACTGGCTGACACTGACGGCGGCGGTGCACAAATGCTGCGCAGCTAGCGCCATTCGACGGCCAACACCGCGGTTCCTGGTGTGTCCGCTGTGCCGTGCGTGTGATCATTGCTTGTACAGCCCTCTCGCAGTGTCCGGAGCAAGTATGGTGGGTCTGACACACCGGCGTCAATGTGTTCTTTTTTCCATTTCCAGGAGTGTATTATGCAGTACATTCTAATACCATAATTGGTGTGGTAACACAATATGGAGTATAACTTAATCCGAACAGGGTAGCTGACGATGAAGAAATGAGTGCACGATGAAGTCGCTTCCATTTTTATTTTGAAAGCTTCAACTGTTTTGATGCTACGTTCCATTTTTTCTATGTTGTTCTAATGTTGTTAGTGCTACTTACTTACCACAACCAACAATTTCTTTAACATAAAGTAGTCTTTGTCTGATCCAGGTATTTTTCTCCTCTACTGCTCCTTCCAAAACAACCATTCTTAGACGCTATATCATATGTTTCACAGCGCTATCTTCCATCGTTTGCTCTCCTGATGTTCTGTTTTCAGTTCTTCATGACTTCATACTTTATCCTTCAATTTTGTACATTCTTCGGCAATGTCACATTTCACATGCTCGCTATTTCGACTTCTTTTCCTTAGGTAATTCATGAACAGGCAGAAAGTCGACCTGTCCGTTCTATGTTGACTAAGGTTCCTGCTTGCCTATTTTATAGGCTATATTTCAGCGAGGATTATTTTATAGCTTAGTCTTCTTTCTACAGTATTTGAACTCGACTGTAACAGATGCATCAACATTCTTTCAAGAGCTGTATTCCTCTCGTATTAAATTGCACCATGTTCTTTTTCTTATCTTTATTGACATTTAGCTTTTGTATGTCCATCCTTTTAGCAGGAGGTCTCTGTGACGACGGCCGTTTACTACCGTGACAAATAAAAACACCTACAGCCGTCCTTATGATTTTATTTTGCCGCGCGGGATTAGCCGAGCGGTATAGGCGCTGCAGTCATGGACTGTGCGGCTGGTTCCGGAGGTGGTTCGAGTCCTCCCTCGGGCATGGATGTGTGTGTTTGTCCATAGGATAATTTAAGTATTGTGTAAGCTTAGGGACTGATGACCTTAGCAGTTAAGTCCCACAAGATTTCACACACATCTGAACATGTTTTTGATTTTATTTTATTTTGTCGCTACCAGTTTCAGTGCTTCAGTGCGTCATCTTCAGGCTGTTTTTGATGCGATAGAGATTGATATGATCCCCATGCATAACACATCAGTTTCCAGCACTAATGAATATGCAGATCATGTGTCAGCACTCCAACCATCAACTGCCAACAGTTGCTACAAGGATACGGAATAGGTACTCAGATTTGTCAGTGGTTCGTAGACTAGTTAAGTAACAGAAAGCCAAGATCGCTTGATTTAAGACCTTTATTCCAATTACTAGTTTCGACAGAATGGTGCTTAATCTTTAAAGTGTAAATATAATAAAAACCCACTTTTTTTCTCAAAATGTCGACGAACGTATAGGCAAAGTGTAATGCCAATCTGAAGATGACAACACGATTCTTCCGAAATTAGTAAGTGGACTTAAGGTCTTAAATAAAACGATCTTGGCTTTCACAAAAATTATATGACTGTCGGAGGCTACAAGAAGACTTATACAAAATTTCTAGTTGGTCTGAGCCGGCCGCTGTGAGCGAGTGGTTCTAGGCACTTCAGTCCTGAACCCCGCATCTGCTACGGTCACAGGTTGGAATCCTGCCTCGGACATGGATGTGTGCGATGTCCTTAAGTTAGTTAGGTTTAAGTAGTTCTAAGTCCAGGGGACTGATGACCTCAGATGTTAAGTCCCATAGTGCTTAGACCCATTTGAACGATTTTAGTTGGTCTGACGAATGGTAGCTATCTTTACATGTAGAAAAAATGCAAGTTAATGTGGATGGTTAGTTTTGTTCGAATACAGCATTAGTAGTATCCTGCTTGAAATAGTCACCTGGATGAAGTATCTAGGCTTAACGTTGCAAAGGGATGTGAAATGGAACGAACACTTAAGGATTATAGTAGGGAAGGCGAATTGTCAACTTTAGTTTATTGGAAGAGTTTTAGGAAAGTATGGTTCCTCTGTAGAGACAGCGTATAGCCATTGTGAGACACATTCTAGAATACTGCTTGAGTGTCTGGGATCCGCTCCAGGTCGGAATGAAGAAAGACATCGAAGAAGTTTAAAGGCAGAATGCTAGATTTGCTAGCGGTAGATTCGAACAACATGCAAATGTTACGGAGGTGCTTTGGAAACTCAAATGGGAAGCCTTTAAGGGAAGACGACGTTCTTTCCGAGGAATTATACTGCGAAAATTTAGAGAACTGGGATTTTAAGCTAACTGCCAAACGATTCTAGTAGCGCCAATGTGGATTTCGCGTAAGGACCTCGAAGATAAAACAAGAGAAAGGAGGGCTCGTTCGGAGGTATACAGGCAGTCGTTGTTCCCTTGCTGTATTTGCGATTGGAGCAGGTAAGGAAATATCAGTAGTGGGACAGGGTAGCCTCTGGTATGAACTATACGGTGGCTTGCGTAGTATGTAGGTAGATGTAGATAAACAACAAAAAAACTACGTTCTCAGTAATTCATAACTTAAAATAACACATATATTTTCTCTCTCTCTTTCTCTGTCACACAGGTGCACACAAACATACACACACACACACACACACACACACACACACACACACACACACAATATCCTTTTAAGTAAATTAGAATATTATAGTGTAACAGGAAATGCTGCAAAATGGTTCAAATCTTTCAAATCTTATATCTCTGGCAGGAAACGAAGGGTGTTATTAGGAAAGAGACATGTATCAAGATATCAGGCATCATCCAACTGGAAACTAATTACATGTGGCATCCCACAAGGTTCCATTTTAGGGCCCTTACTTTTACTTGTGTATATCAATGACCTTTCATCAGTAACTTTACCAGATGCAAAGTTCGTTTTGTTTGCCGATGATACAAACATTGCAATAAATAGCCTATCAAGTGTAGTCTTAGAAATATTAGCTAATAAAATATTTGTGTACATTAATCACTGGTTCCTAGCCAATTCCTTGTCACTAAACTTTGAAAAAACACACTACATGCAGTTCAGAACTTGTAAAGGGTGTCCCACGAGTATATGCCTAACATATGATGACAAGCAGATAAAAGAAGTGGACAGTGTTAAATTCTTGGGATTACAGCTTGATAATAAATTCAACTGGGAAAACCACACCACAGAACTGCTGAAGCGTCTTAACAAATCTTTATTTGCAATGCGAATTGTGTCAGACACAAGGGATATAAAAATGAAAAAGTTGGCATACTATGCTTACTTTCATTCCATAATGTCATATGGGATTATTTTTTGGGGTAATTCATCAAGCCAAGCTAAAGTTTTCCGGGCACAAAAAGGTACAGTAAGAGTTATATGTGGTGTGAACTCAAGAACAATTATTCAGGAATACACATTTTCAATAACTTGCCAGCAGCCATAAAAAGCTTAACAACCAATGAAATTCAGTTTAAGAGAAGCCTAAAGGATTTACTGGTGGCAAACTCCTTCTACTCCATCGATGAATTTCTCAGTAGAACCAACTGATTTGTGTGTGTATATATGTAAGTACAATATAACTTCTGCACAATTTCAGTGCAGTAATGTGTTCATTGTAAATAAGTGTGTATGTGTGTGTGTGTGTGTGTGTGTGTGTGTGTGTAAGTACAATCTAACTTCTGCACCATTTCAGTGCAGCAATGTGTTCATTGTAAATAAGTATTAAAGTAGTTGTATTAGATGTTTATTACCTTGTAAATAAATAAATAAACTTTTTTATTTTAAATTCAGTGCATTAGTATTTGTAAAATGATTCTTTCATATAGTGTTCATTAAAAAATGACGATCATTCCACTTGGGATTTGTGGAATGGTACATTAGCTTATTTGTTTGAGTTGTAAATATTTGTCATGTATTGTAGTTTTTCTGACATGTTCTACATCCTGGAGGACCTCCTCACTACGGATCAATTTGGAACGAAAGTAAATCTAATCTAATCTAAACACACACAGCGCCCATTACCCTTCCTGCCTCTATAAAAAATGAAAAACAAAGCACATGATGCTGTAGTGTGTTTGTTTACATGGTCAAACGGTTTTACGCTCACAAGCTCTCCATCAAACAATAACTGACTATTATAATCAAAGTGGAAGCTAGTGAACAATTTCCAAAAATGTATAATAAACAGAGTTAATTCCATCTCTGACAGGGCACTATTTTGTGGGTCAATATTGTTACAGAAATTAGACATGGGTCGTTTAGACTTGCATCACACTCCCCATACGTAAGTCGTTTTGGAGGCTGCCAGGACGTGGCAACTTGAACATCTCGGCCAGCCAGGAGTGCCAGACCACTGTCTGTCTGTTTGGGTGACAGGCCGTCCACCAGACAGCGACACTCACACAGGTGGCTGCTAGGTGAGCCACAGCGGGGTGTATACGCAGTGGCGACCTCCGGCAACGAGCAGCCGGCGCAGAGGCCGCCAGCGACCTTGCGGGCCGCCGGAAGTATGGACGCGGACTACTTCCGGCGGCCGCCCGTCTCTGACGACACACCGTCGGGACGCCATTCAGCGCACCAGATCGCCTCATTACTACCCGCCACCAGTGTTCGCTCGCTCAGCCAATCGAGTCGCGTGACTCATCTGGCTGTGTGGTAATGGTCAGGCCGTGCTCGTGAATGTGGACCCCTGCCCACTGCCCGCGTCATACGGGACACTGGCAACGAAAGTACACATCTTTCTTCAGTGACACTACTGGCCATTAAAATTGCTACACCAAGACGAAATGCACATGATAAACGGGTATTCATTGGACAAATATATTATACTAGAACTGACATATGAATACATTTTCACGCAATTTGGGTGCATAGATCCTGAGAAATCAGTACCCAGAACAACCACCTCTGGCCATGATACGCCTGGGCTTTAAGTCAAACACAGCTTGGATGCGTGTACAGGTACAGCTGCCCATGAGGCTTCAACACAATACCACAGTTCATCAAGAGTATTGCCTGGCGTATTGTGACCAGCTCGGCCACCATTGACCAGACGTTTTCAATTTGTGAGAGATCTGGAGAATGTGCAGGCCAGGGCAGCGGTCGAACATTTTCTGTATCCAGAAAGGCTCGTACAGGACCTGCAACATGCGGTCGTGTATTATCCTGCTGAAATGTAGGGTTTCGCAAGGATCGAATGAAGGGTAGAGCCACGGGTCGTAACATATCTGAAATGTAACGTTCACTGTTCAAAGTGCCGTCAATGCGAACAAGAGGTGACCGAGACGTGTAACCAATGGCACCCTATACCATAAGGCCGGGTGATACGCCAGAATGGCGATGACGAATACACGCTTCCAATGTGCGTTCACCGCGATGTCGCTAAACACGGATGCGACCATCATGATGCTATAAACAGAACCTGGATTTATACGAAAAAATAACGTTTTGCCATTCGTGCACCCAGGTTCGTCGTTGAGTACACCATCGCAGGCGCTCCTGTCTGTGATGCAGCGTCAAGGGTAACCGCAGCCATGGTCTGCGAGCTCATAGTCCATGCTGCTGCAAACGTCGTCGAACTGTTCGTGCAGATGGTTGTTGTCTTGCAAATGTCCACATCTGTTGACTCAAGGATCGAGACGTGGCTGCACGATCCGTTACAGCCATGCGGATAAGATGCCTGTCATCTCGACTGCTAGTGATACGAGGCCGTTGGGATCCAGCACGGCGTTCCGTATTACCCTCCTGAACCCACCGATTCCATATTCTGCTAACAGTCATTGGATCTCGACCAATGCGAGCAGTAATGTCGCGATACGATAAACCACAATCACGATGGGCTACCATCCGACCTTTATCAAAGTCGGAAACGTGATGGTACGGATTTCTCTTCCTTACACGAGACATCACAACAACGTTTCACCAGGCAACGCCGCCAACTGATGTTTGTGTCTGAGAAATCGGTTAGAAACTTTCCTTATGTCAACACATTGTAGGTGTTACCACCGGCGCCAAGCTTGTGTGAATGCTCTGAAAAGCTAATCATTTGCATATCACAAGCATCTTCTTCCTGTCGGTTACATTTCGCGTCTGTAGTACATCGCCTTTGTGGTGTAGCAATTTTAATAGCCAGTAGTGTATATACTATCCGTCATTTGGGGTAGAAGTACACTTACAAATACGAATGTAATTTTACCTTGTAAGGGTTCACTGATTAGCCAGAACATTATGACCACTGACCAAATATCGATATAAACCTGCCCAGACATTGGCAGCGTTATCTGACGAGGAATAACTGCTAGTCAGACAACGCACAGTGCATGTAGTATCAGTGAGTGTGCTGATCGTGTGTAGAATGGGGAAGGCGTGCAGCCTATCTGAGTTTGACCGAGGGCAAATTTTGATGGCCCAGAGGCTTGGCACGAGCATTTCGGAAACCTGCACGACTTGTTGGGTGTTCGAGGAATGCTGTGATGGGTGTCTTCAACACTTAGTGATACCAAAGTGAAACCACTTCCAGACGTCGTGAGCTTGGGCGGCAACCCCCCATCACAGATCTCGAACATCGTAGCCTGGTAAAACAGTACAGGTGGAGAACTGTGGTGGAACTAACATCATAATTATATACTGGGAAAAGTACAAGTGAGTCTGAACACACAGTGCATCAAACACTCCTAACATTGGGACTCCACCGCCAGCGACCCATGCGTGTGCCAATATTAACTAAATGACATCGTCCACTACCGCTGAAATGGGCACGTGACCATTGGCACTGGATGTTAGTCCAGTGGTAGAGTGTTGCATGGTCTGATTTTGTCATGGCGATGGGAGGGCGCAAATCCGTCGTCCTCTAGAGGAACAGCTCCTAGGTACCTGTACAGCAGGCCAGAGACAGGCTAGCAGTGGCTCCATTATGCTCTGGGGAACATTCACTCGGTGATCCATGGGATCCGTGGAGCTCGTGCAAGGTACCATGACGGCCGAGGAGTATCGTACAGAGGTTGCAGACCACATACTCCCCGTCACGACGATCATGTTACCCAACAGAAGTGGCATTTTTTAACAAGATAATGCGCCATGTAACAATGCCAGGACAGTGATGGAGTGGTTCGAGCAACACAGCGACGAGTTCCAATTGATGTGTTGGCCCCACTGCTCGCCAGATCTGAACCGATAGAACACATCTACTGTTATCCATCCCAAGGTCGAGCTACCGGCATTTAGGCAGCAGGTCATAATTTTATGGCTATTCAAAGAACACATTTGATAAACAAAAAAAAAAAAAAATACAAATACGCCTACATCCATTCTCTGAGACACAGAGTGTTATGTCTGCCACAGACGGCCCCTGCCAGGCAGACTACACTCAAGGCACCCCTGTCTACCATGTAACATACACAAGCACTTGCAGGTGCAACCAAGAGGAAAACAATTCTTCAAAACAAACGGAACTTGCTAGAGACTAATGCAAACCTTTGTCTGCAGAGGTAGCCTCACAGATACAGGGAAAGTTGGAGTACTCCGCTGGCTTTATAAGGCCAGCACAGCAGCAGTACAGCTCCTCTGTTATGCCAGCGTTGACTGGAACTCTGCCCCCCACCCGCTTTTACAAGGCCCTCCAAATCCTCGAACGCCATGCGCTCTGCCTTGCCTTCCGTATCCGCCTTCCTTCCCCCACACGGCTCCTTTATGAACTGATCCCCTTCCCCCGCCTCCTCCTGTTCCTTCAACATCTCCGCATCCTTTACATTGTTCGCAGACGATCCCCCCCACCCTCTGGTTTCCTCCTTCCTCTCCACCCCCCGCCTGTTGCTGCGCCTCTATCGCTGTATCCCTCCCTCTCTCCACCTCCACACCCTCCATCTCCTTCATCAGGGCAATTTCCAAAGCCTCCCCCTCCCGGATGACGAACTTCGCCGTGACATCTACCCTTCCTTCCAACTGTAACCTGGCCTTGTTCCCCCCCCCCCCTCCCCAGGGCCCTCTTTTTCCTCTTCCCTCCTTCTCCCGGAGCGGATTTTTCCTCCATCCTCCCTCCTCTGAGACCCTGCACCACATACTTGCCTCTTTCCTTCCCACATCCCTCCCTACCTGGCCCTCTTCAGCGTGCTCCCCGCTCATCTCCCCCATCTCTTCCCCTCCCTCCCTTCTTCAGGTCTCCCTCATCTCCTAGCACCTGGCAGATCTTCTGTATTGATCATCATCAGTGTGCCACATAAGTGTTGTGTTTAGTGCTGTTTCTCCTGAGCGTCAAGAGGTGTGATTTTAATTGTGTACTGCCTTGAGGTTCGCTGTCAGTGTTACGTTATGTGCTACGCCATCCGTCGATACCTTTATGCTCCAGTCATACTGTGCCTTGTGTACTTTTAATCATCGCAGTATGTGGCTTTTTCTGTGTGCTACTTTTATCTCCATTTTACAGTCACCCCGTTTTTTGTCTATTGCCTTCCATGATGCTCCTCCTTTTTATATCTATGTTCACCTTATTCTCTCCTTTGCTGTTTTTAAATGTCTTCTATTGTTTTGTTCTATGTCTTTCGGCTGAAGAGCAGCGCATATGCTGCTGCCAGCCCACCCCGATGGGGAATTGAAATACAATAAAGAAAAAAAAAAGCAGTACAGCCAGTTCCTGGCCGAGCTAGGACCAGCTCCAATGGACCTCACCGACGCTCTTGATGAATGGTCGTCTACACGTTACTTGTGTTTGTGTGTATACAGTAATTGTTCGAGAAGTGTAGTTCAGTTTCAATAAACGACATTATACTGAGTGTTCTACAATAATGAGTATTCTCCACAGAGGGTACATTTTATTGTATCCTATTAGAAGATTATTTATTTTTATTTTTTTTAATTTTCCGTCTGAGAAGAATTCAAACAGTCATCATTATGCACATATGCATGTACGTTTTAACACACTGAAGAGCAAACTACGTATTGGATTTAATACTTTCCACATTATCATAAATATTACACTCATGTTAGAAGGTGACTTCCTCTTACAGCGATATATTGTCAAGTCTTTCAAGCAGAACTGTGTGAGGATGTATGCCGGCAGACAACAATAGATGATGAGCAAGCGTTGTGGAGGTTGCTTGTAGCGTTATACGCATTCATGCAGCCAAGAAAGACATGTTTCTTGTGACTCATATATTCCCGATGGTTGATTTTTGGTACTATTGACGATATATCCATATAACAAAAAGTCCATTGAAATGATCATGTTTTAAGAATGGATGCGGGGTTATGTGAAAATATTTTCTACGTTCGGTTAGCACAGCTGAAGCCACTTATTGACGGTCAGATCCCGTTGAGCTACCAAACTGCAGGGATGTTGACTGCCACGTTTCCCCCACTATTTCAGATGGCCCCAGAAATGTTTCTGTGGGGTTACGACGTGGTGGTTTAGGCTTAATAAGGTGACCGAGTACCTGTCAAGCCAGGAACGGACAAACGTTTTCATCTTGGAAGATGTATATTAATGATGAAGATGTGCAAGAACGGATAACACTTGGCGACTGAGAATGTTGAAATTAACTCCCTGTCGGTGAGATATCACAGAGCGACATCAGACCTGAACTACATCCTCCATTCGCTGAAAGGTTAAACTCGTCGTTGGGCCCTTGGTGCATTCTATGCTTTGCCTCATTCCGAAAAAGGAAACCTCTCCACTCTTTCCACCACATCATTCGCCTCCAGTCAGCTACTGTCCAGTTTCTGTGTTGTTTGGTACACTTGAGAACTATAACTTTACCTGCCGCCGTGACAGATAACGTTTATGGAGTCACCCGAATCCAAACCTCCGTTGCACACAGCTACCTTTGCAGTGTTCGCTCGAAAGCTGATTCAGCGACATCAGCTATTCCTATCGGGTTTCAGACCGATTATTAGTCATCTAACGTTAAGCATATGTAGGCGAGCTAATCGGCCGCCAAGAACTGGTACTGAGGTGAGGTGAATTTGCCGTACGTCTGGACACTACCAGGCATGGGGCTCAGCGTGGGTTGCAACAGGCGCTAGAGGCCAGCCAGGGGCGAAGGCGAGCAGTCTTGCCGCATGTGGGAAAGTCCGAAAAGAGGGCAGCTGGGCAATGGACGCTCGCTTAGCATAATGCGGGGTGATCAGCAATGGCGGACTCCCACACAATCTGAAAGGTGCCTTCTCACAGCCCTTTGAGAATCTATAATAATTTACAGTCAAATATAAATGCAAATCTGAATACATTTGCGATCTCAGAAAAATGTCCAGGACACAAAAACATTGCGATATCTTTAAAACTACAGCAGGTAACATTTCACAGCAAATAAACATCTGCACAATGAACCTCTCAATTAACGACTTGTAATTGCTTCAGGCGATATCTCAAATGATAAAATTGCATTATAGATATCATCTCTGAAAGCTACAGATCTATGTCTATTGTATTTCTTGATTTTTTATATCTTTTCATTACTCAAATGTAAATGTGGAGACGACGATATTCTGACAAACATGTCAACAGCTCGTGGTACAGTGGCTAGCGTTGCTACCTCTGGATCATGAGGTCCCGGTTCGATTCTCGGCTGGGATGGGGATTTTCTCTGCCTGGGGACTAAGTGTTTGTGTTATCCTCATCGTTTTATCATCATCATTCGTTCAAAATGGCTCTGAGCACTATGGGACTCAACTGCTGTGGTCATAAGTCCCCTAGAACTTAGAACTACTTAAACCTAACTAACCTAAGGACATCACACACATCCATGCCCGAGGCAGGATTCGAACCTGCGACCGTAACGGTAGTGCGGTTCCAGACTGTAGCGCCTTTAACCGCTCAGCCACTCTGGCCCGCATCATCATTCGTGACAGTGGCTAGACGGGACTGTGTAAAAAAATTGGACTGTGTACAAATTGGGACTTTGTATTGGTGCTGATGTCCGTGGAGTTGAGCACCCCACAAACCAAACATCATGATCATCCACAATTACACAGCAAATGAACACAGTATCAGTACCTCATATTCTGTCATACTTATGTTTCTATTTAATAAACAGCTTACTATTTTGCTGATAACTTCATTTAAATGTTGATTTGCAAGTGCTAATAAAACAATGTGCTGAAAAGAAACCCAAAAAGACGCGGGTATAAGTAATTGTTTGAACAAAATTTAACGACAATTCCTTGTCATTTACAGTAAGTGCACTTGCGCAAGAATACTAGCTATTTATTTGTGAACCAACCTTTATTTGTAATCATTTTACATGCTCTTAGTGTGACTGAATGTTTATAAGTTTCCTTTGATTTAAATATTGTTGGAATAGATTAAGCTTATTCATTACGGATGTTTAAGAACCTGTGACTGTTTGTCCAATGTAAATACAGAAACCTGCAACCAGTCGTTTTTTAAATACTTATTTACTCCACGAACCGGTTTTCGAACACTCTCAAGGTCATCTTCAAGTGGTGTACATACGGTTACACAGCTATTTCCAAGCGTTATGCTCGGTGCTGGCTCTGTGTCAAGAAGATGGAACATGCTGTAATGCATCGCCATCAGTATTATTTGCATGCCGATTAAGATTCAAAATTTAATTTTTTTACTTACTGCGACTGTATGGGTGGCTTTTGTTATTAATTTCCAGCCGTCTGTTTCCATTTTGATGGACAGTTGGTACCACATCACTCACTCTTACAGAATATGTATTCCTATACACTGTGATATCGAAACTTTGCCAACATTCAGCGTGTGCTTTACGATTGCTTCTTTGTACAAAGATCTTCACACAAAGATATGACATAGACCTACTTCGCTCAGAGATTTTTTTTTATCTTGTTTTAGTTCGCATGTATTAAAGTCGATGTATTGTGAAAACACACTTGACCTCTTAGCAACAAATAATCCTGAGTTTAGAATGAGCATCAAAACCGATCCAGGGATTAGTGAACACAGGGTTTTCGTAACGAGATTGAATATCGTAATTTTTTCTGGGGACCTCTTTCAGCCAATGGAAAAGTGGGAAGTAGCGGTCCCCTACGGGAATCAAGTATAGACTGGGACTTAACGACTGAAGAACACAAGGGAGCCATTTTGGACACCTTATGTTATGTGATGGAAAGACGCAGACTTGCCAGTCTAACGAGGGATGTTGGGTCGTGGAGGTGTTTGATTCTGGGCAGTGAACGGCCGCTACCATACTTTAACTTCTGAAGGTACTTTATGCTTCGTGAGATCTGAATGATCTCCATTATAGGACTAGCTTTTTTCCGCTTGATTTATGGAACCGACGATAGACTGAGTATGAGTTACTGTTTTTGTATCGCTTATGATAATTTGTAAATCATCACGTTGAACTCTGAACTGTTTTGAACTAGTAAATATTTCGGTTATTGTGATTGCGAAACTGACTATTCACGTATCTTCGATGACTAGTTTGGGAATTTTGCAACTATTCTCATAACGCACTCAAAGTAACTTTACTGCATTTGATAAAGGCATTTTCTGTCTGTATTTTAACCGAATATCGTAGGTCCACTTCCCGTTTATTTGAGAGATCCTTTCTTGAACAAAGTTATTCAACATAATCCTCTGTCCGTCACATGAACTACAGCTGTTGCAATAGAAACCTCATTATTAAATTATTCGTTTACTTTTATTTTGTTTTTCTTTGTATTTTATTAAGTCGAAATTCTAGCCAATGCATAGACTATTTGACTGCAGGATCACAGCTACAGATTATTATTTACAGAGAACTACCGAGGTATGAAAGCAGACGTGCGCGGCGCGTCCCTTTGGCTGCAGCAAGCTATTATTCTTAAACAGAGCCGTGCATTGCGCAAATACCTAAAGCACAAGCAACCGCTGGTAAAGACGCTCGTATGGACAGCTGTTTCGAAGAGCAACTACACGCAGCAGTAACCGTTATCTGCTGTCGCAATTGCGCAAGCAGCCTTTCCACATCCAGAATGACTCCCCACATTATGCACATGGAGTGCACACTAGCTTCCTTCCCGCACTTGGCAGCCATGTTCCTAAGGAGCCCCATTACGCGACTAACGTTGGAGCTCTCAACTACCAGCAAACCCACCCTCTGCGAATGCTCAGACCTTGCGGGCTGAGATGCTTCCTCTGGAGAAGGGTGGACGATTGCATCCAGCTTAGAGACATCGTCAACTACAGATAACACCCGAAACCTGTTCGTTAAACGAACCAGGAAGGCCCTATGATCGGCCCCTCGGAAAGTTTTTCGCTGCTTGCCCGACTTTGGAATGATCTCCCACTCGACCATGGGTGAGGGGTCAACCTCAGTGGAGGGTGGTCACAGCAGTGGACCACTGGGGGACATGTGGGACGTGCTCGACGTCCCTCGCATCCCCGAGTCCGACCCCCCACAGTGATGCCCCTTGATAGCAGCCTCAAGCTATGCCATGGAAGCCAATGCAGCCTGGAGCCATGAGCGAAGGATCGTCAGCTCAGCCAACATCTGTACACAGTAATCACAGTTCCTATCCATTACTGCAGTCGCTTCTTTTTGAAGCTCGTACAAATATGTAACAAACAGTGTACTTGGCATATTAGCAGGAGAACATGAGGTGCTCTGTCTGACGGTCTATCCAACGCTGTGCTATACTAAAATGAGTATGAGCCGCAATTTCTCGTACTTTATTATTATTGGTCGATACGTGAAATGTATGTTGGTGGCAGTAGGATCGTTCTGCAGTCAGCTTCAAATGCCGGTTCCCTAAACTTTCTCAGTAGCACTCATCGAAATGAACGTCTTCTTCCCTTCGGGGATTCTGGCTTGAGCTCCAGAACCATATCTGTAACATTTGCATGCTGATTGAACCTACAGGTAATAAATTTAGCAGCTCGCCTTTGAGCTGCTTTCATGTCTTCTTTCAATCTGACCTGGTATGGATCCCAAATACTTGAGCAGTACTCAAGAACTGGTCGCACAAGAGTCCTATAAGCGGTCTCCTTTGTAGATGAACCACACTTTCCTAAAATTGTCCCAACGAACCGAAGCTGACCATTCTCCTTCCCGACTATAATACATCTTCACCTCATTTCACATCGGTTTGCAACGTCACGCACAGATATTTAAACGATGTGACTATGTCAAACAGGACACTAATAATGCTGTATCCGAACATTACGTATTTGCTTTTCTTCTCATACGCTTTAACTTATATTTTTCTACATTTAGAGCCAGCTGCCATTGATAACACCAGCTAGAAGTTTGTAAGAAAATTAAACGCCTATAGCTTTCCTTATGATGTCATTTATTGTACGGCTACCACTTTCGGCGCTTCAGTGCACACTCTTCAGGCTTTACTTGATGCTGTGTTATTGCGAACCATATATCCGACGCCTCAGTGGCCAACATAACTGATTTATGCAGACTACCTGTAGCTGTGATGTGGTCTCAATTGACTTGACAGTTTTGTGTAGGACATCTCGTGTCAACCTAGAGCCACTTATCTTCGACACCTTCCTGTACACCACAGCATCTTCAGTGAACAACCATAGATTGCTACCCATCCTGCCTGCCAGATCATTTGTATATACAGAAAACAGCAACGGTCCTATCTCACTTTCACGGGGCACTCCTGACGTTATTCCATTCTCTGATGAATACTCGCCCTCGAGGACAACGTACTGCGTTCTATTACCTATGAAGTCCTCGAGCCAGTCCTTGCAGACACTTTGGACAGTGCGCGTCGATACAGCAACAAATCGACGAAGTTCATTCAAGGTGCGGTCACGGTTACGTCCAAAACACGATACCTCCCTTCTACCCTCCTGTCACGACCTGTTGTAGTCCACCGTTTACACAGAACCGACTGCCTACATGCCACTTAACTGCCACGCCATACTTCAGCGGTGAAGAATAACGAGCACTATACCATCTACAGGCCCGCAAAGTGATTAGTACGCTCATTTAAGATAGCGACTACTATGTTTTATTCTGGTGAGATCATCAAAGGCTCTCTTTAGAAACCTCTGCCACTTTAATTAGACCCTCAAAGCTTGTAATAACCCCTGTAATTCGAGTAGTGCATCCTCCTCTTCGTTCAATAAATTTCATTTCTGTCTCAGAACACAAGACGGCATAAAGTGTGCCGTTACCTGATTTCGAAAAGTCTGTTGCGTGCTCTGCTCATGTTCCGGTCACGTGCTTTCGTTCACGTGACCTTGTGCTTGCCTTTTTGAGCGTGAGATCTGAGCGCAGCGGTCCGTTTAAGTGCCGCCGTTGTGGGAACGCCTGCGTGCCGGAACGCAAGACGTCTGTAGCCCAGCCGTGTCCCACAGCTTCAAACGCCAGCTAGTTTCACAGTGAGCGGAGATAACTGAGCACAACAGACTTGCCTCTGCTCGGTATACGCCATGCCACTTGTTACTGTTCTTATGTAGCCGCTGCTCTCTACGTGTGTCTTTCTCAGGTGGAACGTTCTTTGCTTCATTCGTTGCATGCTGGTGGGAGATGAACAAAATTCATCTGCTCGTTGTTTAGGGTCAACCCGAATGGAACCGATAAAATTTCGGAGCTTCCCCAGGAACACTTTTTACAATTTCAGTACGAGGATCCCTGGTTTCCGGTGGCCCTTTGGAGAGAAACAACGTAATTATCATTTATTCGGCTTGTTACCCCATTTACCATTGTTTCTGTTAGTGTACCTTGATCACGGTGAAGAGGCCTATAAAATCCAGAAACGAAAACGTTCGAGGGGCGTTCAGTAAGTAGTGCAGCACGTTTCTTATCTCTGCCCATTTCTGCTGAAAAAATGGGGCATTTGTTGTGGGATACCAAGGAATATTGACGCTTGAGCTCCTATAGTTTGATCGAGATCCAATAGGTGGCGATGCTATAAATAACCTTCAAAATGGGGTCCGTAACGGAGGTGCGTTCCAAGAAAGGAGCTGTCGTTGAATTTCTTCTGTCGGGAAACGAGAGCACCACAAATAATCATAGGCGCTTGCAGAATGCCTACGGAGACCTGGCAGTGAACAAAAGCACGGCGATTCGTTGGGCGAGACGTCTGTCATCATAGCAATAAGGTAGCTCGAAACTGTCCGATCTCCTGTGTGCCGGCCGGCGGCACACACCTGTGACTCTTGCACTGCTGGAACGTGCGGACACTCTCATTCGAGGTGATCGACGGAACATAATCAAAACACCTCGTTGCCCAGCTGGACGTCTCTGTTTGTGGTGCTCATACACTCGTCCACCAGTTTTATCATAAGCTTTTTTTATTTATCTGATTCACTTTAAAGCGTTTCCCTGCATTCAGTTCACGAAAGAATGAATTTTAAGTGCTAATTTAGTTCGAATTTAAACAAACGTATCTCGACAACAGATAAACATTATTGGATAAAAAAGTTTGTTTTGACTTAACCTACTCATCCACCTTCGTGCAAAGTTCAAATCGACTCCTACAAGTTTAAGGTACAAAAGTGGTGCACTTCAAAAATCTACCAGAAAATGCTGCTTTTCGCACATAAAATCCAAACGCATAAAAACTACTAGAATAAAAAATACAATCTCCACAACCGTTTTTACCTCTGTTATCTACGGCGCATAGTGCACCACAGTTTCCTCGGTGCCAGTTTTGGATAGCGCTAATTTTTCACGCATGGTATACTTTAACCAATGCGCCACGCGAACAGTTTAAAAATTTAAGACGTTTCGGAGATGCTTCCATCCTTGGTCCCAAACTCATATCATGCCCTTTTGGACGTCATATAAATCACTCCGTTTCCGCAACTTGACAACGACTGCACTGTTTCCCGCCTCCCCCCCCCCCCCCCCCCCCCTCAACACGCTTTGTATGCCATCCACCTGAAGTCTGTCAGTGGTTATTGCACGTTGAGGTGGAACATACGCAGAGGTCGCATCAATGAGACTGCACTGTGTATATACGAATCATTTTAACTCTTAGGCACTTTGCCATTAAAAATCCTTGCTTCTTTTCTGTTTAATCAATGACATATGAATGATAAAGATAAGGTCATCATAGTTTACTGGGACACCTCGAGGGGTAGGTTCAGTCACCTTATCGGAAAGGATAAGGTTTTTCTTCTTCTGTATACAACGGTCTCTTTCCTCCTCGTGTATAAGAGCTGTACGCAAAGTGAATGTGTTGAGTATAGGTGATTTTAGTGTGTGTGTCTGTGTGTGTGCGTGTGTGTGTGTGTGTGTGTGTGTATCCTGAGGCACACTTGGCATACACACACACACACACACACACACACACACACACACACACATATATATATATATATATATATATATATATATATACTCCGTCCGAACAGGCCATGAAGGCGCAACGGGTTCTTGACCGGCCGCCGTGTCATCCTCAGCCTACAGGCGTCACTGGATGCGGATATGGAAGGGCATGTGATCAGCACACCGCTCGCCCGACCGTATGTCAGTTTTCGAGACCGGAGCCGCTACTTCTCAATCACGTAGGTCCCTAGTTTGCCTCACAAGGGCTGAGTGCACCCCGCTCACCAACAGCGCTCCGGAGACCGGATGGTCACCCATCCAAGTGCTAGCCCAGCTCGACAGCGCTTATCTTCGGTGTTCTGACGGGAACCGGTGTAACCCCTGCGGCAAGGCCGTTGGCTTATATATAGGTAACACTTCTCTAGGTAACAATATGATTCCATCCTGGATCTTCCAATTTTTGATTTCTCTAGTTAGCATATTTAAGTGATCAACATTGCAGTATTAAAGGTTAATGTAAGAGTTAGATAAGTCATTACAAACGCGAAATGCTAGTATATTAATAATCAGTGAATACACCAGAATGTGGAATGCAAACATGCAAATATGTATGCACTGTGTTGTACAGGTGCCGAATGTCAACTTGTAGAATGGAGTTACATGCCTGTTGCACTTGGTCGGTCAATACAGGGACGGTTAATGCTGTTTGTGGATGACGCTGGAGTTGTCGTCCGATGTTGTCCCATATGTGCTCTACTGGAGACAGATCGAGCTGGCCAGGGCAACATGCCAACACTACGTAGTGCATGTTGCGTTACAACAACGGTATGTGGACGAGCGTTTCCTTGTCGAGAGACGCTCCCTGCAATGCTGTTCATGATTGGCAGGACAACAGGTCGAATCACCAGATTGACGTACAAATTTGCAGTCACGGTGCGTGGGATAACCAGATAACCACAAGGGTGCTCTAGCGGTCATATGAAATCGCGCCACAGACCAAGACTGCACGCCAGTGCGTCTAGCACGCAGACAGCTTAGTTACAGGCCCTCAACTGGTCTCCATCTAACCAGCACACGGCCATCGCTAGCACCGAGGCAAAACCAGCTTTCATCATAAAACACGACCTCAACTATACCCTCCAATGAACTCTCGCTGTACATCACTGAAGTCGCAAATGGCGGTGGTTTAGGGTCACTAGAATGCCCTCTGCACGGAGCTGTCCTTGAAGTAACCGATTTGTAAGAGTTCGTTGCGTCACTGCGGTACCAACTGCTGCCCAAATTGCCGCTGCAGATGCAGCACGATACGTCAATAGTGCACAGAGGCTAAATTCCCGCCAAGTCTTTCTGTAATATCGTAGAAGGACCATTCAGCTTTTCGTAGCCCTATTACACGACCTCGTTCAGAGTCAGCGGTCGATATTGACGTCTTCATCGCCTTAAAGGCGTTATTGACTAACATCAACTCGCCACTACCGATCTCAAAGGTTACTACCGCTCACGACCGCTACAGCGTGTATTTAGAGTAAACCTCATTTGCATCCTCCAAATCCATTGCCACAAATTCTAAATAGACATCATGTTTTAGATGCAGAAACATGCCTGCCAACTCGTTCTTGATGATGCGATTTTATTCCTTCAATTTAATGTATAGAAGTAGTATGTACACTACTGGCCATTAAAATTGCTACACCACGAAGATAACGTGATACAGACGCGAAATTTAACCGACAGGAAGAAGATGCTGTGATATACAAATAATTAGCTCTTCAGAGCATTCACACAAGGTTGGTGCCGGTGGCGAAACCTACAACGTGCTGACATGAGGAAAGTTTCCAACCGATTTCTCATACACAAACATCAGTTGAACGGCGTTGCCTGGTGAAACGTTGTTGTGATGCCTCGTGTAAGGTGAAGAAATGCATACCATCACGTTTCCGACTTTTATAAAGGTCGGATTGTAGCCTATCGCGATTGCGGTTTATCGTATCGCGACATTGCTGCTCGCTTTGGTCAAGATCCAATGACTGTTAGCAGAATATGGAATCGGTGGGTTCAGTAGGGTAATACGGAACGTCGTGCTGGATCCCAACGGCCTCGTATCACTAGCAGCCGAGATGACAGGCATCTTATCCGCATGGCTGTAACGGATCGTGCAGCCACGTCTCGATCCCTGAGTCAAAAGTTGGGGAAGTTTACAAGACAACAACCATCTGAACGAACAGTTCGACGACGTTTGCAGCAGCATGGACTATCAGCTCGGAGACCATGGCTGCGGTTACTATTGACGCTGCATCACAGACAGGAGCGCCTGCGATGGTGTATTCAACTACGAACATGGGTGCACGAATGGCAAAACGTCATTTTTTCGTATAAATCCAGGTTCTGTTTATAGCATCATGACGGTCGCATCCGTGTTTAGCGACATCGCGGTGAACGCACATTGGAAGCGTGTATTCGTCATCGCCATACTGGCGTAACACTCGGCGTGATGGCATGGGGTGCCACTGGTTACACATCTCAGTCACCTCTTGTTCGCATTGACGGCACTTTCAACAGTGGGCGTTACGTTTCAGATGTGTTGCGAGCCGTGGATCTACCCTCCATTCGACCCCTCCGAAACCGTACATTTCAGCTGGATAATGCACGACCGCATGTTGCAGGTCCTGTACGAGTCATTCTGGATAGGGAAAATGTTCGACTGCTGCCCTGGCCAGCACATTCTCCAGATCTCTCACCAACTGAAAACGTCTGGTCAATGGTGGGCGAGCAACTGGCTCGTCACAATATGCCAATCACTACTCTTGATGAACTGTGGTATCGTGTTGAACCTACATGGGCAGCTGTACCTGTACATACCAACGAAGTTCTGTTTGTTTCAATGCCCAGGCGCATCAAGGCCGTTATTACGGCCAGATGTGGTTGTTCTGGGTACTGATTTCTCAGGATCTATGCACCCAAATTGCGTGAAAATGTAATCACATGTCAGTTAGCAGCGGGATATAACACACTTTAATGTTGGAGCTCTTCGGGGTAAGTGTTGTCGTTTATTAACAAATCGATTCATCTTCACGACTAAGTTGACATTTTAAATAATTACACTAAAGCAGTCTTTTTAGCTTAAATGTTATATAATTTTGAACGACTAGGTTGCGAGTTACGACATCAATTTACGGTATTAGTATTTCAGAGGTTCGCTATTTCTGGTGTGCTATGACACAAGAATCTTCAACGACCAAAGAAATAAGTGGTAGTTCGGAGTATATCAACGTCTTAAAATATGTATACTGATCAGCCAGAAAATTATGGAACGCGACCTATCTTTGACAGAGGGCGGGTTGTGACGGCCCGGAGGTTCAGTACGAGCATTTCGGAAACTGCTCGAGGTCTTCTGTGGTGACTGCCTTCAACACGTGGCGAAACCAAGGTGAAACCACGTGGAGACTTCGTTGGATTGGGTGGCCACCAGACATTACAGATGTCGGACGTCGTAGGCTGGGCAGACTGGTAAAACAGGACAGGCGGCGAACTGTGGCGGAACCGACAACATACTTTAATTCTGGGCACAGTAAAAGTGTATCTGAACACACAAGCACCGAACACTCCTAACAATGGGCCTCCGTAGCCGAAGACCCAAGTGCCAGTGTTAACACCACGACATCGGCATCTACGACTGAAATCTACACTGGATGTTGGCGCAGTGGCAGAGCGTTGCGTGGCCTGATCAGTCGCGGTACTCTCTTCGTCATACTGATGGAAGGGCGTGAATCCGCCGTCTTCCAGTGAGACCTGTACTGCAGGAGACAAGCTGACGACGGCTCCATTATGCTCTGGGGAACAGTCACGTCGCCCTTGATGGGTGCAGTGAAGCTCGTGCAACGCACTACGAGGGTCGAGGAATTTCATACACTGGTTGCAGACCACGCACACGCCTTCATGACTGACATCTTTCCCGACGACAGTGGCGTTTTTCAGCAAGATAATGCGTCATGTCAGAAGGTCAGGAGTGTGATGGAATGGTTCGAGGAACACAGCGGCATGTTTCAATTAATGTGCTGCCCCCTCCCCCCACCCTCAACGTACCAGATCCGAACCGGATCGAACACATTTGGGATGTGATTGAACGCTACGTCAGAGCCCATCGCCCCCTTCCCGGAATTTTGCGGGAATTAGATGACTTACGTGTGCAGATGTGCTACCGACTCCCTCCAGCGACCATCCAAGGCCTCTTTGCTCCCAAGCCACGACGCGCCGCCGCTGTTATTCGTACCAAAGGTGGATTTACCGGCTATTAGTTAGGTGGTCATAATGTTCTGGTTGATCAGTATATATATGTGCCCAAAGTGTAACGTCTCTAGCCAAAACTGTATTCGTATGCCAGGTTTCATGTTGGTAACACTGATGTGAGCAGTCGAATTTAATATTTAGTACTCCATCATTGCCGGCCTCTGTGGTCGAGCGGTTCTAGGCACTTCAGTCCGGAACTGCGCTGCTCCTACGGCTGCAGGTTCGAATCCTGCCTCGCGCGTGGATGTGTGTGATGTCCTTAGGTTAGTGAGGTTTAAGTAGTTCTAAGTCTAGGTGAATGATGACCTCAGATGTTAAGTCCCACAGTGCTCAGAGCCATTCGAACCATTTGAACTCCATCAGTGTCATTGTTTGCATTTGATACTGAGAATAAACATTTTACGCAAAGTGTTTCATTCAGTTTGTCCCATTGGCGATATGTCAGCGAAATATTCTCAGAACATGAAATAAAGCGCGAATATGAAACGCTGGAGAAGAAAATTATCAAAATTCTCAAAAGTACGTACATACACGAAACTTGTGGGTTTGGTGACCTAAGTGATTATACTGGAGCGCGTGGACACATGTTTTTTCCCAATAAACGTTAGGTAGATCACGTGCATTTGCCATAAATGTTGAAAGAATCCCCAAGACTTACATCTCTTGCTTCATCTAGCATAATTCACTTTGTATATATAAATATACACAAACTCGGAAACATGTCGTAGAAAAATGACCTGAGTAACCAAATCTTTGGAACCTGTTTAAACGTTTAAGGATTGGCTCTCAGAAAAATCGTGTGGAAATAGACTGTTTCGCTTCTACAGGCGATGGTGCCACAATGACAGATTTTCAGCCGGAAAGACAGTAAATTAAAGTATCGAAACAAGAAGCAGAACAAACTGTCTTGCGAATATCTTTCGAATAAACTACAGTACTGTAGAATACAAAAGAATTAAACAACAAGTGTGGAACAATAAACCGTATAAGAAAGCTTTAAATAACTGGGAGAATGGGCTACAATGAATGGCGTAGATTTAGAAGCCTCGAGAGCAAGAGCTAGAAATATAGGAATGGCTTCCCAAACCGTTCGAAACTTTTATAAAAAATGCATCTTTCCATGTATAACAGAATTCATCATTACAACTCTGTCATAAAACAAGTCTGTCTTATGACTCTTGAGTGTCTTATCCTCTCCTAGAAAGTTGTACAAGAAAGATCTTATAGAACGTACTGTGCATTAATTGAAAAGCATAGTAACAGGAAATAGATTATAAATTAGAAAAATACGGATACAGCGCCCAAATGCCGAGTTCGCTTTTATGGCGACGTACAAAGAATCATTGATTCCAAATGAAAGAAACGTGCCTTCAACATCTTTGACTCAAAACCGAAGAGAAGAATATCCTGGCACATGAACCTCCATAATGACAGAGGGGACATAGGCATACAACCAGGAGACACACAAATCTGAAATATTGTTTGAATAGCTAGCGTGACATATGGAATTTTCTGGGGTGAAAAATAGGGAAAATGGTTTCTAAATGGCGGATAAACGCCGTGATAGAGACAATAAATTAATGAAAAACATTTGGTTCAAACGGAAAAACAATAAGTGGAAATAGCTGTCTCGTAAGCTTGTCGTGATTGTTGTATCGACGAATAACGAAATAAATGAATATAAATTACATACAGTATGGAACTATTTCATTTATGACAATCTAATAAGACAACGGCAGTATTGGCTCAGAACGACTGAAACTTTACCCCGTTTCTTTTGTTGCTGAGGAGATGCCACATGTTCTAAACGTCTGTGTCGGCTGGAGAGACTGGGTGTACGTACCGCAAGTCTCTCGTGTAACGTACGCTACACAGAGAAGGTGGCATATAGAGACGTTTCCTGTAATGAGAGACCTCTGAACTTAAACGTTGGCAGCAGTTAAGATAAGGTTAATACGCCTCGCCTGCTATTCTACATTGTGTAGGCAACAACGTGATGCAAGCTGAAAAGAGGCCGCAGCCAACGCTCACCCACACATTTACCTGCTGTGCTCTTTCTCGCTCCCTCCTTCCCGCCCCTCTCTCTTGCTCTTTTTCTCCTGTATGGCGCGCGCGTGACTCAGCTAAATCTTACGCCAGCTTCATACCTGACCACACACGGTAGCTGGATGCTTCATACTGTTCGTCAACCTACATCTTTCTTTGGGACTGTTAATTCTAAAGACACCCCATTTACTAAGAGAAATGTAAGAGAGAGACTAATGAACTACTAATCGCCATTACTAACACTAAATTTTAAGAGAAACTTCGATCAAAGCCAGATAATTAATAACTGTTGTATAAAAGTATCACAAACCGCACAGAAGACCCATTAGATTTTAATGAGCAAAGGAACAAACTGCCTTTGGAAGTGGATAGAGTACAATGGAGCATTTACAAATCCTGGACGAAATTGCCAGTTTGAATGGGACTGCCGACAATAGCTTCTGAGAAAGCTTTTCACTTGCTATCAACGACAGTTTAGATAACAGCTCTTGAGCAACCTGGATTTGTTTCAACCTATTGTGAAATAATCCAGGAGCGAGTCAGCCACAATGAACAGATCAGTGAACGCATTACCGTAGTAACGATTCACGAAGAGGCTGAAAGAACGTATGATTAGATAAATGAACTACTTACATAAAGAAAACGAAAATTTAATGATGACTGCGGACAGGAATTCTGGAGGAGGAAAGTGAAGTCGAGGGAAAGTAAAGAACAGGGAGTGGACGAGTGGAACAGATGGGCAAACGGCCTGGTAGAATTTTGGACAGAGTACAATTTAATCATTTCCAATATTTAATTTAAAGATCATAGGATTAGACTGTACACACGGAAGAAACCTTCAGACACCAGAAAGTTTGACACACGGTACATGATGGCAAGAAAGAAATTTAGAAATCAAATTTTAGACTGCAAAACTTTTCCCTGTCAGATGTGGGTTCTCAGCGTAATTCACTACTTACGAACTACAGATTGAAAAATTGCAGTAAAAGAATTGGCTCTGAGCACTATGTGACTTAACTTCTGATGTCATCAGTCCGCTAGAACTTAGAACTACTTAAACCTAACTAACGTAAGGACATCACACACATCCATGCCCGAGGCAGGATTTGAACCTAAGACCGTAGCGGTCGCGCTGTTCCAGACTGAAGCGTCTAGAACCGCTCGACCACTCCGGCCGGTAGTTGCAATAAGACTGGAAATTAAAGAGACGGGACGTGTATAAATTGAAAGAACCAGAGTTCTGGAATCTTCTGATTTAGTTCGACTACGTTCCATTACCGTTTTCTACTTTTGTTAATTTTCATGCCATAATCTCTTCTCAGAAGATTAATCATTCCGCACAAATGATCTCTCAAGTCATTTAATGTCTCTGAAAGAACTGCAATGTTTTCGGCAAGCATCAGAGGGTTAATCTTCTGCATTAAATTTAACCCCTTTCCAAATTTCTCCTTGGCTTTCTTTACTGCTTGTTCAATGAGTGAATGTGAGATGGATGTTGATATTCAGTAAACAAATCTGGTACGGTTGCTTCAGTTCAATATGGATGGGCGATTGACGGTATACACAGGGAGCACCAGAATAGAATATAATAAATTTCATTGAGCCAGTAAAGTTTCTGGTCCACAAATTACTATGGATCTAGAATGCATCGCCTGTGCAAGACTCACTTTGCCCTTTTTCCCTCACGATATCCTGCGAAGCATGGACGAAAGGTAAAGGCAGGTTCCCTATGCTTAGATTTCCGGAAAAAGTTTGACACAGTGCCACTCTTCGGACTGTTAACGGGAGTCCGAGCATTCTGAATAGGTTTCCAGATATGTGAGTCGCTAGAAGACTTCTTAAGTAACAGGACGCAGTACTTTGTCCTGGACGGGGTGTGTTCTTCAGAGACAAGGATATCGTTAGCAGTGCACCAGGAGACTATTATTCAATCAGTCATCTAATTTATTAAAAATTTTCGTAATATAACTGTGATATGCAAAGTCTATTGAAAGTGTGATGTATGTGATGTTAGAGTGCCCTGCTAATGTGTGTTTGTAACGTGTGGAAAGAAATATATGACGTGTATAACTTACTAAATAATGTTTTTTCATGTATTAATGAAATGGAAATGTTCATGTATGTAAATTTATATATTTGTACAAGTTGTCATTTGTATAAAATGGTACGCGCTTAGAGACATTGTGTACGATATGTAAAAGATGGACTGCTTTTCTACCCTATGGAAGTTACTGTGGGAAGCATAAAAGGTGGCTTGGGTTTTTGGCGTGCCACCTGTAAAGCGAGCGAGAACGAGAGGACAGTCTGTAGGCAGCAGTGAAAGAGGCAACACACGGACGGAGCAGGCGATGCCTTGTCTGGAAACTGTTGCACAGCGGTCTCGGATGACTACTGCTGAATTATTACGGCTTTGGTACAAGTTGTTGGGCTACTTTATGGACGTTAAAACGACGGCAAGAAGAATTAATTAGTCCATACGTCAAAAAACTTGGCCGCCGTACCATGGCTATCCGCCAAATCCAATGCTTACAGCCCGCAGGTTACGAACTGTATAATTAGAATCGTAGAAGCCAGAACCATTAACATAGAATTAAGTTTTTTGAATAGTTATTGCGTTAAACATAATTGATTTCACCTTGTTATTTTATTCCTAATCATTCACCTGAAAAGGGTCCTTTCCTGGTGTTTGATTATTCCAAGTAAACCTTTTATAAAAACATTTGAAGTGCTTTATTCAGCATCTGCTATCACTAATTTTATATTTGAATAAAATGTGTGGAAATAATTGTTGTGAACTAACTTTTAAAGTGAAGGTAGAAGTACTGTATTATTTACGTAGTAGAAGTGCTGAAGTGAAATTTTGGGTAAGTACTGAAGTAGATGTATTCAGACAAATACAACGATTTTAATATTCTTACTCTCTTTGTGGCTCTAATAAAAGTGGATGTGAGTAAATAAGTTTTGAGTGAAGTAAAAATAAATCTCTTCCAGTTAGGAATGAAATTCAGTAAAGTACAAATAGTTATAGAAAGAAAATTGCTTATGCGACTCAGTAACACTGAAGTAGGGTTGCATAAAAGAAACTGAGTGAGGATATAGAGTGACCATATATTACCTTTGGCTTTTGGAAAATCATTTTTTGAGAGAACGATACAAAAAAAGTGTCTTAATAGATTTAAATATGTGTACTATGTTTCTTGGTTATACAAACATTGAAATCCCCCTTGGCCAAATTTTCAACACCTAGCGATGATTAAAAATTCGTGGCATTTCTAGTTCAAAACAGTATATGTATGTGGGTGTAGAAGCTAAAAGATTCCTGTACCTTTTGAAACTTCCCCTTAGAAAAAGTTATGAATTACTGTGCTGATAAACCTCTTACGTTATTTGATTTTCAAACAGCTGAGCATAACTGAACGTACTCAGACATTTCTCTCTTTACTCATTCTGATCAACACTAAACTGACACACAATATTTTTAGCGCAACGCAATAAGACTTTCAATAATCCCTACAAAAGAATGGCCCTGACTGACAATAACCTGTACCTTTCATGAATCGCTTACCTCACAAAAATCTTCATTACTCGAACTACTGCAATACAGCGAGCTCCAATACTGCCAGCTAAATAAAAGATTCTAACTACTGAAGGCACTAACTACTGATAGGCATAGTTAGCAAACGAAAGATTTTGATAGAGAACAAACAATGTATTTACCTTAATAATATTCAAAAGTCAACATATATATATATACATATATATATATATCAGTTCATTATATACAGAACTACAAATTTACTCTTTCTGATGGATACATGTCCAGATCGTCCGCTCACCTCCAACTGCGCAACGCTACGCGCTGTTCACATCCAACTGCCCAACACTACAGTAGCAAATATTCCAACAATGCAAACCAGCCACAGACTGCACACAGCACAGTCAGTGATTTTCATATAGAGCGCTACGTGGCGTTATCAACTTAAAAACCTAAACAGCTTACTTACACTTTCTCAGAACCATATCCTGAAAAGTTACATTTATTTGTAAAGTTATGTTACGGAACGGCATGAAAGTAGGGCAAATTTACTTCTTTTGATTTTCTGAATCTTAACCATTTCTCGCCTAGATTGGCTGGCGACCGTAAATCCAATAGAGAAACCAATTAATGAACTTGATACAGAAAGCTCCCAGAATCAGTATTGTTCTATTTTACTGCATTTATTTCTAACAGCTAGAAAACTCTAAGGAAGAGGAGTTAACAGTTTGATTTCCACATCGATTAATCATCCATCACGGTCAAATGCTGTAAAAGGAGGAACATTATACGACAGGTGCGTACTATATTAACAGTTCCACAAATAATACTGTTATAAGTGCGGCTTTTCCCGTAGCATATCTACTCTCTATCTCTCTATAAAAATGAGATGATAGATAAGGTGAGCAGCAATCTGCGATTGTTTGCTGATGACGCTGTAGTGTACTGGAAATTGTTTCTTTTGGGTGAGTGTAGGACAATACAGGATGATTTGGATAGAATTTTTGTTTCGTGTGATAAATTGCGGCTTTCTCTAAACGCGGGAGGACGACGGTTCAATCCCGCGTCCGGCCATCCTGATTTAGGTTTTCCGTGATTTCCCTAAATCACTCCAGGCAAATGCCGGGATGGTTCCTCTGAAAGGGCACGGCCGACTTCCGTCCCCATCCTTCCCTAATCCGATAAGACCGATGACCACGCTGTCTAGTCTCCTTCCCTAAAACAACCAACCAACCAACCAATCTAAACGCGGAAAAATGGAAGGTAATGAAGACAAATAGGAAAAAGAAACCTGCAGTCCTAGAATTTGGTCTAGGAGTGTGTTGCTTGGCGCACTATCGTATATTGAGTATCTAGACGGAACGAGCACGTACGATCGGTCGTAGGTAAGGCGAATGATCGATTTCGTTTGACTGGGATAATTTTTGGAAAGTGTTGCATATCTACAAAGGAGAAGAGATATAGGACATTAGTGCAAACGAAACTGCAGTACTGCTCGAGTACACCTGGTCCAACTAAAGAAAGACCTCCAAGCAGTTCAGAGACACGCTCCAAGATATGTTCAAAAATGACTCTAAGCACTATGGGAATTAAGATATGAGGTCATCGGTCCCCTAGAACTTAGAACTACTTAAACCTAACTAACCTAAGGACATCACACACATCCATGCCAGTGGCAGGATTCGACCTGCGACCGTAGCAGCAGCGCGGTTCCGGACTGAAGCACCTACAACCGCTCGGTCACAGCGGTCGGCCAAGATTTGTTGCCGGTAGGTTCGACCATCACGCAAGTATTACAGGGATGCTTCATGAACTTGACAGGGAGGTAAGGCGACGTTACTTTCGCGAAACAAATTGAGAAAATTTAGAAAACCTGTTTTATGTGTCTTAGTGCTGTACGATTCTATTGCCGTCACCGAACGTTTCGCTAAGGACCGCGAAGACGGAATAACAGAAGTTGAAGCTCGAAAGAAAGTGTAGACAGTTAGTTGTTCCCTCGCTGCATTTACGAATGGATCAGGGAGGATAGTGACTAGTAGTGGTACCTCCGCCATACACCATATTGCAGCTTGCGGGCTATGTACCTAGATGTAAATCTTCGTCGCTTTCCACTCCTGACCTTGCATAGCGGAGATGCCACCAGTGCCGTGTCGCGTTCCTGACATCGACGGTACAGCAACAGTAGACCACAGCATTGGCCTTTCCTAAATATTCCGCGAAGCGTAAAACTGTAGAAAAAGAGAGAAGCAGTCAACAGCCTGAAGGCTGCTGAGACCACCACTGCTCCTCACTACGTGTGGCCTTGTTGAAGGCTGAAACGTCCATCGTGAACCACAGAGTTTTTCCTCTTCCTTCTCCTCCTCCTCTTCCTGTTCAACACAGTTTGATCAAAAGTATCCAGACATATATGCCAACTGCCTTGCCGCAGTGTCAACACCGGTTTCCGTCAGATCACCGAAGTTAAGCGCTGTCGGGCTGGGCTAGCACTTGGTTGGGTGACCATTCGGTCTGGCGAGAGCTGTTGGCAAGCGGGTTGCACTCAGCCCTAGCGAGTCAAACTAAGGAGCTACTTGATTGAGAAGTAGCGGCTCCGGCCTCATAAAATGACATACGGCCGGGAGAGCGGTGTGCTGACCATATGCCCCTCCATATCCGCATTCGGTGACGCCCGTGGGCTGAGGATGACACGGGCCGGCCGGTGTGGCAGTGCGGTTCTAGGCGCTTCAGTCTGCAACCGCGTGACCGCTACGGTCGCAGGTTCGATTTGGGATGTTTGAGGGAAGAGACCAAACAGCGAGGTCATCGGTCTCATCGGATTAGGGAAGGAAGTCGGCCGTGCCCTTTCAAAGGAACCATCACAGCATTTGCCTGGAGCGATTTAGGGAAATCACGGAAAACCTAAATCAGGATGGCCGGACGCGGGATTGAACCGTCGTCCTCCCGAATACGAGTCCTATGTGCTACCACTGCGCCACCTCGTTCGGTACCACAGGTTCGAATCCTGCCTCGGGCATGGATGTGTGTGTTGTCCTTAGGTTAGTTAGGTTTAAGTAGTTCTAACTTCTAGGGGACTGATGACCACAGATGTTAAGTCCCATAGTGCTCAGAGCCATTTGAACCATTTTTAGATGACACGGCGTCCGGTCGGTACCGTTGGGCTTTCATTGTCTGTTAGGGAGGAATTTGCTTTTTTTTATCGGGAGATCTACTGGTGGACTTCAGTATGTAGCTAGCCCACCTTCCACTTTTATGGCGACTTGAACTCGACTAGGAACACGCGTCCGAATATCTGTGCAGGGATGACAGCACATTGTTCCGCAGAAGCCGAAATCAGAGAAGGTAATGTGAGCTGTTGCTCATATGTTCGGCTTCATTTTTTTTAACTCCACTTCTACGAAAGAAAATGAAATGGCAGTTGAGTTTAGTTCTTCAGGACTGTGTTTTCTAAGCTGTAACATATTTGTTACGTTGAGCTCTGCATCTACATTCCATACAGCTATAAGCTACCCTTAACATTTTACTGTGTGGTTCCGAAATATTTTATTTTTTATGAAAGAGGAAAGATCACCATAAGCAATCTAGAAACTGAGAGAGGAACATGGTGAAATACAAGAAAAAAGTAAGAGAATGCAAAGTCAACACAACCACGGCCAGATAGAAGATTCTAAGGAAAAAGGGACCAGACGCACTACGAAGGAATTATCCGGGACATAAATGAGTAGATGTGATGTACACGTACAGATAAAAACAAGTGATCACAATTTCATAAAAAGTTGCTGATTTATTGAGAAGAAATAGCTTCAAAAATTTAGTAAGTCAGTAACGAGTTGGTCCACATCTGGTCCTTATTTGGGTACATAAATTTAGACAGCATCGTCTGCGGAGCGCAACGATCTAGTTCTAACTTTGATTAAAACAACAGTTGAGATCACAATAACGTAATGATAAACAAATGTTATTGCGATCTCGACAGTTGTTTCAATAAAAGAGCGATTGGGTTCTTAGATGTGCTCTTGAGAGACAGCATGCCAAATTCTGTCCGATTGGCGCGTCAAAACGTCAAAATCTCGAGCCCGTGGAACAGTCCTGTCTACAATCCTCCAGTCATTCTCAATCGGAGAGAGGTTCGGCAGCCTTGCCGGATTTGGCAAGCACGAAGACAAGGTGTAGACACTCGTGTAGTGTGCGGGCGGGCATTATCTTGCTGAAATGTAAGCCCAGAATGGCTTGCCGTGAAGGTCGACGAAACGACAACAGAATACCGTCGACCCATCGCTGTGGTGCAGAGGTACCGCGGATGGCAACCAAAGGGCTCCTGCTACGCTTAAAATGGCAAATCAGATCATCACTCCTGGTTGTCGGGCCGTGACCGTCTTTCGCCAGTCAGGTTGGTATCGCACCATTGTCCGGGACGCCTCCAGCACAGTTCGCTGGTCTTCGGGGCTCAGTTCGATGCGGTACTCATCACTGAAGACGATTCTACTCTACGCGATGAGGTTTCAGACCGAATGTGCCCGAATCACTCCATACAGGCTTGTTTTGTGTACAGAGGTCAATGGTAGTCGACGCAAGGGGTACCGTGAGCACAACCCCGTCTCGGCGAGCCGCCCATTAATGGTCCCTGTGGTCACCGGAGCACCAGTTGCACGTCGGATCGATGATAACGACGAATCCGGTGCTCTGAGTGCCTCTCTGATGATTGCTGGCTTGGTTCACCCACTCCCTACCCAAATGTGGAACTATTCTCAGATTACTCCAATCGTCTTCTTTGAGTCCAACTACGACCTTTTCTTGAGTACTGCTCGAGCGTTTGGGGTCCCTATGAGGTCGGATTGAGGGAGGACATAGAAGCAGTTCAGAGGCGGGCTGCTAGATTTGTTACCTGTAGGTTTGATCATCACGCGAGTGTTACGGAAATGCTTCAGGAACTCGGGTGGGAGTCTCTAGAGGGAAGGAGGCGTTCTTTTCGTGAATGGGCACTGAGGAAATTTAGAGAACCAGCATTTGAGGCTGACTGCAGTACAATTTTACTGCCGCCAACTTACATTTCGCGGAAAGACCACCAAGATAAGATAAGAGAAATTAGGGCTCGTACAGAGGCACACAAGCGGTCATTTTTCCCTCGTTCTGTTTGGGAGTGGAACAGGGAGAGAAGATGCTAGTTGTGGTACGAGGTACCCTCCACCACGCACCGTATGGTGGATTGCGGAGTATGTATGTAGATGTAGATGTAGAACTATATGTCCTTTCTCAAATTCTGAAATCTGCGTTTCGTGTTTACGCGCCTGTCTGCGAGACATAGTTACTGTCCAACTGAGTAAACGGAACGAAATTCGCAAAGATTTTATGCCCTGAAATCGACCTGTCCCCTGTGTAGTCCTAGCCAGCTGCGCAGTGAGATGGCCCTGCAGAGTCAAAAATTCACCCATCGTCCACCAAGGTTTACGAACGGCTCTGAGCACTATGTGACTTAACATCTGAGGTCATTAGTCCCCTAGAACTTAGAACTACTTAAACCTAACTAACTAACCTAACGACATCACACACATCCATGCCCGAGGCAGGATTCAAACCTGAGACCGTAGCGGTCGCACGGTTCCAGACTGAAGCGCCTAGAACCGCTCGGCCACAGCAGCCAGCCGCGAAGGTTTACAGTTTTGAGTTTTCCTTCGATACCTGCTTGAATATCAATATGTGACCACTTTGCTTAACTCCTTCGTGGTGCGTCGCTTTTTTTTTCTGAGTGTGTAAAAGCGTTTTGTATGCTGCGTAAGCAGCCACTGAGACAAAGAAAAGATGGAGGTGCTTGGCACTGGGTTGTTCAAACCGAATGCGAGATGTTTTAAGCTGAGAATGTTCGTTTGCGTTACTTTAGAGAGAAATTATTTCGAGTAGTTTTTGCTAGTGTATAAAACATTGCAATCTCCAAATTTTTTAAAAAAAATTATGAAATTTCAGATTTTTGCAATTTGTATATTTTAGACTGTTCGTTACCCTTTTTTCCGTAAACGGCAGTAAGGAGACAAGATTAAACTATCTTTTGCTTAATACAAGGTCAAAAGAAATTTTATTACAGATATAAAGTAAATAAAGTGATATTTACTTTTTTTCCCATGTATCACTTTTTTCTCGTTAGTAAATTCATCCATGACGTATAATACGCAGCCTCCGAAAACGTGTACGGTCCGCACCTCGTGTTCTAGTGCTCAAAATAGCTGCCTCTAGGTCACGCGGTCCCGGGTTCGGTTCCTGAGCGTGTAGAACATTTTCCTTCGCACAGGGGCTAGATGTCTGCGTTGCCCTAATCATCTCATCTCATCTTCAGCACAAACACGCTCAAGTGGCCGAAGTGGTGTCATGTAGAAATAACTGCGCCAGGCTGTTTCAGTTTACTGTACAGGTTCGGTTTCGGGCCTCCGTAGCTTATGTTCGGCCAGTCTGCAGACCCTCGCCCGACTTACAGTGATCGCATCGCAGCGCCTGCGCAGACGTACGCAACAAGGCGAACTGCTTTCCTAACTGTGTGCACAGGTTGTGACGTGCTGTGCGTTGTCCGCCGTCTGCCGTACGACGCGCGGAGAATTCCCGAGCACGTAATTTGCACCACGCGCTTCTGAGGAATTTCGTCAGCCTTTCCACTCTTACACAGTTCCCCGCCTCAGAACCTGGTACGATACAAGAGAAAATGTAGCTTCTTTTTCAGGGTGTCTCCAAGTTTTTTGGACCTGTATATTCCTTTACACCGGCCCAGTAGCCGAGGTCACTAACGCACACCTGAGCGGCGACGCTCGACTCCGCGGCACGCCGGTTCGAATCCCTGATGGTGGACGACTATTCTTCTCTCAGAAGGGGAGGCCGCGACGTCGGGACCACGGATTTACTTCGAACTTTCCACGCATCTAGTAGTCCATTAAAACAACATAATATGCAAGTAGCAAGGTGCACTACTCTGGAAATTCCGATACCGGCACGGTAGCTGAGCGTAGTCGGTCAGAGGGATAACTACCGTAATAATAGTAATAAAAAAAGAGAAAAAAACTGAGTAAACGGGACAACGATGAACTTCAACAGGTATCATGGGACATCCACTCCGAACAAATGCAACAAACAACAACGAACAAAATTAGATCAGCAAAGGAAAAGAAAGGAAAAGAAAAAAAGCGGTTAGTGTTCGCTCGTCGCAAGCGGTTAATGGATGAGGTGACGGTTCGAATCCCGCAACCACTTCGTTTTCAACCATATTTTTGTCATCACTGGTCACATTATTTAATTTATATGGCATTTGAGAGGTAATGCAATGAAAAAACGACGCGCATTTTCATGAAGTTGTAGTTAATTTCATATGCTATGCGACTATTTACTATAGGTTGCAGTAAGTACTGGGAATTAAGAAACTTGCACAGGATAGAGTAGCATGGAGAGCTGCATCAAACCAGTCTCAGGGCTGAAGACAACAACAACAACGACAATTAAAATTTCAAGGACAAGGGCAAGCTCGTAAAGCTCAAGTCAGACCTCCATAAATAATGATGCAAATGACATTATTCACAGTCAGTAATATGGTGTGGATCCCAAACACTCGAGTAGTATCCAAGAACAGGTCGGACTAGTGTTCTATACGTGGTCTCCTTTAGAGATGAACCACACTTCCCTATAATTCTCCCAGTGAGCCTTCACAAGCTCGTTACATTTCATATCGCTTTGCAACATTGAGCCTAGATATTTAATCGATGTGAATGTGTCAAGCATCTCACTACCAATGCTGCGTTCCAACAGAACGGCTTTGGTTTTCCTATTCATCCGCATTAACTTACATTTTCCTACATTTGGTGTTAGCAGCCGTTAGGGCCGTAAATTGAACTAAATACATAGAAATTACAATTACGAAGAACTTAAATGGGAAATAACACATAGAAAATGTTGTGGGGAAGACACAATGACTGCGTCTCATTGGCAGGAGACTTAGGGAATGTAACAGATCTGTTAAGGAGACTGCCTACACCACCCTTGTCTGTCCTCTTTTAGAATACTGCTGCGCAGTGTGGAATCCTTACCAGATAGGACTGACAGAGTACATGGAAAAAATTCAAACAAGCACAGCACGTTTTGTATTATCGGAAAATATTGAAGAGAGTGTCACTGACATTATACAGGATTTGGACTGCATATCCTCGAAAGAAAGGCGTTTTTCGTTGCGACGGAATCTTCTCACGAAATTCCTATCAACAACTTTCTCCTCCGAATGCGAAAATATTTTGTTGACACCGACCTCCATAGGGAGAAACGATCACCACGATAAAATAAGGGTAATCAGAGTGTGGAGTCGATAGTACCGATGCCACAGCGTAGGTGCACGCTCTCGTAAGTTGTATCCAGCCGCGATACAAAAAGCAGAGCTCGTACGGAAAGATATAGGTATCCGTTTGTGCCGCTCGCTATACGAGAGTGGAATAATAGAGAATTGTGAAGGTGGTTCGATGAACCCTCTGCCAGGCACTTTAATGTGATTTGCAGAGTCTCCATGATGATGTAGATGTAGATGTAGAACTTTTGCCTAAATCATCTTGTATCCTACTACAGTCATTCATCTCCGACACCTTCGTGTACGAAATTGCATCATCAGCAAACAGCAGCAAATTGCTGCTCACGCACATCATTTATGTGTTGTTGTTGCTGTTGTGGTCTTCAGTCCTGAGACTGGTTTCATGCAGCTCTCCATGCTACTCTATCCTGTGCAAGCTTCTTCATCTCCCAGTACCTACTGCAACCTACATCTTTCTGAATCTGTTTAGTGTATTCATCTCTTGGTCTCCCTCTACGAGTTTTACCCTCCACGCTGCCCTCCAATGCTAAATTTGTGATCCCTTGATGCCTCAAAACATGTCCTACCAACCGATCCCTTCTTCTAGTCAAGTTGTGCCACAAACTTCTCTTCTCCCCAATCCTATTCAATACCTCCTCATTAGTTACGTGATCTACCCACCTTATCTTCAGCATTCTTTTGTAGCATCACATTTCGAAAGCTTCTATTCTCTTCTTGTCCAGACTATTTATCGTCCATGTTTCACTTCCATACATGGCTACACTCCATACAAATATTTTCAGAAACGACTTCCTGACACATAAACCTATACTCGATGTTAACAAATTTCTCTTCTTCAGAAATACTTTCCTTGCCATTGCCAGTCTACATTTTATATCCTCTCTACTTCGACCATCATCAGTTATTTTGCTCCCAAAATAGCAGAACTCCTTTATTACTTTAAGTGTCTCATCTCCTAATCTAATTCCCTTAGCATCACCCTACTTAATTCGACTACATTCCATTATCCTTGTTTTGCTTTTGTTGATGTTCATCTTATATCCTCCTTTCAAGACACTATCCATTCCGTTCAACTGCTCTTCCAAGTCCTTTGCTGTCTCTGACAGAATTACAATGTCATCGGCAAACCTTAAAGTTTTTATTTCTTCTCTATGCATTTTAATACCTACTCCGAATTTTTCTTTTGTTGCCTTTACTGCTTGCTCAATATACGGATTGAACAACATCGGGGAGAGGCTACAACCCTGTCTCACTCCCTTCCCAACCACTGCTTCCCTTTCGTGACCCTCGACTCTTATAACTGCCATCTGGTTTCTGTACAAATTGTAAATAGCTTTTCGCTCCCTGTATTGTCCCTTCAGAATTTGAAAGAAAGTATTCCAGTCGACATTGTCAAGAGCTTTCTCTAAGTCTACAAATGCTAGAACGTAGGTTTGCCTTTCCTTAATCTAGCTTCTAAGATAAATCGTAGGGTCAGTATTGCCTCACGTGTTCCAATATTTCTACGGGGTCCAAACTGATCTTCCCCGAGGTCAGCTTCTACTAGTTTTTCAATTCGTCTGTAAAGAATTCGTGTTAGTATTTTGCAGCCGTGACTTATCAAACTGATAGTTCGGTAATTTTCACATCTGTCAACACCTGCTTTCTTTGGGATTGGAATTATTATATTCTTCTTCAAGTCTGAAGGTATTTCGCCTGTCTCATACATCTTGCTCATAAGATGATAGAGTTTTGTCAGGACTGGCTCTCCCAAGGCTGTCAGTAGTGTACCTTGTATTACACATCCTTCGTGCATCCCTGACGATACCCTTGTCTCGGATGAACACTCGTCATCGAGGACGACGCACTGGGTCCTGTTACTTAAGCCCTCGGGCCACTCGCGCATGTGAGAACCAAGTCCGTACTCTCGTACCTTCGTTAACAATCTGCAATGGGACACAGTGTCAAATGCTTTTCGGAAACATAGGAATGTAGAATCTGCATCTTGCCCTACATGCATGATTCGCAGGGTACCATGTGAGTAAAGTTTTCCACGAGCGAAATTTTCTAAAACCGAGCTGATTCATGTACAGAAGCTTTCCCGTCTCAAGGAAATTTATTACATTCGTACTGAGAATATGTGCAAGAGATCTACATCAAACCTATGTTACAAATTTTGGTCCGTAATTTTGCGAGTCCGTTCGCTAACCTTTCTTATACGAAGGTTGGAACTTTAATAGTGGAAACTATTTATTTACAGCTCGTACAAAATAGATACGTGTTTCAAAGTTTTACTGACCATCAAAGTAGTCACTAGCATTGTGTATAACACGTTTCCAGCGAAGTGGAAGTCGTAGGATACTCTTAGCAGTGCCAGTTGTGTTGACAGTTCGAGCAACTCGGTCTATTGCCCGACGAATTTGTAGCAGTTATTAAGCGAATGCTGCTTCCTTCATTTTACAAATCGAGTTGAACTCACGAGGGCTTACGTCAGGCGAGTGCAGTAGGTAATACAGCACTTAGCAGCCCCATCAGTCAAACAAATCAGTAACAGCTTGCACTGTACGTGCTTGAGCACTGTACTGCAAAATGGTGGTCAGGTCCTGCAGAAAGTGTCATCCCTTCTGTCTCTAAGCTGGTAGTAGGTTGTGTTCCAAAAATGAACAGCATAGAGGCAGAAGTGATTGTACTGTACGGAAGGTGCTGCGAAACATTCTCAAATGGCATCCGTACAAGATCCATACCGTACAGCAGCTTGTGCACGTACAACGACGTGTTGACTTCGCCCTCCACTTTGAAGCTGACTACGGCTGGCCCTGGACGATCCTATGCACAGATGAAGCTCATTTTTCTCTGGCGGGCGAGGTGAAGACACAGAGTTGCAGGGTGTGGGCATCTACACCTCCAGTCACTGTGCATGAAGTTCCTCTGTATGGTGAACGAGTCACCGTATGGTGTGGCTTCACGGCTACGTTCATCATTGGCACATCCTTTTTTTAAGCAGGTTGGCGCTCAACGACCAAAGACGTGCAGTGTGACTGGCCAGAGTCAATGCCATATGCTTGGCCAGAATGTCATGCCCGCCCTACAGGAACTCAACAGTTTTCATGGGAAATGGGGTCCCAACGCACATAGCTAGTGAAGTTCACCTGCTCTCTCGAAACTCATCTGGAAACGATCAAATTATCAGCCGATCGTTTCCAAATTCTTGGCCCTCACGGCCACCTGATCTCACTCCCTGTGATTTCTGGTTGTGGGGCTATCTCAAGGACAGGTTTTACCAGGGGAAGATTCACACATGTTCTGACCTGATCAAGGGAGGTAGGCAGAATATCTACGGACATGCTTCGTTCTGCTGTGGAGAACGCAATCCTGCGTTTTCAGGCTATTTTGGACACTGATGGGCGACATATTGAGCCCCTTTTGTAGCTGTAATGGTGCCGATTGTAGCTGTAATGGTACCGATATCTAGTAGCGTGAGATATCGTAGCAGAACATTAAAAGTGTTTCAGCTGAACTGATGGTTGTGTGTGTTTGTCCTTAGGATAATTTAGGTTCAGTAGTGTGTAAGCTTAGGGACTGATGACCTTTTTAGTTAAGTCCCATAACATTTCACAAACATTTGAATATTTTTGAACAGTTGAACTGATTCTTTACTATTTCGCTTCCCGACGTCCTTGACATTAATGCTACCAAGTTTGATACTCGTACAGTAATTAGTTTCCGTGTTATAACGTGTTAAATAGGGAAAGATTAATTATAACCATCCGGTATTCGACATTTTCGTTTGCCACCCTACATATGTCGCTTGATGAGTCAAGGAGAAGAGCTAAATTTAAGTGTTGTTAATGTCAGGTGGGACGAAAAGTATGTGCAAGTGAGTGAGCCATAATTGTACTCTTAGCGGCAGGACACGCGTGTGGCGTCCTCTAAACAAATTCTGCATCACCTTCACGCTTGCACAAGCCTCAGAAATTTATGCACTGAGGGCACTCTATAATTTCCTTTCGGTGGGGAACTCTCATAACTGCAGACGTCCGGCAAACGTCCGTGAACTTGGTTGTCCTCCACAACCGCCAGAAGAAGCTGAGACCTCTTGCGTCAAGGACAGACGCGAAGTTTCCGTGTAATAGATGGCCACTGATATCACCTACAACGGTGTGAGAAAAAGTCTCTGTTAAGTATTCTACAAGGTATTCCAAGCCTTCAGGTTATGAAAGACTAAAAATGGACTATCTTGAGGCAGTAAGCCGAGGGTGGGACATGAATATTTCAAACTTCGAAAATCTTTGGTATAACACACGTGTTTGTAAACTGGGTATGTTTCATAATCATCAACAGTCTCCCGCACTGACCGGGTGAGGCTACCCTGAGTGACAATACATAGTAGTATGTGATATGTGCACAGTACCGTTTATGACTTATCACAACAGAGGTGCTGAGAGTACAACTGGTGCAAGCGACGTTTCACAAGAAAATGGTCTAAATGCACATTTGATGAGCTAAAGCGTGGAACTCTCCTTAGTAAAAGAACCAAACGCGATTTCCTGCATAGTGACGCACTCTGTGATGATTCAGCTCCAAGTTCAAAATGGTTCAAATGGCTCTAAGCACTATGAGACTTAACATCTGAGGTCATCAGTCCCCTAGACTTACATACTACTTAACCCTAACTGACCTAAAGACATCACACACATCCATGCCAGAGGTAGGATTCGAACCTGCGACCGTAGCAGCAGCGCGGTTCCAGACTGAAGCGCGTAGAACCGATCGGCCACAGCAGCCGGCTCAGCTGTAACCCAATGCGTGGACTGCATTTGGAATACAACTAGTACAAGTGAAATGGTGGACAGAAGGAGAACTTTGCTATCTTTAATTAAGGCTGAGATGCGTATTTTTTGAAATTACAGCAATAACCCAATGTACATGATTTAAGAGTACTTATAGTAATATTTATGTTTCAGTGGGCCATATATGTTCAAATGTGTGTGAGTTCCTATGGGACCAAACCGCTGAGGTCATCTGTCCCTAGACTTACATAGTACTTAAACTAACTTAAACTAAGATCAACAAACACACACACACCAACACACACACACCCATGCCCGAAGGAGGACTCGAACCTCCGGCGGGAGCGGCCCCACAGCCCGTGACATGGCGCCTCAAACCGCACGGCCACTCCGCGCGGCCCAATAGGCCATTTTTCAAATACAGCTTGTACATCTTGAGGCAATATCAGAATATTGACATAATAGGTCATAAGTTCTTTGTAAGTAGTCATACATAAATTGACCAGCCAGAACATTGAGACCACCTACCTATTAGCCGGTATGTCACACTTTGGCACAGGTAACAGCGGCGACGCGTCGTGGCATGGACGCAATGAGGCTTTGGTAGGTCGCTAGACGGAGTTGCCACCACATACGCACACGCATGTCACCTAATTCCCATGAATTCCGGGGAGGAGGCGATGAGCACTGACGCCACGTTCATTCACATCCCAGATGTTTTCGATCGGGTTCAGATCTGGTGGCATGGAGGCACAATCAACTGGAACTAGCCGCTGTGTTTTTCGAACCGCCCAATCGCACTCCTGGCCTTGTGACATGACGCAATATCTTGTTGAAAAATGCCACTGCCGTCAGGAAACACGATCGTCATGAGGAGTTGTACATGGTCTGCAACCGGTGTACGATACTCCTTGGCCGTCGTGGTGCCCTACACAAGCTCCATTGGACCAATGGATGCCCAAGTGAATGTTATCCGGTGCATGATGGAGCCACCCCCAGCTTGTCTCCGTCTCAACAACGAACTGTTCCCTTGGGAGATGACAGATTCGTGCCCTCCCGTCGGCATGATGAAGAAGGTATCGGGATTGTACAGATCATGCAACGCTCTGCCACTGCGACAACGTCCAGTGTCGATGGTCACTTGCCCATTTTAGTCGCAGTTGCCCAAGTCGCGGTGTTAACATTGGCACATGCATGCGTCGTCTGCTGCGGAAGCCCATCGTTAGGAGTGTTCGGTGCACTGTGTGTTCAGACACACTTTTACTCTAACCAGCATTAAACTCTGATGTTAGTTCCGCCACAGTTAGCGGTCTGTCCTGTTTGACTAGTATCCCCAGCCGAAGATATGCGACATCAGTAACGAAGAGTGATCGCCCAACCCCACGACGTCTGGAAGTGGTTTCCTTTTGGTTTCGCCACGTGTTGAAGACACGCACCACAGCACTACTCGAACGCCCGACTAGTCGTGCAGCTTCCGAAATGCTCGCGCTGAGGCTCCGGGCCGTCACAGTCTGCCCTCGGTTAAACTCAGATAAATCGCTCGCCTTCCCCATTCTACACACGGACATCACACTCACTGATACTACATGCACACATCCGTGTGTCTGACTAGCACTCCTTCTTCGCCCGGTGACTCTGCTATCGCCTGGATGGGTTTATATCTATAGAAGGTCGGTGGTCATAATGCTATGGTTGATCAGTGTATATATGGAACGTGATACAAATTTTTCTCTCTCTGAAAAGGCAAAAAAAAAAAAAAAAAATTGCACTTCGGACACATAATTGCTTCCCAACACAGGACAGATGTAGTGAAGTTAGCGAGCAGAAAGTTTTCTGCAGTGGAAACGAGAAAACAAGACTTCATTTCAATTACACCCATGGATGCCATAGCAGAGGATAAAGTTGTTAAAGACACAGAAGGAAACAGATTACAACGGAAGAATACCAGGTGGATCAGAATCAGGAAAGAAAATCCTCTTTCAAGTTTTCACTAAACCATGATCGTGAGTTTGTAGAAGCGAACTTTACGAGACCCAATACTGATCCGCCATCAATACTTCTTCTGCGGCCTTTGCACAATCTGATTTTGAAATAAAGTTTGAGAAATAGAAAAAACTTCTGGAGATTAAGCACTACATCCCTCCATTTTACCATCAGTTCTATAATAATACTGTATCCCTTTCCCGGAATTGGGTGTAAGAAGAGGGAGTTGAGAAAGAAGAGGTCAAAGAAGGGGACTGGGGAGACTGAGAAAATGCACAACATAAAGTTACAGCTTGACGAGTGTTTCCCAGGGAGGACAGCCTTCAGGGGCTAACACAGAAGGAAGTAACTATCATTTTATAGATGCTGAAGGTAGGGGATTATAGAAAGAGACTACGAATAATCTCTCGTACACTATGTGATCAAAAATATCCGGACACTCACAAATACGTACGTTTTTCATATTAGGTGCGTTGTGCTACCACCTACTGCCAAGTGCTCCATATGAGCGACCTCAGTAGTCAATACACATCGCGAGAGAGCAGAATGGGGCGGTCCGTGGAACTCACGGACTTCGAGCGTGGTCAGGTGATTGGGTGTCACTCTGTACGCGAGATTTCCACGCTCCCAAACATCCCTAGGATCACTGTTCCCGATGTGAGAGTGAAGTAGAAACGTGAATGGACACGTATAGCGCAAAAGCGTACAGTCCGACCTCGTCTGTTGACTGACAGAGACCGCCGACAGTTGAAGAGGGTCGTAATGTGTAATAGGTAGACATCTATTCAGACCATCACACAGGAACTCCAAACTGCATCATGATCCACTGCAATTACTATGGCAGTTAGGTGGGAGGTGACTAAATTTGGATTTCATGGTCGAGCGGCTGCTCGTAAGCCACACATCAAGCTGGTAAATGCCAAACGACGCCTCGCTTGGTGTAAGCAGCGTAAACATTGGACGTTTCAACAGTGGCAAAGTTTTGTGGAGTGATGAATCAACGGTTCACAATGTGGTGATCCGATGCCAGGGTTTGGGTATGACGAATGGCCGGTGAACGTCATGTGTCAGCGTGTGTGGTGCCAACAGTAAAATTTGGAGGCAGTGGTGTTATGGTGTGGTCGTGTTTTTCATGGAGGGGTCTTGCACCCCTTGTTGTTTTGCGTGGTACTATCACAGCACAGGCGTACATTGATGTTTTAAGCACCTTCTTGCTTCCCCCTATTGAAGAGCAATTCTGGGATGGCGATTTCATCTTTCAACACCATCGAGCACCTGTTCAAAATGCACAATCTCTGGCGGTCTGGTTACACGTCAATAACATCCCTGTTGTGGACTGGCCTGCACAGAGTCCTGACCTGAATTCTGTAGAGTGGTTACACGACAATAACGTCTCTGTAACGGACTGGCTTACACAGAGTCCTTACCTGTATCCTACAGAACACCTTTGGGATGTTTTGGAACACCGACTTCGTGCCAGGCCTCACCGATCGAATTCGATACCCCTCCTCAGTGCAGCACTCCGGGAAGAATGGGCTGCCGTTCCCCAAGAAACCGTCCAGCACCTGATTGAATGTATGCCTGGGGGAGTGGAAGCTGCCAGCAAGGTTAACGTTGGGCCAACACCATATTGAATTCCAGCATTACCGATGGAGGGTACCACGAACTTGTAAGTCATTTTCAGCCAAGTATCCAGATACTTTTGGTCACATAGTGTATGAATTGGCCCACACTAATATATTTTCGTTGTTATTTTTAAGTTTATTTGCTGTTTAGCTGTTTTTCATTTAATTTTATTTTATTAATTTCGCTTTAATTACTCACATATAATTGTCTTCTAGTGAACATCAGTTGCATTACTTACGAGTATATCAAGGGTGTTGGACCGAAAAAGTTCTTCAAAGTGCGGCACATTAAATAAAGTGTTCTCATATTTGTACCCGTTTTACTCTAAGAAGTTTTAAGATGTAAGATCATATAATTTAATACATAAAAAACAGATCAACCGACCATTAGGAAAAAATATCTGATGTTACGTTAGTAACTCAAATAATTTATAAATAGCTATTGACCTTGGCTGTTATTTACTGAGTTTGCTTCAGCATGCACCTACATCACTTTTACTCTCAGTTCCTCAATTAATATGTGGTTGTGAGGGAGCATTACTCGATATAGGAACCTTCAGATACGATTTTGATGTGTGTTTTAATGGGGTGTAGGACCGAAATTGGTATCGAATGCAAGAGAGAATAGTTTATAAACAGGCTTTATACAAACTGGAAGAACTTTGTCATTGTGCATTGAAACTTAACGCAACTGGATCGTTCAAGACAAGAGATTCATCAATCAGTTTCCGTCATCGTATCCGTGGAAGCAACACTTCCAAGAACACATCAGCTACTACACTCCTGTCATAATGTGTGAAAATAAACCTGTTCTTACGCTTCAGTGGTGAGTAGAGAATTAATTGCGACTGACGGTCCTCACTTTGCATTTCATGTGAACTTTAGTTTTTGCGCTACAGTGTAAGCTAATTATGTCAATAAAAGGCCAAATATTAGTTCTGTACATCAAAATACACTGTTTGCTATCCACGAGGATCTGATTAACTTTGACTGTAAAGATTCGCGACATGTTGAATTTCTAAGTACTCCTTATATACAATGTAGATTATACTGATGATAATATGGACTTATATTTATACACGTAGACACCTCACTCTGCTGTTGATTGTCTCGCTTGAATCTTTAACGATACATAAAGAACCGCTCATATGATGTGGTGGTCACTGATGATGCTGCAATCACGATACTGCCACATTAGTGACAAATGTGAGGTAGCTCATAACTATACGCCAAATATAGATAAAATAGGTGAATCGTCCAGTTCCCTAGGAGATCACAGTTCTGCTGTGCTGGAAATCACAAAGTTCCAATTCCTGTTGTCCTCTTCAGGCATTACTACGTGTTAGCGTGAGTGGTGTACAAACCATAATCTAGGTAGATATTAACATCCTCCACAGAGGGACTGCGGACACGCTGGGGAGATATGGCGCGTCCCGTTCCGTTTGCAAAGTGCGCTGCAGTATTTTGTTCTACTGTGCGTTAGCTGCCACGTCCTGTTGCCTATAGATAAAAATTGTCTTTGATTATGTGTTAGTGGATGACCTTGAACTACGCTACTTCGTACACTGGTCACCGTTTCAAAACAGTTCCGTCCTAGAGAGGGAGTTTACCTTCCACCACTAGCTACTTTTCTAAAGTGGCGGGCCACTTTCTATCATTTCAGCAGCTTGAAACGCAACAAATTTCGACAAACAGAGACTTGCAGTTGTCAGGCAGTACACTCTTTAGACTCTTGTTCCATATACATATATAGTACTTCATCACAGTCCACCTACAGAACATGAGCGTCATCACTCTCTGGGCTTACCAAGATTATAAGCAGGCTTTAAAATAGATGTACAATACCATTTTTAACTTAAGTCAATGACAAATGGACTTGTAATACGAAAACTGTTCAAAAACTGAGGGATTTCCAGACAGCATTAGAGAGATTCGGCCAGTGTTGCCTGCTGTAGTATGCCACGTACCTCGCATTTAGCCACCCATACCAGCAATACGACCAGCGCTACACATTGTGACGGTATGGTAGGACTTATGGACAGCTTTATAATGGACTAAGGTCCAAAACCGGTCACCATTTATATAGAAACAAACTTCTGTGCACCTTCGACGGTTTTGTAATTTCATTGAATCGTACGCTGAAGCGCCAAGGAAATAGTCATGCATGTTCAAATACGGCGCAGCGGGTCGGCAACGGCTATGTAAGACAACAAGTGTCTGGCGCAGATGTTAGATCGGTTACTCCTGCTACAATGGCAGGTTATCAAGTAATAAGTGAGTTTCAACATGGTGGTATAGTCTGCGCACAAGCGATGGAACACAGCATCACTTGGATAGCGATGAAGAGGGGATTTTGCCGGACGACCATTTCACGAATATACCGTGAATATCAGGAATACGATAAAACATCAAATATCCGACATCGCTGCTGCCGGGAAAAGATCCTGCAAGAACGGGACCAGCGACGACTGAAGAGAATCGTTCAACGTCACAGACGTACAACTCTTCTGAAAATTGGTGCAGGTTTCAATGCTGGACCATCAACAAGTGTCAGCGTGCGAACCATTCAACGAAACATCATCGATTTGGGCTTTCGGAGCCGAAGACCCACTCGTGTATCCTCGATGACTGCACGACACAAAGATTTACGCGTCGCCTAGGTCCGTGAAGACCGACATTGGACTGTTGATGACTGGAAACATGTTACCTGGTCGGACGAGTCTCGTTTCAAACTGTATCGAGCCGATGGACGTGTACGGATATGGAGAAAACCTCATGAATCCATGTACACTACATGTCAGCTGGGAACTTTTCAAGCTGCTAGAGGCACTGTACTGGTTTGGGGCGTGTGCAGTTGGAGTGATATGGACCTCTGATACGTCTACATACGATCCTGATAGGTGACACGTACTTAAACATACTGTGTGATCACCTGCGTCCTTTCATGTCCATCGTGCATTCCGACGGACCTGGGAAATTCCAGTAGGACACTCCGACTCCCCACACGTCCGGAATTGCTACGGAGTGGCTCCAGAAACACTCTTCCGAGTTTAAACACTTCCACTGGCGAACCGATCGATGAATTCGCCATGCGGAAGGCTACGCACTTATAATTGAGGGAAAGACGTCTAACACGACCGTACTTAACAGGAAAAATCGGTTAATACGGTATAATACGGCACACCATACAAAATACTATGTAATTCAGCACTTTATTTTACCACAGAAAAAGGTTTAACATGAAACGATTTCGCTTCTTGGATGAAAATACACCTGCCTTCTGCGACCACAACATCAGCGGTATTTATGGATCGTTTTTCTTTGTTCAGCCAAACAAAGGAAGAAAAATGGTTCTAGTGTGGCTATGTTAGATCTTCTCTTTGGGTATTGCCACTGTCAAAACACATTCAGTCACAATGGTGGTCGTAAAATGAAAATTATGTGATCAGATTACATGAGTTCGATACTGATTATTAGAAGAAAAGTGTTGCACTACTTTATGTAAAAGACAAAGACCCCTGCCTTGTTATGTACGTTACATGGAATATGTAAACATGTTTGACGTGGGACAATGTTCTCTTGAAAAGAAGAATTACGCATTGGCGCTTGTTAGCGAGCTATCACTTGAGAATAGCGTAATGGGTCGAAATTGAGGTGTGGACTCGTGTAAACACAAAATAACACTTCAGTAAGTTTACGAATACAGTGGTGGGGGTATGTCGAAGCCGATGAACTGTGTATCGAAAAAAGTGAATTTTATCTGAAAATTATTTTGCGTTTTTTGTTTCTGAATGGAGGCACTGCGTATTTTTTATGCGCAGTGTCAGAGAAATCGGGTACTTTCTTAGTTATTACAACGTCCTAGAATCACCGGATTAACTTATTTGCAGTCGATAACTATATGTGCACAGTGTCGATTATGACAGACGAAGACGTTTTGGAGATCATTTAAAGCTCGAAATATAGCATCACTGTAGACGTAGACCACGGATCTGAAAGTGAAAGCCGGCCGGGCTGGCTTAGCGGTTCTAGGCGCTCCAGTCTGGAACCGCGCGAACGCTACGGTCGCAGGCAGGTTCGAATCCTACCTCGGGCATGGATGTGTGTGATGTCCTTAGGTTACTTAGGTTTAAGTAGTTCTAAGTTCTAGGGGACTGATGACCTCAGATGTTAAGTCCCATAGTGCTCAGAGCTATTTGGGCCATTTGAAAGTGAAATGAACATTGTAGTTCCTGTCTACATTTCAACGGATACACAGAACATTATGCAAAGGAGTATGCAAAGCGCTTTCGAATGACTAATTCCATAAAAGAATTTACGGTAGCGAACAATTGTCGTTCACTTAATACTAATAAAGATGCTATAAAGACGACATTTTTCACAAAAAACTACCAATAATATATTTTACATAGACTTTAAATTACGGTCTCTAAATATAAGGGTGAATTTAGAACGAAACTGAATTCCTCTACTGCAATAAAGTTTCACCAGAGCGGATATATTTTTTACTCACATGAATCGTTTGCAACGATATTGTTTTATGATGAGAGAATATTATTTTCAACCCCGTTTCGAGTTAAACGTTCTCCAAGATATCTGTTTGGGAATTACTCGTAAGCGTCGCTAACAATACTAGTGTTGTTAGGTATGGTGCCGTCTTTGCCCATCAACTGCTGGATCTGGTCCTCATAAGCTCCACAGTCCTCATGTAACATATATAGGATACAACTGGTGTAAGTGTAGATATTTTTAAATCTGGTACTTTAAAACGTACACACAACATCGTGTTGGCTGTTTTTTCTCTGCATGAACCCGTCTTCCGGCAAACATGTCACAAACGTTACGGCCTAATGTTTTCTGCACGGACGTACTTCGCCACTAAGTGAACTATGCCTGTCAGTACATACTAAACGTTTTACATCCACGTGTCCCCACTTCAACACCTGACCTGCTACCCCGGGGAAAACAAGCATTAATGGCTTGCTCTTGCCACATGTACTTGGAGGTGCTAACCAAACTAATTAATTTGCAAGTGATATAAATACCGATGCAATGTTGTTCAGTACACCGTCCTCAGTCACCAATAGAAATATCTTCGCTTATTCCCGTTAATGTTGTGTGCCACATCCAACTTTAATTATTTTTTAGTCCAGGCAATTAACTAAACTTGCTTTTTGTAACATGAAATTTACACCATGTGCTTTTCGTTCATCGTTTCTTTTCGTTTCTGCAAAAACTCGGTAGGTTTCAGCATCTGATGCAAGAAAGCTGTTTATAGTGTCAGCTTGGCAACGAGAAATAAAGTTAATAACTACTTATTTTCATCATTTTGAACTAGAATGTGTTCAGACACCGACCTACATAGGGAGAAACAATCACCATTGCAAAACAAAGGAAATCAGTGCTCGCACCGAAAGATATAGATGTTTTTTTCCGCGCATTGTACGAGATTGGAATAATATAGAACTATTGTGAAGGTGGTTCGATGAACCCTCCACTGGGCACTTAAATGTAATTTTCAGAGTATCCAAATAAATGTAGATGTAGAAAAGGTCCCGAGTTCGAGTCTCGGTCGGGCACATAGATTTAATCTGCCAGGAAGTTTCAAATGTAGATGTAGAATATGCTGCAATACTCTAGTATAGCTACTGAATAAGTGAGTGTATATTTCCTCACAACAATATAGAGATACGTTTCTTCGATATAGCAGTGGTTCTACATTTGGCAAAGATTTTCACATTCACAAAAGAGAATGGAAGAATAAGAAGAGATTGAAGAAGAAATGAATGAATTATAGCACTACACAACAGAACCTCACTATTTTGCATCACTTGATTCTACGATTTTAAAACAATTTTTTGAAATTATATGTACTTATAAGATTTAATAGTAATTATTGTTTACGGAACTGTAACGTTGCTAGAAGAGTATGTAGGAAATAATTGTTGCAATGCTTTGTGGTAAACACGCTAGCAATGTCAGGGAAATTCATACCGTACATAGCCCAAAGAATATCTTTTAATATACCTATAGGATCGTTGGCTCGAGCACGTGCAGCCGTAGTAAAGAGAGTCGGTAATCATCTGTGTGAAGTATGAACGTGAAATGTTGACATACTAACGCCAAATAGTGATTGTTCTGGAGCTGGCTTGGTGATGTGTGGCAAGGCAAAATATATAAGTATGTGAGTACATGTATGGACACAGTGTATGCTCATAAGAAGATTTGGTAAGTAAAGAAAATTAGTGTGTGGCCGAGAGTCATCCAAGCCGCTCGATAACCAAGAAGAGCATTTTGCCAGTAATGGATGCCATAAAAAACGTTACGTCGCACCACAAACAATTCGTCGCAAAATAAGGTCTAGTCATTTGTTTTGTAATTATGTACAAGGCTTGCCAGCGTAGTACCTAATTTTTAATAGTTTCTACAGTGTTGTTTAGTGAACTCATAAACACATTGAGTAAAGCTGACTGGCCCAAGTCATTAACCATCAGCAGGCTCCCGACCTTTCTCCAAAACTTCCTAGAAAGTCACAAATGAATGAAGTAATGAAAATAAAATAAATGCGATTCATTTTACAGCTAACTTTCACACAAATAATTGTTTGAATCAGAGGCAGTAGTGATTACAATTCTTCAAACAATGTTACACTACTACAGCAGACAGTCAGTGAAACCAAAAGTTACTAAAAAGCAGTTTACATCTCAATGAAAATAGTATTTTGACACTTTTGCAGCCAAAATAATCTTACGTTTCCATGTTATGTTTCACATTTCGTGTGATTATATCCTCGTAACATTGGTACTGCCAAATAGTTTTTGCTATAAATGAAACCTGCTACGTCCTTAATTTGAGAACCAACCGTTAAGAAACAGTAACTAATTTCGGTTATATTTCTGCAGATTTTCAAACAGGAATCATGAGTTACGTAATTCACTGAACTTTCTATAAAGTGTAGCTGGTCATCACCTTTCATTGGTGTTCGTAACTATAAATAATATCAATGTATTCGGAATTAGCATCATTTTGTTCACGTCACACATGTCTTTAAGATCTATGCTCGAGCGAGTGCATCTTGTTCAGTTTCTATTTTATTATTCACTCCCAGTTATTACGTGATTTTAAAGTCACGTCAGTCATTAACCAAATTTAACTTCTGCTCGTTTTTGAGTGGCGACCGTAATTATTCTGTGATCTAAATGTATTCAACCATTCAATTATTCCAAATTATTGCTATCCACGGTGAACTGTTATCTTATCATCATTTTTTCATATTTAGATCATTGTAGTACATGACAAAACCCGTTGCACCTATGGTCAGGATATAACAACCTGCATTCTTTCCTTAAACATTGTTCTTCGAATTGATGCCTTGTTTCCATTAATTGCAGAACATTCGATACACGTGTCACAAAATCTTTTGTACACCAGAGAGTATAGGTCCGTAATAGAATGGTGATGCAGTTGCAACGAGGATCTCTCTCCCCCGCCCTCCCACCCTCACCCCCAGAATAGAAAAGAGTGCACCATCATCAACAGCAAGGATATTTCATGCCATGCAGCTAACTGAGATGATGAGTAAAACCCAGAAAATACGTTTCAGATGCGGGTTGGCCTGATATATGAGTTTAATATTTATTATTATTATTATTTGGCCTGATAGGACCACGCGAGGTACAATCAATCAATGTCACTTTTGATGGTTGGTCTTCTTTTGCGTTCAAATTTGTTTCATCCTTTCAGAATGAAGTATCTTTCATCGGATCACTGATTTCCAGTACGTTTTGTAATTTCCCTCTGACTAACTTCCCAATCCTATAACTTTAGTCTGAATGGTTATCTGTCTGTAACGTCTGCCTGAGTTACACCGGCTACTTTAAGCTCCTCCTTAATGGCAGAGATCCATTAAATCGGCTCAGTTTTGGTCTTATTTCTGCTTTCGTGCTCATAAAATTTAAGTCTTAGTTTTCTCATGTCACCATGTACGTTTATTCTTCTATTTCCTTATTGCTTCTAAGCCTATATGTTTCTGCATCAGTAACTTTGGGGCCTAATATTTTCTTAATAATCTTTCTTTCTTTCTTTTGAATTTCTTCAGTATCCCTCTTTGTATTTAAAACTTAAGCTTCTGGTCCATAAAGACACTCATGTATGGTTACAGTGCTGTAATGCCTAAGTTTACTGAATTTAGAAAGTGATTTTTTATTACAAATATTTTGTGTTAATCTGAATGCAGTTACCGTTTTTGACAGCGAATTTCGTTTGCAGCCGTTTTCAAAACTTTTCTTGTATTGCTGCCCCCAAGTGTTTAAATTGAGAAAACCTTTTTTTCCGTATTTCGTGTCCAAAACATTGTGCTGTGCGCTAAAAGTAAAATACCTGTACATCTCTTTTTTGCAAAAAAAAAAGGAACTATTTTTGGAGATCCAAAAAAAAACCAGAAATGTAAAAAGCTTCTGATTGTATTTTCAGATATAATAACAGAAAATACTTTGTGTGGTGAAAACATATTTACGTAAGTCAGTTGTCAGTTCATAAATGAAATCCACCAAAGCAGTCACTGAAACATGTTATTACAGGGATAACAAACGTCCTCATGTTGCATATATTCTGCACCACAACAGTTTCTTTAAAAATATAGTGTTTTACTCGTGTATTCTTTCAGAGGAAGGTACTGATTACCAATATAAACTTCTTATTCGCAAAACCTAAGGTCAGGGCTAAGGAGAACAGAAAGCCGTGCTTAGTTTTATGGACAGCGAGTGTGCCACGTGCTGAATCACGATCACCGCCGGCCGGCATTACGCAACTGCGTCACGCACCGTGCAGAGTGCTGCGCGACCGTGCGCGGCAGCCAGAGAGGTAGGGGGTTCCCCGACCCACTTAGTCGCCGTGCATGACGCCTGACAACCAGCGCCGCGGGCGCCATCTCGTCTCGTCCAGCCCGCTCCGTGTAACCAACGCCACGTGTGCTGTATAGGCTGACTTCCGGTAGCTGCGGCGTATATGGGGAGCAGTCGTGGAGTTCTGTGTATCACCTCGGAAAAATAAAGTTTCTAGGACGCTCCCTAGACTACCAATAACACTCGGCAATGACATTACAGTGAAAACGATAATTCGTTCGTCGATCTTTATTTCTTGTGTGACAAAACAGCGTCAGATTTGGATCGCTAATGTAAGTCGAGGGGCATGAAAGGGAAGCAGTGGTTGGGAAAGGAGTGAGACAGGGTTGTAGCCTCTCCTCGATGTTATTCAATCCGTATATTGAGCAAGCAGTAAAGGAAACAAAAGAAAAATTCGGAGTAGGTATTAAAATTCATGGAGAAGAAGTAAAAACTTTGAGGTTCGCCGATGACATTGTAATTCTGTCAGAGACAGCAAAGGACTTGGAAGAGCAGTTGAACGGAATGGACAGTGTCTTGAAAGGAGGATATAAGATGAACATCAACAAAAGCAAAACGAGGATAATGGAATGTAGTCAAATTAAATCGGGTGATGCTGAGGGAATTAGATTAGGAAATGAGACACTTAAAGTAGTAAAGGAGTTTTGCTATTTAGGGAGTAAAATAACTGATGATGGTCGAAGTAGAGAGGATATAAAATGTTGACTGGCAATGGCAAGGAAAGCGTTTCTGAAGAAGAGAAATTTGTTAACATCGAGTATAGATTTAAGTGTCAGGAAGTCGATAACTAGTATGGACAAGAAGAGAATAGAAGCTTTCGAAATGTGGTGCTACAGAAGAATGCTGAAGATAAGGTCGGTAGATCACATAACTAATGAGGAGGTATTGAATAGGATTGGGGAGAAGAGAACTTGACTAGAAGAAGGGATCGGTTGGTAGGACATGTTTTGAGGCATCAAGGGATCACAAATTTAGCATTGGAGGGCAGCGTGGAGGGTAAAAATCGTAGAGGGAGACCAAGAGATGAATACACTAAGCAGATGTACGAGGAGATGAAGAAGCTTGCATAGGATAGAGTAGCATGGAGAGATGCATCAAACCAGTCTCAGGACTGAAGACCACAACAACAACAACAATGTAATGTAGTCGAATTAAATCAGATGAGGCTAAGGGAATTAAATTAGGAACTTTTACACTTTACAGTAGAATATGAATTTTGCTATGTGGGAAGCAAAACAACTGGTGATGATCGAAGTAGGGAAGATATAAAATTATGATTGCGAATGGCAAGAAAGCGTATCCGAAGAAGAGAAGTTTGTTAACATCGAGTGTAGATTTAAGTGTCAGGAAGTCCCTTCTGAAAGTATTTGTACGGAGTGTAGCCATGTATGGCATTGAAATATGGACGATAAACAGTTTAGTCAAGAAGAGAATAAAAGATTTAGAGAAGTGGTGCTACAGAAGAATGTTGAAGATTAGATAGGTAGATCACGTAACTAATAAGGAGGTACTGAGTAGAATTGGGGAGAAGAGAAATTTATGGTACAACCTGACTAAAAGAAGGGCTCAGTTGGTAGGACATATTCTGAGACATCAAGGGATCATCAATTTAGTACTGGATGGAAGCGTGAGAGGTAAAAATTGTAGAGGGAGACCAAGAGATGAATACAGTAAGCACATTCAGAAGGATGTAGGTTGCAGTAGTTACTCGGAGATGAATAGGCTTGCACAGGATAGGGTAGCATGGAGAGCTGCATCAAACCAGTCTTTGGACTGAAGATCACAATAAGAACAATAAGAACAACAACAATGGTGCGTCCACACGATGTCCTTTTTCTGAACAACTTTGTGCGTTCGCGTAAATTTCCAACAGCGCAACTACTCATGTGCTTTTGCGCATGCGTGATTTTCTGTAAATGGAGGCCGAGCGTTAACCACATTGTTACCCACCTTCGGTGGGAATCATTGAGCTTTTTATGCAGTTTTTCACTGGGCAGTGTGTAGAGAATATGCTGTGAAGCGATTTATGTGCGATAACGTCTGTTGACTGCAAAGAAAGCACACTTAAAAATTTATAAATGATTACAGACAATGAAATTTCGTGTGGAATGACACTTCTAAAGATTATTTGAATAAAAATTTGATATGTGATGCCCGTAGCGTCAAATATTAGGTAAAAGTCTCCGATCGTATTACTGTAAAAAATTTATGAAAAATGTATCAATACAGCATTATACAGCCAACCAGTTGCATATAACTGTTGGGTATATTGGCCTAGATTTCGACACCTACTGCTGTGGCCGAGCCGTTCTAGGCGCTTCAGTCCGGAACCGCGCGCCTGCTACGGCCGCAGGTTCGAATCCTGCCTCGGGCATGGATGTGTGTGCTGTCCTTAGGTTAGTTAGGTTTAACTAGTTCTCAGTTCTAGGGGACTAATGACCTCAGATGTTAAGTCCCATAGTGATTAGAGCCACCTGAACCACTTTTTTTTTCGACGCCTGCTAAGGGTGTCTCCATCAGAATTAAATTCTGATAAATCGTAAAATTACATTGCTGAAAAGCAATGGTCGGAATTTAGAGCAACTCAAGTCAGAAGTGCCACTTGTGCCCAGCATAGCTGCTCTAAATTATGACCACTGGTTTTTAACAATGTAATTTTACAATTTATCAAAACTTCAATCTGATGAAGACACACTTAGTAGGTGTCCAAGCCTAGGTCAATGTACCTAACAGTTACGTGCAATCTCTGTTGAAACTAGAACACGGTTGCTGAGTAACAGCCATGTTTAAAACTGAAAAATGTGTATTAAAGTGTGGACGAGTATTCATGCCATGGCGATTTAATAGCACAACAACTGTGGAGCCTGATATCTGAACAAACGAAATTGTAGGGTACGTGCACTTACTCAACAAATTGCTATAAATAGAAATGGAGAGCACTGATGATGCAAAATTGGAAAACACAATCTCCGTTGTAGTGGATTTTGACGTATATGAAATTTCTAAATTTGTTCTATGATGTTAATATACATACAATATTTCATGATTAAAATTGTATAACCAACTATTTTTATAGAATAACATACGAATGATGCAGTGAAAGTTAATTAACAGTCACACAACCACTAAGAAACTCCTTTAATTGTTTTTGGTTTCAAAATGCGAAATAAATAGTTGAGACTTAGTTATTTAGATATCTCTTCACGCCGGCCGGAGTGGCCGAGCGGTTCTAGGCGCTACAGTCTGGGGCCGAGCGACCGCTACGGTCGCAGGTTCGAATCCTGCCTCGGGAATGGATGTGTGTGATGTACTTAGGTTGGTTAGGTTTAAGTAGTTCTAAGTTCTAGGGGACTGATGACCTCAGAAGTCAAGTCCCATACTGCTCAGAGCCATTTTTGAACTTATCTCTTCACCTTCAGTCTCTTTTGCGTTTTCTTTTTCCTATCGACTTTTCGTCGTAATAGACGCAGCAGAAGCTCCCGAGCAAAGAAGGGGGTCCACAGCAGAATGCTTGCGCAATGACGCAACTTGTGGACACTAGAACGGCAATAAGCACATGCGTTTTTTCCACAAATTTTTGCATGCCCTTTTCTCCCATGCGTCTGCGATTGCGCACGAGGAAAGAGGCATCCCGTGGATGTACCTTAATAACTACGAGACTAATAAGGCGAAGACAGTGGATGAATGTATAACGGATAAATCATGTCTGTTTTGCCACGAAGGCTTTCGTTTGCCTGTGCCAGTGTAGGCGCATGGACGCGATTGCTTCGAATTACCTTAGTGTAAAATCCAACAAATGGAATTATAATTACGAGCAACTTAAATTGGAAAGAACAGATAGAAAATGTTGTGAGGAACGCAAACCAAAGCCTGCGTTTCAATGGCAGAACACTTAAAGTGTAACAGATCTACTAACGAGACTTCCTACACTACACTTGTCCGTCCTCTTTTGGAGTACTGCTGCGTGGTCTGGCATACTTACCAGACAGGATTAACGGAGTAAATCCAGAAAGTTCAAAGAAGAGGGGCACGTTTTGTACTATCGCGAAATATGGGAGAGAATATCACTGACATGATACACGATTTGGAACGGTTTTCGTTGCGTCGAAATCTTCTCACGAAATTTCGATCACCAACTTTCTCCACCGACTACGAAATTATTTTGCTGATGCCGATCTACATAGGGGGAAACTATCATCATAAAATAAGCGAAATAAAAGCTCGCACGAGAAGATAGTGTTCATTATTTCTGTGGGCTGTTCGAAATTGGAGCAATAGGGAATGATTGTGAAGGTGGATCGATTAACCCTTTGCCAGGCACTTAAGTGTGATTTCCAGAGTATCCATATAGATGTAGATGCAAATCGGTGTAGCACGGAAATGCGTTTAGCTATGACGTTGATTCGGGTATTGTTGTGAAGAACCTGCGGAGCTCTTCTAGGACCCAAAATGAGACAATAAAAATATTCCCCGGATTATGGGTAAAAATAGGTATTAAACTGTAAGTTACAGAATAATGAAAAATTTGATTTGACATGGCTCGTAAATATGCTATAAAGTATAGAAAACGCAAGAGGAACGCTCGCATCGAAAGGAGTCCAGAAAGCTTAAAAAGCGCAGCGCCGAGCGAATGTGAGAGCTACGTCAGCGTCGAAAAAGGAAATGAAAAGATGGGACAGGGAGATTCCGTAGCTGGTCCATCAGGCGTATCGCGGGGCAGTATTATATCGATCCCACTGAAGCTCGTCGCGTACAACTATGGTCTGCATCTGGCTACTTCTTCTGTTTCCACTGGCACTACATCCCAAGATAGGACTTGCCACGTCGATAATTTGTCTCCATTTCTCTCTGAACTTTGCTGTAGACCTCCAGTTACGGTATCCAACTCGGTTAGCGCCTTCTCCAACCTCACCACTGCATCTCAACCTCGATCGTCCTCTTGCTCTTCTTCGTCCAGGTTCACTGCGACAGGCACTCCTTGTAGGATCCGTCTCATCAAGTCGCCTTATATGTCCAACACCTCTCAATCTACACTACTTCATGAACTTCACCACATAATCATCCTTATAGCAGTCATAGAGCTCGTCATTCTCTGGCCTCCTCCAAGTCCTATTTTCATCCACAGGGCCAAAGATTCCCCTCCCTATACTTCTTTCGTGTGATCTCAGTCTCCTTCACCCTGCTTTGCAATCGTTCATGTTTCTGGATCATACTTAAGTACTGGTCGTATCAGCGTTTTATAGAGTCGGCACTTAGTCTCTCGTGATGGAAGTTTGAATTTAAAATGTCGCAGCGTTTCAAAATAACATCGACTAGAAACACACTCGCTTGCCATAATTTCTGTCGAAGTGCTGTCATTAGCTTCTTTCTTCGCGCCTAGGTAAGTAAAACATTTCGGCCTGCGGTTCTAGGCGCTACAGTCTGGAACCGGGCGACCGCTACGGTCGCAGGTTCGAATCCTGCCTCGGGCATGGATGTGTGTGATGTCCTTAGGTTAGTTAGGTTTAATTAGTTCTACGTTCTAGGCGACGGATGACCTCAGAAGTTAAGTAGCGTAGTGCTCAAAGCCATTTGAACCATTTTTGAAGTAAAACATTTCACTTGCTCAGAAGTCATTCCATCAAGGGTTTGTAACGGTAACACCAAGCACCTTAAACGGCAACCGATCCTAACGTTAAACATCTGCGAGGAATTTTTGAGAAAATTGTGACCGAGAGGTAACCTAATGGGAACAGAACAATCAAATTGGGATTAGTTTCCGAAACGCTCCAGCAGAGTATAACCAAGGGCAAACAGGTAGGTCAGGAACAGACGTTCTCCCAGCAGGAAAGCAAGTTGTAATATTACGTATTAATATCAATCGCCAGCCTAATTAGGCATTCTTGTGTCAAGCAATATAACAAAGCAGGAGGCAGTGCTAAGGCTAACCTAAACTTCCTTGACACACACTCACTAAACACTTTCTTTGTATGTGTTTACACTATAACACAGTAATCAACCCTGCAGATAAATGTTCTACTAACTTGCAAGTCAGACAAACGAATGGCCAATGAGATAGCAAACAGTAACATACACCTCTCAACAACATGTACCTTAAATGAACTAGATAAAGCAGTTTATAGAACCAATCACCAACACACACAAAACCGGAAGAAATACTAAACAGGGAAGAGCCTGAAATGATTGTGATATAAATCAGGGGGTCTGTTAATGATCATACTGTATAACATCAGTGCTTAGTACACTGTCTCGATGCCTGTGTATTACCCAGCTTGCAGTAAATAGCTAGCACAGTAAATATTTCTTTTTGAAACTCGGTTTGAAGCCATTAAACAGAATGCAAATCTAACTACACTGTCTTTGAAGGAGCCTTTGCTTTGCTTCATTAACTAGATGGTACATGAGGGTCCTTAAACTTTCATGGTTTGAAGAACCATGCTAATTAACAACACCACAGAAGTATGTAATTCTAAGAAAATGTGACTCATCGACGAAAGAAGTAGCTTACAAAACGCTTGTTCGTCCGATTCTTGAGTATTGCTCATCAGTATGGGACCCTTACCAGGTTGGATTAATAGAAGAGATAGACATGATCCAGCGAAAAGCAGCGCGATTCGTCATGGGGACATTTAGTCAGCGCGAGAGCGTTACGGAGATGCTGAACAAGCTCCAGTGGCGGACACTTCAAGAAAGGCGTTACGCAATACGAAGAGGTTTATTATCGAAATTACGATAGAGCACATTCCGGGAAGAGATGGGCAACATATTACTACCGCCCACATATATCTCGCGTAATGATCACAACGAAAAGATCCGAGAAATTAGAGCAAATACGGAGACTTACAAGCAGTCGTTCTTCCCACGCACAATTCGTGAATGGAACAGGGAAGGGGGGATCAGATAGTGGTACAATAAGTACCCTCCGCCACACACCGTAAGGTGGCTCGCGGAGTATAGATGTAGATGTAGATGTATGTATGAGAGATGGTAAGTATTCTTATCAATAATTATTAATTATGTACAGCACAACAAACGATAACTCTTTAAATAAGAAGTGTGCCTTAATAAGCAGTCTTTTACTCGTATCCTACTCAAAATATATTTGGCTGTGCAAACTCACAATTCAACAAGAACCGTTATTTTGATCGGACAGAATGGGCATATTATAAGCGAGACGGAACAGTTCAAGTTCCTAGGCGTTCGGATAGATAGTAAGCTGTTGTGGAAAGCCCATGTCCAGGATCTTGTTCAGAAACTAAATGCTGCTTTATTTACCATTAGTACAGTATCTGAAATAAGTGACAGTTCAACACGAAAAGTAGTCTACTTCGCATATTTTCATACGCTTATGTCGTATGGTATAATTTTTTGGGGTAATTCTTCTGATTCAAAAAGGGTATTTTTGGCTCAAAAACGGGCTGTTCGAGCTATATGTGGTGCAAGTTCGAGAACCTCTTGTCGACCCCTATTCAATAGTCTGGGAATTCTGACATTGCCCTCACAGTATATATCTTCTTTAATGTCGTTTGTTGTTAGCAATATTAGCCTATTCCCAAGAGTTAGCAGCTTTCACTCAGCAATCGAATCTGTATGTGGAATGCACTTCCTTGACTCTTGTGCAGAAAGGAGTGCAGTATTCTGCTGCATCCATTTTCAATAAGCTACCACAAGAACTCAAAAATTTTAGCAGTAGCCAACAGTCTTTTAAGTCTAAACTGAAGAGTTTCCTCATGGCTCACTCCTTCTATTCTGTCGAGAAGCTCCTGGAAGAGCTAAAAAATTAAGTAAATTCCAGTGTTACATTGTTGATTTTCTTTATTTAAACTTACGACTTGTCGCCTGAATATGTTTTTTTATATTTCATTGTATCTGTTTCTATTATCTTGTTATAATTTCATGTATTGACTCGTTCCATGACCATGGAGATTTCTCCTTAATTTGGTCACACGGAACAATAAATAAATGACAACACAACATTAAATTCAAGTTCAAACATTTCCTCCTGAAATGAACACTGATAAAACTTGGTAATTCTGATCAAAGTGCATAAATGCGACAATTAATAATCTTTTTCAAATGGTTCAAAAGGCTCTGAGCATTATGGGACTTAACATCTGAGGTCATCAGCCCCCTAGACTTACATACTAGTAAAACCAAACTAACCTAAGGACACCACACACATCCATGCCCAAGGCAGGATACGAACCTGCGACCAAAGTGGTCGCGCGGTTCCAGACTGAAGCGCCTAGAACTGCTCGGCCACACCGGCCGGCCTAATCTCTTTCACTTCAGATCAATTTTACTATTTTCAGACAGCTTTTGAAGTAAGGAAAATTATTTAAGAAAATGACTGCAGATAGCTTTAAAAATGCACTGGAAGTGAAGTATTTCTTAAACTAAAAAACTTGACTTTAAACACTGTAACTCCACACATTAGAAAACAATCACAAGTATTTTTACAGCTGCCGAATGAGTCTTTCCGTAATAAACTACGACACTCGGAATTAAATTCAGTAGGATAGGATTTCTGTCCATGTTTGTGATTTGGGATAATCACGGGTGTAAGGTAGAGTTTCTAGCAACACCACGATTATTATTAAAATCAACCTAATTTCACAGATACTAGGCCCATTTACAGAGTGTCAAATATAAGCAGTTTAGCTGAAGGCTGGCCGTACTGGTGGCGCAATTTGCAGTGGCTGTTAACGTAGTGGCGATACAGTCATGCCAGTACTGTTGACCTCGCCCTGTTGCAGATCTTCTTGCCATCGGTATTATATTTTTATAGGACCAAAAACCATAACACGATAATGGTATCACCAAATGCAGCATCCGAGACCAATAAATGCTGCTTTTGATCTCCTCTGGCCTCAAAACTCTAAGAATATGAGCCACAATGATCCGCTACTGCTAGATGTTAACCACAGTACTTCGCAGCCCAGACTCCTTACCCGTCACAAGGGACGAGTTGCTACTTGCGCGCTAACCACACCTTTCCCACTCCACCATGGTACTTCCGTAGCTGCGAGGCTTCCCCACATCCTTTACATTCAGCCCTACGTTCCCTAACTATGGACCAAGCGATTTGCTGTTCATTATATAACAATCATTCCAGTAGTTATTTAAATCCTCAAACACAGTTTAAACATCGTTCAAAAGTTCACATAACTGAAATATGTATACATATCAAAGAATTTCCATGACATATACAACAGTCTACATAAGCAACGCAGCAAATTGACACAGAAGTATCGATACAGATACAAAATAGGTCGGAAATAGGTGTTAACGGTTACTGTCGGCTGTAAAGGTTGATTTGTACCATTATACGTATGCTGGGTCTTCCCTTCATTAATTTTCAGGCCCATCCTCTCTGTCCTCAGTTGTAGAGCTGAGAAGGCATTTTGTAGACCTCTAAATGTTCTACTCATTACGTCCACATCATCTGCATATCCCAATAGTTGTACAGACTCATAGTAGATAGTATCTCTTGTCTGGATACGCGATTCACGCACCACTTTTTCGAGTGCCAAAATGAAGAGTAAGCAGGAAAGCCCATCCCTTTGTCTTAGCCCAGTTCGTGTGGGAAACTGGGGTGATAGCCTAGACTTCGTAATGCTTACGAATTTTCCGATTTACTTGACTACTAATGTTGGCAGCTCATTCTTATTACACAGCACACAAAACATACAAACCAACACCAAGAATTAGCAGCAGCAGCAAGCCGAGACACACGCAGCAACAGGGAAGTAGCCGAGTTTGTGGCTTTTACGAGTTCCTAACAAGGAGCGAATTTTATAATACCATCTCTGTGCTTTAATAGTTTAGTCTCTTGAGTTTCTACCTGTTAATCTAATGTTTAATGGCCACAGTTCGTTTGCGTCAGAAAGTAAACGGATTTCGTAACATATTACACGTTCCTAATCAGGTGCGAATTATTTAGTTTCACTTAAGTGCTTCGGTATTTGAATCACAGCGTGTTAATCTAATTTATTAGACACAGGTACTGCGTTTTCGTCAGTGTCTACAGTAGAGTTGCTCAGCACGGGCCGATAGTCCATTTATCTGCATGGTTTAGTTTTCAGCGGTCTTTAGTACGGACAGAGACTGCCACTGTTGTGTGCGGATGCGAGCCGAGTTGGTGCCACTTAGCTCTCAGTGGATGGACACCACTGTTATGTACCGGCTGTGGGGATCCAACGGACGTGCAGCATCTCCGAGTCCTCCGATCGGTCCTCACCGGTGGCCAGCCCAGTTACTGCTCGCAATGAGGTTGACCCCTCGCCTGAGGTCGAGTGGGAGGTCGCCCCGGCGCGTAGCAGACGGCGAAAGTTTGCTGGCGGCCTCACATGAGGCCTCCCCGGTTTGTCTGACAAACAGATTCCAGGTGCTGTCTGTGGCTGAGCCAGATGCCGTCGCCTGACCTATTGATGAGGAAACCTCTCAGCCTGCAAGAGGGATTATTGATAGTTGGGAGCTCCAACGTTAGGCGCGTTATGCGGCCCCCTAGGGACATGGCTGCCAAGAAGGGGAAGAAAACCAATGTGCGTTCCGTGAGCATATCCGGTGGAGTCATTCCAGACGTGGAACGTATCCTCCCGGATGCCATGAAGAGCACAGGGTGCAGCCAACTGCAGGTGGTGGCCCATGTCGGTACCAATTATGTGTGCCACTTTGTATCAGAGGCGATTCTCTCTGGTTTCGAGCTGCTAACAAAAGTGGTAAAGGCTGCCAGTCTTGCTTGCAAAACGAAAGCAGAGCTGACCATTTGCAGCATAGTCGACAGGACCGATTGCCGATCTCTGGTACAGAGCCGAGTGGATGGTCTGAATCAGAGGCTCAGACGCTTCTGCGACCGTGTAGGCTGCAGATTCCTCGGCGTGCGTCAAAGAGTTGTTGGGTTTCTGGTTCCGCTGAATAGGTCAGGTGTCCACTATATGCAGGCGGCGGCTACACGGGTAGCAGGGGCTGTGTGGCATGGACTGGGCGGCTTTTTTAGGTTACAGGGTGTCAGGAAAACAGAAAAAGGCCTTCAGTCACAAAGGGTGCTGGCCGAACACAGGAAGAACGTAGATACAAAAAATGGTTCAAATGGCTCTGAGCACTATGGGACTTAACTTCTGAGGTTATCAGTCCCCTAGAAGCTTAGAACTACTTAAACCTAACTAACCTCAGGACATCACACACATCCATGCCCGAGGTAGGATTCGAACCTGCGACCGTAGAGGTCACGCGGTTCCAAACTGAAGCGCTTAGAACCGCACGTCCACACCGGCCGGCCAACGTAGATACAGGAACCATTGATATAACAGTTGTAAATTGTCGTAATTGTGTTGGGAAAGTACCAGAGTTCCAAGAGCTAATAGGAAGCACTGATGCTCAAATCGTTATAGGCACTTAAAGCTGACTATATCTGGAGATAAGCTCAACCGAAGTTTTTGTGAAGAACCTAACGGTATTCCGAAAGGATAGGCTAAACGCCGGCCGGTGTGGCAGTGCGGTTCTAGGCGCTTCAGTCTGGAACCGCGTGACCGCTACGGTCACAGGTTCGAATCCTGCCTCGGGCGTGGATGTGTGTGATGTCCTTAGGTTAGTTAGGTTTAAGTAGTTCTAAGTTCTAGGGGACTGATGACCACAGATGTTAAGTCCTATAGTGCTCAGAGCCATTTGACCCAATTTTTGATAGGTTAAACACGGTTGGCGGTTGCGTGTTTGTTGCTGTTAGAAGTAGTTTATTTTGTTGCGAAATTGAAGTAGATAGTTCATATGAGTTAGTATGGGAAGAAGTCATAGTTGGCAACTATAATAAAATAATAATTTGATCCTTTCACCGACCTTCCAATTCAGATGATACAGTTGCTGAAGGGTTCAAAGAAAACTTGAGTTTGATTCCAAACATGTACCCGACTCACACGATTATAGTTGGTGGTGACTTTATTTTACCCTCGATATATTAGCCAAAATACGAGGGCAGTTCAATAAGTAATGCAACACATTTTTTTTCTCGGCCAATTTTGGTTGAAAAAACCGGAAATTTCTTGTGGAATATTTTCAAACATTCCCGCTTCGTCTCGTATAGTTTCATTGACTTCCGACAGGTGGCAGCGCTGTACGGAGCTGTTAAAATGGCGTCTGTAACGGATGTGCGTTGCAAACAACGGGCAGTGATCGAGTTTCTTTTTGCGGAAAACCAGGGCATCTCAGATATTCATGGGCGCTTGCAGAATGTCTACGGTGATCTGGCAGTGGACAAAAGCAAGGTGAGTCGTTGGCAAAGCGTGTGACATCATCGCCGCAAGGTCAAGCAAGACTGTCTGATCTCCCGCGTGCGGGCCGGTCGTGCACAGCTGTGACTCCTGCAATGGCGGAGCGTGCGAACACACTCGTTCGAGATGATCGACGGATCACCATCAAACAACTCAGTGCTCAACTTGACATCTCTGTTGGTAGTGCTGTCACAATTGTTCACCAGTTGGGATATTCAAAGGTTTGTTCCCGCTGGGTCCCTCGTTGTCTAACCGAACACCATAAAGAGCAAAGGAGAACCATCTGTGTGGAATTGCTTGCTCGTCATGTAGCTGAGGGTGACAATTTCTTGTCAAAGATTGTTACAGGCGATGAAACATGGGTTCATCACTTCGAACCTGAAACAAAACGGCAATCAATGGATTGGCGCCACACCCACTCCCCTACCAAGAAAATGTTTAAAGCCATACCCTCAGCTGGTAAAGTCATGGTTACAGCCTTCTGGGACGCTGAAGGGGTTATTCTGTTCGATGTCCTTCCCCATGGTCAAACGATCAACTCTGAAGTGTATTGTGCTACTCTTCAGAAATTGAAGAAACGACTTCAGCGTGTTCGTAGGCACAAAAATCTGAACGAACTTCTCCTTCTTCATGACAACGCAAGACCTCACACAAGTCTTCGCACCCGAGAGGAGCTCACAAAACTTCAGTGGACTGTTCTTCCTCATGCACCCTACAGCCCCGATCTCGCACCGTCGGATTTCCATATGTTTGGCCCAATGAAGGACGCAATCCGTGGGAGGCACTACGTGGATGATGAAGAAGTTATTGATGCAGTACGACGTTGGCTCCGACATCGACCAGTGGAATGGTGCCGTGCAGGCATACAGGCCCTCATTTGAAGGTGGCGTAAGGCCGTAGCATTGAATGGAGATTACGTTGAAAAATAGTGTTGTGTAGCTAAAAGATTGGGGAATAACCTGGTGTATTTCAATGCTGAATAAAACAACCCCTGTTTCAGAAAAAAAATGTGTTGCATTACTTATTGAACTGCCCTCGTACATGTTTAATTCCGGAGGTTCGCATAAAACATCATCCGAAATTGTGGTAAACGCATTCTCTGAAAATTATTTCGAGCAGTTAGTTCATGAGCGCACGCGAGTAGTAAACGGTTGTGAACACACACTTGACCTCTTAGAAACAAACAATCCTGAGCTAATAACGAGTATCAAAACGGACGAAAAATATACCTACCGTACGCTCGACGAAATATCCGTACCCAAAGACTGGAAGGATCCCGGGTCACACCAATATCCAAGAAAGGTAGTAGGAGTAATCCAGTAAATTACAGGCCCATATCATTAACGTCGATATGCAGGATTCTGGAACATATATTGTTTTCGACGATTATGAATCACCTCGAAGAAAACGGCCTATTGACCCACAGTCAACATGGATATAGAAAACATATTTCTTGTGAAACACAACTAGCTCTTTAGTTGCATGAAGTGTTTGGTGCTATTGACAAGGGATTTCAGATTGATTCCGTATTTCTAGATTTCCGGAACGCTTTTGACGCGGTACCACACAAGTGACTTTTAGTGAACTTGCGTGCTTATGGAATATCATCTGTTATGTGACTGGATTCGTGATTTACTGTCACAGAGGTCACAGTTGGTAGTAATTGACGGAAAGTCTTCGAGTAAAACAGAAGTGATTTCTGGCGTTCCCCAAGGTAGTGTTTTGGGACTTTTGCTGTTCCTTATCTACGTAAACGATTTGGGAGACAATCTGAGCAGCCGTCATAGGTTGCTTACAGATGAAGCTGTCGTTAATCGACTAATAAAGTCATCAGAATATCCAAACAAATTGCAGAACAATTTAGAAAAGATATCTGTATGGTGCGGAAATTGGAAGTTGACCCTAAATAACGAAGATTATGAGGTCATCCACATGAGTGGTAAAAGTAATCCGTTAAACTTCGGTTACATGATAAATCATTCAAATATAAAGTCCGTAAATTCAACTAAATACCTAGCTATTACAATTACGAACAATTTAAATTGGAAGGAACACATAGAAAATGTTGTGGGGAAGGCTAACCAAAGAGCGCGTCTTATTGGCAGGACACTTAGAAAATGTGACAGATCTATTGAGGAGACTGCCTACACTACGGTTGTTTGTCCTCTCTTAGAATACTGATGCGCAATGTGGGATTCTTGCCAGATAGGATTGAAGGAGTACATTGAAAAAGTTCAAAGAAGGGCAGCATGTTTTGTATTAACGCGAAATATGGGAGAGAGTGTCACTGAAATGACAGAGAATTTGGGCTGGACATCATTAAAACAAAGGCGGTTTTCGTTGCGACGGAATCTTCTCACGAAATTCCAATCACCAACTTTCTAAAAAAAATGGCTCTGAGAACTATGGGACTTAACTGCTGTGGTCATCAGTCCCCCAGAAGCTTAGAACTACTTAAACCTAACTAACCTAAGAACATCACACACATCCATGCCCGAGTCAGGATTCGAACCTGCAGACGTAGCGGTCGCACGGTTCCAGACTGTAGCGCCTAGAACCGCTCGGCCACTCCGGACGGCCCAACTTCCTCCTCGGAATGTAAAAATATTTTGTTGACGCCGACCTACGTAGGGAGATGCGATTACCACGATAAAATTAGAGAAATCTGAGCTCGTATAGAAAGATACAGTTGTTCGTTCTTTCCTCGCGCTGTACGAGATTGGAATAATAGAGAATTGTGAAGGTTGTTCGATTAACGCTCTGCCAGGCTACCTCTCTCGTATGACAGAATGGGTGTGAGCAGTCAGTCGAATTCCGCGTGGAGATGATTTCGTGTGGAATCATCCCGGTTGCTCCAGACCCTACCACTATCGGGCAGTTCGAGAAAGCCAGAACTGAGGACTCAAAATGGTTCAAATGGCTCTGAGCACTATGCGACTTAACTTCTAAGGTCATCAGTCGCCTAGAACTTAGAACTAATTAAACCTAACTAACCTAAAGACATCACACACATCCATGCCCGAGGCAGGATTCGAACCTGCGGCCGTAGCGGTCGCTCGGTTCCAGACTAAAACGCCTAGAACCGCACGGCCACTCCGGCCGGCCTGAGGACTCAGTTGCTACGTGTACTCGGTGTTGTCAAGAACAGACGTCGAGTGTTCGAATCCATATCTGAGTGCAAGTCCTCCTTCTCACGTTGGGGATCGGCTCTTGCCGCCAGCAGTGTAGACCAGAACTCCTGACGAGTCAGTTGCGCCGCTCGCATTCGCTGAGTGCGAGCCCTGGGAGGCGATCAGCCCTGGCCGTGGCTCACTTCCTCAGTTGGAACGTTTCGACACGCGTGCGATTCATCATCGGAAGCATCGATGTGTGCCTGACGTACGCAGCTCCGCTAAGCGCTCGCCGCTCTGCCCGTCGCTACACGACTGTTGATTATGCAATTTGTGCAACACGGGACCGCTAGTCTTCCTTCACCAGGAGGTACTGGCGCCAGTTTCCCAGTACTTCCACGCACCAGTGTAGCAGAATGTACGAGGGGAACGGAACCTATACGGCGGTACTTTCTGTGTACCTCTTACTGCTGCAAGAGTGGCTTCTTTACATCTCTGCGTCACAACACACACTGCTCTACACTCGTCTCGCCACTGAGTGTCTCCACTACAAGTCAGTCAGACACGCATCCTCAAAAATGGCTCTGAGCACTATGGGACTTAACATCTGTGGTCATCAGTCCCCTAGAACTTAGAACCACTTAAACCTAACTAACCTAAGGACATCACACACATCCATGCCCGAGGCAGGATTCGAACCTGCGACCGTAGCAGTCGCGCGGTTCCGGACTGTGCGCCTAGAACCGCTAGACCACCGCGGCCGGCGACACGCATCCTCCTTTCTGATAAACATTTTTCCACGTGTACGAATACATCCACATACATACTCCGCAAGAATCTGTACAGAGCATGGCAGAGGGTGCCTTATACTACTGATAATTATTATCTTTCCTGTGATTCTTGAGTTTCTCCCGGCGTATTTGATAATCAAAACATCCACGGGTATGCTGCCGGTCTATAGTGTCCTACGGGCACAATATTTCGGCGATCATACATGTCGCCATCATCAGGTGAACTGACGGACTGAGCTCCTGTGAACGTGCCGGCACGGAGATCCGTACGCTATGGCTGCTCAGAGGAAACTGGGTTCGGTCGCGGTGGCGGCCGATTTAAATACCCTCCGCCCGCGGCGCGCTCCCTCCGCCGTCCGCGCCCCGCACCACGGTCGCGGGGTGGAACAGATTGCGACGGCGTCTGAGATGACGTCGGTGTGATGGCTCTGTCCCCCGTGGTCGTCACAACTATACGTTTGCTCGATTTACTCTTGATTAACCCGATCGCTGGTTCCCAAGCCTTGCTAAGATTATAGCCACAGTCACGGTTTATGAGGTCGTCATTGGTGCGAATTTCGATTGCCTCTCTAACAACGCTGTCCCAGTATCTCGACGTCTGTACCAGAATCCTCGTGCGGTCATACTCCATGGCGTGATTTTCCGACAAACAATGTTCAGCGACCGCCGACTTGCTCGGATACATCAGTCGAGTGTGCCTCTGGTGTTCACGGTATCGATGCTCGACGGTACGCATCGTCTGACCAATATACGACTTGCCACATTGACACGGAATCTGATACACGCCGGCCTTCCTCAAACCGAGGTCATCTTTGGCGCTCCCCACCAGTGCACGAGTTTTATTTGGAGGACAAAACACAGTTCTTACCCGGTGTTTCTTTAGAATTCGGGCGATTTTCCCCGAGATTGCGCCTGTGTATGGAATAAATGCAGTGCCTACCTCCTCCCTCGTGACTTCATCCATCTTAACAGGTTGTGCTGCAGTGGTTGGGCGGAGAGCACGTTGAATCTGCCACTCTGAGTACCCATTTTTTCTTTTCGAAATACAGTTCTCAGATGTTCCAATTCCTGGGGTAGACTCTCTGCGTCAGAGATGGTGCGCGCCCTATGTACTAGAGTTTTAAGTACCCCATTCCTCTGTGAAGGGTGGTGGCAGCTGTCTGCGTGCAAATACAGATCAGTGTGCGTAGTCTTCCGATACACCCAATGACCTAGGGTGCCGTCAGCCCTTCTCTTGACCAAGACGTCAAGGAATGGTAATTTACCCTCCGTTTCAGTCTCCATAGTGAATTTGATGTTGGGGTGTATGGAGTTAAGATGTGTAAGGAAGTCAAGGAATTTATCCATACCATGTGGCCAGATGACGAACGTGTCGTCCACGTAACGGAAAAAGCAAGTAGGTTTCCATACGGATGACGACAGGGCTTCCTCCTCGAAGTTCTCCATGTACAAATTCGCTACCACCGGTGAGAGTGGGCTACCCATGGCGACTCCCTCCGTTTGTTCGTAGTATTCTCCATTAAAAAGAAAATACGTGGAAGTCAAGACATGCCTAAAAAGTTCAGTGGTCTTCTCGTCAAACTTCTGACTAACCAACTCTAGTGACTCTCGCAGGGGTACCCTCGTAAACAAGGAAACGACGTCAAAACTCACCATGATATCTGACTCATCCAATCTGAAGCTATCAAGGCGTTTAACAAAATCCACGGAATTACGGATGTGATGAGGGCATTTACCCACATAAGGACTTAATATTCCCGTCAGGTATTTGGCCAACAAATATGTAGGTGCACTGATGTTGCTGACAATGGGGCGTAATGGTACCCCGTCTTTGTGAACCTTCGGGAGTCCATATAGTCTAGGCGGTACCGGACCTTGGGGTAACAATTTCTTAGCGTCACCCTCCGGTAAATCTGCGTCCTTGAGAAGCGCCCTCGTCTTGTTCTCCACCTTCTTTGTAGGGTCAACGCCGATCTTCCGGTAGGAATCGTCATTTAGCAGGCTCTGCATCTTATCAGTGTAGTCCTTATGGGAGACAACAACTGTAGCATTGCCTTTGTCAGCCGGTAAGACAACAATTTCAGAGCGCTCCCTCAGATCACGAATGGCCGCCCTCTCTTTACTGCTGATATTTGACTTCATCGGCTTGGATTTCGTCAACGCACGACAAGTTTCACGACGTATTTCCTCGGCTGATTCTGGCGGAAGTCGAGCTGCAACCTGTTCAACAGCACTAACAATTTCTGCGACCGGAGTGAACCTGGGGGTGGGAGCGAAGTTGAGACCTTTCTGCAAAACCGAGACCGCATCATCACTCAACACCATGCCACTCAAATTGATGACAGTCTTGCACGGAACCTGCAGAGATGGTTTGTCAAGGAGACGTGAGAACTTAGCTGTTTGACGTCCCGTAGCCTTCTTATGGGCGGAATCAGCTGACACCCAGGTGACACCATCAATCCAATCCCAGGAACAAGAAGTGAACTTACTAGCCAGTTGCAAATGTAGTTTGAGTAATTCCTGTGAGATAAACTCAAGGCTCCGGCGGGTGAATTGCACTCTCTCACGTACCAATGCGAGGCTGGCTCGTTTCTTGATTCTCTTAGCTGCTGCAGAATCGATGTGATGCATAACCTTATCAAAATTTGGAACAACATTCTCGGAACGACATCTCTTTAGAAAGGCAAGAGTACTTAGCAAACGACATCTACGGTGGCGCAACTTTTCAAATTTCTTCATGCTGCGATACATCTCCTCCCCGTAAAGGTGTATGATGTGATTCTTGAGTTTCTCCCGACGGATTTGATACTCAAAATATCCACGGGTATGTTGCCGGTCTATAGTGTCCAGCGGGCACAATATTTCGGCGATCATACATGTCGCCATCATCAGGTGAACTGACGGACTGAGCTCCTGTGAACGTGCCGGCACGGAGATCCGTACGCTATGGCTGCTCAGAGGAAACTGGGTTCGGTCGCGGTGGCGGCCGATTTAAATTCTCTCCGCCCGCGGCGCGCTCCCTCCGCCGTCCGCGCCCCGCGCCACGGTCGTGGGGTGGAACAGATTGCGACGGCGTCTGAGATGACGTCGGTGTGATGGCTCTGTCCGCCGTGGTCGTCACAACTATAGACCGTTGGACACTATAGACCGGCAGCATATCCGTGGATATTTTGATTCTCTTTCCTGTTTCCCTCGCAAATAAATTGGTGGGGCGGTGTTAACACCTTGACGGACGCCTCTGGCCGCCTTGCCTTTCAGTTTTAGCAGACTTTTGAGACACTTCTGAAGACCGTTTAGTTACCAGCGTTAACGAGAGCGTGTCCGCGTTATGTATGTAACAATTTAATGATGTTAGGAACAACTCCGCTTACAGCTGGGAAAATTGTTGTTTATTATAAGACTTTCGGTTTCCTGCCTCTTTTTTAAAAAAGATTTTAGCGCCCGCTCACTATAAAATGTATTTTTCTTTTTAGATGCAGGCAAATTTTAAAGAGTAGGGCACGTCTTCTTTACGTTTCCTCGCCATAGTATTGACGATATACTCTGAGCCGCGCGGGATTAGCCGAGCGGTCTAGGCGCTGCAGTCATGGACTGTGCGGCTGGCCCCGGCGGAGGTTCGAGTCCTCCCTCGGGCATGGGTGTGTGTGTTTTTCCTTAGGATAATTTAGGTTAAGTAGTGTGTATGCTTGGAGACTGATGACCTTAGCAGTTAAGTCCCATATGATTTCACACACATTTGGACTTCGATATACTCTGAATAGTAAATTTTGACTTGGAGCGATGGGTATGCCTATGATCTTTTAACGCTTTGAGTATGTTTTAGACTATATTTTACTAATTTTGATATCCACAAAATGTGGTGACACTGTACTTTGCTTTTTATCATGTAGGTTCACCTGATGATGCGGCTTTAAGCGGCGAAACCGCTCGTGTTTTAATAAACAATTTTACCAGCTGCTAGCAGAGTTCTTCCTAACATCATGTCTTTCAACAGCTGCTGTTGACCGGGATATAAAAAGTTTGTAGTAATAATATAAAATATAATAACTGGAGAATTATTTGTTGACCTCCAAATCTATTTTTTCTACGCATCTGATACACCTCCGCAGGCGCACAATTAGTGGCGCAACAGATATCTAATCTGCATCACACTTCTCTCAGAGTGTTCTGCAGCACTGAAGACGTAATATTTGAGATAGCACGAATGCGATGGCAAAAATCTGGTAGATCACGAACTGATGGCTGGTACACTTGATTGTTGATAAACGCCCACAGTAATAAATCTAGTGACATAACGTCTGAGCTTCGCGGGGGCCAATCAGTCGATGAACTACCTCTCCCAACCCCACGATCTGGGAACTCATGATCCAAGAAATCCCTCACAGCGCTCTCAAAATTGCACGGAGCGCCATCTTGTTGAAAAGCCCCGGACGAGGAAGTTGTGACACAGCATTCAGCTCCAACATATCTAAATACAGGGCAACAATTATTGAACTATGTGAAATAAAATCGTCGTAACTGCTGAACGGTTTGCGTTAGGACGTTCAAAGTGCACGGTTGGGCGTGGGGCACGATGGGAGTCAGTATGGTTTGGTTTGGCGACTAAGCCCACTTTGATTTGGATGGGTTCGTCAATAATCAGAATTGGCCCATTTGCCGGACGGAGAATCCGCAACTTGCGATCAAGAAGTCTTTTCAAACTCAACGGGTGAGAGTGTGGCGTGCAACGTCCAGTCACGGAATAATCACTGTGATACTCGTTAATGGCACGGTGACTAACGAACGGTACGTGGTTTCGGAAGATGATTTCATCCCCATTATCCGAAGTGATCTTGTTTCGACAAGATGTGGTTCATACAAGACCAGGCTCCACCCTGTCGAAATAGGAGACTGGGAGGAGCAGTTTGGGGACCGCATTCTGGCTCTGGGGTACCCAGAAGCCACTGACAAAGGTCTCGATTGGCCGCCATATTCTCCGGATCTGAACACATACGACTGCTATTTGTGAGGCTGTATTAAAGACAAGGTGTACAACAATAACCTCAAAACCATTGCTGAGCTGGAAACAGCCACTGAGGAGATCATCGACAGCATCGATATTCTGGCATTCCAGTGGGTCATGCAGAACTTCGCCGTTCGTGTGCGCCATATCATCGCCGAAGATGGGAGGCATATCTAACATATAATAACGTAAATCCGAATATCTGTAGAGACATTTACATGTTGAATAAAGTGTGTTCACGCTGTAATTTGTAACTAATTTACGTTTCTTTATCTAGTTCAATAATTGTCACCCTGTATGTTGTTGCGTTAACTGTAGGCTTCACGGAGAAGAAAGGACCTATACCCCTTTTCGTTAAGAATCCATGTCACACATTCACTTCCAAAAACCCACGTTCGTAATCGCTCTCTACGTGGGGTGTTCATCTGTGGCAATTGTGCACGTTTACTGTGCCAGAAGTATGGAGAGTAGCCTCGTTCGAGAAACAGACGAAATCGAGAAACGCCTCGTTTTCATCCAACTTTGCTAGAACTGTCTCTGAAATTGCCTTACGCGGCCTGTCCTCAGCCTTGATTTTGTGATGAAGCATCAGATTGTACGCCCAAAGGCGCGGCATTTTATGGACGACATGGTATACTGTCTAAAGAGGTAATTGTAACTGCCTACATGCTTATCGGATTGACTCACGAGGTCTCCGCTGGAAGAACGTAAGGATTAATTTAACAACAGCCTTTCGAACTGCGTGCTTATCGTGGTAGCCTGACATCGAAAGCAAACTACCAGTTCGCCGAAGCAGCTTGTCCTATTTCTTAGCTGTTGCGAAAATTGAAATATCGTCAGTTGATCGCAGTCCATACTCATGCATTGCCTCCTACGAAGATGCGATGCTCTATTGTCTGGGTGGAAGACGATTTCGGAGATGGATTTCCATCTGCAGTTTATTATTCTCCCGTATACAGAAAAACATTGGATATTTTAGAGGATTATAGGAGAAAATAAACTACAGATCTAAACCGATGTCCGATACAGTCGTCCATCGAGACAACAGAGCATCATATTCACAGGAGACAAGGCCTTTCTACTCAGCAGGTAGCTCCATCTTCTCCATGGGTGACAGTGACTATCAGTGGCGATCACTGAATAACAAACAACTCTGCGAGACGTTCTACCTGCGGTCCGTCAGCGTACAGAGTCACGTTGACTGCCGAAACGGTGACGTAATTAAAGGCGCCGGCACAACTTCGACGCGCTGTAGCCTTGTTGGATGACGTTTCCTCAATTTATTCTTCAAGACAGGCTCAACAACCCTTCGAAGTTGGTCTCAGCGTTTCTGGGACACACTGTATGTGTCTTGAAGTAGCATAACTGACAATTCCCAGTAACGCCGACTGTAACATCGAATATTTGTGAATGAGAGCATTTACCAGCTACCAAATAACTTTACACATTATTTCAAACGTTTTCAGAACTTTTTCTCACCAATCGCCCCACAAGATAATGAAAGGAAAAAGGTTATTGTTTACTAATTTCCTCTGCTGATACAGTAAAACTTCAGCATTGGCTTTTTGGCTTTGTCATCAGTCAGCGGGTGAATAATCCGACACTAATAAAAACAACACAATTAGCGTACTGCGTCTTTAACCATAGGAGTCTCAGGTGCTAAACGTCAAACATTTAATACATTAACTCATTTGTAAAGGAATGTAGCGTTTAAAGCTGTTTTATACACTGGAGTTGGATTCTTTAAAGAATCAGGGGTTTTCTGGAATAATTCTACTCGCTGTTTCACGAATTGGTGAGGTTACATTGTTCTGACCTACTGAGGGCTGTGTCGGGTAACTAGGGTTGGTCGTAAGAAGTCTCTCGACGTATTATTCGTAGACTGTGGTACGAATTGAGGGCGTTCATTCAAGGAGGTCAAGGTCTTGTGATTCGCACCGACGACAGATATTTACTGCTGCGCGGTGTGAGGAATAGATTGGCGCACTCATCCCGACTCGGAGCTGCCCTTGTCGCAGCGACCGGAAGGTGATATCATCGAATACTGACCGCGCGAAGCTTAATGACGGTGATGTGTATGCGAGACGAACATCCACGTACGAAACTCTCGCTGCCTGTGACAGCTGGGAGTATCTGAAGTTGGCACGCGCGTCTGCAAATCAATGAATGTCTGTTCTCCGCGAAAATCAGTCCTAGGTTAGCTTTAAAACTAACGATAAAGTATGCAGTTTTATATGGTGCAAAGTCGGAAAGTTTTGTTGTCAGTCAAATCTCCTGAGAACGAATGCATTATGAATAGTTCAACAGACGTTTTTAATTAACATCTTGCAATGCAGATGCACAGCTAATATACATTCAGTAAATGATGTCATCTTCCGTATTTAGCTTTTTTCATGTGGTGCTGTTACAGGATTCTGTTTATGTGTCTCTGTCAAACATCTACAAAGATACGAAGGTAAGTCAATTATTATCCGTAATTTAGTTATATTTTTGTTTATTTTGGTAGTACTGTCGTTTTACGTTGATGACGCATGCTTTGTTTATTTGTTGTTATATCTTTGCAATTTTCAAGCTGCTAGGTTTGTTTCGTTACCGCTGCCGTGCTGTTAATCATGGCTGCTCCGCTGTCTATTTGCACCAAAGAAGAGCAACGTTCAGTGATCCGTTTTTTGTGGTCTGAAGGCGTATCAGGGGCCGAAATTCATCGAAGATTTTCGGTACAGTAAGGGAACAGTCTTTTGCCACAACGGAGTGTCTACGAATGGATTGAAAAATTCCGAAATGGTCGCACAAGTGTTACTCACGATTAAGGAGCCTGACGACCGTTTATCGCCACAAACGAAGAAACCATTGAGCGTTCTCGTGAAATGATTCTGTTATACAGACGATTAACTGTTGACGAAGTGGCACATCGTCTGCCATTTAATCACGTTCTGCCTACGAAACCATCCAGAGCAGACTTGGGTTTCATAAAGTTTGTGCAAGATGGGTCCCAAAACAACTCACACAGTTGCACAAACAAACGCGCTTGGACATCTGCAAAAATCATTTGGATCGCTATGGTAACGAAGGGGACAACTTCTTAGACAGGATCATTACTGGTGACGAAACATGGATTCATCATTATGAGCCGGAGAGAAAACGGCAGGGTATGGAATGGAAACATCCAAATTCGACGTGGAAGAAAAAGTTCAAAACCCAACCGTCCGCAGGAAAATTGATGCTTACCGTTTTTTGGGACGCACAAGGTTCAGTAGTGGAACATTATGGGGAAAGGGGCACAACACGTTACAGTGAGATGCTTACTGCCAGGCTAAAGCCTGAGATTCGAAGCAAACGCCGAGGATTGCTGTTAAAAGGTGTTGTGTTGTTGCACGACAATGCCCGTCCGCATACTGCTGCCCACACTGCTGAAACGCTCCAGAAACTCAAATTTGAAGTATTGGATCATCCTCCATATAGTCCCGATCTTGCCCTTTCTGACTATCACTCGTATCGTCAACTCAAAAAGGCATTAAGTGGCAGTCGAGTTGCCTCGGACGAAGTAGTGAAAGAAGCGGCGCATTCCTGGCGCAGCTCAACCGAGAACTTTCTTTCACGAGGGCATCAGGAAGTTTGTACAACGATGGGCCAAGTGCGTTGAAACGCAAGGAGGCTATGTCGAAAAATGATGTTCTTTTAAGTTTCCTATTTGATTACAATAAAATTTTATGACTACTTTGCGCATAATAACTAATTTACCCTCGCATAATACAACACATGTACTTAGAAAAACGTAATAGGAGAGCAACAGTACGTAGTCTGTTAACATTCACATACAACGTTCGATGTCCTTGTAGGACAGTGTCACCCTTGCTGCTAACAGAGCAACGGCTGTTATCAATGATACGAATAAAATCTAATGTTAAATATTAGATAGGTAGGTCGAATAACTGATAAGGAGGTACTAATACGAATCGGAAATTTATGGCACAACTCAAATAAAACAACGGACTGATTCACAGGACACATCCTTAGGTACGAAGGAATATTCAGTTTGATCCTAGAAGGAAGTGAGGTGGGTAAAAGTTGTAGAGGGAGACCAAGGGATGAATACAGCAAGCAGATAGCGAATTCATGTAGATTTAGGTTCCGATAGATATGCACAGATGGTCCCCCGCAGGATAGACTAACACGGAGTCTCCAGTCTTTGGACAGGAGACCACAACGAACAACATTAATGACTTCGCATAATGTCAATAGCGCTATCAGATACATAACTGACGATGCTGTTGTCTATGGGAAAGTAGCATTGTTGACTAATTGTGAGGAAAAGAAGAGAAACCTTACTCAGTATTTCAGCTGGGTTCACTGAATGACATAGGTCATCCAGCTTGTACAGATGCAAGACGAAAAGAAAAGAAAAAAAAGTAACTGGCTGGATCTAACTACCAACCACCTCCATATGTATGCTTGCGATCATGAAATCATCTCTGATACAAAGGAAATTACGTAACGTTCACCGTCTTCTTGGTTAAAATTGTACTAAAATATCATCCTACTAATGGGTTCTAAATTTATATGAAAAAGGACACAGAAAATCTCAAAAATCTGCTAAAAACACAGAAACAATAGCTAGCACAAACATTTCCAGCATTAAAAGCTCAATGAAGATACATGGAATACATAAAAACGATATTCCCATGAGACCAATTAAAAACTTCGAGTGTTGCTTTCATCATATTGTGAAGTGCACGCATCAACATTTAGCAGAACATTATCATCTAGATTTGGACAGGAAGCCGAAAAAAAGTTATGATACACACGTTCAAACCGTATATCCCAAACAGAAGAATTGATACAAATTACAAAAATAATCACAAAGTGAACAATCATAGCTACACTTTTTTGAATTACTTTGACGCCAGGTGGTCTTTTACATCTTCATCCATATTCGTACTCTACAAATCACTGTGTAGCTCATGGGAGAGGGTAACTCTCATTGTACCCCATATTAAGAGCGAACATAACTATTTTACGCACATAATTTTTTATAAACAAACTCTGTAGGTTGTGCACCAGATAGAGACGACAGCTGCTGGCGCAGAGCGCTGCCGTCGCAAGTCATGTTGAGGTCCACGTTCCGTATGATCTACGTGTACACGTGTACTCTGCAGACCACTGCGTAGTGCATCGGCGAGGGCACTTCCCACTGGACCATTTGTTAAGGTTTTCCCCTGTTTCTTTCAAGTATAGAGCACAGGAAGAATAACTGCTTAAACGCCTCTGTGAGTACTGTGATTATTCTTTGTTCTCTCGATCTCGCCGGCAGAACCACATAGAGGACTCTAGTATATTTCTAGATTCCTCGTTTAATACTGGTTCTTTCGTAAAGAAACATTTGAAAATGGAGTCTATGATTTCTGCTTTTACTTTACTACCATCAATATCAGTTCCTTTGTCATCCATAGTGTCTGGACACTAACTTTGCATGTCAATGAGAGCCTTTATATATGATAAGAATTTCTTCGTTTTTTGTGACGGGTGTTATCGTAAGATTTGCTGACGCTACTCACTGAAGACCTCGCCCACAGCCCATTTGACAGCTAAATGCGTATCACTTAGTATATTTCTATAGCTTCATGATGTGTTTTACACCTTTTATGCAGTTTTAGATGTGCCTTTAGACGTTTGTATACCGTTCTACTAGCCACGTATGCATAGTCAGATATTAAAGTTCAGCCACAGTTCTCTTACAGGCTCATGCCCAGAGGTGAATCTTTTGAGTTCGTCTTTGAGATACGACAGTTATCTTTTTATTTAATTTGGTAAATATATACAACTTTCTTGTTGTTTCAGTTCCTCTTTGAGTTTTGGTAACTATTGTTACTACCATTGTTTCGTCGTGAACATCTTCATAGAAATCAGGTCTCCTCGTGCTGTTAGATCCAATACACAAGCTGTTCCAAGAAAATACCGATAAACTTCAGGGACAGGATACTTAAACAGAAGTAAGTGAAACATATCCAGTAAACCTAGGCTCTAAAATGCATACTTTAATGGGTATGACCGCTTGTTCATCTTCGATATCATATCTCTATTACTGCAAGGTCTTCGCTTCCAGTGTTTTGATAGAAGGAAGTACTGACCAAAACAAGGAAAGAGAGCCTGGTAAACATTGGGTCTAAAAAGCGTAGTTTAAGAGCTGTGATCACTTGTTCATCTTCGCTAGTGTGAAACACATCTCTTCTACTGAAGAAGCGTTCATAGCTCCTAAGACAGGTATTGTAGAGCCCATGTTTAGTAGAAATTTCTTTTCTTGTTTTGTTCCATAGTACCGCTTCCCAGAACATGAAAAGCAAAGAGATTACAGTAGAAGAGATATGTTTCATAGTATAGAGGATGAGAAAGTGTCCATATCTCTCAATGTACGCGCTTTTGAACCCTTACTGACTAAACATTTTTTTCTTGTTCCGGTGTAAGGAACCCGTCGCTAAGGTTTGTCGGTGTTTTTTGGGACACCCAGTATAACCATTACGATTGAGATTCGAAATACTTTGTTCTGGGTATTTTTCACAGACAGTAAACAGTATTATTTTGCACGACGTCTTGTCATGACCAGCACTGACAAAACGGTAATAATCTCATATTGTTGTTGTATGACTAAAAGTTCCACTGTTGATGACACTAGGGTTGACAAATGTACGAACTAGCGAGTTGAGGATTTCTATAAAGTATTCACTTACATCTGGGCTAAATCTGGTGGTAAGGTTCAATTAGACATTTATGCCCACTTTTGATACTGGGTGTTGCCCAAACGACGTCGCATTCTGCTTCCATTTCAATCTAGATGGATTCTTGTGTACTGCATTAATACAACACCTCCATTTCGCATTAGTCTGTCCTTTAGATGTACACTAATAAGCCAAAACATTATAACCACTGCCTGCCGCGACGTCGGGTGCCGCCTCGTGGCGTAGCGAGCAGTGACGCGGTAACAAAAGTATGTAAGCGGAGCAGACAGGGACAGGGTATCACCGTAGCGACAATATGGGCTGCAAATCGGGAATTCCACTGAGATAAGCGTTATCGATAAAGAGCAGGTTATTATTACGCAGAGCCTATGAACGAATATCTCGAAAACTGCGAAGCTTGTCGAATGTTCACGTGCTACTGTCGTGAGCATCTACAGAAAGAGGTAGAAGGACAGTGAAAGTACCGCTAGGCTCTGAATAGTTGGACGCCCACGAGTCTTCACAGAAAGTGGCTTTCGGAGGCTTTCCTGCTCTGTAAAGTAGGATATATAATGATCTGTGGCATCCCTGCCGAAAGAGCGCAATTCTGGTTCACGCACAAATGTTTCGGAACACACCGTTTGTGGTATCGATAGCTACGATGCCACGGCGTAGGTACAGGTTCTTAGGTTGCCACTATGACACCGTCACCGACGACAGCGCCCTCTAGCCGGCGCTGTGCAGCTCTACGAGCTCCGCTCCAGATTCAGTGCTTTTGATTCCGAGTAGATGACCAAGCAACATTGTTTCTATTCCATAGTGGGCGAGCCACTACAGATTTTGCTACTGTAACTTGATTGATGTACAGCTTCGCACATACGTGCTCACTTCAGTTCGAAGCTAAATATTATCAGTTGTATATGTTCATACACAGTAACGAGGCATTTCACCTTTTCCTGCTCCTACTCACTTCCTACATTCGGTCTACCCTTCACTTTACGGGAGCAGACCCATGCGCCGCCTACCAGGCGGGATACAAAACCTTTCATCGCACATTGTTGAACGTGTAGCTTCACAGCTGACCACCCTACTTGTTCATATGTTGACCCAACGACAGCGTCAATTACGATTGCAGAGGGCATGGGATCATCGGTATTCGGCCATCAATCAATGGAAAGTTTTCCACTCTTCGGCTGAAGCACATTTTTGCTACGCGACGTCGAAGGTCGTCTCCACAAACGCCGTCATCGAGGTGAAGGACGGCTCGAAACGTGCAGCGCACCTCGGATGCAGGCTGGTGGAAGCAGTATTAAGCTGTGTGAGACATTCTCCTGTGCTTTTACTGGACCTGTGGCAGTAATCGAAGACACACTGACAGCTACGAACCACCTGCATACCTTCATGCTTGATGTCTCCCCCGATGACGATGTCATCTTTCAGCAGGATATTTGTCCGTCTCGGAGCTAGAATCATGGTTTGAGGAGCATTATAGTGAACCCACGTTTGTGTCTCGGCGATCTAATTCGCCTGATGTAAGTCTTATGGAAACTATCTGGCTCGCTTTCTGGCGCCATCACCGCGTACGCAAATAAGCTGCACGTTATATACGCGAATTACATGAGCTGTGCGTAGACATGTATACCTCCATGAACCTACCAACAGACTGTCAGATCCCTGATACGCAGAATTAGTGATGTATTTGGTTCCAAAGACGGAAAAAAGCTATTAAGCAGGTGGTCATACTGTTTTGTCTTATCAGTGTAGATTTAGAACTACCTCACTCATCTCACTGCTGTTATTTTCGTGTTTCGACCAGATTTCACAGCCTTGCATTATGTGAGCTTCACTGAATTTTAGTAGCACTTCAGTCTCAGACAATTTATTGTGCATGCGGTACCAGCTGGCTTCAGAGTGTGCGCCAATAATGTCTGGAAGCACATTTGGCTTGCTTCGCGTTAAGAAACAAGTCTAGTGTGAGAATAGCGTAAGACGATTTTTTTTTCAGACTGCATTATGACTGATATGGTCTGCTATCTTAATAACACAGGCGTCTTGCCAGTAGGTAGCCTGGCAACCACAGAGCAGCAAAGTTGTGCTACGCAGTTGAGAAAAAAATGGTTCAAATGGCTCTGACCACTATGGAACTTAATATCCGAGGTCATCAATGCCTCTGAGCACTATGGGACTTAACATCTGAGGTCATCAGTCCCCTAGAAGTTAGAACTACTTAAACCTAACTAACCTAAGGACATCACACACATCCATGCCCGAGGCAGGATTCGAACCTGCGACCGTAGCAGTCGCGCGGTTCCGGACTGAAGCTCCTTCAACCGCTTCGCCACAACGGCCGGCTGCAGTTGAGACCACGGGGACTATTGTCCATGCAGCAGCACGTGGAGGTGGGGCTGCGTCGAGTTGTTTTGTCCGCACTGTATTGTTATCTTTTATTTATTTAGAGCAACACAGGAATCTGGAAGATGGAAATTATAAACTTATGGTGTAGTCTAAGGAGAAAAGAAAAAATAGATACACCCTCACCGACACCATCTGGGGAAGGGGACCAAGTCCAGCGTCCCCATCTGGTGCTACCCATTTTAGTAAGTATCCACGCGAACGTTCCTCTTAGGGAAACTCGATTTGTTCAGTCCAAAGTAAGAGTGTGTGGATGCCGTCCACGGTCGTGTGTGGTTTAAGTAGTTCGAAGTTCTATGGGACTGATGGCCTCAGATATTAAGTCCCATAGTGCTCAGAGCCATTTGAACAATTTTTTCTCAACTGCGTACCACAACTTTGCTGCTCTGTGGTTGCCATGGCTACTGGCTAAGACGCCTGTGTTAATAAGATAGCGGGCCGTAGCAGTTGTAATGCACTCTGAAAAAGAAAAGGTCGCCTTACGCTATTCTCACACTAGGCTTGTTTCTTAACGCCACGGAAGCTCCTATGCCGAGGCGGAAAGAAAGTTTAAAGTGCCATCAACACTGTGAAGAATTAAGGTTTACGGACGTTGTTTGTCCACCATCAGCGCTGTGGATCTAGAGAGCCATCCGGCGCGCTTTGAATGCCTTGCGCGGCCTCGAGAGCAGCAACAGGTAGGGGAGGCGCATCCCGCGACCCCTGACCCGGCCTCACTCGCTGGTGACGTCACGCGGTGCGCGCTGCCCGCCCGCCAAGGCCGGCGCTTTCTGCCTCAGCGCGGGCCGGACGAGCGGCGCCAGTTGCCTGACTGGCTGCCATTCAGCCGGATAGCACCGGTTACCTGCGAGCCGCTCACCGCCACAGCCATCCCACTCAGCAGCGGCAGAAGAGCGCACCCAGTATAACGGTACTTTGCGGGCAGGCGTGTCAAAATATTAAAATCGTGGAAGAATTAAAAAGGGGAAAGTAATACGAAACTTTAATAACTGCACAGTATTACTAAGAAACAATACAATGAAAAGTATTAAAAAGCAAAGTAGCAAAGACCAAGCGGGACAGAAAAATATAGGGGCGCGTTTGTTTTTTAATACATATAAAAGAAGATGTAACACATTATTGAGCTCTCTACCTTCAGTTATCGCTGTCGGGCTAGTCGATGAAAAGTGTTACGCGACTGCGAAATTCGTTAAGGAGATTATTTAAAGACTCTTCAAGCACGTTTAAAATACATGTGACGAAGTGATCAGAGACGTTTATTGTCAGATGAAGTGAAAATGAATCCGACAACATAATTCGAACTTTGTGTTAGCTGGGAAAAATACTCTTGGGAAACTATTATGGTTGTGGAACCCACGAAAGTTGTGCGCAACGGAAAGCTATAGTTTACGTAATTCTGCACTTTATAAAATGGTGAAACGCGTGTGCGCGGAACATTAATAGAATCTTATCCTTGGACGGTCGCGGGGGTAACTGATACAAACAACGCGCCAGCATAAAAAATAGTTCGCTTATTAACTACCAGATATTAATTAACGGGGACCTAAAATACTAAAAAAGAAGGATAGGATCATCACCTCCAATCCCGATTCATATTTCATATTTAATTAGTGAAAAGAGAAGTTTTAATAAACAAACTACATTTCCATTTTATTCACGGTTTTGGCTTCATTACGTAGTCTTGACTACATGATAAACAATATCTGTGGAAGTTGTTTGCAACGTATCGTCATAATACCTAGCCAACCAATATTGTGGGACCCCAAAAATGTAAATGCAAGAAATTGTTCTTACAGCGGATGTATAATGTGTGACTGTAACAACTATATTCAGAAACTGAACATCCATTACGTACTTGCATGTTTATCTGCGAAAATGGTCCTTGTCGGTACATCAGCATAGAGTTCGAATAGAATCGCTGGAAAATTGCAAACCATTCACATTAATTGAACACCTAAATACGCACAATGCTGGTACCTCCAGGATGTGATCTTACTCCTCACCCCCGTGGCAGCAATTGAATTAAGAGTCAGCCGGGAAATACATTTAAATCAATTGACGACTGTTGAGGTAGCGTTTCGAATTTTCAAACGTCCACTGCCATGCATGAAGGCGAGTGACTGAAGGCGAGTGACACCACGAGTGTTAACGTCGATCGAGGGGTGTCGTCGTGATCGTATTGAATGACATTGAGCAGTTACACCAGCAACTGTCCTCGCAACTAAACGTGACCGCCTGCCAGTACGGCAGTAAAAGCAAACTTTTTACTGTGGACAGTGGGTGTACACTACCTGCTCAAAAGTATCCGGACACACGGTTTAATGCAGATTTGACCACTAGATGCCACGAGAGGCGCCAATACAGAAGTTGGCAGGGAATGTCAGTTTGTTAGCAGTAACAGCAGAATGAGTCAGTCAAGAGAGAGTTCAGTGACTTCGATCTTGAACTAGTCGTTGGATGTCCCCACAGTAGAAAATCCATCAGGGACAATACAACCCTTCTGAAGCTCCCCAAGTCGACGTTTCTTGGCTTGTTTGTGAAATGGAAATGCGAAGGAATAGGCGCACCTACACCAGTATCTGGCAGTCTTCGTGTAGAGAGAGATAGGGACTGTTGAACACTGAACAAACTAGAATGAGATTTTCACTCTGCAGCGGAGTGTGCGCTGATATGAATCTCCCTTGCAGATTAAAACTGTGTGCCGGACCGAGACTCGAACTGGGGACCTTTGCCTTTCGCGGGCAAGTGCTCTACTAACCGAGCTACCCAAGCACGACTCACGCCCCGTCCTCAGAGTTTTACATCCGCCAGTACCTTGTCTCCTACTTTCCAAACTTCACAGAAGCTCTCCTGCGAACCTTGCAGAACTAGCACCCCTGGAAGAAAGGATATTGCAGACATGGCTTAGCCACAGCCTGGGGGGGTGTTTCCAGAATGAGACTTTCACTCTCCAGGAGCGCTAGGTCTGCAAGGTTCGCAGGAGAGCTTCTGTGAAGTTTCGAAAGTAGGAGACGAGGTACTGGCGGAACTAAAACTGTGAGGACAGGGCGTGAGTCGTGCTTGGGTAGCTCAGCTGGTAGAGCAATTGCTCGCGAAAGGCAAAGGTTCCGAGTTTGAGTCTCGTTCAGGCACAAAGCTTTAATCTGCCAGGAAGTTTCACTGAACAAACTGATTGTAAGAAATCACACTCAGTCAGCAGAATGAATCAGTCGTTAGTTCCAACGTGCTACCAGCGGTCCATCTACCACAACGACTTTTCGTAGGAAGTTAAAAAAAAAGACGTACAATGGTCGAGGTTCACCTCACAAACCACACGTTTCTGCAATCAGTGCTAAGCAACGCTTGAGGTGGCGCATACAGCGACGCTATTGGACAGTGGAAGACTGGAAACGTGTGACCTGGAAAGATGAATCACAAAATACTCTCTTGCAATACGATAGAAGGGCTTGAGTTTCGCGAATATCTGGTGAATGTTACCTGCCACGACGTATAGGGTGTACAGTGAAGTACGGAGGATTTAATGATACGGTACAGGGATGTTGTTCATGTTTAGAATGAGGTCCCTTTATTGCGTGTAAGACAACGGTAAATGCGGAAGGATATGAACGCACTATGTACTGTGTACAGTAGAGGTATAGTTCGGAGAAGAAGGCAATATCAGCATACCTTGTCATAAGGTGAGGGAAATATTTTGTGAACAGTAACATTCCTCATATAGACTGCCCTGTCAATTATCCAGATCTGAATCCAGTGGAACACCTTTGGGATAAGTTAGGACGTCGATGTCGCTCCATATCCCAGCATGCAAGTACATTACTACTTTTGCGAGATTCGTGTCTTCAGGAAGACTCGGCTGCTGTTTCTCCACAGACATTCATATATAGCTCTGAGCACTATGCGACTTAACTTCTGAGGTCATCAGTCGCCTAGAACTTAGAAGTAATTAAACCTAACTAACCTGAGGACATCACACACATCCATGCTCGAGGCAGGATTCGAACCTGCGACCGTAGCGGTCGCTCGGCTCCAGACTGTAGCGCCTAGAACCGCACAGCTTCTCCGGCCGGCGACATTCATATACCTCAATGGAAGCATCACCAGCAGAGATCAAGCCATCATAAAGGCGAAGGGTCAACACTGCTCATATCAATGTCCATTGAAAATCGTGCAGATATTTTATGAGAGAGAGTATAGGTTGTCAGCGACCACGAACAATGGATGATAAGTTGTGAGAGCCCTTGCTGAACAGCATACTTCACAGATATTAAGTAGAAATTTCCTTCTGAAGATTTTTAAGTCTCTCTGATATAAACAGAACTCCGAGGCTCGTCACCAAGTTTAATTATCTCCTCGACAGAATTACCTTACATATCTATTTTTTAACTGTTTGCAGGCACAGTCCAACGTCCCTCACATAACTTCGAAACCCCTGTGCCGCAGTACTGCAGCACGTTGCGGGAGGAGCCAAAATTCTAATGGGGCTGCCCATTCATGAACTGAAGTATTGGATACTGTTTCGTTTCCTGCATTTGAATGCGAAAAAAACATCGCAACAATCGAGACTAAGTTAGTGGAAATGCACGGCAAGAAAGCACGATCCAAGACCGCTACGGTCGCAAATTCGAATCCTGTCTCGTGCATGTATGTGTGTGATGTCCTTAGGTTAGTTAGGTTTAAGTAGTTCTACGTTCTAGGGGACTGATGACCTCAGATTTTAAGTCCCATAGTGCTCAGAGCCATTTGAGCCAAAGCACGGTCATATGTTGATCTGTTGATTGATTTGGGGAGGGGACAAAAAGCGAGGTCACCAGTACCATCGTATTAGAGAAGGATGGGGAAGGAGGTCGGCCTTGCCCTGAAGCGATTTAGGGAAATCACGGAAAACCTAAATCGAGATGACTGGACGGTGGTTTGAACCATCGTCCTCTCGAATGCGAGTCCAGTGTCCTAATCACTGCGCGACCTCGCTCGGTTGATCGTTAGTTAGATGGGGAAGACGATTTCATTCTGATCAAACAAGACTAAATGACTAAGCAGGAAGCGATAGTGCATCTGACAGTGGACAACCGTGATCGGAATGAAACTGGAAGGCCCCAATGTTGGAAGCCGGCATATCAACATCGAAGCGATAGTGGAAAAAACGGAAAACCGATTTATGGATCGGTTTTCAACGTCTTGTACGACATTCTGAACACGATAAAGGTAGCCATCCTTTGGGTTCCGCGATGTTCGCAGCCACTGAAGAAGTTCGCTTAACCGAAACAGCAGTGGAAAAGTTGCAGCCGTGTCTAGGTTACTTATCTTGTCGCATAATTATCGTGGACGAATGCTGGGCGTGTAACTACACTGTCCAGTCAGATTAATGTGTTCACGTGTCAAAAGCCTGAAAGGTGTAGGAGGAGATTCAGTGAGGTCCCGGAGGGTACCGATCGGGATGTGTACCCGTGCCGCGAGTCCAGTGTGCTAACCACTGCGCCACCTCGCTCGGTGCCTATTAGACGGAGGGGGTCGGACAGCCGATCAGTTCCAGTCATTCCACCAGGAAGGAGGTACACGGCTCGTGTTGACTGTAGTTCAAACAGGCCTGGACGGTCAATACCGCGGTTCGATCGCGTCCGCATTGTTACTTTGTGCCAGGAGGGCTCTCAACAAGGGAAAGTGTCCACGCGTCTCGCTGTGAACCAAAGCGATGTTTTCGGACATGGAGGAGATACAGAGAGACAGGAACTGTCGATGACGTGCCTCGCTCAGGCCGCCCAAGGGCTACTACCTACGGATTATGGCTAGGATTAACCCTGACATCAACGCCATTGTGTTGAATAATGCTTTTCGTGCAGCCACAGGACGTTGTGTTACGACTCAAACTGTGTGCAATAGGCTGCATGATGCGCAACTTCACCCCCGGCGTCCATTGCGTGGTCCATCTTTGCAACCAAGACACCATGCAGTGCGGTACAGATGCGCCCAACAACATGCCGAATGGATCGCTCAGGATTGGCATCACGATCTCCTCACCGATGAGTGTCACATGTGCCTTCAATCAGAAAATCGTCGGAGACGTGTTTGGAGGCAACGTCTTAGACACACTGTCCAGTGAGTGCAGCAAGGTGGAGGTTCCTTAGTGTTCGAAAAATGGTTCAAATGGCTCTGAGCACTATGGGACTTAACTTCTAAGGTCATGAGTCCCCTAGAACTTAGAACTACTTAAACCTAACTAACCTAAGGACATCACACACACCCATGCCCGAGGCAGGATTCGAACCTGCGACCGTAGCGGTCGCGTGGTTCCAGACTGTAGCGCCTTTAACCGCTTGGCCACCCCGGCCGGCTCCTTAGTGTTCTGGGGCGACATTATGTGGGGCCGACGTACGCCGCTGGTGGACATGGAAGGCGCTGTAACTGCTGTACGATACGTAAATGCCATCCTCCGACCGATATTGCAACCATATCGGCAGCATATTGGCGAGGCATTCGTCTTCATGGATGGCAATTCGCGTCCCCATCGTGCACATCTTGTGAATGACTTCCTTCAGGATAGCGACATCGCTCGACTAGAGTAACCAGCATGTTCTCGAGACATGTACCGTATCGAACATGACTGGGATTGACTGAAAAGGCTATGGACGACGTGATTCGCCAACCACTCTGAGGGATGTACCCCGAATCACCGTTCAGGTCTGCGACAATCTGGACCAACAGTGCCTTGATCAACTTGTGGGCAGTATGCCACGACGAATAGAGGCATCCATCGATGCAAGAGGACGTGCAACGGGTATTAGAGGCACCGGTGTGTACAGCAATCTGGAACAGAATCTCTGAAGGTCTCGCTGTATGGTGGTACCACATACAATGTGGGGTTTTCATGAGCAATAAAAGGGCGGAAATGATGCTTTTGTTGATCTCTGTTCCAAATTTCTGCACAGGTTCCGTTACTCTCGGAGCCGAGATGATGCAAACCTTTTTATGTGTGTATATAAGCAGAGAGTTTCAAAAATTTAGTTCTTTCTGACAGATGTCTGAATACGAAGGCCTATTACCCTTAAATGCAGGTCACCGAGACAGAAATGGCACTTTATTTACTGCAGTTCATAACTGTCACAGCAAGTCACAATATGGGTAAACTGATTACAGCATTTGCATGCGAATTACTTATCCTCACATCTTGCGCCTCCGCTCTGTTTTGCATTAGCGACCTCGAACTGGCTAGTGGGTCGAGAGCAGGTCTGATCATGCACAGTAGCAGACAATCAGACCACCTGCAACCTCAGATTGTGAAACTTTGCTGGTGAGTTGGGGTTTTTACTGAACAGGTCGTTCGCTGCTGCTAATCAACTTACACCACAAAGCGACTAAAATTAAAAGTATTTCCCAATACTCTTTAGTTGGCAACCAAGACGTGTTGCAACAGAAGCAGCTCCTGCTACGGCAGGCGGACAGCTTTCACTGCGGGTGGCGCGTTCGGCTCGCAACTATTCACGTCCCGGCACACAAAGTTCAGAAGGCGTTGCTGCGCAACGGCAGGGCAGAAATTATTACCTGCAGAATTCACAGATTTACACATCGCTGAAGGTTTTAGACTTATAAGTAGAGTCAAGTACCGAAAAAATTCAAGGTTACTAGGTTGCTAATATATATGGCAACAGCGTATCGCATTGGCAAGATTTCAGAAAAAGGAAAGAGCGGATGAGCAAGTAGAAGTCGCACGAGCATACAAAAAAGAAGGAAACAAGATTAGGGTTGAACGTCGCGTCGACATCGAGGTCACTAGAGACAGTGAACAAGCTCGAGTTGTTTCAAGGATGGGGAAGGAAATCGGCCGTGACCTTTCAAAGCGAACAACTTGGCATCTGCCTGGAGCGACTTAGAGAAATCACGGGAAGCTTAAATCAGGATAGTCGGACGCTGATTTCACACGCGTGCGAAACGAACCCTCTTAATCCCTCGTAAACACACCTGTTTACTATGTCACACCCTGGGAGTTGGCTTCGGTGTTGATAACGAACATTTTGCCGTGCCGTCTGTAATGCCCAGTCTGGAACCGAGCGACCGCTACGGTCGCAGGTTCGAATCCTGCCTCGGGCATGGATGTCAGTGATGTCCTTAGGTTAGTTAGGTTTAAGTAGTTCTAAGTTCTAGGGGACTGATGGCCTCAGAAGTTAAGTCCCATAGTGCTCAGAGCCATTTTGTAATGCCCACTCGCTCACGTCCGTCTCTCTCCCTCGTGCACACACACACACACACACACACACACACACACACAAATGGTTCAAATGGCTCTGAGCACTATGGAACTTAACTTCTGAGGTCATCAGTCCCCTAGAACTTAGAACTACTTAAACCTAAGTAACCTAAGGACATCACACACATCCATGCCCGAGGCAGGATTCGAACCTGCTATCGTAGCGGTCGCGTGTCTGTTCATGAAACAATGAGTCACACTTTCGAGTCAGTTTCTACTCTTTTGAGATAACGAATTCATCATTGTATTGCAATTTCACAGTTTCACTGTGTAAATAATGTTTCATTCTACCTGAAGATATGAAGCACCATACGCAGAGACATGGAAAAGGATTTCTTACAGAAACAAAAGCGTGGATGACAGCATCAAACCAATGATCGATGACTATTCACAATATTTCATAAATAATTGAAAATATAGAATTCATCTTCGGCAAACGACAGCACGTGAAGGGGAAAGTATTTTGAAGCTTCTGTGATAATTATCGAAAAGTTCTGTAAATGTAATAATATACCATCTTTCGACACTCCAAAGTTCCTGAAAACAAGAGTACAGTGTTTACCTTCGCTGTAATACCTGTGCCAGCCGGGGTGGCCGAGTGGTTCTAGGCGCTACAGACTGGAACCGCGCGACCACTGCGGTCGCAGGTTCGAATCCAGCCTCGGGCATTGATGTGTGTGATGTCCTTAGGTTAGTTAGGTTTTAGTAGTTCCAAGTTCTAGGGGACTGATGACCTCAGAAGTTAAGTCGCATAGTGCTCAGAGCCATTCGATTTTTGTAATACCTGTCTTAGAAGCTTCCACTCAATATTTTCAGTGATTTACATTGACTGCCGTTAAAGCATGAGTAAACAGGTCTCAGATAGATACCATAAATTGTGGATGTATTTGCGTTTACGAAGAGCAAGTGAGTGAATATCACAATAATAAACTTTCTCGCTTTTAGTAGTGGAAATCATTCGAATTCAATATTTCGGTATATTGAGAAGTAACAACCACACGACTACCAAGCCATGTTAGAAAAGCGCTACGTAAACAAGGAGCACTTCATCTCAGATTCAAGAGAAGCAAAAACCCAGCTGACGCATAAAAACTGAACGAAGTGAAAACTACCGTAAGGAGAAAATGAAAGAAGCGTTGAGTGATTTTGACAGTGATACGTTGTCAACCGACCTGAGTAAAAACCCTAAGAGATTTGGTCGTATGTAACATAAGTAAGTGGGTCAAAATCATCTATTCATTCTCTCAGCGACCACGCCTGTGCCGAAACGGAACATAACAGAGAGAAGGCCGAAATACTGAATTCGGTCTTCCGAAGTTGTTTCAACGCGGAACATCATAACACTGTCACTCCTTTCAATCTTCGTACGAACGTCGAAATGGCAGATATTGAGATAACCGATTGCGGAATTGAAAAGCAGCTACAGTCGCTTAGTAGTGGAAAGGCGTCAGGACTAGATGAGATACCTATAAGATTCTTTAAAGATTATGCGAAAGAACTTGGTCCCCTTCCAGCAGTAATTTATTGTAGATCGCTTCAGCAACAAAAGGTACCTAACGACTGGAAAAAGCGCAGGTCATTCCCGCTTTTAAGAAATGCCGTAGGACAGATCCACACAATTACAGACCTGTATCGTTGACGTCAACCTGTTCTAGAATTATGGAACATGTTTTATGCTCGAGAATTATGACGTTTTCAGAAAATGAACATCTCCTCTAAAAGAATCAACATGGTTTCCGCAGACAGAGATCCTGCAAAACTCAGCTCGCTCTGCTCTTCCATGAGGTTCACAGCGCAGTGGACAACGGCTTTCAAGTTGATGCAGTGCTTCTTGATTTTAGTAAGGCATTTGTCACCGACCCGGACTGTCATTGAATGAAAAAAATACGAGCTTACGATGTATCGGAGGAGACCTGCGATTGGATTCAAGACTTTCTTGCACGTAGAACTCAACACGTCGCTCTTTACGGGACTAAATCGACATATGTAAAAGTAATATCCGGAGTACCACAGGGAAGTGTGATAGGACCGTTGCTATTTACGATATGTATAAGTGATCTAGTAGAATGGGGAAATAGGGAAAGCGCACTGAATAGGAGGCTGTCCAGGTCCATATACATGACACTGATTAGACCTACGATGACGCACGCAGCTCTCGTCTGGGGATATGCAGCTCCTACACGACTGCGCCGCCTGCAGATCATACAGAACAAAGTGCTACGAATCAAAAGCAACGCTCCATTCTTCACACGCATCCTGGATCTTCACCAAGAATACCGTCTTGAAATCCTCAAAGAAGTATTCAAAAAACACGCAACACGACTGTAAAGGAACTCGAGACATTCGAACAATCCTTTCATCCTCACTCTGGAAAACTACTATCACAACCACAAGTGGAAGCACAAGCGGCCAAAGGAACTACTAGCTAGGGCGTAACCACCTATGGTAAACTAACATACACCAACAAGCGACAAACGTCGGCAAGCCCCTGCATATCAGCAACACTGACTGGTAATTACCACCTGCTATTAGAGCCGACCAACAGGCCACAGCAGGAACACCGACGAGCTCGCCCACTGACGCACAAACAAACCGCCAACATTACCTTACACTGTGCATCTGATATATGACCTATCGGACACAAAAACGATAATAAACCTAACTGCTGTAGGTTGCTGACGCTGAACGAGAGCTCTACATCGGCACCCAGCGGCAGCTGCCGAGCAGCACAACCGCACAACGTCAAAGGTATCGACAGGCATGATACCCACTACATAACAAAGCCTAGCCTTGCATGACCTATCGCAGGCAGCAAGACATCCGCTACTGTTCTTACCACCCGACCTAACTATCGCAGAGGTTTTTTTTTTCCTTGGCTCTTGCCTTGGCACTTTTTTTCCTCTGCCCTTCGTTCGACTTCGACCCAATCTATTTCCAGACGAGCGCGTATTAATGTTTAACCTTAACCAGACGTACGCAAACATCGCAGTACCGACATCCTGCTACACCTCACTTTAGTGAATACTAACCCTTATGCAGAGATGGCAGTAGACCTTTTGTGTTGGCCATCATGCCGGTGTGGGCGTGGAGGGGCTCCACCTCTATTTAAAAAAAAGAAGAAAAAGAAACTCGCATGTGATGCTGTTATCTATACCAAAGTAGCAACGCCAGAAGACAGAATTTGCAGAAAGATCTGCAGAGAATTGATGAATGGTGCAGGCTCTGGCAGTTGGCCCTGAACGTAAATAAATGTAACATATTGCGCACACATAGGAAAAGAAAGCCACGACTGTACAGCTACACTATGGATGAAAAACGGCTGGAGACAGCGTCTGCCGTAAAATATCTTGGCGTATCTATCCAGAGCGACCTTAAGTGGAATGACCATATAAAATAGATAGTAGCAAATAAAGACAACAGACTGAGATTCATAGGGAGAATCTTAAGGAAATGTAGCTCATCCACGAAATAAGTGGTTTATAAGGCACTTGTTCGCCAGATTCTTGAATATTGTTCATCTATCTGGAATTCATATCAAGTAGGACTGGTAGAGAGATAGAGAAGATCCAACGAAGAGCGGCGCGTTTCGTCCCGGGATAGTTTAGCTGGCGAGAGAGCGTTACGGAGTTGCTAAACAAACTCCGCTGGCAGACGTTACAAGAGAGGCATTGTGCATCACGGAGAGATTTACTATTGAAATTTCGTGACAGTACTTTTCAGGAGGATTCGGACAACATATTACATCCCCCCATATACATCTCGTGTATGGACCACGAGGAGAGAATTCGAGAAATTAGAGCCAATACAGAGGCTTACCGACAGTCATTCTTCCCACGCACTATTCGCGAGTGGAACAGGGCTGGAGGGATCAGATAATGGTATCGGAAGTACCCTCCGCCACACACCATTAGGTAGCTTGCGGAGTATGATGTGCTCGTAGATGTAGATGAAGAAAAATACTAGTATGTCTGTAGTAATGTTTCAACATGTTGAGCTGTTTGTGAAATAAATGTGTTAACGCTGCGTCGCTCATCATGTATGTAGAATGTTACAATACGATACGGAAAACTAGTGTTGTAAATAGTACGTGGAGGAATAAATGGAATGGTGAACCCCACATCCGGAAGCCTCACACAACTACACTGAGTGATATGGGAAGCACACGAAGCAGCCCGAGTGACAGATACCAAAATGATTGCCACTATTGATACATGGCACAAATTGTGACCAAGTGACGATGCAAATTTGTGTATCTTCATAATTTTCTTCAATGTAGAGGAAAGGAAACATTGCTGGAAGGTCAGTTGAACGGAATGGATAGTGTCTTAAAAAGAGGCTGAAAATGAACATCAACAAAACTAAAACGAGCGAAATGAATGCAATTCAATCAAATCAGACGATTCTGAGGTCGATAAATGAACGTCAACAAAAGTAAAGCGAGCGAAATCAACGTAATCGAATCAAATCAGACGATTCTGAGGGAATAAGATTTGGTCGTGACAAACCGTGAGAGTCGGTATCGGCAACTAAATAACTGACGATGGCCGATGTAGAGGGATAAAACGCGCACTGGAAATAACAAGAAAAGTGTTTCGGAAAAAGAGAAACATCGGATATAGATTTCAGTGTTACGAAGCCTTTTCTGTAGGTTTCCGAGTGGAACGTAGCCATGTGTAAAAGTGAAACGTAGACGATAATCAAGACAGAGAAGACAGAATATAGAATTTGGAAACGTGGTGTTGTAGAAGACTGCTGAAGATTAGTTTGCTAGAGCGTATAACAGACGAAAAGGTACTACATTTGGCTGGAGAGAAAACAAATTTATTACACAATATGACTAAAAGAAGGGATCGGTTGGTCGAGTACATCCAAAGGCATCAAAGAATACTTAGTTTGGTAATGGAGACAAGGGAAATATGAGGGTAAAACTGGTAGAGGGGTATCAAGGCTTGACTACAGTAAGTACGTTCAAATGGATGTACACTGCCTAAAAGAAAAAGTGAAGCAATCAGAGCTTACGGACGAATGTCAATGAAACTTTGTGCAAGTACACTCTTTCGGAGGTTATGGAAAAGATTAGAGTTTCAATCCTGTATGATAGGTAGAACAGACACCAGAGTGCGTTAGTGTTATTCGTGTTACTAGGTCTGGTTGGGATTATAAGGGGCGTGAACAGTGGCAGACGTTCATTGGTCACTGAGAGGGACACCGTGTTGCCGCGTACCGTAGAACAGCATTTTTGAGCCAGTGGCGTGTGGACATTGACGTTCCTGAAATGGGGTGACCTGGCCAAAGTTCTAACTTGAACTCAACGGAAACCTTTTAGGAGCAAGGCTGACTAGTTCGACGTAATTCCAGACCAGAGCGTCCAACATAACCACCTTCTGTGGTTTCGGCTCTTGAGGAAGAATGGGCTGCCATTCCTCCACGGACATCCACACACCTTAGTGAAAGACTCTCCAGCAGAGTTCAGGCGCAAGGAATTCCACTGTTAAGTGCAAAGGAGAGAGCGGATATGTGTAAAGTATACACTGAAGGCATCTAGAAGGGTGAAGATTTGTCTGCTGCGACTTAAGAAGAAACAGGAGTCCATATAGAAGAGATAGGGGATCCAGTATTAGAATCAGAACTTGATGGATGTGTTAGATGACGATCAGTTTGGCTTTAGGAAAGGTAAAGGCATCAGAGAGGCAATTCTGCCGTTGCGGTTGATAATGAAAACAAGACTAAAGAAAAATCAAGCCACTTTCAGAGGATTTGTCTACCTGGTAAAAGCGTTCGACAATGTAAAATGGTGTAAGATGATCGAAAAAATAGGGCTAAGCTATAGGGAGAGAGGGGTAATACACAATATGTAAAGGAGCCAAGGCCGGCCGGTGTGGCCGTGCGGTTCTAAGCACTTCAGTTTGGAGCCGCGTGACCGCTACGGTCACAGGTTCGAATCCTGCCTCGGGCATGGGTGTGTGTGATGTCCTTAGATGAGTTAGGTTTAAGTAGTTCTAAGTTCTCGGGGACTGATGACCACAGATGTTAATTCCCATAGTGCTCAGAGCCATTTTTTGAAAGGAGCCAAGAGGAAATAATAAGAGTGGATGGCCAAGAACGATGTGCTCGGATTAGAAAGGGTGTAAGAGAGAGATGTAGCATTTTGCCCCTATTGTTCAATCTGTACATCGAAGAAACAATAATGGAAATAAAAGGAAGGTTGTGGAGTAGAATTAAAATTACCGGTTAAAGGATATCAATGATACGATTCGCTGATGACATTGCTATCCTGAGTGAAAGTGGAGAAGAATTACATCATGTGTTGAATGGAAAGCGCAGTCTTATGAGTACAAAATATGGATTGAGAACAAACTGAAGAAAGATGAAAGTAGTGAGATATAGCAGAAATAGGATCAGCGAGAAAGGTAATATCAGGACTAATGCTCAAGAAGTAGGTGAAGTCAATTAATTCTGCTACCTTGGCAGCAAAATAACCAATAACGGACGGAGCAAGGAGGACATCAGAACCAGAGTAGCGCCGGCAAAATGGGCATTCCTGGCCAAGTGTGGTGTACTAGTATCAAACATAGGCCTTAATTTGAGGAAGAAATTTCTGAAAGTGCACGTTTGGAGCACAGCATTGTATGGCAGTGAAACATCGACTGTGCGAAAATTAGAATAGAAGGGAATCAATGCATTGGAGATGTGTTGCTACACACGAGTGTTGAAAATTAGGTGGACTGATAAGGTAAGGGATGAGGAGGTTCTGCGGAAAATCGGAGAGGAGAGGAATATGTGGAAAACACTGACAAGGAGAAGGGACAGGATGATAGGACATCCGTTAAGACATTAGGGAATGACTTCCATGGTACTAGATGGAATTGTAGAGGGCAAAAAATGTAGAGGAAGACAGAGATTGGAATACATCCATCAAATAATTGAGGACGTAGGTTGCAAGTGCTACTCGGAGACGAAGAGGATGGCACAGGAGAGCAGTTCGTGGCGGGAGGTGTCCAGATACTTTTGATCAGTGACAACCAATAAGAAGACATCACATCACGTTTCAGAGGAAAATTTCGTACCTCCCCCCGTGGAGACTGTAACTCATAGTTCCTATGTAAAGGTTTACTGTCCTCAGATAGCATAGCAATCATGGCCAGCGCACTGATACTTCTGTTTTGCGTTGACATACCGCCTCAACACTTTAAGTCAGTAATCGTCCACCTTCCGGGTGTAAGAATTCTCATAAGCAGCGACGCAGTAGCTGTAACGGTTTGTAGGGGAACGGCTTTAGTGCGACTGTGTAATATAAGTGACATCATCACGGTAATTTTGTTACGGTGACCCCCGTGGTTTGTGCTACCTGTCCGTTTGCGGCGCATCTTATGTAACACAGCCGTGTTGCATCGTTCGCCGCGTCCCACAGAGTGCAGTTACGTGGTGACGATGCTCTTCATCTCCCATGAAAGAGGAAACTGTGCCACTAACAGGAAAGTACATCTTCACGTTTCCAAGTTTTTGTTTTTTCGGGGCTTCTATAGCCACATGTTAGGCGTAGGGCATGAACTGCTACTGTTCGTGTTCTACATTACAGTGACTCAGCAGGGAGTGTAAGCTGTGTTCTTATGATTTCCATTCATGAGAAAATTTTGTCCATTATAAACTGCAATAATTCGTCTTGGAATCAACTTGGTGCAGTGACTGAAATGATGTTCTCAATGAAGTGATACCAGTTCTATGTTTCATGAAGTATCATAGCGTCGTCACTTTGATTATAGTATTAATGAATCCCAACTACATTCATGTTGCACAAATACGCGACGGTAGCAATGTGCAGAGTTATGAAGATATACAATGACTCAGTAATAGATAAACCAAATGGATGGTGAATAAAATTCTTCAGGGCTGTCGACCGCATTGTCAGTATATAAAATTTTCCGACGTTTCGGCCACTACTGTAACCGGTCTTCCTCAGGGCTTTGTGCTGAGTTAGACTCTAGTCTAGCGCAACATGGAGACCCTAGGAAGGTCGTTTGCAATAGTGGCCGAAACGTCGGAGAACTTCGTATATTGGCCATGTAGTCAACAGCCCAGAAGAGTTATATTGACAGTGACAACGGCAGCGGAAGCCTGCGCTTACAAGTGGCTGGTCTCAGTTTATTGCTACCATACTCCGAACCTGGGAAGCTTCCCATGTCTCCGGGTGTTTTCCACGTATACCTCCTCCTCTTGTGATTCTTGAACATATTATTCGCCGTTACTAACGGAAATTTATCGCCGAACCCAACTCTCCTTTGTCCATCCTCATTCCTGCCATCCTATCCATCGTCCCCCGTAACTCTTTCCTCTACTATTTCCCCTACAACCGCATTCCAATCAGCCATGATTAATACATTTTCATCTCCATTTAAGTACTGACTTACCTCTTCAATATTGTCATATACTTTGTCTTTCTCTACATCTTCTGCTTGCGACGTCGGCGTGGTCTAGGTTTGGTTGGAAGGTTGAGTGTTTTAAGGCTAACGATGTGCAAGTGAAAACGGTGGAAAGCGTTGATTTTCCTGTTAAACCGCAATACTCAAAAATATACACACATATTTAGCCTTCTTGTGTATTATAGAGTTGAAAAAAATAACACGCTTGTGAATACACTGTTGTTAAACATTTGGTAAAATTTACATACCGAACCCCTGATTGCATTTTTAATAGTTTATTATATGTGTATAATGCACATGAAAATACTCATCGGAGCCTTGGACATTACCCCAACATATGTTTTCTGAAATCAACTTGCAGTTTTAGTTTTTATGATGAAATTTCCGTTAAATATATTTAAATGTGACACGAATGTAAATATTAGGATACGCTACAGATCTGTTTATTAACACATTCGTGAGCCTCAATAATTCTCAAACGAATTGTCACCTTTCAGTCTAACTTTGATCTCGGGTGTTGGTGGAAAGGGGTGGGAAGGTGGTGTCCAATGGCACACAGTAGTCAAACATATCAGAGCTGCCGCCAGGTAGGACATCAAGCACAAAATTTTTCTTGCTGCAAACTAGCTTCTTGATTCATGCCTTCGACCATAAGTAACTTATACATTCAACATGTAAGACAAAAGGTTCTTACAAGGGAACCTCCCCATCGCACCCCACTCAGATTTAGTTATAAGTTGGCACAGTGGATAGGCCTTGAAAAACTGAACACAGATCAATCGAGAAAACAGGAAGAATTTGTGTGGAACTATGAAAAAAATAAGCAAAATATACAAACTAAGTAGTCTATGCGCAACATAGGCAACATTAAGGACAACGTAAGCCCAGGAGCGCCGTGGTCCCGTGGTTAGCGTGAGCAGCTGCGGAATGAGAGATCCTTGGTTCAAATTTTCCCTCTAGTGAAAAGTTTACTTTCTTTATTTTCGCAAAGTTATGATCTGTCCGTTCGTTGATTGACGTCTCTGTAATAAGTTTAGTGTCTGTGTTTTGCGACCGCACCGCAAAACCTTGCGATTAGTAGACAAAAGGACTTACCTCTCCAATATTCATTGACCTTGTTATCGAAGTCGCGAGCTATATTTGCTGGATTCATATTGCCCACGGAATACATCTCACGTATTTAATGCACTCTCGTCCAAAGTAGTGAACAGTCAACTGCCAGCCAGGGAGCCTCGTTAGCAGGAATACTCTCTTCCGTGCGCTGTAGTCGACTGACGTGTGTTTAAATGTTTGTGTAAGTGTAGCGTCCCCATACTACGGCGCAGTTACCTCGCATAGGACGGACGGACGGACAGATAATAATTGTCTGAAGATAAAAAATTGAACTTTCTACTCTAGGTTACACTTGAACCAAGGACCCCACAATCCGCAACTGCTAAAAATGTTGGATTACTCAGTTTGTATATTTTGCTTATTTTTTTCATAGTTCGACACAACTTCTCCCTGTTTTCTCGATTGATCTGTGTTCGCTTTTTCAAGGCGTATCCACTGTGCCAACTCATAACTAAATCTGAGGGGGGTGCGATGGGGAGGTTCCCTTGTTAGAAAGAAGTACGAACTTCGGCTGAGAGATGGCACACAGCGTTGAAAGTTAATTGCTAATCTCAGTTGCTACGTGCTACCTTTAATTGCGACTTCTTCTCACTGAAATCGAAGCCAGACTACTTAGCAGTATCCAAGGTTCACAGAAAAAAAGGACGAAATTCGGCCAACATATGACACGTGGAATTGAATGTTAAATACTAGTTGAGACTTACAGTTTTGACTGCCATCGTAGTCATTACTGTGATATCTGCGGCATCTCAGTCACTGCGATTAGTAGCAGCTACAGGTTTTATTGCCCACCAACACTTTATAACGGAGGCGAAAAGGAAGGTATGAACTAACTCACGTAAACTAAATAACTTTTTGTAGTCTCAGTACGTTATTTCAATTTCCTTTTGTTTTTGTTTTATGTCATCATAATTACTGTTCGTTTTTATCAATTTTCTACTGTATCTGTATCAGTTGTATGTCATTACTTACGTGGGTGGCTGTACGGGGAATGCTCAAATGCTAATAAAATAAAAAGACGTACATGCTTTTAGGTGCTGATTAGTTATGTAGAATTTACTGTGAAGACACCCGCCTAGTCCTAAACACCAACTGATTGTTGATTTTTTCCCCAGAATAGAAGTGACCATCACCAATAGAAACCAGAATCCAATCTCGCCCACTGGCAGTGGTTCTTTTTTCCACCGTCGCAGATCTCTTTACCGCCAGACCGCATTGTTTCGCTACGTCGGCGGTAAATACCTGACTAGCTTATCGCCTGCACGGACTTGGCGTGCTTTAACGATGTCCCATTATCGCTCTCGAGTTTCCAAAACACAGGAGGAAGTCGCCGACTGATAACTGCCGCGAAACTGTCCTTGAATCTTCTCTGCCCACAAACTGCACCTCAAAGGCATGGAAAGGTTACCCACGCTAGGCCGATAAACGGAGTCAAATGTTAAACGCTTTTTCGCTTTGCTATACAGGGTGATTTAGTGATGACGTCACAAGGATACAGAGGTGATGGAAGAGTGAATGTATCAGTTTGACTTAAGAGACCGTGGTCCAGAAACGACCGAACCGGAAGTTATATTAGAAAATCGTTCTGATATGTACCTCTGACAGTGGACTACATGCGCCAGTAGTGTTGTTGCTAAGATTGTAGGATATGCAAATACCGACGAGCACTTACGTACAGAGGTTGGGATAGTAACTTATCTGATCCAATGCAGATGGCGTACTTTGTCCTGACGTGAACAAGCCTGGCGCACAGTATCTCTGCTGTAGTAGACTGCAGTCTGTGTTTACTCGTACTTTGATCAGCCCTAACCAGATGGAGTTGAACCAGGTGACCCAGCATGGAGACATGATTTTTGTTTATGGGCGAGCAAATGGAAGCATCAGAAAAGCGGAAGAGTTGCACAGGACCAAATTCGCGTGAAAAAGACATCCAGGTCACATCCTGATTAAGTGATATACGACAATTGGTACCACAGTACAACGATTGAGGAGGGCGACGAACTACCGGGTGGTTATAATTAAACTTTCCCTATTTAACATGTAATAAGTCGGATACTAATTACCCGTACGAGTACCAAACTTGGTAGCATTAAAGTCCTCTGCATGGGGTGCACGATTTCTATGCATCACAGCCCACCGTTCGGTTCCAACTATGGCCACCAGGTGCAGTGATCAGTCATCGCGATTCACAGCCTTACGCACCTGACCAGTCGCAGTGCACTTGCTGACGTGTCAACATGAGCTTGGGCAAAATGAGCAGGGCATTATTAGTGAAGCTCTATTATCAAAACGACAGTAATACTGCAGCTGCACTTCGAGTATATCGCCGGCTGAAAGAATTACAGTACGGTCCTCTTTCTCCAGCTGCTGTACGGAGAATGATTAAGTTCAAATGAACTGGAGAACTGGGCGTCGCTCAGGGAACAGGCCGACGACGGGTTGCGCCACAGGTGATTGATGAAATCGCTGTTGCTACGGCAACGCTGCGCGCAGTTCCCGATCATCGGGCAGTGCGCGTGTTGTGTATCGACAGTTGAACATCCCGTGGTTCACTATACAGAAGGTACTTCGAACCCATCTCAAATAGTAGCCGCCGGCCGCTGTGGCCCAGCGCTTCTAGGCGCTTCAGTCCGAAACCGCGCTGCTGCTACGATCGCAGGTTCGAATCCTACCTCGGGCATGGATGTGTGTGACGTCCTTAGGTTAGTTACGTTTAAGTAGTTCTAAGTCTAGGGGACCTCAGATGTTAAGTCCCATAGTTCTTAGAGCCACTTCAAATTGTAGCCGTACAAGATTCATATCGCAGAACAGCTTGATCACAGGACGCACAACGAAGTGTTAACCTCGCTCTCCACTTTGTCGCAACGACTGAAGTTAACGAGGGCTGACCCTGGACCATCCTGTAGACAGACGAAGCTCATTTTTCTCTGACGGGTGAGGTGAACAAACAGAACTGCCCAGCGTGGGGATCTTCATCTCCAGTGACTGTGCATGACGTTCCTCTGTATCGTGAACGTGTCACCGTATGGTGTGGCTATACGGCTACGTTCATCAACGTCCCGTTCTTTTTTGAACAGGTTGGCGCTCAAGAACCAAAGACGTGCAGTGTGACTGGCCAGCGTTACTGCGATATGCTTCGCCAGCATGTCATATCCGCTCTGCAGGAGAGAGACGCGTTGAACTTAACAGTTTTCACGCAAGATGGGGTCCCATCGCACACCGCTCGTGAAGTTCACCTGCTTCTCCGAAACTCATTTGGAAACTATCGAATTATAAGCCTGTCGTTTCCAAACGCTTGGCCGGCACAATCACCTGATCTCACTCCCTGTAATTTCTGGTTGTGGGGCTACCGGAAGGACAGGGTTTACCAGAGGAACATTCACTCATGTGCTGATCTGAAGCGCAACATATCAACAGAGGTAGCCAACATACCTACGGACACGCTTCGTTCTGCTGTGCAGGATGCAATCCTGCGGTTTCAGACTCTTCTGAACACTGATGGGCGCCATATTGAGGCCCTCTTGTAGCAATAATGATATCGGTATGTAATGGTGTGATGTGCCATAGCAGCACATTCAAAGTGTTTCAACTGAATTGATTCTGCATTATTTCTCTTACCCACGCCCTTGGCATTAATGTTACCAAGTTTGGTACTCGTTTGGTAAACTCATTGCCAACGCATTGCCAATATGTAACATTTTACATATTGACAATGCGAGGAGAGCTGCATTAAACCAGCCGTAACCCTGAAGTCCAAGTCACATGAGGACCTGAAGATAAAACAAAGTCTGCCGGCCGCGGTGGTCTAGCGGTTCTAGGCGCTCAGTCCGGAACCGCGTGACTGCTACGGTCGCAGGTTCGAATCTTGCCTCGGGCATGGATGTGTGTGATGTCCTTAGGTTAGTTAGGTTTAAGTAGTTCTAAGTTCTAGGGGACTGATGACCACAGATGTTAAGTCCCATAGTGCTCAGAGCCATTTGAACCATTTTTTTAAAACAAAGTCTGTCGAATCTAGGCATTGTAAATAAAAAATATTTATGGTATCTTGGCTTTAGAAAGTTTCCACCAGGTGAATAAGATTGCTCCTTCTGATTTCTCAACATGAAAAAAAGGTAAATTTTTTGGGCTGCCAGTTCAGTGATGTGAGAAAATTCCTCGGTGAGGAAGCTGCTGGCCTTCAAATTAAGCAACGTCACGCTGTTGGGAGATGTAGATGTGCACGGCCTGGCTACCCACCAGTCGATGCAGTGAAGTGAATTCGTTCCAAAGAATGGGCATAAATAAGACAAAAAGGAAAAGGTGATAGTTCACAGAATAGCATAACTCGTACAAAAACTGGTCGCGGACAGTAAACAGCACTTGCAGCAGAGTGGCGTTTTTCTTGGCCACGTGATACACAGCCTTGATTCGAGATTGTGGTCTCTCCGTGTGATACGTCCGTGACCTTCCACTCCACAAGCTGTCGGGAGGCCATTTGTTCTACAGCTGTGAATAAGCATCAGGCACAGGTGGGGTAGACACACGCTTCCACTGATCATCCGGGAGCATGCCTTCAGTATTTCCCTGAATGAGAAAACTGTTTTATCCTGACTTGAAGTATACTCAGAAACAACACTCCATTACTAGAGTAGATTTACAGTGCATCGACCAGTGCCAAGGAAAACGTTTTTCTGTCATGACGTTTTGCACACTGCGTACAGGAGAATATCACGCGATAATACACATCAGGCGCTCCCTGTATAAATCTATGGCTATTGACAGTGTAAAATACAGTGAAGTGATAAAAATTATTGGATACCTCCTAATATTGCGTCGGACCTCATTTTGTCTCGCATAGGCCAGCAACTCGACGTGGCATGGACTCAACAAGTCATTGGAAGTCTCCTACAAAAATACTGAACCAAGCTGACTCTATAGTCGTCCATGCGCATGTGTTGCCTGTGGTAGATTTTGTGCACGAACTGACATCTCGGTTATGTCCCATAAATGTTCAATCGGATTCATATCCAGTCATCTGGGTGGCCAAATCATTCAATCTAATCGTCCACGATGTCCTTTAAACCAATCGAGAACAACTGTGGTCCAGTGACAGAGCGCATTGTCATCCATAAAAATTCCATTGTCGTTTGGGAACATGAGGTAAAAGAAGGGCTGCAAGTGGTCTGAAAGTAGCCGAACATAACCATTTCCTGTCAATGATCGGTACGGTTGCACCAAACGACACAGTCCGCTCCATGTTAATACAGCCCACACCATTATGCAGCTACTACCAGCTTACACAGTGTCTTGTTGACAACTTCGGTCGATGGCTTCGTGGGGTATGTGCCATACTGCAACCCTACCATCAGTTTGGTCAAGAGCCCAGGAGAGGCCCTACAAGTGATGTTGTGCTATTAGCTTCCGCTGCCTATTAACGCCAAATTTTGCCGCACTGTCCTAAAGGATATGTTCGTTGTACGCCCCACATTGATTTCTGCGGTTATTTCTCGAAGTGTTGTTTGTCTGCTAACACTGACAGTTATACGCAAACGCCGCTGCACTCGGTCGTTAAGTGAATACCGTGGGCCATTGCGTCGTCCGCGGTGATATGTAGTGCCTTAAATTTTGTACACTCCTGGAAATTGAAATAAGAACACCGTGAATTCATTGTCCCAGGAAGGGGAAACTTTATTGACACATTCCTGGGGTCAGATACATCACATGATCACACTGACAGAACCACAGGCACATACACACAGGCAACAGAGCATGCACAATGTCGGCACTAGTACAGTGTATATCCACCTTTCGCAGCAATGCAGGCTGCTATTCTCCCATGGAGACGATCGTAGAGATGCTGGATGTAGTCCTGTGGAACGGCTTGCCATGCCATTTCCACCTGGCGCCTCAGTTGGACCAGCGTTCGTGCTGGACGTGCAGACCGCGTGAGACGACGCTTCATCCAGTCCCAAACATGCTCAATGGGGGACAGATCCGGAGATCTTGCTGGCCAGGGTAGTTGACTTACACCTTCTAGAGCACGTTGGGTGGCACGGGATACATGCGGACGTGCATTGTCCTGTTGGAACAGCAAGTTCCCTTGCCGGTCTAGGAATGGTAGAACGATGGGTTCGATGACGGTTTGGATGTACCGTGCACTATTCAGTGTCCCCTCGATGATCACCAGTGGTGTACGGCCAGTGTAGGAGATCGCTCCCCACACCATGATGCCGGGTGTTGGCCCTGTGTGCCTCGGTCGTATGCAGTCCTGATTGTGGCGCTCACCTGCACGGCACCAAACACGCATACGACCATCATTGGCACCAAGGCAGAAGCGACTCTCATCGCTGAAGACGACACGTCTCCATTCGTCCATCCATTCACGCCTGTCGCGACACCACTGGAGGCGGGCTGCACGATGTTGGGGCGTGAGCGGAAGACGGCCTAACGGTGTGCGGGACCGTAGTCCAGCTTCATGGAGACGGTTGCGAATGGTCCTCGCCGATACCCCAGGAGCAACAGTGTCCCTAATTTGCTGGGAAGTGGCGGTGCGGTCCCCTACGGCACTGCGTAGGATCCTACGGTCTTGGCGTGCATCCGTGCGTCGCTGCGGTCCGGTCCCAGGTCGACGGGCACGTGCACCTTCCGCCGACCACTGGCGACAACATCGATGTACTGTGGAGACCTCACGCCCCACGTGTTGAGCAATTCGGCGGTACGTCCACCCGGCCTCCCGCATGCCCACTATACGCCCTCGCTCAAAGTCCGTCAACTGCACATACGGTTCACGTCCACGCTGTCGCGGCATGCTACCAGTGTTAAAGACTGCGATGGAGCTCCGTATGCCACGGCAAACTGGCTGACAGTCACGGCAGCGGTGCACAAATGCTGCGCAGCTAGCGCCATTCGACGGCCAACACCGCGGTTCCTGGTGTGTCCGCTGTGCCGTGCGTGTGATCATTGCTTGTACAGCCCTCTCGCAGTGTTCGGAGCAAGTATGGTGGGTCTGACACACCGGTGTCAATGTGTTCTTTTTTCCATTTCCAGGAGTGTATTATCGACAGGCTCTTCACATCTTGGATCTCGGAATGTTGAATTTTCTGACAATTTTCGAAATACAATGTCCAATGCCTGCAACTACTATTCGGCGTTCAAAGCCTGTTAATACCCGTGGTGCAGCCATAATCAAGCCGGAAAGCTTTTCACATGAAACTCCTGAGTACAAATGACAGCTCCGCCAATGCACTGGCGTTTGATACGTTGTTTACGCAATACTACCGCAATCTCTATACAGGGTGTTACAAAAAGGTGCGGCCAAACTTTCAGGAAACATTCCTCTCACACAAAGAAAATATGTTATGTGGACATGTGTCCGGAAACGCTTACTTTCCATGTTAGAGCTCATTTTATTACTTCTCTTCAAATCACATTAATCATGGAGTGGAAACACACAGAAACAGAACGTACCAGCGTGACTTCAAACACTTTGTTACAGGAAATGTTCAAAATGTCCTCCGTTAGCGAGGATACATGCATCCACCCTCCGTCGCATGTAATCCCTGATGCGCTGACGCAGCCCTGGAGAATGGCGTATTGTATCACAGCCGTCCACAATACGAGCACGAAGAGTCTGTCTGTACATTTGGTACCGGGGTTGCGTAGACAAGAGCTTTCAAATGCCCCCATAAATGAAAGTCGAGAGGGTTGAGTTCAGGAGAGCGTGGAGGCCATGGAATTGGTCCGCCTCTACCAATCCATCGGTCACCGAATCTGTTGTTGAGAAGCGTACGAACACTTCGACTGAAATGTGCAGGAGCTCCATCGTGCATGAACCACATGTTGTGTCGTACTTGTAAAGGCACATGTTCTAGCAGCACAGGTAGAGTATCCGTATGAAATCATGGCGGTGAATCTAGGAAGTACAGTACAAACTGACGAAACTAAAATGAGCTCTAACATGGAAATTAAGCGTTTCAGGACAAATGTCCACATAACATCTTTTCTTTATTTGTGTGTGAGGAATGTTTCCTGAAAGTTTGGCTCTACCTTTTTGCATACAAGGTGAAGCGAAATTCGGGCACTCGGGATTCGTAGCGCTACTCCTCAAATGCCAGCGATAAAAAAATGTCTGTCGCAAAATTTCGTCCGGCGGGTGCATCCGGCAGAAAACGGATGTTAAAGAGTGGCAGTCTGGCAACACTGTAATCACGAAATAAATCTCGGGTGAACAGCCTGGTATGAGTGTGCACACCTATGCACACTCATACCAAGCTGTTCACCCGAGATTTATTTCGTCATAAAATACGGCTGGACAAATTGAAGAATCACACCACTGTAATCACATGTATGGTAACTATCTCTGTCAGCACGTGATAGCTGTGTGCACAGTTGGTGCAGTGGATAGGGTTTTCGGTTAGCATGGAGGAGGGCGCGGGTTCGATCCTGGGTTGAGGTGCATTTGTTCAAATTGCTAACTTCATTCTGACATTTCATACTGTAATATACGCCGTTTCTTAGATCACATGTATCCTAAATTTACTACATTTTGCAACTCTGATCGTAACAAATACATGGTTAGACAAATAAGACAGTTGAAGGAAATGACATCTCATAGGACAGAATAACTACAAAAACAATATCAATTTCAAGATGCTACAGATGTGCCTGTTCCATGTAATACACATTACCCCTCTGACAAGTATTGTTCTGCATGATTCATACCGACATCGCTAATTGTGAAATGTACTGCTTCGAATCACACTGTGTCCCTAACTGTAATAGATGTGATGTTTCTGCAATCCCATCGATAGAATAATAACAATAATAATGCATTGAAATACGTACTAAACAGCATGCGGTTACTAGACTCAGTGTTGAAAGGCATGGGACCATGCTGATAACACATACAAATAGTAACCAAGTTTGGACATTATTTGCAAAGCACATTGGTAGTCCTATTGGTAACGTAAGGCACTAACGAAATGTATGGACCTGAATGAGGCCAGAATAATGGTTCCTGCTAATCTCTGGGACCATTGGGGAGGATACAAAGAAAACAAGTTTCACATCTAGTGGATGAGATAATTGTGAAATTCCATGACATGAAAAGTGCTTCTTTCAAAGCTGACCAATCTTCGATTTCTACAATTGTAGTATGTAAGTGCAAGTGTTTTCTAAGGGACCCTCTAAAATCGCTGTTGACGATTAAGATGCCAGATACCGTACTACCTCCACTACATTTATCAAATATAAAACCTAGGCTTCAACCCAGGATCGAACCATCGACCTGCTGCATGCTAACCCAAAACTCTGTCCACTGCACCAACTGCACAGCACAAACGTTGCGGCCTGACAGAGATAGTTACCATACATGTGGTTACAGTGTTACCAGATTGCCACTCTTTAACGTCCATTTTCTGCAGGATGTATCCGCCGGACGAAATTTTGGGACAGACATTTTTTTATCGCTGGCATGTGAGGAGTTGCGCTGCGAAGCCCGAGTGCGCGAATTTCGCTTCACCCTGTATGTGCATGTTGCTGTCCCGTGACTTTTGTCACCCTAGTGTATTCGCCAAATCGATAGTTTTAATTTTAACCCTTATGTGTGCTAAGACCCTTCATAAGTACTTGAAAATGGTTGTAGGCCAAACTCGAGAGTGCAGTAAACTGTCTTACCTTAGTAGTCCAACAAAAAAGTCTTCCCACAAGTACAAACCGTTTGTGGTGCCGACCGACGTGAAGGTAATGAATGGCTCGTCTGTTGTCTGCACCGGAAAGCAGGCCTAGGCAGGTACTGTATATGATCAATCGCGTCCTGGAGGCGCTGGACATTGCTGTAGGATGAAGACTACTGAAGACTGCTGTGAAGCCTTCATGCAGTGCGAGTTGCATGTAGTCTCTCGAATGACTCGCTCACTGGAAAATATCGCAGAAGATCGCGCCAAGTACAGACCTTTGCCGCGCAACAGCATTGATGTTGCGGCGGATGAGAGCCTTACGCTAGACGTGCACGTGGAATATTGTTACTTGGACGTGCGTCCAGACGAAACAGACGTGTGCCTAAGATTAGATCGTGGCACAAACCGTTGAAGGGACGAGAGACGTCGACGAAGACTTCTCCGACGAATTATAGTGCACCAAGAGAGGCCTCAATAAGGGTGAAGATTTGACTGATGCGATAGAAGAAGAAATAGGAGTCGCTTTAAAGAGATGACCCATTACGAAAATCAGAATTTAAAAGAGCTTTAGAGGATTTAAGATCAAATAAGGCAGAATGGATAGATAGCATTCCATTAAAATTTCTAAAATCATAGGAGGAATTGGGAACAATACGACTATTCATGTTGGTATGACTCTGGTCACATACCATCTGGCTTTCGGAAAAATATCATCCACACGATTCCGAAGATTGCAAGACCTGACAAGTGCGTGAATTATCTCACAATCAATTTAACAAATCATGCATCCAATTTTCTGACAGGAATAATATACACAAGAATGGAAAAGGAAATTCAGCATGTGTTAGATGACGATCCGTTTGGATTTAGGAAAGGTAATGGCACCGGAGAGACAATTCTGACGTTGCATTTGATAATGGAAGGAAGACTAAAGAAAAATCAAGACACGTTAATAGGATTTGTCGACCTGGAAAAAGCGTTCGACAATGTAAAGCTGTGCAAGGTGCTTGAAATTCTCACAAAAGTAGGGGTAAGCTATAACAGATACGGATAATATACAATGTGCACAAGAGCCAAAAGCCGGCCGAAGTGGCCGTGCGGTTAAAGGCGCTGCAGTCTGGAACCGCAAGACCGCTACAGTCGCAGGTTCGAATCCTGCCTCGGGCATGGATGTTTGTGATGTCCTTAGGTTAGTTAGGTTTAACTAGTTCTAAGTTCTAGGGGACTAATGACCTCAGCAGTTGAGTCCCATAGAGCTCAGAGCCATTTGAACCATTTGAACCAAGAGCCAAAAGGGAATAATAAGAGTGGACGACCAAGAACGATGCTATTGGATTAAGAAGTGTGTAAGACAGTTACGTAGTCTTTCGCCCCTGTTGTACAATCTGTACATCGAAGAAGCAATGATAGACATAAGAGAAAAGTTCGCTACTGGGATTAAAATTCCAAGTGAAAGGATATCAGAGACGATTCGCTGATGACGTTGCTATCCTGACTGAAAATGAAGAATAATTACACAATCTGCTGTATAGAATGGTCTAATAAGTAAAGGATGTTGATTGGGAGCAAATCGAAGAAAGACGAAGTAGCAGAAATGTGAACAAGCGAGAAACTTAACATCAGGCTGATGGTCACGAAGAAGATGAAGTTAAGGACTTGTACTGCCTAGGCAGCAAATTAACCAATGACGGATGGAGCAAGAAGAACATCGAAAGCAAACTAGCACTAGCAAAAAAGTGCATCCCTGGCCAAGTGAAGTCTACTGTTATCAAACATAGGCCTTAATCTGAGGAAGAAATTTCTGAGAATCTGCGTTGGGAGCGCAGAATTGTATGGTAGTGAAACATGGGCTGTGGGAAAACCGGAACAGGGTGAATCCAAGCATTTGAGGTGTGGTGCTACAGACCAATGTTGGAAATTCGGTGGACTGATAAGGTAAGGAAAGAGGAGGTTCTGCGCAGAATCGGAGAGGAAAGGAATATGTGAACAGTGACAAGGAGAAGAAACAGGATTATAGAGCATCTGTTAAGGCATCAGGGAATGACTTCCATGGTACTAGAGGGAGCTGTAGAGGGAAAGAACTGTAGAGGAAGACCGAGATTGGAATACATCCAGCAAATAATTGAGGAGGTAGTTGGCAAGTGCTACTCTGAGATGAAGAGTTTGGCACAGGAGTGGAATTCGTGGCGAACCGCATCAAACTGGTCAGTAGAATGACGACTCAAAAAAAAAAAAAAAAAAAAAAAAAAAAAAATAAGAGGCCACTCTGTGATAAAGACAACGGATTAATATCCAAGAGCAGCGGTGTTCAAATTCCCATTCAGCCGTGTTCGACATTTGGTGTGGGAGCTTTGTCCAATTGGACCAATTTATCAAAGCAATATTTTATACCCTGACTACCGCAAATCCAAAATAATCTGAAACATCTGGGACGTGTATTTGCGCAGAGATCCTGAGATGGGGGACGTACAGGCTACCAAAGAATTTAAAAGTGTTCTTTCACAGCTTCCTGAATTGGAGGAACGGCAATACTGATCCACATAGAAGTCATATGCTTAAGATGTGATATACAATAAGGCGAGTGTATCAGTCCAACTCTTTACATGGGCTTCCTTTGAAAAATATCTATGAACTTGTTCAGTAGCACCTGCCGACAGTTTTCTTATTGAAATATGCTGCACATAACATAATATTTAATCCCTGTCTCACCATCTCGCACTGATAACGGCGGCAGTGAACAATCGGAATGAGAACATAAGATTGGCGCGGGAGAGTAATTGTGGCTAGTTTACCCAGCTCTGAAATCTTCTACTGGGGTAAAACTGCATTCTCAGGCCTCGAATAGATCGAGAATAGGTAGAGTGTGCGTACGTCTGAATGCTAAAGTGTATCACATAGTCCCAGCGCTAAGCCTCGCAATGCGTGATATCATAATAAATTCAGAATTGTGTCATATCATTTCCTACAGTTTTTCAGTGAATAAGCTCGCTTACAGTCAAAGTCTTGAGTTTTCTGCGCCTGGCTTTTTTCATTTATTAAACATTCATATTCCCCAGTTTTTATCCGATGTAATATGGCGTCTACTTTGTCAGGATTTGTCAAATTTCACTTGTTATTAAAAGTTGTGCTCCGATATCGTTACCGAGTGAGGTACCGCAGTGGTTAGCACACTGGAACGGCCATTCGGGAGGAGGACGGTTCCAACCCGCATCCGGCAATCCTAATACAGGTTTTCCGCGACTTCCCTAAATCGCTTCAGGAAAATGCCGAGGTGGTTCCTTTGAAAGGACAAGGCCGAATTCCTTCCCCATCCTTCCCTAATGCAATGGGACCGCTGACCTCGCAGTTTGGTCCCTTTCCACAAATCAGCCGGTCTCTGTGGCCGAGCGGTTCTAGGTGCTTCGGTCCGGAACCGCGCGACTGCTACGGTCGCAGTTTCGAATCCTGCCTCGGGCATGGATGTGTGTGATGTCCTTAGGTTAGTTAAGTTTAAGTAGTTGTAAATCTAGGAGACTCAGGACCTCAGACGTTAAGTCCCATAGTGCTCAGAGCCATTTTTGAACCAGCCCACAAACCAACCGACCAATACCCTTCCTGAAACCAGAGTCGTCAGAGTAAACTGAGAGTAGAAGCTCGTGTGCGCCACTTGTGTGAGAATCGTACAAACTATTTACTGTTTCTTAATGTATTTTAACTCGTGGTCTGTTTGCTTATCGTATTCCCTGAGGCAGAATTAGCGGACCAGCCCAGCATTTTCCTAAACGAGCGTGGGCAACAGCCTAAAACCGTACTCAGGCCGCCCGATGTACCAGACCACTGTCACTAATACAGGGTGAGGCAGTGAAACGGCACGATTTTGTAAAACCACCAAAGATTTATTAACAAGTAAAATCATAATAGTTGAACATGGATCTCAAGTACAAGAGTGGAAATTAAAGATTTAACTTAAAAACAATCATTTTTTAAACATGGTGTCAGTGAGGTGTCGTCCTTGGTTTTGCACACATTGTCTAAGCCTGAGATGAAATTGTCCCATGACGTTTCGTAGCATCTGTACTGGAATGTTGTTAATTTCCTGTCGAATTCGCTCCTTCAGGTCTTCTTTTGTTCTTGGTGGATTTTTCTGGAAGACTTTGCACTTGAGGTAGCCCCAAAGAAAAAAGTCTGGTGCCGTCAGATCTGGTGAAAGGGCAGGCCAGGGGAAATCGCCATTCCTGCTGATTAGACGTCGTGGAAATGCAAGTCTGAGCAATTCCATTGAGACATTAGCAGTATGGCTTGTTGCACCATCTTGCTGGAAGAGTGTTTCAGCATCTGGATCATGTCGATCAATTCCAGGCAGACCAAAAATGGTCAACATGTCAGCATAACGTCCAGAGGTTACCGTCACTGTGTTGCCATCTTCATCTTCAAAAAAATAGGGCCCCACGACTCCACGAGATGACATTGCGCACCAGACTGTTACTTTTTCAGAATGGAGAGGTTTTTCATGAAGTTCGTGCGGGTTATCTGAGGACCAATATCTGAAGTTTTGCTTATTTACGTACCCACTAAGATGAAAGTGGGCTTCATCACTCATCCATAAGTTATGCACTCTTTCTTCATTTCGTTCAATAACGTTAAGCATTGACTGGCAAAAGCGTGTACGGTTATTGTAGTCATTAGGTTTAAGGGCTTGCACTACCTGAATTTTGTATGGATGATAGTGAAGGTCACTCTTCAAAATCCGTCTTACTGATCGATTGCTGAGACCAAGTTCTGCGCTGTGCCGTCTCGCGGATTTTCGCGGACTTCGTCCCAACGCTTCGCGCACACGATTAATGTTCTCGGGTGTCCGGATTGTTTTTGTGCTGCCGCCTCTTTTCTTTGTTGTGCTAGCAGTAGCTTCAATGGTTTTAACCCAAAGGAGAATGGCTTTCCTTGATGGCACGGGAGCCCGTGGCGGCAGGTTGAATTCACGACGAAAGGCGCGTTGAGCACCAACCACACTATCCGCGCTTTTGTAATATGCCTTTACGGCATATGCACGTTGCGCACTCGACCAACGCTCCATGGCTACTGAAACTTCCACCACTCTAGACGCCCAAGGTCACTTCCCCCACTCTCGCAACCCCCCTCCGCGCCCGACAACCACTATCGAAATCGTGCCGTTTCACTGCCTCACCCTGTATGACGCGCGGGGCCGATGCGGGGTTGAGCGCATATCTCTGTCTCACGAAATAGCCCGCTGCGCGTTACGCTGTACGAGAAAGTACATTAATGTTCATACGGTGATGCACATTAAAAGTCGTTCAACTGTCGACCCCCTCAATAAATCTTCATTTCGCACTGTTATGAAACAAATTAGAGTTGATTTTTCTGTGTAAATGAGTCTGTATCAACGTAATGAATTAATCACGCAAGTTTATTTTCAAAGCGAGTAGCATCTTACTCATAAACCGTTAACTCGTTCGACTGTTAAAATATAACTACACTGGCTGCAGTGTCCGGCGTTGCCCAAGATGTTTAATGTCTACCACTGGCCCTTTGCTAGGTTGCTAGTTAAAGTAAATGCAAGACGCTTGGGAGACTGCAGTCGCTTTAAATCGAAAGGCATACTTGAATCACTGGGTGTTAATGTGACACATTTGAATTAGTATGTGTCAATGCGACGAATGAATACGTCCTCACCAGCAGCATTCATAAAAATCCGGTTCTAGACTTCTGGTTCTGATTTTTGCAAATATACAGCAATTTCAAACCCTAAAGTTTAGAAATAACAAATTATATATACGCGTCTGTGGTCGGCAACGTCTGTCTGGCGCAGTTGTTAGATCGGTTACTGCCGCTACAATGGCAGGTTATTAAGATTTATGTGAGTTTGAACATGGCGTTATAGTCGGCGCACGAGCGATGGGACACAGAATCTCCGAGGTAGCGATGAAGTGGGGATTTTCCCGTACCACCATTTCACGAGTGTACCGTGAATATCAGGAATCCGGTAAAGCATCAAATGTCCGACATCGGTGCGGCAAGAAAAAGATCCTGCAAGAACGGGATCAACGACGACTGAGGAAAATCGTTCAACGTCACAGAAGTGCAACCCTTCCGCAAATTGCTGCAGATTTCAGTGCTGGGCAATCAACAAGTGTTAGCGTGCGGTCATTCAAAAAAACGTCGTCGATATGGGCTTTCGGAGCCGAAGTCTCATTCGTGTACCCCTTATAACTGCACGACACAAAGCTTTTCGCCTCGCCTGGGCCCGTCAGCACCCACACTGGGGTGTTAATGACTGGAAACATGTTGTCTGGTCGGATGAGTCTCGTTTCAAATTGCATCGAGCCGATGGACGTGTACGGATACGGAGACAACCTCATGAATCCATGGACCCTGGATCTCAGCAAGGGACTGTTCAAGCTGTTGGAGGCTCTGTAATAGTGTGGGGCGTGTGCAGTTCGAGTTATATGGGACCCCTAATACGTCTAGATACGATTCTCACAGGTGACACGTACGTAAGAATCCTGTCTGATCACCTGCATCCATTCATGTCCATTGTGAATTCCGAAGGACTTGGGCAGTTCCAGCAAGACAATGCGACACCCCACGCGTCAAGAATTGCTACAGAGTGGCTCCAGAAACACTTCTCATAGTTTAAACACTTCCCCTGGCCACCAAACTCCTCACAAATTAACATTATTTATTGTATCTGGGATGCCTTGCAAAGAGCTGTTCAGAAGAGATGTCCACCCACTCGTACTCTTATGGATTTATGGACAGCCCTGCAGGATTCATGGTATCAGTTCCCTCCAGCACTACTTCAGACATTGGTCGAGTCCATGGCACGTCGTGTTGCGGCACTTCTCCGTGCTCACGGATCCCCTACACGATATTGGGCAGGTGTACCAATTCCTTTGGCTCTTCAGTGCATATACGAGTATGTCTGTGTTGGAAAAGCGCTTGTTATTCGTTACCCTGCAGGTCTCCTGTGACAAGATGCTTACAGTACGTGTAGCATTTATAGACGCAATAAAATTTGTTAATGATCGGAGTTGCCTGGTCCTGGTTTTTATTAAAAATTAAATTATTCTACAGATAAGAAGAATATTCCGATCTAAAAATCACACCTAGCTAACTTAAAATATAAGCCAACCCTCGTTATGTGCTGAGTTTGTTGCTAAAAGTCTTACAACAGTGAAGACAGATGAGCGTGGGAAGTAATGAGTATTGGGGCTGTGTGTGAATGCGAATGTTTACACGGACGTTCAGACCCCCACAGTAGGTGACACGTAACCGCGCAGACAGCACCAGCACCCGTATAGGACAGACAGGCGTTCCGTTAGACAGGTGCTGCGCCTCTGGTTCTGCAGAGGCCGTCAGAATTCGGGCAGTAAAAACGCCGACAGCAGCTGCCACCGCCTCTGGGCCCACGGGACCCGAATCCCCCCCCCCCCCCCCCTCCCCCTCCTCAGCAGCTCGCGTGACGCCACGAGGCAGTGGGCGCCCCCACGCGAAAGCTACTGCAGTCCGCTACAGTCGCGCGACGCCCGTGCCCACGCGTCAAAACACGGCGCCACGAGCCGGCGACAAAACAACAGCGCGCTAAGCTGCCTCCTAAAGGCGCACAGCTGCGCTATAAGTGGCGACTGTCACCTGTACAAGGCAGCCCCAAACAGCGGCCAGTCCGAGGGCGGCAGTCGCATTTTTAGCAGGCTGCGGTCGTTATGCTCATATACGTACCGTCGCAAGGTGAAATACGCTCGCCTACCGGCTACAACTAGATATGTGATAACCGACAGCAAAGCATAGCTTCTAATGTACTGGAAACTTGAAGCAGATCTATCCGATTTCGCAGCACTGTCTCTTCTTCATGTTTGCGGACATTGTCCACGTTGGAGATAATGATCTTTCATATTAAATGAGCTTTCATATTAAAGATCGAAAATTCTGGAAGCAAATATCGTAAATATTCTATTTTATTTTTATTTTTTATTTGTTTTTATTTTTATATTTTGACTATTAGTTTCAGCCACACATGAGCCATCTTCAGGTCATAAACATTCTTGACTAGCCAAACCACCATAACAGCTCAACACATCGTTAAATTTTTTTAAAAAATACAGTATCCATACAGAATATATAGCTCAAATAGCTGTACATCGTTCTTAACCAGTCAAGCAGAAAGAGAAGTGGTAAAACTAATGCGTTATGCCGTTAAATTTAATGACTGACACAATACGACAAAAAAAAAATGGCTCTGAGCACTATGGGACTTAACATCTATGGTCATCAGTCCCCTAGAACTTAGAACTACTTAAACCTAACTAACCTAAGGACATCACACACATCCATGGCCTAAGCAGGATTCGAACCTGCGACCGTAGCAGTCGCGCACAATATGATCCTTGATCGTTGTAATGGTCATCGGTTGCAAAGCTATTCTGTTATACCACGATGTAATAATGCACTCATGATGATCTCTCTTAATAGATAATACACTGAAGAGCCAAAGAACACTCGTACACCTACCTAATATCCTGTAGCGCCCCCGCGAGAAAGCAGAACTGGCGCAACACGACGTGGCATGGACTCTACTGATGTCTGAAGTAGTGCTGAAGGGAACTGACGACACGAATCCTGCAGGGCTGTCCATAAATCCGCAAAAGTATGGGCGGGTGGAGATCTCTTCTGAACAGCACGTTGCGAGGCATGCCAGATATGCTCAATAATGTTCATGTCTAGGGAGTTTGGTGGGCAGTGGAAGTGTTTAAACTCAGAAGACTGTTTCTGGAGCCATTCTGTTGCAATTCTGGACATGTGGGGTGTCGCATTGTTTTGCTGGAATTGCACAATTCCTTCGGAATGCAAATTGGACATGAATGGATGCAGTTGATCAGACAGGATACTTTCGTACGTGTCACCTCTTACAGTCGTATCTAGGCGTATGAGAGGTCCCATATCATTCCAACTGCACACACCCCACACCGTTATATAGCCTCCACCACCCTTAACAGTCCCCTGTTGACATGAAGCGTCCATGGATTCATGAGGTTGTCTCCATACCCGTACACATTCATCTGTTCGATACAAGTTGAAACTAGACTCGTCTGACCAGCATCAGACTGTTCAATGTCGGTGTTGAAGGGCCCAGGTGAGGCGAAAAGCTTTGTGTTGTGCAGTCACCAAGGGTTCACGAGTGGGACTTTGGCTCCGAAAGCCCATATCGATAATGTTTGATTCAAATGGTTCAAATAGCTCTGAGCACTATGGGACTTAACATCTGAGGTCATCAGTCCCCTAGAACTTAAAACTACTTAGACCTAACTAACCTAAGGACATCACACACATCCATGCCCGAGGCAGGATTCGAACCTGCAACCGTAGCACCAGCGCGGTTCCGGACTGACGCGCCTAGAACCGCTCGGCACACCGGCCGGCCCGATAATGTTTCGTTGAATCGTTCGCACGCTGACACTTGTCAATGGCCCAGGACTGAAATGTGCTGCAATTAACTGTCGTTGGTCCCGTTCTTGCAGGATCTTTTTCCGGCCGCACCGATGTCAGAGATTTGATGTTTTACCGGATTCCTGATATTCACGGTACATTCGTGAAATGGTCCTACGGGAAAATACCCACTTCATCGCTACCTCGGAGATACTCTGTCACATCGCTCGTATGCCGACTATAACACCACATTCAACGTCACTTAAATCTTGATAACCTGCCATTGTGGCAGCAGTAACCGATCTAAAAACTGCACCAGATATTTGACGTCTTACACAAGCGTTGCCGACCTCATCTCCGTATTCTGCCTGTTTACATATCTCTGCATTTGAATATGCGTGCCTATACTTGTTTCATTGGCGCTTCAGTGTACACGAGCGCTCTCTGTCGCAATGTGCTCTCGTGAGCTAAAATACGGATGTGAAATAAATAAAATGAACTGCCGCTAGAGGTGTTACTAGTATAAAATATTTCCATTCCGTACATGTCAAAGAAAACACCGTGTCCCACGCCTTATCCAATTGATGGCCGCAATCACGATTAATAAGATCTTTCGTCATTTCCACCGATTCCTTAATAAAGGATAAGTCATAGGACCCGGTGATTTCTTTAGTACTACAGAATGGAAACATTTTAAGACTAGAGACACCTCTAGCGACAACTAGTTTTATTTACTTGACATCTGAATATTAACTCCGCGAACCAGTACTCCGACAAAGATAGAGCGTGTAGTATCACCATTACGCTGGCCCCTACGCGCCATAGATGGAGTAATATTCGAATAGTGCTCGAAATTCGACAGAGATCGCCCACGAAGCTGCTGCCTTTGCGGATGCGTCTCCCTGCCAATTTCTCCGTATAAAGCTAGCGAAGTCAACTAGCAGGCTCCAGTGGTAAACACGCACGTTAAGACGCCTGAATGGTTTATAACCGAAACATCGGGGCAAGAAATCGACGCCATCCGCATGCAAGCCTGGAATTTCATGTAGTACATATACTGATAGTTTCCGTAGAAACAGTGGAACACGTGAGGCAATACTGACCTTACGACTTATCTTAGAAGAAAGATTAAGGAAAGGCAAACCTACGTTTCTAGCATTTGTAGACTTAGAGAAAGCTTTTGACAATGTTGACTGGAATACTCTCTTTCAAATTCTAAAGGTGGCAGGGGTAAAATACAGGGAGCGAAAGGCTATTTACAATTTGTACAGAAACCAGATGGCAGTTATAAGAGTCGAGGGACATGAAAGGGAAGCAGTGGTTGGGAAGGGAGTAAGACAGGGTTGTAGCCTGTCCCCGATGTTGTTCAATCTGTATATTGAGCAAGCAGTAAAGAAAACAAAAGAAAAATTCGGAGTGGGTATTAAAATTCATGGAGAAGAAATAAAAAATTTGAGGTTCGCCGATGACATTGTAATTCTGTCAGAGACAGCAAAGGACTTAGCAGAGCAGTTGAATGGAATGGACAGTGTCTTGAAAGGAGGATATAAGATGAACATCAACAAAAGCAAAACAAGGATAATGGAATGTGGTCTAATTAAGTCGGGTGATGCTGAGGGAATTAGATTAGGAAATGAGGCACTTAAAGTAGTAAAGGAGTTTTGCTATTTGGGGAGCAAAATAACTGATGATGGTCGAAGTAGAGAGGATATAAAATGCAGGCTGGCAATGGCGAGGAAAGCGTTTCTGAAGAAGAGAAATTTGTTAACATCCAGTATTGATTTAAGTGTCAGGAAGTCATTTCTGAAAGTATTCGTATGGAGTGTAGCCATGTATGGAAGTGAAACATGGACGATAAATAGTTTGGACAAGAAGAGAATAGAAGCTTTCGAAATGTGGTACTACAGAAGAATGCTGAAGATTAGATGGGTAGATCACATAACTAATGAGGAAGTATTGAATAGGATTGGGGAGAAGAGAAGTTTGTGGCACAACTTGACCAGAAGAAGGGATCGGTTGGTAGGACATGTTCTGAGGCATCAAGGGATCACCAATTTAGTATTGGAGGGCAGCGTGGAGGGTAAAAATCGTAGGGGGAGACCAAGAGATGAATACACTAAGCAGATTCAGAAGGATGTAGGTTGCAGTAAGTACTGGGAGATGAAAAAGCTTGCACAGGATAGAGTAGCATGGAGAGCTGCATCAAACCAGTCTCAGGACTGAAGACCACAACAACAACAATATACTGATTGTATTATGTTAGCTACTAAATTTAACTGCATAACGCCTTAGTTTCATGAGCTTCGTTCTAGGTGACTGGTTATGAACGATGTAAAGTTGTTTTACCTACACATTCTGTAATGGACGCCGTTATTACAAAAACCATTTTGACGATGTGTTGAGCCAAAATGTTCAAATGTGTATGAATTCCTAGGGGACCAAACTGCTGAGGTCATCGGTCCCTAGACTAACACACTAGTTAAACTAACTTATGCTAAGGACAACACACACACCCATGCCCGAGGGAGGACTCTAACCTCAGGCGGGAGGTGAGTTGAGCCGTTATGATCTGAAGACCGCATACGTAGAGCTGAAACATTTAAGCTAAATAACAAAAAGTATTTGCGATCCTTACTTCGATGATTTTCAATCCTTAACATAAAATACTTGATGGTACCAGAATGAGTGTTCCATACTCAAGATACAAGTGTAGGGGAAACAGATGCAGTTATACTGCTGGAGGTGGTCCGCCGTTAACATCCTTCGAGCCATTAAGGTGTGTACCTGTATCGTATAGAAAGGAAGACTGTTACGGGTGTTCGTGCAGTGTAGTGTTCGGTTTGCACTGTTATCTGTGAAGGGAAGAGAGAGGCTAAAACCCGGTGCCTACTCGTCTGGATTTTTTTTTTCCCTTTATTGAATTTCGATTCCCCCGAGAGGGGGGGGGGGCTGGCAGCAGCTTAGTACGCTGCTCTTCAGCCTACAGAATTTTTAAAATATATGAAGATAAGAAACAATAAAAGCAGGCGATAAAACGGTGTCTTAAACTGTAAAACGGCAGAAAATTGTGGAAAGTTGAAACATAAAACAAAGGGTAAGCAATGCTACTTGCTCGTCTGGAATAGCACAAATCGATCCACCGACCTCAGCATCCCGAGAATGAAGGGAGAAGAAACTTGGGATGAATTTAAAACTTACGCTTAGTACTACAATGTTCTTGTTCTCAAAAGGAACACGTGATTTGAGAAAGCTCTATCTCTTACATGCATACACATCCTTGATGGCTATGTAGTTAAATGTAAGTCAGCTGCGAAGTAGTGTATACCAGCTGTAGAAGTATGAAACCGTAACTTCCCTATAGATGGTGCTAGCCGTCAGTGTAGGGTTCGTGAGATTGCATCTGCTGCGCCATCTGTTCCCTGTAACGGCTGATGACGAATGTCAGCACACAGTAACCCTCGTTCCATACATCGGTATCTGTTTCAAAACGATAAAAATGTCGAGTTTTGTACCTACGAACCACGATTTGCGAACAGCATTGGTTTTCTGTTATCATTTGAAGAAAACTGCTGCAGAATGGCATCGAATGCTTGTCGAAGCTTTCGGCGAATATGCTCGTGGGAAAACACAGCGTTTCGAGTCGTTCAAAAAATCCAAAAGTTGTGATTTTGACGTGAGAAACGACGAGCGCGGGAAACCACCGAAAAAGTTCGAAGACCGTGAACGTAGGCCTTATTGGATGAAGATGATAAAAACAGCAGGAACTCGTGGAATAGCTGAATGTGACGCAGAAAGCCGTTTCTGTTCGGTTTGTAAGGGTACGGTACCCTTACGTAGTATCGATTATGCACTATGCAGAGATCATACCTGGCTTAAGCAAAGACTGCAGTGCAGTCAACAATGTGCGAGTGGGTAAGTACTAGTCGAGTGTTAGAGTCCGTGGGTGGAAGTCGGGTGTGAGGGGCTAGAGAGAGAGGTTGCTCGGTAGCGAGGCCGGAGATGAGCGGCAGAATGGCACACAGTGTTTGGTGTTCATAAATGTTTATAAATGGAGTGAAATAATTAATATCATTTAGTAGTTTTCACAATAACGGAAGTGGACAGCAATGAGTCTCATGACAAGGAGGAAAGATATATATTATGCTAAAATAATTAAAATATAACTTCAACTACAGCGTGTGCGAATAATATAGTTCGGTGCTAAACTGATGGGAGGTTACAGGTTGAAAGCTGTGGGAAATGTGCAGAAAGTGAAAAAAATGGATTCCACATGAACTGAATGAAAGCAAGCAAATCGAAAGACCGCTTGTGGAATGCTGCTCGCCAGATACAAAAGAAACTCGTTCCTCCAGCGAATAGAGACAGGTGGTGAAAAATGGATATATTTTGAGAAACCTAATCGTCGTAAATCCTGGGTGAATCCATCCACTGCAAGACCACATCTCTTTGGAAAGAAGACAATGCTTTGTGTTTGGTGGGACCAGAATGATGTAATCTATTATGAGCTGCTAAAACCTGGTGAAACCGTGAACACTGATCTGATCAGTACCAACCGCAAATGATCGATTTAAATCGAGCATTACGTGAAAAATAACAGGAATATGGGAAAGGGCAACACAAAGTCACATTGCTCCGTGATAACGCACCATCACACACAGCAAAACGGGTTAGGGAAACGATCGAGGCGATCAGTTGGGAAATACTGGGGCATGTGGCTTACTCTCCAGACTTCATTCCGTCCGATTATCATCTGTTTGCATCACTGGGACACGCTTTTGCTGAAAAACGCTTCAATTTGTATGAAAATGTACCAAAATGACTCGCTGACTGTGTTGCTTCAAAAGAAGAACTGTCTTTTTGGCGTGGCATTCATAGCCTGCCGGAGAGGCGGGAGAAATGTGTAAATTGCAACGGAGATTATTTTGAATAAAATATTGTATATCAGTCTCAAACAACAGATGTTTAATTATTGAAACCAAATTCCGGTTTCATATTTCTACACTTGGTATGGTAGATAAGTGTCAGAGTTAGTGAAAGATCACTCACATAATTTGATGTTCTTGAAACAATGAGATCTGACCAGAAAATAGGAGTTACTTTTCACAGGGAGGCCTCTTAAACGAGTAACGCACTTTAACCGATGCTCAAAAAATGTTTATTTCTCCTAAATTTTATTTATTTATCCGAGTCCAAAAAAAAACCACTAAAATACGAGGGGCGTTCAGAAAGTAAGCTCCGATCGGTCGCGAAATGGAAACGACTATGAAAATCCGATAAAGCTTTGCACAGATGTGTTGGGTAGTGTCTCTAGTATAACCCCAGTTAGCATCACGTCGCTCTTCTCATTTCTGAGCTCGCAGTGAGTGCGTAAAGATGTCTAGAAAATAGTGTCTGCCGCCAAGTACGAGGGCCTGGTGAGAAATTTCGCCTGAAGCTATGCAGCTAACATTACATAACTGTCGTGCTGTTTCTTCTTCAAGACAATTCTCAGCCGCATTCTGCAGGGGCAATGAAGATGCTCCTGCATCGTTTTCAAATGGAAATGTGAGATTACCCACAATACAGTCCGCAATTGTCTCCCCCTGAGTTTCATCTCTGGTCACATGAACCGCTGTCTTTGAAGACAACATTTTGACACAGACAACGAGGTGTAGGCCAGCGTGGAGAATTGGCGGAAAGCACTGGCGGCTGCCTTCTATGATGAGGCTATTGCAAAGTTGGTACAACGCTATGACAAACGGCGACTACGTAGAGAAGTAGCTGAAAGGTGTAGCTAATTGTTACAAGTAAAACATTTCTGATGTTCACTGTGGTTTCAATTTGGCAATCAATCGGAGCTTACTTTCTGAACAGGCCTCGTACTATATAATTCTAAAACTACAACTAACGTTATTGGCCGGGAGAATTTCACGTTTTTTGTTACTACAACGTTCAGCAGCAAGTACGGCACGGTTATTCCTTACAAACAAGTCTTCCGTATCACAGGGGGATTCTCACGTCAACAACATTTCAACATTCCTGCCTTGCCCCACAATTCACAAATTTCTCTGTTGGTCCATCGTGGCCAGGGGACATTGGCTGGTAACTAACGGCCAATGTCGATAAAATTCACCAACAGCGATATACTTTAAGATATTATTTTATTCTGAAAGCAACCAGTTTTGGCATTTCATTACGGAGCCTGAAGGTGGCATAATGAAATGGCGAAACTGGTTGCTTTCAGAATAAAATAATATCTTAAAGTATATGACTGTTGGTGAATTTTATTGACATTGACAACATTCACAAAATCCGTTGTCATTGATTTCCCCCCCCCCCCCCCCCAATTCTTTAAACGACTTTTGCACATTGTCACTCCTGTTATACGTTGAGGATCTTACAAGAGCCGTACTGGAGATGGCAGCCTGTTGGTAGCTTCTCTTTAGCTGCCACTAATCCTCCGGGACACTTTGTTCTCCACAGCTCATTTCGACGCGCTTCTGCTGGTGTTGGAATTGGTGCTGTTTTAAGAAGGAAACTATTTCCAGAACATGCAGGAAACTAGAGCGAACGAAGCTAAAAAAAAAAAAAACGATCGAATGGGGCCGTGATGTATCGTCTATCGTGTCTAGAAGTCATAAATGCCTGTACGTGTCACACCAAAGAATTCTACGAGACGCATTATTTCAGAAGGGTTGTTGTTTCACTCGACACGTGCGAACTTCGCGGGGAAGCACCTTCAGTGGACGTGCTAAAGCGTTCCAGCAACCGGCGCCGCTGACGCAACAAACGTTCCAGAAACCCGTTTCGCCAGACGAGGTCTCGGCCAGCCTCACACTGCCGTTTCTGCGGACTGCCGCGGTTACCGCCGCTTACCTGTTAGCACTGTTGATGTTTTGAAAAATATCGGGAGTCCGATGTATAAATATTTAAAGAGACATCATTATCGCCTATCGAATACAGAAAAGTATCGATATATCGCTGGAAAAGAAAACGACGTAACTGGCTCTAAAAATATCGGCTGCATATTGTAAGCATACTGCCGGTTTTAGAGCTGTATATTTAAGTATTGATTTATTATTAGATATTCCGTATACCAACAAGCTAGCAGCCCCATATCCCCCTTAGAGCAATAACTGAAAGGAAAACGATGCATGTTCTCACTTGGCGATATCCACTTTGCTAGAAATCATAACTGCGTGGCACAATAGAGAGTGTCCGATGGGTCCGTCGTTCGGTTTCGTCACATATCGGATCTGTCGGGAACACTAAATGTCGACTTCTCTGTTTCTTCATTTCCGCCAACGCCAGGGACCTAGCAGTCGTAGTGTCAAAATTGCCCGGTCAATTTAAACGTTACAGTTTCTGTTGGCGTGCCGAGCACCGATTACATTAGCATTTCTCCTCACGCGTCTCCGCACACCGCAGAGACCAGTCTTGTAATTTAGAGTTTTGCTCATCATTTTCAGCAACTGTCTTCGAAGAACGCCGATGTGAAGATATAGCACGCCAGTTGCATTAAAAATTCTTTGTTAACACTTCTGGTTTGCTATTTCTTCACACCGGAAATCTTGTTGTTCCATTCTCACCAGCATCCACCCCCCCCCCACACCCCCCACCCCCACCCCCCACCTCCACCCCCCAGTGCAATCAGACTTCTTCATTGTGCCATCTGTACTTGGTACTTGCTTCACATAGTCAAAGAGAAAGACTGGACGTGATGAAAGCTCAAAAAGTTCAAATGGTTCAAATGGCTCTGAGCACTTAACATCTGAGGTCCTCAGTCCCCTAGAACTTAGAACTACTTAAACCTAACTAACCTAAGGACATCACAAACATCGAAGCCGGAGGCAGGATTTGAGCCTGCGACCGTAGCAGTCGCGCGGTTCCGAACTGAAGCGCCTAGAACCGCTCGGCCACAGTGGCCGGCGCTCGAAAAGTAGTAAGATTCCTTCACAGAGTGAAAGTAAAATTACGTTCTACTATGATTTCAAAAGAACAGTTTCAAATATTTACCCAAAATAGCGAATAAATACATTGGCATTCGAGGCTTCATTCCGACATCTATATGTCGCCTAGAAAATTATCGCCGATGTATACGACTACGTTCTGGAAAAAAATATCAACACACCTATTATTAAAATTAAAGAACTGTGAGGATTCGTGAAAGCTGAACATTCATCCCTACACACGAAAATCAAGGAAGCTAATTACTTTATAAAGGCGATAACACAAAGGACTCATTAAGAGTACAGGTATTATATTGTATTGTATGTTAACCGGGGGTCTAGAAACGACGCAGGGGCTCCGTCCCCGCCGCAGCCGCAGTGGTCCACAACCCCACGACGACTACTGCAGTCCACTTCACCCCTCCGCCGCCCCACACCGAACCACTCTTTCAGGGTTATTGTTCGGTTCGGTCCCTGGTGGATCCCCCTAGGGAACGTCTCACACCAGACGAGTGTAACCCCTATCTTTGCGTGGTAGAGTAATGGTGGTGTACGCGTACGTGGAGAACTTGTTTGCGCAGCAATCGCCTACATAGTGTAGCTGAGGCGGAACAAAGGGAACCAGCCCACATTTACCAAGACAGATGGAAAACCTCATAAAAACCATCCACAGACTGACCGGCTCCCCGGACCTCGACACAAGTCCGCCGGGCGGGTTCGTGCCGGAGACCAGGCGCTCCTTCCCATTCCGGAAAGCCGTGCGTTAGACCGCACGGCTAACGGGGCGGGCAAGAATAGGTGATTCTTCCTACTATTCCTTTTCTTTTGATTTAGAAATCCCGTATCATACACTGTTGATCAACAGGAATATCGGATACCTCGACGCCCTCGTGAACTGAGATGTCACGTCAGCCACCAGGATAGGTAGGTGTATGGGTCGTCGATCGGTTAGGGCCTGGGCGTTGCCGACCAGGACTGAAGTTAAATGAGAACAGGAAATTTGGGCAAATACAGAGCATACATATTTCAGTAGACGGAATAATGGGGCGCACCTAGGGTAGGGAGTTACCAGGTGCAGTCGAGTCTAGGAGGTCGAACAAACTGAAGTTGGTAACGGGAGAGGTGACGGATCATGTTGAGTTCTTCTGGTGGCAGGTCTTTGAGCCAGAAGTTCTGCCTCCCAAAAAAGACGTCTGCCGTAGTCGAAGTCTGGATCACAAGAGAGAGAGGCGACTGCGTTCTCCTCCGCAGAACCCTCCAGCGTCCACAAACGTGACTCGCGAGTTCCACGATCGCTATTGGCTAAACCCATGGCGTGAACTTGCCAACAAACTTCAACAGAGGACTGAAGGAGTCTCTTGCCAGCAGCTTCAGCTGGACAGGACTGCCTCGGTCCTGAAAGGCAGGCAACTTGGGTCACGTGGGCACACTCGAAGTTACTTTGGGAGAAAACTTGTACAGATTTGAGCACTGCCTTTAAGATAAAATTCTTTAGATCAACTCCCTAAAATATTCCTTGACTGGCTGCCACCCGTACTTAGCTTATTAGAAACGTAATTCATATGTTTACAATTTGGGTTGGCACGAGCTGTAATCAAATTTAGGATTTATGCAATTTTTGTATGAAGTGGCTGGACCTCGAATTTCCCAAGAAAAAAAATGGTTCAAATGGCTCTGAGCACTATGGGACTCAACTTCTGAGGTCATCAGTCCCCTAGAACTTAGAACTACTTAAACCTAACTAACCTAAGGACATCACACACATCCATGTCCGAGGCAGGATTCGAACCTGCGGCCGTAGCGGTCGCGCGGTTCCAGACTGTAGCGCCTAGAACCGCTCGGTCACCCCGGCCGGCTTTCCCAAGAAATTGGTGCCCGTTTGGTAAACCAAGAGCACCATCCACAAAACATGTAATGTACAGGGCGTTACAAAAAGGACTTCACAACTTTGAAAATTCATAGTACCTACAGAGGTGATTTTAGTGTCAATTTGTAAGGAAATATATCAAGTTTCTCACGTAATTCGTTAGCGCCGAATCGCACCGTAAGGAGAGTTCGCGGCAGTTGCGTTAAAGATGGTTGCCTTCACTGGACCTGAGCGTGCTAGCTCTGTGTTTTGATTTGAAGAATCGAAGTCGGCGACAACAGTTCTGCGTAATTTCCGTACCAAGTACGCTAAAGATGCTCCTAGTAGGTCTACAATTTATGAATGGCATAAATGTTTTGTAGAAAGAGGGTTCTCGGTAAGACAAGGGAAATCATCAGGTCGTACAAGAACATGTGACGATGTCGTTGAGCGAGTGAGACAACGTTTTGTCAACAGCCCAACGAAATCGACCCAGTGGGCATCTCGCGAGATGCAAATCCCACGTACGACTGTTTTGCGTGTGTTGAGAAACCGTTTTCATTTGAAACCATACCGATTGACGATCCTACAAGCAATAAAAGACACTGAAAAATTGCTCTCAAGAACTTCTGTGCGGATATGTTAAATCGATTACATGAGGATGAACATTTCTTGGACAAAATCATGTTTTCTGACAAGTCGACTATTCACTTAAGTGGCAAGGTTAACATACATAACTGTAGGATTTGGGACGGTTAAAATCCACATCAAACATTGCAACATGTCCGCGATAGCCCTAAGCTGAACGACTTTTGTGCATTTAAGAAGAGCAAAGCTTACGGCCCCTTTTTTCCATGCGAAAACCATCAAAGGGACGGTATACCAGGATATGTTACAACAATTTTTGGTACCACAGATCGATACGGATGACCAAGAACGAAATGTTTACATTATGCAAGATGGTGCACCATCCCATTGCCTGCTTGACGTCCGTGATTTTCTCAGCGACCGCTTACCAGGTTAACGGACTGGCCGTGATGCGCCAATTGCATGGCACCCACGTTTCCCAGACCTGACATAACTCGATTTTTTTATGAGAATCCATCAAGGATATTGTGTTTGTACCTCCTGAGCCGGCTTCTCTACCTGAACGTAGAGCAAGAATTTACGCCGCCACTGAGCAAGTTACACCCGCAATGCTACAGTGAGTTTGTGAAGAAATTGGCTTCCGATGGTATGTGTGCAGGATACCCAACGGAAGCCACGTACACCATCTTTAGTTTAAGGTGAGAAACCTTGATGTGTTTCCCTACAACATAACACTAAACCCAGCTCTACATCTTATCGCAATAAATTTACATAATTTTTGAAACTTGTAAAGTTCTTTTTGAAACGCCCTGTACAGTGACATTTCTACAGGACAGAGTAGTAATTGGAAAGTAGCCGTTACCTTAGAAAACTACTTTTAAGTGAAAAGAAATACACTAGAATCATATACCAAAAGTTCATAAAACGTGGCCTGGCCTATCTACCCAGTGACGGCGATTTTGCCTCTGTAGAAAACTGCAGCAACGTAACACATATTATTTCCAAATCAGCCAAAAATTCTGTGAAAAACGTGTGCAAATCACTCACCAAACGTCAGAGTGACAAACACCATGTATTGGTTAAAAATGTCGTACGTTCGGTAACAAAAGGGTGAGTCATTCACACTCTTTTTCAAAGAATCTCATTCAATGGACAAGTTGGCTTGAAACCTACATCTGAAGAAGAACGCATAGTGTTACAGATGAGAAGATGAAGGAAATTGGGAAATATTTCCCTTCATGGCACGTGTTCGCCACCACAAGTTTCAAATGGTTCAAATGGCTCTGAGCACTATGGGACTTAATATCTGAGGTCATCAGTCCTCTAGAACTTAGAGCTACTGAAACCTAACCAACCTATGGACATCACACACATCCATGCCCGAGGCAGGATTCGAACCTGCGACCGTAGCAGTCGCGCGGTTCCGGATTGAACCGCCTATAACTGCTCGGCCACCGCAACCGGCTCACCACAGGTTTCAAAGTCTAGCAATGCCGAAGACATTTATCACCGAGTTTAAATGATTAAATGAGAGTATTGACATTTAGTGACAAACGTTATCTAACATAACGTAAATACAGTGACGCTGAGTGACAAGTATATTTTCAAAGTAAATAAAGTAGTTAAGTGTTTATATCACAGGAGGTATAGCCCTATATCAGTTCTGTAACTGCCTCGCCTGATCCCGTCTACACCTACAGTGGACTGTTGATGACTGGAAACATGTTTCCTGGTCGGACGAGTCTCGTTTCAAATTATATCGAGCGGATAGACGTGTACAGGGATGGAGACAACCTCATGAATCCGTGGACACTGCATGTCAGCAGGTGACTGTTCAGGCTGGTCGAGCCTTCGTAATGGTGTGGGGCGTGTGCAGTTGGAGTGATATGGGACCCATGATACGTCTAGATACGACTGTGGCGGGTGACACTGACACGTACGTAAGCATCCTGACCACCTGCATCCATTCACGTCCTTTGTGCATTTTGACAGAATTGGGCATTCCAGCAAGACAATGCGGGACCCTGCACGTCCAGAATTTCCGCAGAGTGGCTTCTGAGTTTAACACTTCCGCTGGCCACCAAATTCTCCAGACATGGACATTATTGAGCACATCTGCGGTGACTTGCAACGTGCTGTTCAGAAGAGTTATCCACCCCCTCTTACTCTTATGGATTTGTGGACAGTCCTACAGGATACAAGGTATCAACTCCCTCCAGCACTACTTCAGACAAGCCACGTCGTGTTGCGTCTCTTCTGCGTGCTCGCGGGGATTCCTTCACGATATTAGGCAGGTGTACCAGTTTCTTTGACTGTTCAGTGTGTTGATAAGATCATCCATCCGATAAGTGCACTGTCAGATTTTTAAATTCGAACAACCTCATACCTCCTGGTGATCGATACTCATTAATTATGGACAGTTACGTTCCCGAAAATGACACTTTCTCCCCGAATCAGACTGTGGCCGCCTCATCGCTTTGTGTGCCGTTCTTCTGTCACCTTACTGTGCATCCATAGCGCAGTGTGAGAGGCCGCAGTTTCCGCACGTGGCCTGCAGTGGCGGTCCGAGTCAAGATCCGCAGGCCTTCCTGTGACGTCAGGACCGGCTGAGCAACGGGTCCGGCCGCTCTGCTGAGAACCCCCCCCCCCCCCCCCCCCACCTCTCCCACCCGCAGGTTCGCAGGTGCAACCCGGGCCTCGGTCAATGTCCGTTTCGCCAACTCTAGAGGCCGGTGCGGATAAAACGAATGATATCCGCATCCGCACCGCATCTGTAACTCCTTGCACGCAGGCTATTGGCATTTTCTTTGACCTGTCAAAAGCCTTTGTCTGTGTGAACACCAGAATTCTCTTAAGTAACTTAGAATATTATAGTGTCACTGGCAATGGTGCGAAATGGTTTCAGTCTTATCTATCTAAAAGCAAACAAAAGGTGTCGTTGCAAAATACCTGTGCAGTAAGTAGTTAGTTTTCATCTGATTGGGAATTAATTACATGTAGTGTTCTTCAAGGTTCCATCTTCGGTCCTTTGTTTTTTCTTCTGTACATTAATGGCCTCTTGTCTGTTACACTGCCAGTGGCTAAGTTCGTTTTGTTTGCAGATTATGACAAACATTGCAATACGTAGCAAGTCAAGTACAGATAAATGGCTGCTAATCAAATTTTCACTGACATTAATAAATTGTTTAAAGCTAATTCGCTGTCATTAAACTTTGAAAAGACCCACTATATGCAGTTCAGAACCTGTAAGACATTTCCTTCCAGCATGTGTATAACATATGAAGACATGCAGATCGAAGAGGTTGACAGTGTTAAATTTCTGGGATTACAATTCGATAATAAATTCAGTTGGGAAGGGCATACCACAGAACTGCTTAAGCGCCGAAGGAAGTCTGTGGTTGCAGTAAGAATGATGTCAGATGCAGAAGATATAAATATAAAAAACTGGCATACTTTACTTACACTCATCCTATTATGTCATATGGTATCATATTCTGGGGTAACTCATCAAACCGAGCAAAAGTACTTGGGGTGCAATAGCATATGATAAGAATCATTTGTGGTGTAACTTCAAGAACATCATGTAGAAACCTGCTGAAGGAAGTTTGTATTCTAACCAATACTTCTAGATATATTTATTACTTAATGAAATTTGTTGCAAGTAATATACCCTATTTCCAATCAATGGCTCAATGCATAGTATCAATATTAGGAATAAGAACAGTCGACATAAAGACCTAAAATAACTACCTTGGTCCAAAAAGGAGTGCAATATTCAGGAACACACATTATCAATAAGTTGCCAGCTACCATTAAAATCTTGGTTTCAGATAAAGCACGGTTTAAACAGAGTCTGAAAGACTTTTTGATAGGCAAATCCTTCTGCTCTATAGATGAATATGTTAACACAGACTCTTAAGCTAGCTTAAGTAAAAATATCTGTTACATTTCAGTTTTGATGGCACCTGGTCATAACAGTCAAGATTAGGTATTTTGTGTATGATAAATTTATTAATAATACATAACAATGTTTTTTTCTGACAATGTGTTAATTCTGTAAATATTAGCTGTTTCACTTTACTGCATTGTATTCACCTATTTCGACAATCTCTTGACAGATTTTCAGCGTAGTAAGTATTATATGCAAATGTTTTTTGTGCTATATTTTCGGACATGTTCTACACCCACGACAATCATCTTATTTTTTGGGTTTATGGAACGACACTGAATCTAATCTAATGTAATTCGAATGCACATCAGCAGCTTTTAAAATTTAGTTACCGATTTTAAGCCATTCGGTATGCTGCAGATGACGGCAGCATTACGCCTAGCCTGCATTTTCGTCTGCCGAAGACGGAGCATGTAATTTACATTCCATAGGCTGACAACCCTTACATCTTTCTAATGTTTGGAAACATAATAGTAAAATACAGCCGTATAAATCTAATTTTAATAAAATAATCAGTCTTGATCGCAAAACAAATGTTTTATTTGTAGTGACCGATTTCAGTCTTGAAAGACCATTTCACAGCGTAGACAACGTCTGAAATTCAACATAATTTTCTATGAAGGAAGTCATGAACTATATAGCTGTTAACTACACTGCCAGAAAAAAAATATTACACCTTTTTAGAGGTTTCCAGATCACTCAAGGTTTATGGTTGCAGCAGTGCTAATGGAGTATATGAAATGTATGCATTTGAGATACCAGGTATCGACCCATGCTGAAACACACATATTGGTATGCGGCGTAGCCTCCACGGACGGCAATGCAGGCGCTGACTCTGGCACCCAATACATCTTACAGAAAGGAAATACTGTCCTGGGATACGTGGTGTCACACCTGCTCGCCTGTTCACGTAGCTCTGTAAGAGTTGTTGGCTGACGAGTCGCACGAGTCACTTCTCATTCCATCATATCCCACACGTGACCAATTGGTCCAGAGATCATGCTGGTAAGAGAAATTGGACATCTAGCAAAGGACGTTGAGTTTCAAAGGCAGTGTGTGGTCGAGCGCTATCCTGTTGGAGTAACACATCACCTTCCTGTTGCAAAAACGGCGAAAGAACGGGCCTAACAACATCCTGCACATACCGAGTGCTGGTTAGCGTCCCCTCCAGAAACACCAAAGGTGAACGAGAGTTGTAGCTTATTGCAACTCAAGCCTTAACGCCTGGATTGTGGCCAGTTTGTCTTCGACGAATGCACTGTACAAGACAGTACTCACGAAGTCTATATCGTACGCACAAACGACTATCACTTGTGCGCAGGAAGAATCTGCTTTCACGCTAAGGGCCAAGGCGCGCCATTCAAAATGATTCTCTGATGGCACCAATCGAGCCGTATACGTTGATGCTGTGGTGTGAGTGGAAGACGGGCTAGAGGTGTGCGTGCCCGTAGTCCCACTGCTAATAACAGGCTCGCAACAGCCTCACTGGCCCTCTTATGTGTGCTGTGGTACGATCTGCCACTGCTGCCCTTACACTACGAAGATCCTGGCGGGCGTCTGTGCTGCGTGGACGTCCAGAACCTCGCCTACGTCTGCAAGAATGTTTTCGTGACCACTGATACCAGCATCAGTGCACAGATGACGCAGCACGTCCAACCTGTGTGGCATTTATCAGAAACGACCAGGACACGGAAGGCCACAATTTGACGTTCTTCAAAGGTCCTCAGTTCGCTCTAGGAAGCACGATTGCCTCCCCGTGGCATGGATGCCTGCTTGCTTCACACGTTTGCATCACACTGAGACTTCTGGCAGTGAGCATTGCCGATTACTGGGTAGACACGGGTGGCGCTCTAGTAGGTACGCCACTACACTATCACTTGGCGGACGAAGTTGAACACATTATCAGTACATTTACTACGCCATCTGGAGCACCAGTTCGAAATCGACGTCGTCCTTCCAGGTGCACTAATCATTTTCTGGCAGCGTATATACAGAAATGTTATAAGATTATTCATTGCAGCTTCACCTTTATACACTACTGGCCATTAAAATTGCTACACCACGAAGATGACGTGATACAGACGCGAAATTTAACCGACACGAAGAAGATGCTGTGATATGCAAATGATTAGCTTTACAGAGCATTCACACAAGGTTGGCGCCGGTGGCGACACCTACAACGTGCTCGCATGAGGAAAGTTTCCAAACGATTTCTCATACACAATCAGCAGTTGACCGTCGTTGCCTGGTGAAACGTTGTTGCGATGCCTCGTGTAAGGAGGAGAAATGCGTACCATCACGTTTCCGACTTTGGTAAAGGTCGGATTATAGCTTATCGCGATTGCGGTTTATCGTATCGCGACATTGTTGCTCGCGTTGGTCGAGATCCAATGACTGTTAGCAGAATATGGAATCGGTGGGTTCAGGAGGGTAATACGGAACGCCGTGCTGGATCCCAACGGCCTCGTATCACTAGCAGTCGAGATGACAGGCATCTTATCCGCATGACTGCAACGGATCGTGCAGCCATGTCTCGATCCCTGAGTCAACAAATGGGGGCGTTTCAAGACAACAACCACCTGCATGAACAGTTCGATGACGTTTGCAGCAGCATGGACTACAAGCTCGGAGACCCTCGACGCTACATCGTAGACAGAAGCGCCTGCGATGGTGTACTCAACGACGAACCTGGGTGCACCAATGGCAAAATGTCATTTTTTTGGATGAATCCAGGTTCTGTTTACAGCATCGCGATGGTCGCATCCGTGTTTGTCGTAATCGCCATACTGGCGTATCACCCGGCGTAATGGTATGGGGCGCCTTTGGTTACACGTCTCGGTCACCTCTTCTTCGCATTGACGGAACTTTGAACAGTGGACTTACATTTCAGATGTGTTACGACCCCTGGCTCTACCCTCCATTCGATGTTTTTCATTGCTTTAAAACAAGCGTTCAGTGCATAGTGCTGTGGAATGTGGAAAAAACCGCAAACTGGCGTTCATAAGTAGAAGAACAACACCAAAAACGCAACAGGAGCGTACTATGTAAGAAACTGTCCACGCAACCTGCCACTGATGATGCCTTGCAGAAAACAAAGGCGAAACGTGTATGGCACTAAAATTGTGTTTTATTCAGTTGCTGTCAGACGATCCATAAGTAAAAATTATCAATATACCGTAATTTTTGTACAATGTTAACGTGTTTTTTAATTCCTGATTTTCCTCACAGAAACTTACGAGAAATTTCAAGATTTTGTATGGTCTCAAGATAGTCTTTCAAGCCTGAAGCCAGTTAGCATAGATAAAACATCTGGTTTGCGATCAAGACTGATTATTTTATTAATATTACTAGTTTCTGTCTAAGTTAACTGAACTAATCATATGAAATTGTCTGCGGTACGTTTCCATGATACTGGGAAGTGAAATGAAATTATGGAATAATTTCTCATTACGTACTGCATACTGCTTAAAGTTAGTCGAATAGTTCACTTACAAAATTTACGTTAATTCCCCGGCACTATATATCATGCTAACTTTCTGCACAACTCAATCTAAGAAGTGTAGCACTGTAAACTAGTAAATACGTTTTATAGAAACTTTGACAGATTCGCCAATTTTATCCCGAACATTATTTGTGACACATGTGCTATTAAATGACTGAGACGTAACAGCTGCTGGAGTGACATAAACACGATGCAAGAGTAATTGTTCCGAAATCCAGAAAGAAGTGCCTTGCATATGTCAACAACTCATCAATCCTATCCAGATCACTACACACAGAAGCCAATATAGTGGCACTCCATACTATATAACGAATATTAGTATTTTTATATTATAATGTATTTTATGTAATAACTAGCTGTTCCCAGCCACGCGTTTCTCTGGCTCAGTCTACTTAAATGGAAAAGAAATAAAAGAGAAAGAACACGTTTCCAGTACTTATGGACACTGGCTATATATCCTTTCTCCTTATCTGCCCTGTCTCTAACCGTCTACGTCCCCCTCCTCCCCCTCTTTCTGTCCACCTCCTCCTCCTGCCTATCTCTGTCCATCTTCTCTATCTTCTCTTCCAACATCTCTCAAATTTCTTTTTGCGCAATTCTATTCAGTAGCTCCTCATTAGATACACGATCTCCCCATCTAAACTTCTGCATTCTTTTGTAACTCCACAAGTCAAAAGCTTCTACTCTCTTCTTGTCTAAACTTTTTGTCGGCCGTATTTCACTCTCATATTTGATTACACTCCATACAGATACCTCAAGAAAAGACTTACTAATACTTCAATTTTTAGTCGATGTTAACAAACTTCTCTTCTTCAGAAACGCTTTTCTTGCCATTGCCGGTCTACATTTTACACCCTATCTACTTCGGTTGTCATCAGTCTATTTTACCAAATTATATTACTGACAGAGGTAATAAATAAAATAGATTAGAGGAACAATTGAGTCGCCTTTGAATGATACTGGAAATCATGTATAGCTAATATGCTATAGAACTCTTTAAAATGCTGAGATGCTAAGTTACATATTGAAATTTAAATCCACAGTCGGCAACTCATTTGCTGTTTCATTCAAAGGCACGTAAAATGTTTTTCTAATATATTTCATTTTTAATTTTCGATAAATCGTTTCACAAAAAATATGTTCCTTTTCCTTCAAGGGGACTTTTTTTTCTTAGATATGTGTAACGTACGCTCTGGAATAATCACTGAAAGCAGATGTCGCATGAAGGAGTCTTCGGTAAATTAGATTTTTCACGTGCCGTTTGTGTAATAATGTCTAGGGAAGATGCTGGATGCCAAAAGTAGCTATTAAGTCTCCAACGCTAACATATTTCATTTGACATTGTCATACTTATCATTGGGTATCACTAGAGCAGTGATTTGAATATCGCACGTCACGTCCCGGAAATTGTACCTCCAAAACAATGCTATCCGTATTCCAAGAAAGACCAGACATGGTCGTCACCTGTATACCAAGGTCTGATAGGCAGCAACCAAGCGAACCAAGGTAACCAGTGACACCACGTGATACGTAAGTCTCACGAGGAGACCTGCAGGGGGAAATCCTCCGCGAAACAGGTTGCATGTATGCAAAATAAAAATAAAAAAATTCACTGTTCCAGTTACATGTGTTGCAGAATGCGACCTCACAGACTCGCTTGGGTGACAGAATCTACTTCTACAAATGCAATAAATATTGCGCAAATCACTGTACAGTACCTGGAGGGAGAGTATTTCCGATTTTAAGAGTGCATCTTTGTGTGTTGCAGAGTTTCATACTTTTGCAGTTTACCATTGGAAACTATTCAGCACTTGTTTGACCTTCCGTACCTGACTAAACTAACCTGTTGCAAACCACACTAAACTTGTTTGAGCTTTCTGTGTCGTTTTCATCAATCTTGGGAGGGGACCTGGGTGGACGAACAGTACTCAGATGATAATTTTGTGAGAACCCTTTTTTCTTGGACGAGTCACACTTTCTCAGCAGCTCTGCACAGATAATTTACCGCACCGGATAGAGGACGTTCAACTTGAACGTCATTTAACATTTTAGCTAAAATTATTTCCATATGTTGCACTCAGACCTCAGAGTTTATGTAATAATCGTAAGAAAGTATTCAGCTATTCGTCCCTCAAACAATGTTCTCAAGTTGTTTGCACATCTTACACTGATAGCTGATGTCTATATCGTTTACAGATTTCCATACATCCTTCTATGAAACATACGGCCTCGTATGTTTCATCGAAGGGTGTAAGGAAATCTGTAAACGATCTAGATATCAGTGTAAGATGCGCAGATAGTTTCAGATACTTTGTTTCATAGCGTAAAAGCTGAATATTTTCTTAGGATTATTCCATAAACTGTGGGGCCTGCCTTCCCCACATGTGCATAATATTATGTTTGGTTGTGTTGAATGTTAGTTGCTAGTCTTTTAACCAATCACTGGTTAACCAACATCTTCCTGCAGTTCACAAAAATTTTGTAATGATGTGATCTCCCTGTATAATGAGTCCCTTAAATGTACTCTAACATGAAATACTGAAGTCCATGCAACTCTGTCGACCTTTTCCATGGTACATTGGCAGTATTCTATGCCAATGCTAATCTTTGTGCCTTACTACGCGCAATTAGCAGCTGCGTTTATATACGACAGTGGTTTCAGTTCGTCACGGCTTGGATGTGTTACGACTGTTCTCGTGATGCTGATCTACACTGAACTGGTGAGGCATTTGGGCCTCTGCGATCCACTGCCAATACTTACTGTAGGACCTAGTTAGGTGAGGTCACTATCAGATCCTGTCTGACTGTGGAAAACAGTGGGCGAGAAAAGGCGTTTTACAATAAATAAACTTGTTTTGTGACATTGTAGTTGTGGTCCTTTTCTTCATAGTTTACCAGTAGGGCCCTAAAACATGTTCACTCTGGTAATATTTATTTCTCTTACTGTTCAACCAGCGCTACGAGTTATCACATGTGATTAACCATTTATAACAGCTACTATTACTCCTATTTCTCCACAAATAAATGTCTAGGTTTTAAGACGATTTCCGTGAATGAAGCAGTATTTTCATATAGCGAGCGTAGAGCGAAAATAATATAACTTGGTTTCTGCGAGCATAGTAGGCTATAAAGAAGTACTGATGAAGCGGAACTGCAATATTTTTGCGAAAAGACAGTGGTTAGTGCGCACTGTTATCTTAAAAAACGGTGCCGACTCTTTTCCTTGCAATTTCCAGGTGTGAAAATGGATCTTCACAATGGTAGTGCTGAAAACAAAATCGAGAAACTGAATGAACTTGCAACATGAGTTGCGATGTCCGTTGTCTCAGATCAACACAAACATAAAAAGTTAGTACAACCAACTTCCTAATTGACGTAGAGTTACCATGTTGTTGTCGTTGTAGTGTTCAGTCCAAACACTGGTCTGATGCAGCTCTCTACGCTACTCTATCCTGCACGAGCCTCTTGGTCTCCACTGCAACGTACATCCCTCTGAAAATGCATACTTTATTCATCTCTTGCTCTCCCTCTACGATTTTTACCCCTCCCCCTCCCCAGTTCCCTCCAGCACTAAATTGGTGATACCTTGATGCCTCAGAACGTGTCCTACCAACCGACCACTTCTTTGTAGCACAAATTTCTCTTCTCCCCAATTCTATTCAGTAATTCCTCATTAGTAACGTAATTTACCCACCTAATCTTCAGCATTCTTCTGCAACACCACATCTCAAAAGCTTCTGTTTTCTTCTTGTCTAAACTATCAATCGTCCATGTTTCACATCCATTCAGGGCTACACTACGTCCAAATACTTTCAGAAAGGACTTCCTGACGCTTTAATCCATACTCGATATTAACAAATTTCTGTTCTTCAGAAATGTTTTTCTTGCCATTGTCAGTATGTATTCTGTATCGCCCCTAATTCGCCCATCATCAGTTATCTTCTTTACTATACAAAAAAACTCATCTACTACTTTAAGTGTCTCATTTTCTAATCTAATTCCCTCAGCATCACCTAATTTAATTCGACTATTACCTCCTTTCAAGACATTGTCAATTTCATTCAGCTGCTCTTCCAAGTCCTTTGCTGTTTCTGACAGAATTACAATGTCATCGACAAACCTCAAACTTTTTATTTCTTCTCCATGGATTATAATTTCTACTTAAAATTTTTCTTTTGTTTCCTTTACTGATTACTCAATATACAGGTTGAATAACATTAGGGGTTTGCTACAACACTGTCTCACTCCCTTCTCAACCACTGCTTCCCTTTCGTGCCCGTCGACTCTTATAACTGCCATCTGGTTGCTGCACAAATTGTAAACAGCCTTTCGCTTCCTATAACGCCCGCATTCACGACGTTTAATGTAGCGTTCACATACATCCGCATCTACATGAACATCTACATGACAACCCAGCGCCGGCCGCGGTGGTCTAGCAGTTCTAGGCGCTCAGTCCGGAACCGCGTGACTGCTACGGTCGCAGGTTCGAATCCTGCCTCGGGCATGGATGTGTGTGATGTTCTTAGTTAGGTCTAAGTAGTTCTAAGTTCTAGGGGACTGATGTCCACAGATGTTAAGTCCCATAGTGCTCAGAGCCATTTGAACCATTTTTTTGACAACTCAGCAATTCGCGCTTAAGCGCCTGAGAGAGGGTCCACCGAATTACTTTCGAAATATTTGTCTACTGTTGCACTCTCGACCAGCGCGCGGGGAAAACCCACACTTAAATCTTTTCATGTGAGCTCTGATTTTTCTTATTTTATTACAATGATCATGTCGTCCTAAGCCGACGGGAGTTAACAAAATACTTTCATATCCATAGGAGAAACTTAGTAAATGCAATTTCGAACATTCTTTCCATTCGAAGGAGAAAGATGGTGACTGAAATTTTTTGAAAAGGTCTAGTCGCAACGAATAACGCCATTGTGCCATTGTGTTAATGATTGCCACCCCAACAATTTGGGGTGTCACAATATGGAAACATCAAATGTACATAATTTCTTGCTTTAGAAAGAAAGCTACCAGATAACGGCAGCCTCTTTTTTCTTTTTTTCTTTTGAGTAAACGTTAAATATTAATCATTCTTCGCATTGAAAGAGATCCCTTTTTTCGCTCATATAAATGCTTAAATCTGTAGGGGATAACAACTCCAGTTACTGAGTTTTTACAAACTACCGATAGGTGGCGCGATGTGGTATGTCATTGCTACATTATTCTTAGAATAATGGAAACTCTGAAACTGTCCGATTAGGTTGCCTCCAGGGAGAGTTTGGAGAAGGAGTGTCGTAAAAATGGAAAGATTTCTGTTGCGTTAGTTTTTGCAATTTTCGTAAACTCCTAGTCCAACAATGCATCGAACTGCTTCGTTCCACTTCTGATATTGAATCACTTTCAGGGTAGACTATTTAAACTGGTTTGCGGTATCTCTTCATGGTAGTGCTCCCGACACCGCTAAATTTCGTGAAGGTCGCCCAAAACGTGTTGTTCCGAAAACCCATCGATACCGGAAAATAATTTGCATGTGACGTATCGTAAAACAGGAGTACCTTCAGGCACATCCTAGATTGCAATGTTTTGCGTGAACCTTTAGTTCTGTTACCGATGGATTCCGCACAATTTAACCAAAATGAAAAATAACATGCTCGTGCCGGTTCATGTAAGAAACTACTCAAAAAATTCGGTGGAGGGTACGTACAGAACATCATCACACCACCGGAGAAAACGTGGATACATTATTACGAGCTGGAAAGTTAGCAACAGTCACTTGTTCGTGATAGGAACTGAGTCTAATGAAAGCTGTTCATCTATGAAGCACTTCCCAGAAGGCGATCGTTTGTTTCTTTAGTATATTTCGAGATCGAACATTTTTTTCAAGTACTGTCCAAAAGCAGCAAAATCCATGACATAGGACTGTACTAATCCTTCTTTATTACTACTAGCGTTTTCGGTAATGCATCAGTTTCTCGGCATGAATGAAAGTAATATTACTCACATGCCATAATAATGTAAGAAATGGAAAACTAGTTATTACAAATAAAACATTCACAGTTGTGAGAGGCAATAAGTGCTTTACCACAGGTAGGCCATTATCTGCTACCATAATGGGTCATTATGTGTTACTCTAATAGATGGTACCCTTTTCTGTTCAAATGGTTCAAATGGCTCTGAGCACTATGGGACTTAACTGCTGTGGTCATCAGTCCCCTAGAACTTAGAACTACTTAAACCTACCTAACCTAAGGACATCACACACATCCATGCCCGAGGCAGGATTCGAACCTGCGACCGTAGCGGTCACGCGGTTCCAGACTGAAGTGCCTTTAACCGCACGGCCACTGGGGCCGGCTACCCTTTTCTGTGGTACGGCATACATTGCCTTCCTATATCTGCACAACTATGAAAATTTTATACGTAATATGCGGTCTTCCACATCCAAAATTGTTGTGAGATGTGAGATGTGAGTAATATTAATCTTGCTGAGAAGATAGCACCTTATCGAAACTGGTACAGTAATAAGGAATTAAAAATGCTCCATTCATGCTTTTTATGCAAGTTCGCTATCATTGCTTAAGGGAATCTAAGAATAGTTAATAGATAATGCCATAAAAATTCATTTGCCACAAGCAGTTGATGTAACCAGGGAAAATGTCGCATCATTTTCCATCATGAGGATGCCAGCTGTATCATAACGTGTAAAATACGCAAAAAACGTTACCTAATGCATGTCTGTCTGTACCCACTTGAATTGTCACCTAACGAATACTTTTTGCTCTTTTATGTCAAATTGGAAGTGAGTGGACAGAAATTTTCATCATGTAAAGAAGCTGTTGAATCTCCAGCAAGCAAGCTTTCGGGGTGCCAATATCAGAGTGAAAAGAAAAGGACTCTACAATTGGTTCGACGTTGTATGGTGCAAAAAGTGACAGCTGTCTGTAAACGATGAAAAGTGTGAAATCATCCACATGAGAATCTGCTCAGTTTCAGTTACACGCTAGATCACACAAATCTAAAGGCTGGAAACTCAACTAAATACTTAAGGATTACAATTACGAATAAATTAAATTGGAACAATCACATAGACAATGTTGTGGGGGAAGCAAAACAAAGACTGTGATTTATTGGCAGAAGAGTTAGAAAATGTAACAGGCTTATTTAAGGGAATGCTTACACTACGCTTGGCCGCCCTCTTCTTGAATGTTGTTGTGCGGTATGGGTTCCGCCTCAGATACAATTGACGGAGACAACCGAAAAGCCGGCCGGAGTGGCCGAGCGGTTCTAGGCGCTACAGTCTGGAACCGCGCCACTGTAACGGTCGCAGGTTCGTATCCTGCCTCGGGCATGGATGTGTGTGATGTCCTTAGGTTAGTTAGGTTTAAGTAGTTCTAAGTTCTAGGGGACTGATGACCTCAGAAGTTAAGTCCCATAGTGCTCAGAGCCATTTGAACCATTTGAACAACCGAAAAAGTTGACAGAAGACATCGTGAAATAGGGGAGAGAGTGCCACGAATAAGATACAAGAAGTGGGGTGGCAACCTTTAAAATGCACGCCTTTTTCCCTGCGGCAGGATATTATCATGAAATTTCAGTCGCCAACTTTCTCCTCATAGTGTGAAAATATTTTGTTTCCGCCCTCCTGCCAGGGAGGAATGATCAACATAAAAAATAAAAGAAATCTGAACACGCACGTAAAGATTTAAGTGTTTCTTCTTCTCACGCGCTGTTCGTGAGTGGAACGTTAGAAAAGTAGCTTGACGGTGGTAGGACTTAATTTCAAATTGGAGAGAGTAATAATCTAGATGTAGATGCAGATTTCTTTAGGTGATAGACGAAGGGCAGTTGCTGATTGAATCAGGAAGAACGTCGCATAATAGTCATATCATAACAATGCCAGCTGTATCACAGCACAAGACAAATCGCTTATTGTGAGAAACATCGAACTAATGAATTTTTGCATGTTTTGACTTAATTCATTTTTTTTGTTCACTTATGTCAAACTAGATGGTGTTAAGTCTCCTGAAAGCATGTTTCGAGGTTCCAATATTACAGGAATAAAAAAAGGAAAGAATAACTTATGTTTCTAGAATTGGCGCGACCGCATGCAAACGTCTATAAATTTTTACGGTCAATATTTTGAGAAACAATAAGACAATTTGTACCAAAAGTTTTTCTTTCATTGTTATTGCAAAAATTAAAATGAAGGGTGAATACCTGAACTCGTTTCGGAAAAAGAAACTCAGATATGGTCGCAACCATTGCAGCAGAGTCATATTACTAGGATATTCGGAAAGTAAGGGCCGATGGGGTGCGAAATGGAAACCACAATGAAAATCCGATGAAGCTTTGCGCAGATGTGATGGGCAGTGCCTGTAGTACGCCCTCGATCGCGTCACGTTGCTCTTTTCAGTTCTGAGCACACATGCTTTGCACAATAGTGTTTCCCGCCGAGTATGAGGGCCTGATGGGCGATTCTGCCTAATGTCATGCAGCCCACATACCATAGCTGTCGTGCGTTTCCTTCCGCATGACATTTCTCGACTACACACTGCAGGGGCAATGAAGATGCTCCTGCAGCGTTTTCGGTTAGACTCTCCCTGAGTTTCATCTCTGCTCACATGATCCGCTGGCTATGAAGACAATGTTGTGGCACAGAAGGCTAGCTGTAGACTGGCGTAGAAAAGTGGCAGGAAGCATAGGCGGCTGCCTTCTGTGTCGAGGGTATTGTAAAGTTGGTACAACACTACGAAAAATGTCTAAATCGGAGCGGCGACTATGTAGAGAAGTAGCTGGAAGGTGTAGCTAACTGATGCAAGGAAAACATTTTTGATTTTCACAGGGGTTTCCATTTTGGGACAGATCGGACCTTACTTTCCCAATAGGCCTCATACCTTCCAATGTGTAACACACCGAAGGAACCAGTGATTTTTGTTTGACGATCTTAAGTAAATAAGCGGATGAACGGAGGCGTGTGTTTGGCCAGTGGCGGTACTGCTGACTGGTATGCGTCTCACCTGAGTTGTAGCCTGGTGAGGCGGTCCTGCACACAGTTGGTGGTAGCGACGTGTGTCGATGGCCCACTCTCAGCTGCCGGGAGGCGTCTGGCTTTCGCGAGTTGCGCAGGTCGGAGAGCGGACGAACACTGTGCGTGCTTCGTGTAGCGCGGGTCAGGCGCCTCAGCGGTTCCCACCCACCCCACCCCACCCACCCCCCACCTGTAGCTGGCTGGCCGCTGCTAGCCCCACCACCTGTAGCTGCCCGGGTACCCGCAACAGCTAAAGCTGTTAGCGGCTCCGCTACCCGGCCACTAGTGGAAGAACAGCAAGCGAAGCAAAACACACGTGGCGTCCTGCTCCCGCTGGTACTGACGTAGACTGAACAGTCAAATCCAGCGAAATACTGGCTGGATTATAACCCCACCGCAAAATTAGTATGACTGACGTATTTTACTGGGTGTCACATGCCATTAATGCCAAATCAGCTAAAAAATGTTTAATGCTTTTTTATGTCATTGACCTGGCAAGGAATATTATTAACTTCCACAGACTTTCCACAGTTGAGATAATCTACAATACGAAAAGTTTTTCAGAGATCACTACCACTCACAAAATTAATCTATTTATACTACTGACCATTAAAATTGCTACACCACGAAGATGAAGTGCTACAGACGCGAAATATAACCGTCAGGAAGGAGATGCTGTGATATGCAAATGATTAGCTTTTCAGGGCATTCACACAAGGTTGGCGCCGGTGGCGACATCTACAACGTGTTGACATGAGCAAAGTTTCCAACCGATTTTTCGTACACAAACAGCAGTTGACCGGCGTTGCCTGGTGAAACGTTGTTGTGATGCCTCGTGTAAGGAGGAGAAATGCGTACCATCACGTTTCCGACTTTGATTGAGATCGGATTGTAGCCTATCGCGATTGCGGTTTATCGTATTGCGACATTGTTGCTCGCGTTGGTCGAGATCCAATGACTGTTAGCAGAATAAGGAATCGGTGGGTTCAGGAGGGTAAAACGGAACGCCGTGCTGGATGCCAACGGCCTCATATCACTAACAGTCGAGATGACAGGCATCTTATCCGCCTGCCTGTAACGGATCGTGCAGCCACGTCTCGATCCCCGAGTCAACAAATGGGAACGTTTCAAGACAACAACCATCTGCTTGAACAGTTCGACGACGTTTGCAGCAGCATCGACTGTCAGTTCGGAGACCATGGCTGCGGTTACCCTTGACGCTGCACCACAGACAGGAGCGCCTGCGATGGTGTACCCAACGACGAACCTGGGTGCAGGAATGGCAAAACGTCATTTTTTTTCGGATGAATCCAGGTTCCGTTTACAGCATCATGATGGTCGCATCCGTGTTTGGCACATCGCGGTTAACGCACATTGCAAGCGTGTATTCGTCATCGCCATACTGGCGTGTCACCCGGCGTGATGGTATGGGATGCCATTGGTTACACGTGTCGGTCACCTCTTGTTCGCATTGACGGCACTTTGAATAGTGGGCGTTACATTTCAGATGTGTTACGACCTGTGGCTCTACCCTTTATTCGATCCCTGCGAAACCCTACATTTCAGCAGGATAATGCACGATCGCGTATTGCAGGTCCTGTACGGACCGTCCTGGATACAGAAAACGTTATACTGCTGCACTGGTCAGCACTTTCTCCAGATCTCTCACCAATTGAAAACGTCTGGTCAAAGGTGGCCGAGCAATTGGCTCGTCACAATACGCCAGTCACTACTCTTGATGAACTGTGGTATCGTGTTGAAGCTGCATGGGCAGCTGTACCTGTACACGCCATCCGAGCTCTGTTCGACTCAATGCGCAGGCGTATCAAGGCCGTTATTACGGCCAGAGGTGGTTGTTCTGGGTACTGATTTCTCAGGATCTATGCACCCAAATTACGTGAAAATGTAATAACATGTCAGTTCTAGTATAGTATATTTGTCCAACGAATACCCGTTCATCTGCATTTCTTCTTGGTGTAGCAATTTTAATGGCCAGTAGTGTACAGCGTGGAGGCACTGTAACAGATATATCTGAAGTGGCACAGAATTGCGGTTTGGGGAGTCCTGGTGCTCGATTGGTATTTGAACTACGAGCAAGGGGTAAAATGTTTTTGGCTTAGCCTGCATCAGCGGCCCTCTTAATAATATTTCGAATATCCTACAGTATCTACGTTACGTTTGAACGATGAACGGCAGCTGCGTCCAGACAAATTGGGTGAGCAGACTAATTCCTTTTGCCAAAGATGTTAATTGTGCTGAAATTAATACTTAGCTAATGGCACCATTTGTATGATCTCCGTTCGGACTTTACGTGTAAATACGTGCAGAAAACACGGTTTTGGACGTTTTAAAAGCGCGCCACTTCCGTGGTTTAAACTTGTACGAATCGGTTCAAACTTTGCACTAAGGTAAATAAATGGGTAAAGCCGAAACGCAATTTTTTCACTCAATAATCTTTACCCGTAGTGGAGATACGATAGTTCAAAATCAATCTAAATGTAGCACGTAAAATTCATTCTTATGTGAATGAAACGGCTTAAAATGATTGAGATAAATAAAAGCAGTGCCTCCGTCTATAAAACTGAAAACTTGCATTCAAAAAGCTAGCTTCCATTAGATTTTTCGTGCAAGAAACACGTATTTTTTTAGTTTTTTATGCGCGCCGCTTATATTTTCAGACTTGTGCGAATCGGTTCAAATTTTTTAAGGAGGTGGATAAATATGTGTAATTAACGATCGTCCTCTTGTTTTCTGAAACATTTATCCATTGTCATGATATAAACATGATTCGGAAGATAATAAAAAAACCTACATCGCATCACACGTCTGCTCGAGTGAACAAAAATCTACATCGGTTACCAACCTATGGCGGTATAAAGTCAAAATTTTGGTGAAGTAAAAGTCTGGAACCTGAATGAAAAATGCTGCTATCATGGCACAAAAAAGTCGAGTATGTCCAGGGCAGAGTTAGGGATGTAATACAAGGGAACTGGCCTTAACGACTTATCTGGCAGACGTTTAAATCAAAATATATTCGCGCTTTTCTACGAGTTAACCCTACTCCCCCAGAGCAATGAGCTCTCTCAGGTGGAAAGCGTTGGCACACCTGCATCTTGCAATTTATAGGCTAAATTACCTGATTCCTCGTCCAAAATCCAGAAGATTAACCAGCCATAGTAAACAATATATACTATCATATGGCAAAAGAACATACATCTAATAGCTACAAAAGTTACCATGGTGGGTGGGGGGTGGGGGGTGTAGGGGAGGAGCGATAAAATTTTTGGGGTTGACTTGTTCCAGGTGCAATAACATCATGTATCATGTTACTTTACTTGACATGATGCGTTTTACCACATCACATGGGTACTAATACTAACAACTTAAAGGAGCGAATGTATCAAGATGTTTTGACCTGAATGTGTTTGAAGCTGTTAGATAAGTCAAAAAGCTAGTTCCCTTCTTTTATATCCCTAACTCTGTCCTGGATATATTCGTCTTTTTTGTGGTATCATATAAGCATTTTAAATTCTGATTATTTAATGAGGCATCATTTATCGAAGTACAAACCTCACCTTCAGGTGGCAATGGCAATATAAAACATTCAACAAAAGTACACATAGATACTTCAGTTGTTTAGTGCATTAGAGTTGACTGTGATGTTGTGTTTTAAGTGTCCCCTTGAAGTCTGTGAATAGTGGTTAATACGATGCATTAAGCGATACCAATGGCGGAACTTAACACAGCACAAGAATACATCTATTTCACATGAATGAAGATGAACGAAGCACATGTCAACACTTTACAGAAGAACCTTAATATTTATGTATATTTTGTCAAATATCTTTCTACACCAATACTGAAGAAAGGAAATAATCCGATGAATCATTGACGTGTTTTTGGTACGTGTACTGCGTTCGAGTATTATGAATTACCTCGAGGAAAACGATCAGTTGATACATACTCAGCACGTATTCTGCACACATCGTTCTTGTGAAACACGACTAGCTCTTTATTCTCACGAAGTAATGTCTGCATAGACAGGGGACCTCAAATTGATGCCATATTTCTAGATTTCCAAAACTCGTTTGATACTGTTCCTCACAGGAGGCTTCTAATCAGATGATGTGCCCATGGCGTACCGTTTCAGTTGTGCGACTGACTTCGTGATTTCCTGTCAGGAATGTCACAGTTCGTAGCACCTGACGGAAAGTCATCGACTAAAACAGAATTGATATCTGGCGTTCCCAAAGGAAGTCTTATATATCCTATGCTGTTACTAATCCACATAAACGGAGTAGGAGATAATCTGAACAACCCTCTTACATTGTTTGCAGATTGTCAATTACCGTTTATTAAAGACCTGCCGTTTATTAAAGTCAACAATAACTAAAACAGAATTGCAATATAATTTAGACAAGATGTCTGTATTGTGCCAAAAGTGGCAGTTGACCGTAAATAATGAAAAATGTGAGATCCTCCACAAGGATACTAAAAGAAATCCGTTAAATTTCAATACACGATAATTGAGACAAATTTATATAGCGCCAATTAAACTAAATAGCTAGGAATTACAATTACGAGTAAATTAAACTGGAATGAGCACACAGAAAAAGTTACCGGGAAGGCAAGAGAAAAATTGCGATTTGTTGCCAAAACACTTAGAAGATATCTTGTGTCTATTAAAGAGATTGACTAAACTACGCTAGTCCGTCCCGAGCTGGAATATTGCTGGGCGGTATGGAATCGTTACCAAGTAGGATTGACGGACGACATCGAAAACGTTCAATGAAGGGCAGCTAGTTTTGTATTATCACAGAGTAGGGGAGAGAGCGTCAAGGATATGATACGCGAGTTGGGGTGGCAGTCATTTAAACAAGGACGTCTTACGGAGCGGCGAGATCTTTTCACGAAATTTCAATCTCCAACGTTATCTTCAGAATATGAAAAGATTTTTTTGACCCCCACAAATGATCATTGTAATAAAATAAGATAAACCAGAGCTCGCATGGAAGATTTAAGATTTCGTTCTCCTGCGCACTGTTAGTGATTGGAACAGTAGAGAAGTAGCTTGAACGTTGTTCTGTGAGAGCCGGCCGCAGTGGCCGAGCGGTTCTAGGCGCTTCGTCCAGAACCGCGCGACTGCTGTGGTCGCAGGTGCCAATACTTTCTCGGGCGTGGCCGTGTGTGAAGTCCTTACGTTAGTTAGGTTTAAGTAGTTCTAAGTTCTAGGGGGCTGATGACCTCAGATGTTAAGTCCCTTAGTGCTCAGAGCCATTTGAACCACTTTGTTCTGTGAGTCCTGTGACAGGCACTTAAGTGTGGAGTTCAAATAGCTCTGAGCACTATGGGACTTAACATCTGAGGTCATCAGTCCCTTGGAACTTAGAACTACTTAAACCTAACTAACCTAAGGGCATCACACACACCCATGCCCGAGGCAGGATTCGAACCTGCGGCCGTAGCGGTCGCGCGGTTCCAGACTGTAGCGTCTAGAACCGCTCGGCCACTCCGGCTGGCCACTTAAGTTAGGATTATGGAGCAATCATGTAGATGTAGATGTCATTGTTATCTGTAGGTGACACTGATACCTCGAAAAATGTCGCTTTATTAAATGAAGTCAACAAATTTTGTAACTGGCAGTAGTCTCTGAAAAACCTTTTTCACATTTTTGAAATACTCACGGTCTGTTAATAGTCGATATGGCTTTAAATTGCGATATGAAATACAGAGCATTAAACTGCACTACTACGAAGGACAAAATTGTACTTATTGTGTATGTACAATGTAGCAAGAAGAAGACATGGTTAAATTTGTAGATGATTTGGGATATTCTGGGTACAAAGTAAAGTTCACATAACTCTAACTCTGCCAGTGACAATGGCTCTAATCCGCCTACGCGACCTAATGTTGAAATGAACTTGTGTGACGTCAATCCATGTCGCTTAAACTTTTTTACAGACTTCAGCAACCGTAGTGGATTGCGCGTCAGTGTCTTAACAACCCATAACGAAATGCTTTCACTGGGTGACAGTATATGGAGAACGCGCTGCCTAGGACACCAGTTGAACACTGTCTGTATCGAGGTAGGTCAGGACAGCACGGGCAACATGCGGTCTTGCGTAATTTTGTTGAATGGTGATGTCAGAAGAACTCGATGATAAGTATAGCTGCTCACCAAATGCCCAGCTACGCAAACCTGTGGTGATCGTTTTGTGTACCAGTGCTATCTCATACCTCCAAGTACCAAGTGCTGGGATAGAATAACGATGACCAATGCAGTCGGGCAAATTTCTCCTCGGAGCTTTCAAACTATACTGTGTGATACTGTACACAGAAGCTGGACACCTTATATACAGATTGTAGATAGCGTTGCTGCTAGCTTCTTGGTGCGATTTTTCGCTAATGATACTCATTTGCATATCAAACCACGGGTAGTACACTTCACGCAAGTCTGAAATTTGTTGCACGCCACCGGGATAGAGTAGCAGTTTTAAAGACGGATAGAGTAAAATGATTTATTATATTGAGTCTGTAGCATACAGCGGCGGTATACTTCTGACGGGGTTAATTCGCCTGAAATAAGAAATTTTGCAACACAGCGCTAGTTCCTCAACGAGTCAACGTCGTTCTGCGTTCAGTGTGTGCCAGCATCTCCGTGTCGCCGCATGAGGTTGCAGTAATGGTGTTTCCTGTTACATTATTGACAGGACAGAACAGACTCTAGATGTAAGCGAATTGTGAAGGATTGTTTCCGTAGTTAAAGAATCTAGGGTTTCATTTGGTACGTGGTACTGGTAACTGAAAATGGCCAAAAGCCGAAATTATGATTGTGCAGTAGAATGAACGATATATACAGTCAAATGGCGTAACTTTAATTACATGACTGTGATCCCAAACGATGCTAAATTATCCTATTAGAGTACCATTTCTTAGACTAATTCATTCTGCATTGCCCTATTTGATTTGACTACATTGCATTATCTTATACAATTCTCGAATAACGTCTTACAATCGTTGCTCGTAAATCGTCTTAGTTAATTATCTGTAGACGTAACTAAAGTGTCTGGTTGTATTTTCCGTACCACATCATGGAACACCAGGTTCCTTTATATCGCGTCAGAGACACCCACACTGACTTATATCCTGGGATCACTGACGTGTGGACAACCACTTCGCTGTGCTCACTCAGCCCTTTGTCCATCCCCTGGCTTGAAATAGTACATCCTGCAGTTTTGCTTATTCCCGATAAAAGAAAAAAGGAACGCTGCGACAAGAAACGTTACAACGAGAGTTCACTTGTAGACTGGTAGCGGTGTTGGGCAACTTCCGGACGGAGCGGCTCCTTGACCAAGGTCGGTACGTGTCCTGAAACGCTACCTGCTGTAGCATGAGCCAGCCAGGCGTGAAGGAGGCCAATGACAGCGTGGTCTACAGGGCGGGCAGACAGACTAGCCTTGCTCAGGAACCGCCGGCTGAGCTCTTGCCGCTTTGGGAGCGACCACGGCACTACGACGGCGTCTGCAGCTCAAGTCGCGGCCTTGCCCGCATCGACACTGGGTCAAGGCAGCGCGAGTCGCGGCACTGCTAGCCCCCGCGACGTAGGCAACCCACGTAACTCGCCTGCATTCCTCAGTGGCTGCCAGTGCCGAAACCAATCTACGTACGACTGCTCTCTGCGTATTTACTGTACAATAAAACAGACAGACACCGTCCGAACAGGTCTTTAAGACCCTACGGTACCGACCGGTCGCCATTTCATCCTCAGACCTTAGGTGTCACCGGACCGATGACCGTCGCAGTCTGGTCCCTTTAATCCCACAAACCAACAACCTTAGGTGTCACCGGATGCTTATACGGAGGGGCATGTGCACAGCACACCGCTTTCCTGGACGTTGTCAGTTTTCGTAACCGGTGCTCCTCAATCTGCCTCACGAGGGATGAGTGCACCGCGCTAGCCGACAGCACACGGCAGACCCGGATGGTAACCCATCCAAGTTCTAGCCAACAGCTGTGACATTATTGTTGATATTTTTTTTTTAATTTTTTAAAAATATTTTATTGAAACTGTTAAAGCAGAAATAGAGACATCTTGTTTGAAGCGAAATCGATACTGAAACTCTTTGATAAGATTAAAGTGAATGTACATATTAAGAAAAAGGGTGTAAAATTTACTTTTAAATATTGTAAAGATATCTATTTGTTATAATTATTAAATGCAAAAAGGTGATATAATGTAATTATGTATGTAATGGTTACTGGCACTCACTTAGGGCTGTTTGAAATATGTGTAGTATAAAAGATGGAGTAGTTCCGTCAGGAACGGAAAGCTGTGTAAGCGTAGGAAAAGGTGGGAGCGGAAACGTTTGGCGCGCTTTGGCGGGCGCGAACAAAGTCAGTCGGTGGCCAGTGATTTTAGAGGCAGCACGTACAGCGCCAGCATAGTGTGGATTGCGCCATATTGTTGCATCTTGCCTCGGTTGGAAACTGCAGTCTACCACGGCCTGGTATGGGGAGAAAAACGGGCTATTGATTGTAACATGGATCATCGCTATGAAGAGGATAAGTCCGACAAGGATAACTGCTCATGGTCGTTCTGATATTAATGCAGTTGTTGCCACCAACGCCACCGTCGCTGATCACAGCTTACAGGGTACGACAGTTTAGCTATGTATTATAGTGTGTGCCAGGAAGTTGAAATGCGCTTTGAGAATAATAACCATCATCCAAATTAACAATTGTGTCCACCTGGTAATTTATCCCGCTCATAAACCAGGCAGGATCCTAACCTGGTAAATGAAAATTCCGAGTGACCTGTATTCAGCCAAGACTGTGAAATCTTTAATATATTGTCGGCAAATCAGTGATTAATCAGTGAAATAATTGATGTAGAGAATAACTGAGAATTTCATAATTAGCATTGCTATTATTTTCTGTGTTAAAATGATTACGTAAGGTAATGCCAGATTCAGAGACCACATTAGATAAATTGTTTGCTGCTTTTACATTACGTATTAATGAAAGGAAATACTAAGTTGATGATTAATGGTGATAAATAGTAACGTTAAACAGCTTATAGTGAATCAATGAAATGTTGAGTACCAAATATGTTCATGTAGAAACCCCCCCCCCCCTGTCGAAATTTACTTTTGTTTTAATGAAATCAGTCTGTCTGATTAAGCAATTGGGTGCTCTAGTTTTGTTGCGAGCGGCTAAACTTTTTTTGTAATGCTAAACCATCTTTTATCTAAATCTAAAGTGAAGTCTGTTAGGAAAGTAGGTAGTTGTAATCTTTTCTGCTGTCCTACTCAGCTTCATTACGTGTGCCAAATTAGACTGGCGAATAATAGTGTACCACCAACCACATATATTGTTATCGATGCAGAATAGTAGTCTAACTACTGTTACTTGCCATACCTCTGAACTAATGACTTATTTGAAGAAACAAGTTAAAGTCTGATGCTTATTCCTTAGGTTAACACTCACGTTTATTACACTTGTTCTTGTGGTTTTGCGGTGCGGATAGGTAACTGTATTTCTGTTTGTTACATTGCTTGTTATTAACAGTATAGTATAAGAATATTACAGTTAGCTTTGCATGACAGTATGTTTTGTAAACCAATTCAGAGAATACAAGATACACGCAAGTATTACATCTGGTTTTACGTATCAGGATGGTAAATAACACACACAAGTCAACAAGAGGAATATTACACGGCGCTTAACTTCGGCTATCTGAAGGGAACCGGTGTTACCACTACGGCAAGGCCGACGGCCATTCACTGTACGATGGAAGAGGAAAATCTCTCTACTCCATCATTTACTAAGACTCCTTCCCGTTCGGTACATGGATGGAGAGTTGGAAAAATGAATGCACGTACGATCGTGTTATTAGCCTGCTTTTATCTTCCTGATACTTAAGGACCTCAAGAACATACGTAGTTTCGACCGTGATAAATTTTTCTTCACTTTCTCTAAGCAGATTCTCTCGAGATGTGCAGTGTCGTTCTTGTAATGTTAGCCAGCCAGTATTTCACAACATTTCCGTTGTATGTAAGTCTGCATGCCGTTGGCATAGAAGGTAAAATATTGTAGAATGTCTGGCCGCGTCATTTTCCTCTTCAGTTACTTCTGCTTGAGCGACGTTTCCACCCATCTGGTGGGATCTTCTTCAGGATGTTGTGATGTTCACGCTTAGCTCACCACTGCCCACAGAAGACCTTCCCCTTTCTCTTGTTTTCCCGCTGTTTTTTCCGTTCTATTGGTCTACCTTAATTTTTTCTCCAAAACAGTTGTGAAGCTACAATCGCGATCTTCGACGAATATTCAGCTGGGAACGTTGTTCAGAACTCTAAAAATGTAGTACACTTTTAACGCCACGCTTTTCCCATACCTACTCACCGACATAGTAATGTTGTCCACAATTTTATCTGCCGCATTAGAAATCCGCAAACACGAAACCTTAAATATTCCGTTGAAAATAAAATTTTCGATCATGACGTTGAAGTAGTAGTTGTCACTGTAGGTTTCTTCACTAACTACTCATTATTCTCTTGTATCAAACTTCGCTGAAAGTCAGTGTTCCAACTACGTCTGGCTTTGACAAACTGATCTAGCTCATTAAAATTAATTTTGAGATCAAAGAATGTCGTCACACATCACAAATCAGCTTGACATCAGAATTCATTTAGTCACGTGACTGGTGCACCTGAACAACGGCATTGTGCATCATTGTACTTCGGTTCAGTAATCTGATGAACGTCTTGTTGCTGTAACATTGAGCGGTACTCTACTTCAACCACCTCGGATTCTTTTTCTTCATCGTGTCGTTTACTGACCTGATTGTAATCAGAATGTTCGATATTCGTTGGTCCTATAATGTTTTCCAAATCTGTGAGTCGTTATGCATACTTTCACCATGAGGATGAAACATTTTGTCCAAGTCACGTAAAAATGGTTAATTATTTGCTCTCAGCTGTCGTAAAAGTTTTGATTATCATCTGTTATTTCGTCCAAATCTTCTCCCAGCCCTTGAGTTTTTGCAAACATCATAGTATCACAATCATCCCTACCTACGGTATCAACACGACTGTTGTCTATTTCTGCCTTTCGCGATTCAGTGATTGTGTTCAGTCTGGAACTTTCACTTTCCGCTGCCTCTAAGGTTGCACTTCATCTAACTAGCCTTGAATTATTATTAACTATTTCCGTATGTATTTCATTTTTGAACTGTGTCATGAACTTATTCACAGATACCCTATTCCACTATTATCCCTTCCAGCTCGTATAGTTAATTAGTTGAAGGGTTGTTGACTTTGCCTTTTCCTCTCTTGTTCTTGCACAGTTACATTTATTTTAAGAGCCAGGGATTTTGCCAAACTGACATTGTATGTTAGACATTAAGTTCATAGGTATGTCAGCCACTGTTGCAAATGGCCTTCTCCAGAGTGTATTGCCGCCTAATGAACAAGAAAAAACTTTAGTTTTTATATATTAACGGAAGACGCTATCATTGTAATCTGATAGGGTACTGAGGATGAGAAGGACGGGTGTTAGACATCCTTTATTGGTGCTTGCTTTATTTCTTGTCATTGGTAGAAGTAGGAATTCTTGATTAGCGTTTTCTTTATTTCTTGCCAATGGTGGAAATAGGCGAATAAGAAAGTGGCGGCATTTGTGACGTAGCGCTGTTTACTTGCTGCATGCTGCCGGCCTCCTGCGCGCCTGTGTGTTTTGCTTTGCGAGAGCTGCCATTCCATAGCGCTATTATCGCTGGCAGCCAAGACGCTGGGATGCCTGCACCCGCCTTCTCCATTCATGTCGGTGGGTCGCTTGGCTATTTCTATCTCCTGTCTAATCCACCTATAGTTTGCCAGTACTCGAGCTTCTCGAAATATTACCTTTTGGACCACTCATCCACATGTTCTGCCACCGCTTACTCGGTGTGTTGTCCTAGACGAATAAATCTTTCATGTTTAGATATCAGTGTGGTAATCTGTCACCCCCTTTCGCCTACATTCACAAGTCCACACTCGCAGCCAATCTAGTAGACTACAGCAGTATGTAATTTGACAGAAGAGCACAGAACATGGTTTATGTTGTTCCTGCTCGGCGGAGGATATAAGAAGTAACTGAAAATCCACCAACACAGACCGACATGTTTCCTCCCACCATGACCCTACACAGAAATCCGCCCTGGTCACTTTAACAGAGAGTGGCCACAGGTTTAGCGATTAGCGATATCTAAAAGTTGAGCTACTAAACGTCAGTTCCAACTTTCGGGACAATGGTCATGGGCTGGATTAAATTACATCGACAAAGAATGAAAGTAATAGGAAAGAACAGAAAGAAGCAAAAACAGCGTCCTATTGCCGTAAATACAACGGATCAGTGAATGTGTGGGCAAAAATTGTCGCATAGCGGGTATCAAGCCAGTTTTCCGAGGCAGCTGACTCGGTGTGTTGTCCTAGGCGAATAAATCTTTCATGTTCAGGTATTAGTGTCGTAATCTGTCGCCCCATATCGCCTACATTCACAAGTCAACACTCGCAGCCAATCTAGTAGACTACAGCAGTATGTACTTTGACAGAAGACCAAAGAACATGCTTTATGTTGTTCCTGCTCGGTGGGGGATATAAGAAGTAACTGAAAATCCACCAACACAGACCGATATGTTTCCTTCCATCATGACTCTACACAGAAATCCGCCCTGCTCACTTTAACCAGGATTGCCCACAGGTTTAGCGATGGGCAACATCTGAACGATGAGCTACTAAACATCAGCTCCAACTTTAGGGCCAATGGCATGAATAAAATTACGTCGACAAAGAATGAAGGTAATAGGGAAGAACAGAAAGAAGCAAAAACAGCGCCTTATTGCCGTTAAGTACAACGGATCACTGAAAGTGTGGGCAAAAATCTCCGCATAGCAGGCATCTAGCCAATTTTTCGAGACAGCAAGTAAATAAAAGATGTCCTTGACTTGATGAAAGTTGCTGTGGACAAACTACATACTGCTGGAGTTTAGGAAATCGGCTTCGAGTGAGAACTATTGTAATTAGACGAGACGGAGCGACCGATTAGCACACGAGTGTTGAAATATGAATGATGTATTCATCTGAGACAATACACCAAGTCACCGTTGGCGGAACACTAGAACGAGTGCGCCAGACAGATAGTATTTCGAGAAGCCAGCCTACTGGCAAAACAGTCACTTACGTTGAGGTGGAAGATTAGAGAGGTGATAGAAACAGCCAAGCAATCCGCCAAGATGAACAAAGAAGACGGATACTGCATGCCTCAGTTGGCACCAGACAGCAAGTAGTCAGCGCTAAATCACAATTGCCGCCCGTTTCTCATTTGCAGGTTTTCACCAATGGCAAGCATTAAACAAATGCCTGTCAAGGACGTCCATTTCGACCAATGACAAGAAGTAAAGCAAATACCAACAAAGGACGTCTAACACCCTTCATCCTCAATACTTTATCAGATTACGATGGTAGCCTCTTTTAGCAGTATGTAAGAACTAAAGACTTTGTCATTATTTTGGTCGGTTTGCGTAATACGTGGAAACTTCAAGTACAACTACAAAAAAGCCAAGCCACAATCTTTGGTCGCACCGCTCGGTGTTTCCATCGTCCAGAGTTCCATTTCTCCAACCACGGCCAACCCATCCTTCTGACTAACCCAATAAAATACTTAGGACTAACTCTCAACAGTAAACCCTAAACCAGCTAAGACTACTAAAACTACCTGGGGTCCACATCCTTCCACTATCATCCTCACCTATAAATCCCTCATCTTCCCCATCTTAACCTCAGCTAGCCTTGACTGGATACCTGCCTGGCCTAAATTCTGTAAGTCACTTGAAATCCTGGGAACACATGCACTCCATCTCCCGCATCCCCCTATCTTCCCCAAATCACATCTTGTACCAATTCATCCTCTTCCCACAATGCTGCTCTTCCTTCAGCACCTTCAGATTCCATACGTTAATCTCAAAGCCCAGTAGCAGCACCCAATTTCGCACCCAGTAACAACCAATCCAGGTATCCCACTGCACTGCTACATCCATTTTCTGCCTTCCATGCACCTTCATGCCTTATCTGATTTAACCAGCTGCCAATCTCCAACGATGAAATCTGGCCCGAGATGTACTCCTCTCGGCTCTACAGGGCCCCATGGTCATACCTATTATAGCAGCCTAGTCCTGACAATTATCTTCGTGTATCACTTAACATTACCATCACATCATGGCGTGGTTCACATTCAACAGTGACTACATTTGACTATAACATGAAGTCATCAAAAGAGCTCCAAAAACCATGAGTACTTTTTATCTATGTGTATTTTACAGAAACCTCGATTACTATAATTTGTTTTTATGTTCAAGAAATGGTACAAATGTCTCTAAGCACTTTGGGACTTAACATTTGAGGTCATCAGTCCCCTAGAACTTAGAACTACTTAAATATAACTAACCTAAGGACATCACACACATCCAGCCCGAGGCAGGATTCGAACCAGCGACAGTAGCAGCCGCGTGGTTCCGGAATGAAGCACCTAGAACCACTCTTCCACAGCGGCCGGCTGTTTTTATGCAAAAATCGTAAATGTCGTCCAGCGACGTACTTTTACAAAATCATCCGTCATTACCATTTTTTATATTTTTAATCATCTTGTAAACAGTGTTTAGGTAGTCTTTGTCTGAAGAGTGGTTTTATCCGCTCCTTTGTTGGGAATTGAAATAACAATAAATAAAAAAATCATTCAGCAGCCCGAAAAACACACTGTGAAAGGTTATTTGCAACAGCGTCTGAAATGTTGGGTATTTAACATATTTATAATGCTGTCATATACCCTGAAGAATTTCATTGCTAGTGTCAACGGGCGCGGAAACCTACGCTTACAAATATTTCCTTATGTTCTTTTTGTTATGCTCAGCTACTCTGATTTGCTGGATTGTGTTAATAAATGTTTTTAAACTTGATAAATATTTATGCTCCAAACAACCCTCAGCCACCACCACTCCCACCGTTTCTTGCAACATAGGCTGCAGGTTGTCTATGTAAAGGCCTCCTGGGGCAACAAAAATTTGTTTTTTAGTACTTCATAAAACACTGATCGAATTTAAAAATTTAAAATGCTTCGATAATCAACTCATTAAAGGTATAATATGACGTTAATGTTTTAATGCAGTAAGAGAAGCATTAAACTTAGAAACTGTGTACGTGTCTTGAGGCAATGTAAATCACTGAGTACAAATTACCCAGCTTATATGTATCCAGTATTTGAGGAATAGAGCACTTTGAGACTTGCAACATTGTGTAAAAGACTACCAGTGATCTTCATACTTTCATCCACCACTTTCCGCTAACGTCACCAATCAGATCCTTCACGAACGCGTAAAGACTTAAGCATTGTGTAGATCAGCAGAAGCGACTTGAGTCGATGTTTCTGAAAGTGCGCTCCTTCCGATTATCTTCGGTACAACCGTAGGAAGCGAAGAGCAAATCGAAGGTAGGGCGGAAAAAACGGAGCAGGCGGTCATTTGGTCGGAGAAGGGTGTTTTCGGTACTGTCGTCGGCGGTTATGACACATGGAGGAGGGATTCACTTGACGAAAAAGAGCGAAAGGACTGTCACACATTACGTTGTGTTACAGTTTATACGCCTCCCACGGCAATTTTTTTTCTAAGAACAGCTGTGCGCTTGCAATCAAGTAATGTATTACACACTGCCGGAAACTGGAACCCCCTCAAGGAGAATATCAGTGATGTGACGGCCAGTTCATCATTGGAGGAGTATATGATAACAAATTCCGGCCCAGTAAAACACACGGGTGACAAAACGTCGTGCCCAAACTATCTCGTCAGTGCCATCCTCTGGCGGCAGTTCAGCTGTGTGGTATAGCAGGCAGACGATCATAAATACAATATTGCCGTGACTGTGTTGTTCCGAATTACGATGCAAAGTTGCTTTGGAAATGCCTGCATGTCCGAAGGAACAGAGATTACGGCGACTTCGGCCGTTATGAAATACATGAAATGCGTTCGTAGTTTCGAATATAGACAAACATCAGCGGTGTAATGGAATGGCGAGACTGAAAATTTATGTAAATGATCTAGGTGATAATCTGAGCGGGCCCCTTAGATTGTTTGCAGATGACGCTGTAATTTACCGTATGGTATAATCATTAGACGATCAATTCCAATTACAATATGACCTAGAGAGAATTTATGTATGGTGTGAAAAGTGTTTCAAATGGCTCTGAGCATTATGGGACTTAACTACTGAGGTCATCAGTCCCCTAGAACTTAGAACTACTTAAACCTAACTAACCTATGGACATCACACACATCCATGCCCGGGGCAGGATTCGAACCTGTGACCGTAACGGTCGCGCGATTCCAGACTGAAGCGCCTAGAACCGCTCGGCGACTCCGGCCGGCGTGAAAAGTGGCAATTAGTACTAAACAAAGAAAAGTGCGAGGTCATCCACGTGGGTACTAAAAGAAATCCGATAAATTTTAGGTATAGGATAAATCGCACAAATCTAAGGGCTGTCAATTCTACTAAATACCTAGGAATTACAATTACGAGCAGCTTAAATTGGAAAGACCACATAGACAATATTGTGGGGAAGGCGAAAAAAGACTGCGCTTTGTTGACAGAACACTTACAAGATGCGACAAATCCACTAAAGAGACAGCCTAACATTACACTTGTCCGTCCTCTGTAGGAATATTGCTGCGCGGTATGGGATCCTTACCAGATAGGGTTGACGGAGGACATCGAAAAAGTGCAAAGAAGGGCGGCTCGTTTCATGTTATCGCGCAATAGGAGGAGAGTGTCACTGATATAATACGGGAGTTGGGTTGGCAGTCACTGAAACAAAGGCGGTTTTCTTTGCGGCGAGATCTATTTATGAAATTTAAATCACCAGCTTTCTCTTCCGAATGCGTAAATATTTTTTTGACACCCACCTACGTAGGGAAAAATGATCATCATAATAAAATAAGAGAAATCAGTGCTCGAATGGAAAGATTTAGGTGTTCCTTTTTTCCCACGCACCATTCGAGAGTGGAATGGTAGAGAAGTAGTATGAAAATGGTTCGATGAACGCTCTGCCAGGCACTTAAGTGTGAATTGCAGAGTAACCATGTAGATGTAGAAAATTTGCGCCGGACCAGGACTCAAACCCGGATATCCCGCGGTCTCTACACCATTTGGCTATCTGTGCACAACTCATGGCCAGACACAAATTTCCATATGCCGTTATCCGTGTGTCTACAACCTGTACTCGTATACTCATCATGTATTTTCCCCGTAGAGGGGAGACATTTTGGTTGAAATTCGCTTGCCAGGTCTCGGAGGATAAGCACGATATTGCAGTGCGTATGTTGTTAAGAAGTAAGAGTACAGGTTATGGACACATGGTTGACGAGAGATGGAGGTTTTGTCAGGCTGTGAGTCGTAGTCGGATAGCCAAATGGTAAGGCGACCGCTTACGATAAGCGGGAAATCAGGGTTCGAGCTGCGGTTCGGCATAAATTTTCATTGTCCTCACTCCATCATAAGCTGATGGTTGCCCATATTCGCAACTAGGAATATATTTCATGGCGATATATACTGCGATAGAGTGTCCCAAGCATCTTACATCTTTTGTAGCACTTCGGCAGTGGTTCTTGTAATGCCATTTCCTCGGACGAGAAATGAAAATCAAAAATTAACTCTAGAATTCCCAAAGATTTCCCCAAAACAAGTTCCAAATTCCATGAAAAATGAACAAGCAAACAAATTTTCAGTTAATATTATTATCTGGATATTAACAAGTAACTGAATCAGGAATCTAATACTTAGTAATTTATTAACATACGAAAGAAAGATAGGATTCCAGTAAAATGAAAATTAAAATTTCAAAATCATAGTAAATCGCAAAATCATTATAATTAAAATTCGCAAAGTAGAACCAACGTTCCAAAAGAATACTCCGTGTGAGTACTCTTTGAGATTCGTGAGTAATGGCTAAGGATAATTCAATCCATTGTCACTACGTTACGAGAGTTAGCCGAAGCAGGTCATACTTTTGAATGCTCGTATATGTAGGCGCAATTAGATTGTTTTTTCAAAAATGGCTATGAGCACTATGGGACTTAACATCTATGGTCATCAGTCCCCTAGAACTTAGAACTACTTAAACCTAACTAACCTAAGGACAGCACACAACACCCAGCCATCACGAGGCAGAGAAAATCCCTGACCCCGCCGGGAATCGAACCCGGGAACCCGGGCGTGGGAAGCGAGAACGCTACCGCACGATCACGAGATGCGGGCGATTGTTTTTTCAGAATTGATTATAGCGATCTACTATGACGCAGTGAAACGATACTTTGAATTCAAATATTACGTTATTTAGAATTCAGATAGAGGACTTGCACATAATAGACAGAAGTGACTTTTAATTAGATAACCTGAAGTTAACACTATTTAGGAAGTGAACACAGGTAGACAATTTGATTCGTAATAACTAATGGACTATGGAACTTAGCGATAGTTACGAAGCATATAACTTATAATTCCCCCCAACACCTGGGAAAGCTTCTTCCTCACGGCTCTGTTAGGAAGTTACTAATATCGTATAATAAACCAGCCTGACGTGTCAATTCACGCATTTATCATTCAAGTTTTACAATATTATTTATAGAGATAACGTGCTGCGATATTATTTGACTGAAGCGCACGGCGCTTATATAGCAACTCCTTGACGTTAGGAATTAATAACACTGTTAACGACTGTTATATATTTGAGATTACAACCTGTCTATAGGGAATTTGGTGTCGCTGGAACTAATTTGAACTTATCATTAGTATTTAAATAGCAACTGATAAACTATCGATTATAAACGATTTAATTACGACATGTGGTGAAGTAAATATTTCGCACAAGTCGCGAGTTCAGTTCATCAAAGTTCTGTTTGTAACGTCGATACCGATAAGTAAGAAATAACAATCTCATTGCTCTACCGCTGAGTGTTAGCCAAGACCGAAGATCCGAAGGACGTTACATTCTTCCAGGTTCTGGAAAACGAGTAAGTTCTCGATCACGAAGTTCTATACGCGTTCGATTGGCGAGAAATGCGATGATCTTCCTGGACAGGACAGCTGTACTCCATGAAGAGCACGTCCCGTCACAACAGCCGCATGTGAACATCCACTTTAGTGCTGAGAAAACTGATTATTTACCTGTAGAAGGAACTGCATTAGCACGGGCGTGACAACATGTGCAGTCTAGCGGACACTAGTTGCTTCACCTTGCACAAATACCAAATGTGACCGTGAATTTCAACGTTGACCCCAATACTATGAAGCCTGGGGTGCGATCTGCGTGTCATGGATGAATGCACTACAGAACAGGCTGCTCACCAAGTCTACACTGTACCCGTGTATGTCCATCACTCGCACGCAGACAGCACTTGGCCTCATTGCTGAAGGCGACAGAGCACCATTCCACTCTCGAGTCTACCTTTTCACGACAGCAGACTAGCCGTGTTTGTCGGTGTCGTGGTGTGAATGGTAGCCTGGCCAGAGACACATGTCATCTTCATCCTGCTGCTAGCAAACGGTTGCTGATGGTCCTCCGTCATACAGTAGGTCCAACATGTAGCGGGATTTCTTCCTGGTTGATGTTCCGTCGGCCAGCGCTGCTTGACTCTCGTCTGTTCTATGAGAACGTACAGAACCCGGTCTTCGTGTATTGGAATAGTCCATACACCACTGCCGAAATCACCGACACACCATCGATACATTGTGCAGCAGCAGGTTGACACATTCATTCAGCTTCTCGCTGGCCCAAAATGTGATCCTGTTCAAAGCTCTGAGGTTATTTTGCTGGCGTGCGTACTCGTAGGTGGGGTATTATTGTACCTGACAATGAATATTGCAAACACTGTTCGCCTCTAAACTCAGCACAATTACTGCCCGCAGAGTGAAAACATAGGGCGCACAGACGCAGCACCATCATGTTTTGAAGAGGTGATAGGCATGAAAAGATGTTCGAAATCGCACTAAATGCTTTCTCCGAAAATTGTTTTGCATAATTACTTCAGGAGCCCACTCGATGCGTAGATGGTTGCGCAAACAAATATGACCGCTTAGCAACAAATAAAAGCAAATAGTAAGCGTCATGACCGATACAGGGATCAGTAACCACAAGATCATTTTAGCGAGACTGACAACCATAACGTCCAATCCCCCAGAAGTAAACGGAAAATATATCTTTTTTAAAAAAGTAGATAAAAATTCACTTGGCTCCTTCCTAAGAGATAAGTCAGTACTCCTTCCAAACCAACTTTGTAAGTGTTCACCAGCTGAGGCTTAAATTCAATGAACAGTATTGACGGCAACTGGAAGACGTATACCATATAAATTAATAAAGTTTAGTACTAATTCCCCATGGTACACAAAACAGATCACAACGCTGTTGCAGGAGAAACGAAAGAAGCAAGCCAAATTTAGATGATCGCAAAATACCTATCATTGGCGAAGTTTCAAGGAAGCTCGAAATTTAGGGCGAACTTCAGTGTGACATGATTTTGATAGGTTACACAATGAAACTCTCTCACGAAATCTGGAAGAAAACGTAAACAGGTTCTCGTCGTATGTAGACACAATCAGTTCCTTCACTGTGCAATACCAACTGTAGTATTACCGATGAAAGCGTCACTAAAGCGTAGTTGCTAAACACAATTTTCCGAAAGCCCTTCACCCAACAAGACGAAGTAAAAATTCCAGAATTCGAACAATCAAGAACAGCTGCCCACACAAATAACTTAGAATACACGTACATACTCAGGGTAGCGAAGCATCTTAAATAACTTAATGAAGGCAAGTCTTTCGGTCCAGACTGTAAACCAGTTAGGTTCTTTTGAGAGAATGCTTACCAGTAGAAAATATTTAGCAATCAAATACAACCGCTCTCTCGACGAATTATCCGTACTGACTGGAAAGTCGCACAGGTCACCGAATACTCAATAAAAGAAACACGAGAAATCCGAAGAATGACAGACCCATATCATTCACGTCGATTTGCAGTAGAATTTTGGAGCATGTACCGTGCCCGAGTAATACCTCAAAAAAGACTGTCCATTGATACATAGTCAGCACGCATTCAGGAAATATCGTTCTTCTCAAACACAACTAGCTCTTTATTCGCAAGAAGTAATGAGTGCTGTCGACAGAGGATCTGAAATAAATTGATTCCATATTTCTTAATTTCGAGACGTCTTTTGTCACCGCTCCTCACAAGAAATTTCTTTTCAGACTGCGTGGCTATGACGAATCGTCTGAGTTGTGTGACTGGATTCTTGATTTCTTGTAATTTCCTTTCGTATAACGAACGGAAAACATAACTGATATCTGGCGTTCCTCAACGAAGTGTTAGAAGCTCTCTGCTGCTGTTAATCTATATAAACGATCTGCGAGACTCTCTGAGCGGCCCTCCTAGACTGTTTTCAGATGATGCTGTTATTTGCGTCTAGTAAAGTCATCAGGTAATCAAGACCAATTGCAACATTTCTTAGATGCGATATCTGTATGGTGCGTAAAGTGTCAATTGGCCCTAAATAAGGAAAAGTATGAGGTAATCTACATGAGCACTAAAACAACTCCGTCAAATTTCGATTACACGATATATCACACAAATATAAATGGTCAATTCAACTAAATACATACAGAAATAACCATTATGAACAATTTAAAGTGGAAAGGTCACGTAGCCAACGTTCTGAAGAAGGCAAACCAATGTGCTTTATTGACAGAGCCATGGAGGTATAATAAAGAAAGATGGCGCTACAGACTTAAGCTGTACGTTGATTTCAAGCCGGCATCGCCATATTGAATGCCCCTAAACATTAGTGGGCCATTGTTTACGACTGCTTCTTGTTCTTCATTTACATCATGTCCGCGCTGCGGTTGCTTTAAATAGGTTATGCTACAGTGCATTCGTGAATAGAACAGCGTCAGGAAGGCGTTCTGAGACGTCTTTTTATTCTTAAATGCTTAGTAGGTACAGTATTACGACACATATACACTCGTTACTGTAACTTCGTTTTTGTTACACGTTTCGAGTAAACAATAAGAGCAGTATGTGATATGACAAGGCTGCTTTCATAAACCAACATTTCTCTTGATATGGACTGACGAAACTGATTTTCCGTCTATGTCTTCTTTGCAAAAATACTAAATACTTATTTCGCTATGTTTGGTCGGTTTTCAATCTTTCCTTCCCACAGCATTCACCTAGAAGGCTTTTAGAGGTGGCCCAATAGGAACTATAATATCAAACTACAGAATTAATACGTCTACAGTAAAAGTAATCAGTGCAAGCAATAACTGGAAAGAGTCCAATTACGAATGAAACACGATTTTTTCACAGTTTAGACTATGTCAGAACGATTAGTACACTCACAAATGGCGCAACCTGGCATTCTTTAATCAAAACACATCCACAAGAAGCCAATTTTTGGGCGACGGACGTAGTAGACGTCGGATTCAATTTCGTAGCGCAATGATAACTCCCGCTATATTACCTTTCAGGGTAGGGTACTTATAAGATGCAACGGGTCTACATTATAATAGTCCGTCCCCTGCTAAAGATACAGTAGTCCGTCTTCTGTTAAAGCACTGCTGTGCGGTACAGGACCTTACCAGATGTAATTGACAGAGTACACAGATAAATTGCAGAGAAGGGCAGCTCGTTTTGTATTAATTATCGTGAATTAGGGGAGAGAGTGTCACATACATGATAAGCGAGTTGGTGCGGATATCATTTAAACAAAGGCGTTTCTCGTTGCGGTTATATCTCCTCACGAAATTACCAAGTTTCTCCTCTAAATGCGAAAATATTTTATTGATGCCAGACTACAAAGAGAGAAACGATCATCGTAATAAAGTAACAGAAAACAGAGCCTCCACGGAAAGATTTACGTGTTCCTCCTTCCCACCGCATTGTTCGAGAGTGCAACGGTGAAGAAATATTTTGCCTCTTCTAGGCACTTAAATGTAAACTGCAGAGTAGTCATATAGATGTAGATACAGATCTGAAAGCAAACTTCGAGGGTGTTGCTTTTTCTCGGCAAAGATAGAAACTCACACGTTGCGATGTTACGCCTGCATGGTCGATAACACATCAAACATAGCAGCAGTGCGGGTTGCCGCCACGTCAGGCAACCACGTCTCGGTGGAATGCAGATTTCCTGGTGTTCCTTTAGGCGACTCTAGTAGCGCCGCCACAGGACGCGGGTCGCAGCAATCGCCGTCCGCCTACCTCCTCCCCTGCCCACCACATTTCACAAGGCGATGGGCTATGACTAACTGCGGGGCAGTTGTTGCTCCTACTTGCCGTATAATACGATTCGTGATACCTCTTCTCTACAACTTGCTCACATGTATATGCAGCTCATTTGATTGGGTTCAGATGCGTATATCACGTCACACTCTTGTCGGAGACATGGCTGAAACCGAGTATCACTTCCAGTTACATTTTACTGAGACATAAGAGATGCGACAGACGACGGGGTGGAATGAATGCATACGTACGCGCAAACTTCTTCCTCAAGGTCGTGATGACGTATAAAAACGACAACAATCAGTCAGATTACATGTTCATTGAGATTGGCTCGGTCAGTAGAAAGTGTCTCAAAGTTAGACAACTACCTGGACTTGAATCTGTTGAATCTGCTTTTTCAAGTCTTGATCTTTGTATGATCACGTAATTGTAACTGGAGTTATCAACGTAAGCTTTCTAAACTACAATATTTCTGTATCAAAATTCAAGCTTATACCTTCCTGCTCAAACCTTACACTGATTCCACGTGGGTCTACTTATCATATAGCATACACACATATCTCTATCGATATACACTAATCAGCTTGACCACCGGCCTTCTATCGATATAAATCGTTGCAGGCGATAGTAGCGTCACATGGCGAGGAATGCCTGCTAGTCACACACACACACTCATAGTGCATGTAGTATCACCGAGCGTGCTGGGGAAGGAATGCGATGTATCTGAGTTCGGCTGAGGGCAGATTGTGATGGCCCCGACGCTCGACGCGAGCATTTCTGAAACTGCACGACTTGGGTGTTCGAGAAGTGCTGTGGTGAGTGTCTTTAACACGTGGCGAAACCAAGGTGAAAACACGTCCAAGCGTCGTAGGGTTGGGTGGTCACCCCTCATTAGAGATGTCGCACGTCGTAAGCTGGGCAGACTGGTAAAACGGGACAGACGGCAAATTGTGTTCGAACTAACATCAGACTTTGATGCTAGGCAGATTACAAGTGTGTCTGAACACACAGTGCACCGAACACTCTTAGCTATGGGCCTCTGTAGGCGATGACCCAAGCATGTGACAATGTTAACACCGCGACTTCGGAAACTACGGCTGAAATGGGCACGTGACCATCGGCACCGGACGTTGGCGCAGTGGTAGAGCGTTGCATGGTCTGATGAATCCCGATACCTTTTCCATCATGCCGATGGGTGGGCGCGAAGCCGTCACCTTCCATACCATCAGATCCTTGACACCAGTACTGCGAGACAGAGACAAGCTGGCGGCGGCTCCTTTATCCTCAGGGGAACGTTCACGTTGTCATCGACGGATCTAGTGCAGCTCGTGCAAGGCAGCACGAAGGCCAAGGATTATTATACACTGGTTTCAGACCACGTGTACTCATTCATGGTCATCAAGTTTCCCGACAGCATCGGTATTTCATCTAGATCTACATGATTACTCTGCAATTCACATTTAAGTGCTTGGCAGAGGGTTCATCGAACCACAATCATACTATCTCCCTACCATTCCACTCCCGAACAGCGCGCGGGAAAAACGAACACCTAAACCTTTCTGGTCGAGCTCTGATTTCTCTTATTTTATTTTGATGATCATTCCTACCTATGTAGGTTGGGCTCAACAAAATATTTTCGCATTCGGAAGAGAAAGTTGGTGACTCAAATTTCGTAAATAGATCTCGCCGCGACGAAAAATGTCTTTTCTTTAATGACTTCCATCCCAACTCGCGTATCATATATGCCACACTCTCTCCCTTATTACGTGATAATACAAAACGAGCTGCCCTTTTTTGCACCGTTTCGAGACAATGTTTCGTTGTGGAACCTATTAAAGGCATCTCGCATTGAAGTCCGTGCCAAATTTCGCGCGTCTGTAAATTTTAGCCAATCTTCGGGATTTCGCGTTCTTCTGAACTTCGCATGCTTTTTCCGTAGCCTCTGCAACAGCGTTCGGACCTGTTTTGTGTACCATGGGGGATCAGTTCCATCTCTTACCAATTTATGCGGTATGAATCTCTCAATTCCTGTTGCTACTATATATTTGAATTTGAGCCACATCTCGTCTACATTTGCATAGTCAGTTCGGAAGGAATGGAGATTGTCTCTTAGGAAGGCTTCTAGTGACACTTTATCCACTTTTTTAAATAAAATTATTTTGCGTTTGTTTCTGGTGGATTTGGAAGAAACGGTATTGAGCCTAGCTACAACGACCTTGTGATCACTAATCCCTGTATCAGTCATGATGCTCTCTATTAGCTCTGGATTGTTTGTGGCTAAGAGGTCAAGTGTATTTTCGCAACCATTTACAATTCGCGTGGGTTCGTGGACTAACTGCTCGAAATAATTTTCGGAGAAAACATTTAGGACAATCTCGGAAGATGTTTTCTGCCTACCACCGATTTTGAACAAGGATTTTTGCCAACATATCGAGGGAAGATTGAAGTCCCCACCAACTATAACTGTATGATTGGGGTATTTATTTGTTACGAGACTCAAACTTACTCTGAACTGTTCAGCAACTATATCATCGGAGTCTGGGGGTCGGTAGGAGCCAATTATTAACTTATTTCGGCTGTTAAGCATAACCTCCACCCATACCAATTCGCACGGAGTATCTACTTCGACTTCACTACAAGATAAACCACTACTGACAAACACAAACACTCCACCACCAATTCTGCCTAATCTATCTTTCCTGAACACCGTCTGAGACTTCGTAAACATTTCTGCAGAACTTATTTCAGGCTTTAGCCAGCTTTCTGTACCTATAACGATTTCAGCTTCTGTGCTTTCTACTAGCGCTTGAAGCTCAGGGACTTTCCCAGCACAACTACAACAATTTACAACTACAATTCCGACTGTTCCTTGATCCAAGCACGTCCTGTATTTGCCATGCACCCTTTGAGATTGCAGCTCACCCCGTACTTTCCCGAGGCATTCTAACCTAAAAAACGGCACAGTCCACGCCACACAGCCTCCGCTATCCGTGTAGCCGCCAGCTGAGTGTAGTGAACTCCGATTCAGCGGAACCCGAAACCCCACCACCCTATGGCGCAAGTCAAGGAATCTGCAGCCAACACGGTCGCAAAACCGTCTGAGCCTCTGATTCAGACCCTCCACCCGGCTCTGCACCAAAGGTCCGCAGTCGGTTCTGTCAACGATGCTGCAGATGGTGAGCTCTGCCTTCATCTCGTAAGCAGGACCGGCAGCCTTCACCAAATCAGATAGCCGCTGGAATCCAGAGATAATTTCCTCAGATCCAAAGCGACACACGTCATTAGTGCCGACATGTGCCACCACCTGCAGCTGGCTGCACCCTGTGCTCTTCATGGCATCCGGAAGGACCCTTTCCACATCAGGAATGACTCCACCCGGAATGCACACGGAGTGCACACTGGATTTCTTCCCCTCCTTAGCCGCTATGCCCCTAAGGGGCCCCATTACGCGCCTAACATTGGAGATAATGCGCCATTTCACAAGGTTAGGAGTGTGGTGAAGCGGTTAAAGAAACACAGTGGCGAGTTCTAATTAATGTGCTGTCCCCTCCCCTCCCCCCCCCCCCCCAACTGGCCAGGTCTGAACCCGATCGAAAACATCTGGGATGTGATTGAACGTGGCGTCAGAGCTCATCGCCCCCTCCCCGGAATTTATGGGAATTACGTGCCTTGTGTGCGCAGCTCTGATTCCAGCTCCCTCCAGCGACCTACCAAGGCCTCAGTGCTTCCAGCCACGACGCATCGCCGTAGTTATCCGTGACAAAGGTGGACATACCACGTGTTAGGTAGGTGGTCATAATGTTCTGGCTGGTCAGTTTATCGCAAACAAATCCCCACTTTTGCACCGATCAAATCTCTGCACTTGGCTTGTCTGCTCATGGAGTGATATTGATGAGTAACTCATTGAAATTCCTAAAGGAAACGGTGACTTTTAGAGATTCTAAGCGTATAAATACGTCTAAGCATTCAGGCCTATGATATGTCTTGGCAGACAATGGCAGGAAACATCTTCAACGTAAACAGTGAAGTATTGAACTTCACTAACAAACAGACTCAGAGTGAAAATCTCATTCTGGAAACATCCTCATGGCTGTGGCTAAGCTATGTCTACGCAATATCCTTTCTTTCAGGAGTGCTAGTTCTGCAAGGTTCGCAGGAGAGTTTCTGTAAAGTTTGGAAGTCAGGAAACGAGGTACTGGCAGAAGTAAAGCTGTGAGGATGGGGCGTGAGTCATGCTTGGATAGCTCAGACAGTAGAGCACTTGCCCGCGAAAGACAAAGGTCCCGAGTTCGAGTCTCGGTCCGGCACACAGTTTTAATCTGTCAGGAAGTTTCATATCAGCGCACACTCCGATGCAGAGTGAAAATCTCATTCTGGACTCAATAGTTTGTACAACACGCTTCTCTAAAAACAGTAAGGGTAACGAGGAAACCTGGGCCATGGTTTGCAACCGCCTCAGACGTGTGTCTGAGAGGCAGCACACTGGACATGCAAACTGCACCCGACCTCTGACAATAATCTCACCTACAAGCAACTACACAGCCGAGTTTGTCGATCTGTGAAGAATTCAAAGCTTAGTCAAGCCCACCCGCTAACTGAGGCTTCTCACATACCTGTCGTCCTATGAAAAAATCTACTACGTCTATAAACAGGCAAACCCAAATCTGCAGCTGAACCTCTAATTGCTATTGAGGATCTAAATGACTGTTTCGCTACACCGATATCTTTACTTGACCGACGCACTAGTGCACGGAGTATGGTTTCCCTTACAGTATCGGTGATTGGTACAAACTAAAAATATGTTCCGCAGCCGGTAAGCCCCAAAACGGACCGGAAGTCAATTGCGCGAATTCGTTCGGCAGCTGCAGGGCAGGTAAAGTAAGAATGCAAATGATAAAGCTTCTCTTCGATCCTCTACTGCCCAAAAGCACGGACATTTTAACTGTTCCCTGACCCCCAGCATCTTTCCATAAGTCTGCCCGTAGGGGCTCGTAAAACCATTACCCAAGAAGGAATCTGCCAAACAATCCTCCGATTACAGGCCCATTTGCATTCTACCAGCATTATCCAAGGCTGTAGCATACATTGTTAATTACACCTTACTAATTGTGACTTTTCAGGCCTTTGCGAAGAATCTGTTGCAAATACACTTCTCAGGTTTGACGTCGGATCGTACTCTCTAAATCGCACAATATTCCATCGATGCAACTGCTCCACGTCTTCAGGTGGTGCCTTGCAACAGTGACAGCAGCAACTACTACCTGAAGATGCCGAGCAGTTGCTTGGATGAAATATTGTGCGATCTACACAGTACGATCCGGCGTCAAGCCCAAGAAGTGTATTTTCTCCTTACTAATTACTTAACGTCAAATAATCGTTTAGATGAATACGAGCACGGTTTCCCACAAGGTAGCAACATAGCGAGTGCTCTTATAAAAGTGACTGATGAATTTAAACAAGCTATGGATAAAGAACAGGTGAATATTACGTGCTTTTTAGATTCCAGCAACACTTTCGAAACTGTCGACTTTGGTATTTTACTTGCTAAATTCAAAAGTAAAACCTTATTTTCAAGCACTGTACCATTATTACACTCATACCTTTCATACCGCCAGCAGTGTGTAATGATTGAAACAAAAAGGTCACAATGGAAAGATGTAGTATCATAGGTCCACAAGGATCTGTATTGGGCCCATTACTCTTCTCATTACAGGTTAATCATGTGACAACTACTCTCACCCACTGAATATGCCACCTATACTCTGACGATATTCAGTTATAAGCGCAAGTGCAACAAATCTGTGCGCAGCCATCCTGCAAGTAAATGTAGATTTACTTGCCCTATGAGTGCAGGAGCAGAGTGTAGGTTTGTAACTTAACCCATCTAAAACGCAAGCAACCTTAGTCGCCAAAAAAATACAGGCCCTATTATTCCTCAGTTAAGAGAATCTGTTCTACCATTAATTCTAAATGGCACAGCAATCTTCTTCTGCAAAGAACTTACGGATAATTCAGGACCATCATGTAGACTTGACTTAACAAACAGCTGCAGTCTGTAAGAAAGTGTCAGCGTCATTTCATTCACTACAGAAATGTAAAAAAGTACTTCATTTCGAGCTTAAAAAGAAACTCGTAAGGACACTAATGCTCCGCGAACTTGAGTATGATGATCCCATTCTCCATGGATTTTCAAGCGAAAGCTCACGCTGTCCGAAACTGGCGCTGAATGCGTGGATACGATACATTTTGGACATATGATGATTCCACCATAGCATACCAGCCTAAAAACAATTATCACGATTACATACCAACAAATGTATGGACTGTCATACTCTGTTGGTTTTATCGTCGTCTCAGTCATTGCATCCCCTCTTATTTGTCTACAACTCTTACTATACTAGCTGAACAGCATGGCACAAATACTCAATCACAACAAAGTAAAATTCTCTCTGTACTGTTACATAGCACTACCAAGTTCTCTAAATCATCGTCTGTATCATGAAACCAACTTGGGAACAATCTTCCTCAAAATTTTAAACAACAGCCGTATCTCCCAAATTCTATGCTGCTCTTTTTCGTCAGTCCGCCTCACCCAGAATTTGTCCCAGATCCGACGGCGCGTCTCCGACACCGCCGGCTGTATTCGTGATTCTCGATGTTGTAAAACGCTGTTTAAATATGATTCTTGTCGTAAACTGACTGTAGAATATTCCGAGGGAACGTTAACTCCTTGCAGAGATGGGAAAACTTAAATTTACTCCCTGCCAAGATACAAGAACTTAACTCTTGGTTGAACTTTGCTTAAAGGCGGTCCGAGGGAGACTTAGCATTTTCATTTTTGTGACAAACTTGTTTTCAGTCAATGACTTTCCACTTTGTTAATTTGTATTATTAATTGTCAAAGTAGACGAACTCTGTTTCTTTTCTTTTTTTGTGAATAAACTTTTTTGTGCCGTTCACGGTGTATTCTACTGACGCATTGTGGCTAAGTGGATAAGTGTCAGGCTTCTCACTCGTAGCTCTGTGCCAGGGATCAAAGTCAGTCTCAGAAATTTGTCTTCTGTCACTTATCGCTTCATTCGGCTCTGTCTACATTTTGTATTGTGAAAACTGTCTGGCTAAGTCAGTTCTAAGACCAGAAGATAGACCACCTCCAACAGGAATTGTTCTGAGTGTGGTGTCACAGTGATAGATCCCCGCCCAGACATACAGTTTCAGGGTTTCAATGATTTCCGTAAATCGCTGCAGGCAAATGCTGGGTTGGCTCCTTCGAAAGGATACGTCCAATCTCGTTCCCCACACTTCCTCAACCAGACCTTTCGTTCCGTCTGTAATGACCTTATCGTCGACGTGACGATTAATCATCTTCCTTTGTTTTCACGATGCCAACTAAAGTACTATAGTGTTCAGTACAGCCTTTAGGACGTGGATAGCTTTATTTTGTACGTATAAACGAAGGCCAGAAAAGTAGCATTTGTGTTCAAAAGCAGAAGATAATTTTATTTTCCATGGAAATAATAAAATGAAATGAGCGTGAGGCATTGTTGGCTGGGAGGCCCTATCCGGGGAAGTTCGGCCGCCGAGTGCAAGTCTTATTTCACCCGACGCCACGTCGGGAGACTTGCGTGTGGTGATGAGACTGAAATGATGATGAGGACAACACAATACCCCGTTCACGAGTGGAGAGAATCCCCAACCCGGCCGGGAATCGAATCCGGGCCGGCCGCATGGGAGGTAAGCACGTTACCACTTTTCCTTTTTTTCTGTGAACATTTATTTAAGGAACAATGTCACACATTCCAGATATATAGTTAGTACATGTACTAACTATGCACACATGTTATACATGTAATGAGTTAAACAAAAACAGTTTGATCATTGCAATTATGCTGATGTTAAAGAAATATAACAGAGGATTGCGTTACTGACTAAATTACCAGAAAGAAATAATTTGAACGTCAAGAAAAGTTTTTTAAAGACATTCAAACTGCTTCAAACACTGAATAAATAAAAAACTGCACTTTGAATTACATGTGTTTCTATCGTTACAGAAGCATAAACAGCACTTTAAGAAGGATATCAGTAAGTTCTTAGGATAATTTTTAATATATTAATGTACACAAGGAAATCGACTCCGTGAGAGACGTGTTAAGAGAAGAAACTGATCTTTAACCTTCTCAGCTCAGTCAGACTACGTATGAGCATTTCAGACAATTGCATGGAAGTCACCAAAACTTATACACAATACTGAAGATCGCACATAACAGCAATTTAATAATCATATTAGACAATCTCTTTAATACTTGAGAATGGCGGAAAAGAGATGTTATAAAGTTGGCTAGCTTTCCAACTACACTTTCTTGATATTAGTAGAATGTTAGTTATCTGAAGTGATCAGACCTATATAAGAGATCTTTCACTGGAAAACTGACTTACACATCACAAGGAAAAATGGACGGGGCAATTTGCCAGCCATTGAATATTACATTGTATCAGATACAATGTTATGGTTTTAATCAATCGATAAAGAAATTTCCATAAAAACAGTCAATTTTCATATTTATACTATAAACCAATAATGCAGCTTTAATTATTTTGTGTTTTGACACTATTTGACACACAATCTGAGATCACATAAGTTCTGTACATTAGCTTATAAAATTTCAAAAACTACTTTCTGAAGTAGAAAAAGGACACACCAAACACTTTAAATAATATCCTTAAGGTAACTACAATACATCACTGTAAACACAGTCATCTTTTTTATATTAACCAATGCCCATTCTTTCAAATATAATTTTTAACATATTACCGAACTGTTTCTTGTGATTCGAATACCTTCTAATTTTTTGGTTTTCACACAGCATGTGTACCTTGAACACTATGGTGCTGTCGGATCCTAGTTTATTAATGAAGTAGTTAACAAAATTTCCCAGCAACCAGTACACAGTGTTATTTTTTGCCTCTGGGAAATAGCGTGCTTCAAGCCTGTGTATCAATGACACCGATATACTCTTATGGGATGTCCTTGTAATCAGAGCTGTTTGCTCTCGGATCCACTTAGAACTATTCATGTGACCGCTGCAAATGAATCCACGAATTATTGTGTCAATTAGATCGCATTGTTGACATAAATTTGTTTCACAGAGTCCGATTGCGTACAGTCTTTCATTGGTGATAAATATGTTGTTAACTGTCTTCTACCATGACTTTGTATATTAGACGTCAGCACATTAGAACTAATGTTTTTCCAAATTTCAGTCCAATCAATGTTTGGAAACTGCCGTTCTATTTTGTTCCTTCCTTCGCTTTTCTTTCGTTCCAGCATTATGGCTCTTGATGTTAAGTGTCGTGACTGTCTGATTTCGGCACTTACATAACTGAACTCATCATAGAAAACCCTCACATGCTGTAAACGACTGTTGATATTCTGCGCGTCAATCGGGGGAAGCAGGCTTCGAGGTTTAATGATCTCGAAAAGTTGGCTGGTTATGCTTTCTAGCAAGTCTCTTATTAAATTAACTTGCCGACTGATAAAAAGTGCAGAGGCCTTATCTGTTATATCAGTTAATCCTAGTCCATCAGTTTTAGGATTTAAAGTGCAGGTAGGCTACTCTTAGCGCTTCACCTTACCACAAACAGTTTGTGATTATGAACATTAATCTCCTCGCTTTCATTCTCAATATTGGAAACAGCTGGGCAGTATAATAAGCTTTAGCAAGGATGCATGAGTTGATATACTTTGTTCTTTGAACTTGGTTCATATATCGAGTTAAATTCTCTATAATGGCTCCTCCTTGCACTTTATCTGCTGCAACATCCCAATTTAAATCCGTCATTTTCATGGGGCATGCTGTCATGGTGATCCCATGTGTTTTATAACGTCGGACTAATTTTACCCACTCGACGCTGACATTACCAAAACCTCTGAGATTTAACATCTTACTTTTTTTCGTTTGCTTTGGCTCCAGATGCTCTACAGTACGTATCAATCACTGTTGCAAGCGTGGTTGCCTCTTCATTATTCCTTATAACGACCACTATATCTTCAGCGTAGGCTCTTATAACTGTTTTATTTCCTGATAATGTTGAGGTTTTCAGTCTGGCATGGACATGTTGGAGGAAAGGTTCCAGTGAAATGGCGAGGAGCGACAGGAACAGAGGATTTCCTTGAACACCTCGTTTTATTTGTATCGGCCTGGATTGTTGACAATTCACCGCTACGTTTGCATTTATTCCAGTTGCTATGTTCTTTATCAACTGTATGACCCTATCGTTGAAACCTATTTTCTTCAACGTTCGTAGAAAATAGTCATGATTTACTACATCAAGGATTTATAAAAATTAAAAAAAAAGCACCCTTTATGTTTTTTACAGAAATTATTGGAATGACATCCCTGAATTCTGCTAGATTTTGAAAAATGGTTCTGCCTTGCGCGCAGTTCTGATGTTTACTAATAATTTTATCTCTAAGACATGAAATTCTCTTGTTTACTAGCCTAGCTATGACTATATAATCATAATTCAGCAGCGAAATTGGACGAAAATTGTTTAAATCTTTGTTTCCATTATTTCTTGGCACAAGAACAATTTTACTCTCCTCAAACTCAATTTACCCTGAATAACCTCATTTACAACGTCCGTGATTTTCGCACTCACTAGTGGCCAGTAAAGGATGTAAAACTCTGCTGGCAGACCATCCGGTCCTGGGGATTTTCTTGGTGGTGAGGCGCACAGACTCTCATACACGTCCCCTTCACTACCTCGAGAAAATTTTCGTTGTCATCTTCTATCAGCTGTGGGGCTAGGATGTCAAGGAATTCTTCCAAGGATGCATCACTACTTTGATTTACAGAATATAGCTCGCAATAATAGCGGTAAATCTCGTCCATGATATCCAGATGGGTTTTGAGAATCGTACGCTTTTTTTGTTAGAATTTCATAAATGAAAGTCCTTCTTCCGCTTCACGTATGCTTCACTAAATGATACAGGGAAGTAGTTTTGTCTTCTGCCACCGAATTTGCCTTCGATTTTATTTTCAACCCTTCCATTTGATTTCTCTTGATATTAAGTAACTTGTCTTTGACTTTTTTGATGTCTGCTATCCGAAGTGAGAAGAGACCTCATCATATAGATCTCTCAGAACGGTGTAGTAATATTCTATAGTGCATTTCAATTCTCTTGCGCTCTGAGCACTGTGTTGAATAAGAACCTTTCTCAACTTTGCCATTTTAATCCACCAGTCGACTGCCGTGGCATATCTACTACGAGCACGCAGGCACATTGCCCATGATTCTTTAATCAGGTCTTTTAAACCATGATTTACTAACAAGGAAATGTTCAAATTTCACTTTTTCTTTAATCGGCGAACCGGCTGTATTGTTAGATTTATGCAAGCTAAGACACTTGAATGGTCTGAAAAGTACGTAGGAGTGGTTTTTACTATTGTCACGGAAGTTTCAAGCTTTTTGGAAATATATATCAGTTCTACTACGTGATCTTGCCGTGACATTAGTGAACTCAACAATGGAAAGGTATTTGATTTGCCATATATCCTTTAATTCTAAAGCAGTAACTAGTTGTTTTAGTTCACTTGAGAAATTAAAACTAGTAACTGATCTTTTCGATTTAAAACACAATTAAAATCACCTCCAAGTTATAACTGTCTTGGATTTTTTCGTAACAAGTACATCCGTTCATCTTTGAAGAAACGTGCCCTGTCAACTAGTTGAGAACTTCCTGAAGTTGCATACAGGTTGATGATAGTCACATCATAGATATTTAGTCCTATTCCCTTCCGGACTCCAGTCGCTCCACTTCATTTACTGGAATCCCTTCCCTCACCAAAACAGCTGTTCCAACACTTGTTTCGTGAGACACATTTATGTAACTGACATAACCGGGAATTACTAAACCCGACATTAGAACTTCTTGTAACAGGGCAATATCAGTCGCGGATTCGTACAAAAATTCCTTAAGTGCCGATAGTTTCAAACCGGACGTAATTTTATTTATGTTTATAGTGGTGACAGAATAATATTGCGTCATTGCGCTGTCAGTATGGAGTTGTTTTGATGAACTAATTTAGTTTTTTATGGTTCAGGGTTCAGTTGAACTATTAACAGTTTTCTCGGAAGGCTGAACATGGAATAATACGTCAATCAGTTTATTAGTTACTGTCCTGTTTTATTCTACTTCTGAGGTTTTCTCTTGTGCCGCTAGCAGACTAATTTCGTTGTACACTTTCTGATTTTTCCTCCAGCGATTCGTGTAGGACCATTTTGTACCGAACATTCTTTGGGTTTGGGTCGCCCTTCCCGGATTTTCCCTTCCCTTGGTAACGATCTACATTCACATTTGGTTGCGTTTTTATTTTACTTCGCGGCTCATGTGGAGCAGCAGCAGCCGCTTTCGGAATTTCATTTTGTCCACCACTTCCTTATTCTTTATTAATATCACTTACTTCCTGATCGAGGGAAACAAATGGAGACGCCAGTTCTGCAACCACTCCCTGAACTTGTTTACTAACAGATAACTGCTGATCTTTTCAATCAGCCACTTCACTTGTTGTTTCTTGCAGATTAATAGTGACTACACCCCCTTCATTTTCTGGTACCATATGTGTATTATATTTCCGTTCATCAGTTTCCATTCTCATTCTGCCTTGCGGTTTCTCTGCCTCCTCATCGCACTGTTTTTGCTTGCGAACTGAGAGAATTGTACGGGACAGCTCGTCCTCTAAACAACTATCAGTTGTCTCTAGAGGTCGTTTTCTCGGTCGCATTTCAGTTTCACCAGTAGTGGTAACAGCGCTTTCCTTTGTTGTTAACGGGGGAAATTGACTGTTATCGTAGGATATCAACTTGGCTCGCTGCGTGAACATCCTCAACCAGTTGCTCCGGGCTATTCTTTGGTAACAGATCATTGAAGGTAAGTTTCTAACGCTGTATCAAATGAGTTTTAAGAAAAACAGTTCGCCGCGGACATTCCTGTCTGAAGTGGCCGGTTTCGTTACATATACGACATGTAGCTTCCTGACCTGTATAAACAATTTTTGCCTTATACCCACAAACAGTTATATGAGACGGAATATTTTTCTTTAGGCCATCTCCACACAGCGGACCCCGTCGTAACACTACAGTTTAAAGTGAGAGGACCACCGTTCGTTTGTAATTGATTTAACGTCCCCATAGTTTTAAAGAGCTTCCTTAATCATATCATTTTCAATTTCAATGAGAAGATTCGAGACACGAACAGTTTTGTAATCTATGTCAGCTCTATAGATGGAAACCTTACTTTTACAACCATTTCTATGCACAAAATCTACTTCATAGCCCCACTTTCGTAACACTTTATCAACAGTCGCAGCACTGAATAACATGACAAAAAACAGTATTTTTCCTAATCCAGTTGCCAGGTATGGAAGGTTTCAGAATTTAGGCCAATTACCTGTGTAATCTAGTCATCTATTTCCAGGGATGTAGGCTGAACAGGACGGGATTCCTTGTAAAAAGCAAATACCAGAGTATTCTTCCGGAGGTTTGTAGCCATGGTTAATGCAGCGACGAAATTTCGGTTAGACAACGGAAATTCCAATAACCAGCAGCACGACCGGAAGGAGCAATCAGATCACAAGGAATAGGAACGAACGCGGAGATTTACAGACGGACAGCACTCGGCGAAGCCCAAGTACAGCGACATAAGCCGGCCGGGGTGGCCGAGTGGTTCTAGGCGCTACAGTCTGGAACCGCGCGACCGCTACGGTCGCAGGTTCGAATCCTGCCTCAGGCATGGATGTGTGTGATGTCCTTAGGTTAGGTTTAAGTAGTTCTAAGTTCTAGGGGACTGATGACCTCAGATGTTAAGTCCCATAGTGCTCAGAGCCATTTGAACCATTTGAACAGCGATATAAACACGGAAGTGCAGCGCAGCAGTAAACAACGTCCACTCGCTAGCGCTTCTGAAACGGAACTGCTAAGCCGGCAGACATGAAAATAATGATAGTTTGTTAGTCACCGCCAGTTTAGCGCCAGAAAAATGTTTGAGTATGATCAGAGCAAGTAATGTTTTTCTTATTGGAAAGAGAAACTATTGCTACATTGTTCTCACTTCAGTTTTTATGATTTCTGTGTCAAATTTAGCAACATCTCTCTTACTTTAAATTCAATAGCTGCCTAAAACCCTGCCCATATCATTCTAACAATTTCACGGACCTGAAAATCAAAACCAGCCCATGCCTATATCCTACAAAATAAAAGGATCTTTTTATAGATAATACACTTTACAAATTTCGATGTTTTTCACGTGAATTCAAAAGATAGTAGCAGATTTTACGCTATTTTCTTCTTCATCGTCCCTCGAAAGCATTCGCAAATACGGTAATATCTGAAGATTTTTGCGTCCAAACGTATCCTTAACTTCTAATGAAAACTGAGATTCAATACACATATTTGATCATCCCGCGGTTCCTGTGCAGCCAGAGGAACTCGGACACACTGAGTAAATTGGTGCAAAGCCTTCAGCTCCACAGTACCCGCTCCCTGACCAGCGCCACTCAAGACGTACATTACTAAAAGTGAAACAGATACCTTAGATTCCTTTTCCGGTCTAATAATATTGGCGAAAGTGATTCGTTGCAGAGCTCTAAGTTCCTTCTTAACGCTGCGCTAGTTCCAGCATCAGCCACTGGCAGCGCCACACTGCAGTTACTGTGCAGATGGCGCCACACTCGTTACGGTCTCCGCTTGACAGCGTATCAGTCCGGCACCAGCTGCCGGAGAGAGAGAATGTGGCAGGTTGTTACGGCTAGGGTAGTAAGCTCCCGCAGATACATGTGGACGCAAACTTTGTTCACTACATAGCAATTTTTTTTCAGATTTACTAAACCGCACCAAATATAAGACAATGTCGCAAAACGGCAACAACCCTAACTCGAACTGGGGCTGAGTGATTGTCTGCGAAAGATTTTACTTCTTCTTGTTTGAGGAATATGAGGAAAGGTAATCAGCGCTTAACATCTTGTTGACGACAAGATGGTTGGAGAAACAGCACAACCAAGGACCGGGGAAAAAAGTCGATCCTATCTGCTTCACAGGAGCCGTCGTAGTAACTTGCATTAAGCGATTTAGGGAAATTTTGGAAACCTGCATCTGGCTGGCCAGGTGAGGATTTAAACCACGCCGGCCGCAGTGGCCGTGCGGTTCTAGGCGCTACAGTCTGGAACTGAGCGACCGCTATGGTCGCAAGTTCGAATCCTGCCTCGGGCATGGATGTGTGTGATGTCCTTAGGTTAATTAGGTTTAATTAGTTCTAAGTTCTAGGCGACTGATGACCTCAGAAGTTAAGTCGCTCGACAGGAGCAGTGCCGTTCATATTGCAGGCTCGAAGTCAATCCGACAGAGGTAATAGGTATGTTACGGAACACCATTGCTGATTTGGATACAAGACATACATGGTACTCAACCAAATTACAATACTACACCGAATAATAAGAGACCTAGAACCAGAAACAGTGTACTGTTTACTCCTGCCGCCAGTAACTGAACTAGCTGGCGCACTGCACGATAAGGTGGGCTTGGGCCTCTGTTCTTAGTTAGTTAGTTACACGTTGTATAGATCACCTGAACGATTCTTTTATCAAAATGATGTGAGACAAGTCAGTTTACACCATACTTCTCCATGATTAGTGTTAACATTTAACATTAATGAAGACATTATCATTTTATTCCAACCCATGCGACTGAAGATCAAGTTTTCCTTTTCTTTACTTTTTAATGACCACCATTTTGTAAGTAGAAATTCGTCAGTGGAATAGGAGTTTTCCAGGGATAATGATTTCTTAGAGTCAGATTGAAAACTTGTTTTTCTACCCGACAGACGTTTTATGCTATTAGACAAATGGTCAAAGATTTTTCTTTTTTGTTGCTGTTTACTGAATTCCTTCCTGAGCCACTGACAGAATTAATAATGGGAAATAAAAGTCATTTTTCCATCCAGTTCTGCAGGTGCGGACGTCACTGTTCTTCTCAAATTGTGTTGGATTATTTATGAAGAATTCCATTAGCGAATCTACGTATTGTGAAGTTGAAACGAACAGTTCCTTGAAGAGGTACAAACGTGACGTCCGTGGTGAACATCACGTATTATTGTTACTGCTCGCTTTTCAGCAATAAATACTTCCATTCTAGATCATGAATTATCCCATAAAATTGTTCCACGTGATTATTGAGTGAAAATGTGCAAAATATGTTGTCAGATCCTTGATACGTTCTTCTTCCTAAATTAGCAATTATACGAACAGCAAAAGTCGCTGAATTTAAGAAGCTAAGTGTACGATTCTTCAAATTCAAGTTTTAATCGATGCGTAATCCCAAAAATGTAGAACATTCTACCCCATTTACTGACTCCTGTTCATGTCCTACATCAGTTGTAGGTATGACCTATTTGTTATACAGAACTGAAGGTAGTGTGTTTATTTAAAAACTTACAGAGAGTCCATTTTCAGAGAACAATTTAATAACTCTTTCTAAAATATCATTTACAAGCTCTTTTGTTGCTTTCTCCCTAATGGGATTTATAGTAACACCAGTATCGCAGGGAAAAAGGACCAGTTTTGTATGTTGAGTGTTAAGTGGAAACTCATTCACATATGTAAGGAACAGGAGTGGTCCCAAAATTGAACTCTGTGGCACTCCCTTTGTGATTTTACCCCAGTCAGTGAAATTTTCTACCGCTACGACAATGTCTGAATTATTCAGCACAACCTTTTGCACTGTGTTTGTCAAATATGACTGAAATCAGCTATGTGAAAAGTCTTCAGTTCCATAACACTTGAGTTTTTGTATGAGGATATCGTGATTTACACAGTCGAAGACCTTCGAGAGGTCGCAAACAATACCAACTGGTAATATATCATTATTTCAGGCTTGTGCTGTTTGATAATTGATCGTATAAATATCGCTTTCAGCCGAGAAACCCTTCTGGAATCCGAACTGTGATACGATAAGTAAATTGTTTCCATTTAATTGTGCGGGGACTCTTGAGTACTCGACGATAATTGTCCATCTCTCTTATGAAGTGATCTAATAACTGCATATTTTAGCCCGTCTGGAAAAATTCCCTGTACCATTGGTGCAATGCATATATCACTAACGACATTACTTATAAAGTTGGTACAACTTTTCAGAATTCTGTTTGAAATCCCATCAACCCCCACAAGAACTTTTGTTTTTAGAATATTTATAGTTGTATTAATATCAGTGAAAGATGTTGATGCTACTTTTAGAGCTTTAAAGTTTTGTGGAAAGACATTTTCTATAGACTCTCTTGCTGCTTCAACTGAACCATTTAATCCTATATTTGCAGCTACATTTAGAAAGTGATTGTTAAATGTACTTGCAACATGCGAATTTATCAGTCACAAAATTTAGCTGTTATGGAATCTTGTACATTGACTGGCTGTTATATCTCCGGTTGACAATGTCTCATATAGTTTTAATGTTATTACCTGCATCATTTACTTCTGTCAGGACATATATAGTTTGGGACATTTTAATGACTTTCCTTAAAATACTGCCAATGGTCTTGCCACAGTAGTAACTTCGGTTCCAGTCAGATCACCGAAGTTAACTGCTGTCGGCTTGGCTAACACTTGGATAGGTGACCGGCTAGGTCTGCCAAGCTCTGTTTGCATTCGGGGCGCACTCAGCCCTTGTGAGACCAGTTGAGGAGATACTTGACCGAGTACTTGGTCACGAAAACTGACAGCGGCCGGGAGAGCGGTGTGCTGATTTCAGGGGGCCCCTGTATATCAACATCCTGTGATGCCTGTCATTGAGGATGACGCGGAGGTCGGTCGGTACCATTGGGCCTTTCACGTCCTGTTCGGACGGTATTTAGAGCTTTTGCAATACTACAGTATATTTTGTAGTATGCAAGTAATATCGGATCTTGACAAACTCTAGCCTTTACATAAACTTCCCTCTTCCTATTACAGTACTGACCATTAAAATTGTTACACCACGAAGATGACGTGCTATAGACGCGAAATTTAACCGACAGGAAGAAGATGCTGTGATATGCAAATGATTAGCTTTTCAGTCCATTCACACAAAGTTGGTGCCGGTGGCGACACATACAACGGGCTGACATCAGGAAAGTTTCCACCCGAATTCTCATACACAGACAGCAGTTGACCGGCGTTACCTGGTGTAACGTTGTTGTTATGCCTCGTGTAAAGGGAAGAAATGCGTACCATCACGTTTCCGACTTTGATAAAGGTCGGATTGTAGCCTATCGCGATTGCGGTTTATCGTATCGCGACATTGCTGCTCGCGTTGGTCGAGATCCAATGTCTGTTAGCAGAATATGGAATCGGTGGGTTCAGGATGGTAATACGGAACGCCGTGCTGGATCCCAACGTCCTCGTATCACTAGCAATTGAGATGACAGGCGTCTTATCCTCGTGGCTGTAGCGGATCGTGCAGCCACGTCTCGATCCCTGGGTCAACAGATGGGGACGTTTGTAAGACAACAACCATCTGCACGAACAGTTCGACGACGTTTGCAGCAGCATGGACTATCAGCTTGGAGGCCATGGCGGCGGTTACCCTTGACGCTGCATCACAGACAGGAGCGCCTGCGATGGTGTACTCAACGACGAACCTGGGTGCACGAATGGTAGAACGTCATTTTTTCGGATGAACCCAGGTTCTGTATACAGCATCATGATAATCGCATCCTTGTTTGCCGACTCGCGGTGAGCGCACATTGGAAACGTGTATTCATCGTTATACTGGCGTATCACCCGGCGTGATGGTATGGGGTGCCATTGTTTACACGTCACGGTCACCTCTTGTTCGCATTGACGGCACTATGAACAATGGACATTACATTTCAGATGTTTTATGACCTGTGGCTCTACCTTTCACTCGATCCCTGGAAACCCTACATTTCAGCAGGATAATATACGACCGCATGTTGCAGGTCCTGTATGGGCCTTTCTGGATACAGAAAATCTTCTACTGCTGCCCTGGCCAGCACATCTCCAGATCTCTCACCAATTGAAAACGTCTGGTCAATGGTGGCCGAGCAATTAGCTCGTCACAATACGCCAGTCACTAATCTTGATGAACTAAATGGTTCAAATGGCTCTGAGCACTATGGGACTTAACATCTATGGTCATCAGTCCCATAGAACTACTTAAACCTAACTAACCTAAGGACAGCACACAACACCCAGTCATCACGAGGCAGAGAAAATCCCTGACCCCGCCGGGAATCGAACCCGGGAACCCGAGCGTGGGAAGCGAGAACGCTACCGCACGACCACGAACTGCGGACTCTTGATGAACTGTGGTATTGTGTTGAAGCTGCATGGGTTGCTGTACCTGTACACTCCATCCAAGCTATGTTTGACTCAATGCCCAGGTGTATCAAGGCCGTTATTACGGCCAGAGGTGGTTGTTCTGGGTAGTGATTTGTCAGAATCTATGCACCCAAATTGCGTGAAAATGTAATCACGTGTCATTTCTAGTATAATATATTTATCCAATGAATACCCGTTTATCATCTGCATTTCTTCTTGGTGTAGCAATTTTAATGGCCAGTAGTGTAGATGAGATTTTAATCCCTTAGTTATCCACAGCTTCTTTTCTGAAAGTTTCTGTATGGAGTGTAGCCATGTATGCAAGTGAAACATGGACTATAAACAGTTTAGACAAGAAGAGAATAGAAGCTTCTGAAATGTGGTACTACAGAAGAGTGCTGAAGATTAGATGGGATCCTTTCTCTATTTTTTAAGAAATCTACATTGAAAGATTAGATGGGTTCCTTCCTCTACCTTTAAGAAATCTACATTGAAATTTCCACAAACTACTAACTGTTCATTCTTGTCTGACAGACAGCTCAATAACACATCTAGATTTCTCATAAATACGTGAAACTTTCCTAGAGGGAACCTGTAGACTGTTGCAGTAACAACTCACAAGCACATGTTTCTAGATTCTGATCAACATTCAAACTATGTTGCAACTCCTCCTGTTTCTATTATAATTCTACTTGAAAATGACGCAAGCCTGTAATCCGTGATACTTAACTTATCCACCCCTGCAGTTTCATAGTGTTCAGAGAGTCACAGAACATCTGCCTCTTCAGAATTTTTCTCATTTTCTATGCGTACAGTAAGTTCATCTATCTAGTTTTTTAACCCTCTTATTTTCTGATGAAACAAATTAATTTTATTTTTGTGGAAACTGTTACACGTATTACGTTCTTGTACTGTTTTAATTTCTTTAAATATTCTCTGTCTGCAACCTGACTCTAACCCAAAAATGTGCACCTTTGATTCCACTAATCACAGGGATAGTGTCTTGTGTGCTAGTTCCCTTACATTTTTGTAAGGTGCTCAACTAACCTTTCCTTCCCTCTCCTATTTAGGTGCCATGATTAGTGTATCCCCATCTCCCAATTGCAGCAACAGTCACGGCACAGAAATGAGACGTTTTTTCGGTCAAAAGTAACTCGCTCAGCTCCTTGGTCATACAGATAGCAGCCGTGTTAGCATGGGGCTGGTCATGTCGCTACAGACTTCGATAAACCATACACGAGCGTGTGCTGTTGCTGCTGCTATTTTATCCAGATCACCTTTAATGCTACATTTAAGTTATTCACGATACTTGCCACCTTTTCTTCTACGCCTAGCTTTTCCTGTAGCAATTGGCCTACATCTCTCCCGCGATTGCTCCCTAGAACCATGACTGTTTGCTTTCTACGTGACTTTTCTATCAAACCAGCCTTAAGGCCGTTTCTGACTGAGAACTGCGTATACCGAAAATTTTGATGAAGTTGATGATGACCTGTAGGCGCAGTCCTATCGTAAGTAAGCTAAGTCTGTACGGTACGACAAGTTAATAAAACAACAATCGGATCATGATTACACAGTCGCGATCAATGAAGAAGAGGCTGCCACAACTGTATAATTACGATGCTGAAATTTATTCGAGGTATATTTGAAAGAAATAACGCAGTATATACTTTGTAAGTAGGCTGTTTAGGTTTTTTTATTGGTAACGCCACCTCTGTATGAAAATCACTGGCTGTGCTGTGTGCAGTCTGTGGCTGCTTTGCATTGTTGTAATACTCGCCATTGTAGTGTTAGGCAGCTGGCTGTGAACAGCGCGTAGCGTTGCGCAGTTGGAGGTGAGCCGCCAGCAGTGGTGGATGTGGGGAGAGAGATGGCGGAGTTTTGGAATTTGTCATGAACTGCTATATTTATATATGATGATATCAAGGTAAATACATTGTTTGTTCTCTATTAATATCTTTCATTTGCTAGCCTTCCATAGTTTGAATCTTTTATTTAGCTGGCAGTAGTGGCGCTCGCTGTATTGCAGTAGCTTGAGCAGCGAAGATTTTTGTGAGGTAAGTGATTTGTGAAAGGTATAGCTTAATGTTAGTCAGGGCCATTCTTTTGTAGGGAATTTTGAAAGTCAGATTGCGTTGCGCTAACAAAATATTGTGTGTCAGTTTAAGCACAGTCATGTATAATTGTTCAAAGGGGACGTTTCATATGGCGACCCTGCCAGGATACGAACCTGGAATCTTGCTGTTTATATTAATTGTTTTATGTGCTGCTGCATTGCCTCGTCCCTTAGTTTAGCATCTGAGCTCAGTAGATTTAAGTTAGCTTAAGAGGGGGTAGACTATATAAGAAACTGACTATGGAGAATAGGTAAAGAATGCATTACGAAGTTATATGAAAAAGATTTGGGCCCAAATGAGTATTGTACAATCAGAAATAATTATTTTGAAAGAAATATGAACAGAATACAGAAAGCAGGCTTAGATAGGACTTTTTGGGAATAATGGTGAACAAAGGGAAATCTTCATGCAAAATACTGCAGTAAAACAAACCCTGTCCTTTCCCTTTTGTGTTATCCCACTATATGTTTGTGTACCCTTGTGTATTTGTTTTCTTCCTGTCTCTGTGTACTGTTTCATAGAACTTTTTTCTCTTCTAATACAAAGTTACATTCACTATGATGAGGAATACTGTTATCCTCAAATACAATTGGCATTAATAATGTGTTATTTACTTTGTAAAGATGTTTAGACATTATTTATTCTGTTTTGTTTTAATGCTCATGTGTAAAGTTGATGTTTCAAAAGTTATTCTGATCTTTATGTATTTACTTATGTCATAATTCCTGTAACACTGATGTATATGTCTATTTCTATTCTTTTGTAAAGTCTGTGTTACTACAAATGTTATCTGTACTATTATGTTCTTTAATGATGTACTTTTTACCTTTGTTATTGTATTCTCATGTTATAAAATTGTCATTGACACCAGTTCATCAAATTAAGCAACTTGAAAGTTACATTTCACTGCACATGTTTCTGTTGGTCATAGTATATGGACAATGTGTGAGAAGTAGGGACTGATAGTGTTTGCACGTGTGTTAATCATTCAGCAAGGGACTGGATAACAGCATTGCTGGTTCTAAGGACAATTCCAAAAACTTTGTGAGTGCACAAGTGGTGGTTATGGACTTGCTATATTCTCCGCAAGAATCTTCGATGGTGATTGTGCACCTGCACAGTCACAACAGATGGCTGCTGGCTATCTCTACAAGGACTACAGTGGGTCTACATCTTTGATGATCCATCAATACCATTATTTCTACAAGGACTGCAGTGGGTCTGCACCTCTGGTGGCCCACCAATACCGTAATCTCTACCAGGACTTCAGTGGGTCTGCTCTGTGATGACCTACCTACCAATACTCTTCAAAATTTCGACTGACTCTGCTGTGGGTTTGCTCTGTTGTGGCCCATTACCTGTATGCATGTCAAGAGTCAGCACTGTCTTTCCGTTGGAAGGACAACACCACTTCTTCAAGACTGCATGGAAATCCACTACTTCTGTGTGCATTTTCTTTTACTGCTCAGACTTTGAGAAAAACTCTGCATTTTTACTGTGATGAACAATCTGGACTGTCTTTATGGACTGTGACAAAATTTTAGCTTTTGACCAATATTGTATCAATAAGTGTGTGCATTTGATTTCTTTGTTATTGTAATTATGAAAAATTTTTTTCAAATCTGTATTGGCCACTGCCCAATCCAATTTGTAAAATTTTTTGTGGGGAGCAGGGGGGCTATGTAAGTAGGCTGTTTAGGTTTTTTTTATTGGTAACGCAACCTCTGTATGAAAATCACTGGCTGTGCTGTGTGCAGCCTGTGGCTGCTTTGCATTGTTGTAATACTCGCCATTGTAGTGTTAGGCAGCTGGCTGTGAACAGCGCGTAGCGTTGCGCAGTTGGAGGTGAGCCGCCAGCAGTGGTGGATGTGGGGAGAGAGATGGCGGAGTTTTGGAATTTGTCATGAACTGCTATATTTATATATGATGATATCAAGGTAAATACATTGTTTGTTCTCTATTAATATCTTTCATTTGCTAACTATCCCTATCAGTAGTTAGTGCCTTCCATAGTTTGAATGTTTTATTTAGCTGGCAGCAGTGGCGCTCGCTGTATTGCAGTAGCTTGAGCAGCGAAGATTTTTGTGAGGTAAGTGATTTGTGAAAGGTATAGTTTAATGTTAGTCAGGGCCATTCTTTTGTAGGGAATTTTGAAAGTCAGATTGCGTTGCGCTAACAAAATATTGTGTGTCAGTTTAAGCACAGTCATGTATAATTGTTCAAAGGGGACGTTTCAACTTGAAACGATTAAAGGATGCTAGTCAGGACATGAGACAAGTAGGTCGGGCGAGAACTGAATGTAGACTGACATGCAGTGTCCATCGATTCCTGAGGTTGTCTCCATACCCTACACGTTCATCCGCTCGATACAATTTGAAATGCGACACGTTCGACCAGGCAACATATTTCCAGATATCAACAGTCCAATGTCGCTGTTGGAAGGCCAGGCGAGACAACATAAAGCTTTGTGTCGTACAGTCATCAAGGGTAAACGAATGTGTCTTCGGTTCCGAAAGCACATATCGATGATGTTTCGTTGAATGATTTGCAAGCTGTCACTTTTGATGGCCCAGCACTGAAATCGGCAACAATTTTTGCGGAAGGGCTGCACTTCTGTGACGTTGAACGATTTTCTTCAGTTGTCGTTGGTGCCGTCCTTGCAGGATCTTTTTCCGGACGTAGTGTTGTCGGAGATCTGATGTTTTACCGGGTTTCTGATATACGCAATACACGCGCGAAATGGTCACACGGGATAATCCCCACTTCACCGCTACCCCGGAGATGCTGTGTCCCATCACTCGTGCGGCGACTATAATCCCACGTTAAAAGTCACTTAAATCTTGGTAACCTGCCATTGTAGCAACAGTAAGCGATCTCACAAATGCGCCGGACACTTGTCTTGCATAGGCGTTGCCGACCGCAGCGCCGTATTCTTCCTGTTTACGTATCTCTGTATTTGAGTACGCATGCCTATACCAGTTTGTTTGGCTTCAGTGTAAAAAGCGTGCTTTGTAGAGTTTTCATTCATTTCGCGTGTTCCTTAAATTAAAACCGAAGCGCGGGGGAACTCCGAGAGTTTAAAAAAGATAGCATTTCTGGAGTAAGTGGAGCGAGACATGAGCCGTTTATGTTAGTGTAGTTTCCAGGTAGTGGTTCAAAAATGGTTCAAATGGCTCTGAGCACTATGCGACTTAACTGCTGTGGTCATCAGTCGCCTAGAACTTAGAACTAATTAAACCTAACTAACCTAAGGACATCACACACATTCTTGCCCGAGGCAGGATTCGAACCTGCGACCGTAGCGGTCACCCGGTTCCAGACTGTAGCGCCCAGAACCGCACGGCCACTACGGCCAGCCCAGGTAGTGGTTGTAGCAGCAGGAAGAGTGCAGAACGGTAATTGGAGGATTGTGGGGTCCAGCCCCGATGCTCAAACTCTTTTCAATTTTTTTTAATTTTTGTTTTTGTTTTTAAGTTACTTGCACTGTACGTAAACCGAAATACTGTATACACACCTGTGTCCAAAGTTAAAGCAACAAAATACTATTTCCCAGTCCTGTGTCTAATTCACGATATAATCATACAAACTGTGAACAGAAGCCCTTACGATAATGTTCTCCACGGAAGATGGCATTCCGATCAACGGGCAACCATGCCAACAATGACGTCAGGGCAACTGTCCAGCTGGGTAGTTTGTGCCAGGTAGTCCTAGACTCACAGTCACTGGGTACACAGTCACAGACGGTGTACTATGGCACAGACAAGGCGCCTCCCAGACTGCAGTGGAGGGCCACAGGAAAAATGTAAGCAGGAGAGTCGCAAACTTATGTGGCCCGATGGCTTAATGTGAATCGTTCTGTTGTTTCTCGGATGAAGTGACAGGTTATAGAGATCGAAACTACGTCCCGAAGGTCAGAGCAGGGTGAAAGAGTGGTCCGCTATTTGGCTGTAAGGGCACGATGATACCGCCTTAGTGCTGCACCGCAACAGGCATCTGACCTCGCATCATCAACTGGATGTGTTGTATCGAGACAAACGGGGTACAGAAGATTTTAGTTGTTGTTTGTTGTTGTGATCTTCAGTCCTGAGACTGGTTTGATGCAGCTCTCCATGCTACTCTATCCTGTGCAAGCTTTTTCATCTCCCAGTACCTACTGCAACCTACATCCTTCTGAATCTGCTTAGTGTATTCATCTCTTGGTCTCCCTCTACGATTTTTACCCTCCACGCTGCCCTCCAATACTAAATTGGTGATCCCTTGATGCCTCAGAACATGTCCTACCAACCGATCCCTTCTTCTGGTCAAGTTGTGCCACAAACTTCTCTTCTCCCCAATCCTATTCAATACTTCCTCATTAGTTATGTGATCTACCCATCTAATCTTCAGCATTCTTCTGTAGCACCACATTTCAAAAGCTTCTATTCTCTTCTTGTCCAAACTATTTATCGTCCATGTTTCACTTCCATACATGGCTACACTCCATACGAATACTTTCAGAAATGACTTCCTGACACTTAAATCAATACTGGATGTTAACAAATTTCTCTTCTTCAGAAACGCTTTCCTTGCCATTGCCAGCCTACATTTTATATCCTCTCTACTTCGACCATCATCAGTTATTTTGCTCCCCAAATAGCAAAACTCCTTTACTACTTTAAGTGCCTCATTTCCTAATCTAATTCCCTCAGCATCACCCGACTTAATTAGACTACATTCCATTATCCTTGTTTTGCTTTTGTTGATGTTCATCTTATATCCTCCTTTCAAGACACTGTCCATTCCATTCAACTGCTCTTCCAAGTCCTTTGCTGTCTCTGACAGAATTACAATGTCATCGGCGAACCTCAAAGTTTTTATTTCTTCTCCATGAATTTTAATACCTACTCCGAATTTTTCTTTTGTTTCCTTTACTGCTTGCTCAATATACAGATTGAACAACATCGGGGAGAGGCTACAACCCTGTCTTACTCCCTTCCCAACCACTGCTTCCCTTTCATGTCCCTCGACTCTTATAACTGCCATCTGGTTTCTGTACAAATTGTAAATAGCCTTTCGCTCCCTGTATTTTACCCCTGCCACCTTTAGAATTTGAAAGAGAGTATTCCAGTCAACTTTGTCAAAAGCTTTCTCTAAGTCTACAAATGCTAGAAATGTAGGTTTGCCTTTCCTTAATCTTTCTTCTAAGATAAGTCGTAAGGTCAGTATTGCCTCACGTGTTCCAGTGTTTCTACGGAATCCAAACTGATCTTCCCCGAGGTTGGCTTCTACTAGTTTTTCCATTCGTCTGTAAAGAATTCGTGTTAGTATTTTGCAGCTGTGACTTATTTTTTTTTTAGTAGAGAGGCCTTTATTGCAGGAGACCTGTTGTCTGTTTACCTCTGGCGTGTCTTCATAGAAGGCAACGTCTAGAGTGGAGCCGTCAACATGCCATCTGAACGGTCAAACAGTGGGCCAATATTATTTTCACAGATGAGTCCCGGTTTGATCTAGACAGTGAGTCTCGATGGATTTGCATCTGGAGGGAACGTGGAACACGATTCCGGGATCCAAGCATTGTGAAAAGAGACCGAGATCGAGGAGGATCCCTAATGGTGTGGGCAAGATTATGTTTACCACTCGAATCCCTCACGAAATTATACGGATGAATCGGCAAGGTTAAACTGCTGTCAGGTAGCGTGAAAAGATCTTCGGATCTCATCCACGGTTGTTGCGAGGTGCTGTGAGTCCACACTTTTTATTGATGGACGATAATGGCCGACCTCTTAAAGCACAGGTGAGTGATGTTTTTCTTGGACATGGACGACATTGCACGCATGGGGTGGCCTGCTCGCTCTCCCTACTTTAATGCCATAGAGCATATCTATGATGCACTTGTGAGGTGGCTGCATCACGTCAGCATCCTACAACCACTTTCAAGACCCGTGAGCAACTTTGTAGACAGAATGGGCGTTACTGCCTCGACATGAGATTGATGACATCATACAATGCATGAACCGTCGCTGGCAGGCCTGTATTGCTGCCAGAGGTGGTCACATCCCATACTGAGTACATTAACCAGTTGTCAGAATGTGTGCGCAAATCCGTTAAGATGGAGAAAGAACAAAGAATAGTTTTGTCTACCGCTATCCGTGTTGCACTTGATTACGTCCTGCATTCTTTACATTGTTTCTACTTCACTGTCACCTTTATATACTGTTTTGCGGCAAAATAAACTCAATCCTGCAAAATTTCTGTTTGTTCTTTTGATTTTAGACACCAGAGTACAAAGTAACCCAGTCGTTTACAACGCAATATGGTATAACCATTTTTGTAAAATTATTGCGAAGAGACTCTTGTGCCTACAATAGGCTAATGGGTCTTTTGGACTGAGATTCGAAAAACGGCGGGCGAGATCACGGCAAAATGTACATTCGTTCTCATTTCTTCGTCAAAATCTGGGAAATTTACAACAGCCTCATGTAACTTTCTTACTTACTGGTCTGATGAAGGTCTACGTGCAGGTGGACCAATTTCTTCTGTCAATGGACAAAAAAAAAAATCCACAATTATGCGAAGAGGTCTTTCAAGCTGAATGATTTGTGTCGTGCAGTGATTTTCTTCAAATGCATTCCTCTGGTGCTGCCCTGCGATGTCTATTTTTATCGTCAGGTAAAGAATAAAACTGCTCTTATCTCATCTAGAGAGCAAAATAAATCGTATCCCGAGAACACGGCATCAAAATACATTCCACTATACATCAACCTCTATCCTCGCCAATATCTGTCTAAATCATGCGTTCGCCTGGTTTGTTACTTACTGTGCGATGAGAGTGAACCTCTTATTAATGTAAACTAGCTTTGTTTTTCTGTATAAACCTTAAAACTGTCATATAGTTCCAAAAATATAACTTGTAAAAAATGCCGAGGAAATTACTGCTCCCCAAGTTTTTACTACGACTATCACACCAACAAGTGTAAATCATCAGTTGTAAAATAATAAAAGTATCTAATTTTATACATGAAGTTTTCGTGTACGCCTTAAAATCCATCCCTGGAAGCTTATTTCCAACCCCAAAATTTCCTTTGCCTTTCCTTTTCACGCCTAATATGAAAATATTAGTAGAAACAACACACTGAACAATATTTCGCGTTATTTGCAGTGTAAGTAGCTTAAAAAATAAAAAAAAATAGTTTCTGGAGACGGATTCTTTCTCACGAACCTCGGATTACTGTTATATGCTGTTTCCACGGCACAAACCACTGTCTGGAAACTACGCTAACCATAAATGGCTCATGCATCGCCAGACCCGCACCATAAATGTTTCTTTTTTCGAAACGCTTGGCCATCTGGAACTCCAACTCCTGTCATTTCATTTCAGTCCAAAGGTTTCATATACCATAAATTTGAACGAGGTCGGTGATGACGTGTAGGCATTGTCAATTTTTATTGCATATCTCACAACCTATATTTGACAAAGGCTTCCCGCACTGTATACCGATGATTCAAGGCACGATCTTAAAAAGTATATTCTCAGGTATGCTGGCATCTCGAAGAATTTTTGACAGAAAGAACCCAATACGTCTTAATACCGGGTGATCAAAAAGTCAGTATAAATTTAGAAACTTAATAAACCATGGAATAATGTAGATAGAGAGGTAAAAATTGACACACATGCTTGGAATGACATGGGGTTTTATTATAACAAAAAAAACCATATTGCTAGAAGCGTGAAAGATCTCTTGCGCGGGTCGTTTGGTGATGATCGTGTGCTCAGCCGCCACTTCCGTCATGCTTGGCCTCCCAGGTCCCCAGACCTGAGTCCGTGCGATTATTGGCTTTGGGGTTACCTGAAGTCGCAAGTGTATCGTGATCGACCGACATCTCTAGGGATGCTGAAAGACAACATCCGACGCCAATGCCTCACCATAATTCCGGACATGCTTTAAAGTGCTGTTCACAACATTATTCCTCGACTGCAGCTATTGTTGAGGAATGATGGTGGACATATTGAGCATTTCCTGCAAAGAATATTTGCTTTGTCTTACTTTGTTATGCTAATTATTGCTATTCTGATCAGATGAAGCGCCATCTGTCGGACATTGTTTGAACTTTTGATTTGTTTGGTTCTCATAAAACCCCATGTCATTCCAAGCATGTGTGTCAATTTGTACCTCTCTATCTACATTATTCCGTGATTTATTCAGTTTTTAAATTTATACTGATTTTTAATCACCCGGTAGATACTGGATTTTCAACAAGAAACATTTGGAAAAGATGACATTGAGCCAAAGGAGAACGGTATTGCTGTCTGAAAGAAACAGAAGTTCTGGCTAACGAAATTAACGTAAAGTGTACGACAAGGAAACCCAATCGGACATCTGAGGTAAAGAACGTGCACACATTATTAGCGGTACAGTTGCATAGAGGAAAAGTATCTTCGCTGATTGATGGAAAGAAAACGCAGAGAGACTTCAACAGAATTTCCATTTGACTTTGTGAATGGCATTATGAGTAGATAAATGCAAGATGACGCTGCTAACAGAGACAATGGACCAGATATTAGCCTCTTACAATATTTATAGTAGCTATACAATTAAAATCTTTACAGACAATAGTAATATGATGTATCGCGAGGAAAGAACACATAAGCTTTGCAGTAGGAAACGCGATTGGTAAACTTAGCGTTCTGGGATAGTGCACTCGATGTGTGAAGGGAATTCCTTATATGACGCTATTGGGACTAATTCTTTTCTTCCTTGTTTTGAAACCTTATCAAATAGGCACTAAGAGAAACGAGATTCAGATCCGTGCTGCCCGGATCGTAATTGGTAGATATACCTTGCACAAAAGCCTGACAGAGATATTCAGGAAATGTAAATAGAAATTACTGGAAAAAGACTAGGTTTACTTACTTTTTAACGCGAATGCATGTTGAGTATACTTACAGAACCGATATTCGACGAAGAGAGTGTAGCCTTCGTTTTGCCACCGTCGTAGTGTGGATAAGACAGATTAAAAGGTCAATCTGACAGTAATTTTACTACATTTTTGTGAAATTGCTTTCCAGTCTGAGTTTTTCGTATAAATTTTGCAGTTCATTTTGAACTAACCTCAGGATGAGTGAATTTTAAACGTAGCTGAGAACTGGATCTGTTCGGTAAGGATTGGTGTCGGCGTGAGAAAGGTAAGTAACGTCTGAATGTAGACTGAGTAGCACGACAGCCGTGTTGTGTGGGTAGTATTCGAATGCGTTTCAGGGGTTACACCTGTGGATGGACATATCAGTGCACAAACGAGGGAGGAAGAGATGGACTCTGACTGGGATGGAGGGGCGATGGGGCGTAAAGAGAGATATGAGAGGAGAAGGAGAGAGAGAGTGGAAAGGAGATGGACAGAGTGAGGGGGCGGGGAAGGGTGACATGTGTGCCGTGTATGTGACATACATGTACAAGGGCGAAGCCACTGGTGTAAGATTTATATTGAAATGCAAATGTTATAAGAAATCATATAAAATTAATTTGACTTTTTTCTCTATTTTTCTTTCTTAGGACATTAACAATTAAACAGACTGATGTATTATTAGCTGGTAAGTAAAACGCTGTCGTACTTCAGACAGTATCGAAGGTGAAAGACACTGAGTTAAATCTAAAATTTAACATATGTCTCTATACTCTCATCAGTATCTTCAAAATTCACTCACAAATTTTCATACAACAAGACTAAAAAGTAGAAAATAGTTATTTGATTAAAAATGCATTTTAGATACACCAGTTTTTCAAATCGGAGTAAAAAATATAAAAAATTATGTAAATAAAGATAAATTTTTAACGTAACACGTTTTCAGACCAGACCAGAAAGTATAAAATAATTTATCGAAGCCCTGTACAGATACCTAGCCCCATACAGACAGCTCTGAAAATTTATTATCGTGAATTTTTAATAGTTATGAAAAAACTTGTAAGATTTACAACAAAAAACGGGGAGCGTATGGGTTTTTGTTTTAACCTTACAGGTACTTTCGAAGCTGGTAAAATTCTCAATCAAAAACTTCCAGAACACATAACTCAGCTAGGAATCTGGACTTGGCTAGGAGAAATTATTTTATACTTTGTATACTGGTTTAAAACCGTTTTACATTAAAAATTTATTTTATTTTAAGTACTTACTCCTTCACTGAATACACGAATAAAATTGGAAAGAAAGAGCTTGATGTTCCTATGAAGCCACGCGTAGTACAGTGGCTTGCAGGGAAGAGACGCAGATGTAAATAAATGGACTACTGTGTTTAGTGTCTTTGCAGCATTTAATCGTATGCTAAGTACAACTGTGCAAGGAAAGATAAACTCACTGATAGAGAGTGGAAGGTTTCAAAAGCATTGTTTCCTGTATTCGGAAATTCGCTGCCTTTTAAATCTACATCTGTACTTCTAGTCTGCAGTTCAGGCTTAAGTACCAGCCGTACAGTTCACAGAAGCACTTTGAGACTGATCCTCGGCCGCCCAACTCCGGAGTAGCACGTCGTAAAAATGACCTAAATTCATTCGTGTGATCTCCAATTTCGCTTATTTTATTACAATGGTCAGTTCTTCATATGCGGATGAGACTCAAAAAAATCTTTTAATATTTGGAAGAGAAAGTTGGTGACTCAAACTTTGTGAAAAGATCTCGCCACAACGAATAACGCCTTTGTTTTAATGATTTCGAGCTCAAGATTTGGGGTTTCAGAATATGGTAGCCTTAACTCATTTTCTTTGATTCAGAAAGAAAATTACTAAATCACCCAGCTTGCGCATAATGTCCGTGAAACTCTTTCGGAATACCGCAAAATGAGGTGCTTTTGTTTGAACTTTGTCAATGTCTTCCGTCAGTCGTATCTGATAAGGATTTCATACAGCGCAGCAGTACTTTAGCAGAGGACAGACAAGTGTAGTGTAGACATTCTCTTCAGTAGATTTGATGTATCTTCTAAGTGTTCTGCCACTAAAACACCGTCTTTGATTCGCTTTCCGCACTTCATTTTCTATGTGATTGTTCCAATTTAAGTTCTTCATAAGGGTAATCCCTAGATATTCAGTTGAATTTGTAAATAGGCTGTTTAGGTTTTTTTTATTGGTAACGCCACCTCTGTATGAAAATCACTGGCTGTGATGTGTGCAGTCTGTGGCTAGTTTGCATTGTTGTCTGCCATTGTAGTGTTGGGCAGCGGCAGCTGGATGTGAACAGCGCGTAGCGTTGGGCAGTTGGAGGTGAGCCGCCAGCAGTGGTGGATGTGGGGAGAGAGATGGCGGAGTTTTGAAATTTGTCATGAACTGCTATATTTATATATGATGATATCAAGGTAAATACATTGTTTGTTCTCTATTAATATCTTTCATTTGCTAACTATCCCTATCAGTAGTTAGTGCCTTCCATAGTTTGAATCTTTTATTTAGCTGGCAGTAGTGGCGCTCGCTGTATTGCAGTAGCTTGAGCAGCGAAGATTTTTGTGAGGTAAGTGATTTGTGAAAGGTATAGTTTAATGTTAGTCAGGGCCATTCTTTTGTAGGGAATTTTGAAAGTCAGATTGCGTTGCGCTAACAAAATATTGTGTGTCAGTTTAAGCACAGTCATGTATAATTCTTCAAAGGGGACGTTTCAAATTGATAACCTTGAAATTTCTATTATGTGTTGTCTAACCTGAATTTAACGGATTCCTTTTAGAACTCATGTACAGGACTTCACACGTTTTCATTTTCAGGGTTAGTTCCCAGTTTACGCACTAGATGACTTGCTTAAATCATTTTGTAATTTAATTTGGACATCGGATGATTTTAATTTGAAGGTGACTGCTGATATTAATAAGTAATATTCACGGCACATCATTTACAACGAAAACATGAATTGTAGTGCTGGCATCGTCAAAGATCTTGCAAACAGTGTGACTGCTAAGATGAAGGTTTAGTTGGGCAATTAGTTCACACGAACTTGAAAATAAAATTTCTCAGTAGATCTACGGTAACTAGTGAAAGATAATTATTATACTCCACGATAGTATTTCAGGTTACAGTGTGCACTAACTGTCTTTATTACAAACAACACATCGTCTTTATTGTCATTATTTTATTTACAACTTGCTCTTCATTCATTACAATGGCTGTATTTCGCCTTATTTATTGCGGTAACGGCAAAACATCGAATGTTATAGAGAATTCGATTTTGGCAAATGACAAGTTACAAATATTTTCTAAGGTAATGTACGACGTGTATTTAAATCCTCCCTTCACGGCAGACGTTTGTACCAAATAAACATCGTATTTAACATCTCGTCAACTAAAGAAGGAAAAAGATTCGGGCTTAACGTCTCGTCGTCAGTGTGGTCATTACAGACGGATTAGACACGATGCACAGATTAGTATCGCTGGGTATCGACGCCGGACCTAGGACTGATCTGCTAGCGAGCGAAAGTAAACATCTCTTTCTATGTCGTGACCACACAGAAGCCACTGAGCTGATGATTTACGCCATTTCGTGTATTTTATGAATTAAATGATTGGTGATCATGAAAACTACTGCGCCCCATTATTTGATAGGCCTCTACTTAGGCTCGGGTTCATAAACATTTATTTTTATCTGTTATTACTTTTATGTTGTAGTTTCATGTACTGACACGTTCCATTACCTTGGAGATTTGCTCTTCAATTTGGTCCTACGGAACTTAATGTGTAAATAAAAAGTAAATAAATAAAAATATATCCGATGTTTCAGTTGGGTGGAGAAAATTGATTTTAATGCATAAATAAACAGATTAAATTAATCGACTTTACAATTAATTAATTTACAGACCAGTTCCTACTACCAACAATCTCGTAATTTGGTAACCATTATGGATTAGTGATTGGAAACGAGTTTGTAATTCTACTTAACTCTCTCTTCTTTGTAATGGGACTGGACTGGAAGCTGCCGAGACTCCGCCACGTGCTCTATACGCCTCCGAAAAGTATTTGGGTTGTACTATGGTACCAACTTTCAGCCGCGCGGGGTAACCTAGCGGTCTGAGGCTTCCCCTGTCGGAGGTTCGAGTCCTCCCTCGGGCAGGGATGTGTCTGTCGTCCTTAGCGTAAGTTAGTTTAAGTTAGATTAAGTAGTGTGTAAGCTTAGGGATCGATGACCTCAGCAATATGGTCCCATAAGACCTTACCACAAATTTCCAAATTTTACCAACTTTCAATCACAATAGCTCCGAAACTGTTGTGGTCTTCAGGCCAACGATTCAGCACTCCACGCTACTCTATCCTGTGTAAGCCTCTTCATCTCTGAATAACATACATGCAGTCGAAGCTGATTACTTTAGTCAAAGTTTGGTGTCCCTCTAATGCTTTTGTTGTCTACATTTCAATGCATACAAAATTAACTCATTTTTATTCTTCTGTGTATATTCTATTGATCAGTCCCTTCTTTTAGTCAAGTTGTAGCACAAAGATATATTACACCTGTTCGATTGAGTACCTCTACATTAGTTAGGCAATGTAGGCAACCAATCTTCAGCATTCTTCTGTAACACCACCTCTTAGACCTCCTCCTATTTTCTTCTTGTCTCCATTGTACGATTAACTAACATGTAGGCCTTCACTCCGGATGAACAATTTTAGAAAATTCTACTTAAAATTTAAATTTATATTCGGTATACACATATGCATCGTTTTCAGTGTACCTATTCTTTCTGTTGCTAGTCTAGATTTTATATCGCCTTTACTTTTCCAGTCGTCTGTTATTTACCCGTCGATATGGCAAATCTCGTCTTCAATTTTCTGCGCTTTGTTTTCTAATGTAATTCTGCCAGTGTCCAGGAAATTAGTTGGACTACACCTTTGCTACTGTTAATCATTATATAATTTCTTTTAAAAACACAATCCAGTCCATACAAATGATTTTCAAGGTTTTATCTGTCTTTGCTAGTATTGCAATGTCATCGGAAAACCTTCAAGTTTTATGTCTTCTCCCTGATTTTTTTAATGCTTATTTAAAATATTTCCTTGGTTAGCTCCAACGATTGCCGTATTTTCAGAGTGAATATGGAGATAAGCTACACCTTTGCCTCACTCAGTTCTCAAGTAAATGAGATATGAATAATTTTATTGCTCGGTAGGTTGTGTCTAAACATGGTAGAATCTCTGGGGATGACCTAACTGCCTAAACCGCGGTTCTCCATATTGGTGACCCCAAAATACTTGGAGTGGAATGGTCTTGTTGCAGTATTATTCATCGAAATGAGAAAAGGTATTTATGCAAAAATGTTTTCTTGTGTTGTCTACGAGTGTAGAATCACAAAAACAGACGAATGTCTTACCTAAATTCTTCGTTTAAATCTTCGATTCGATGGTTCAATGACTTCAAATTGTTCGTCGTAAGTGGTAGCTGCTATAAGAAATTTGCTCCTTAAATATGGCTCGGAATGAATCTAAAAACTATAGTGTGTACTTTTCAGTTGCATTTTTAGTGCGAAATCCAGATTTACAATAACGTATAAAGGTATTTGCGACTTTTTATGCTGTTGTAAATAAAATGATCGTTAATGTCTATCCCAATTTTTCTTCAAAATCATTTTTTACAGGTATCATAGTTTTATACACACCCGCTATTAAGCGTAAACGTAGGTTAAAATGATAACTGGTATACGTATTGCTGATTATGAAAAATTGCAATCTGAAACTGGTTGCGTGTAGAGTGGCATAAACGTTTTTAGGAGGAAAAAATGTTGCCTCTGGGAAAAATCAGAGAGAAAAAGTTTTAATTTACCTTAACTGTATGTTAAAATATATTTAATTAGGAAAGTTTAATGGTACAGAAGCTGAACAAACAATTTTCTTACCTTGTGACTTTGTTCGTGCTATTATAGAGCATTATTTCATTGCAGACTTAATGAATATGCTACGTATCGGTAGTGACATGATCTAAAGGATTTCATGTTGTTTGTACTGTCGAACAGTACTGACAGTTCAATTTCACTTCAAGCAGAAATAAAACAATCAGCAATTTACCGGCAGTGTAGGCCACGCGTAATGACGAACTGTTGCTTAATGAAATTACGTTTTCAGCTATATGATGATGAGTATTCTTCTATGAAACCACAGTCCACGTAGTACATTCTCAGAAGTGACTACAGTGGGTCTGCTCTGTGATGACCTAACTACCAATATTCTTCAAAATGTCGACTGACTCTGCTGTGGGTTTGCTCTGTTGTGGCCCATTACCTGTCTGCATGTCGAGAGTCAGCGCTGTCTTTCCGTTGGAAGGACAACACTACTTCTTCAAGACTGCATGGAAATCCACTACTTCTGTGTGCATTTTCTTTTACTGCTCAGACTTTGAGAGAAACACTGCAGTTTTACTGTGACGAATGATGAGGACTGTCTTTATGGACTGTGAGAAAATTTGAGCTTTTAACCAACATTGTATCAATAAGTGTGTGCATTTGATATCTTTGTTATTGTAGTTATGAAAAATTTTATCAAATCATTATTGGCCACTGGCCAAAACAATTTGTAAAATTTTTTGTGGGGAACATGGGGGCTATGTAAGTAGGCTGTTTAGGTTTTTTTATTGGTAACGCCACCTCTGTATGAAAATCACTGGCTGTGCTGTGTGCAGTCTGTGGCTAGTTGCATTGTTGTCTGCCATTGTAGTGTTGGGCAGCGGCAGCTGGATGTGAACAGCGCGTAGCGTTGGGCAGTTGGAGGTGAGCCGCCAGCAGTGGTGGATGTGGGGAGAGAGATGGCGGAGTTTTGAAATTTGTCATGAACTGCTATATTTATATATGATGATATCAAGGTAAATACATTGTTTGTTCTCTATTAATATCTTTCATTTGCTAACTATCCCTATCAGTAGTTAGTGCCTTCCATAGTTTGAATCTTTTATTTAGCTGGCAGTAGTGGCGCTCGCTGTATTGCAGTAGCTTGAGCAGCGAAGATTTTTGTGAGGTAAGTGATTTGTGAAAGGTATAGTTTAATGTTAGTCAGGGCCATTCTTTTGTAGGGAATTTTGAAAGTCAGATTGCGTTGCGCTAACAAAATATTGTGTGTCAGTTTAAGCACAGTCATGTATAATTCTTCAAAGGAGACGTTTCAAATTGATAACCTTGATATTTCTATTATGTGTTGTCTAACCTGAATTTAACGGATTCCTTTTAGAACTCATGTACAGGACTTCACACGTTTTCATTTTCAGGGTTAGTTCCCAGTTTACGCACTAGATGACTTGCTTAAATCATTTTGTAGTTTAATTTGGACATCGGATGATTTTAATTTGAAGGTGACTGCTGATATTAATAAGTAATATTCACGGCACATCATTTACAACGAAAACATGAATTGTAGTGCTGGCATCGTCAAAAATCTTGCAAACAGTGTGACTGCTAAGATGAAGGTTTAGTTGGGCAATTAGTTCACACGAACTTGAAAATAAAATTTCTCAGTAGATCTACGGTAACTAGTGAAAGATAATTATTATACTCCACGATAGTATTTCAGGTTACAGTGTGCACTAACTGTCTTTATTACAAACAACACATCGTCTTTATAGTCATTATTTTATTTACAACTTGTTCTTCATTCATTACAATGGCTGTATTTCGACTTATTTATTGCGGTAACGGCAAAACATCGAATGTTATAGAGAATTCGATTTTGGCAAATGACAAGTTACAAATATTTTCTAAGGTAATGTACGACGTGTATTTAAATCCCCCCTTTACGGCAGACGTTTGTACCAAATAAACATCGTATTTCCCATCTCGTCAACGAAAGAAGGAAAAAGATTCGGGCTTAACGTCTCGTCGTCGGTGTGGTCATTACAGACGGATTAGACACGATGCACAGATTAGTATCGCTGGGTATCGACGCCGGACCTAGGACTGATCTGCTAGCGAGCGAAAGTAAACATCTCTTTCTATGTCATGACCACACAGAAGCCACTGAGCTGATGATTTACGCCATTTCGTGTATTTTATGAATTAAATGATTGGTGATCATGAAAACTACTGCGCCCCATTATTTGATAGGCCTCTACTTAGGCTCGGGTTCATAAACATTTATTTTTATCTGTTATTACTTTTATGTTGTAGTTTCATGTACTGACACGTTCCATTACCTTGGAGATTTGCTCCTCAATTTGGTCCTACGGAACTTAATGTGTAAATAAAAAGTAAATAAATAAAAATATATCCGATGTTTCAGTTGGGTGGAGAAAATTGATTTTAATGCATAAATAAACAGATTAAATTAATCGACTTTACAATTAATTAATTTACAGACCAGTTCCTACTACCAACAATCTCGTAATTTGGTAACCATTATGAATTAGTGATTGGAAACGAGTTTGTAATTCTACTTAACTCTCTCTTCTTTGTAATGGGACTGGACTGGAAGCTGCCGAGACTCCGCCACGTGCTCTATACGCCTCCGAAAAGTATTTGGGTTGTACTATGGTACCAACTTTCAGCCGCGCGGGGTAACCTAGCGGTCTGAGGCTTCCCCTGTCGGAGGTTCGAGTCCTCCCTCGGGCAGGGATGTGTCTGTCGTCCTTAGCGTAAGTTAGTTTAAGTTAGATTAAGTAGTGTGTAAGCTTAGGGATCGATGACCTCAGCAATTTGGTCCCATAAGACCTTACCACAAATTTCCAAATTTTACCAACTTTCAATCACAATAGCTCCGAAACTGTTGTGGTCTTCAGGCCAACGATTCAGCACTCCACGCTACTCTATCCTGTGTAAGCCTCTTCATCTCCGAATAACATACATGCAGTCGAAGCTGATTACTTTAGTCAAAGTTTGGTGTCCCTCTAATGCTTTTGTTGTCTACATTTCAATCCATACATAATTAACTCATTTTTATTCTTCTGTATATATCCTATTGATCAGTCCCTTCTTTTAGTCAAGTTGTAGCACAAAGATATATTACACCTGTTCGATTGAGTACCTCTACATTAGTTAGGCAATGTAGGCAACCAATCTTCAGCATTCTTCTGTAACACCACCTCTTAGACCTCCTCCTATTTTCTTCTTGTCTCCATTGTACGGTTAACTAACATGTAGGCCTTCACTCCAGATGAACAATTTTCGAAAATTCTACTTAAAATTTAAATTTATATTCGGTATACACATATGCATCGTTTTCAGTGTACCTATTCTTTCTGTTGCTAGTCTACATTTTATATCGCCTTTACTTTTCCAGTCATCTGTTATTTACCCGTCGATATGGCAAATCTCGTCTTCAATTTTCTGCGCTTTGTTTTCTAATGTAATTCTGCCAGTGTCCAGGAAATTAGTTGGACTACACCTTTGCTACTGTTAATCATTATATAATTTCTTTTAAAAACACAATCCAGTCCATACAAATGATTTTCAAGGTTTTATCTGTCTTTGCTAGTATTGCAATGTCATCGGAAAACCTTCAAGTTTTATGTCTTCTCCCTGAATTTTTTAATGCTTATTTAAAATATTTCCTTGGTTAGCTCCAACGATTGCCGTATTTTCAGAGTGAATATGGAGATAAGCTACACCTTTGCCTCATTCAGTTCTCAAGTAAATGAGATATGAATAATTTTATTGCTCGGTAGGTTGTGTCTAAACATGGTAGAATCTCTGGGGATGACCTAACTGCCTAAACCGCGGTTCTCCGTATTGGTGACCCCAAAATACTTGGAGTGGAATGGTCTTGTTGCAGTATTATTCATCGAAATGAGAAAAGGTATTTATGCAAAAATGTTTTCTTGTGTTGTCTACGAGTGTAGAATCACAAAAACAGACGAATGTCTTACCTAAATTCTTCGTTTAAATCTTCGATTCGATGGTTCAATGATTTCAAATTGTTCGTCGTAAGTGGTAGCTGCTATAAGAAATTTGCTCCTTAAATATGGCTCGGAATGAATCTAAAAACTATAGTGTGTACTTTTCAGTTGCATTTTTAGTGCGAAATCCAGATTTACAATAACGTATAAAGGTATTTGCGACTTTTTATGCTGTTGTAAATAAAATGATCGTTAATGTCTATCCCAATTTTTCTTCAAAATCATTTTTTACAGGTATCATAGTTTTATACACACCCGCTATTAAGCGTAAACGTAGGTTAAAATGATAACTGGTATACGTATTGCTGATTATGAAAAATTGCAATCTGAAACTGGTTGCGTGTAGAGTGGCATAAACGTTTTTAGGAGGAAAAAATGTTGCCTCTGGGAAAAATCAGAGAGAAAAAGTTTTAATTTACCTTAACTGTATGTTAAAATATATTTAATTAGGAAAGTTTAATGGTACAGAAGCTGAACAAACAATTTTCTTACCTTGTGACTTTGTTCGTGCTATTATAGAGCAATATTTCATTGCAGACTTAATGAATATGCTACGTATCGGTAGTGACATGATCTAAAGGATTTCATGTTGTTTGTACTGTCGAACAGTACTGACAGTTCAATTTCACTTCAAGCAGAAATAAAACAATCAGCAATTTACCGGCAGTGTAGGCCACGAGTAATGACGAACTGTTGCTTAATGAAATTACGTTTTCAGCTATATGATGGTGAGTATTCTTCTATGAAAGCACAGTCCACGTAGTACATTCTCAGAAGTGACTACAGTGGGTCTGCTCTGTGATGACCTAACTACCAATATTCTTCAAAATGTCGACTGACTCTGCTGTGGGTTTGCTCTGTTGTGGCCCATTACCTGTCTGCATGTCGAGAGTCAGCGCTGTCTTTCCGTTGGAAGGACAACACTACTTCTTCAAGACTGCATGGAAATCCACTACTTCTGTGTGCATTTTCTTTTACTGCTCAGACTTTGAGAGAAACACTGCAGTTTTACTGTGACGAATGATGAGGACTGTCTTTATGGACTGTGAGAAAATTTGAGCTTTTAACCAACATTGTATCAATAAGTGTGTGCATTTGATATCTTTGTTATTGTAATTATGAAAAATTTTATCAAATCATTATTGGCCACTGGCCCAAACAATTTGTAAAATTTTTTGTGGGGAACATGGGGGCTATGTAAGTAGGCTGTTTAGGTTTTTTTATTGGTAACGCCACCTCTGTATGAAAATCACTGGCTGTGCTATGTGCAGTCTGTGGCTAGTTTGCATTGTTGTCTGCCATTGTAGTGTTGGGCAGTGGCAGCTGGATGTGAACAGCGCGTAGCGTTGGGCAGTTGGAGGTGAGCCACCAGCAGTGGTGGATGTGGAGAGAGAGATGGCGGAGTTTTGAAATTTGTCATGAACTGCTATATTTATATATGATGATATCAAGGTAAATACATTGTTTGTTCTCTATTAATATCTTTCATTTGCTAACTATCCCTATCAGTAGTTAGTGCCTTCCATAGTTTGAATCTTTTATTTAGCTGGCAGTAGTGGCGCTCGCTGTATTGCAGTAGCTTGAGCAGCGAAGATTTTTGTGAGGTAAGTGATTTGTGAAAGGTATAGTTTAATGTTAGTCAGGGCCATTCTTTTGTAGGGAATTTTGAAAGTCAGATTGCGTTGCGCTAACAAAATATTGTGTGTCAGTTTAAGCACAGTCATGTATAATTCTTCGAAGGGGACGTTTCAAATTGATAACCTTGAAATTTCTATTATGTGTTGTCTAACCTGAATTTAACGGATTCCTTTTAGAACTCATGTACAGGACTTCACACGTTTTCATTTTCAGGGTTAGTTCCCAGTTTACGCACTAGATGACTTGCTTAAATCATTTTGTTATTTAATTTGGACATCGGATAATTTTAATTTGAAGGTGACTGCTGATATTAATAAGTAATATTCACGGCACATCATTTACAACGAAAACATGAATTGTAGTGCTGGCATCGTCAAAAATCTTGCAAACAGTGTGACTGCTAAGATGAAGGTTTAGTTGGGCAATTAGTTCACACGAACTTGAAAATAAAATTTCTCAGTAGATCTACGGTAACTAGTGAAAGATAATTATTATATTCCACGATAGTATTTCAGGTTACAGTGTGCACTAACTGTCTTTATTACAAACAACACATCGTCTTTATAGTCATTATTTTATTTACAACTTGTTCTTCATTCATTACAATGGCTGTATTTCGACTTATTTATTGCGGTAACGGCAAAACATCGAATGTTATAGAGAATTCGATTTTGGCAAATGACAAGTTACAAATATTTTCTAAGGTAATGTACGACGTGTATTTAAATCCTCCCTTCACGGCAGACGTTTGTACCAAATAAACATCGTATTTCCCATCTCGTCAACGAAAGAAGGAAAAAGATTCGGGCTTAACGTCTCGTCGTCGGTGTGGTCATTACAGACGGATTAGACACGATGCACAGATTAGTATCGCTGGGTATCGACGCCGGACCTAGGACTGATCTGCTAGCGAGCGAAAGTAAACATCTCTTTCTATGTCGTGACCACACAGAAGCCACTGAGCTGATGATTTACGCCATTTCGTGTATTTTATGAATTAAATGATTGGTGATCATGAAAACTACTGCGCCCCATTATTTGATAGGCCTCTACTTAGGCTCGGGTTCATAAACATTTATTTTTATCTGTTATTACTTTTATGTTGTAGTTTTATGTACTGACACGTTCCATTACCTTGGAGATTTTCCCCTCAATTTGGTCCTACGGAACTTAATGTGTAAATAAAAAGTAAATAAATAAAAATATATCCGATGTTTCAGTTGGGTGGAGAAAATTGATTTTAATGCATAAATAAACAGATTAAATTAATCGACTTTACAATTAATTAATTTACAGACCAGTTCCTACTACCAACAATCTCGTAATTTGGTAACCATTATGAATTAGTGATTGGAAACGAGTTTGTAATTCTACTTAACTCTCTCTTCTTTGTAATGGGACTGGACTGGAAGCTGCCGAGACTCCGCCACGTGCTCTATACGCCTCCGAAAAGTATTTGGGTTGTACTATGGTACCAACTTTCAGCCGCGCGGGGTAACCTAGCGGTCTGAGGCTTCCCCTGTCGGAGGTTCGAGTCCTCCCTCGGGCAGGGATGTGTCTGTCGTCCTTAGCGTAAGTTAGTTTAAGTTAGATTAAGTAGTGTGTAAGCTTAGGGATCGGTGACCTCAGCAATTTGGTCCCATAAGACCTTACCACAAATTTCCAAATTTTACCAACTTTCAATCACAATAGCTCCGAAACTGTTGTGGTCTTCAGGCCAACGATTCAGCACTCCACGCTACTCTATCCTGTGTAAGCCTCTTCATCTCCGAATAACATACATGCAGTCGAAGCTGATTACTTTAGTCAAAGTTTGATGTCCCTCTAATGCTTTTGTTGTCTACATTTCAATCCATACATAATTAACTCATTTTTATTCTTCTGTGTATATCCTATTGATCAGTCCCTTCTTTTAGTCAAGTTGTAGCACAAAGATATATTACACCTGTTCGATTGAGTACCTCTACATTAGTTAGGCAATGTAGGCAACCAATCTTCAGCATTCTTCTTTAACACCACCTCTTAGACCTCCTCCTATTTTCTTCTTGTCTCCATTGTACGGTTAACTAACATATAGGCCTTCACTCCGGATGAACAATTTTAGAAAATTCTACTTAAAATTTAAATTTATATTCGGTATACACATATGCATCGTTTTCAGTGTACCTATTCTTTCTGTTGCTAGTCTAGATTTTATATCGCCTTTACTTTTCCAGTCGTCTGTTATTTACCCGTCGATATGGCAAATCTCGTCTTCAATTTTCTGCGCTTTGTTTTCTAATGTAATTCTGTCAGTGTCCAGGAAATTAGTTGGACTACACCTTTGCTACTGTTAATCATTATATAATTTCTTTTAAAAACACAATCCAGTCCATACAAATGATTTTCAAGGTTTTATCTGTCTTTGCTAGTATTGCAATGTCATCGGAAAACCTTCAAGTTTTATGTCTTCTCCCTGAATTTTTTAATGCTTATTTAAAATATTTCCTTGGTTAGCTCCAACGATTGCCGTATTTTCAGAGTGAATATGGAGATAAGCTACACCTTTGCCTCACTCAGTTCTCAAGTAAATGAGATATGAATAATTTTATTGCTCGGTAGGTTGTGTCTAAACATGGTAGAATCTCTGGGGATGACCTAACTGCCTAAACCGCGGTTCTCCGTATTGGTGACCCCAAAATACTTGGAGTGGAATGGTCTTGTTGCAGTATTATTCATCGAAATGAGAAAAGGTATTTATGCAAAAATGTTTTCTTGTGTTGTCTACGAGTGTAGAATCACAAAAACAGACGAATGTCTTACCTAAATTCTTCGTTTAAATCTTCGATTCGATGGTTCAATGATTTCAAATTGTTCGTCGTAAGTGGTAGCTGCTATAAGAAATTTGCTCCTTAAATATGGCTCGGAATGAATCTAAAAACTATAGTGTGTACTTTTCAGTTGCATTTTTAGTGCGAAATCCAGATTTACAATAACGTATAAAGGTATTTGCGACTTTTTATGCTGTTGTAAATAAAATGATCGTTAATGTCTATCCCAATTTTTCTTCAAAATCATTTTTTACAGGTATCATAGTTTTATACACACCCGCTATTAAGCGTAAACGTAGGTTAAAATGATAACTGGTATACGTATTGCTGATTATGAAAAATTGCAATCTGAAACTGGTTGCGTGTAGAGTGGCATAAACGTTTTTAGGAGGAAAAAATGTTGCCTCTGGGAAAAATCAGAGAGAAAAAGTTTTAATTTACCTTAACTGTATGTTAAAATATATTTAATTAGGAAAGTTTAATGGTACAGAAGCTGAACAAACAATTTTCTTACCTTGTGACTTTGTTCGTGCTATTATAGAGCATTATTTCATTGCAGACTTAATGAATATGCTACGTATCGGTAGTGACATGATCTAAAGGATTTCATGTTGTTTGTACTGTCGAACAGTACTGACAGTTCAATTTCACTTCAAGCAGAAATAAAACAATCAGCAATTTACCGGCAGTGTAGGCCACGCGTAATGACGAACTGTTGCTTAATGAAATTACGTTTTCAGCTATATGATGATGAGTATTCTTCTATGAAAGCACAGTCCACGTAGTACATTCTCAGAAGTGACTGTCAATTCAATGGATTTAAGCAAAGACCGCAAGTTTTTCAAACAGCTGTAACATAGAGATACGCGTCTTGGGCTCATCAAATGGCGGACGTCCGCCCCATCCCACCTACCTCCAGCTGCATCCACATTTACACACTGAAAATAACTGTGAAGTGCATGACAGAGTGTACTTCCCACTGTACCAATTATTAGGATTTCTTTCCGTTCCATTAGGGTATGAATATCGAGAAGAATAGTTGCTTAATTGCACCTCTGCGCGTTTTGTATAGTTTTCGCTGTTCCTACAGGAGCGACACATTGGGAGTTACAATACACTCTTATTGTCCTCACTTAACACTGGTGGTTGAAGCTTTTTAAACCGGCTGCTGTAATATAGTTGGCGTCCGTATCCAGTCGTCTCCCAGTTCGGGTTCTACAACAAAGTCTGGAAGACAGGTTCGGCCTGTGCTTTCTTCCAACTACTCAAAAAAATGGTTCAAATGGCTCTCAGCACTATGCGACTTCTGAGGTCATCAGTCACCTAGAACTTAGAACTAATTACACCTAAGTAACCGAAGGACATCACATACATCGATGCCCAAGGCAGGATTCAAACCTGCGACTGTAGCGGTCTCCCGGTTCCAGACTGTAGCGCCTTGAACCGCACGGCCACTCCGGCCGGCCTTCCAACTACTGGCCACGGTGAAGCGATAAGGTAACTCAGTCGCGAATTCTGTATAGAATCTCGAAAAGACACCATCGAGCTATGTACTTTCAATGATTTCAGATGTTTCTCAGGGCCACTAATATTCATACCACCTTTACAGCGGTAAAAGAAATAAACTGAAGCAATACTACTGAAATTTTCTATGTAAAGTACTTCAGAAATTCTGCTTTAGCTTTGCTACACTTCCATCCATTAGCATTTGAAAGCTGACAGCCTTTACATAAGACCAAAACTCCTTTGGGAGTTGCTGGCTGTGCTCAACAAAGGTAACGAACGTTAGCTCTCTATATTCTAACATTCTTGGTTGTTGACGAATGCAGTGCTGCCAATGGCAGGACGTTTAGAGGACAATTTGTTGCCACAGAAAGATAGAGTTGATTATTCTCTAAATCAGAGTCGTTGTTTTTTACAGAACTAAGCGAGTCTCTGTCGAAAGAGGAAATTTAGACCGGCGTCTAGAAACAGGCCTGCTGCAACAGAAGCGCTGTCCTTTGCTTTATAACAAACCACGTGCTTGCAGGTAGAGGTCAGGTCAGTTTGAACGATCGTTAGCAGCTCGCAGCTTCGACAGGTGCCCTTGGCGTTGGAAGCGACTGTACGCAGACGTCACACGCACCACAAGACCCCCCCCCCCCCCCTTCCAGCAAACAATTTGCCAGAAAGCGCTACAGGTGGTCGCCGACCTTCCGTGCGACATATGTCGCTATTCTTGGGACGGGGACTGCTTTAGAGCTTCCAGTCATGACACATGAAGATGTAGCTACTGCCGGAGTTAGAGGGCCTCACAGATGCTGAAACGTCCGCTATGAGAACAGTAATGAAACCTCAAAAATCCTATTTTTATTACCTATTCTTTAGAAAGATAACTGGGAACCATTACAAGTGATGGAAGTAAGACCCAGACTTCCTGAGACATACAGAATGTGCGAGATTCTCATCATGTTATTTAGTAATGTATATGTTGTTCTTGTTATTGTGGTCTTCAGTCCGAAGACTGGATTGATGCAGCTCTCCATACTACTCTATCCTGTGCAGATCTCTTTATCTCCGAGTAACTACTGAAACTTACATCCCTCTGAACCTTTTGGTCTCCTCTACGATTTTGACGCCACACGCTTCCCTCCAGTACTAAATTGGTGATCCCTTGATGTCTCAGAATGTGTCCCACCAACCGATCCCCTCTTTTGGTCAGGTTGTACCACAAATTCCTCTTCTCCCAATTCTGTTCAGTACCTCCTCATTACTTACGTGATCTACCCATCCCATTTTCAGCATTCTTCTGTAGCACCACATTCTCTTCTTGTCTTAACTATTTATCGTCCGTGTTTCACTTTCATACATGGCTACACTCCACACAAATTCTTTCAGAAGGAACCTCCTGACACTTAAACCTATACTCGACGTTAGCAAATTTACCTTCTTCAGAAAAGCTTTCCTTGTCATTGCTAGTCTATATTTTATATCCTCTCTACTTCGACCATCATCGGTTATTTTGCTCTCTAAATAGCAAAACTCATCCATTACCTTAAGTGTCTCACTCCCTAAACTAATTCCCTCAGCATCACCTGATTTAATTCGACTCCATTCTATTACCCTCGTTCTGCTTTTGTTGATGTTCATCTTATATCCTCCTCACAAGATACTGTCCATTCCGTTCAGTTGCTCTTCTAAATCCTTTGTTGTCTCTGCCAAAGTTGCAATGTCATCGGCAAACATCAAAGTTTTTATTTCTTCTCATTGGACTTTAATTCCTACTCCAAATTTTTCTTTTGTTTCCTTAGCTTTCCTTATTTTCTATGATAAGTCGTAGGATAAGTATTGGCTCGCGTGTACCTACATTTCTCCGGAATTCAAACTGATCTTCCAAGAGGCTGGCTCCTACAAGTTCTTCCATTCTTCTGTAAATGATTCGTCGTAGTATTTTGCAGCCGCGACTTATTAAACTGCTAGTTCGGTAGTTTTCACACCTGTCAGCACCTGCTTTCTTTGGAACTGGGATTATTATATTCCCTTTAATGTCGGAGGGTATTTCACCTGTCTCGTACATTTTTCTCACCAGATGGAAGAGTTTTGTCATGGCTGACTCTCCCAAGGCTATCAGTATCTCTTAACGGAATGTTGTCTACTCCCAGGGACTTGTTTCGAGTTAGGTCTTTCAGTGCTCTGTCAAATTATTCACGCAGTATCATACCTCCCTTCTCATCGTCCTTTACGTCCTCTTCCATTTCCATAACATTGCCTTCAAGTGCATCTCCCTTGTATAGACACTTATGTACTCCTTCCACCTTTCTGCTTTCCCTTCTTTTCTTAGAACTCGGTTTCCATCTCAGCTCTGGATATTCATACATAATTTTCCTGTAGGCAATGTCTTTCTTACACCTAGTGGATATAAGCTTTTACATCCTTACATTTGTCCTTTAGCCATTCCTGCTAAGCCATTTTGCAGTTCCTGTCAATCTCATTTTTTACTCAGCTGCTGAGAACCATTAGTGCTTGGGCAGTGGTTCTCAGGATAGTAGATTTTGCTCCCCATTTGCTGGTTACGAGTTTCTGGAAAACATTGTTTCTAGAGACCACATTCTGTTAACTAAACAACAAAAGATAAAGAGGCTCGCACACAACAGAGTAGCTTGTAGAAAGGCATCAAGTCAATTTTCGGCCTGAAGTCCAGCACAAATGCAGCAGCAACAACAACATTCTACAACATCTAACATCGTTCCCGCAGGTAACACGTGTTCAGGATTAGTGCACGCAGACTGGTCTAAGAAGTCATCATTACTGCACTCATTTCGTGAATTTTGGGAGGAAATCCTAGTTACTCTTACAATGGGAAGTACCCGCTGCCATGCACTTCACGCTGTTTTTTAGAGTAAGGATGTGGATGGAGTTGTATATATTGAAATATACACTCTCTACCTTGAAAAAGAGACTAGCTACAGTAGGAAGAGGAAATTAGACGCTGACACAATTCCTATTAGTTACAAATTAGCTCCTTTCCTACCACACACTTACGAAAAGTTCACCATGACTGAAAACAGCGCGGATCAATCCTGTGTGCAGAAGGGAAAAGAATGAGCGGATACGCAGACTTACGAGCCACTGCTACTTAGGTCGTCTGTAGCAGTATCTTTGAGCACACCCTAAGATCAAACATTGTGATGCTCGTGAAAGAAAACAAACTTACCTGAAGGAATCGGTACGAATTTGGGAAAAATACTACTCGCGAAAGACACCGCTAGCAGTTCCACATCGTCAGCTAATATCGTAATAAGATCCTGGCGACTTTCTCACAGATTTGTGATTGGCTCAAGGAATTTTTGACTAACAGAACTCACTACGGTTAAATGAACAGCGAGTGTTCCGTGGAAATGAAAGTAACATTAGGCTTTACCCAATGAAGCGTAATAGGTCAAATGCCATCAATATACATGAACTATTTATTACACAGGATCAGCAGCGATATATGATTGTCCACCGATGTTGCTGTTGTCTTCCGGATGGTATCAATCTTGTGTACTCGAAATAAAATGCACACGATCCTGTGCCTGATTGCCGTGTTGTGTAATTAGTACCAGATCTCATTAAACTGTGCGCGTACCTACACGTCCTGCTGCGCCATTGCCCAGGTGTTGGGGACGTGAATACGCACGCCGATTGTTTTCCCTCTGTAATATGGACTTATGGATGCGCCCTGAGTCAACGACATCTCACTGCTGTGAACGAGTTTCTTCCATATCTCGGTGAATTGAAAAGTTTCGAGTATTTACGATACAGTACATACACTTCATTACGTGATATCACTGGCAGAAAATCTCCTTCCGATATCTTGAGTCGTTTACGAGATATGGTGACTGTTATGACCACAGGATTCGCGATGCACAGCGACGTGAATGCACACGTCGTGCGCCACCGTTCTTCGGATATAAAACTCAACAACTCGAGAACAAAATGAGATATCGCTTTGCTCTCAATTTTGAATTAAATTTCGATATACTATCTACATTTCATTCCTTGCAATGTGTGAGCTTAAGTCAATCATACGCGAAGTTTACAGAATGCCTATTTACCTCTGCGAAATATTTAAAACTTGGCGTCATGTTTTACTTAATTTGATGCAGCACAGAAACTATCGCATATAACAAAAAACAATTCAGCCCTTCATCAACTGAAGATATCTGACTGTTAGAAGTGCAGAATAAAATTTTTTACTCTAATAACCTTCCTGGAAAACGGATGATGACAATTTCATATCAGCTGGAACACCGTCTCTCAGAAAAGGCAATGTTTTACTTAATTTGACGCAGCGAACTAAGTGTGGCGGATAACAAAAATCAATTAAGTTCCTTATAGAGTGAAGATATCAAGACTGTAAGGGGGGGAAAATAAAATTTTTCACTCAATAGTTTTCGAAAAATCGGATGATAAGTATTTGCTACCGGCTGGAACGCCGTCTCTCAGTACATGCACCAACATTTGGCGAGCAGAAAGCCATAAAAAAAAGCAGCTTCAGACCGGAATGGAAAGAGCTCGTATGTAACAGTGAAAAGATTTTAATACAGCTGTTTAATTCAAAATGTTGAGCATAACAAGGAGAAATAAGCCGGATGTGCAGGGTACGGCGCTTAAATCCGGACAAATGAAACTTTTTAAAAAAACCAATTTATTACCACAAAATAGAAATGAAAATGAAAATCCTTTTACATATAAGTAGTGGCATCATTCAAGAGTAACATTACTCGATGTAACCCCCTTCAGCCGCAATGACCGCATCCAGTCTTGTCCTGAAGCGATCGCACGCACTCTCTAAAACGGCGGTGTCCATATTCGCTTATGCTGCTTCGACAGCGGTGCATAGAGATGCGGCATTAGGGTGCCTCGTCTTATTGGTAACTCTTTCAACTAGGCTCCAAACATAGTAATCGAGGGGATTCAAATCCGAGCTATTCAGGTACCAGAACTCCTTTGACCAGAAATTCTCAACGTTATCCGAGAGCCAGTTTTGGACTAAAAGGCTCGTCTGGACCAGTGCGCCGTCCTGTTGAAATGTTGTCTCCCCGAAGGCACAGTCACAGTCTGTTTCACGACATACGTCAAAACTTGCAGATAAACTTCTTTTGTGGCAGTTTGTCCCTCCTGAAAGAAATGTGGCAGCACGATATCACCCTCACTGGATACACTACGTAGAACTTGAACCACAGACTTCTCAGAAGCATTATACTTGCCCACAATATCGTAAACAGTTGATCTCGGGTACCCGAAAAATCGAATTATTTCAGTGGCCGAACGCGCAGCGTGAAAACTTTCGGTAATCGCGGCTCTTCGGTTGTACTCCGCACTTGTCGGTAACATCTGGGCCATTTTTATTGAGGTTCTGACTGTTTACTAGGTGCCTATGCCTTTCAAGAACGTCAGTCGCGACCTCCGGTGGAACTACGGTATCACGGAAAATTCAAATTGAAATTTGTCCGGATTTAAACACCGCACGCTGTATTTCATAACAAGTTAGAGGCGCTGTATCACAACATGTAGTACACAACATAACATGCAAGTCCCGCAGGTTGTCAAAGCAATAGCCTGCAGGCGGTGCGTCTGCTGGGGCCACTCACCAACATCCCCGGAGGACAACAGTAACACCGGGCTGTTTTAGAGGGAGACAGCTTTTTGCTTGTGGTCCAATTGTACTGGGAATTTGTTATAATTTCACTTGAAGTGGTAGTGGTCAGCACTGGATGTATAAGTTCTAGATTTGTCAGTCTGCCATAAACTCAAGAGACAGTTCTGATAACTTCAGGACACCTTTACTATCATTATTCAGACAATTAGAAGCATCAGGAGATGTGAAGCACGACTTTCATGTTTGTTGAAATAAAACTGACATTGTTTTATTTCCACTTTGGAGCTTTGTTTTGCTGTGGAGTCCTTGTAAGGTCAGAAGAAGAGTTAAACTGCTGGAGTCCTTCACACCATTTAAATATTCAGCGTTAATACTAAGAGGCGATATGAAATACGGGGATCACGTAAACAACTGAAGTATGAAAAACAGGATAGACACTTGTATCTGCCAGTAGGGTTCTGGGAAATCGCAACTAATTTGTAAATGAAATAGCTTGTATCTACAATAATTTAACGGTATAAAACGAATGGCAGACTTCATCCCATCCTCATCCGAATAGAGCTGCTGTGGTTCCTAAAGTTTAACTAGGAAAGACACTATTTGGAAAACGTTAGAATGACAAATTCTAGAATATATCCATTGTGTGTGATAGTACTGAGTTTGCTCGTTGTGTTCTGATATAAAATTTTCTTGGTGGTCTAGTCGTGTCATGACTGAGCTGACTCTCAAGCCCTGGGAAAGTTTATGGGCCCTTCTCACTGTCCATTTCCTAAATCTGACATTGCAAATTCCGCCCCAGGTGACGTCATTCCACCAACATCAAGCCAGACTACAGCTCTCGGGTAACAATTATTGAACTACATGAATAAAAACGTAAATTTTTACAAAATACGCGACGCACACTCTTTATTCAGCATGTTAACGTCACTGCACATATTCGGATTTAGGTTATGACACGTCCAAAATGCCTGCCATCATTGGCGATGATGTGGCGCAGACGAATAACGAAATTCTGCATGACCCGCTTCAGTGTCGGAACATCGATACCGTCGATAACCTTTTGAATGGCTGTTTTCAGCTCAGCAATGGTTTTGGGATTGTTGCTGTACGCCTTGTCTTTAATATAGCCCCACAGAAAGGAGCCGGAGAATATGGCGGCCAATCAAGGCCCATTCCAGTGGCGTCTGGGTACTCCAGAGCCATAATGATGTCCCCAAAGCGTTCCTCCACGGCATTAAATACTCTTATGTTACGAGGAGGTCGAGCTCCGTCTTACATGAACCACATCTTGTCGAAGTCAAGATCACTTCGGATAATGGGGATGAAATCATCTTCCAGAACCTTCACGTACCGTGCCATCAAGGAATATCTCACCGACAGTCACCTGTTGAGGGTGAAGAAGCTTCTCGATTGCGAAATGTGGATTCTCAGTCCCCCAAATGCGCCAATTATGCTTATGAAAGTGGCCTTCGTCGCTAAACCAAACCATAATGTGTATACTGATTCTCATTATTCGCTGCGACCAACCGTGCAGTTTGAAAGTCCTAATGCGAACGGTTCAGAAGTTATGACGATTTTATTTCATATAGTTCAATAATAATGCTATAGTTTGATACTTATTTTCTGATAGTAGCTATCGAGAAGAATTCAATGATGAGTAACAGTAAGGTCTTTGAAGTTCAACGAAGATCAAAAAGGTGGCATGAACGCCCATTTACAGAAGGTGTTCCAAGTTATGATCATTGATATCAGTGCAGTGCTATAATATTCTTATTATAGATTGAGTGGTATTCCTTATCGCTTCGGCACTTATCGAAGCACATGCTCTGACAATTCTCTCTCGTATATCGTGCAAATAGTAAATATTCGCCGAATACTGCGTATCCATCCACTGAAATGTAAACACCATTCCACGGTTTTGCAATACAACACTAATAGGAACGATAAAACTAGTATCGTCGAATCAAGCAAATGTGAATGATGTATTCCTTCGAAGGACAATTATTGTCACCCTGTATATAAGAGACACAGGGTCCCACTACCTAGAGTAAATACCTTGATAGTCACTTGTAATATGCTGCAGACTATAAATGCTATAATGACAATATGGCATCGATATACATGTTCCTCATGGAGGAGGAGGAGATGAGTGTTTAACGTCCCGCCGACAACGACGTCATTATGGACGGAGCACAAACTCGGATTAGGGAAGGATTGGGAGGTAATTCGGCCGTGTCCTTTCAAAGAAACCATCCCAGCAGTTGCCTGAAGCGATTTAGGGATATCTCGGAAAGCCTCAATCAGGATGGACGGAGGCAGGTTTGAACCGTAGTGCTCCCGAATGCGAGTCCAGTGTGCTAGCCACCTCGTTCAGTCTGTTCCGCATGCTACAGCTTGTCATAGAGAGATTGATCTAAATTGGAAATCGAGAAGAAGATTCCCATTACGTCTTGAAACCTCATTGATAAAATTGAATGATTTGGTTTTAGTGAAAAATTCTGAAAAGTAAGTAAATCACATCTAGCTCGGACGTGTACGGAGATGTTATTGATCTCTCGACTTTTAAAAACTATAACTGGGACCTATTTAATTTTCGAATGGAAGGCTCACCATTAATTGTATTGTGATTTGCGGAGCATACATATGCACACGTTGTCGTGGACAGGGTAACCAGCAGTATACGTGGCCATATTCTATTTGAAAGAAATGGTAGAACTGTTTCTACTCTACTGTTCAAATTCAACAACGAAGAAGCAATGCAGGACGCAAATGAAAGAGGGGTAAATGAAATTAGATTTGACGGCGAAACAATGTGGTTGATAAAATTTGCTGTTGACTTGCCCATCCTCCGTGAAAGTAAGGAGGACCTGTTGTAGGAGTCAACTGTCTTCTAAGCGCAGAGTAAAAATACGAGAAAGCATTGAAGAAACAAAAATGAAATTGGCGACGAGCTCACATTAAACTGGGGGCCGCGCATTAGACGAAGGAATCGTGCTATCGTGGAATAAAATAAGGCATAACGGACGGTGGAAGAAAGAGATAAGAAGCATAGTACCCCAGGCAAATGAGACATTCTTTAAGTGAAAGAATTATGCTGAAGTCAAACAGTGGCCTTAAACTAACAAACACATTTCTGTGCTTACGGGTCTGGGCTGTGGGAAAATCGAAAAAGAAGAGAAATAAGCCATTGAAGAACTGTTGCTACGGAAGGATACTTAGAATACATTGGGCTGGTGAGGTGGAAAATACACTGAGGTGACAAAAGCCATGAGGTACCTCTAAATACCGCGTCGGAACTCCTTTTGCCGGACGTAGTGCAGCAACTAGACGTGGCATCGACTCCACAGGTCGTTCGAAGTCCCCTGCAGGAATGTTCAGCCATGTTGGCTATTTTTGCCGTCCATAAATCTGAAAGTGTTACCGGTGCAGAATTTTGTGCACGAACCAACCTACCGATTATGTCAAATAAATGTTCGTTGAGATTAATGTCGGGCAATATCGATAACCAAATCGTTTGCTCGAGTTGTCCAAAACGTTTCTCAAACCAATGGCGAACGCTTGTAGCCCGGAAACATAGCAGTTTGGGAACATGAAGTCCTTGAATGCAAATGGTCTCCTTGTAGCCGAACACAACAGTTTCCAGTCAATGGATGCCTGAGCTGGACCAGAGGACTCAGTCAATTCCACATAAACACAGTCCATACCGGTATTGACCCACCACCACCTTGCACAGTGCCTTGTTGACAAATTGCACCCGTGGCTTCCTGGAGTCCGCGCCGCATTTTAACCCTGCCACCAGCTCTTACTAACTGAAATCTGGACTCATCTGACCAGGCCAAGGTTTTCCAGTAGTCTAGGGTCCAACCGATATGGTTGCGGGACAAGGAGAACCTTACAGTCGATGTCGTGCTGTTAGCAAAGGCGTGATGTTCGTCTGCTGCCATAGCCCATTAACGCCAAATGTCGCCGCATTGTCTTAGTGCATACTTTCGTCGTTATGTCCCACGTTGATTTCTGCCTTTATTTCACACAGTGCTGCTTGTATGTTAGTACTGACAATTCTACATAAACGCCGCTGCTCTCGGTCGTTAAGTGAAGGTCGTCGGCCACTACGTTATCCGTGGCGAGGGATGATGCCTGAAATTTCGTATTCTCGGCAGTCCTCTTGACACTGTGGATCTCTGAATATTTAATTCTCTAACGATTTCCGAAATGGAATGTCCCATGCGCCTAGTTCCAAGTCGTGGTCGTGTGGTAGCGTTCTCGCTTCCCGCGCCCGGGTTCCCGGGTTCGATTGCCGGCGGGGTCAGGGATTTTCTCTGCCTCGTGATGACTGGGTTTTGTGTGATGTCCTTAGGTTAGTTAGGTTTAAGTAGTTCTAAGTTCTAGGGAACTGATGACCATAGATGTTAAGTCCCATAGTGCTCAGAGCCATTTGAACCATTTGAACCTAGTTCCAACTACCATCCCGCGTTCAAAGCTTGTTAAATCCTGTCGTGCAGCCATAGCCACGTCGGAAACCTTTTCACACGAATCACCTGAGTGGAAATGACAGCTCCCTCAATGCACTGCCCCTCTTTTTTTTTTGTACGCAGTACTCCCGCCATCTGTATATGTGAAGATCGCTATCCCATTACTTCTGTGGCCTCAGTGTTATCTTCTCCGTAGAATCGGCGAAGAAAAGTGTATGTCAAAAATAGTAAATACAAGAAGGTTCAAATGGTTCAAATGGCTCTGAGTACTAAGGGACTTAACTGCTGTGGTCATCACACAACACCCAGACATCACGAGGCAGAGAAAATCCCTGACCCCGCCGGGAATCGAACCCGGGATAAGAACATCACATACATCCATGCCCGAGGGAGGATTCGAACCTGCGACCGTAGCGGTCGCGCGGTTCCAGACTGTAGCGCCTAGAACCGCTCGGCTACTTCGGCCGCCTACAAGAAGGCGCCGGCCGGAGTGGCCGAGCGGTTCTAGGCGTTACAGTCTGGGACCACGCGACCGCTACGGTCGCAGGTTCGAATCCTGCCTCGGGCATGGATGTGTGTGATGTCCTTAGGTTAGTTAGGTTTAAGTAGTTCTAAGTTCCAGGGGGACTGATGACCTCAGAAGTTAAGTCCCATAGTGCTCAGAAACATTTGAACCCTTTGAACAAGAAGGCACAGGACGATATGAGTGTAAAAACACAAAGGAATAGCTTACTAGTTACTAGCTAGTCGTAGGGTACATAAAAAGGAGACCCATAGAGGTATTGTAATACATACTGAAAGTACGCTGTTTAGGTTTTTATATTGGTAACGCCACGTAGTGCTCTGTATGAAAATCACTGGCTGTGCTGTGTGCTGTCTGTGGCTGGTTGGTGTTGTTGAAATATTCTCTATTGTAGTGTCGAGCAGTTGGCTATTAACAGCGCGTGGCGTTGCGCAGTTGGAGGTGAGCCGCCATCAGTGGTGGATGTGGGGAGAGAGAAGGCGGAGTTTTGAGAGTGGATGATCTGGACGTGTGTCCATCAGAGACAGTAAATTTGTAAGACTGGATGTCATGAACTGATATATATATTATGACTTTTGAACACTATTAAGATAAATACATTGTTTGTTCTCAATCAAAATCTTTCATTTGCTAACTATGCCTATCAGTAGTTTGTGCCTTCATTAGTTAGAATCTTTTATTCAGCTGGCAGTATTGGCGCTCGCTTTATTGCAGTAGTTTGAGTAACGAAGATTTTTGTGAGGTAAGTGATTCATGAAAGGTATAGGTTATTGTTAGTCAGGGCCATTGTTTTGTAGGGATTTTTGAAAGTCAGATTGCGTTGCGCTAAAAATATTGTGTGTCAATTTAGTGTTGATCAGAATAGGTAAAGAGCGAAATGTCTGAGTACGTTCAATTCTGCTCAGCTGTTTGAAAATCATATAATGTAAGAGGTTTATCAGTACAGTCATTGATACATTTTTCTAACGGGACGTTTCAATACAACAAATAGTTGAGGACAATGAATATGCTGAGAAGCGGTGGTTGGCAGATGAGAGGAAACGTGGCAGTCCGTGTCAGACCAGCTATAAGACTGATGATCTAAAAACAAAGACAGTTTTTGCTGGTCATTGTGTCAGTAAGCTGTCAGGCGGTGAGAGCCTTACGAATGCGCTGTCAGCGAGTCGGCTGACCGGCCTTACCTCGGGAAGGAAGGCCTTGGCTGCGAACCGCAGTTCCGCCAACGTGGGCGGTGCACCGCTGCCTGCCCACATGACGCGCACGGAGAGGCACGTGTCATAACACGCGCGTAAGCACGTGGGCGCACTGTGTGTGACAAGCCAATTAAACGGCGTGCAGTGGCTCCTGATTTCAGATATCCATATGCATAGTTCCACAAATCAAGGAAACATCAGAAAATCGGCAGTAGACACACGAGTCAATATCCCTCTCGCTCTTGGCAAGGCAAAATAGTATTTCTTCCCTGTCGCAAGACGATCTCAAGTACGTGGGTACACTGTGACAAGTTCATTGAACCACTGTAACTGGTCTAATTTTCTTACTAACGCCATGTAACTGGATTCTTGATCTCAGCTATTATAAAAAAAACAACAGAAAACACAACCTGTATCATAATTTATTTTATTAACGAGTACTGGTTTCGATCTGTCCTGCAGACAATCTAGCGATCTAAGTCGGAACAGGGAAAAGAGGCGGTAAAAGAGGAAATGCGTATCATTATAAGTAATGCCATTAAATATAGCATAAAAAACCATCAAACCCTCACGTAACCCACATGTGCTTGGCACCGCAAGGTGTAGCTTCTCAACAGTGGTATGAATGATGTAAAAGTGACGCAAAAATAGGAAGGCTGTAATGGAGAAAAATTCTATCGTCACTTGACATGTGCACAATCATTAGCTAGCACCCTGATAGATCGTAAAGGAAATTCTTTCGTTAATGAATAAAAATAATTAATAAAATTAAAAAATAATATTAAAAGTAAAAAAAATATTAATCCAATTCATTTATATATGTATATGTTATAGTGTAAAAGATGAACTACAAATGCAGGAAGCAACAAGCTGTGAAACGTACGTCGGATATTTTCCCACCATCTGCAGTAAATGGTGCGCTCAAGCGCACACTCTCGTTTCCCCTACTACTATCACGTAACACGTATACCAGTATGAGAAGTATGGTTTGCTAAAAGCTATAGCTGTTTCTGTAACCAAATTCCTTCTTCCAGTTTAATTTTTCCATGAGAGTCTCAGTATTTTCATTATTTTTATTTTTAATTAAGCAAACTCTTAGACCTGTTTTAACAGAGGAAGGACTCGGTGCAAGTAGATGTGTTTAGTAATTTCGTACTGTTTGACTAAGTGTATAAACACGAAATAAAATGTGCGATGTACAGTTTAATTTACATTTTTTCCTACATCTGTATTTTATCATTCACTGATGCATGATGTTAATTTTTTATTTAATATTTCATTTTTTTAATTTTTTAAATATTATTGATTATCTTTATTTTACGATGGAAGAATCTCCTTCAGGCTTTATCAATGGAGCAACCAATGTCGTTCCACGAGTCACGTAAGTGAACAATTTTTACACATTATATCCTTTGTATTTTTACGTTGGTTTTATGACATTCGTGCCACTGCTGATAAGTTGGGCGTTTGCGGCACCATGTAAGTGCGGGTTACACGATGTTTTGAGATTATCTTCGTACCTTTGATGGTATTGCTTGTAATCTTACACCTAAATGATTTTTGTCACCTCTTTGTCCTGTTCCAACTTGCGTATGAAGCTGATCTGCAGGACATACTGAAATCTATAGTCGCCAATAAAAGTAATTGTGAGCCAGACGGTTTCTACTAATTTTAGTTGCACAAATAAGAGAAAAATCTCAAAAAGGTGCATATCAAAGGATTGTTTTTATTTTACAACCCCAACGATTTGAAAACAAATAGCCTAGTGGATAAAGTCAGAAGCCTCTTGACGTCTTTTGCGAATAATTTTCCTCTATATAGGGTAGTTGCAACGTCATGCGTTTGTAGAAAAAGTTAGAGAGACATCCTTGAGAATTGCGGATAGTGCAGGAGCTGGTAGTTGGCTGTCAATGTAATGAAACCTAACGTTAGTCTCACAGCATGGAGCGAAGAACCAGTACCGTACTGTTGGAAACATTCATAGCTATATATCACTAGAAACAACAATAGCTAGGCAATATACAGGCGTAGCTTCCTAAAGTTGGGCGATCGTAGAAAAGGAATCGTAGGAAAAGCGGCTGCTACATTAAGATTCACTGGAAGACTTTCAAGGAGATGTCATTTGTTTACCGAAGAAGCAACTTGCGAAACACTCTTTCGGCCGATACAGCAGTCTGAAACTCGTATCAGATACGATTAATTATTATTATTATTGTTATTATTATTATTATTGTTATTGTTATTATTATTATTATTAGCGAATGTCCCAGTTGGAGAACGATAAGCAGGCGATTTTCAATCTTTCTTAGGGTTCTTCTTATTTTCCCAATATTTCTTCGTTTTCTCCCTGAAGGCCTTCTTTCTTTCTTCGGTCCACTTTGGTCGGTATGGTTTTGGTTCAATCTCTGGAGTAAACGTCCACTTATCAATTTTGCTTCTGAATGTATCCCTGTCTGATGTGTTTGTGACGTCAATTTTTGCTTTTGTCAAATCCTTCTTAACTTCAGTTACCCAGGGTGTTGATGCTTTAAGTGATGTCACATAGTCCAACAGACGTTTAGTTAATCTGTTTCCAGGTGCTCTGTCTAGCTGTCCGTAGAACTTCAGAACTTCACTCGTCCCTTTCTCATGTCAGTTTTGATGCGTGACACTTTTTCTGTTGTCTCGATGGTTTGCAGTCTGTATCCATCTGGTGTGTATCGTGGTCTCAAAATTTTTCTAATAATCTTTCTCTCCACTTCCTTAATTTCTTGTACATACACTTTTCTATTCAGTGACAGTGTTTCATTTGCATGTGTAACTGTCGTTTGATACGGTGTTATAGTATCTGATTTTAGTGCCTTTTGACGCGCATTTTTTGTCATACGAGGATGAAACAAGTCTGGACGGTCTCTTGATCTTTTGAATCCTGTATTATTGTGCTATTTTTTCAAGTCCTGTTGATTTAGCAATTTCACCTAGGTACGTAATGCCTTTGACTCTGTTGATTTCACCGTAATTTATTTTCAGTTTCGGAATATCTAACGTGGAACACATAAATTCAATCTTCTCAAAAGAGATTTGCAGACCAACCTTCTCGTTTTACGGGTGTTTCTTCACTGTCGGTTAGAATCGCTAAGTCATCTGCAATAACTAAATATGGAACTTTACATTTTCCTTGACCTCACCCTAATTCGATTGGCTTCCAAAAGTTTTGTTTTCTTAGTTCAGCCTCCCGTTCTTCCATTACTTTGTCTAAATCTATGTTGAGTAATAGTGACGAAGTCCCATCTCCTAGTCTTTCTCCTGTTTTATCTAAAAATAGTTTCGAAGTTTCATCTATAAATTTAATTTTTGATTTGCTTTCTGACAGTGTTCGTTTGATCAGTTTTCGAGTTTTGGTGTCTAGTCTGTATTCTTCTAGAATATTGCATATGGATAGTCTTTCTATGTAATCGTATCCTGTTTTAAAATTAACAAATGTGCAGACTACTGGTTTTGATCTGATTGCTTTAATATTTAAATTAATTGTAAGATTAATGATCTGCTCCGGGCACAATCTGTTAGGTCGAAAGCCTGCTTGGTAATCCGAAATTTTGTGTTCTAGTGGTTTTTGCGCCCTCTTTAGAAGACACGTGGTTAAAATTTTGTAAGTGATCAGCAAAGGTTCAAATGGCTCTGAGCACTATGGGACTTAACATCTGAGATCATCAGTCCCCTAGAACTTAGAACTACTTGAACCTAACTAACCTAAGGACATCACATCACACACATCCATACCCGAGGCAGGACTCGAACCTGCGATCACAGCCGTCGCGCAGGTTCCAGACTGAAGCGCCTCGAACCTCTCCCTTTCTTTGCAGTGGATGAATTAGTGCACATTTCCATTGGTCTGGAATATTCTCTGTCTGCCAAATTTCTTGGATGAATAGAATTTTCAATTTTAAGGAATATGGACCAAGGTTCTTTAGTAATTTAATTACAATTTAATCGTCTTTCGATGACTTATTATATTTGACCTTTTTGATATGACTAAAAATTTCTTCTTGAGTTGGCGGTAATGAACCTTCATCCTTGTGTTGCGTTTGTAATCTGGGGAATCTCGTACATGGCTGTGAGCAATTTAGAAGTTGTGAGAAATATTTTGCTAATTCCTGAGAATTTTCTTTGCTAATTAGTGCCAATTTTCCATTTTGCTTCCTGTAACAGAGGTTTCCTGGTGTGTATCCTTTGATTTGATTTGCAAACGTTTTGTAAAAGTCATGTGTTTTACAGTTCCTAAAGCCTTCTTAAATTGAGTTTAGCTGTTCATTAAGATACACTACTGGACATTAAAATTGCTACACCAAGAAGAAATGCAGATGATAAACGGGTATTCATTGGACAAATATATTATACTACAACTGACATGTGATTACATTTTCACGCAATTTGGGTGGATAGATCCTGAGAAATCAGTACCCAGAACAACCACCTCTGGCCGTAATAACGGCCTTAATACGCCTGGGCATTGAGTCAAACACAGCTTGGATGGCGTGTACAGGTACAGCTGCCCAAACAGCTTCAACACGATACCACACTTCATCAAGAGTAGTGACTGGCGTATTGTGACGAGCCAGTTGCTCGGCCACCATTGACCAGACGTTTTCAGTTGGTGAGAGATCTGGAAAATGTGCTGGCCAGGGCAGCAGTCGAACATTTTCTGTATCCAGAAAGGCCCGTACAGATCTGTAATATGTGGTCGTGCATTATCCTGCTGAAATGTAGGATTTCGCAGGGATCGAATGAAGGGTAGAGCCACGGTCGCAACACGTCTGAAATGTAACGTCCACTGTTCAAAGTGCCGTCAATGTGAACAAGGGGTGACCGAGGAGTGTAACCAATGGCACCCCATACCATCACGCTGGGTGGTACGCCAGTATGGCGATGACGAATACACGCTTCCAATGTGTGTTCACCTGGATTCATCCGAAAAAATGACGTTTTGCCATTCGTGCACCCAGGTTCGTCGTTGAGTACACCATAGCAAGCGCTCCAGTCTGTGATGCAGCGTCAAGGGTAACCGCAGCCATGGTCTCCGAGCTGATAGTCCATGCTGCTTCAAACGTCGTCGAACTGTTCGTGCAGATGGTTGTCGTCTTGCAAACGTCCCCACCTGTTGAGTCAGGGATCGAGACGTGGCTGCACGATCCGTTACAGCCATGCGGATAAGATGCCTGGCATCTCGAATTCTAGTGATACGGGGCCGTTAGGATCCAGTACGGCATTCCGTATTACCCTCCTGAACCCACCGATTCCATATTCTGCTAACGGTCATTGGATCTCGACCAACGCGAGCAGTAATGTCGCGATACGATGAACCGCAATCGCGATAGGCTACAATCCGACCTTTATCAAAGTCGGAAACGTGATGGTACGCGTTTCTCCTCCTTACGCGAGGCATCACAACAACGTTTCACCAGGCAACGGCGGTCAACCCCTGTTTGTGTATGAGAAATCGGTTGGAAACTTGCTTCATGTCAGAACGTTGTACGTGTCGCCACCAGCGCCAACCTTGTATGAATGCTCTGAAAAGCTAATCATTTGCATATCGCAGCATCTTCTTACTGCCGGTTAAATTTCGCGTCTGTAGAACGTCATATTCATGGTGTAGCAATTTTAATGGCCAGTAGTGTATTTTCATTATTAGTATTATTACTCATGTTATCATTAGGCCTATTGTTGGGTACCTTTTGTAATATCTTTGGTACGTATTGTGGCTGATCGGATGTAAGAGAGGGGCTTAAGGCCCCAATCTGATCAGGCTAAACAAGCAATAAATAAGTAATTGTGGAATTGGGGAAGATCCGAAGAATAGCACCGTGTTCGTCTAGTACGTGTGAGAGCCTTATGAGGATGCTGATCGAACTGCAGTGGCAACTTTAAAAGAGATGCGTAGGCGAGACGCAAAACGATAAATGCACCGACAGAAGCGACTTTGACAAACGGCAGATTGATGTGACCCGGCGTCAGGAAACGAGCATCTCGGAAATGGGGAACTTGGTGTGCTGTTAGCGTGCTGCTGTCGTAAGCGTCTGTGGATAGTGGTTCGAGGACGGACGAGGGAACGACAAAGTGTTGGTCGTTCACGCCTCATCACCACGTGCTGTTCGTAAGACTGCCCCGTCTGTAAAGTGGGGCATGTGACGATGTGTGGTAGGCGTTTCAAAGATTACTGCTGAAAGAGCAACAAATGTTTCGGAGCACGCAGTTCATCACACACTGGTGAACATGACTGGACGTAACACTGCAGGACGACATATACTGACGGAAAAAAATCGCAACTCCAAAATGTAATTAATGTAGAGTTGTGAAATTTTGGAAATACATTTGTCTAGATTATATATCTAAATGATTAAAACTGCAAGATCACAGGTTACTGTAAGCGTGAGAGAAGCCACTGCAAATGTGAAATGCCTGTACATTAATAACTGTAGTAACAGCCAGGATGTTGAATGCGAGCATCCAAACGTGCACGAATTGTATCGTACAGGTGGTGGGTGTCAGTTTGCGGCATAGAGTTCCACGCCTGCTGCATTTGGTCTGTCGATGCAGGTACGGTTAATGCTTTTTGAGAATGACGCTGGAGTTGATGATGTCCCATATGTGCTCTATTGGTGACAGATCTGGCGAGCGAGAAGGTTAAGGCAACAAACTAAACTCCGCCCGAACAGGCCATCAAGTCCCAACGGTACCGACCGGCCACCGTGTCATCCTCATCCCAAAGGCGTCATTGGATGCTGATATTGTGAGTTAACGATCATTGCGCTCTCATTTAAGTATATGGCCGAAAGAGTCAGACTTCAGGAATTGTGGATGCTAAAAAGGACGCAGATTCACCACGAGATGGGGAAACTCACAGGCGTCTATTGTCTCTTGAGGCCTGAGCGCTGCAGTGTGCGAGTGAGACAGACGAGAACCTACGTCATAGGGAAACCCAGCAGAAGGCTTTTGTGGCCGAGGAGCTCTAGCAGTGTTAAATATGGCGGACCTAAGATCGCCTTTAAAGGGAAACATTTATGATAACTATTTAATTCTGTAGTAATGCATGGAATCGAGCCACAGTAATTTTAATCTGCCATCCTCCATAGATTTTCGTGGTGATCCCAATAAAACTTCAATATTGACCATGTATATAATAGTTTAAGATTTGCTGTTAAAGTGAAATTAACAGCCGGCCGAAGTGGCCGTGCGGTTAAAGGCGCTGCAGTCTGGAACCGCAAGACCGCTACGGTCGCAGGTTCGAATCCTGCCTCGGGCATGGATGTTTGTGATGTCCTTAGGTTAGTTAGGTTTAACTAGTTCTAAGTTCTAGGGGACTAATGACCTCAGCAGTTGAGTCCCATAGTGCTCAGAGCCATTTGAACCATTTGAAATTAACAAGTTTTGTAACAAAAACCTGTATGCTAAAATCTGAACGCTTTGGTCGATCTCAACGATCGACATTTCATATAGAGGCGCATCATTAAAATGACAAACGTTGTCAATATCAATTCTGTAACTTTATTTGCTTAATACATGATGTGGTGTTCAGATCATCATTTCCTCCACACAAAACACATTGAACGATGACAACATGACACCTTATTGAATGATTAGGTAATTGGATATCTGCTGAAAATTTACTGCATAATACTTACTTTTTTCTTTATTTATTTATCATAAAGCACATTGGTGCAAGGCTACTGGCCGTGACATTCAAAGTTAAGAAGGCCATTGTATTGTTGCTGTCCTAACACCATCAACATTTGTCTTCAAACAACAGCCACGGTCTCCATCATGTCATCATATGACAAAATTGCAATTGTACTAGTTTTATGTAAAAGAATTTAACGTTTATTATGTAATGGATATTATTGTTACTTAATTTAGAACCAGAAAGAGGTTAAGCTTTGATTATTTAAATATGTTAAAATGAAAAGTAATGTAGAATAAGCTGTAGGCAATCAGATGGACGGCTTCAGGAAAGGGAACTGCGCTAAACAGTTGAGCGAAGACGTTCGACGCGCGGGAAACGCGGTCGGAGACGAGCAGAAGGCAGTTCTGGTCGAGACACCAAAGGGGACAGTGCGGATTGAGACGCGAAAGCGGACAGTCGGTCTTAGGCAGCTAGGAAGAGAAACGACTTAGAAAATTTCGCGTTGTGTGGTATCGCGGGACTTCGTCTCTGAGCGGTGAGCAGCCGCGCGCCTGGTGTGGACTCATAACTTTTCCCGTAGTTAACTAGGTGGATTATTGAACTTATAATTAACGATGAGATTGTGAATGGTCGAATTGTGTCAAATGGATATGCACTCGAGTGTAATAGTAATTCTAAATATGGCCACTTTTGCTACTAGTTTGCTTTTTGTATAAACATTATTCTAACCAAATTATTTATGAGTCGTTAATTACTATTACTGTTATTATACGTTATATTAACTTTGCATTTCGCGAACTTGCCATCAGCCAGACAATTTAACCAAAGGGTCACAAGTGTCTAATTTAGGGCGTGCAATGCGACACGTGCGGTTCAACTCCTAGACGAATTTGAGCCAAAACATTCCAATGAAGAGAAACCGCATGTGAGCTCGAACATCTTTGGGGATGTTAGCTCGCAATATGGAGGTCATGCGTTGAGGACACCGCTCTCTCAGCCGTATGTCAGTTTACGAGACCGGAGCCGCCACTTCTCAATCAAATAGCTTCTCAGTTTGCCTCACAAGGGCTGAGTGCACCCCACTTGCCAACAGCGCTCTGCCGACCGGATTTTCACTCGTCCAAGTGGTAGCCCAGCCCGACAGCACTTAACTTCTATAATCTGACGGGAACCGATGTTACCACTGCGGCAACGCCGTTGACGTCCAGTTGGAATAAACCCTCTAGGACGCTGTTCATGAATGGCAACACAACAGGTCGAATCACCAGACTGACGTACAAATTAGCATGGGATAACCAGGAGAGTGGTCTCGCTGTCATGCGAAATCGCACCCCGGACTATAACACCAGGACTAGTTCCAGTGTGTCTAGCACGAAGACATATCGGTTGCAGGCCCTAAACTGGCCTCCTTCTAATCAACATACATCCATCTCTGGAACCCAGATGGAACCCGCTTTCATCAGAAGAAACAACAGACCTCCACCCTGTTCTCCAATGAGCTCTCGTTTGACACCACAGATTTCGCAAACGGTTTCGGGTCGGTGAAATAAACGCTACATTGCATCTGATGCGGAGCTGTCTTTGAAGTAACCTATTTGTAACAGTTCATTGTGTCACTGTGGTGCCATCTGCTGCCCAAATTGATGCTGCAGATGCACTGCGATGTGCCAGAGCCGTACGCTGAAAACGATGGTCTCCCCTCTTGATAGTGCCACGTGGTCGTTCGGAGCCCGGTCTTCTAGCGACCGTGCACTGTCGTGACCGTCACAGCCACCAGTTATGTATGGAAACTGCATTCCTGCCAAGTCTTTCTTGAATATCATCAGCTGAAATCCCTAGTCCATGCAATAAGACTGATATCCACAAAATGACATTTGTGTCAAAAAGTCACCATTTTATTAGAACTTCATACTTTTCGGTTATCTTAAGCCGATGACATTGTAATTCTGTCAGAGACAGCAAAGGACTTGGAAGAGCAGTTGAACGGCATGGATGGTGTCTTGAAAGGAGAATATGAGATGAACATCAACAAAAGCAAAACGAGGATAATAGAATGTAGTCGAATTAAGTCGGGTGATGCTGAGGGAATTAGATTAGGAAATGAGACACTTAAAGTAGTAAAGGAGTTTTGCTATTTGGGGATCAAAATAACTGATGATGGTCGAAGTAGAGAGGATATAAAATGTAGACTGGCAATGGCAAGGAAAGCGTTTCTGAAGAAGAGAAATTTGTTAGCATCGAGTATAGATTTAAGTGTCAGGAAGTCATTATTGAAAGTATTCGTATAGAGTGTAGCCATGTATGGAAGTGAAACATGGACGATAAATAGTTTGGACAAGAAGAGAATAGAAGCTTTTGAAATGTGGTGCTACAGAAGAATGCTGAAGATTAGATGGGTAGACCACATAACTAATGAGGAAGTATTGAATAGGATTGGGGAGAAGAGAAGTTTGTGGCACAGCTTGACTAGAAGAAGGGATCGGTTGGTAGGGCATGTTCTGAGGCATGAAGGGATAACCAATTTAGTATTGGAGGGCAGCGTGGAGGGTAAAAATCGTAGAGGGAGACCAAGAGATAAATACAATAAGCAGATTCAGAAGGATGTAGGTTGCGGTAGGTACTGGGAGATGAAGAAGCTTGCACGGGGATAGAGTAGCACGGAGAGCTGCATCAAACCAGTCTCAGGACTGAAGACCAGAACAACAACAACAAGCTGATGGAAAACATATTGAAAATGTGCATCTTCATTAGTACCGAAGGAAGTCATAAGAAGTTTAAGAATACGAGGTGCAGTACCACCGAGATTTTATGGTGTTCCTGAAGTTCACAAAATGGGTAAGGATGAGCGTCTAGAGGACTTGTATATGAGACCTATAACGAGCACTGTTGGTTCACCAACGTATTTTTCTGCCAAATATTTAGCTTCCTTATTAAAACCATTGGTAGGAAAATGAAGTCTCCATATTCGTAATTCTATGGATTTTATTCAGAGACTTAGCAATGTCAGGCTAAATAGTACGGATGTGCTTCTTAGTTTTGACGTGGTATCATTATACGCCAAGGTACCTTTAAAGGACTCTTTATCTCATATCGGACAACGGCCTTGCCGCAGTGGATACACCGGTTCCCGTGAGATCACCGCAGTTAAGCGCTGTCGGGCGTGGCCGGCAGTTGGATGGGTGACCATCCAGCCGCCATGCGCTGTTGCCATTTTTCGGGGTGCACTCAGCCTCGTGATGCCAACTGATGAGCTACTTGACCGAATAGTAGCGGCTCCGGTCAAAGAAAACCATCAGAACGACCGGGAGAGCGGTGCGCTGACCACACGCCCCTCCTACCCGCATCCTCAACTGAGGATGAAACGGCGGTCGGATGGTCCCGATGGGCCACTTGTGGCCTGAAGGCGGAGTGCTTTATCTCATATCGACCAACATTTTGATAAGAACATTACGGTCTTATTTGAACATGTGCTTTTAACATCTTATTTTCAGTTTAATGGTCAATTTTATGAGCAGATTGATGGCGTTGCTATTGGAAGCCCCCCCCTTTCCCCTCTGGTAGCTAATTCATTCATGGAAGACTTCGAGGACAAGGCACTGGACTCAGCAAGTTTTAAACCAACTGTCTTCTGGAGGTACGAGGACGACATATTTGTGGTACGGCCGCACGGGATGGATGAATTACACCGATTTCTTGAGCATTTTAATTCCATCCATGCAACCATCAAATGTACTATGGAAATAGAAAAAGGCGGCTGCTTCCCCTTTTTGGATGTTGTCGTTCGCCGTAAAGTTGATTGCACATTAGAATATGCCGTACACCCTAAACCAACACACACAAATCCATATCTTCATGCCAGTAGCTGCCATCACCCTTCGCAGACCATAGGTGTCCTTAAGACCTTAGTGCGTAGGGCGCACTGTATATCCGATAAAGACAATTTGCAAGGAGAGCTCACATACCTACAGAGCATTTTGAAATCGAATGGATTTTCTCCGCAACAAATTCCTAGAGCATTCAATGCAAAACGTAGAATGCAGGTATGTGATCGGGAAGAAGACAGTAATTCCTTCAAATCTAGTGCGTTTTTGCCCTATGTGGGTGCTCTTTCCTCGAAGATAGGCCGTATTCTTGAGAAACACTGTGTTAAGGTGATCTTCAGGCCCCCCACGAAGATTGCAGCTTTACTCGGCTCTGTGAAGGTCGATTTACAGCTTCGTAAAGCTGGTGTGTATCAGATTCCTTGCAGAAATTGTGAGAAGTCGTACATCTGTCAAACAGGCACCGATCATGAGAGATGTGTGAAGCATCAAAGATACACACGCTTATTACAGCCAGACAACATTGTACTGATACAGGGCATTCCATGAATTACAGTGATGTGAAGATTTTAACTTCCACCCGTTCCTTTTCGGAGTCTGTTTTCAAGGAAGTTATAGAGATTAGATTAGCTAATAATTTAATAAATAGAGATAATGGTTTTAATTTGGACATAGCATGGAATCCGGCTCTTGGGGCAATTAAACTGCAAAGAAGTCGTGATGGTGTCACTGCGGCTGATCATACATCGATAAGCGAATCGAGTGTCTGTACGCCTTCGCCACAGACGGCGCATGTGTAAGCGCATTTCTTTGCCGCCGGCCAGCATCTGTGACCCGCATCCGCAGTACCTCCGCGGTGGAGCATATAAGGCCGCGCTTGGCATCTTGTTGTCAATCTTGTGACTTACTCTGAGGATGGCCGGACGATACGCGGCCGAAATATCAGTGGAGGAAATTTTATTTACGTTGCTGCATGCCCGAAATTTAATGGAATATTGAAAATGACTTACACTTCCACCTGGTGCAGCGGTTACAGGGAGCGTACATCTACGATGTGGACACAAAAATTATTTTCTAAAGACAAAATTAAGGAATCAAACTGTATCATGAGACTGAGCATCATTTTTCATTTTACTTGAAAACATCACGAAAATCACCCATTTCCATGCGTTCTAAGAGGGATACCCTCCTAAACTATGGATAAGTTCCGAAACTGCCGTGAAATGGTCAAGAATAGTTCCAACCAGTGTTTAATAAGCACACTCTTTTGTACCCAGAATGAGATATTCACTCTACAGCGGAGTGTACGCTGATATGAAATTTCCTGGCAGATTAAAACTGTGTGCCGGACCGAGACTCGAACTCGGGACCTTTGCCTTTCGCGGGCAAGTGCTCTACCATCTGAGCTACCCAAGCACGACTCACGCCCCGTCCTCACAGCTTTTCTTCTGCCAGTACCTCGTCTCCTACTTTCCAAACTTTACAGAAGCTCTCTTGTGAACCTTGCAGAACTAGCACTCCTGAATGAAAGGATATTGCGGAGACATGGCTTAGGCCCAGCCTGGGGGATGTTTTCAGAATGAGAGCACTTGCCCGCGACAGGCAAAGGTCCCGGGTTCAAGTCGCGGTCCGGCACACAGTTTTAACCTGCCAGGAAGTTTCATATCAGCGCACTCACCGGTGCAGAGTGGAAACGTCCCCCAGGCTGTAGCAAAGCCATGTCTCCGCTATATCCTTTCTTTCAAGAGTGCTAGTTCTGCAAGGTTCGCAGGAGAGCTTCTGTAAAGTTTGGAAGGTAGGAGACGAGGTACTGGCAGAAGTAAAGCTGTGAGGACGGGGCGTGAGTCGTGCTTGGGTAGCTCAGATGGTAAAAAAAAAAAAAATAATGGTAGAGCACTTGCCCGCGAAAGGCAAAGGTCCCGAGTTCGAGTCTTTGTCCGGCACACAGTTTTAATGTGCCTGGAAGTTTCAAACTCTTTTGTAGTTGAACAACATTTCATTAACTTTCTTCCAGTGGAAACTTGTCTGGAGTCTGCATTTCAACAAGTGGCAACTGCACGTAAGCTTACTCTAGATAGTGATTCATGAGTATTTTGCTGTTTCCAAAGTTATAGCTGATAGTATATTAGAACAGCAATGGATTTTTCCACCTACTACACCCTACTTTTATTTTCTTATGGTAACGACAATGGGGCATCAAATCAAGGCACCAAATCAACCACGCTTTTGCTCCATAATGGCGAGTGTGTTGCGTTCTACCGGTATTACGGTGAGCTTGGAATCATTAGAGCTCAGTCAGTAATATCATACTTTATTCTGCAACACTTCCTTAGCGAGGCTGACGACTTCGTCCCGGTGGCGTGTGCGATCGTCCAGGCAGTGATTGCCATCTCAGCTTAACACACAGAGGCGCGATCGGCTCGCAGCACCGCCTGTGTAGGGGAGGGTGGGGCAAAACCGGGTACTGCGACTTGTCTACGACAACCTGAGGTACCTAGTTCGACCCGCCTACCTGGTTTCGCCCTTACGCAAGCCAGCGGTGCTGCTTCAGCAGTAGTCCGTGGCCGGCGCGCCGGCCTTGGTGACGTAGCTGCTTCTGAATGCTGGCGGGTTAGTGCCCCAACGGAGTGAACGTAAGCCCAGGAGCGAGGATGCCTTACCACACTAATCCCAGGACGCTTGCAGATCAGCAGCTAACTCATGACGCTGCTGCCGGAAGTTGAAGCTGCTCGGCCCATATACACTGAAGAGCCAAAGAAACTGGTACACCTACCTAATATCGTGAAGCGCCGCCGCGAACACGCGGAAGCGTCGGAATACGACGTGGCATGGACTCCACTAATGTCTGAATTAGTGCTGGAGGGAGTTGACACCACGAATCCTGCAGGGTTATACATAAATCGGTAAGATTACGAGGGGGTAGAGATCTATTCTAAACAGCACGTTGCGAGGCATCCAAAATATGCTCAATCATGGTCATGTATGGGGGGTTTTTTGGCCAGTGGAAGTGTTTAAACTTAGAAGAGTGCTCTTGGAGCCAGTCTGTAGCAATTCTGGTCTAGTGGGGTGTGGCATTGTCCTGCTGAAATTGCTCAAGTCCTCGGAATGCAGAACTGACGTCAATGGATGCAGGTAATCACACAGGATGCTTACGTACGTGTCACCTGTCATAGTCGTATCTAGACGTATCAGGGGTCCCATATCACTCCAATTGCAGACGCCTCACACCATTACAGAGCCTCCTTCAGCTTGAACAGTCCCTTGCTGACATGAAGGGTTCATGTATTCATGAGATTGTCTCCATACTCGTACACGTCCAACCGCTCGATACAATATGAAACGAGATTCGACCGACCAGGCAACATGTTTCCAGTCAGTTTCCAACGTCTGTGTTGACGGGGCCAGGCGAGGCATAAAACTTTGTGCCGTGCAGTGATCTAGGGTACACGAGTGGGCGTTTGGCTCCGAATGCCCTTATTGATGATGTTTCGTTGAATGGTTTGCACACTAACACTTGGTGACGGCCCAGCATTGAAATCTGCAGAAATTTGCATAAGGATTGCACTTCTGTCACGTTGAACGATTCTCTTTAGGCGTCGTTGGTCCAGTTCTTGCAGGATCTTTCTCCAGCCGCGGCGATGTCGGTGATTTGATATTTTACCGCGTTTCTGATGTTCACGGTACACTCATGAAATGTACGTACGGAAAAATCCCCACTTCATCGCTTCCTCGGCCCTCGTGCGCCTACTGTAACACCACGTTCAAATCCTCTTAAATCTTGATAACCTGCCACTGTAGCAGCAGTAACCGATCTAACGACTGTGCCAGTCACTTGTCTTATACAGGCGTTACCGACCGTAGCGCCGTATTATGTCTGTTTACATATTCTGTATTTGAAAACCAATGCCTATACTTGTTTCTTTGGCGTTCCAATGTATTTAGATCATAAGAATGATACTGTGCGTGACGTTGGTACTTCAGAAATTACGCTGTAATCTACCGCATGGTTTCTGCAGTGCTGGGTCTGAACCATGACATCTTTCGTATTACCGTTCTTACTACACCCAACAGAGGTAGTCACGCAGTCAATGACAGAGTGATTGCTGCAGTGGCAGTTGTGAACCACAGCATATTTATTATGATCTGATCATGGTCTATGATAGCCGAAACGGGTCATTTTGTATACAAACTGTCATGACTGTGGGAGAAAATAAATTATTTTGAAAACAGGCGATCAGTGGTGTCTCTGTTACGCCTCAAATGTAGTTCTTTCCAAGAATATGGTTCTTTCTGCAAGGAAGTCCTGAAGCTGGTAGAGTTTATTTGTATTGACATTGCGGAATTGAATGGAGCGCCTTTCGGATGTGAAAGGATGCGGCATCAACTTGCGCGTCATTGTCTGTGGGCCTCCTCATCTGTGAATGAACAGAGCGAGCTGTGTTTCACAGTAGACTGCCTGACAAAAATAATGAAGCAGCCAGTAGTGGTGGTCCTTTGCCAGTGTACATTTGTACACGTACACAGCATCGCCGGTTATGTAAAATGTTAGCTGGAAATTCTCTCTGCCAGGTGACACGCCACAAGAGGGCATCAGTGTTTTTCGCAAAATGAAACAATAGATTTCCATTGTAGATTGTATTGTGCGATATTAAAATCGTGCTCACCGCTAATATCGTCCGTGAGCCATTATCAAGCACATTTGCTCTGTCATGTACACTACGGGGCATTAAAATTGCTACACCAAGAAGAAATGCAGATGATAAACGGGTATTCATTGGACGAATATATTATACTAGAACTGACATGTGATTACATTTTCACGTAATTTGGATGCATAGATCCTGAGAAATCAGTACCCAGAACAACCACCTCTGGCCGTAATAAAGGCCTTGATACGCATGGGCATTGAGTCAAACAGTGCGTGGATGGCGTGTACAGGTACAGCTGCCCAAGCAGCTTCAACACGATACCACACTTCATCAAGAGTAGTGACTGGCGTATTGTGACGAGCCAGTTGCTCGGCCACCATTGACCAGATGTTTTCAATTGGTGAGAGATCTGGAGAATGTGCTGGCCAGGGCAGCAGTCGAATATTTTCTGTATCCAAAAGGGCCCGTACAGGACCTGCAACATGCAGTCTTGCATTATCCTGCTGAAATGTAGGGTTCCGCAGGGATCGAATGAAGTGTAGAGCCACGGGTCGTAACACATCTGAAATGTAAGTCCACTGTTCAAAGTGCCGTCAATGCGAACAAGAGGGGACCGAGACGTGTAACCAATGGCACCCCATACCATCACGCCGGGTGATAGGCCAGTATGGCGATGACGAATACACGCTTCCAATGTGCGTTCACCGCGATGTCGCCAAACACGTATGTGACCATCGTGATGCTGAAAACAGAACCTGGATTCATCCGAAAAAATGACGTTTTGCCATTCGGGCACCCAGGTTCGTCGTTGAGTACACCATCGCAGGCGCTCCTGTCTGTGATGCAGCGTCAAGGGTAACCGCTAGTGATACGAGGCCGTTGGGATCCAGCACAGCGTTCCGATTACCCTCCTGAACCCACCGATTCCATATTGTGCTAACAGTCATTGGATCGCGACCAACGCGAGCAGCAATGTCGCGATACGATGAACCGCAATCGCGATAGGCTACAATCCGACCTTTATCAAAGTCGGAAACGTGGTGGTACGCATTTCTCCTCCTTACACGAGGCATCACAACAACGTTTCGCCAGGCATCGCCGGTCGGCTGCTGTTTGTGTATGAGAAATCGGTTGGAAACTTAACTTTCCTCATGTTAGCACGTTGTAGGTGTCGCCACCGTCGCCAACCTTGTGTGAATGCTCTGAAAAGCCAATCATTTCCATATCACAGCATCTTCTTCCTGTCGGTTAAATGTCGCGTCTGTAGCACGTCATCTTCGTGGTGCAGCAATTTTAATGGCCAGTAGTACATCATCTACCATGCTCATCACATTATTTTAGGTGACATTCCAAATGAGCTTGATATTGGCCCATGGCCGGGATTAGTTAGTAGTACGATTTAATAAAGTACAATACAGCCTACAACGGCCAAGGTATTCTTTTGTTAAACAGTTAGAGGCTGTGAATCTGCAAGGAAGCGAAGTGCTGTTCGTGTTTAGAGTTGTTACCAGACCTGGTAGGGTACATAAGGGCGGTGAACTGCGTCAGATATTGAGTGATGTCTGTGACGGACATGGAAAACATGCACACTCACGTGAGACAGCTTTATCAGCAACTCAGCAGAGTTGTGGGTACCCATTTGGCCATTTGAACATTTGTATCTCGCCTGGGAGGCGGCGCGTGGGTAAGGAACATGAGCAGGAAAAGGTACTAATCTCTCGGTACTGCAGTATGAATTTAAATCCCCTTTAATCAAGCAATAAGAACACATAACTTGGAATGAGGTGCGAAGCTGAAGCGAAGTGTCCTGGCTGGCTGCACCTGATAAGAATGGGGTGAAGCAGTCCCAGATCTCGTCGAGCTGCACAGAACCAGCTAGAGGTCGCTGCCGTCGGCGTCTCGTGATAGTGACAACCTTTGGAACTATGTGGCATCGTTACTATCGATACCACAATAACGACTCGTACAGTAGCCAGATTTATACAGTAGTTGGATGTGAAAGTGGTCCGATGTTGGCCTGTATGGGAACGAGAGGGAAGGCATACCCGTCGGCAAGGTTCGGATCGACTACACCTCACCACTACACTGGAGGTTCGCCGTGTTGTGCACCAGACACATCATAACCCCTGCGCCTACAATCCGAGAACCAGAAATTGACTGTCTGCAACATTCTGTCTCGTCACGCACAGTTGATTGGAGACTAGCTGCAGCCACACTTAGCAATTATTGCCGCATTACCGAGCGAGCCAGAACAGTGTAGCATACTGGACTCGCACTGGGGAGGACAGAGGTTCAATCCCATGACCTAGGGAGAGATCCCATTCTTCCAATGCTTTAGAGGGACACAGCGGTGTTACTCCCTGTGTCATTGTGTGGGCGGCCTGTCACGTATGACTTCATGTCACGGCTGGTTTGCAACTGAGGGGGCTTTTAACGGTACAACGGTACATCACTGATATCCTGTGGTCGCATGTCTCACCTCTCATCCAGCAGTATTGTCGTGTCATTTTTCAGCAGGACAACGGTCGTCCAAACACGGGACGTGCCTCTGTGAAGTGTCTGCAGGGTGCGAAGGTACTTTCGTGACCAGTAAGATCCCCAGATCTCTACTTGGTAGGACATGTATTGGACCAGGTTGGACATCAACCACTCCCATTGTCAGTATACAGTATATCAGGGACCAGCTACAATAGTTGTTGGCCAGCATGCCGAGGGAGAGGATAGAATGGCTTCTACGTCAGATGGGATGTAACATCATAATGATAAATGGGATCATACCACCACCATCTTCATAATTTTGACGCGGTTTTTTAATCACCGAAATACCGCCACATACCCTCTGAACCTGTTATAATTGATTTCCTTCCTCCTCTCTTTCTAGATGCTTCTTTTGTCAGGCAGTTTATACTGCTGTTTACCGAATCCAAACTCTTTTTTCTATGGAGGAGAGTTTTTTTGTTCCAAGAAATTTATAGTTCACGAGCATAAAACGTGGTTCTTAATTATTTGACAAATTGAGGTCAGCTATGTGTAATTATGGTTTGCTCTCCTGTACGCGACTACCCTTCTTCGGAATGGCTTGTGCCTTTCTCAAACCGCTAAGAGCCCTCCATTGTTCAAGCGAACTACAATAAACGGCTGTTAGGTAAACTGCGGCAATACTTAAGGCGGAACTTGACGTTTCGTATATCGTCACAGGTAGTTAATATCGGAGGAATTTTTGTAGTGTGTGACTGACACTATATATCAATTATAGCGTGTCTCCAGAAGTACACTCTAAGAAATAGAATGATGCACCAAGAAGGGAGCATCGGAATGGGACGGAAATCGGTATATATTAGGTACATATACAGACAAACAAATTATTACAATTTCACAAAAATTGGATGATTTAGTCAACAGAAAGAGCTGAATCAAGTCGATAACGTGTTGGTCCACCTCTGGCCCTTACACAAGCAGTTGTTTAGGTTGGCATTTGTAGATAGAGTTGTTGGCTATCGTCCTGAGGGATATCGTGCCAAATTCCTGTCCAACTGTCGCGTCAGATCATCAAAATTCCGAGCTGTTCGGAGGGACCTGCTCATAATGCTCCAAACATCCTCAGTCTGGAAGAAACAACACTTAATGAAAAGTGAAATAGTCCCGAATAGCTTTTATATTTTTAAGACGCTTAGAGAGTCACTCAACAGCTTCCACGACTTTTAACTTGCATCTTCTTTGGTACAGAATGCTATGTCATATGATATAGAGAGCTATTACAGAATGCTGCAGAGTAACATTTAGCCGGCCAGCGTGGCCGAGCGGTTCAAGGCGCTTCAGTCTGTAACCGCGCGACTGCTACCGCCCCAGGTTCGAATTCTGCCTTGGGCATTGATGTGTGTGATGTCCTTAGGTTAGTTAGGTTTAAGTAGTTCTAAGTTTTAGGGGACTGATGACCTCAGAAGTTAAGTACCATAGCGCTCAGAGCCATATGAACCATTTTTAGTGACATTTGGCGCGGCTAAGCAAATTTCTCACCCTTCCAGTGGTAAAACCATCATCAACGATGAATGTCCAGTCTGTGTCAAAATCAGGAACCGTCACCACTTTACCAATTAAAATACGCTCCTGTGAGCCTGTATGCATCGTCCGTCGCTTGACATAGGCCTACAGGAGCATATTTTAATCAGTAAAATGATGTCGATTCCTTACTCTAACACAGACTGGACATTCCCGCCGTCGATGACGGTCTTACCAGTGGAAAGCTGAGAAATTTCCCTTGCCCCGCCAACTGTTAACCTGCAGCATTGTGTAATAGCTCCCTATACTACGTAACGTAATGTTATATACACGTGCAAATGGGACTTAAAAGTTGTGAAAACGGGTGTGTGTGTCTCTAAACGACTTCAATAAAAACAGCTACTGCGGAATATTGGACTTTTAACGCTTGTGTGTACAAATACACGTGGCGTACTGTACGAATTGGTCAGTCAATTATGGGGCCAAGTTATGGTTTGGCAAGCTCGATGACAACCCGTCCACTGTCTGGGGTGGTTCCAGACACCTCTTCACTGCTCATCGGGGCTCAGTCCGAAGCGAGACTCATCACTGAAGACAATTTTACTCAAGTCAATGAGATTCCAGGCCGAAGATGTGTCTGGAGATGCCTCGGACACCGGTGGGATACGAACCTGATTGTCACCCCTCATACGGCTCGACAACCACAGGTGATGGTTTCTGTGCCATTTCTTTTCGTAGCAGTACCCATTGGTTGTCATCCGCGGCACCTTACAGCACAGCGGTACTTCGACGATATTCTACGCCCAGGCTTGTTGTCCATGGCTTGCCATGCTGGGCTTACATTTCAACAACACAATGCCCGACCGCACACGACGAGAGTTTCTGCTACTTGTCTCCGTGCTTGACACACCATATCTTGGCCACCAAAGTCACCGGATCTCTCCCCGATTGAAGACGTTTTGGAGAATTATGGGCAGGGTCTTCTCACCAGCTCGGAATTTCGACGATCTGACTTGGAACTGGACAGGAGGGCACCCAACAATTCTGCCAATCAATGTCACGCCGAATCACTGCTTGTGAATGGGTCATAGGAGAACCAACGCGTTATTGGTTCAAATGGCTCTGAGCACTATGCGACTTAACTTCTGAGGTCATCAGTCGCCTAGAACTTAGAACTAATTAAACCTAACTAACCTAAGGACATCACACACATCCATGCCCGAGGCAGGATTCGAACCTGCGACCGTAGCAGTCGCTCAGCTCCAGACCGTAGCGCTTATAACCACCCGGACACTCCGGCCGGCAACGCGTTATTGACTTCCTCAAATTCTGAAACTCTTTCTCTTGACTAATTCATACAACTTCTTCTGAAATTAGAATTTTTTGTTCGTGTACAAGACATCTACGGACCTCTGTTTCATTCAGATAATTCCTTCGACGGTTAGTCTTTTATTAATTTTTTTTTATTTTTTTTTTTTACAGTACTCGTCAAACTCCCAGCTAAATAGAATTCCTGTATTGTAAAACTTAATACGATACATACGTGCAGCAATAAAAAGTGATCGGAAGGGAACAAATTAATTACAGCTGTGAGAAAAAAGAAAAAGGCTGAGTAACAAGATTGAAGAACAAATGAAATGCATCAAGGTATGTTACGTGGAGAGGTTGTACTGTAGCGTGATATCGAAGGCGCATACCGCTCTCCTGACCTTCGACTGGATAAGCGAAGAGGTGCGAGGTGTACCTAGTAAAGGCTGTCGCTATCGGCCACAGCTGTTCCAACAGATACTGGGCCACGTTCTGTGCAAGCTCGCTACACAAATGTTCGCCTGAGGCACACAGCCAGCACACCTCACATAAAACCCTGGCTACCATTCGCCACAGCGCTGCGTAGCTAACAGAGCGTAATGCTTTAAGAAAATCAACGTACGGCTTCGTCTGTGTGCATACCGCGCTCATGAGATTATCCAGGCTATCGCAAACCTTCTCCATCGTATATATGTGGACGTTACAGGATTCTAAACAGGTGCTAGGAGGTAGACACAATGGTCAGTAATGAATAGTTCAGGTGCCATGACGTCTTCGGATAGTCAATGCGTGTCAGAGACGTGTCTATGACCCGCTTACGTTCCACAACAGAAAAAATTAACTTGAAAAAAAAAAAACCTTTTCTGACGAAGGAAGAACTACAATTGTAGCGGCTGGGACCGATCGAAAGTGGCTTCAAAAAGCGGAGAGTTGTCTGTTCTATCAACTATCAAGACCATTTACCTGCAAAACTCTGGCTTGTATAGAACAGATATTTGAAATTTAAGGAATCTAAAGACACTTAAGGAAAGATATTTTCTAGCGTACTCTGTTCTTTTAATGTGAAACAAAAACTTTATCTCATTAACTAGTCGTTAGCTTCTTGCACACCCTGAGGCCTTATCAAGCTACATAACAAACAAATCTTATTTGTGTTTACAGCATGTTACAATCCGTTCATCAGTGTGGTAGAAGGCAACTGTGTTGGCGTCTCAAAAAGGAATTTCACTCCACTACAGTAGGCACGGGCGCAGTTATTAAGAACGTCAACAGGTTACATAATTCACACAGTATACGTAACACATCAAAATACGTTAATTTTACCATAATAGATTCTTCTGAACTCCGTGACGATTTCTAAGAGGGTCTATAATAATAACCTCTACCATTGACAACAGGAGGTGATTTTATTTAATGCACAACTGGTTTCGGGATTATGCCCATCTTCAAGAGGTTTTACATTCAGTTACACGTTTCATTGATGGAGATCGCTGTTTAAATGAAGAAACAAATAATGTGATAACGACTAAATAGACCCAACTGAAACAACTGGAAGTTGCTAAGTAATGTGTGTTTTAAAGTGTTATAGTACTCACATACAGCTAGAGAAACCATGTCATTAGCGCATTAAATTCATCACATTTGTTACAAAAATATCTCCATTATTTACACGTTAACTGTGTGTTATATATCATGGTAGATATTGGTACCTCCATATTATGTGTTTGATATAGTAGCTGTTAATAATTTCAGAAGCACATACTCTCACAAAATCTAATGTGTCTATGTAGGAAGACTGAGGTTATGATCAAAGACCTTACAGCAAAGAAACTCAAAGACGTCACACATACAGAAACATAGCAGAGCGTATAGATCATGAGAATGAAATTGGTACAACCACACCGTCATTTACTATTCGGAGTGATTGCTGGGAGGGATTGCTGGTAAATCATATAATGTTGTAATCATTGTCACATTTACTATTTTTGAGTAGTTCTGAGGGGGCAGTGAGAAATAGTTTAAGTTTTTAAAAAAATCATTAAAGATTTGTAGAACTAACTAATTCCACAGGTCTACTTATTCACTGAGAATTAGGTGTACTGAGTTGGAGGTATGTATGTGAATTTCAAGCTCTTCAAGAAATTTCGTTTTCTCTCCTTTGCTTAGAATGTGCATTATCTGCAGGTTGTTTGTAATGTAATCGCTACAGAACCCTCTTGAAGAGCTTCAAATTTACGTACATACCTTCAACGCACCACACTTTATTCTCAGTGAACAAGTCTTTTCTACACATCTTTAAAGAAACTTGTAACAAATGAAACTGTTGCTCGTTGCCCCATCACAACTAGTTAAAAAACAGTAACTTTGACAAAGATTACAACTTTACACGATTTCTCTGCATCCATTGTACATATTATAAAAGACAGTGTGGTTCCATAATCATAAAACAATTTTATTTTCATAATCAATAATATCTGTTACATTTCTTTATGTGTAACATCTTTGAACCTCTATGAGCTAAGATCTTTGATTATAACCTCAGTGTTCCTATGTAAATGCGTTAGATGTTATGAGTGTACGTGCTTATGAAATTATTAACACCCACTGCATCAAGGGCATAACATGGAAGTACCAATATTTACCCTGATGCAGTTAATGTGTAAAAAATCGAGATATTTTTGTACAAATGTGATGAATGTAATGCGCAAACGACATGGATACTCCAACTGTATGTGAGTACGATAATACTTTACAACACAAGTCGCTTAGCAACTTCCAGTTGTTTCAGTTGGGTCTATTTATTCATCGTCACATTGTCTTATTTATTCAGACAGTAATCTCCAACAGTGAGCACTAAAATCTGTTATCGAATGTAAAACGACTTGAAGATGAGCACAAGCCCGAAACCTGCCGGCAATAAATAAAATCGCCTTCTTTTGTGACTTGTAGCGGTTTTTATTCTACTACACCTTACAACAAACTACTTTAGCGTAATTACTGAAGGGGAAACATACACAACAAACAAAACAAATTTATTGTGATGTAGCTTGACAACGACCAAGAGGGGGAAATTCTCTAATTGCTAATGATGACGCTGTTAGCAGACGATCAAGCTGTATTCACGAATAGTGAAGTTGGACTACAGAGAGATGTCTATGAACCACACATAACATGTAAGATAAATACCATGTCAAAATCAGTACAAAACATAGAAGCCATTGCTTTCTGTAGGATATAGGCAGTAAGGGCAAAAGCAGTAATAGGAAACAAGATCGTAGAGCAAGTAGATAGATTTAAATCTTCAGGGACCACGCTAACATACAGAGGAGACCCACATCAAAAACACAAAAACTCAGAAGTTCACTTACCTAAACGGCATCTTTAGAAGGTCTCTCCAAAATAAAATGTGAACGGAAATGCATCTTAAATTTTATGTCAGTATTAACATTGCTGTATGAGAGTGACTCTTGAGCAATTAAAAACTAAATAAAAAAAGATGAACAGATTAAATAAGTATACAGGCCAACGAAATGAAACTACTCAGAAACATAGCAGCACACAAGACGTTAGATCATAAAATATATAGATGCAGATGTCAGGAAGGAATTCAAAATATTTAAACGAAAAGCTTTATGAAAATGGACAAAAATGGATATCCTACTTGTTGCGAATGGAGTAGTCAAGATTACCACTACATTTTTGGCAATATATTCCGAAAGGTAACAGACATATCGGAAAATCAGCATAATGATGGATGGAGCAAATGTAATGCAAGAGACCGAGCAAGGCCTAACCCCTAACGCATGACAGATGAAGAAGAAAAGGAAGGAGAAAAAGAAGATGGAGAAGGAGAATAAAAACAAGCTAAGTAATGAAATGAAGTGGTTATTTCAGAATAAAAGAATAGCCAATGCTGGAAGATGATTTCCTTCAAAAATTTACAGGACATTTGGATCGGCAGATTTACAAGAGTCATAAGTGAGGACCGTCACCACAGACAACACAGTGGCCGACGGCATTCACATAACGACCGAGAGCAGCGGCGTTTCTGTAGAGTTGTCAGTGCTAAGAGACAAGCAACACTGCGTGAAATAACAGCCAAAATCAATGTGGGACGTACGACGAACGTATCTGTTAGGAAAGTGTGGCGTTAATGTGCTATGGCAGCAGACGACCGACGCGAGTGGCTTTGCTGACAGCATGACATCGCCTGCAGCGCCTCTCCTGGGCTCTTGACTATATCGGTTGGACCCTTGACGACTGGAAAACCATGGCCTGGTCGGATGAGTCCCGATTTCAGTTGGTAATAGCTTATTGTAGGTTTCGACTGTGGCGCAGACCTCACAGGCTCATGGACCTAAGCTGATAGCAAGGTAATGTTCAAGCTAGAGATGGTTCCATAATAGTGTGGGCTGTGTTTACATTGGCTGGACTGGGTCACTTGTTGGTAATGGTTATGTTCGGCTACTTGGAGACCATTTGCAGCCATTTATGAACTCGATGTTCCCAACCAACGACTGAATTTTTGCGGATGACAATCCACCACGCTACTGGGCCACAATTGTTCCCGATTGATTTGAGGAACATTCTAGACAATTCGCGCGAATGATTTGGCTACCGAGATCCCCCGAAAAGGGGACTATCTAACATTTATGGGAGGTCAGTTCATGCACAAAATCCTGCACCGGCAGCACTTTCGCAATTATAGACGGCTATAGAGGTAGCATGGCTCAGTAATTCTGAAGTGTATTGAATGTATTCGCAGTTGTGATTAAGGACAATCATGAGTTGTAGAATGGAATTACGATAGTAAAATTTTTGCCGCGCAAGGACTTGAACCCAGATTGCCCGCTTATCGCGAGCGGTCACCTTACAATTTGTCTATCCGTACACGACTCACGGTCACACCCAAATTTCCATATGTCGTCAAGCATACGTCTACGACCTGTATTCGTACATCCATGATGTATATTCCTGTACAGGTCAGACGTTGTACTTGATAGTCGCTTGCCGGTGTTTCTGAAGTGGACGTCCAACGACTTGTTGAGTCCATGCCACGTCGGATAAAAGGAGATCCGACATGGAATTAGGAAGTATCGCAAGTGTCTTTTGTCATTTTAGTGTCTTCTTTAGAACAAGAATCTTCGTCAAATTATCCTGTGAACTTTTAAGCAGTTTTGTTAAACGTGCATTTTTGCTCTTATATTTGTGCCACAACACCATTGTTAACGGTTAACATTATCATATTTTTCCTCTATCGTTTTTTAAGTAACAAACCCTCTTAGTGAGTAGATTACACATATGTCAACCAACAGTAGGATTGAAAATCCCCTTGTTATTGTCATATTACGACTTCAGTTTATGTTTTGTACCATGCGTCATTTATCTTTTAATTCGATAAACAGCTGTTAGATGCCAACGGAAGAAAATGAATAATAATATAAATAATAATAGTAATACTCATACTAACAATAAAATAATAATAGTAATAATAATAATGATAACTAACGGAGTGGAAGAGCCTCCTCGGCAAAGTTTTGATATTGGGTTTCTGCAGTGTCGACACTTTGAAAACTATTCAGCATGTCGGCATGTTGACCTTGTGAAGTGTGCACACTGTTTCATTCCGCTGCGGAAGTTTATCGAATGTGCCCCGCAAGTTCAGGAAAATTGGATCAACTTGGGCGCCTGTTTACGACTCTCTTCATTTCAAATATGAACGGTGAAAGCTTTGATTCACGTTATTGATATGCCCGTGATTCACGTTAAGCTCTACAGAGTAAAGTTCCGTTCTCCAAAAGAGCTCTAGCAAGCAAGCAGTAACATGTTCCATAACTCATCAACAGCTTGACACATGTTTCCTCAACTACCGCAGTACATACAGTATGATAATTATTGAAATACATGAAAAAAATCGTAAGTTAGTTACAAATTACGTGTGCATATTCTTCATTCAACATGCGAACGTCACTACAGATTTTTGGATTTAGGTTATGACATGTTCGATATGCCTGCCACCATTGGCGGTGATGTGGCGTAGACGAATAGCGAAATTCTGCATAACCCGTTGAAATGTCGGAACATTGTGCTGTCACTGACCTCCTGAATGGCTGTTTTCAGCTGAGCAAAGGTTTTCGAGTTGTTGATGTACATCTTTTCCTTAAATATAGCCGCACAAAAAGCAGTCGCATGCGTCAGATCAAGAGAATATGGCGGCAAATCGAGGCCCAAGCCAGTGGCGTCTGGGTACCACAGAGCCAAAATGAGAAGTGATACTCCAGGACATGAAGCACTCCCCTGCTTCGATGAGGTCGAGCTCCGTCTTGGCATGAACCACATCTTGTCGAAATCAAGTTACTTTGGATAACGGGGATGAAATAATCTTCCAAGACCTTCACGTACCGTTCGGTAGACAACGTGCCATCAAGGAATATCGCACTGATTATCCCGTGACTGAATATTGCACACCACAGTCACCGGTTGAGGGCGAAGAGACTTGTCGACCGCCAAATGCAGATTCTCAGTCCCCCACCTGCGCCAGTTTTCCTTATCGAGGAACCCACCCAAATGAAAGTGGACATCATTGCTAAACCAAACCGTACTAATTTCCATCATGCAGTTCGCGGCTCTTGGTCTAGTGGCTAGCGTTGCTGCTTCTGGATCACGGGGTACTTGGTTCGATTGACGGCGAGGTTGGGGATTTTCTCTGCCTGGGGACTGGGTGCTTTGTGTTGTCCTCATCATTTCATTATCATCATCATCATCATTCGTGACAGTGGCTCGATTGGATTGTGTAAAAATTGGACTGTGTAAAAATTCTGACTTTGTACGGGCGCTGATGACCGAGCAGTTGAGCGTCCCACAAACCAAACGTCATCCCATCATGGCTGGCGGCCGACCGTGCCATTTGAACATCCTAACGAAAACCAATCAATGGGTACTACGATTTTATTTCATATAGTTTATTAATCGTCTCCCTGTACATCTGTTAAGGTGTGTGGTCCGAGCGAAGACGAGGATAAGAGTGCTGCACCATCTTCGGATCGCGCTGCGGTCATAACGCACTCGAGTAAATAAGCGATCACATGGCAAGCGCACACAGACTGCCACATGTGGGCCACCGCATTCTCTGCCGTGAGTCATCGCGCCATAACGCTTTACTCCGACGCTCTATAGCCCGCTAGCAGCGTTGTATCCATACGTCTTGACGGCGTTGAACTTTTCGTTATATTATGGTTTTAGTGGCCCACCATCATGAGGAATGTATTTCCACAACGTATGTCTTCCCCATGCGTGCGAGCTACAGAATAACGGCTGTATTGTATTCTCAATGGAATGGGCGCTTTTGAACTACTAATTTGTACAGTTTTGTGGTACTAACTTTTCCGACTTTCTTTTTTGGGTGAAGATAAAGACTAACATTGGTGAAACTTAGTGGTGTAACATGGAAAGGTAGAGTATACAATAGCGAGTAGCAATAGTGGAATTTTATTTTGCCTGCAATTACTCAATTATCGCTGCTCGAGGAAGGTATCGCGCTACGTTCAGTGGGCGTGCAGGTCCTTCTTGCAAGCCGATTCTGCGATACGTTGAATCTTATATCAACGGTGGCAGAGTAATTGGTCCGAAAAATACGGGTAGGCATGGATCGGTACGCACTGAAGATGACGTTGAAAAGATGAGAAGTACGATCACAGCCAGCTCAGAGGAATCTGCAAGAAGGTTGTCACAAGAAACTGGAGTCAACAGAAATATAGGGCTCAACATCCTTAGGAAAGGTCTGATTTGCTTCTAAACTTCAGGTACTCTGCAAGCTGAAACCAGCTGATTTATGCAGCAAGATGGGAATAACGAAGTCATTCAGAATTTTGGAGAGAGGCTCATAATGAATGATGAAGCTCACATCAATTTATGTGGTTACGCGAATGAAGAGAATGTGAGGTTATCGGCTGGACAAAACCCGTGTGAGAGTTACGAACGCCTTTTACACAATATCAATATCAGGGGCAACAGACACTTACTTTTTTCTTTTTTAAAAAAAAAAAAAGAAAAAGAAAATGGTGAATCTGGAACTCTTAGTGGCAATAATTACGGTCGCACAAGGATTCAGAGAAGGAAATTATTGCAACACGTATTTTCCAGTCATGTCGAGGTTTGGTGACACTGAATAGCCTCTCCATTCCCCAAGCATAGTTACTCCACACTTTCTTCATGGGCTTATTTAAAGTATAAAGACCATGACAATAAATAACATCTTAGAGGATGTTGAACCAGCCATAAGAAATGAAATCAATTGATATCAAATTTAACGCTTGCAAAATGTATGAAGGTAGTGTTAGTTCGTAGTCAGTAATGCGTACGATTCAGCGGATGATGTCTAAAGTCTGTAATTTTTAAAGAAATAGGCAACGTTTGCCGTTCTCCTGTATTTTTCATGTATCATACTACGTACCACATCAGTTTAGTAACTGACAATTTAGCACAAATAAAGTACACTTCATATAAATCTGGTCATTAATTAATTGTCACACTTTATTTTCTGAGTATTTTACTATGAGAGACTAGCGCCTTTCCGCTATTTATCTTTTTATCTCAATTCAAACGTGTCTTGCTTGGAAATTAACTTCTTCAGTTTTCGTACATCTATCCTCAACCTCTGGCAGATAGTGGGACAACAGCTAATCGATATATAAGAAGTAGTGACAACACTGCCAAGCGTGTGCCCGTATGTACCGGGTGATCAAAAAGTCAGTATAAATTTGAAAACTTAATGAACCACGGAATAATGTAGATAGAGAGGTAAAAATTGACACACATGCTTGGAATGACAGGGGGCTTTATTAAAACAAAAACAAAAAATGTATTGCTGGACGCGTGAAAGATCTCTTGCGCCCGTCGTTTGGTGTTGATCGTGTGCTCAGCCGCCACTTTCGTCATGCTTGGCCTCCCAGGTCCCCAGACGTAAGTCCGTGCGACTATTGGCTTTGGGGTTACCTGAAGTCGCAAGTGTATCGTGATCGATCGGCTTCTCTAGGGATGCTGAAAGACAACATCCGACGCCAATTCCTGACCATAACTCCGGACATGCTTCACAGTGCTGTTCACAACATTATTCCTCGACTACAGCTATTGTTGAGGAATGATGGTGGACATATTGAGCATTTCCTGTAAAGAACATCATCTTTGCTTTGTCTTACTTTGTTATGCTAATTATTGCTATTCTGATCAGATGAAGCGCCATCTGTCGGACATTTTTTGAAGGTTTCTATTTTCTTTAGTTCTAATAAAACTCTATGTCATTCCAAGCATGTGTGTCAATTTTTACCTCTCTATCTACATTATTCCGTGATTTATTCAGTTTTCAAATTTATATTGACTTTTTGATCACCCGGTATTTATTTGAATGCGACTGGTTCGGCGGGCCACTTCATCATCCCCTCTATCGGTAAATAGTGGTATTACAACCAACTGTATACTATGCCATAACAGGGGGAAGAATAGATTTCACAGAACTGCTCATGCGTGATGTGACCAATACAAGCCCTCAGCTAACTACTATTAGGAAGTGCACATTTGGTTATAGATCACTATTTGCCAATAGAGGGACCGATGACAGCTGACTGGACTACTGAAACCGATCGCACTTAAATGAATACATACATGGACGCAGCTGACGGTGTTACCACTACTTCTTATACAGGATGTTAAGTGTACAGGTTAAGGTATTGCTACAGTTGTTACCTTTATAAGTACCCACTTGAGGGAGTTAGTCTTTGTTTTCTCTGCATCTATCAGTTTTATCGCAAACTCATCACATAATTTACTACCAAATGTTTTCCGCACTGTCATAACTGTACCAGGAAGCGGACTATGCATGACACTATGTGTGGTGTCACCGCCAGACACCACACTTGCTAGGTGGTAGCCTTTAAATCGGCCGCGGTCCGTTAGTATACGTCGGACTCCGGGTGTCGCCACTGTCAGTGATTGCAGACCGAGCGCCGCCACAAGGCAGGTCTAGAGAGACTTCCTAGCACTCGCCCCAGTTGTACAGCCGACTTTGCTAGCGATGGTTCACTGACAAATTAAGCTCTCAATTGCCGAGACGATAGTTAGCATAGCCTTCAGCTACGTCATTTGCTACGACCTAGCAAGGCGCCATTATCATTTGCTATTTATCTTGTGATGCATGTACCGTCAGACCGATGTTCACCAATTATGGATTAAAGTTAAGTATTCCACAGCTACGTCCTGTTTTTGCTAGTTCATTTCCGTGTTCTGTTCTAGACCTCACGCCAGCCTGCGTGAGCTTAAACGCGTGCCTTTCGGCTTCACCTCGTAGTGGGTTGGCTGTCTTGCCAAGTCACAACAGTATGGACAATCCGTTTTGCGTCCACACGTTCAAGTTTCACTACTGCCTTGTTGTCTGGCGAAAAATTAACATTAATGGATGGCTAGTGCCAAGCGTACTTGGAAGTACTAACCAACCTAAAAACGTACTACTCGTAATAGTTATAATGTTTAGTCTGCAAATGAAGTAAGTACTGGTGTAATGCAGTTCAGTACACTGCTGTCAGTCATCAATAGAAATATCTGCGTTTATACACTCAACACCACATATAAACTGGTTCCGTACTTTGTGGTATCTGCTGTAGACAACACTAATAGCTACTTTACACTTCGCTCCTCAAGCTATCATTCAGTACTGCTTACGTCTGTCTTGTGTTAAAAACAAATTACTTTTTAAAGTAGTGGGATCCTGTGCACGCACTCTCTAGATCATCCCGACATCAAGGTATTGTGTGATTTGGTTTCACCACATGTACTGACAGGCACAGGAAAACAACAAACATCACAGTTTTTGAAGAGTCCTTCAGTATATCTGGAAATAATTTATGTTGATCAAGAACAAGAGTGGACCAAATAGTGAATCTTGTGAGGTACCATATTTAATATATCACCACATAGAGTTTTTTTAATTGTTGTGGTGTTTCTAGATTTCCGGAAAGCTTTTGACACCGTTCCTCACAAGCGACTTCTAATCAAGCTGCGGGCCTATGGGATATCGTCTCAATTATGCGACTGGATTCGTGATTTCCTGTCAGGAAGGTCGCAGTTCGTAGTAATAGACGGCAAATCATCGAGTAAAACTGAAGTGATATCAGGTGTTCCCCAGGGAAGCGTCCTGGGGCCTCTGCTGTCCCTGATCTATATAAATGACCTGGGTGACAATCTGACCAGTTCTCTCAGGTTGTTCGATGATGGTGTAAATCACCGTCTAGTAAGGTCATCCGAAGGCCAGTATCAGTTGCAAAGCGATTTAGAAAAGATTTCTGTATGGTGTGGCAGGTGGCAGTTGACGCTAAATAACGAAAAGTGTGAGGTGATCCACATGAGTCCCAAAAGAAATCCGTTGGAATTCGATTACTAGATAAATAGTACAATTCCCAAGGCTGACAATTCAACTGAGTACCTGGGTGTTAAAATTACGAACAACTTCAGTTGGAAAGACCACATAGATAATATTGTGGGTAAGGCGAGCCAAAGGTTGCGTTTCATTGGCAGGACACTTAGAAGATGCAACAAGTCCACTAAAGAGACAGCTTACACTGCACTCGTTCGTCCTCTGTCAGAAAACTGCTGCGCGGTGTGGGATCCTTACCAGGTGGGATTGACGGAGGACATCGAAAGGGTGCAAGAAAGGGCAGCTCGTTTTGTATTATCACGTAATAGGGGAGAGAGTGTGGCAGATATGATACGCGAGTTGGGATGGAAGTCATTAAAGCAAAGACATTTTTCGTCGCGGCGAGATCTATTTACGAAATTTCAGTCACCAACTTTCTCTTCCGAATGCGAAAGTATTTTGTTGAGCCCAAGCTACAAAGGTAGGAATGATCATCAAACTAAAATAAGAGAAATCATAGCTCGAACAGAAAGGTTTAGGTGTTCGTTTTTCCCGCGCGCTGTTCGGGAGTGGAATGGTAGAGAGATAGTATGATTGTGGTTCGATGAACCCTCTGCCAAGCACTTGAATGTGAACTGCAGAGTAATCATGTAGATGTAGATGTAGATGTAGATTTGTTGATTTGGCGCCCTGTTTCCATTTCTTTGTCTGCTAATGACATGCCTTAAACGTTGTAAAATTTAGTTTTACCTTTCAACAGGATGTCGACGACAAGGTCGTTAGGGACAGAGCACATTCACAAGCGGGGTAAGGACAGTGACCTTGAGCCGTTCGCGGCCCGTTATGGCATCTCGTTTCTCATTCGGTTTACTGACGTCACTAAGTTTCTGGCTTGCCTGCCCGTGTGTGGCAGCAGCAGCCCTTATTAATACGAGTACTGTGGTACTATCTTTCGAGCTACCGCTAGTGTTTCCGGGTCGCGTTGTCTGGAGCAGGGAGTTGGGGCAGAGCAGCAGAGAGGTCCAAACAGCCAGTACTCGCCCGACCGCTGGCGACACGCATGCACTCTCCGACGTCAAGGACCGGATTCAGAAAGTTTTAGTTGAATGGACCGTGATATTTGTGTAGTGCAATTTTCACCTGTGTGTGTGTGTCCGCCCGTCGAAGTGCCCCTATGGCAATAAGTTGTCAGTCGACGATTTATACTGGGATCTTTCCGGTGCCGGATTTGAGTGGGGACGACCGTTGGTTGGTCGTTCGGTCGGTCGTCGCAGCGGACGACGTGCATTTGGTCTTCCGACCGCTTCTGGCTTCTCTGTGTTTGTACCGACTTCCAATTTGTCCGTGTTGTTTCACAGTGACTGGTTTTAGTAGTGTGAGTTGTCGGTGGAATTGTTTTCCTGGATCTGTGTATATCGTTTGTTTTGAATGAGCAGTTATTTTAATGCTGTTTGCGTACTGGATTTGGTGAGGAGTTGCGAACGGACATCAGTTCGGTTGGGGCACAGCAGCGAGTAGGTCCGTGCAGCGCGGGGGCAAGCCGGGACCGCTGGCGGCTTGCTGCCACCGGCGGATCGAGGAGGGGTAGCTGCGAGAGCGACGACTTCGTTGCACACCGAACCCTGGACGTTTGAGTGAAGAGTCAACTGCCAATGCAACCTCGACTGTTCTGAGATCTCGCCTTTGGTCGGCGGGTTGTTGCACCCATGGCCGCTGTCCCTGGCGGCAACGAGTGAAGTGCTTTGAGGCGGGAAATATTGCAGCCGTATTTCTCTATGTGTTATTCATCATCGAATTTAGCGTTATTCTTATTGGTGAATGCAACCAGCGGTATTTCCTGCCTTGTGGCCGCTAACGCCCCAGTTACCTGCCCTGGAGTTCAGCGTACTTTTCCGGCGCTGTACCTATCCTCATCGTGTTGATGCTGTCCGACACTGTGTGTAGTTCGACAGCCTCTTGTATTGTACGTCTACCTTGGTTCTAGTGTTTCCTTCGGCCTTCGTGTTTTCTGAAGACATATGCTGTCTGTCTCTTCGCCCTTGCCAAAAAATATTCCATCGTTGTACCGATGATTGGACGTTAGGCGCATGGTTAGTCGGTCGGTCGGCGCTTAAGCTGCCCTTAGTTTGAGTTGCCATCCTGTTACGTGAGTACAACTCTTGGCTGCCTGTCTCACCTTACATTACGTTTGAGTTACCTTTCCAGGCCGACCCTTGGAACACTTGCTGAGACCCACTTGTCCTGATTCCTTAGATTGTGTTTGAGGATATTTGAAATTTTCTAATTATTGTTGATGTGGCCTTCAGCCGAGCAATAATTTCACTTCTTTCGTGAGAAGGTCTTCAGCCGTGTTACAGTAAGTTTTTTTTAAGCAAACTTGTTTTAAAGCCAAGGTATTTACTTTAAAGGTGCTATTTGTAATTGTTTTCCTGACTTCTAATTCAGGCCTTCAGCTGTTTGTTGTTTGAGGTATTGTTGGTGGCCTTTGGTCCCAAAATTGTGGAATTGTTTTATTTTCCCTGTGAAGAGGCTTTCAGCTGTCATACAGTCAACTGTAATTTCTTTAAAGAGATTGTTTTAAAATTTTAAGTTCTTTAAATGAAGTTTACGTATTCCTTGTGCAATCGAGAGTAACTGATTACGGCCCCGTCCACAATCGTAACCTTGTCCTGCCCCATCCTGAGAACCCAACTCTCAGACCTTTTCATGGAAACCGTCCTGCCATGAGCCTTACGAAATCAAAGGTAACAGGACTGCAAAAACCAAGCTACATACTGCCTTGTGTGAACAACGTTGATTCGCAAGACGATTTAAGGCCCACATATACGGACTGATTCAGCTGTCCCTTCTTATGGGTTTTATGCAATCTACAACAACTTCAAGATTTTTGTATATGCAAACTATGAGTCCTACAGGAGAAACGAACAAGACATTTTTCTAGAAAATTTAATGTAGTTGAATTTTGTACTGGGATATGTTTTCGATAGAGGCCGTAGCTTTGGAAATAGTCAATGGAAATGTACAAAAGTGATCTTTAAACATCGTTTTTCTGGAATATCTCGAAAACGGTGGTCTCCAGCGAAATGTATCCGGGTAAAATATTCATCTACAGAAAATTTCCTACAAAAAGGTCCTGTTAATTCTTTTTCTGTAGGACTAATAGTTTGCGCAGAGCGAACGATAGATTATGAAAATGTTGTACATGTTTTCTATTTTTAAGGCTTTGCAGGTTGCATGAAACGGTTCGGTAGGGACATGTGAATCAGTCCGTATGTGGCGTGTCAACAGTTTTACAAAAGGCATATCTGACGTTATACTCAATAAAAGAACGCTTTCTCTCCATTAGAAGGATTACATAATATGTACAAAATCTTTCCCGAATAACTTTAAGTCATTGGGCAATGTAATATGCACACATATTTAAGAGGTTGCTTGGTATTCAAAACAGATGCAGTCTACTGGGCGATCGATGTGTAACACCATGATTGTTGTCCTATAGAAGAGAGTACACCACTCCTTTACCACCGTGCTTACATAACAATGAATTTTTGTGGCTCTCGAGTCCAGGTTAGTCATGCTCACGAAAGAAATTGCCTATATTTACAGCTGTGTGATTGTAGAGATATGTGCTAGGTAGACGTATCTATCGACAGGCGTCTAGCCATCCTCTGCCACTAACAGCCAAATCGATAAATTGACATGCAGGCCCTATTTAAATACGGATGAAGGCCAGGTAAAAAGAAGATGCACCTTCCGGCTTCCAGCGATGAATCCACAGTTGAATGAACGGAGTCACCTAAAATTATTTCGCTTTATTTACCTTTTTCAATTCCTAGCAGACACTACACAATTGGCCTTTAAAATTGCAATAGCAGAAACTATAGCAGATGATGAAACTTATTTATTATGCATGTACAGAATATTACGCAGAACACATGATTAAGTAAGTAGGGAGTGAAATTTAGCACACACAGCTGCCACATCTATAAGTAACAATGTCTCTAAGCTGGGTGGGCATAAGTCGACCGCAGCCTCGATGGCAGGTATAGATACGTCACTGCATGCTGCTCCAACTTTATGCCAGGGCCTATCTATCTTAGTAGTTGGCGTCTGGTGGAGTACAGTGTCCCAGCAATGTGCAACCAGATGTTTTCAGCCCTTGAGAGTTCTGGACAAAGTGTTGGCAAGGGCAACAGTGGAAGAGGTTCAGTGTAGAGTTAAGACAGGATAGCAAGGGAAACATGTGGTCTTGTGTTATTTAGTTGAATGAGTGTACCGTTGGGCGTAGAACTGCCAATGTGCCTCCCTCTTCTCGTGCATCACACGAAGCTGCAAGAGTGGCTGATGTGATGATACTCCGTAGTGCTCCAGTCACCAATGCACTGTCTGATGGGAAGCCCATTTCCTCACTAAGGGAATATAACGTAGCTGTGTGATATTGCACCGTCGGACGAGCGATGTGGCTGTCGTCTCTGGCGCTAGTCATGTGAGGTCATGGAGATATCGCATGGTGTTGCATATTACCGTTCTGGAGCCGCCTGTTCACATTCGCTTGGCAGTTGTGGCATCCCAACCAAGGCGCACAATAAATCGCAGAACCATAAAGTGCAGTCTCAACAGGGTACGGTCCTGACACTGTCGAATTGTGACACATAGTTGTATATGTTTTGCTTTCTTACAAGGAGAGTAGCATGATCTTCTTACAAGAAGTCAACACTCAAATTTGAAAAATGGTTCAAATGGCTCTGAGCACTATGGGACTTAACATCTATGGTCATCAGTCCCCTAGAAATTAGAACTACTTAAACCTAACTAACCTAAGGACATCACACAACACCCAGTCATCACGAGGCAGAGAAAATCCCTGACCCCGCCGGGAATCGAACTCGGGAACCCGGGAGCGGGAAGCGAGAACGCTACCGCACAACCACGAGCTGCGGACAGTCAAATTTGTATCTCAGTGAGAAGTCAGGTGCGTATTCTTCAATCGTGTACAGAGTTTGACGGCTTAACTCATACCTAATTTGTTCTGTTGCGCTGGAAAGCTGATTGTTAGCGTATGTAAGCCTTCAGCGCTCTCCAAGCGAATTTGACGTTTGTTAATAAAGAAATTAAATTTCCTGTCTCAGTACACGATCATTGTGAATGTTTTGTGAATAAAATCGCCTGGGTCGCTAAATAAATTTCATTCTTTATTTCTCTAAAGACTCAAGTTAGTTGACTTCGAGATTAGGCATGGGTTTCCGCATTGACACTGAACCTTGTTTTGCGGGTGGGTGGAAATTTTCTCCGTTCGTGGACTGGATGTTGTATTGTCCTTGCATTCGTATCGTCGCACCTGGCAAGAAAATAGCCTTCAATACCGTGTCGTGTCGCATTTACACTACTGAGGTGGCTCAATGGGCACGATTCGAAAGCCAGTAAATCGAAAGAAAAAAAAAACCTTGTTTCGCATGCTTTTTGGTATCTAATAGTGTCAGTAGCCGAAACGGCGGAAATTTATTTAGCGATCCATATGGTTTAACTCTCTTAACATTTGACGTCTATAGCATGTCGCTACATTCTGTTGTAACTTTAATGACCAGTGCGATAGCTTGCGGCTCTAAACGCTTCTGGTAGCGAACAGACTTGTTCGTCAAATTTGCTGGTCCATATCCATGAGTTTTTAATAATCATGGAGACGTACCAACAAGGTCTGTCTATGCAGTCTCACTTTCGAAGCAGAAGTCGCACTGCCACAAATAATTTTGACGGTAGCTGGACTGCCTGCCAATGCAGAAAAAACATTTCTTGCATTGACTTAAACAATGAATATAAAGAAGAAGAAAAGATAGTGGACCATAAAATGATAGAAAATGATACACATACACACATCAAAATAACACAATATCGGACAATCAGAGAGATTCGATTTTTTTTATTTCGTTGCACTGCCGCTTCTATGTTGTGCGTAGAATATTGATTTTCTTCTTAACACACCACCATTTGACTGTATTGTTGCTTATTTAATTACGACCCAGGTTTCCGGTTTTATGCCATTTTGAAGTGATTGAGTTTGTGTCATTAACATATACTGCAAAACATCAAGCTTAAAATTGGCTATAAATTAAGAAAAATACTCGCTCCCCGCGAAATGCCAGATGTAAAATCATCATCTTATAAAACGATCAGTAAATAATAGTGATAGCACATCATATTTAATAAAAACAGATTTACTTTGGTATATAAAAGATGAACACATGTTCCCACTATTATGTACTGATCTTTTTACAAGATGATGATTTTACATCTACCATTTCGTGGGGAGCAAGTATTTTTCTTAATTTATGGCGAAACTTGATGTTCTGAATTGTATGTTAATGACATAAATTCAATCAATTGAAAATGGCATAAAGGGCGGAACATGGGGCATAGTTAAATAACAATACAGTCAAATGGCAGTGTGTTTATTCAAAAATTATAGTATGATTGTTGCTTGCAACATCAGAAACTGTGTAAAGTGTGTGTGGAAAAGACGCAAGACCTATAGCACCTTGGTAATTGTCAGTGCTCTGGTTTTTATCCATATACTCATGTACTGGCAGTTTCCACAATTGTGAAACTCCACGACACAGTAAACAAAAAAGAAAAAAAAAAACTTTTCTACGCAAAACACGCGCAATGTAACATCGACGCATAGAACTTAAGAAACCTTGTCAGCGCTGCCGTCAACCAACTTTTTTTTCTGAGACACGTCAAACACAGGCCATTTAGGCAAAAACGTCAAACAGAGTGGCGCACAGCAAAATGTTTGACAAACTAGTGAAGTATGACACATAGGTGACCGTTTACATGCATCGACAACGCGTATGTACGACAAAAACGTCAAACAAAGCGACGGACCGCCAAATAATTTGATAGATTAATGAGGATCGGCTAATGAATCGTTTACAAGTGTTTGAACTATTTATGTTTGACAAACACATTAAGCAAAGCAGTTTGTCAAACTGATGATGTTAGGTGTTTTCCGATCGTCTACATTGTTTTGGCAGTGTATGTTCGACAAACACATCAAACAAAGACGCGCAACTACATGATTTGACAAACTAGTGAAGATTCTCACATAGTTTGATCGCGTACAGGGGTTTATACGTTATATGTTTGGCAAACACGTGAAACTGAACATCAAACCGACCAATAACGTTACAAAGTAGTGAAGTTTGACGGATTGTTTCATCGCATACTGGGTTTCCGCAGTGTATGTCCGACAGATACGTCAAAGAAAGACGCGCAGCCAAATAATTTGACACTTTAGTGATGTTTACCGGATAGTTTGATCGTTTACAGTGACGGCTTAACAGTGACAAAGGAGCATGTTTGGCGGCGTGGAAGCGGAAGAGAAAGGCCGGCTGGAACACGGAGGCGCGCGCGAGCCGTTAGGCGGCGTCGGCGGCCGCAGCCTTGGCGATTCGGAGCGGAAATGTCAGCCGCGTGCCGGCCTCGCAGCCACGAAGCGCAGCGTCGCGAGATACACGCGGGAACGAAGTACGACCGCTGCTGCTGCACTACAGCGATCGCGTCTCAGCGGCGGCCTCGGGGGTGGGCGATCCCCCTCCAACAGTGTAGCGAAGCCCCAGGGAGTGTCCGGCTGCTGTCGGACAGGAGAGGAGCCACAGCGGAGGCCTCTGGCTGCAGGCTACTACTCACCGTGACGCCCGTGGACAGCGGCCATCGCCAGCGCCTGCCGCTGCGCCCTTTGCGCGACATCCCGCAGACCGGCGTGCAGACTCAGGCGGCAAAGCGCGGCCAACTGGAGCGCCGTGGCTCGGCGTTCTGCACAGTGCGCGCCCGCCGTGACGCGATACGCCAGCCGCCACGTCACGCCGCGTCACAGCCGGGCCGGGCCGGGCGTGGGCACCGCCGCCGCCGCCCGCTCCGGCGACTCTCGCGTCGTGGGAGGAGGCGAGCGCCGGCCACTGACACCGGCCAGCCGGCTGCAGCCAGCCACACGGAACGAGTGTCGAGTACTTCCACCTCGACACCGACACATTTTTACTCGGCAATTTTCTGTTGATATCACTCACTCCTCCACTTCATAGCACAGTGGCTCCCAGACTGGGTGTAATAATCTCCTCGGGGCAAAATGAAGCTCTCTCAGGGTAAAAAAATAAAATAGAAATAAATAATTTCAAGTTATCGCGGTGTACTGAATAGTCCATATAATTTCGGGCATGCAGCCGCGCAAATAAATTCCTTCCTCTGCTACTTCGTGCGCGTATCATCCAGCCATTATTAAAGTACACTATGTGATCAAAAGTATCCGGGCACGCAAAACATACGTTTTTCATATTAGGTGCATTGTGCTGCCACCTACTGCCAGGTCCTCTACAGGGTGGTCCATTGATCGTGACCGGGCCAAATATCTCACGAAATAAGCGTCAAACGAAAAAACTACAGAGAACGAAACTTGTCTAGCTTGAAGGGGGAAACCAGATGGCGCTATGGTTGGCCCGCTAGATGGCGATGCCATAGGTCAAACGGATATCAGCTGCGTTTTTTTAAAATTGGAATCCCCGTTTTTATTACATATTCGTGTAGTACGTAAAGAAATATGATTGTTTTAGTTGCACCACTTTTTTCGCTTTGTGATATATGGCACTGTAGGTTTTTTAAATTAAAATCCAAAACGTAGGTACGTTTGAACATTTTATTTCGGTTGTTCCAATGCGATACATGTACCTTTGTGGACTTATCATTTCTGAGAACGCATGCTGTTGCAGCGTGATTACCTGTAAATGCCAAATTAATGCAATAGTTGCTCAAAATGATGTCCGTCAACCTCAATGTATTTGGCAATACGTGTAACGACATTCCTCTCCACAGCGAGTAGTTCGCCTTCCGTAATGTTCGCACATGCATTGACAATGCGCTGACGCACGTTGTCAGGCGTTGTCGAGGGATCACGATAGCAAATATCCCTCAACCCATAGAAAGAAATCAGGGGACGTCAGATCCGGTGAACGGGCCGTGGTATGGTGCTTCGACGACCAACCCACCTGTCATGAAATATGCTATTCAACACCGATTCAACCGCACGCGAGCTATGTGCCGGACATCCATCGTGTTGGAAGTACATCGTCATTCTGTCATGCAGTGAAACATCTTGTAGTAACATTGGTAGAACATTACGTAGGAAATCAGCATACATTGCACCATTTAGATTGGCATCGATAAAATGGGGGCAAATTATCCCCGTTGACCAATAATGCATATTATGCCGGCTTACGTTACCGCTGTTAGTGAATGACGCTACGTCGCTAAATAGAACGCGTGCAAAAAATCTGTCATCGTCCCGTAATTTCTCTTATACCCAGTCGCAGAACTGTACACGACGTTCGAAGTCGTCGCCATGCGATTTCTGGTGCATAAAAGTATAGTACGCGTGCAATCGATGTGGATGAAGCATTCTCAACATCGACGTTTTTGAGATTCCCAATTCTCGTGCAATTTGTCTGCTACTGATGTGCGGATTAGCCGCGACAGCAGCTGAAACACCTGCTTGGGCATCATCTTTGGAGCAGGTCGTGGTTGACGTTTCACACGTGGCTGAACATTTCCTGTTTCCTTAAATAACTATACGGCCAACTGCCCGGACACTTGGATGATGTCGTCCAGCATACCGAGCAGCATACATAGCACACGCCCGTTGGGCATTTTGATCACAACAGCCATGCATCAACACGATATCGACCTTTTCCGCAATTGGTAAACGGTCCATTTTAACACGGGTAATGTATCACGAAGCAAATACCGTCCGCACTGGCGGAATGTTACGTGATACCACGTACCTACACGTTTGTGACTATTACAGCGCGATCTATCACAAAGCGAAGAAAGTGGTCCAACTAAAACATTCATATTTCTTTACGTACTATACGAATATGTAATAAAAATGCGGGTTCCTATTTTAAAAAACGCAGTTGATATCCTTTTGACCTATGGCAGCGCCATCTAGCGGGCCAACCATTGCGCCATATGGTTTCCTCCTTCAAGCTAGACAAGTTTGGTTCTCTGTAGTTTTTTCGTTTGATGCTTATTTCGTGAGATATTTGGCCCAGGCACAATCAATGGACCACCCTGTATATCAACGACCTCAATAGTCATTAGACATCATGAGAGAGCAGAATGGGGCGCTGCGCGGAAATCACGGACTTCGAACGTGGTCAGGTGATTGGGTGTCACTTGTGTCATACGTCTGTATGCGAGATTTCCACACTCCTAAACATCCCTAGGACCACTATTTCCGATGTGATAGTGAAGTGGAAACGTGAAGGGACACGTGCACGACAAAAGCGTACAGGTTGACTTCGTCTGTGGACTGACAGACACCGCCGGCAGTGGAAGAGGGTCGTAATGTGTAATAGTCAGACATCTATCCAGACCATCACATGGGAATTCTTAACTGTATCAGGATCCACTGCAAGCACTACGACAGTCAGGCGGGAGGTAAGAAAACTTGGATTTCATCGTCGAGCGGCTGCTCATAAGCCACACATCCTGCCGGTAAATGCCAAACGTCGCGTCGCTTGGTGTAAGGAGAGTAAACATTGGACGACTGAACAGTGGAAAAACGTTGTGTGGAATGACGAGTCACGGTACACAATGTGGCGATCCGATGACAATGTGTGGGTATGGCAAATGCCCGGTGAACGTCATCTACCAGCGTGTGTAGCGCCAACAGTAAAATTCGGCCCCGGTGGTGTTATGGTGTGTTTTTCATGGAGGGGGCCTTCACCCCTTGTTGGTTTGCGTGGCACTATCACAGCACAAGCCTACACTGATATTTTAAGCATCTTCTTGCTGGCCGCTGTTGAAGAGCAATTCGGGGATGGCGTTTGCATCTTTCAACACGATAGAGCACCTCTTCATAACACACAGCCTGTGACGACAATGATATCCTTGTAATGGCCTCGCCTGCACAGAGTCCTTACCTGAATCCTATAGAACGACTTCATGCCACGCCCTACCGACCGACGTCCATACCTCTACTCAGTGCATCACTCCGTGAAGAATGGGCTGCCATTCCTTAAGAACCTTACAGCACCTGATTCAGCGTATGCTTGCGAGAGTGAAACCTGTCATCAAGGCTAGGGGTTCGCGAACACCAATTTAAATTCCAGCATTACCCATGAAGAGCGTTACGAACATGTAAGTCATTTGCAGTAAACTGTCCGGATTAATTTAATGTCATAAAGCGCGAAGAGCGGCCTTATATCCTTCGCCGCGGCGGTACCCGTCAGTCAGTTACAGACGCTGATCGGCAGCAAAGAGATTCGCTTACACAATGGCCGCCTATGGTGAAGGCGTACAGACATTCGATTCCCTTATCAAAGTATGTTCGGCCGTGCTTGGCACCTTGTCGTCAGTATTGAGTCTTACTCTGAGGACGACCGGGCGATTCGCAGCCGAAATATCGGAGGAAGAAATTTTATTTGCGCAGCTGCATGCCCGAAATTTGATGGACTAAAAAAAGTTTCGGTTTAGTTCAAGTCACGAAAGTGAACTATTACCGCGTTTTTATCAGGTTGTAACGGACATCCCCCTCTAGCATTTCTTTTCCTCAGCAGTAGTTGTCGATATTAGTATTATATGTCGAATTTTGGACAGGTCAGTATTATCTCACCACCTTTTCTGAAAAGTTTCATGTAATTTTTTACGCAGCATGTTATATTTAAAGCTAAAATTTAAGAAAATGAATTACTTTATTTTGGATGTTATGATTTATAAGTACTAGTTCTGAATGAACAGTTAAATTTTTTTTCAGAAACATTTGACATTACGAATTATCTGGCACACTTAAAATTTCCATTATTAATGCGCAATCTAGTACCGTTTACTATGTTAATTTCTTTATTCAATTATGAAAAATAATCTAAACTAACAGAAATTCATTTGTCAAAAAAAATTGTAAACCCTTTGGAATACTATTATTTCCGCTGAATGAGAGAATAGTAAGCATTCCCCTGATGTGATCGGACTTATTTTTGCATTTTGTCCGAAGAATGAAATTTCGGGTTTGTTACTGTGAAAAATCAAAAGACTGTATTATATACTAAAATGTGACAAAATATATGAATGTAACAACAAAATTTCTGCAAGAACAATCTTCAAATTTATTTAGATCAGTTCAGCCATGAGGACCTAAAATGTGAGAATTTCAGCTTCAAGAATCAAAATCCTAGAAAAGAAGAACTGGAGCCAACTCTATGTGGAAAGATAAGTAAACTAGAAAGTTTATTGTAATATTCGCTCCTCTCAAATGTTCACAAAAGACTAATGTGGACAATAGCTGCAAGTAGGAAGGAGGGGTCAGATTACAAGATCCCTATCTTGCCTACTTGTCTTTTCAGTACAAATTTTGCAATCGATTTCAAACTAACTTTCCAATGAGCTAGATACTTGAAATTTTAAACATGGCTCAGAACAGGGTGACAATTCAGTATAAACTATCTTTCTTATCGGTCTGTTCGGTTGCAGTGGGAATGGGGGTGAAAACAGTTGGTAATGTCTGATATCTTGGCTACCCTGAAAGACTGGTATGTTGTGAGGGTAGTATCGGAATGAATTTCAGGTGCCATGCAAGTAGACAGGCGTGGCAAAGCAGAGAGAGGCGGGAAGGCTCTTGTTAGCGATTTTTCTCGTTCCATTCACGTACGGAGAGTGGGATGAATAACTGTTTAAACACTTCCGTGTGCACTGTAATTAATTCAGTCTTATCCTCATGATCCCATTGGGAGGGATAAGTAGATTTGGTATATTCCTTGAGTCATCATTTAAAGCCAGTTCTTGAAATTTTCTAACAAGGCTTACCTGGGACACTTTACGTCTGTCTTCTAGAGTCAGCCAACTCAGTTCCGTCAGCAGCTCTGTGACAGTCTTACGTAGATAAAAAAAAAAAAAAACTGTGCCCATTCATTTTGCCCTTCTCTGTATACATTCAGTATCAACTGTTAGTGCTATCTGGTACGGGTCCCACACACTTGAGTAATACTTTAGGATCCCAGCGTGATTTGTAAGCAATATTATTTGTATACTGATTGCATTTCTCTATAACTCTACCGATAAACCGAATTTTTCCACATCCTTTAACCACAACTGAGCTTATGTGATCGCTCTATTTCATATTCCTACAAAATATTACACCCAGCTATTTGTATGAATTGACCGATTCCATTTATAACTTATAACAGTCACAATATACTATACACTTTCGTTTTCTGAAGAGCGCGGTTTCACACTTCTAAACATTCGAAGCAAGTTGACGATCTTTGCGCAACTTTGAAATCATACCAAAGTCTGACTAAATCTGTACAGTTTCTTTCAAACAGTATTTCATTATGCATCACTGCATAATGTGCGAAAGTCAGAGGTTGGTTAGTTAGTTGGTTTCATGCTCCATGGATCATTTTGCACGATAAGTCATAATAATGTGGAACGAGTCATTTTACATCCACATTGGAAATTAATTTTACATATTGATACATGGTATTAAGGAAAATGTAGAAGGGAGGACCAACCAATGTAACTTTCTTTTCACACATCCTGTTTATTTAACAGTATATAATCATAAATTTGTTTTTTTTTTTTTTTTACAAATTAACAAATTGTGAAATGAATAAGCTTTTACAAGAGAAAACAAAACAAGAACAACATGACAGGACAGTAATTACAAGGGCCTGGACTTGCAGCCCGCTCGTTACCGGGTGAAACAGCGGTGTTTACTATCGCGCTGGACACCGTTTCTCTTATTAAATGCCATTCTGCAACTCATGAAAACATATAAGTAATATTGATGAGAAAAGTTTTCAATTACTCAAACAAATGATGTAATTTTTTTTTAAATTTGGAAACTGTATGTCGAAAGTTTCGGAGTTAAGATGCGCACCTACGCTTAAAGGTTAAACAACTTAGGAAACAATTATGACAATGATAAGGGTTGCTTCAAAGCGAGGAACCTTTTCATTTCAATCAGTAACACGGTGCGGCTGAAACCCAACACGTGCCTTTTGACAATCTTATTCTGATGAAAGCCCTGGTGACAGTTGGTTGTTAAAACGTCAAGAGTTAAACTGCTTCTCAGTTATCAAGGCCGCTCTGAAGGAAGCTTTTACAACATTACATATGAGTACTTATTACAAAAGAACTCACTCGGTGGAAACACAAGATCCGGTTAATAATATGCCAATAATGACCCGGTCTTTCAAAGACAGGAATGCACATCTTAGTACAACAGGTAGTTCAGATTATCTCAAATACAATTACAATTAAAGAATTGAACCGGTTTACATCTAAATCTAACCACAAGACCCCTTGGTACAATTGTTCCGACTGTACTTCCGACTGATTCATTACACCATTAGCGATTGGGCATGAACTAGAAAGAAAGGGCAATATAATACCAGAACAAATTTTCAAACGACAACTGATGTCTAGTACAATACTATGGTCTATATTTACGAATGAAGAGCCGACCGAGTGAAACTCAGAGAGTCAGGTACAAACCAGAAAATAATTAGGAAGTCGGGTAGACAATAACCAATCACCACAAGGATTACAGAACGTTACTCCCCTTTGTCAGCAAGCAGCTCCATGGATCTATGGTGCGTCGCGGCGGTTGCTGAGTGGTGCCGATGACAGCCAGGTAGAAGGGGGCAGCCAGGCCAAAAGGGGTCGTCTGACACACACGTTGCCAACCAACTGACGGGTTGTCGGCCTGCTGCTTGTAGTCAACGCTGACCCCAGTGAAGTACTCCGGTATCCTTCCTCTGCGCAGGCCCTCCTTGCGTAGCTCGTGGCTCCGGCCACTAGGACCTCGTGACTGCCTCTTGTCACGACGCTACCGCCAATCCGCAAACTTCGTGCCTCACTCACGTTTTTTTTTTTTTTTTTTTTTTTTTTTTTTTAATTGGGATTTCATTCCCCTGCCCCATGTGGGCAGGGGAGGGCTGTCAGCGGCACAATCTGCCACTCTTCAGTCGAGTGACATGACAACTAAGCCGAGAATAAAATGCTACATATATAAGGCGACAAAAAGGGGCGACATAAAACAGAGTAAGGGGAGATAATGGAGGTAAAAATACACTGACATGGAGACGTTCATAGGGGGACAATTAAAAAAGTCGACATAAAGTTAAAAAACACAGTTGGCGATTCTTAAAACACAGAGGAGACACTGAAGGCACACGCACAGGTTAAAAGTCGGCCACAGTATTAAAAACACACCAGAACAACACACTTTAAACCCACTCGGAACACACACAATAAAGAATAAAACTGCCAGGTGGGACCTGTCGAGGGAGAGGCCAGAGAGGATGGAAAAGGAGAGGAGCACTCTCGGGCCAGCGAACCCATATATATATATATATATATATATATATATATATATATATATATATCGGCAAGCAATGAGTTTCTCAGGACACAACTCACACATACCAACTCTTCCTCATAGATATTGGCAATGGGGCCGCAAGAGGGATAGCTGATACTGCCCTTGAGCTACCCCTACGCTACTAACTTAATTGCACCACGGCTCACATACGGTTATGTGCTGTACACTTCTAAGTGCTTAATGAAGAAAAAATAAATATGCAGATATGTAGTAGTAGTTCCTAACGTCATCTTTTACATATTACAATAATAGTAATTTTTCTGCGGAATAAAGTGTGTTGTCAAGGAGGAACATTCTTAGTTTGTTTTCAAATTTTAATTTGCGGTCCGTCAGACGTTTTATGTCATTGGGTAAGCGGTTAAAATGCACTTCATGTATGGCAAAGCGAATAGCAGTGGCCTTGAGGCTCGAAGACTGCATGAAGAAAAATCCGTTCTGCAGGCAGCCCGACAGGCGTACGTTCAGCCAGTCAGTTTTGCACACCATGCACGAGAAGATCGTCCCAGATCCATAACACCCCATGTTGAAGAGACAATGTAACGAATTGTACACAGACATCCTAGTACTTACACAAGGAGGATTGCTGCTCAAGAGCGTGTCCTGAGTCATAGCAGTGTGTAGCGGACTTTACATTGAGAAGTACTCTATCCATATCATCTTCAGCGAGTGACAGCCCTCAACAATGCAGACATTCCTCCTAGACAGAATTTCTGCCACTGGGAGCAACAACAGTGCACCCTGAGTCTCTTGTTTGTAAGCAGCATTCTGTTCACGGTGAGGCTGGATTTACCATGACGGTGTTTTTAACTACTACACATTTGGGTTGATGTCGATTCCAGTGCGACACACGTATCACGACATTAGCAGAATTATTCGTTGAACGTCTGGGCTGGACTGCTTGGAGATTGCATAATTGGACCACACTTCCTACCACAGAGGCTAACTGGACAGCAGTTTCTGCGGACTGTACTTCCAGATTTACATGATGATGTCCCACTGAACCAACGCCTGAACGCGTGGTTCATGCATGACGGTGCTCCAGCACATTTTTATTTACGAGTGCGCCGGTTTCTAACTCGGACCTGTGGTTAGCATTGGATAGGTAGAGGAGGGCTTGTGCCATGGGCCTCCAGGGTCTCAGGATTTAAATCCCACGGATTTCTGAGTGCGGGGTCATGTCAGAATCCTGGTCTACGCTACCGAGGTGAGCGCTCTTGAGGAATTACGGTTGCGGATTGAGACGAGTTCAGTGTTGCATTCAGACGTATGGACAACATTTCTAACACATACTTTAACGTTTGGAGATACCATGTGATCCTGGGCACTGGTGAATCGCAACAGAAAATGTGTTGTATCTCGACAACGGTTGATTTTGGACCTGTGTGTACTGGAGCTTTTCAGCTACTTTTGGACTGTACTTTCCGTGTGTCAATTATTGACCGTCACTTCTAAAACACTCTGTATACAACATGAACAACAAGGGTGTCAATATGCTTCCTTGAGAAATCCTGAAGTTACTTCTACATTTGTCGATGACTCTCCACCCAAATATCATGCTCCAAGAAATCCTCAATCGAGCCACAGATTTCGCTTGATACCCCGTACGAGTGCAATTGGCCTAACAAGTAAGGTGTGGCAATGAGTCAAATGCTTTTAGAAAGTCGAAAAATCCTGAATTTCCCATATTGCCTTGATCCATGGCTTTCAGTACGTCGTGTGAAACAGTGCCAGTTGGCTTTCTCATAGTCGATGTTTTTGGAATCCATGCAGGTTGGCATGGAGGGCCTCATTCTGTTCAAGGTAACTCATTACGTTTAAACTAGGAATGTGTTCTAAGAGTCTACAACATATCACGGTCCGTGCGGCTGTCCTCATCGGAGGTTCGAGTCCTCCCTCGGGCATGGGTGTGCGTGTTGTCCATAGCGTAAGTTAGTTTTAGTTAGATAAAGTAGAGTGTAGGCTCAGGGACCGATGATCTCAGCAGTTTGGTCGCATAAGACCTTACCACAAATTTCCAAGTCTACAACACATGGGCCTCAAGCGTATTGCAAGGTAGCTTGTGAATTGCTTCTGCTACCCTTCTTGTAGACAGGTGTGACCTGTGCTTTCTTCGACTTAATAGCCACCGCTTTTTGTTCGAGGGAGCTACGACAGGCTGTAGTTAGAAGAGGCTCTAACTCGGTCGCAAAGTCAGACTAGAATCTGATAGGCAGTCAATCCGGGTCTGGAGCTTTTTTCAGTATTAATTATTCCAGCCGTTTCTCAGCGCTATTAAAGCTAATATCTGCTTCACTCATCTTTTCAGTGGTACCAGGATTTGTCTGCCTGCTCGGTACAAATTTTGCAGTTACCTTTAAACTAAATATCCAAAGACTTGAAACTCTGAACAAAGCTTAGAAGTGGATGAAATGCAATGATCGTATTGCACTGTTGGCCGGGATGTCCCATTCAGGTTCGGCCACCAACTGCAAGTCTTATTTTATTCGGCGCAACATTGGGCGACTTGCGGCCGATGATGAGGAGGAAATGATGAGAACAATACAACACCCAGTCAACAGGCGGAGAAAATCTCGAACCCGACCGGGAATCGAACCCGCGTCCAATACATGGGAGGAAAGCACTTTACCACCCAGCTAAGCAGGCGGACAGAACTGGACAATGCAATATTAACCGGATTTCCTGTCTGCTGGTGACGGGGGCTATAACGTGTAGTACTGACATTCCCTCCCCCCCCCACCCCCCAAAAAAAAAAATTGTTCAAATGTGTGTGAAATCTTATGGGACTTAACTGTTAAGGTCATCAGTCCCTAAGCCTACACACTACTCAACCTAAATTATCCTAGGGACAAACACACCCACCCATGCCCGAGGGAGGACTAGAACCTCCGCCGGGATCAGCTGCACAGTCCATGACTGCAGCGCCTGAGACCGCTCGGCTAATCCCGCGCGGCGACATTTCCTATTTTTCCTGTCCCATGCACAGATGGTTCGAGGGAAGAACGATTACTGGGAAGCTGGTAGGCCTCCTTGTGAATTCGAATCTCACTAATTTTTACCTTAACGGTCTTTTCGTGTGATGTACGTAGGAGGAAGCAAGGTACTGGGTAAGTCAGGTGAAGAGGAACTGAAAGGAACTTGCAATTTACCAAGTATTGCTGTTGTAACCTCATTAAAGAGTTCGAAATGGGCTGACAAATTTTACACACAATAGACTAAAAAGCACAAAATAATTACTTAGATAAAAATGGCTTTTTGATACAGCACGCTTTTAAATTGCGCTAAAAAGTATAAACTAATTTCTTAACTTTTATATTATATTGTTGGAGAACATTGATCTTAATTGTCATGAAATTATTTAAAAACAGTCTTGATAGCAGCCTTTTTCAACTTCTGACCGGTTTCGGCCTTTTAATTACGACCACCATCAGAGTTTGCACCATCTGAATGACGGCGATGGCGCCTGACCCGCTGTGGAGGCCTCAGTCACTATAACTGATACACTGTTTTCCGGAAATCTAGAAACATAGAATCTCCCTGTTGCTCTTGATCCATAGTTCTCAGTATGTCATGTGAGAAAAGGGGAAGCTGAGTTTCAGACGAGCGATGCTTTTTAAAACCATGCCGGCCGCGGTGGCCGTGCGGTTCTGGCGCTGCAGTCCGGCACCGCGAGGCTGCTACGGTCGCAGGTTCGAATCCTGCCTCGGGCATGGGTGTGTGTGATGTCCTTAGGTTAGTTAGGTTTAAGTAGTTCTAAGTTCTAGGGGACTTATGACCTAAGATGTTGAGTCCCATAGTGCTCAGAGCCATTTGAACCATTTTTTAAAACCGTGCTGATTCGTGGACATTAGCGTCTTAGTCTCAAGAAAGGTTATTGTATTCGAACTGAGAATATGGTGAAGGATTCTGCAGTAAACAGATGTTAGGGACACTGGTCTTAACTTTGCGGGTCCGTTATTTTACCTTTCCTGTACATTGTAGTCACTTTCGCTATATTACAGTCGCTTGGCACTTCGTGCTGGCCGAGAGATTCATTATAAATACCGGCTAGGTAAGGGGCCAGTGCCGTAGAGGATGTAAAGGTACCACTGACCACCTTAAACGGCAATCGATACTAACATTTCACCTCTGCGAGGAATTTTTGAAAGTTGTGACCGTGAGATAACCTAATGGAAACAGAACAATCAAACTGGGATTCGTTTCCGAAATACTCCAGCAGAGTATAAACAATAGTAAACGGTGTGTCTGGAACAGATGTTCTCCAACCACAAAAGTAAGTTGAAACGTTACTTATTATAACCGGTCGCCAGCCTAATTAGGCGCTCTTGTGTCAAGTAAAATGTTAAAGCAGAAGGCAGTGCTAAGGCTGGCCTAACATTCCTTGACACACACACACTAAACTCTTTTCTTACATCTGTTCACACTACAATACAGTAACCTAACCTTGCAGATAAAGGTGCTACTAACTAGTAACCCAGATAAACAAATGGCCAAAGAAATAGTAAACACAACATATGCCTCTCAACAACACGTATCTTAAACTAACTAGGTGCAACAGTTTATAAATCCAGTTACCGACACACATGAAACTAGTAGCAATACTGAACAGGGAAAAGCTTGAAATGATTCTGAATTTAAATCAAGGGGTCTGCTAATGATCATAACCTATAACTTCATTGGTTAGTTCAAGGTCTTTATGTCTATGCATTAACCAAGTTACATTAGAATAGATAACACAGTAAATAGTTGGTTGGGTTGAGTTGATTTGGGGAACTAGATCAATCTGCGAAGTCACAGATCTCATCGGATTAGGGAAGGATGGGAAGGAAATCGGCCGTGCCCTTTCAAAGGAACCATCCCGGCATTTGCCTGAAGCGATTTAGGGAAATCACGGAAAACCTAAATCAGGATGGCCGGACGCGGGATTGAACCGTCGTCCTCCCGAATGCGAATCCAGTAAATAGTTCTTCCTTAAACTCGGTTTGAAGTAACTAAACAGAATGAAATTCTAACTACACTGGCTCTGAAGGAGCGTTTGTATTGTTTCATTAAGTAACTGGTGTAGTAGATGAGAAGCCCTAAACTTTCATGATTTGAAGAACCACGCTCACTAACGAAACTACACAAGTATGTGTGAGAAATTGTAAGTATTCTTTTCATTAATAATTAATTAAGTGAAGCGAAACAAACTATAACTATTTAAATAATAAATTTGCTTTCATAAGCAATCTTTTGACCTAATCAAAGATATAATTGGCTGTTCAAACGACAACACAACATTAAATTAGTGATCAAACACTTGGAATTAAATTCACTAGGATAGGATTCCTGTCCAGGTTTGTGATTAGGGATAATCACCTGCGTAAGATACAGTTTTTAGTAACACAACGATTATTATTAAAATCAACCAAATTTCACAAATGCCTAGTCTGTTTACAGAGTGCCAAATGTGTGAAATCTTATGGGACTTAACTGCTAAGGTCATCAGTCAGAGTGCCAAATACAAAACACTTTAGTGGAAGGCTGGCGGCACTTGTCGCGTAATTTGCAGTGTTTATTAACCTGGAGGTGATGCAGTCATAGCAATACTGTTGGTCTCGCCCTCTTACATACCTTCTTGGCGTTGAAATTATATTTTTATAGAGCTAAAAACCATGCCATGATAATGGTATCACCAGATGTAGCATCCGAGGCCCGTAAATAATGCCCTCAAGCTCTTCTGGTCTCAAAACTCCATGAATATGAGCCACAATGATCCGCTACTGCTAGCGAGGGGTTACCCACAGCACTGCTCAGCCCAGACTCCTTACTCGTTACAAGGCAAGAGTTGCCACCTGCGCGCCAACAACACCTTTTCCACTCCGCCAGGCTATTTCAGTAACTGCGGCGCTTCCCCATATCTTTTACCATGGACCAAGTCATTTACAGTACATTACATAATGATTATTACATTAGTTATTGAAATCCATAAGCATAATTTAAACGATGGCCTTGGGAGAGCCAGTCATGACAAAACTCTACCATCTGGCGAGCAAGATGTATGAGACAGGCGAAATACCCACAGACTTCAAGAAGAATATAATAATTCCAATCCCAAAGAAAGCAGGTGTTGACAGATGTGAAAATTACCGAACTATCAGCTTAATAAGTCACAGCTGCAAAATACTAACACGAATTCTTTACAGACGAATGGAAAAACTAGTAGAAGCCAACCTCGGGGAAGATCAGTTTGGATTCCGTAGAAACACTGGAACACGTGAGGCAATACTGACCTTACGACTTATCTTAGAAGAAAGATTAAGGAAAGGCAAACCTACGTTTCTAGCATTTGTAGACTTAGAGAAAGCTTTTGACAACGTTAACTGGAATACTCTCTTTCAAAGTCTGAAGGTGGCAGGGGTAAAATACAGGGAGCGAAAGGCTATTTACAATTTGTACAGAAACCAGATGGAAGTTATAAGAGTCGAGGGGCATGAAAGGGAAGCAGTGGTTGGGAAGGAGTGAGACAGGGTTGTAGCCTCTCCCCGATGTTATTCAATCTGTATATTGAGCAAGCAGTAAAGGAAACAAAAGAAAAATTCGGAGTAGGTATTAAAATTCACGGAGAAGAAGTAAAAAGTTTGAGGTTCGCCGATGACGTAATTCTGTCAGAGACAGCAAAGGACTTGGAAGAGCAGTTGAATGGAATGGACAGTGTCTTGAAAGGAGGATATAAGATGAATATCAACAAAAGCAAAACGAGGATAATGGACTGTAGTCAAATTAAATCGGGTGATGCTGAGGGGATTAGATTAGGAAATGGGACGCTTAAAGTAGTAAAGGAGTTTTGCTATTTAGGGAGTAAAATAACTGATGATGGTCGAAGTAGAGAGGATATAAAATGTAGACTGGCAATGGCAAGGAAATCGTTTCTGAAGAAGAGAAATTTGTTAACATCGAGTATAGATTTCAGTGTCAGGAAGTCGTTTCTGAAAGTATTTGTATGGAGTGTAGCCATGTATGGAAGTGAAACATGGACGATAACCAGTTTGGACAAGAAGATAATAGAAGCTTTCGAAATGTGGTGCTACAGAAGAATGCTGAAGATAAGGTGGGTAGATCACGTAACTAATGAGGAGGTATTGAATAGGATTGGGGAGAAGAGAAGTTGGGTAGATCACGTAACTAATGAGGAGGTATTGAATAGGATTGGGGAGAAGAGAAGTTAGTGGCACAACTTGACTAGAAGAAGAGATCGGTTGGTAGGACATGTTTTGCGACATCAAGGGATCACAAATTTAGCATTGGAGGGCAGCGTGGAGGGTAAAAATCGTAGAGGGAGACCAAGAGATCAATACACTAAGCAGATTCAGAAGGATGTAGGTTGCAGTAGGTACTGGGAGATGAAGAAGCTTGCACGGGATAGAGTAGCATGGAGAGCTGCATCAAACCAGTCTCAGGACTGAAGACCACAACAACAACAACAATTTAAACGACCTCGTTCAAAAGTTTCACATTACTGAAACATGTATACATACTCAAAGAACTTCCACGACAGAGACAACATTTTATACATAAGAAATGTCACAAATTGACATAGAATTATCGATACAGATACAAAATAGATCAAAAATAGGTATTACAACGACCCTTTGTGAAATAGAATAGGGCCTGATAATTTATTTGTTTTCAAATCTTTCAGCGGTTTCTCTATCCAGGTATGCTTATTTCTATGTTGTCCATACGGGAGTCTGTTCGGTTGTCAAATGACGGTATGTTTGTATGGCTCTGCTGTGTGAAAAATTTCTTGAAGATGAAATTTAAAACTTCGGCTTTCGTTTTGTATCTTCAACTGGTACACCAGACTGGTCAACAAGGGACTGAACTGAAGCCTTAGGCCCGCTTAGCGAGTTTACATACGACCAGAATTTTCTCGGCATCTCTGCCAGATCTTTTGCTAAGGTGTGACAGTGGTAGTTGTTGTACGCTTCGCGCATAGATCTATTCACAGACGCCCGCATCTCTGCTAACCTTCGCTTGTCGTCATTTGAGAGCCCCCTTTTGAACATAGAGTGCAACAGCCTCTGCTTCCTCAACATCCGCCGAATTTCGTTATTAAACTATGGTGGGTCTTTTCCATTTATCATCCTCTTGCTAGGCACATAACTCTCCAGACCACGATTTACAATCTGCTTAAGCTTTGCCCATAGCTCCTCTGCACTCATCTTACTGGAACTGAGTGATGCCAATTCACTGTCTACGTGAGATGTTAATAACTGTTTATCTGCTCTATCTAGCAGAAGCACTCTCCTAAGCCTTCTTGACTGATTTATTAACTTTCGTAATCATAGTTGCTACAACGGCATCATTATCGCTAAATCGCGTTTCTATACTGATGTTTTCGATAAGATCTGGCCTGTTTGTAGCTACAAGGTCTATGACATTAATTTTATGAGTCGGCACAGGGAGGATGCTAGATAAGCGATGCCACGAAAGGTGTTTAATCCCTTCAGCGCGATACTGCGGGGTGCTCGCGCACTGAGTAGTCCGTGAAGCAGACGCAGTCTGTCGTAGTAATGTAGTCTGTCTGACTACGACAAGCCTGACTGGTCGTATGAAACACTGACGTGGTCACATCGACGGATGCTGCAGATGTAACGCTCACAAGTTATTTGTAACGTCTTGTGTTTTCACTACTCGTGCTTTGTTGAGTTACATAACAATACCGGAGGTTCGGGAGAACCTGATCGCACATATCGCGTTTAACATCCTGTGGAAGTACACTGATGCGCCAAAGAAACTGGAATAGACATGCCCATTCAATAATAGGGATATGTAAACAGGCAGAATACGACGCTGCGGTCGGCAACGACTATACCAGACAACAAGATCCCAGCACAGTTGTTAGACCGGTTTCTGCTGCTACAATGGCAGATTGTCAAGATTTAAGTGAGTTTGAACGTGGTGTTATAGGCGGCGTACGAGCAATGAGACATAGCATCTCTGAGGTAGCGATGAAGTGGGGATTTTCCAGTAAGACCATTTCAAGAGTGTACCCTGAATATCAAATCTCCGGCATCGCTGCGGCCGGAAAAAGATCCTGCAAGAACGGGACCTCTACCCTTGATGACTGCACAACACAAAGTTTTACGGCTCACCTGGGCACGCCTACACAGACATTGGAGTGTTAATAGCTGGAAACATGTTTCCTGGTCGGACGAGTCTCGTTTTAAATTGTATCGAGGAGATCGATGTGTGCGGGTATGGAGACAACCTCGTGAATCCATGGACCCTGCATGTCAGCAGGGGACAGTTCAAGCTGGTGGAGGCTCTGTAATGGTGTGGAGCGTCTGCAGTTAGAGAGATGTGGGACTCCTGATACGTCTAGATATTACTCTGACAGGTAACAACAGTTGCGTAAGCATCCTGTCAGATAATCTGCATCCATTTATGTCCACTGTGCATTCCGACGGACTTGGGGAAACCCAGCAGGACGATGCGACACCCTACACGTCCAGAATTGCTACGGAGTGGCTCCAGGAACACTGTTCTCAGTTGAACCACTAAACTCCCCAGACGTGAACATTATTGAGCATATCTAGGATGCCTTGCAACGTGCTGTTCAGAATAGACATACACCCCTCTCTTATTATTATGGATTTATGGACATCCATGCAGGATTCATGGTGTCAATTCCCTCCAGCACTACACCAGACACTAGTCGAGTCCATTCCACGTCGTGATGCCGCACTTCTGCGCGCTCGCAAGATCCCTACTTGATATTAGGCAGGTGCACCAGTTTTTTGGCTCTTCAGTGTGTATTCCGAAACTTTTTGAAGGCGTAGAGGCAAGTAGGAATGTTCCGGCGTATGGCGACAGAACTCTCCCCATTTTAAACGCTCATCCAAAATTACACCTAAGTTCTTCACTGCGTCCTGATCCAGTGTTTGGATACTGTCGAGTTGAATGGTAGGCAATCGTCTGCGGAATCCTGAGTTATTAATTTCTGAATTCTTCTAAGGTTGCCTGCCACGTTTTCGCATGCTCCATGCTACCACTGTAGACAGATCGTCATTCATCTGGACAACCGTAGTATTTGTATCTTCAGATCTGGCAGCTGGGCAGAGCTGGAGGTCGTCGGCATAGGAATGACACTCACAGGATACAAAATCGACGAAATTTCATTGGCATACAAGCAAAAAAAAAAAAAAAAAAAAAAAAAAATGGCACTAAGATGGGCTCCTGTGGCACTTCTGAGGGAACATGTTCCTAAAATGCTATCTGAGAAATTCAGTTGTCGTATTTTTCTGAGCAGTATGTCAAAGTTCATATTAACAGAATCTTTACACATGTCTAGCAGTGTCAGTATTGTGTCCTCACGGTTGTCCATGGCGTAATTCAGGTCATTAGTTACCTTAATTACTGCAGTATTTGCTCTATAGTGTTTGAGAAAGCCGGACACATATCTTTCAAATAGAATGAATTCACACAAGTGCTCACTAATTTGGTTGTGAACAATACACTCCATGGCCTTGGAAACAGCAGATAACGTGTTGATTGGTGGGTAATCACTAAGCGATAGCGGGTTTTCCGTCTTGGGGGTGGGTCGGATTATTCTTCTTTTCAGTGGAGTAGGAGATATTTCATTCACGAGAGAAAAAGTTAATATGTAAGTTAAGAGATGTTCTATCAGCGACATTCTCTATCATGGCCATGCTGCTTCCGTCATTGCCTATAGCCTTAGAAGACTGGGTTGGGTTGTTTGGGGGAAGAGACCAAACAGCGAGGTCATCGGTCTCATCGGATTAGGGAAGGAAATCGGCCGTGCCCTTTCAAAGGAACCATCCCAGCATTTGCCTCGAGCGATTTAGGGAAATCACGGAAAACCTAAATCAGGATGGCCGGACGCGGGATTGAACCGTCGTCCTCCCGAATGCGAGTCCAGTGTGCTATCACTGCGCCACCTCGCTCCGTAGCCTTATAAGAGATTCTCATTATTGCTTTACTTGCTGTATTTTTTATTGCGCAGTTTAGATGGAAAGTGCCAGGGTTATTTATGTAAACTGCAGTAGTTTAAAAGAAAAATCCCTTATGCATGCTACAGATTTTTTTTTTTAATTTTATTTGCGTACCCAGATGCGTTTTGCCTTATTTGTTAGGCATCTTCGTTGTGCGGCCTGAAGTATTCCATAACTTCTTTTCATTTGTACATATAGATTATAAGCTTAAAACAGTTCATGGGAATTTGTATATTTTTAAGGGTAATATGGAAAGGCACAGGATTCATTATTTGCTAGCCAAACAGCTTTCTCTCACGTGGAAAACTGGTTGAAAATTTGCAGTTTTCCTTGTGGTGGCTTTGTTATCGAAACATAGCACTGCAACTGCCATTTTCTGTGTATGGAGTGTCACTGGTTTTTTTTTCTCTTTTCTTTTTTTTTTTTTTTAATGATGCCAACTTCCTCGGATTATGCTTTAGATTGTGTTTTGTTTGACCGTCTGTGTGTTCTTTTAAGTCTTTTTGTTTGATTGTATATGTGTTCAGATAAGATTACGGCCGCTGCGAAAACGGCCACCACTAGAAACCTGTTACTTACGTAGACTGGGGTTTCTTGTGAACGGTAATTCTTCCATACATGGAGACTGAGAGGCGCAAAGAAGAATCCTTCGCTTCATCATCCGAGACCTGGAAAGCAGTTTCTGATTTTCCCCTTCCGACACCAAACCTAATTAGATTCGTCACAGAATCTTGGCAGTCGTATCATTGGATACAAAGGAAAGAGGGTACATGAATAAGGTATTGCGAACGCAATGCTTTACCGTGTTTTGTAGCTTTCTGTATTCTTCGTGACGCTCGTCTTTCGGATTTCTCTTGAAACATCTATGGGCAGCATCCATATTACACACCGTTTGACGCAATTCAGTTGTCAACACTGAGGCAGAAGATTTTCGTACACGGACTGCACGTACGCTGATCGGCCAACACATTATGATTGCTATCGGTATAAACCCGTTCAGGATACAGTAGCGTCACCTGGGGAGAAATGACTGCTAGTCAGACACATGCACGGTGCATGTAGTATCAGTGAGCGTGCTGTCCGTGTATAAAATACGGAAGGCGCGCGATCTTTCAGAGTTTGACAGAGGGCAAATTATGATGGTCGGGAGGCTCGGCACGAGGGTTTCGGAAACTGAACAACTTGTCGGGTGTTCTACCAGTGCTGTTGTGAGTGTCTTCAACACGTGGCGAATACAAGGTGAAGCACGTCCAGATGTCGTGAGGTTGGGCGATCCCCTCTCATTACAAATGTCGGACTTCGTAGGCTGGGCAGACTGGTAAAATGGGACAGGCGGCGAACTGTGACAAAACTAACATCAGACTTTAATGTTGGGCAGCGTACAAATCTGTCTGAACATACAGTGCACCGAACACTCCCTACGATGGGTCTCCACAGCAGACGATCAATTCATGTGCCAATGTTAATACCATGACACTGGCAACTACAACTGAAATGGGCACATGGCCATTGGCGCTGGATGCTGGTGCAGTGGCAGAACGTTGCAAGGTCTGATGAATGGCGATACATTGTTCATCATGTCGATGGAAGGGCGCGAATCCGTCGTCTTCCAGGAAACAGTTCCTTGACACCAGTATTGCAGGACGGACACAGGCTGGTCGCTGCTTCATTATGCGCTGAGGAACAATCACATGGGCATCCATGGGTTCAGTGAAGCTCGAGCAAGGCGCCATGAAGGCCAGGGAGCATGGTACACTGGTCGCAGACTACGTATACCCAGCCATGACGATTATCTTTCCCGACGGCAGTGGTATTTTGAAACAAGGTAATGCGCTATGTCACAAGGCAAGAATATGATGGAGTGGTTAGAAGAAACAAGCGGCGAGTTCCAATTGATGTACTAGCCCACAACTCATTAGATATGAACCCAGTCTAACACATCCGAGATGTGATTGAACATGGCGTTAGAGCTCATCCCCCGGCTCCCCCTCCCCCCCCCCCCACCCCCACCCCACTGCGGAATCAGGTGACCTGTGTGTGTAGATGTGGTGCCAGCTCCCTCCAGTGACCTATCAAGGTGTCATTGCTTCCATACCACGAAGCATCGTCGCTGTTATCCGTGCCAGATGTGGACATATCACCTATCATAGTGTTCTGGTTGGTCGGAGTAGATGCTCGCTTGTTATAAAGAGTGGCGAGTTTACTAACAAGTTCATCGATTTTGCGGTATATTTTAGGCTGTCTGGTTATTTGATACCACAATGTTTCTGAACAATCAGCTGTTAGAGCATTACGATCTATATGTTTAATATTCTCACATGTTATGTAAGGCGATTTGAGTTTTGGGGGTTGCTTTGAGCAGTCCAGGAACATCACACCATGTGCTGATGTGCTGAGACGCCTGGAGCGGAAACTTGACGTACATTTCTTACTTTGTCCACATCTACATGATTACTCTACTATTCACAGTAAAGTTCCTGGCAGAGGGTTCAATGAACCACCTTCAAGCTGTCTCTCTACCGTTCCACTCTCGAACGGGGCACAGGAAAATCGAGACTTAAATTTTTCTGTGGGAGCCCTGATTTCTCTTATTTATATCGTGATGATCATTTCTCCCTATGTAGGTGCCAACAGAATGTTTTCGCAATCGAAGGAGAAAACTGGTGATTGAAATTTCAGGAGACGATCCCATCGCAACGAAAATCGCCTTTGTTTTAATGACTGCCACTCCAATTCACGTATCACGTCTGTGGCGCTATCTCCCCTATTACGCGATTTTACAAAACGAGCTGCCCTTCTATGTACTTTTTCTGTGACATCCGTCAGTCCCATCTGCTGCGGATCCCACACCGTGAAACAATACTACAGAATAGGGCGGACAAGTGTGGTGTAAGCAGTCTCTTTAGTAGACCTGTTGCACCTTCGAAGTGTTCTGCCAATGAATCGCAGTCTTTGGTTTTCTCTAACCACAGTATCTACGTGATCATTCCAATTTAGGTTATTTGTAATTGTAATTCCTAAGTATTTAGTTGAATTTAAAGCCTTCCGATTTGTGTGATTTAACGCGTATTCGAAATTTAGCGGATTTCTTTTAATACTCATGTGAATAGCTTCACACTTTTCTTTATTCAGGACCAGTTGCCACTTTTCGCACCATACAGATATCTTATCTAAATCATTTTGCAATTCGTTTTGGTCATTCTGATTGTGGTGTCACCGCCAGACACCACACTTGCTAGGTGGTAGCTTAAATCGGCCGCGGTCCATTTAGTACATGTCGGACCCGCGTGTCGCCACTGTGTGATCGCAGACCTAGCGCCACCACAAGGCAGGTCTCGAGAGACGATATAGCACTCGCCCCAGTTGTACGAGGAGATTGCTAGCGACCATACGGACGAAGCCTTCCTCTCATTTGCCGAGAGCCAGTTAGAATAGCCTTCTGCTAAGTCCATGGCTACGACCTACCAAAGCGCCATTAGCCTTACCTACTTTGAGAGTTATAGTATAAATGTCTCAAGAAGAATGCTGTAGTCATCAAATAATAAAGTTAAGTATAAAGCAGCTACGTACTTTTCTTGCTACCATTCAATAGTTATCCTGTTCCAGAATTGACGCCCGTCGGCGTGAGTGTGTACGCGTGCCTTTCTATCGGCTACCCGTCACTGTGGACTGGCTGCCTTGTCAGTCCACTTCATTGGCGACGAGTCTACAAAGGATCTTGTGTTTTGCTTTGCCCTAATTTATTTGTGTCATGGCTTCGCCAGATGTATTGTCCGAATTTTATCGCTTGCAGAATCAGCAGACGCAGGCGTTATTGGATGCCCTTGGACAGCTCGTCCAGGGTCAAAGTGTGCTGCACACCGATGCGGCCGCCGCCGCTTCACCGCTACCGCAGCCACAACCTGCCGTTGCACCGCCTTTTAGGCACTACGACCCGAACCAGGAGACGTGGCAGGAATGGTCCCGACAGTTCACCTTCCACCTCGCCGCCTACAGAATTCAAGGTAATGAGCGGCAGCCGTTTTTGCTTTCTTGTGTCGGTGTGTCCACCTACCGTGTGATAGTGAAATTGTTTCCCCGACGAGACGTAGCAACTCTGTCCTACGAGGAAATTTTGTCTGCATTAGATGTCTATTTCAAAGAATCAGTTAATGTGGTTGCAAAACGGTATACGTTTTTTCGTACAAAACGTACGGCCGGTCAAACTAATAGGGAGTGGGTAGCAACATTGCAAGGACTTACTAGGGACTGTGCCTTTGAATGTGACTGTGGTCTTTCTTATTCCGATATAATGGTGCGTGATGCACTTGCACAGAACGTTTCTGATGTTCGCATACGGGAGCAAATTTTGAAACTAGTTAATCCCTCCCTTCAACAAGTGATAGACATATTGGATAGACAGGACACACTTGACTGTGCTCAGGAATCTTTTCAAACTTCGCCAGCTGTGTGTAACATTAACCGGCCCGCCGGACGCTCTCGAGCTGCGCGGCCCGGTCAACTGCCCTCGCATACGTCCGCACAGCTGCCGCCGCGCGCTAAGCCAGGTGTGCCGCGCCAGCACACAAATGCAGTGAAATCATGCCCGCGGTGTGCTACTAGACATTCGCGTGAACATTGCCCGTCACGCCAAGCTATTTGCTTTTTCTGCAATAAGAAAGGACATGTTCAAAGTGTTTGCCAGAAAAAGCTCCGTTCAGACAATCACAACCATTCTAGGCCCTTTGCTTCGCGCCGGAATCGAACCAAGGACACTCAGGCTCGTGGACCTTCGCCCATGGACATTCATGTCGTTAATTCCACTTCGTCCAGTGACACTTTCTCTAACAGTGCCTGTGTTCGTCCCACAAAAACTGTGCGTCGACGTCGCCGGAAATCACGTCCATTAGCAAGTAATTCTGTACCAGTGTCTGTTCCAATTGCACAAAACAGTCGCTCTTGTCGTCAGCAGAACAATAAACTTTTTGTGGACTTAGAAATTGAAGGCAAAGTGATACCATTCCAGCTCGATACCGGAGCTGCAGTTTCATTGCTCAATCACGACACGTACAAACAACTGGGCGCACCTCCGTTGCGTGCCGCAAATGTTCAGTTAAAAAGTTATTCCGGACAGACACTTCCTGTGTTAGGACAGTGCACTCTTTTTGCAACATATAAGGGACAAACAAAACTGGTGTCATTTTACGTTCTTCATTCTTCTACGGCAGTGAACTTGTTTGGCTTAGATTTATTTCAGTTGTTTAACATGTCTATTGTAAATCAGGTCCTCTCAGTGAATCAGACTATGCCTTCAGACAGTGTTTCTCGCTTATGTGACGAATTTGCAGACATTTTTGCACCAAGCTTAGGTTGCGCTAAAAACTATGAAGCACATTTGGAACTGAAAGTAAACGCGCAACCGAAATTTTTCAGAGCGCGCAATGTTCCCCACGCATTGCGTGATGCGGTCGCACGACCGTTAAAGGATATAGCATCACAAGGTGTCAGTAAATATGTGCGCAATGCCTCTTCTCTTTCAGCTCCGCTTCATCGCGTACGCCGTACATGTGTTCCGTTCGTCTGGACGACGGAATGCGAACGCGCCTTTCGCCAGTTGAAATCGGCGTTGCTTTCTACTACTTGTCTCACGCCTTTCGATCCCCGGAAACCCCTTTTGTTGATGGTAGATGCATCGGATTTCGGGATCGGTGCTGTGCTTGCGCACACAGCTGGCTCGCATGATCGCCCTATTGCCTTTGCGTCCAAATTGCTCTCGTCTGCGCAAAGAAATTATTCACAGATAGAGAAAGAAGCTTTGGCTCTCGTGTTTGGTGTTACTAAGTTCCATGATTTCTTGTATGGTCGTCACTTCACCATCATCACAGACCACAAACCTTTGACATCGCTTTTTCATCCGACCAAGCCTGTACCTCCACGTACAGCGCAGAAATTCATTCGCTGGTCTATTTTCCTCTCGCAGTACCGCTACGATATCTTGTATCGGTCCACTGCTAAGAACGGAAACGCCGATGCGTTGTCCCGTTTGCCTGTTGCTGAGGATAAAGCATTCGATTCTTCCGAACTTGCTTGCATGGTCATTGATTCGGAAACCGATGAAGTGGTCGAATCGTTTCCGATTGATTTTCGTCGTGTAGCTACAGCCACAGCTGCTGACCCTGTCCTTGCTACTGTTTTGCGTTTTGTTGCTACGCAATGGCCTTTGTCAAAGTCTCGGATCGAGGATCCGTTGGTTCGCCGATTTTTTGCTCACAAGGAGAGACTTTTTGTTCGACGTGGTGTTTTGTTGTTGCGTTCTGATAATGATCAGTCCAGAGTCGTGATCCCACGTTCGTTACAGTCCTCTGTTTTACGGCTTCTTCACCAAGGACATTGGGGTATAGTGCGAACGAAACAACTTGCTCGTCAGCACTGTACTTGGTTCGGAATCGATGCTGCGATTACGAATATGTGTTCTTCTTGCATGGCGTGTGCCGAACAACAATCCGCACCGCCGCGGAAAGTCTTTGCATGGCCAAAAGCCACTTCCCCTTGGCAACGCTTGCACATTGATTTTTGCTGGTCCATTCTGGAATGCTCGATGGTTGGTTCTGGTCGATGCCTTCAGTAACTTTCCTTTTGTTGTCCGGATGTCTTCCACGACGTCCTCCGCCACCATCCAAGCGTTGTCTGCTATCTTTTGCATTGAAGGTCTTTCGCAGACTATTGTTTCCGACAATGGCCCACAATTCATGTCCGCAGAATTTCAGTCATTCTGCCAGGCCAATGGTATTCAACATCTGACATCCGCGCCGTTTTCGCCTCAGTCAAACGGTGCCGCTGAACGATTGGTCCGGACTTTCAAGTCACAGATGTTGAAATTGAAAGAGTCGCATTCTCGGGAGGACGCATTGTTGCTCTTTTTGTCTTCGTATCGCTCTCAGCCCCGAGATGGTCGCTCGCCGGCTGAGTTGCTCCACGGTCGTCCTCATCGCACCTTGATGTCTTTGCTGCACCCGCCGCATCAGGTTCCTGTGCAGCGGCAGACTCCTGCTTTTGCTCCAGGCGACGTTGTATTTTATCGCAACTATCGCGGTTCACGGCGTTGGCTCGCAGGGCGCATTCTTCGCTGCCTCGGCCGCGCGATGTATTTGGTTTTGGGGGCCTCTGGTGAGGTGCGTCGGCATCTCAATCAGCTGCGCCTCTGTCGTCGCACGGGTTCTGCCGCTCCCCGTCTGCTTTCAGCGACGGTGCCGTCCGGTCAGCGCCCTGGGGACCCATCTACTGGCTCGCCTCATCCCCAGGTGTTACCGACGATGCCTTCCCATTTGCCCCATGGCGACGCGCCGCCGCAGCCGCAGCCGCAGCCGCCGCCGCCGCCGCCGCCGCCTGTTCTCCCGCCGGCGCCGCCCGCATTAGACGCTTCGCTGCAGCCGCCAAGCGCCTCCCAGGGTCACGCGCCGCCGATCGCTTCCCGTGACCAGCTGTCCTCCGCCATGGAACTCCCGACCGCTCCGGACCACATGACGTCATCGCGCGTCGGCTACCCCGACGCAATGGAGTTAGACACTTCGGCCCCTCATGTTTCTTTACGGGCGCATACACCGCATGTTGACGTGCACCCTGGACTAGCTTTTCAGGCGTTTCCTAGCTCCCCTCGGACCGAATGGCCGGGTGCGGGTGGCACAGCCTCGCCTGTTGTTAGGCTCCCCACCTCGTCGCATACGTCAACATGGGGTCCTCCCCACGGCGGGCGGAAGCCTTATCTCACGACCGTTCGCCGATTTGCGGGGGAGGAATGTGGTGTCACCGCCAGACACCACACTTGCTAGGTGGTAGCTTAAATCGGTCGCGGTCCATTTAGTACATGTCGGACCCGCGTGTCGCCACTGTGTGATCGCAGACCTAGCGCCACCACAAGGCAGGTCTCGAGAGACGATATAGCACTCGCCCCAGTTGTACGAGGAGATTGCTAGCGACCATACGGACGAAGCCTTCCTCTCATTTGCCGAGAGCCAGTTAGAATAGCCTTCTGCTAAGTCCATGGCTACGACCTAGCAAGGCGCCATTAGCCTTACCTACTTTGAGAGTTATAGTATAAATGTCTCAAGAAGAATGCTGTAGTAATCAAATAATAAAGTTAAGTATAAAGCAGCTACGTACTTTTCTTGCTACCATTCAATAGTTATCCTGTTCCAGAAATGACGCCCGTCGGCGTGAGTGTGTACGCGTGCCTTTCTATCGGCTACCCGTCACTGTGGACTGGCTGCCTTGTCAGTCCACTTCACTGATGACTTTACAAGACTGTAAATGACAGCATCATCTGCAAAAAATCTAAGACGACAACTCAGATTGTCTCCTGTTTCGTTAATATGGATCAGGAACAACAGAGGGCCTATAACACTTCCTTGGGGAACACCGGATATTACTTCTTTTTTACTCGATGATTTTCCATCTTTTACTACGAACCTTTCTGACCGGAAATCACGAATCCAGTCGCACAACTGGGGCGATATTCCATAGGCACGCAGTTTGGTTAGAAGACGCTTGTGAGGAACGGTCTCGAAAGCCTTCTGGAAATCGAAAAGTATTGAATCAATTTGACACCCCCTGTCGATAGCAGTTATTACTTCACGAGTATAAAGAGCTAGTTGTGTTTCCCAATAACGATATTTTCTAAATCCGTGCTGACTATATGCCAATAAATCGTTTTCTTCGAGGTAATTCATAATGTTCGAACACAGTATATGTTCCAAAACCCTACTGCAGATCGACGTTAGTGATGTAGGCCTATAATTCAGCGCACTGCTGCTACTTTCCGTTTTGGGTATTGGTGTGACATGAGATTTTTTCCAGTCTTTAGGTACGGATCTTTCTGTGAGCGAGCGGTTGTATATAATTGCTAAATATGGAGTTATTGTATCAGCATACTCAGAGAGATATGTGACTGGTATACAATCTGGACCGGAGGCCTTGGCTTTATTAAGTTATTTAAGAATATCTTCTTCTATGTTTCTCATCTTGGCAGTTGTTCTTGATTGGAATTCAAGAAAATATTTACTTCGTCTTCTTTGGCGAAGGAGTTTCGGAAAACCGTGTTTAATAACTTTCGTTGCAATTGCGCCTATATGAGTGTGATTTTGCACGGTATGGTGTGTAGACTGTAATGGAAGAACGTTCATGTTGATAGTATACATGTTGTAATGGAAGAATGTTCATATTGCAAAATGGTTCAAATGGCTCTGAGCACTATGCGACTTAACTTCTGAGGTCATCAGTCGCCTAGAACTTAGAACTAATTAAACCTAACTAACCTAAGGACATCACACACATCCATGCCCGAGGCAGGATTCGAACCTGCGACCGTAGCGGTCGCTCGGTTCCAGACTGTAGCGCCCAGAACCGCACGGCCACTCCGGCCGGCTTCATATTGCAGCTGAACAATATTCTTAGGTTTATTGCGGAGAGAACGTCTCTCAATAAGTCTATGTTCATCTTTCACACTATCATGACGTGTTCGTATTGACACTGAAGCGAATGTAACTGAGATGATTTTTGTTGTCACGTGGACGACACCAGTTATCACTATTGACTCTGTACAATGCTTTATTGAATGGCAATTCAGCCTGTCTTTCTTCAGTAGGATTTGACGTACTTAAGACTTTAGGTTTGAGATTAGTTACCATATACGTGGCGAGAGCCCAACCACTCCTTTGGCGCATCCACTCTAATAAATATATGTCACGTGAGATGAACGGGTAGAGATGATATGTAAGGTTTTAGCCAGAGTCTTAGGTATTGTTTAAGTTAGTGGAAGAAGAGGCTCGTTTCTTCGTAATGTGCAGATAAGGATTGAATGTTGGAGTGTTCCGCTAACAGCTGTGACGCAAGTTTGTCGAGCGACCTGGCGGAGGCTGTTTAGATAATCTGCACTCTGATGTAACATTACTGCACGCTAAACATCGCAGAATGACCAACTCTTACTTAGACTTCGTGCCTCATAAACGGAACGACAAAAACCTAGTCAAGGTCATGTCTTTATGCAGCGTGCTGTTGCAGTACTACTCTACTCAAATAGTCATTTTGCAAACATTAACTTACTAGATTCTTATTGAATAAACATACCAGACTGAGACAATAGAATAATTCAATCATGTAGTTGCTAATGTATGGTGTATCTATGGTGAACTCTTTGTTGTGGCAGTATTTTCTTAGATACTGAATGATTTATTTACAACAATCTGTGTATCTGTTAAAGAATTCTATAAACATGGCCAGTTAACTGCTGCCTTCAGTATCTGTCTGCCGTACACATACACTATGTGATCAAAAGTATCCGGACACCCACTAAAACATACGTTTTTTTAATATTATGTGCATTGTGCTGCCATCTACTGCCAGGTACTCCATATCAACGACCTCAGTAGTCAGTACACATCGTGAAAGAGCAGAATAGGGCACTCTGCCAAACTCACGGACTTCCAACGTGGTCAGGTGATTGAGTGTCACTTGTGTCATACGTCGGTACGCGAGATTTCCATACTCCTAAACATCCCTAGGTTCACTGTTGCCGACGTGATAGTGAAGTGGAAACGTGAAGGGACACGTACAGCACATAAGCGTACAGGCCGACCTCGTCTGCTGACTGACAGAGACCGCCGACAGTTGAAGAGGGTCGTAATGTCAGACATCTATCCAGACCATCACACAGGAATTCCAAACTGCTTCAGGATCCACTGCAAGTACTATGACGGTTAGGCGGGAGGGGAGAAAACTTGGATTTCATGGTCGAATGGCTGCTCACAAGCCACAGATCACGCTGGTAAATGCCAAACGATGCGTCGCTTGGTGTAACAATCTTAAACAATGGGCGATTGTACAGTGGAAGAACGTTGTGTGGAGAGACGAATAACGGTTCTTGTGGCGATCTGATGGCAGGGTGTCGGTATGGCGAATGCCCGGTGAACGTCATCTGGCAGCGTGTGTAGTGACAACAGAAAAATTCGGAGGCGGTGGTGTTATGGTGTGTTTTTCATAGAGGGGGCTTTCACCCCTTGTTGTTTTCGTGGCACTGTCACAGCACAGGCATCCATTAGTGATTTAAGCATCTTCTTGCTTCCCACTGTTGAAGAGCAATTCGGGGATGGCGACTGCATCTTTCAACACGATCGAGCACCAGTTCATAATGCACGGCCTGTGGTGAAGTGGTTACACGACAATAACATCCCTGTAATGGACTGACCTGCACAGAATCCTGACCTGAATCCTATAGAACACCTTTGAGATGTTTTGGAACGCCGACTTCGTGCCAGCCTCACCGATCGACATCGATAACTCTCCTCAGAACAGCACTCCGTGAAGAGTGGGCTGCCATTCCCCAAGGAACCTTCCAGCACCTGATTGAACGTATGCCTGCAAGAGTGGAAGCTGTCAGCAACGCTAATGTTGGGTCAGCACCTTATTGAATTACAGCATTACTGATGGAGGGCTTCGCGAACTTGTAAGTCATTTTCAAACAGGTATCCGGATACTTTTGATTACGTAGTGTAAATATCGTCTCCGTAATATTTATTATTGGTTTAATAAGCAATTTCGCATATAAGTAACTTTCCTACTACACGGTATCTCAAAAGGTACGCTACAGCTTTAATGTGTTGTAACATACAAACTTTTAAGATATGCACACGGTGTTTGGCTTGTGTGACATGTTACCTCACAAAGTTTTTATACCATCCAATCAATTTCAACATGGGTACCCTTTGTAGCTCGAACAGCCTTCAACCTGTATTTAAGCTATATCGGCATTCGGCCCAATATATCAGTGTTACCTTTGGTGACATAGCACCATAGAAAGAAGTTCATCGGTGTAACGTCGAGCGACCTAGAAGGCCAGGGAATTGGACAATCCAGCGATATGGAAACACCTGGTCTAGAACATCTCGCACAGTCTTATCTGAATGCGCCGGTGCACTAATCTTGTTGGGAAAGGACTGTGTCTTGGTGGTCAGCTAGTCGTGGGAACGCAGAGAGCACCAGTACGTCAAAGTAACTGTTAGAGCTAACTGTTTTTTTTTTCCTAAGAAAATAAATTGTCCCCCAATGCGATCAACCGCTAAGCAAGACCACACATTCGCATTCGGGCTGTCACTTCCGATGTCCACACATAGGCTGGGGAGAAAGTAACCTTCTCACCGTAGTCCTGGATGATGTCACTTCAGTGTGCCCGTTGCAGTATCACAAGTGTCTATGCTAAAAATGCCAACAAGGAAACCCGAAGGTACTCACGGCAGTAGATTGAAGCCAAGAGTGCGTCCCGTTTGTCCAGCACTCATACGGGGCCTCTCTAACCGATGCTCCGTGTCAAGCAAATAATGTTGGTGAATAGTTTCAGAAACCGTTTAAGATATTTCTTTGCAGTTCTCAACCAAAGATGAATAACTCTAGCAGCCGGCGGAGACTGTGCGTTCTTCGGGGCATGCATGTGCTTATATACATGCGTATGGAAACACAGTATGAACGATGCCTATAGCAGATGGCTTTCGAGGTGCCATGAAGAATAGCCACGCCACACATCGTATAAGCAACACTTGAAAACGGTTCAGGACAACTGTTTCTGTTTTGACTTGGAATATACTCGCACTACAAAGGTGTAACATTTATCTGTCAGTTTCTTTCTTGTATGCTTTGTACCCAACTGAGGAGCAGCTCAAACTTTCCATCAAATACTTGTTCATTTGTTAGCTATGTTTCCCCTTCTACTCTTCTGTCCATCCCTAATAGCAGCCGCCATGGAAATATTTTTTCCTGGCATTCTGTGACGCAGCCGCTGGACAAGAACTACTGATGACAAGTCTTACGAAACAGGTATAACCGTTAAACTGTTTACGGGAGTACTCGCGCAAACAAATTGTAGAGTTAAAAATAATGTGCTCACAAATATAAACACATTATTTTTACCTTCAACATTATGGCTGTGAATTTCCCAGGTCGTCCTAACAGGAGAGAAAAGACAGACGCCTAGAGTGCCTTTCAATCTGAGCGAAACTCCTTCCTCGATGCGACACAATTTGACTGCGACATGTCCACTTCATACTTTCGAGCCCCATACACTTTCCGCGAAGCTGGCCAGTGTTTCCTCGCAAGAACTTGGTCGTTCCCTAATCCCCGCCTGCGCCCTATGTGTTGTCGTCGATCGGACGTTAAACCTTAATCGTCATTTTTTTCCTTTCTTATTTTCTGATATCTTCATTTCTCAGTCGCTCAAGTCTTGCTCACCTTTAATTCCACATTCTAATTCCCCCTTAGACTTTTTGTGCGTTTCCTTAGCGTTTTTCTCAATTTTTTTAGGTTAAATTTCCGTCCGTTAATGTCAGCACCGACTATTGTTTTGCAGCGCTTCATGTTTGTTTCAGCACATACCTACGTATTCCTAAAGGTTCTGTCGTTTTTCTTTACGTCCCTGCGTTGAAAATAAAAGCTGTAACAGCCCAAATAGTCAGAACGCTCAATTTTTCTCAAGATCTTATTCGTCCATTTTTGGCCGAACTGGTTCGTCGACACTATCACTGCTTATTTCTTAGGTGGAAATTTTGCGTCCAAAATGAAATGTTTTAGCAATGAGTTTTGTATTACTCGATAGTGAATTATATGCTTTACAAAACAGTGTCCTTAATTTATTTTTTCTGATATTGTTTATGTTATTTTTGGGGCATTAAAATGATTGAAATGGTGCATAACGTCGACACCAAGAGCATTTTCGACACCTCCTGTTTTTTTTTTGCGTTTAATCGAGGTATCAAAGCAATAGAAGTTATGGAGACATGAGTGAATCGTGTAGCAAAGAAGCGATGCCTCCAAGCAGGGCTTAACATTTGTCCAAGAGATTCACAGACAGTTCAGACGTCAAAGATATGCATCATCCATAACGAATTGCTTGATCGGAACCAAACAATGAATTAGGAACTTTACGTCCAACAAAAGCAGTGACTCAACAACGTTATCCTTCAACGATAACCTGATCGGCAACATGACGTTCTCATACAAAACGACAGTGCCCTCACATCGCCACGCAAGCGTTTCAGTCGCTTGGGTGCCAAAGTACAGCCATGTCTTCCGTACTCTCCCGACTTAGTGTCATCGGATTTCCATCTGCTCCGATCTCTCTGAAATGCATTACGAGGCTTTTCGCTCAGTAATGACGTAGAACCGAAGGCTTGACTAGACGATTTCTTCGAGTGGAAGACAGGTGATTTCTAACGTCGAGGTACTGAACAGCTTTTTGAATGTTGGGGAGAAATTGTAAACAACAGCATCTGAGAATACAATATTGATTGATTTCCTGTACGTTTCTTGTTTATTTTTGCGGAAGGCTACAAGTAAAAAAACACCAGAACTTATACTAATACTGAACATAGAACGGCTATAGTTATGGTATACAGGGTGTTACAAAAAGGTACGGCCAAACTTTCAGGAAACATTCCTCACACACAAATAAAGAAAAAATGTTATGTGGACATGTGTCCGGAAACGCTTAATTTCCATGTTGGAGCCCATTTTAGATTGGGCCCCATGTTCTTCAAAAATGGCAAATGGTTCAAATGGCTCTGAGCACTATGGGACTTAACATCTTGGGCCAACAGTCCCCTAGAACTTAGAACTACTTAAACCTAACTAACCTAAGGACATCACACACATCCATGCCCAAGGCAGGATTCGAACCTGCGACCGTAGCAGTCCCGCGGTTCCAGACTGCAGCGCCTAGAACCGCACGGCCACCGCGGTCGGCCCCATGTTCTTCCAGGTACGCTCAATGGAGCACGTTATCATGATTTCATACGGGATACTCTACCTGTGCTGCTAGAACATGTGCCTTTACAAGTACGACACAACATGTGGTTCATGCACGATGGAGCTCCTGCACATTTCAGTCGAAGTGTTCGTACGCTTCTCAACAACAGATTCGGTGACCGATGGATTGGTGGAGGCGAACCAATTCCATGGCCTCCACGCTCTCCTGACCTCAACCCTCTTGACTTTCATTTATGGGGGCATTTGAAAGCTCTTGTCTACGCAACCCCGGTACCAAATGTAGATACTCTTCGAGCTCGTATTGTGGACGGCTGTGATACAATACGCCATTCTCCAGAGCTGCATCAGCGCATCAGAGATTCCATGCGACGGAGGGTGGATGCATGTATCCTCGCTAACGGAGGACATTTTGAACATTTCCTGTAACAAAGTGTTTGAAGTCATGCTGGTACGTTCTGTTGCTGTGTGTTTCCATTCCATTAATGTGATTTGAAGACAAGTAATAAAATGAGCTCTAACATGGAAAGTAAGCGTTTCCGGACACATGTCCATATAACATATTTTCTTTCTTTGTGTGTGAGGAATTTTTGCTGAAAGTTTGGCCGTACCTTTTTGTAACACCCTGTATAACCGAGAGATTTAGAAAAGCGATGATGAACACGGACAAAAATGATTATTATGCCATTTACTTACTCACAAGGATTTTTGCAACTATTTTTCCATATATTTGTGCTATTAATTCTTCCTTTCATCTTCTGTGAAGTACTTGCACTGCTAGATGAGGAATGTGAGGAAGCTTTCCGTCTCTGGTTGATGTGAAATGTGAAGTGAACAAGTTTACCACAGTTGCCTTCTGCGTGGTAGCTGTGACAATTAAGACAGTGTCACTCTTCGGTAAAGTTAAGAACTTCGCAATGCACCATTTGGTATCAAAACACTTGCTTTGCTCCATTCTACCGCTTGAAATGCTTCCTTTCTTTCAGCATATTAAGACGGACCCTTTTGTAAACAGAGGGGCAACCGGTTCTAAGAGATCGAATAGCGAACACACTGAGGGGAGAGAGACCAGAATCGTTCAGGTACAGAACAGAGCTACAGATTAGGTAAACTTCCTACCACAGCGCAGAATGACTGGGGAGCCCCAGATTAGATACAGGTTTGCGTCATCCAGGAGAGTACTTGGGCGAGGTGAGTGCGAAACCTGTCGCAGATAAGAGCTCTCCTGACAATACCGTGCACACTGGGTGAGTCAACAACCCACACTCCAATTTATCCACGCAGACATACACACACGCATACACCCACTAAATTGTCAACCGGATTATTGCCTGGGACTACGGTTATCCCAGCAGTAAAATGTAACGGCCGTCCCTATTTCCACCAGTTTTAATCGAGTTAGTTTTTCAATTGTAGATATAGATACTACATAGTCCTTCTCTTATTTTTTTTCAAATTGAATTCACTTGTGATATGCTATACTATAAACTGAGATGACGCCATTGTTTAAGTCGAGCGAGGCGCTTGAATTAAACGCGCTGGGTGGAGGGCGTGTTGGTCGTGGAGCGGCGTGACCGGGGACCTGCGGAGGTGTCAAAAGTGCGCACTATCAGGATGTGACGTCACGTCCGCCAATCCCTACTCACAAAGAGCCGAGTGACTTCGTGCACATTTGCGCAAGCTGTTGTTATTACATAACTCACGACACACAATTTTAAAGAGAAGAAAACGATGAATCTGTGTATACGTACAAATTCTATAGAGATAACTTGTGAAAGTATTAACAGTTACAGCGACGTGAGGGTTTTTTTCTAACGCAAATTTGGTAAATAATGGATAACTTTTGTAAATTTTATTTGTACCAAAGACATCGGCCTATCACGTTGTAGTGCTTGACGATAGGAATAGTTTGAGCTAGTTACATATTCTATTATTTGAATAATTAAGATATTACAGACATTTTTAATTTGACCATTTATTAAAATTAGCATATTCTATAAACCAACACAGTTCCACTACAATCAAGGCAGCAAGCGTTGGCAGCCGTCTATACATATCACCGACAACATTTAGCTTGTAAGATTCATGTGGTTAATTCCTATTTTTAATCAATTGTTTACTATTTTGCGAGGTTTTGCCCTTAATTTAAAAATGGTTAGACCTACAAAAAATCTAGTTGGAGCAATGGAAAGAACAAGTTCCTGTAAGACATGGATGCTGTACAAGTATGGACAATTATTATTTTAAGCCGTTGAGAGCGTAATCTGATTTTGACCATTGCAATAAAATTATACGTTTGTTTAACTTTAATTTGTGAGAAAACTTCTTTGTGGAGAATCTAACATATGATTTTGTTTATATTTTTAGTGCCTATCTCATGGCGCATCCAGATTTAAAATTCAGTTATTGTATAGAGAATTGCAAAATAAGGCTGATGATTGCTGTAAGTCGTTAAGTGACGTAGATACTTGGAACGTTTGGGGAAGGGGGTACCAAACTTACATAAAGGACAGTCAAACGACAACGAGACATATGGAAAAATCTAAGTAAATTCAGACTCCCTGGGTGATTGAAACTGCGTGGCGGACACAGACTCGAACTCGGGACCTTTGCCTTTCGCGGCACATGGTCTATCGATATATTTTTTTAAATTTTGCTAGGGTTCGGAATTGATCTTTTTGTTACGATTTTCGTTACCATTTTGTTTAACTGCTTGTCTATTTCCAAAACAGAATTGTCTTTCTATTGAGCTACCCAATCATGACTCACACCCCCCTACCCCTCCTCACAGCTCTCTTACCGCTAGAGCCGGGTGTCCTACCTCACCAGGCTGTGGTTAGGCCGTGTCTCCGCAACTTCCTTTCTTCCAGGAGAAGTGCTAGTCCCGTATGTTTCGCAGGAGAATTTCAGCGAAGTCTGGAACGTAGGAGACGAGGTGTGGGCAGAAGTGAAGCTGTGAGGAGGAGTAGTGAGTCGTACTTGGGTAGCTCAGGTGGTGGAGGACTCTCCTGTGAAAAGTAAAGGTCCCTAGTTCGAGTCTTGGTCTAGCTCACAGTTCTAAGCTGCCAGAAAATGTCATACCAGTACACACTACGATGCAGAGGAAAAATTTCATTCAGATGAATAAACTTTTTCTTATTTCAAACATATTCACCATAACAGTTAATACTTTCACCCCATGCTGAGACAAGACGATGACTGCTTTCATGCCTCTCGTCTGAATCAAATGGGCAGCCCTTCCAAATACGCCAAGATTGTTTCGTCTAAACCGCAGAATTTTCAGTGAGAAGCCCTTACCAACTATACGGTTCCCTTTTCTTGCCAGATAATTTCCATATTTTTGGAGCCCTGAAGAAAGATATTCGTGTACATTGACTTTCTTCGGACGAAATGTGCACGCCTGTGTAGAGTCAAGTTTCCGTGGACAAATGGAAACATCTCTGCATAAAGGCATTGGCCAACATATATCGCTGTCGGATAAATGTAGAAAAAGGTCTCCGTAGCTCAGTCGGTAGAAACGGAATAGTTATAGGACCGATTTGTTGTCCGTCTGTGTGTACGTATGCTGTCTTCCTCTGTTACTGCTCAGAGCCCTTTTTCTCAGAAACAGGTACACGTAACAAATTGGAATTTATGTCACATTACTAGGGGCTACTGTCAAAATGGTTCAAAAATCTATGTGAAATCTTATGGGACCTAACTGCTAAAATCATCAGTCCCTAAGCTTACACACTACTTAACCTAAATTATCCTAAGGACGAACACACGCACCCATGCCTGAGGGACGACTCGAATCTCCACCGGGACCAGCCGCACTGTCCATGACTGCAGCGCCTTAGACTGCTGGGCTAATCCCGCGCAGCTCAAAATGGTTCAAATACCTGTGAGCACTATGGGACTACTTAAACCTAACTAACCTAAGGACGACACACATCCAAGCCTGAGGCAGGATTCGAACCTGCGACCGTAGCGGTCGCGCGGTTCCAGACTAAAGCGCCTAGAACCGCACGACCTGGTTACTGTCCCTTGGCGCAATAATAAACGTTAGCTTCGAAGTCAATGCAATCAAGAGATACGGCTTCTTACGTAATATATTTTTACACTCGCAAACTCATTCATTAAATTTACGGTACTTCCACTTCACGTAGAATCGCGAAATTTTGCCGGAAGAAATGTTTTACAGTATAAGTAAAAGAAAAAAAATCTGAAAGTTCTTAATTTGTAATTATAATACACGAAACAATTCTTATTTTAACATTTGTTATTCGGCTTGCAACTTGTGATTAAAACATTCTGAGATGTCTTGGAATCCCTATGACCGACATCTTGCAGGATTAATGTCGATAACAGAGAAAAATGATCGAAATCTTAGGTTACCAGAGTGGACGAACTGAATAACAGTATGACGCAAGAGAATGGGAAACTTTTGAACGTGTTCTGACAATGTTGTGAGATAGATGGGTCCGAATGACACACGGAACGCTGCTCGCACTGTCTTGCCGTTCAGTAAGCAGTAAACGTGGAGCAATGGAACGGTGTGCGGCGTGCCTTTCCTATAAAACACACCACTGGCCATTAACATTGCTACACCACGAAGATGAGGTGCTACAGACGCGAAATTTAACCGACAGGTAGAAGATACTGTGATATGCAAATGATTAGCTTTTCAGAGCATTCACACAAGGTTGGCGCCGGTGGCGACACCTACAACGTGCTGACATGAGGAAAGTTTCCAACCGATTTCTCATACACAAACAGCAGTTGACCGGCGTTGCCTGGTGAAACGTTGTTGTGATGTCTCGTGCAAGGAGGAGAAATGCGTACCATCACGTTTCCGACTTTGATAAAGGTCGGATTGTAGCGTATAGCGATTACGGTTTATCGTATAGCGATATTGCTGCTCGCGTTGCTCGAGATCCAATGACTGTTATCAGAATATGGAAACGCCGTGCTGGATCCCAACGGCCTCGTATCACCAGCAGTCGAAATGACATGCATCTTATCCGCATAGATGTAACGGATCGTGCAGCCATGTCTCGATCCCTGAGTCACCAGATAGGGACGTTTGCAAGACAACAACCGTCTCCACGAACAGTTCAACGACTTTTGTAGCAGCATGGACTATCAGCTCGGAGACCATGGCTACGGTTACCCTTGACGCTGCATCACAGACAGGAGCGCCTGTGATGGTGTACTCAACGACGAACCTGGGTGCACGAATGGCAAAACGTCATTTTTTCTGATGAATCCAGGTTCTGTTTGCAGCATCATGATGGTCGCATCCGTGTTTGGCGACATCGCGGTGAGCGCACATTGGAAGCGTGCATTCGTCATCGCCATACTGGAGTATCACCGGGCGTGATGGTATGGGGTGCCATTGGTTACACGTATTGGTCACCTCTTGTTCGCATTGAAGGCACTTTGAACAGTGGACGTTACATTTCAGATGTGTTACGACCCGTGGCTTTACCCTTCATTCGATCCCTGCGAAACCCTACATTTCAGCAGGATAATACACGACATGTTTCAGGTCCTGTACGGGACTTTCTGGTTACAGAAAATGTTCGTCTGCTGCCCTGGCCAGCACATTCTCCAAATCTCTCACCAGCTGAAAACGTCTGGTAAATGGTGGCCGAGCAACTGGCTCGTGACAATACGCCAGTCAGTACTCTTGATGAACTATGGTATCGTGTTGAAGCTGCATGGGCAGATTTACCTGTACACGCCATCCAAGCTCTGTTTGACTCAATGCGCAGGCGTATCAAGGCCGTTATTACGGCCAGAGGTGGTTGTTCTGGGTCCTGATTTCTCAGGATCTATGCACCCAAATTGCGCGAAAATGTAATCAAATGTTAGTTTTAGTATAGTATATTTCTCCAATGAATACCCGTTCATCATCTGCATTTCTTCTTGGTGTAGAATTTTAATGGCCAGTAGTGTACTTTACAAGCGTGGAACTGTGGAGGCCGCACGTCGATAATTTTAGCATCATTTCAAAATCGGACGGCATGGTCGTGTTCTCCCAGCACATGCAGTCAACACCTGGGTCCGTTATTCTGAAACAGCGGGTTCTGCATTGAAGAAGCAATCTGCCGGAGACTCCGAACCGTTCGTGTGATATACAAAATCAAGGCTGCGCGAACTGCTTTCGTAAGAAAGTCCGCGCATTCTGTCCGACGTCGCGCAGAATCTTTACACTTGCATCGTTCGAGTGTTCAACGAGCACTGAAAGTGGATTTAAAGTTCCGTCCGTACAAGCTGCAAACTGTTCAGCAACTTAAACCTAACCATTTGCTAAAGCTGAACTCTTGTTAGCAAAATTGCACGATAATTTCATTAAGAACATGCAGATGTCGGACGAAGCTAACTTCCAACTCAGTGGTTTTTTTAATAGACAGAATTATAGCTATTGGCCCCAGAAAAATCCACTTCATCTACAAGATCGTTCACTGCACAGCAGCAATTGTAACGTCTCCTTGAAGAATTTCGTGCAAAATATAAGTGAATTTTGTCAAAATGATGTAAAAAACAGAGACACGGGACACAGAAATTTTATCGGAGTTTGCAAATGGATGTACAAGTCGCTGCTCTGTTGCGACCAAAGCAAAGAATACTTAAAGAAAATTGTTTCAGACAGTCTAACAATGGTAACGGAAATAGCGGCTGCTGTTACCAGGATTCAAATATTAGTCCAAACAAACGCTGCAGTTTGGTGGTCCCAACAATGGCAGATTCCAGAACAACAACAGTTCTAATCGCAAGAAGGCGAAATGACAACAAATTTATTCCAACAGAAATAAAAACATGACAATTTCTAGTGAGTCATGGCAGAATCACGGACCCACTGTCCAGAGCAACAACAATAACCTCAGAATGTATTTTTTTATTATTTTATTTTACACGTCTAGTTCCGTTGGAACAAATTGAGGAGCAAATCTCCAAGGTCATGAAACGTGTCAGTACACGAAATTACGTAAAAATAATGGCAGATAAAATAAAATGTTCATGAACCTAAAAAAGACAAACTGTAAGTTTATGTAAACAGAATCGACAATATAACACAGGAATAAGCTAAATTTTTCAGGGAACTCCTCGACAGAATAGGAGTGACCCATGAGGAAACTCTTCAGTTTCGATTTGAAGGCGCGTGGATTACCGCTAAGATTTTCCAGCTCTTGTTGTAAAAACTAAACTCCGTCCGAACAAGCCTTGAAATGCCCAACGGTACCGACCGGCCGCCGTGTCATCCTCAGCCCACGCGCGTCACTGGATGTAGATGTGGAGGGGCATGTGTTCAGCACACCACTCTCCCAGCCGTATGTCAGTTTACGAGACCAGAGCCGCTACTTATCAGTCAAGTAGCTCCTCAGTTTGCCTCACATGGGCTGAGTGCACCCCACTTGCCAACAGCGCTCGGTAGACCAGATGGTCACCTATCCAAGTGCTAGCCGAACCCGACAGCGCATAACTTCGGTCAGCTGACGGGAACCGGTATTACCACTGCGGCAAAACCGTTGGCGAACTCTTGTGGTAGCTCATTGAAAATGGATACAGTAGTATACTGCACACCTTTCTGGACAAGAGTTAAGAAAATGCGACCCAAATGCAGAGTGGGTTTCTGCCGAGTATTAACTGAGAGAAATCAGCTACCTCTTGGGAATAAGTTGATATTCTTAAGAAGAACCGACACTAAGGAACAGATATATTGAAACGCCAAAGTCAGAATACTCAGACTGGTGATCAGGGGTCGACAAGAGGTTCGCGAACTTATAAGACCTCTTATTGCCCGAACCACCCGTTTCCGAACCAAAAATATCCTTTGAGAATGGGAAGAGTTACCCCAGAATATAATACCATACGTCATAAGCGAACGAAAATAAGCGAAGCGGAGTATTTTTACTGTCGAACTATCACTTACTTCAGATACCGTTCGAATAATAAAAATGGTAGCTTTGAGTCTTTGAACAAGATCCTGAACTTGGGCTTTCCACAACAGTTTACTATCTATCTGAGCACCTAGAAATTTGAATGTTCAGTTTCACTGATCATATGCCCATTTTGTGAAATTTAAACGTCGGGTATTGTTGAACTGTGTTTAGAAACTGTAAAACCTGAGTCTTACTGTAATTTACTGTTAGTTGGATTATCCCTTTCTCTCTTTCTATAAAGTGGCTTTACTACTGAGTATTTTAATCGTTCAGCAAGCTGGTCATTCTTAAAGGAAAAATTACAAATATGGGTAAGTACGGGGCTAACATGTGCACCTCAGTACTTAAGGGACTTAAGGGGGGGGGGGGGGGGGTAGGACGTCAAACGGGCCGACTTGGAGCAGGAGAGGCACCACAGGACATTTTAATTTCCACTGTCTATACTTTTACAAATAAATTCATAAAACTTTGTCAGCATGACCAGGAAGAATTCAGAATTCACACTCATAGGAGTGGAAGCTCGAAAACATAACGAAATGATTTTTTTTACACGTGAAATTTCATAATTTTTTTCACTTACTAATGGCTGCATTTGTTGCTATAGGTACACTTTTCTTCATAAGTTAGAGAGATTCTTCGATGAATTTTGCACAGTATATATACCGTACTCACAGGTGTATGAAATTCTAGAATTTATTTAATTTATGAAAAAACGAATGAACTGTTATATTTTAAACTTCATGTTTAGAAAAAACACAAATTTTATAGTTAATTACCTCAATTTTTACCACAGTCTTTAATAGATTTGGAAAATTCTAGTTTCATTCACCTTTAAGTATGGTTTGTATGCTGTGCAAAATTCATCGAAGAATCTGTCTTACTTAAAAAGAAAGTGTACCTACAGCAACGAATACTGCCATTAGTAAGTGGAAAAAATTATGAAATTTCACATGTAAAAAAAAATTATTTCGTTATGTTTTCGAGCTTCCACTCCTATGAGTGTGGTGAATTCTGAATCCTTCCTGGTCATGCTGATAAAGTTTTATGAATTTATTTGTAAAAGTATAGACAGTGGAAATTAAAATGTCCTGTGGTGCCTCTCCTACTCCAAGTCGACCCGTTTGACGTCCTACCCCCCTTAAATATTCTGCTAGACTAGGTATCAATACATGTTGCTACTTTGATTCCTATGTCTGATGGACACTGGCAGCCTCCGCATCAAAATACTCAGAATCCAACACGAAAGCATAGTGTAGATATTGTGGTGGTGACCGATAATAATCACAGTAAATCTACACAAAACGTGTCAAACTATGCACGACCCCTGTAAGCCTTCGGCTAGCGGTCGGGGCACAGGGTGAAGGTACTCTCCGAGGAAACCCGTAGTTGTCAGGAAGAAAATGTCGAGAAAGTCCATGCTGCAGTAAACGGCAGCATAAGTGCCATTCACGTACAACAGGTAATCGATACTTGTGCATTGTTTTCGATTGTGGATGGCAATTTCTTTAGACGTTTGAATCACATAAACAGGCTACCCATGTTACCAGTACAAAATTGTAAAGTAGCTGTAGCCATCGGCGCAAAAGGCGAAGTGGTATTCGGAAAAGGAGCAATAGTATGCACTTATCTATTGGTAAATAATTTATGGCCTACTGTTATCCTGGGATGGGATATTATGTGCGAGAGGTTAGCGCAGACCATCCTCTCGCGTGGACCGGGGAAATAAATTAGCACTGGAGATTGTTAAAACCAAACATATTCATGGAAAGTTTTGTCATGCGGTTCGAGTACGGTGTATCCGCTCGAACGTATTATTAGCAGGCAATAATCAAACGAGGGTTATTTTCAGACTGAACTGAACCACAGGCAAAAAACACAGCAAACTGCTAATTTGATTGAATCCAAAGTTTCACAAGCTGCGACATCGTCGCGAAAAAACACAGTGACCCGTATATGTAATAAGTTTCCTTTAATTAACTTCTAAGGTCACAATCTTTTCTGTTTAACCGATTACCGGTTTCGGTCTTTAATGACCATCATCAGATCTGTCAAATATGTATTTGACGATGCTGGTGCTGATTCCGCATTTAACATTTAACAATGCCACTGCTACGGTCGCAGGTTCGAATCCTGCCTCGGGCATGGATGTTTGTGATGTCCTAAGGTTAGTTAGGTTTGAGTAGTTCTAAGTTCTAGGGGACTGATGACCACAGATGTTAAGTCCCATAGTGCTCAGAGCCATTTGAACCATTTGAACAATGCCACTATGACTGCAGTGCATTAGGACTTTGTTTTTATGAGACAGATCTGATGATGGTCATTAAAGACCGAAACCGGTAATTTGTTAAGCAGAAAAGATTGTGACTATAGACGTAAATTAAAGGAAACTAATGAATCCAAAGTAGCTGAATCTAATTACCTAAGTCGGCACAGCAGCAATAACTTTGCATGTACATGAAAAAGTATTTTCAGAAAAACCTGGTGTTATCCTTTGATAGGTATATGATATGCAAGTTTCCGAGCATCAGACCACCAGTCGTGCTGCCTACTAGGTGCCGCGAAAACCAGAAGGAGGCTGTCATGAGGGAAATAAGAAATGGCATTTATAGTCCGAGTAATAGGCCTTATACAGGGTGGTCCAGTGATCGTGACCGGGCCAAATATGTCACGAGTAAAGCATAAAACGAAAAAACTACAACGAACGAAACCTGTCTAGCTTGAAGGGGGCAACCAGATGGCGCTATGGTTGGCCCTCTAGATGGCGCTACCATAGGTCAAATGGATATCAACTTCGTTTTCTTTAAATAGGAGCCCCAATTTTTTATTACATATTCGTATAGTACGTAAAGAAATATGAATGTTTTAGTTGGACCACTTTTTTCGCTTTGTGATATATGGCACTGTTATAGTCACAAAAGTATAGGTACGTGGTATCACGTAACATTCCGTCAGTGCGGACGGTATTTGCTTCGTTTTACACTACCTGTCTTAAAATGGACCGTTTACCAACTGGGGAAAAGGTCAATATCGTGTTGCTGTATGGCTATTGTGTTCAAAATGCCCAGCGGGCGTGAGCTATGTATGCTGCTCGGTATCCTGGACGGCATCATTCAAGTGTCCGTACCGTTCGCTGGATAGTTACGTTACTTAAGGAAACTGGAAGTGTTCAGCCACATTTGAAATGTTGGCCATGACCTGCAACAAATGATGATTTCTAAGTAGATGTTTTAGCTACAGTCGCGGCTAATCCGGACATCAGTAGCAGACAAATTGCGCGAGAATCGGGAATTTCAAAAACTTCGGTCTTGAGAATGCTACATCAACATCGATTGCACCCGTACCACATTTCTATGCACCAGGAATTCCATGGCGACGACTTTGAACGTCGTGTACAGTTCTGCCACTGGGCACAAGAGAAATTACGGGACGATGACAGATTTTTTGCACGCGTTCTATTTAGCGACGAAGCGGTAACGTAAACCGATATAATATGCACTATTGAGCAACGGAAAATCCACGATGGCTGCGACAAGTGGAACATCAGCGACCTTGGCGGGTTAATGTATGGTGCGGCATTATGGGAGGAAGGGTAATTGGCCCCCATTTTATCCATGGCAATCTAAATGGTGCCATGTATGCTGATTTCCTACGTAATGTTCTACCGATGTTACTACAAGATGTTTCACTGCATGATAGAATGACGATGTTATTCCAACATGATGGATGTCCGGCACATAGCTCGCGTGCGGTTGAAGCGGTATTGAACAGCATATTTCATGAGAGGTGGATTGGTTGTCGAAGCACCATACCATGGCCCGCATGTTCACCGGATCTGACGTCCCCGGATTTCTTTCTGTGGGGAAAGTGGAAGGATATTTGCTATCGTGATCCACCGACAACGCCTGACAACATGCGCAGTGCATTGTCAATGCATGTGCGAACATCACGGAAGGCGAACTACTCGCTGTTGAGAGGAATGTCGTTACACGTATTGCCAATTGCATTGAAGTTGACGGACATAATTTTGAGCATTTATTGCATTAATGTGGGATTTACAGGTAATCACTCTGTAACAGCGCGCGTTCTCAAATGGTTCAAATGGCTCTGAGCACTATGCGACTCAACTGCTGAGGTCACCAGTCGCCTAGAACTTAGAACTAATTAAACCTAACTAACCTAAGTACATCACAAACATCCATGCCCGAGGCACAAAGCGAAAAAAGTGGTCCAACTAAGACATTCATATTTCTTTACGTACTATACGAATATGTAATAAAAAATGATGGTTCCTATTTAGAAAAACGCAGTTGATATCCGTTTGACTTATGGCAGCGCCATCTAGAGGGCTAATCATAGCGCCATCTGGTTTACGCCTTCAAGCTAGACAAGTTTTGTTCTTTGTAGTTTTTTCTTTTTATGCTTATTTCGTAAGATATTTGGCCCAGTCACGATCAATTGACTACCCTGTATAATTCTTCGCATACCTCATAAGAATTTTTATGTGCTGGGGAATCCTAACAGTAATGAAGTAAGAGGCTTATATCCTCATGACGTGGACCTCAAGCGGTTTCATACATGAAAGAAATTATTTTGCTGAACCAGCAACCAAATATTCTTGTGGATATACAGGGTGGAGAAAAATTGTCACTCAGTTTTAACCCTGGATAGCCGATGCCAGTAGGAACCAAAATTATTAATGTTGTGTAACAACTCACAATTTTTAAACTACGGAAACTTGGCTCCACGCGCTTCGATTGGCCGCCATATTGCCTGTTTCCAGATGCTCCGGCCAACGCATGACCGCGAATGATTTGCCTGCCGGATATCGCGATGTATCCAAGGCGACCCGCACGCTCGGTGGTAGCGCGCCAGCCTTCCACTCTGGTGGCCTGGGGGCGAACCCGCCGGGGTCCCGACATATCCATTTTAGTCTCATGATAAGGCGTACCGAGAACAAAACCGTCAACAGCTGTTAGTTCGCGTACAGGAAGTCTTTTACAAATAGTGTCGGCTTTTTGTAGGTAGGACATTGTTTACTTAAAGCAGGTGCTCGAACTGGCGACCCTCTGACACGACCCAAGCTTGGTAACGTCGAACGGTGTTTTGCTGAACTCTTTCAAAGAATCCTGGCATTTCCCTGATGTTCCCGGCAGCATGTTGAATGCGGTCCATTCATTCCTCCTAGTTTCTAGGTGGTTCGCGTCCGGGTGGGTGAACTAGAACGTCGAAGAGTCCCCACAGGAAACAGTCCAGTGGCGAAAGGTCTGGCGATCGCGGGGACCATGTCCTACGAGCACCTTTGCCAATCATCCGGCCGTCGAAAAGTTCATTTAGATATCCGCACACAGCACGATTGTTATGTGCGGGCGATCCATCACGCTGCAACCACATGCTTAGGCTTATGTCCATCGGAACATCTTCCAGCACGCCGGTTAGAGTTTCTTGCAAAAAGTAAAGGTAATTTGCCCCGGTAGGTCGAGGAGTTAGACGGACCGGCCCTATCAAATAGTCGCCCACAGTGCCTGCCCAAATGTTGAGTGAAAATCGTTTCTGGTGTGCGTGGACGTACGTGGTGTGAGGATATCCCCTTGAACAGTAATGAACGTTTCGAGTTGTGGGACGGCGGGTATAATTATTTATTAATGATGGTTGGTTTGTCTTTTCTGTCTTTCTCACTCGAGCCTGGTAACTATTTTTGTGCTCAACCAGAAAGCGATGGAGAACACACTATCCTTTGTTTCCAGTCTGCACGGCCACATTTTGGTCCAGCCCACTGAAAGAAATGTTTCTATTCTCTTTCTGCTTCGCGAGATCAGGACTATGATTATAAATGAAGGTATAAAGTTCTAGTTCGTACATATACTGAATAAAGTATAGCACGTACAACACTTCGAAACTCACAATGTTCAATTGACAGTAAATCTTTTTATCTTAAACAACACTAGTATCAGTTCAGAGGCGATCTCTTCGGTACGTTCCTACCAAATAGTCCTTCGCCCTGCTCAAACAAATGTTCAAAATAAATGCTCACCACAAAACTGGAAATAATATTCACCACTTGCCACGCGGATTTATAATTATCACGGACGGCACACTAACAGTTGTTGTTGTTGTTGTGGACTTCAGTCCTGAGACTGGTTTGATGCAGCTCTCCATGCTACTCTATCCTGTGCAAGCTTCTTCAACCCCCAGTACCTACTGCAACCTACATCCTTCTGAATTTGCTTAGTGTATTGATCTCTTGGTCTCCCTCTACGATTTTTACCCTCCACGCTGCCCTCCAACGCTAAATTTGTGATCCCTTGACGCCTCAAAACATGTCCTACCAACCGATCCCTTCTTCTAGTCAAGTTGTGCCACAAACTTCTCTTCCCCCCAATCCTATTCAATACCTCCTCATTAGTTACGTGATCTACCCACCTTATCTTCAGCATTATTCTGTAGCTGGCTGGCTGGCTCTGAGCACTATGGGACTTAACATCTATGGTCATCAGTCCCCTAGAACTTAGAACTACTTAAACCTAACTAACCTAAGGACAGCACAAAACACCCAGCCATCACGAGGCAGAGAAAATCGCTGACCCCGCCGGGAATCGAACCCGGGAACCCGGGCGTGGGAAGCGAGAACGCTACCGCACGACCACGAGATGCGGGCTCTTCTATAGCACCACATTTCGAAAGATTCTATTCTCTTCTTGTCCAAACTGGTTATCGTCCATGTTTCACTTCCATACATGGCTACACTCCATACAAATACTTTCAGAAACGACTGCCTGACACTTAAATCTATACTCGATGTTAACAAATTTCTCTTCTTCAGAAACGATTTCCTTGCCATTGCCAGTCTACATTTTATATCCTCTCTACTTCGACCATCATCAGTTATTTTACTCCCTAAATAGCAAAACTCCTTTACTACTTTAAGTGTCTCATTTCCTAATCTAATCCCCTCAGCATCACCCGACTTAATTTGACTACATTCCATTATCCTCGTTTTGCTTTTGTTGATGTTCATCTTATATCCTCCTTTCAAGACACTGTCCATTCCGTTCAACTGCTCTTCCAAGTCCTTTGCTGTCTCTGACAGAATTACAATGTCATCGGCGAACCTCAAAGTTTTTATTTCTTCTCCATGGATTTTAATACCTACTCCGAATTTTTCTTTTGTTTCTTTTACTGTTTGCTCAATATACAGATTGAATAACATCGGGGAGAGGCTACAACCCTGTCTTACTCCTTTCCCAACCACTGTTTCCCTTTCATGCCCCTCGACTCTTATAACTGCCATCTGGTTTCTGTACAAATTGTAAATAGCCTTTCGCTCCCTGTATTTTACCCCTGCCACCTTCATAATTTGAAAGAGAGTATTCCAGTTAACGTTGTCAAAAGCTTTCTCTAAGTCTACAAATGCTAGAAACGTAGGTTTGCCTTTTCTTAATCTTTCTTCTAAGATAAGTCGTAAGGTTAGTATTGCCTCACGTGTTCCAACATTTCTACGGAATCCAAACCGATCTTCTCCGAGGTCCGCTTCTACCAGTTTTTCCATTCGTCTGTAAAGAATTCGCGTTAGTATTTTGCAGCTGTGACTTATTAAACTGATAGTTCGGTAATTTTCACATCTGTCAACACCTGATTTCTTTGGGATTGGAATTATTATATTCTTCTTGAAGTCTGTGGGTATTTCGCCTGTCTCATACATCTTGCTCACCAGATGGTAGAGTTTTGTCATGACTGACTCTCCCAAGGCCATCAGTAGTTCTAATGGAATGTTGTCTACTTCCGGGGCCTTATTTCGACTCAGGTCTTTCAGTGCTCTGTCAAACTCTTCACGCAGTATCTTATCTCCCATTTCATCTTCATCTACATCCTCTTCCATTTCCATAATATTGTCCTCAAGTACATCGCCCTTGTATAAACCCTCTATATACTCCTTCCACCTTTCTGCCTTCCCTTCTTTGCTTAGAACTGGGTTGCCATCTGAGCTCTTGATATTCATAGAAGTGGTTCTCTTCTCTCCAAAGGTCTCTTTAATTTTCCTGTAGGCAGTATCTATCTTACCCCTAGTGAGACAAGCCTCTACATCCTTACATTTGTCCTCTAGCCATCCCTGCTTAGCCATTTTGCACTTCCTGTCGATCTCATTTTTGAGAGGTTTGTATTCCTTTTTGCCTGCTTCATTTACTGCATTTTTATATTTTCTCCTTTCATCAATTAAATTCAATATTTCTTCTGTTACCCAAGGATTTCTATTAGCCCTCGTCTTTTTACCTACTTGATCCTCTGCTGCCTTCACTACTTCATCCCTCAGAGCTACCCATTCTTCTTCTACTGTTTTTCTTTCCCCCATTCCTGTCAATTGTTCCCTTATGCTCTCCCTGAAACTCTGTACAACCTCTGGTTCTTTCAGTTTATCCAGGTCCCATCTCCTTAAATTCCCGCCTTTTTGCAGTTTCTTCAGTTTCAATCTGCAGTTCATAACCAATAGATTGTGGTAAGAATCCACATCTGCCCCTGGAAATGTCTTACAATTTAAAACCTGGTTCCTAAATCTCTGTCTTACCAATATGTAATCTATCTGATACCTTTTAGTATCTCCAGGATTCTTCCAGGTATACAACCTTCTTTCATGATTCTTGAACCAAGTGTTAGCTATGATTAAGTTATGCTCTGTGCAAAATTCTACAAGGCGGCTTCCTCTTTCATTTCTTCCCCCGAATCCATATTCACCTACTATGTTTCCTTCTCTCCCTTTTCCTATTGACGAATTCCAGTCACCCATGACTATTAAATTTTCCTCTCCCTTCACTACCTGAATAATTTCTTTTATCTCGTCATACATTTCATCAATTTCTTCATCATCTGCAGAGCTAGTTGGCATATAAACTTGTACTACTGTAGTAGGCATGGGCTTTGTGTCTATCTTGGCCACAATAATTCTTTCACTATGCTGTTTGTAGTAGCTAACCCGCACTCCTATATTTTTATTCATTATTAAACCTACTCCTGCATTACCCCTATTTGATTTTGTATTTATATCCCTATAATCACCCGACCAAAAGTCTTGGTCCTCCTGCCACCGAACTTCACTAATTCCCACTATATCTATCTTTAACCTATCCATTTCCCTTTTTAAATTTTCTAACCTACCTGCCCGATTAAGGGATCTGACATTCCACGCTCCGATACGTACAATGCCAGTTTTCTTTCTCCTGATAACGACGTCCTCTTGAGTACTCCCCGCCCGGAGATCCGAATCGGGGACTATTTTACCTCCGGAATATTTTACCCAAGAGGACGCCATCATCATTTAATCATACAGTAAAGCTGCATGTCCTCGGGAAAAATTACGGCTGTAGTTTCCCCTTGCTTTCAGCCGTCGCAGTACCAGCACAGCAAGGGTGTTTTGGTTAATGTTACAAGGCCAGATCAGTCCATAATCCAGACTGTTGCCCCTGCAACTACTGAAAAGGCTGCTGCCCCTCTTCAGGAACCACATGTTTGTCTGGCCTCTCAACAGATACCCCTCCGTTGTGGTTGCACCTACGGTACGGCCATCTGTATCGCTGAGGCACGCAAGCCTCCCCACCAACGGCAAGGTCCATGGTTCATGGTAACTAACAGTTACTTTAGCGAAATCTAAGCGATCCAGGACGGTGTACAGTCCTCGCGAGTTCACTGTCCGTTATTACAGAAAATACGCGTTTTGTCACAGTTTCTCTCTGACGTCATCCGAGACAGAGCGCGATCCGGCGTTTAACAGACGTGGATCTTACAGTGGCTAAGTGTGAAGTTAACCTTTTTCCTGTCTCTCGGGCTGTATTTATATATATGCCGCAGCGGACAGCCGAGAGAACGTGTTATTTACTGTCTTTTGCATATAGCAGCAGCCTCAGAATGACAGCTTTATCTGACACATAATCTTTAATAACAAAGTTATGAATTAATTTAGAATGTTCTTAATTTTTAGATGTATTTAGGTAAATTGTTTGAAAGCACAGAAAAAGTTTCAGCTTTCTTGAATAGAAACTTTGCCTTCTAGAATTTTTATCGTGGATCTAACGGTAGATCGTTACCTCTGAACCATACTTTCACTAGAACTTATATTGGATGTTATTACTATTATGGTTCTAAAATTCGTTATAGCTCTATTACGTAGTAGGTTTTATCATGTGCTGTAACCAAAATTTTCTATCATTAGAATTACAGGTAGTTAATCTACTACAGATGGGTATATTTTAGTTGCAAATATGGCTCTAATGGTTCAAATGACTCTGAGCACTATGGGACTTAATTTCTAAGGTCATCAGTCCCCTAGAACTTAGAACTACTTAAACCTAACTAACCTAAGGACATCACACACATCCATGCCCGAGGCAGGATTCGAACCTGCTACCGTAGCGCTCGCGCGGTTCCAGAATGTAGCGCCTAGAACCGCTCGGCCACTCCGGCCGTCCTGCAAATTTGGTTTTGATTAAATTACTTAAAAACCATAAGAGGCAGCTTAACTTGGTCTCTTAATTATTATTTTTACGATGAACTGAAGCATAAAACAAATTTTTACGTTTGTAAGTCCAATATTTAGTGCCCTTAATTTTTCTTAAAAATGTGAATTCCGATTGTTATTTTTATTCCTTTACTTCGAAACTTGCTCCATAGACACAGTCTGACGCAATTCTGGCTTTCTAGCTTTATTATTTAGCCCCAGTTTTTTTCTTCTTAAGAGTGTATTTTTACGAAAACTACTTGTTTAATTACATTAAGACATGACATTTAAAACGTTATTACAACAAAATATACGTTGACAAAGTTTTAAACCAAAATTTTGACTTTTAATTTCATACTTAATTGTGGTGAAATACATGTGCGCTACACGCGGACGCGTTATAGTGACGTGACGTACTAGCAGTGAACTGAGGTAAGTCCCGGCACACTTGCTCGCCTCTGTATCTCACACACAATACGGGCGCTTGCTTCGTTTCATCACGCCCTATTTATTTTTGTAAAAAAAATTATATTTGAACAAAATTATATAAATAGGAACAAGGGATGTAATTATTTCTTTTACCTCTGATAAAAATGAAATTGATTTTTATAAATTCCTTAATACTCCACATACAAAATAATCATGCTTATATACACATAGGAAATATGATATAAGATTTTCACAAAATCATTTTTAAAAATTACATAGCAACATTACATAAATTTTACAATAATTACAAAATTATTATTATTTTTTCATTTATAAAGTTTTCAGTATTTGCACACATTTTCAATATAGTCATAGTCTTTGATGTGAGTGTCCTTACTATACTTTTCACTAAATAATCAGAAATGTAGGAGGAGAATTTAGTTTTTCATTCTATTTTATTATCAAAAGGGAAGGGTATGATTCATTGCAGTTCGGGTTGTCCTTGAGCCCATTTCCACTACAGCCTGTAGTTAGTCTTTCATGCAGCCTTCATGTCCCTGAGCAACAGATAACATAGCCTAAGCTTCTGTTCTCAACTTACATCTAAGGGAGCACAAAGCACAATTTATAATCTATTTCCTGGCAATCATTCTAATAACTGAGATGTTGTCAGAATTACAATTAGCAGGAAGTTACATTCGTGGAAACGGCTCATTTTACTTCATAATTTGGCCTGAATCACAAACTTTGCAGCCATGCTTTTCTTTTTTCATAAATCATAGTTGTTATGCATTCAAGTTACTTTTATAATAGTGCCTTTTTTGGGAATTTTCAATTTATTTTATTATTTGAGATGTTGCTTTAACTCAGAAGATTGAGTAACCTTTTCAAATTTTACTTTTGTTTGGCTCAATTATCGTATGAATTAGTATACCAAAGAAGTAATTTGCTTAGCAGTACTTATTTTGCTTTGTTGTACTCATTATTAAAAATTGTTTTTATTTTAACATATCATATGTTTTATAATCTGTATTTCCCATCATATTTGTAGGATTCTGTTGTCTATTTTTACCAATTAAACTTACCATCTGCCTTAAGCGAGATTAAGCGTTTCTCCACCATTTTATTGAGACGTAATGGATGTTATTCACCAATTATCCATCATTTAATTATATATTAGCTTACTTACTTCGTTTCTCCGTTTTCTCCATTTTAAAAACACATATACTTCGCCACTTCCTTCTCCCTTTTTCTCTATACATTTGGTGTGATCCTCACACCACTTCCCCACATCTCCCTTTAATTAATGTTAATATGCTACTGCTTGCCTCCAGGGACAATACATTCGTACCCTTTCTGCTCTTCAGACAACCTTACTCTCACTAAAATTATTACTTTATGCAGATTCTAATCGATTAGATTTATGCATTCCTAGCCTCAATAACTTCTCATAATGCAAAGTGTCTCTCAATTTGTAGTTACTAACCCTTTTTATGAATCTTATTTTTATCTATTTATTTTTAGCCATGTTTCTCCTCTAATTGGTACCCGAAATTACTTTCGCAATTTACTTGTCCCAGTCATTAGTAAGTGACCATTTGGGTATAGTCATGTCTGGGCACCAATTAATTACTAGTAAGGCTATTCACTAGGAAGTTTACTTACTAAGAATACTTTATAGCCTAATAGAATATATGCTACATGAAGACATATGAGATATTTACTTACTATGATAGAAGAAGGGAATGAAACTTGAAACGGAAATAAAGTTTCATCCCTCTGGGACCATGTGGTATGTCATACTATGTAGCCACCAAAGAGTGGCAGACTTCCTACAGTAACTAGTATAGACAGAACAGAACAGGAGAATGAAACTTCAAACGGAAATAAAGTTTCACCCAACTGGGACCACACTGTACGCCAAACCATGTCTCTGCTAGAGAGTGGCAGACTCCCTACAGTAAGTGGTTACTGTTATTTTTAAATCTCTTCAGATCTTCTATATTTCGTTGACCTAGTTCCTTTTTACTCTTTTGGTATTCCAAGAGTTATGCGTTTGCATGAGGTTTACTTATTACCCTTAATCGCCCATGATAGACATGCATGAACTTTTCAGTTTCCACTGAAATTTTCTTTGATTTTTCTTTCGTCTTGACCAATACTGTTCGCCAATTCTAGAACAAGTGGGGGAAGCTTTGGCTTCATGCCTTTTTTTCTATCCAAGGCTCTTTTATGTATGTTTGCCCTAGCCTGCGCTTTCTTTTCATCTAAAGAGCTCTGACTTAAAACTGGAAAATCATACTTGGAATGATGTTATAGAGTTCTTGATTAAACATTAGCTCACACAGAGCAAAACCTGTGGCATCATGTTTCAGATTATTGGTTATTTGTTCAAAATTTTTAATATGGTCAGCCCAAGTCGCATGCTTCCTGGCACAGTAGGTTCTACATAGTCTGTTTAATTCCCGCATAGCTCTTTGGCTCATATTCCCCTGCGGAAGATACACCAAGATCCTAATAAGGCGAATTCTCATCTTTTCAAGACAGGCCTTAAATTTTTTAGACACAAATTGAGGACCATTGTCTGATAAGAGGTTCTTTGGCTTGCCAGTCTTTACAAAATAGTCCTTTCCCAGCTTGTCTACAAGAGTTTTGGCATTAGCCCTCTTTATTGGATATAGTTTGACATATTTGCTAAAACCTTCCATCACCACAAAAATATGGGTACATCCTCCTTTAGATGTCGGGAGGGATCCAAAGAGATCGCCTGCGCATAACTCCAGGGGTTCACTTGGTTCTACGTGGTGCGTATCTCCTTGCACTATTCAACTTACTGCACGTACCTCTTGTCAAATAACACAGGATGCCAGCCTTTTTGCTACTCTACGACGCATGTTATCGAAAATGAGTTTCTCACTTAACTTAGCAATGCATTTCTTAGACCCTTAATGGTCATATCTTAGATGCACATAATCCATCAGCAGATCCACATACTGTGAAGGAAAACATATTTTCCATTCTACTGAATCTAACTTTCTTCTTCGGAATGAAATTCCTTTTTGTAAGCAGTAATATTGTGCTACCTTTGGATAATTAGGGACCTCTAAATAGCTTTTGACTAACTTCAACTGATCGTCATCATTCGGCTCCCGTCTTAAGTTTTTAAATATTTTCTTCGAGGCACTCTCCTCTCTGAGCTCATGTATGGCCAACATACTTACTTCATTCCTATCTGCTAAAGGAAGTTCTGATTTACTGCATAACTCAGAACTTCTTCATATCCCATCTGCTACGAGATTGTTCTTTCCCTGTATGTAATTAATTTCGAGATCGAACTGCTGAAGGTACATGGCCTACCTAGTTAGTCTTGGATGCCTCAGTTTGCATGTATTTAAAAACGTAAGTGCTTTGTCATCATTACAGATTATCACCTTATGCTTTAACAAATAGTGCTCAAACATCTGCATACCAAACACGATTTCTAGTGCCTCTAATTCTGAAATCCCATAATTTCGCTCAGCAGTTTGCACTGAACGACTCGCAAAAGCAATGGTTTTATGAACCTCCTGGTCGCCTTCTGTTTCAACCTGAAACAACTCTACTGCAATCTCATAACCACTTGCATCATCTGTCATGCAGAAAGGTTTTGTAAAATCTGGATGGTGCAAAAGCGGATTATTAATCAAACAGCTTTTTGTCCTTCAAAAGCAAAATGGCACTCTTGAGTCTAAACCCATGGGATAATCTTCTTCAACAAGTTGAGTAAACAAGGAGCATTAAAACAAGTGATCTTTAACAAAACGGCGGTAGAATCCGAACAAACCGAACACTGATCTGAGTTGCTTTTTATTTCAGTGGCTAATAATTTGAATGGATCTGATAATATACCATCCCTGCTAGTTTCATGATCCAGGAATTTTATTTTGTCCTTCACACATTCAGTCTCATGTAACTTCAATTTCATACCTCCATTTTCTATAGCTTCTGGCACCCCCTCAAGTAGACTGATATGTTCTTCCCATGTGTGAATTTCCAACAGTATATCATCTACATAAATAGTTACCTGATTTAATAATTCCTGCCTTAATACACTACTGGCCATTGAAATTGCTACACCACGAAGATGACGTGCTACAGACGCGAAATTTAACCGACAGGAAGAAGATGCTGTGATATGCAAATGATTAGATTTTCAGAGCATTCACACAAGGTTGGCGCCGGTGGCGATACCTACAACGTGCTGACATGAGGAAAGTTTCCGACCGATTTCTCATACACAAACAGCAGTTAACCGGCGTTGCCTGGTGAAACGTCGTTGTGATGCCTCGTGTAAAGAGGGGAAATGCGTACCATCACGATTCCGACTTTGATAAAGGTCGGATTGCAGCCTATCACGATTGCGGTTTATCGTATTGCGACATGGTTGCTCGCGTTGCTCGAGATCCACTGACTGTTAGCAGAATATGGAATCGGCGGCTTCAGGAGGGTAATACGGAACGCCGTGCTGGATCCCAACGGCCTCGTATCTCTAGCAGTCTAGATGACAGACATCTTATCCGCATGGTTGTAACGGATCGTGCAGCCACGTCTCGATCCCTGAGATCGACGACGTTTGCAGCAGCATGGATTATCAGCTCGGAGACCATGGCTGCGGTTACCCTTGACGCTGCGTCATAGACAGGAGCGCCTGTGATGGTGTACTCAACTACGAACCTGGGTGCACGAATGGCAAAAAGTCATTTTTTCGGTTGAATACAAGTTCTGTTTACAGCATCATGATGGTCGCATCCGTGTTTGGCGACATCTCTGTGAACGTACATTGGAAGCGTGTATTCGTCATCGCCGTACTGGCGTATCACCCGGCGTGAAGGTATGGGGTGGCATTGGTTACACGTCTCGGCCACCTCTTGTTCGCATTGACGGCACTTTCAACAGTGCACGTTACATTTCAGATGTGTTACGACCCGTGGCTCTACCCTTCATTCGATCCCTGCGAAACCCTGCATTTCAGCAGGATAGTGCACAACCACATGTTGCAGGTCCTGTACGGGCCTTTCTGGATACAGAAAATGTTCGACTGCTGACCTGGACTGCACATTCTCCAGATCTCTACCCAATTGAAATCGTCTGGTCGATGGTGGCCCAGCAACTGGCTAGTCACAATACGCTAGTCACTACTCTCGATGGACTGTGTTATCGTGTTGAAGCTGCATGGGCAGCTGTACCTGTACACGCCATCCAAGCTCTGTTTGACTCAATGACCAGGCGTATCAAGGCCGTTATCACGGCCAGAGGTGGTTGTTCTGGGTACTGATTTCTCAGGATCTATGCACCCAAATTGCGTGAAAGTTTAATCACATGTCATTCTAGTATAATATATTTGCCCAATGAATACCCGTTTATCGTCTGCATTTCTTCTTGGTGTAGCAATTTTAATGGCCAGTAGTGTACATGAGCCACTACTCTTACAAACGCACATACATAAATATTTAATACGAATGGGACTAGTTTGTACTGGTAGCACACTCCTTCATACAAAATGGTTGTATATTTACTTGATTCCTTCGCCAGGGGCAAATTCTAGTAACCACAAGTTGTGTCCATTGATGTGAGGTGCCTAAAACCTCGAAAATTTTGAATCAGCTCGTCCATATTCTGAGGACGATCACTTTCTCTGATTACTATTTCGCTTAACCAGCGTGCATGAAGTACTAATCTAATACTTCCATCACGCTTAGGCACAACAACAAGAGGATTATTGTATCCACTAACTGCTTCCTCAATGACACACCATGCCAACATACATTGAATTTCGTTACTAACTGCTTGTTGTCTTGAAACATGTATCTGATAAGGTTCCTTAAAAAATACCCAGGCGTTATATTAAAATGGCATTCATACCCTTTAACTTCAGCAGGTGCGTTCGAGAATACATTCTGATGTTTAGTTAATACACTCTATGATTCTGCTTTGTTAATTGTACCTATTCCTCTGTTTCTTCTAGGATATAGCTCTCCTCAGCATTAGCACCATGCATTTTATTACTGAATTTAGTATTTTCCAAGTACCTTTTATTCTTTATCACTCTAATAGGCAGTACCCAGGTTTCATTACTACCGCTTATATAACTTCCTATAAAAGGCTCTCTTCTTACTTGAGAGTCAGGTAAGGTTAAAACTAAGTTTTTCTGGTCAAAATCAATCCCTTCCTGATATTTTGATAGAAAATCGGTACCTATCAATATATCAACTCTTAAACCTAGCACTATAAACAAGGATGATCTATTATTACATTACTTATACCAATGGGTATCACAGCTTCGTGCTGAACTGGTCTAGAATATTTTCCATTAGAGCCTTTTATTTTTAAACCACTTACTTTCATGGCGGTTAATTCACTCTCATTGGGAGTAGAACCAAAAACTGCTTGGGATAAAGCAATTGCTTCACTGCCACCGTCAAGAAACCAAAGCTCTATCCTAGTCTATAGCAGACAAGGCTCCGAAATCCACGTTCTGTCAAGAGTCGTGGACGACCAGCCATTCAGCGCCTAGTGGTAGTTTCATCTACATCTAGATCTGCATCTACATGTACGTGAAAGTTAAGTCCCATAGTGCTCAGAGCCATTTGAACCAGCCATACATGTACGTGAGTACTGTGCATTTCACAATAAAGTGCCTGGTAGTGGGTTCAATGAACCACCCTCAAGATGCCTCTCCACCGGTTCACCTCTCGAACGGTGCTCGGAGAAAAAGAGCACTTAAATTTTTCCGTGCGAGCCCTGATTTCTCTTATTTTATCGTGACGATCATTCCTCCCTATGTAAGTCGGTGCCAACAGAATATTTCCGCAATAGGAGGAGAACACTGAAATTTCATGAAAAGATCACGTCGTAACGAAAAACGCCTTTGTTTTAATGATTGCCACTCCAGTTCACGTATCATGTCTGTGGCACTGTCTTTCTACCTCTTTTCGTAGATCCTCACGACAGTAGCACGTGAACATTCGAACAGGTTCGCAGTTTTCGAGATACTCGTTCACAGGCTAAAATGGTTCAAATGGCTCTGAGCACTATGGGACTTAACTGCTGAGGTCATCAGTCCCCTAGAACTTAGAACTAGTTAAACCTAACTAACCTAAGGATATCACACACATCCATGCCCGAGGCAGGATTCGAAACTGCGACCGTAGCGGTCTCGCGGTTCCAGACTGCAGCGCCTAGAACCGCACGGCCACTTCGGCCGGATCGTTCACAGGGTCTGCGTAATAATAGTAAAGTGGCTCATCTCAGTGGATTTCCTCATTTGCAGCTCTTATCTTCGCTAAGGTGATACCTCGTCCGTGCCTACTCCGCTTGTTACGGTGTCACGTTTCCGCTACACTACCAGGCGGAATCCAACATCGCGGTAGGCAGTGGTCATAATGTTTCGACTTATCAGTGTACATGAAGACGTATGTTCTGAGTACGTTAGTAGATTACGGTGAGACGTATGATTCTGTTCACATGCCGATCACGTGAAACGTCCTGAGGTAGTGTGAATCAACAATGAAGTTAACACGGTGAGAACAGATGTAACAAGGCCTTGTTTTGTGCTAGATTTACCTTGTTATACGTATTATTAAGCGGTATACATGTAGAATATCTTGTCAGAAGCATCCGCACATCCCTATGTATTGCAGAATCCCCACTAGACGTCTCTAAAGGGCCCTGCCGTTACCTAAAGAGTTGTGTTCTACATTTGAATCAACACTCCGCAAGCCACCGCAAGGTGTATGGCCGAAGGTACTTCTGATACCGCTAACTGATTCCCCCTCTCCCCGTTCCATTCGTCAATGTCGCCTGGCAAGAGTACTTGTCGAAAAGCCTCTATATTACGTCTAATATATCTAATTTTACCTGTGTTATTTCGCGAGGCGTATGTTGCAGGAAGTAGTATGTTGTCATACTCTTCCCGGAAAGTTCTCTCTCGGAATTTCTATAGTAAATCTCTTCGTGATGCACAAAGCCTCTGATTTAACATCTGCCACTGGGGTTTGTTGAACATCTCTGTGACGCTCTTATGCTGACTAAACGATCCCGCGTCGAAACGCGCCGCTCTTTGTTGGATCTTATCTATCTCTTCTATCAGTCCCACCTGATAAGGGACCCAGATTGGTGAACAATACTCATGAAACGGTCGAATAGGTGCCTTGTAAGCCACTTCCTTCGTGGATGAATTTCGTTTCCTTAATATTCCTCCTATGAATCGCAGTCTGGTATCAGTTTTCCCTACTACATTTTTTAAGTGGGCATTCCACTTAAGGTCACTCTGGATAGAAACTCTTACATATTTTTGTATGGTTATTGTTTCTATGTATGCGAAAAATGTTGTGTACCTTTTATACGCGATACTACCGCCATCTATGTATGCGCGTATCGCTATCCCACTCTTTTCGTCACCTCGGTGTAAGTGACCTACGTATAAACAATTCTGCGCGACGGCAAAGTGTAGTCGGTCCGCCTGACAGTTAGATCACCGGTGGTGTTCCGGAGTATGTTCGGCGGTCTAATGTCATTCGTTTTCATTGGCTCGCAGATCCTTTGGCAGAGAAGCACGCTTCTGATGTTAGGTTATGCTGTCAAAAATAAGAATTTGTTCAGCGTTGTATATGAACCGTGATTTATTTTCAAAGAATATTCTTAAGAATTTATTTTATTTACTAGCTATTCATCAAGAACATTAACACATTTAATCACACTATGCAAGCATGGAAGTAGTTGCCAGGGAGTGACTGATGAAATCATAACCAAATTCCTTTTAACAAATGGGAATTTTACTCACTTTAATAGTGCCTAAAAGCATTTTTTAAAAGAAACACATTTAAAATTATAATCAGAAAGCACCCTCTAAATATCAAGTTACAATTTATTCAGAGGCAGAAAGTTGACTATATGAGCTTTCGGGCTGAGAACCTTGCTGCTCCCTTTGGACACGGCCGAAGTTACGACCGCCCACAACAGCTTCTGAAAGACTACACTGGTGCAAATCTGCAACACACCAGATTACTTTAAACTAAGAGTTTTAACAATTTGCACAAGCACACAAACTATGCACCACCCCCCCCCCCCCTCCGTTGGAGGGACGGAAATGATACAAAACGCTAACAATTAAAATATTAACCTTTCCACCGAAAGTGCAACTTGATTTTAACTTGCAAGGAAAGCCTTACGGTGAAAGGGTGACAACTTTATATAATAAAATGATCATTTAAATAAAAGCCCATGAAATGCAATCTTATATAAAATTGTACAAGGTTGGCCAAACAATAGTTAAGATGCTCCACAGTACACATGTACCGCCTCTCAAGATCATAGGCAATAATATCAAAGTTTCCAAAGATCAAAACATATTTCAGGTATTAGGCCGTTGCACTCCAAGCAATAAATTCGTTAACACACCAAATCCGACAAACATGACAGAGGCAGCTACTAACATACGGTAGATTTATAGGGAGATTGCCGAGCAACGCGAACCGCAGGTTGCTCTAACCCGCCCCTAGTCCACAAGCGAAAAATGGAACACCCAATTTATAAACAACCACCTTCCCGCGGGTGGGCAAACGGAGAATGGTGGGACGACCCCAAAGCAAATCGGCTGGTGACCTCACCAAGAAAACAAGTAGAATTTAACAAGAGAAAATCAAACAACTTATCACCAATCACTTAACTTCTAATAAACTGCGATCTCTCGAGAAGACCTGGCGCAGCACCCCCAAATCGCTCTCCCGAACCGTCCGCTGCCAGCCGCTTCAACGGACGCAGGAAGCCGCGCCGATCTCCCGTCTCACGGCGCCGCAGCTCGCATCGGCCAGACTAATGTCGTGGGTTGACTCTTGTTGCTCTCGTGTCGACCGCGGAGTCACTAACCCCGCTATACGCCGCGGACCACTGGACTCACGTGGCGACCTCACATGCGCCGACGCTCAAGGCGGACAAGTCATCTTGTGTCTCAGTGCGCGACCGACCAACCGATCGATCCAACCGCCAATGACCATTGCCTGAGCAAACTCGAGCAGACTGGCGGCCTAACGCGCAGACTCAGATGCAGGAACTAAGCCCCGACCGGGCGACGACTCACTGAGTTCTCTTACGGGCGGACTGGATAGACTCTCATTTTGCCGGCTTTGAAGGTTGATCCGAACGACAGACATACTAGCACTCCGAACGACAGACAAACACTAACTACCTAACAAATGCGGACGAGAGACAGACTAGCAAGCTGGGGACGAGAGACTGACCCAGAATGACCGACTGACGAGCTCATAGCGCCCCTTAAATGCACGTGAACAGGCGACCTTTCCCATTTCCTACCAGAGGGAGACACCAAAGCTGCGATTGCCACAGCGGCGCCACCGCTAGAAACGGAGGGCGACTGCTTCACACTACGCGCTGCGGCGCCCTCTTCAAAACAGCAATTTTACCACGGCTCAGTATACATGAGGATATGTGATGTCTTCAGCTTTGACTGGACCGTAATGTTATTTCTAATCAAGTGTTGTACCCTCAAAGGTTCGCACTGTATGAAATTTCGGAACGAGAGGTATTTTTCGATACAGCCAGAAAGATTTGACCAGTCATATAAACAACATCCTCAATGTAACGTCACTTCTCGTATTCTATTAGCCTACTGACGAAAATTACATCACCTTCTCTGTTCTTAGAACGACGTTAACAAAAAAAGTTGATTTGTATTCCTGAAGTATCTCAGTATCACTATACACTATTCCGAAACAAAGATTTACGAGTTTAGAAAATTGGAACGGCAGTATCGCCATTTTTTGCAAACATAATATGTTTGAAAACATGTTGAGTAATTTGAAGATACTTCGTACCCACAGTTTCTTAGTGTATACTTTCTTATATGTGCTCGTTTAATGGTATTTTGCAGCGGTAGTATTTAGTAGGTGCCGTATTAGTTCGTCCCAGTCGTCTTCTGTTGTAATGTTAATTCTGTCATGCTCTAAAAGGCTTATGTCCGTTTACTTGTGATGTGTTTTTATTTCGTTGTAACTCTGTATCGCATCGCAGTCTTTCAGTTTTTGCCTGTGATTCACCGTGAAAGTTAAACACAATCAATACGTACGTTTCTCTTATTTAATACTTAATTATATGTAACAATTCTCATTCCAGCTACGTAATTACAAATTCTTTTATGATTTCTTAACAATGGATATGAAGATATTTTTACTGTGTTTGGCGTCTTCGCTCAAGACACAAAACTAATTTTTTTTCAGATGTGCGCTTCAATTTACTCTTCACTGTGTATCTCAGTCTCCAGTTGAGCTTTATCAGAGATACAAGTATCGGTTTCTTTACGATGCTACATACATCAAAAAAGTTTTGCAACACCCCGTTTCCCAGAATTCCTGATGATAGATGTTGACTGTGGATATTGTATCACAGACAAAGTCCCTTTGACTGTTCAGAGATGTCACTAAACCCGCCCTAAGATGTAAACAACCATGCATAAGCAACGCCTATTACACGGAGGGTGTCCGACAGCCGATCAGTTCCAGTCATTCATCCTGCCTCGGGCAATGATGTGTGTGATGTCCTTAGGTTAGTTAGGTTTAAGTAGTTCTAAGTTCTAGGGGACTGATGACCACAGATATTATGTCCCATAGTGCTCAGAGCCATTTGAACATTTGATAACAGTTTTTTATTTCTATTTTTTTAATTTAAAAAATTCTTTATTCAAAACAACAATTTGATATATAAATAACCCACTACCTTACTTATTAGTGGGTCCTAATTCTACATATACATTACAATTACTGCTACTACATTATTTTACTACAGGTTGTGTATTGTGTTACGTTATTGTGCCGTGGGGTCCTGCGATTTTATTGTTCCGGTGTAGTATGTTCTATCTCTTTCGATTCGCTTTGCGGTGCGCGGGTTGGTGCCCCCTCTGGGATTCCGTGCGGGAAGCCGAAAGGGAGTCTCGGTCAGAGAGAGAGAGAGTGAGACGAGCGGTCCTGAGCGGAGCGACGCGGGAAGACCGCGGAAGTCGCGTCGGCAGGTGGTGTGAGTGTGGCAGTTGCATTGGGGCCGGCCGAGCAGCGGAACTGGTGCTGCAGTGACTCGCTGTCGTTCGTTCTGTTTACGAGTTCAACCTTCCTCACGATGTGACTACGGGCTGGTGTTATTCTGGCCACTACTTTACTAGCGGAATTTGGAGGTATGTTCTCGAAACTTCAATAAAATCCCGCACCGAGCTACTGAGCGTCTCTCTTGCAGAGTCTTCCACTGGAGTTTATCTATCATCTCCGCAACGCTTTCGCTATTACTGAATGATCCTGTAACGAAGCGCGCTGCTCTCCGTTGGATCTTCTCTATCTCTTCTATCGACCCTGTCTGGTACGGATCCCACACCGGTGAACAGTATTCAAGCAGTGGGCGAACAAGTGTACTGTAACCTACTTCCTTTGTTTTCGAACTGTATTTCCTTAAGATTCTTCCACTGAATCTGTCTGGCATCTGCTTTACCGACGATTAACCTTATATGGTCATTCCATTTTAAATCACTCCTAATGCCTACTCCCAGATAATTTATGGAATTAACTGCTTCCAGTTGCTGACCTGCTATATTGTAGCTAAATGATAAAGGATCTTTCTTTCTATGTATTCGCAGCACATTACACTTGTCTACATTGAGATTCAATTGCCATTCCCTGCACCATGTGTCAATTCGTTGCAGATCCTCCTGCATTTCAGTACAATTTTCCATTGTTACAACCTCTTAATATACTACAGCATCATCCGCAAAAAGCCTCAGTGAACTTCCGATGCTATCCACAACGTCATTTATATATATTGTGAATAGCAATGGTCCTACGACACTCCCCTGCGGCACACCTGAAATCACTCTTACTTCGGAAGACTCCTCTCCATTGAGAATGACATGCTGCGTTCTGTTATCTAGGAACTCTTCAATCCAATCACACAATTGGTCAGACAGTCCACATGCTCTTACTTTGTTCATTAAACGACTGCGGGTAACTGTATCAAACGCATTGCGGAAGTCAAGAAACATGGCATCTACCTAGGAACCCGTATCTATGGCCCTCTGAGTCTCGTGGACGAATAGCGCGAGCTGGGTTTCACACGATCTTCTTCTTCGAAGCTCATGCTGATTCCTACAGGGTAGATTTCTAGTCTCCAGAAAAGTCATTATACTCGAACATAATACGTGTTCCAAAATTCTACAACTGATCGACGTTAGAGATATAGGTCTGTAGTTCAGCACATCTGTTCGACGACACTTCTTGAAAGCGGGGATGACCTGTGCCCTTTTCCAATCTTTTGGAACACTACGCTCTTCTAGAGACCTACGGTACACCGCTGCAAGAAGGGGCGCAAGTTCCTTCGTGTGATCTGTGTAAAATCGAACTGGTATCCCATCAGGTCCAGCGGCCTTTCCTCTCTTGAGCGATTTTGTTTTTCTGTCCCTCGGTCATCTATTTCGATATCTACCATTTTGTCAACTGTGCGACAATCTAGAGAAGGAACTACAGTGCATTCTTCTATGAAACGGCTTTGGAAAAAGACATTTAGTATTTCGGCCTTTAGTCTGTCATCCTCTGTTTTAGTACCATTTTGGTCTGAGTTTCTGGACATTTTGTTTTGATCCACCTACCGCTTTGGCATAGAACCATGTTCTGCTGCACCCTTCTTTTGGCCTTGGCGGGCATGACCCTCGTGAGCCTGTGCGCCCAGACCCGTGACCCATATCCTACAATCAAAGTTAGGATATTATTGTGACATAGCTTTATCCGGTCCGGTGGCAGGTGGAAACATTTGTGACCGATCCCAATTAAGATACTGAGTGTTTCCAGCGATATTGTCAATATGTGTTACATAGTTCCACCACTCGTCAACGGCTACACCTAGACATCGTGCCTCGCGGCGCCGAAGAACTGGTGAGCCGTTTACTCAATTGGTAGGATTTCTAACAACTTGTGTTTTTAAAAGTAAATACCTAGACTTACTAACTGTCATTTTTGCTCTACGGCACAATGTGGTCAAGATGAATATGGCCCTTTCTACTTTAGGCTCTAGGTCCTCGCGGCTACGACCGCCAACCAGCAGGAGGAGGTCGTATGCGTAGGCTATGACCTCTAGCACATCATTACTGTTCTTTAAGCCGTGCAAAAGGGGTTCCATGTTAACGTCCCAAACGTGTGGCCCTGGGACAGAGCCCTGTGGACACCCGTTTGTTATTTTTTTTTCTTGCTGATTTTCCCGCTAAGGGACAATAGCTCCTAAGACTCCCATATAGTAGCCCTGGATACTCCTTCTCCCGCAATCAGGAGAAGAGTGAAGGCCACCACACGTTGTCAAAGGCACCACTGACGTCCACCACGATGCCGACAATGTACTTGTGCGGGGCTGAGTCACAGACCTCCGCAGCCAGGGCGATGGCGTCAGACGCCGATGGCCCCGACCGAAAGCTGAATTGTCTGTCATTCACTCCACACAGCACGCGGTGTGCTGTCAATCTGTCTGATAGCAGCCTCTCAAAAACTTTCCCAGCAGGTCCAGTAAGCAAATGGGCCTGTAGGATTTGGCTTTTTTCGAGTCTTTATCTGGACCTTTCTTAATTATAACAACATTTGATTTTTTTCCAGATGGATGGGAATTTCCTAAGCCTTAAGCACTCGTTGTACAAGTTAGTGAGAGGCGCCACCAACGGGGGAGGGGGGGGGGGAGGGCGAGGAATTGCTCCACCTCCGCTGTACCGCTGTAATGCCGTATGGACCAGCTTTGCCCTTTTTAAGTTCTTTTATTTGGGCACCTGATGGCTCTCGATCTTCCACCATAACCGAGTCCATCAACATGAGGTAGCAAATATGAGGTAGACAAGGAGGTGGAAACGTGGGTTCTACTATGCCAAGACTGCTTGGTAGCTACAGCAGGAAAACGCAATTAATTAGCAAGAGTACAAAATAAGAAAGTATTTACTACTTAACTTTGTTGCAGTCCATGATCTGTTGGTTGACAACTATAGAAGACGCGACTAGACTAAGCGTCTGTAGAATGACATAATTTACAAGTCACAAATCTTGCAGTGACGACTGAATCTCTCATAATCTTGAATGTCGAATCCGGTGAATTTGAAGACTAACTTGGAACTGGCTACAAAGACTTGATGGCAATGACTGAGCTGCAGACGATGACTGACTAACATCGGCGCTGGCTGACCACAGCGCGGCTACGAACTGTAGACTGGCACAACTGCACTACTCTCTGGCTGCACATGAAAGGGCCTAGCGGCGAGCATAAGTACTGCGAGTGGCTGTGTACTCTTTGGCTAACACAGCCGTTCTTCTGTTCCGTTTGTCGAGAGAATCGCATCCGGCGGATCGATCTCTCAGGTGGCGGTGTGGTCGTATGACTGACGACATCACAACACCAATCTCCTTCTCGCAGAAGGGATGGACCATGCTGTTATTCTCTTAGGCTTGTTGGTTCCCTATCCTAATTTGTCTTTGTTCCTCTGAGTCATCCTCTTCCCTGTCGTCAGGCAACAGGACCCGGAGGAGGACCTCGGCAGTTTTCCGCCATGTTTCCGTCATCCGGCCCGCATCCCTGACGGTGGACAACACCACCGGTGATTTTATTTTCTACCGTACCAATTTTTTCGGGAAACCCCATGGTCAGTAGCCAGTTGGTTTTGTATGTACTTCTCCCAGCTCCTTAACCAGACTACTCTTAGCTTCTGTTAAAGTTGTTCTTTTGCTTCTGTGCAAACAGGCAACCAGCGCTACTTTTCCTCCCAGACTACCCTTCGCTGATAGTGCCTCCTCGCCCTCATTACAGACTGGTGGGGGTCAGTTTGCATAGTATCGTAATTTAAGCGTTAACTCGACAAAGAATTGAAATTGTCTTTGTGTACATGAGTCGCGCTGAGGAGGAAACGCGTAGAACTACAATGGTGGCTGACGCAGTGGACGTTGCGTGTACGTAGTTTGTACATTAATGAACATTAGTTATTCATGTCTGGAATTACAGGAACAATTTATAGTTGCAACAACTTTGCGAGTATTAAAATGAACATTGGACTTTATAAATCGGTAAGAAGCGTCGAAGCAAGAACAGCAGTGGCGTGTTTATTACTAAACTACTGGATTATTGTTACCGTATTTGTTGAAGAAAACTGGTAGAACAATGAGGGGCACTGTTACTTAATACAGTGTTGAGGACCTATTGTGAACCATTTAAATTTCACGGTATAGTTCCGCGATTTCTGAAAGCATTTTGAATCATTATAGCTAGCACCCTACAACGAGCGAACATCAAATTTGCTTATCAATCCCCGATTTCTTTTTATAACGCCGCCGAGAATGAGCAGCGAAAGGTAAGGGATCCATGAGTGCTGGAAACGTCAGGCGTATTCGAAGGACTTGTATTATCGTCATTCACATTGGAATGTGAGTACTGTCCACGTAAATAAGAAGAAGTCAGTCAAGTACCCACTTTTCGGTGTTTCATGTCTCATATTACATGAGGTATTTACCTCTTTAATAAACTAGTTCTAGTTAACTTATTCTCAAGTACATTGCAAAGCATTCAGCATTTGTATTCAGTTAATCTGTTGATAAAGGCATCATATTTAAGCTTGACAGAAATGGAAATGAGCGTACGGCATTGTGGGCCGGGTGTCCCCTATTCGGGGACGTTCGGCCGCCGAGGGCAAGTACTTATTGCATTAGACGCCACAATGGGCGACTTGCGCGTAGGAGTAAGCTTAACAGAAATTAAGTTCTTTGCCGAATTATATAAATGGAGCATTCAAGTAAAGTTATCTGCTACTGTAAGTCGTTACAACCAAACGCCTGGCGTAGTTACAACTTTTTTTGTTTTTGGGTCCCTTAGAAACCGAGTGGGGACACAGAGTCGTGAATTCGTTGGAGGTACGTGGCATAGCACCCTCATGCTGAAATTAATAGAGGCATACTACAAACACGGACGACACTGCAGTCGTAACGTGTTTCGAAGGCGCAATTTTAGGAACAGATAAATTAAAAATAGAGAGTGTTCGTAATGATGCGTCATAAGAATCCTAAGACATTCCCAGGCAAATATGCAAAATCTTGGTGGAAAGTGTAGTGGTGTCTTTGATTAGTTGTAATAACGTAATAATTAACAAAGTCCGATAAGCAAAACTAAAGAGCCAGGTACTAGTTACAAAACGACTCAAAACCAAACGATATTGCTTGACAGGGAAACGTTAAAGACAGATGATCATGGCTTGGGTACAGGCACACATGGTTTCGAGAGACAGGTACTCAAAATGTCCATTTTACAGTTCTCAGACCTGTTACTAAGTAAGCCGGAAAACCCGCTTCAGTTTGATTACACCATTGTCAAAAGTCAATGGAAAAGCAACAATCAGTAAATATTTGGAGTGTGGGAACAGAGCGATGTAAAGAGAAAGGCAGATGCTAGATTGACTTCATTGGGAGAACCTTCAAAAAGTGTAGTTTACCCTGGAAGAAGGAACCTACATTCGATCGACGTGGGATGTTGCTTATCAGTTGAGGGTCCGTACTAGATGGTACCGTTAAACGAAACAGAGAAGATCGAAAGAAGAGCGGCACTTGAGGGGCACTGTGCGCTACGGCTACAATTCAGAGACCGTACCTTCCTCGAAGAGGCAACACAAATATTCTGCATACCTCGCGAAAATACTGTACAGGAAAAGTTGGATCGATTCCAGCTTTACAGACGATTACAGGTTTACAGACAGATGTTTTTCTTCCACACTATTCTCAACTGAAGGAGCGATCCAGCAATTGAAATTACACTACTGGCCATTAAAATTGCAACACCACAAAGATGACGTGCTACAGTGGCGAAATTTAACCGACAGGAAGAAGATGCTGTGATATGCAAATAATTAGCTTTTCAGAGCATTCACACAAGGTTGGCGCCGGTGGCGACATCTGCAACGTGCTGACATGAGCAAAGTTTCCAACCGATTTCTCATACACAGCAGTTGACCGGCGTAGCCTGGTGAAACGTTGTTGTGATGCCTGTGTAAGGAGGAGAAATGCGTACCATCACGTTTCCACGTTTCCGACTTTGATAAAGGTCGGATTGTAGCCTATCGCGATTGCGGTTTATCATATCACGACATAGCTGTTCACGTTGGTCGAGATCCATTGACTGTTAGCAGAATATGGAATCGGTGGGTTCAGGAGGGTAATACGTATCGCCGTGAAGGATCCCAACGGCCTCGTACCACTAGCAGTCGAGATGACAGGCACCTTATCCGCATGGCTGTAACGGATCGTGCAGCCACGTCTCGAGCCCGGAGTCAACAGACGGGGACGTTTGCAAGACACTAGTTGCTTTTTTTTTCACTAGCTGCTTATATTTTATGACCCACCGTCTAATTTCTTATGGTGGGTCGTATGTTGCCACTTAGCCGCTGTGACTGGGTCCGGGGTCCGGAGTGACTAAAAGTAACACCACACCGGCTCCCGTCCCTACTCACACCGTTGCCCGTGTCCCGCCACGTGGGGGCGGGCTCTGTTTAGATCCCTTTGATATCTCTTTTTGTGCAGCATTAGAAAGACTTATAACTAATACAAAATCAAGTAAGATATTAATAAACAAAACGAAATTAAATATTTAGAAAGAAGGAAGGAAGAGAACTGAATAGAGAAGGGATAGGTATAATATAGCCCGTCACCTGGTTGTGGGCGGCGGCCCGGGTCTTGGAATGACCCTCAAGACGCTGGCCGTCACTCACCATGCCTTTAACATCTACCATCCTAAAAACTACCTTAACTAGAAGAGATTAGGGTACGTTAAAGCTAGAAACTAAGACTAAGACCTCCATGTCCAGCCTGCTAAAGTATTTACTATAGACAATAGAGAGGTAACTGATTTTGTGCTTGGCTCAAAGTTGCTAATGAAAGGGTACTTGTGGTAAAAGTAATAGGGTAATGACGCTAACGGATTGTGTTGAGTCTACAAGGCTCTTAGTAGAGCACATCAGGCGCAAGCACCTCCTGGCCCCGCCAACAACACGACCTGAACGGTGGTTTTCCCCGATCTACCATAGGTATCCGTCGGGTTGGGCTCAAAAGAGAGGAACCACAATTAAGATCCTTCCATCCAGGAAGTGTGCCGCCTCTTACCAGGGGGGCGTAGGTCCCTTGAAGAGGTGCCTAACTTTAAGCTTCAGATCAGAAGTTGTTAGTGTAGTGGAGGTTGAGGTATAGGCTGTGTAGGTTGGTTGTACAAACAGTTCACGCTGAGCCAATGAGACTTACAATGATACGTGGTGTGGCAGTTAGCACCTTCCGGCCCCGCCAGCAACACAGCCTGAGCGGTGGTTTTCCCCGATCTACCATAGGTATCCGTCGGGTTGGGCTCAAAAGAGAGGGACCACAAATAAGATCCTCCCATCCAGACAGTGCGCGGCCTCTTAACGGAAGGCGTAGGTCCCTTGAAGACGTACCTATCTTTAAGCTCTTATTAGACATGGAGATGCTGTTAACTATTTACATATAAGGTGCAATCTGTTTTTAGGATTGTGTGTGACTTGTGCACCTCTTGTCGGTTGTTCCACTCTGTTCTTTGAATTTGACTTGGTTGACACTAAGGATCATCCGCGTTGCACGCTTCAATATCTGTGTTGGTGCCCTGGTCTGTATCTGTTTCTTTTTCATCACTCGTGGTGCTAATCATATCTGTGTCCCCCTGGGCATCGTGACGTCTGTTCGGACCGACTTGCCTTCGGTAGGGTCTGTTGCGTAAGTATTCTATTTGTTGGATCTTCGAGATTTCGTCCGTTAGTTTGTTGAGTTCAGTCCACCTTTCCGGGTCGCGTATTATGGCATGTAGTTCGTTCTGTGTGTTCAGGTGATTTATGTGTACTGTGTGTCTTATGTTCGTGCGTTGTCCGCAGAATAAGACAGTATGTCCAGGGGAACCTTCTTCCCCGCATGTGCATCTATTAGTCTGCTGCAGACTCACGCGGTACAGGTGCGTGGGATAAGGGCCATGTCCTGTGATGAAATGTACCATACCGCGGCTGGGATCAATATGTTTTGGTTTTAGTCTTTCCCGGATGTCAGGAAAGAAGTTGTATACACGGCGTCCCTTATCGCTGTTGGCCCACTCGCTCTGCCAGGTATCCACTCGCCATGCTCTGAGTTGGCGTGTTGTCTCAATCGGTACACCTGGTCTATTCTCCCCATCCTAAGCCAGTACATCGCTGCGCGGTACCTGATGGTGATATCTATGGGGAAGATTCCCATGACGACACATAGTGCGTCATTTGATGATGTGTTGAATGCCCCTGTTAGTCGAAGTAGAACACATCTTTGGCCTCGACGTACAATGGTTCTGTTGGTTGAGAGATATAACCTGTGGGCCCACGTACTGGCAGCAAAGCATAATACTGACTCGAAGACAGCGCAATGGTATGTTCGTGTCACTGACAGGGGTAGTCTGAATTCTTTCGAATTTAGCCTAGCCAAATCAATGTACTCCTAGATAGCGTGTGACTGCTAGTCTTTTTATGTTTGTGTCCCCGATAGTGACTATTGGGTTCCTGCCCAGGATACCATTTAGCAATGTATAAGTTGTTTTGTTTCCTGCTATCTTTAATTTATTATCTGTGCACCATTGGGTTATTGTCCTAAGTGTTCCATTGGCTCTTTCTTCTAGCTGGGCACGGTTGTTTGCTGAAACTACGACGAGTTGATCATCAGCATAAGCGACAACTCCATCTGTCAAGATGTGCTACTCTAGTAACTGTAGGAACGGTTCTATAACTATGTCCCAGAAGATGGGGCCGCAGATCGACCCTTGTGGACAGCCTTTTGTAATTCGTTTAATCACTTTCTGGTTGTCCATTTGCCAAACGACCGTTCTGTCTCTGCAGTAGTCCATGAAACTATCATACAGAGACTCCGGTACCTGCAGGTGTCTGAGCCTCTTGAACAAGGCCGGCCACCAGAGGTTGTCGAAGGCACCTGATATGTCTATCATAACTGCAAGTGTGTATTTGGAGGGTGTGTCGTGTACTATTTGGAGTGCTCTGTTAATTGCGTCGTCTATAGATTTCCCTTCCCTGAAGCCGTATTGGTGTGGTGTCAGTCCCCATAGTGTTCGGTGTGCTTATAGTCTTTTGCAGAGTAGTTTTTCTTGTACTTTACCGAGTGCATTGATAAGGCAAATTGGTCTGTATGACTTGGGGTCTGATGGGTCTTTGTCTGGAGCCTTTTTGATGATAACCGCCTTCGAGGTCTTCCACACTGCAGGCACACGGCCCTGCCTTAATGCATCATTTAACAACGTTTTGAGAAACGGGGTGATCTACGGTGCAATTTGTTTCATTACCTCAGAATGGATACCATCCGGTCCAGGCGGCTTTTTGTTTTTGAGTTCTGAGATCGCTGTCGCCACTTCTTCCTGCGCAAATGGACAGGTGACGGTTGGTGTGGTGTATACTGTGTCTACTTCGCGTCTCAGTGCTGCATGTTGTGGTGTGTCTGTGTCTGCGATGTCGTCGGGCAGGAGTTTGCTCAGCAGGAACTCCGCTGTGCGTCTCCAGCCCTTAGTCATCTCACCATCCTCCTGTCGCAGCGTTCCCAGAACCAGTGGGCTCTTAATTTTCTCTGTCACGATTTTGTATGGTTCCCCAGTGCTGCTACACGGCTGTTCCAATGGTCTTTCCTGGTCTTATTCAGCTCAAGTTTATATTTGTCCTTGGCAAGCCGGTAGTCGTGTAGTCGTAATTGTCTTTCTCTATCTGAAATTGCTCGTTGGTAAAGCTTACGTTTACGTTTTGAGTCTTGTTTGAGTCGTGTTAATTGTGTAGTCCAGGGAATATTTTGGTGTTTTGTCATTCTTTGTGTGGGTATGCAGGTGTTCTGTGTGTTTGTGATGATATCTGTCAGCACGTGTACTCTGTAATCAACACTGCCGGTGATGTCTTGCAGTATGTGCTCATGTATTTTTTGTCTGACCCTGTCCCAGTCTGTTTTGTCAAATAATAGTCTTTTTCGAAGTGTTTCCGTGTTGACGTTTGGTGTACCACTTAAGGTTAGTGTGATGGTGTTGTGGTCGCTAGCAGTGATCTGGTCATGTACGGTCCAGTCTCGTACGTGGTTGATGGCGGCATTATTAACGAGGGTGATGTCTATGTTTGATGAATGACCGTTGTGTCTGATGTGAGTCGGGTGAATTCCTTCCTTGTTGAGTACGTGTAGTCTGTTTTCTTGGATGATGTCATTTATTATTCTACCTCTGTCGTCAGTTCTGTCTGAATGCCACAGGGTTGATCTGGCATTTATGTCTGCACAGATGAGAAGTTTTTGTTGCCAGCGTATTGCGCAACATCTCTGATGAGGTCTGCGTATGGTTTGATGCAATGACAGAATTGGGCGTACAGCGACGCGTTGATCCAAGTATCCCCCTTGTGTGTGACTTCAACTGTAACTAGGTGCTCGGGACAGAGTTCTGTAATTTTTGCAAGACAACAACCATCTGCACGAACAGTTCGACGACGTTTGCAGCAGCATGGACTATCAACTCGGAGACCATGGCTGCGGTTACCCTTGACGCTGCATCACAGACAGGAGCGCCTGCGATGGTGTACTCAACGACGAACCTGGGTGCACGAATGGCAAAACGACATTTTTTCGGATGAATCCAGGTACTGTTTACAGCATCATGATGGTCGCATCCGTGTTTGGCGACATGGTGGTGAACGCACATTGGAAGCGTGTATTCGTCATCGCCATACTGGCGTATCACCCGGCGTAATGGTATGGGGTGCCATTGGTTACATGTCTCGGTCACCTCTTCTTCGCATTGACGGCACTTTGAACAGTGGATGTTACATTTCAGATGTGTTACCACCCGTGGCTGTACCCTTCATTCGATCCCTGCGAAACCCTACATTTCAGCAGGATAATGCACGACCGCATGTTGCAGGTCCTGTACGGGCCTTTCTGGCTACAGAAAATGTTCGACTGCTGCCCTGGCCAGCACATTCTTCAGACCTCTCACCAACTGAAAACGTCTGGTCAATGGTGGCCGAGCAACTGGCTCGTCACAATACGCCAGTCAGTACTCTTGATGAACTGTGGTATCGTGTTGAAGCTGCATGGGCAGCTGTACCTGTACACACCGTCCAAGCTCTTTTTGACTCAATGCCCAGGCATATCAAGGCCGTTATCACGGCCAGAGGTGGTTGTTCTGGGTACTGATTAGTCAGGATCTATGCACCCAAATTGCGTGAAAATGTAATCACATGTCAGTTCTAGTATAATATATACTCCAATGAATGCCCATTTATCGTCTGCGTTTCTGCTTGGTATAGCAATTTTAATGGCCAGTAGTGTACAATATTGCAGTGCCTGTGTTATTCTGCATTACGATGCAAAGTATCCTCGCAGATGCATGCATGTCCGAGGGAACATTGCGTCGTAATTCGGAATAACACAAGCACTACAAAACCGTATTCTAAATGACGTTCTTGTATACCGCCTTCGTCGAGTGAAGGCTGCCGACATCAATCCTGTGATGCAGTATTAGAACCTGGCTACCCTCTATTGGATTGAACTACGGACCATACTATTAATTAATATGCTGATTACTACTTTGTCAGGCAGATTTCCTAGTGTCATTCTTCCGGCATCAAATTTGCTCGTTTACGCCGACCCCGCTCGTTCAGATTTTGTTCAAAATGGCTCTGAGCACTATGGGACTTAACATCTTTGGTCATCAGTCCCCTAGAACTTAGAACTACTTAAACCTTACTAACCTAAGGACATCACAAACATCCATGCCCGAGGCAGGATTCGAACCTGCGACCGTAGCAGTCCCACGGTTCCGGACTGCAGCGCCTAGAACCGCACGGCCACCGCAGCCGGCCAGATTTTGTGAACCTGAAAGTTGTTCTGCGTTATTTAATTGTAAGTTAATAAAAGTTATGCAGGTTGGCACAAGTGAAGCATGTAAGTGTTTCAGAAGACTTAGAAATCGAACAGAACTTATAAGTAAGGGTACATCAAGTTTAACGTTAAATTCTGTAGTTAGACTGGAAAATGTTAGTGCAGAAATGTAAAGCAACGGGCAGGCAGTTACATGCAGGCAAAGGATTTGAATAGTCCCTATAGTTACAGAGGCAGGTCGGCTGTGGGCTGTCGCTAGGCAAAACCGTTGATCGCCGTGGGATCAGATGTAACGATTCAACTTGCGCGCCCTAAAACGAGGAGAGTCAGCCAAAACTGAATGAACAAACCACAGATCTACATTAAAATTATGTACTTCCTATTTATTAAAGTTATGGGGACCAAATAATTTTGGTGTATAAATGTGGAAAGAAGAATTCTGTTGACATTAAAGTTTTCTATCGTACCGCGGCATAGTGTAAGAAACTATACTGTAGAAACCAAGGTTTCAGCCACGGTTACAATGACCTTGCTCTGGGTCATCAGTAGAGCCAGAAGAAGTCCCCAGAAACAGTGTCCGAAACCTTGGTTTCTCCAGCATAGTTTTTTTACCTTATGACGTGGTACGGTACTCAGAAAACTTAAATGTCAAGTGACTCTAATCGCGTAAGGGTGAGCAGTTACAAGAACTGTTATTATTGAGGTGACTTGCTTCGTCTCAACAACTATACTATCTGATCAAAAGTGTCCGTTCCCTGTTAGCAGATAATAATATGGGATGCGTCCACCCTTCACATTTATGATATGACGGCCTGAGATGTGCTGCGGACTCATTCATCGAGGTGCCTGAATGTCTGTGTCGCGATGTCAGCACATTCAACCTCAACAGCAGCGCGGGGTAGCCGCACGGTCTAGGGCGTCTTATCACGGTCTGCGCGGCTCCTCCCGCGTTGGAGGTTCGAGTCCTCCCTCGGGCACGGGTGTATGTCGTACTTAGCGTAAGTTAGTATCAGTTACATTAAGTAGTGTGTAAGCTTATGGACCGATGACCTCAGCAGTTTGGTCCCGTAAGACCTTGCCACAAATTTCCAACATCAAGATCGCAAACAGAGAAGGCGATATTGGACGTTGGGTCTGGTGTGATGTCCACGTTCTAACTCAGCATGAAGATGTTCCTAGGTGCTGCTTTATGACAGGCTGTATTATCATGCTGGCATAAACAGTCATCGTCTGCGAACTGCTCCTCTGCTAAACGCAGTAGACAATACTGGACGCAGTATTAACACCGTCTTCTCCGGTCTTCATTGTTGGTACTAGACATGAAGGCAGGTGAAGTTCTTCAAGCATTTGCCAAACGCAAACCCGTTCAAGTATTTGCCACAGGTTATAGCGTGATTCATCACTCCGAATCACTGTTTTCAATCTTTCATAGTCCAGTGGCTACTTTGTACCATCTCCTTTCATCCTCACGGAGGCTGTGTAACAGCTACCCAGCGAAACATCTGCAACGTAGCTGGCGGACTCCAATGTTGTGAAAGTTGTTTGACTGAGCTGCGGTTTTGCTGGGAGCCCTTACACATCCTCCGTACAGTCACGATCTCTCCCCATGTGATTTCCATATTTTTGGGGTCCTGAAGAGGAATTCGTCGCCGTACATTTGCTTCGGACGAAGAGGAGCACGCCTCGGTGCAATCGTGGTTCAGTAAGTGACCGGAAACATTTTTCCATGAAAGCTCTGACCGTCTTATCTCGCAGACGGAGAAATGTATTAACAGTTACGGCAATTCTCTTCAAAATAATAAACAGTTTACATACTTTTTTCCATCTGCCACGTTTTCCTTTGACTGCCCCTTTTAGATTATTTGCGACTACTTCAATAAAATCAAGCATTTTCTTCATTTGACATTGTTTACTTTGGAGTGGGAACTTGGTTTCGACCTTTGCGTTTTACTAGTCCGTGATGACGTAGTTTCACATGCTGAGTGCGATGTTGTGTACGCGTTCATTGTGCGGCAGGGAACAGAGATGAAGGTACTGGTGGCAGCGAATTGTGTTTGAGCAGTACAAAGCAGATCCCGGAATTGGATTACTTTATTTTAAGAAATACGGCAACCAGCCACTTTTTTATGTTATTATTATCCACGCCAATGCGCCTTTCGGACTTTCACCCACCTTTAATTGACGTAATGCGTTCAGTTAGCACACAAGAAAATCGTCTTCAGTTTTGATGCTGAAGCTGCCTTTCTACTCTGCTTGTTGTTTCTCCAATTTTTCGCACCTATGACCGCGGCACAAACACTTTTTGTTTGCGTGCTGCAGTCGCCAACATCGCGGATACTGCTCTCTTTTTGTGCAACGTGCGGGACCGAGCGAGGTGGCGCAGTGGTTAGTACACTGGACTCGTAAGTGAGAGAACGACGGTTCAAACCTGCGTCCGCCCATCTTCATTTAGGTTTTCCTATTTATTGCTTCAGGCACATGCCGGGATGGTTCATTTTAACAGGGCACTGCTGACTTCCTTTCCCAAATGTCCCTTATCCGATGGGACCGATGGCCTCACTGTTTGGTCCCCTCCCCTAAATCAACCAACCAATCAACATGCAGAGAAAAAGTGCAAAATATTGTAGAAACAATCAACATAATGGAAATGCCGTGTGACTAGGGCCTCCCGTCGGGTAGACCGTTCGCCTGGTGCAAGTCTTTCCAGTTGACGCCACATCGGCGACTTGGGTGCCGATGGGGATGAACTGATGATGATAAGGACAACACAACACCTAGTCTCTGAACGGAGAAAATCTCCGACCCAGCCGGGAATCGAACCAGGGACGTCAGGTATGACATTCCGTCGCACTGACCACTCCGCTACCAGGGGCGGACATAAACATAATACAAAGGCAGCTTCAGCGTCCAAACTGAAGTCGATGTTTTTAGCGAAGTTCTAACTCAAGATTAAATATGTATTTCATAAATTCAAGATTCTTGAAAGCCCGGAATTCGTAATCGCGTCAATAAAAATAATATAAAAAAGTGGCTGGTTGCTGTATAGCTTAAAGTAAGATAAGTATGTATTTACTTTTTACCAGTGAAAGGGTCACAAAGAGTGCGAAACATTTTATTGACAATGTTTCCTTTTCAGAAGCATCAGAATTACAGATATTCAATGAATTCCTTTATTAGTTGCATTTTAAGTCATTTAACTAACCGCTTCCTCGAGAGTGGAAGACAGAATATCAGCTTAGCATGAAACATTTAATTTTCTCACGGTTCCTCAACAATGCATACGAAATTTTTACCATGCTTTTGTAAGGAATGACGTCCATTTCTATCCGTAATGTCCGGTTTTTACACAAAATAAGCGTTTTCGTTTTATGACTTTTGCTCAGTCCAGTACAAATACGTCAACAATTCCAACATAAGAAGCATTATGTGCCGGAAACTCCTCCTCCATAGCTGAACCGGTCAGCGCTTCTGACTTCCATGCGGCGTACCCGCATTCGATTCCCGGTACTGTCAGGCGCTTTCCCTTGTTGGGAGGACTGGTACTCGGAGCACTCAGCCTCGTGAAGCCAAGTGAGGAGTTGCTCTCCAAGGTCAAGAAACCCGACAACCGCCAGCAGAGCGGTCTGCTGACCACGCGCCCCTCCGTACAGCATCGGATGACGCCCTTTGCAGAGGATCACGCTGTGGCCAGAACGCAGAACTTTACCTTTATACTAGAAAACGTTGTTTTTAGAGAAGATTTTTGAACTGGGCTAGGTATTAGTATTCTGTCATCTCAAAATTTTTACCTTTCAGCGATGGATCCCAGTAACAACATACAGTATTATAAAAAGACATATAACAATCTTTCCTATTCGTTTGTATAGTATTTACACAAAAGTAAATACTCTCTAATAGAGGACCATTCGCGTTTGCTTAGTAACGATACCATTCAGCTTCAGTATAGAATTTCATTGACTTAAGCTCGAATCGGGCAGGTAGGTTAGAAAATTTAAAAAGGGAAATGGATAGGTTAAAGATAGATATAGTGGTAATTAGTGAAGTTCGGTGGCAGGAAGAACAAGACTTCTGGTCAGGTGACGACAGGGTTATAAACACAAAATCAAATAGGGGTAATGCAGGAGTAGGTTTAATAATGAATAGGAAAATAGGAATGCGGGTGAGTTACTACAAACAGCATAGTGAACGCATTATTGTGGCCAAGATAGATACGAAGCCCACGCCTACCACAGTAGTACAAGTTTATATGCCAACTAGCTCAGCAGATGACGAAGAAACTGAAGAAATGTATGATGAAATAAAAGAAATTATTCAGATAGTGAAGGGAGATGAAAATTTAATAGTCATGGGTGACTGGAATTCGACAGTAGGAAAAGGGAGAGAAGGAAACGTAGTAAGTGAATATGGATTGGGGGTAAGAAACGAAAGAGGAAGCCGCCTGATAGAATTTTGCACAGGGCACAACCTAATCATAGCTAACACTTGGTTCAAGAATCATAAAAGAAGATTGTATACATGGAAGAAGCCTTGAGATACTGACAGGTTTCAGATAGATTATATAATGGTAAGACAGAGATTTAGGAACCAGGTTTTAAATTGTAAGACATTTCCAGGGGCAGATGTGGACTCTGACCACAATATATTGGTTATGAACTGTAGATTAAAACTGAAGAAACTGCAAAGAGGTGGAAATTTAAGGAGATGGGACCTGGATAAACTGACTAAACCAGAGGTCGTACAGAGTTTCAGGGAGAGCATAAGGGAACAATTGACAGGAATGGGGGAAAGAAATACAGTAGAAGAAGAATGGGTAACTTTGAGGGATGAAGTGGTGAAGGCAGCAGAGGATCAAGTAGGTAAAAAGACGAGGGCTAGTATAAATCCTTGGGTAACAGAAGAAATATTGAATTTAATTGATGAAAGGAGAAAATATAAAAATGCAGTAAATAAAGCAGGCAAAAAGGAATATAAACGTCTCAAAAATGAGATCGACTGGAAGTGCAAAATGGCTAAGCAGGGATGGCTAGAGGACAAATGTAAGGATGTAGAGGCTTATCTCACTAGGGGTAAGATAGATACTGCCTACAGGAAAATTAAAGAGACTTTTGGAGAAAAGAGAGACTCTTGTATGAATATCAAGAGCTCAGATGGAAACCGAGTTCTAAGCAAAGAAGGGAAAGCAGAAAGGTGGAAAGAGTATGTAGAGGGTCTATACAAGAGTGATGTTCTTGAGGACAATATTATGGAAATGGAAGAGGATGTAGATGAAGATAAAATGGGAGATATGATATTGCGTGAAGAGTTTGACAGAGCACTGAAAGACCTGAGTCGCAACAAAGCTCCGGGAGTAGACAACATTCTATTAGAACTACTGACAGCCTTGGGAGAGCCAGTCCTGACAAAACTCTACCATCTGATGAGCAAGACGTATGAGACAGGCCAAATACCCTCAGACTTCAAGAAGAATATAATAATTCCAATCCCAAAGAAAGCAGGTGTTGACAGATGTGAAAATTACTGAACTATCAGTTTAATAAGCCACAGCTGCAAAATACTAACGCGAATTCTTTACAGACGAATGGAAAAACTAGTAGAAGCCGACCTCGGGGAAGATCAGTTTGGATTCCGTAGAAATATTGAAACACGTGAGGCAATACTGACCTTACGACTTATCTTAGAAGCTACATTAAGGAAAGGCAAACCTACGTTCCTAGCACTTGTAGACTTAGAGAAAGCTTTTGACAATGTTGACTGGAATATTCTCTTTCAAATTCTGAAGGTGGCAGGGGTAAAATACAGGGAGCGAAAAGCCATTTACAATTTGTACAGAAACCAGATGGCAGCTACAAGAGTCGAGGGACATCAAAGGGAAGCAGTGGTTGGGAAGGGAGTGAGACAAGGTTGTAGCCTCTCCCCGATGTTGTTCAATCTGTATATTGAGCAAGCAGTAAAGGAAACAAAAGAAGAATTCGGAGTAGGTATTAAAATCCGTGGAGAAGAAATAAAAACTTTAAGGTTCGCCGATGACACTGTAATTCTGTCAAAGGCAGCAAAGGACTTGGAAGAGCAGTTGAACGGAATGGATAGTGTCTTGAAAGGAGAATGTAAGATGAACATCAACAAAAGCAAAACGAGGATAATGGAATGTAGTCGAATTAAGTTGGGTGATGCTAAGGGAATTAGATTAGGAAATGAGACACTTAAAGTAGTAAAGGAGTTTTGCTATTTGGGGAGCAAAATAACTGATGATGGTCGAAGTAGTGAGGATATAAAATGCAGACTGACAATGGCAAGGAAAGCGTTTCTGAAGAAGAGAAATTTGTTAACATCGAGTATACGTTTAAGTGTCAGGAAGTCGTTTCTGAAAGTATTTGATTGGAGTGTAGCCATGTATGGAAGTGAAACATGGACGATAAATAGTTTGGACAAGAAGAGAATAGAAGCTTTCGAAATGTGGTGCTACAGAAGAATGCTGAAGATTAGATGGGTAGATCACATAACTAATGAGGTAGTATTGAATAGGATTGGGGGAAAGAGAAGTTTGTGGCACAACTTGACTAGAAGAAGGGATCGGTTGGTAGGACATGTTCTGAGGCATTAAGGGATCACCTGTTTAGTATTGGAAGGCAGCGTGGAGGGTAAAAATCGTAGAGGGAGACCAAGAGATGAATACACTAAGCAGATTCAGAAGGATGTAGGTTGCAGTAGGTACTGGGAGATGAAGACGCTTGCACAGGATAGATTAGCATGGAGAGCTGCATCAAACCAGTCTCAGGACTGAAGACCACAACAACAACAGGGTCGAAAAATGTTTTCACAGTTTTTTTTGTACTTTAAGAGAACTTCACATTTGGAACAAAATATTACTTTGTTTCACATATCTTTCGGTACACCCAAACGCTGCACAAGACTTCATTAGTGTCGTAAACAAACCCTTACTGAAAATACTAAGAGTGGCGTTCAATAAGGAAGGTAGCACTTTTTTCTGTTTGTTTTATTCTGGATTCCAACACACCATATTATAGATATTCAGCGGATACAGGCCCTGCAGACCACGCGCTGCTTCCTCAAACTGCCTCCATTCCTTCCTGTTATTCCACTGTATCTATCCACGTCCGAAGCAAGTTTGTTTTTCGTAACGAAGAGTTTTTTACAGGATTGGGTCGTTAGCTCAATGACTTTATCCGGGCTTGGGATCGACAATGGCTGTTACAAGGCAACTGACCCCAGACGGAGTTACACCATATTATACCCCACTCTTTTGACTACAAACATAATGTGCCGCGCGGAGTAGCCGCACGGTCTGAGGCGCCATGTCGCGGATTGCGAGGCCCTTCCCTCCGGAGGTTCGAGTCTTCTTCAGGCATGGGTGTGTGTGTTGGTCTTAGCATAAGTTAATTTAAGTAGTGTGTAAGTCTAGGGACCGATGACCTCTGCAGTTTGGTCCCTTAGGAATTCACACACATTTGAACATTTTAACATAATCTCCTTTCAACTCGACGACCTTACGCCACCTTACAGTGAGGCCCTGTATGCACTTATGGTACTACTCTACTGGTCGACGTAGGAGCCAACGCCTCTTTCCGTGAATAACCTCCCCATCATCCACGTATTGCTTCTCGTGAAGTGCATCTTTCGTTGTACCAGACAGATGGAAGTCAGCAGGTGTGAGAGCCGGGCAGTAGGGTGGATGAGGGAAAACAGTCCAACGAAGTTTTGTGAGCTCCTCTCGCTAGTACACACTTGTGTGTGGCCTTGCCTCAAGGAGAAGGACAAACTCGTTTGAATTTTTGTGGCGACGGACACACTGAAGTCGTTTCCTCAATTTCCTGATGGTAAGACAGTACACTTCAGAGATGATCGTTGCACCAGGAGGGAGGACATGAAACAAAATAACCCCTTGGCAGTCCCAGAAGATCGCCGGCTCAGGCTGCAGCTTTCAACCTCATGTTTAGAGCAGAGGTGATGTGGCTCCCCTCTATAAATTACACTACTGGCGATTAAAATTGCTACACCAAGAAGAAATGCAAATGATAAACTGGTATTATACTAGAACTCACATGTGATTACATTTTCACGCAATTTGGGTGCATAGATCCTGACAAAACAGTACGCAGAACAACCACCTCCGGCCCTACTAACGGCCTTGATACGCCTGGCCGTTGAGTCAAACAGATCTTGGATGGCGTGTACTGGTACAGTTGCCCATGCAGTTTCAACACGATACCACAGTTCATCAAGAGTAGTGACTGTCGTATTGTGACGAGACAGTTGCTCGGCCACCATTGATCAGACGTTTTCAATTGGTGAGAGATCTGGAGAATGTGCTGGCCAGGGCAGCAGTCGAACAATTTCTGTATCCAGAGAGGCCCGTACAGGACCTGCAACATGCGGTCGTGTATTATCCTGCTGAAATGTAGGGTTTCGCAGGGATCGAATGAAGGGTAGAGCCGCGGGTCGTAACAAATCTGAAATGTAAAGTTCACTGTTCAAAGTGCCATCAATGCGAACAAGGGGTGACCGAGACGTATAACCAACGGCACCCCATTCCATCACGCCGGGTGATACGCCAGTATGGCGAAGACGAATACACGCTTCCAATGTACTTTCACCGCGATGTCGCCAAACACGGATACGACCATCATGATGCTGTAAACAGAACTGGATTCATCCGAAAAAATGACGTTTTGCCATTCGTGCACACAGGTTCGTCGATGAGTAGGCCTACACCATCGCAAGCGCTCCTTTCTGTGATGCAGCGTCAACGGTAACCGCAGCCATGGTCCTCGAGCTGATAATCCGTGCTGCTGCAAACGTCGTCGAACTGTTCGTGCAGATGGTTGTTGTCTTGCAAACGTCCCCATCTGTTGACTCCGGGCTCGAGACGTTGCTGCACGATCCGTTACAGCCACGCGGATAAGATGTTTGTCATCTCGACTGCTAGTGATACGAGGCCGTTGGGATCCAGATCGGCGTTCCGTATTACCCTCCTGAACCCACCGATTCCATATTCTGCTAACAGTCATTGGATCTCGACCAACGCGAGCAGAAATGTCGCGATACGATAAACCGCAATCGCGATAGGGTACAATCCGACCTTTATAAAAGTCGGAAACGTGATGGTACGCATTTCTCCTTCTTACACGAGGCATCACAACAACGTTTCACCAGTCAGGCCGGTCAACTGCTGATTGTGTATGAGAAATCGGTTGGAAACTTTACTCATGTCAGCACGTTGTAGGTGTCGCCACCGGTGCCAACCTTGTGTGAATGCTCTGGAAAGCTAATCTGTTGCATATCACAGCATCTTCTTCCTGTCGGTTAAATTTCGCGTCTGTTGCACGTAATCTCCGTGGTGTAGCAATTTTAATGGTCAGTAGTGTACCTTTTTGTTTTCGGTTTGACCTGATGAACCACCATTTCGTCGCTTGTGACAAAGTTCGACAAAAGATTGTCTCCATCAACCTCGTAACGTGCAAGCAATTGCGAACAGATGATCCTTCGTTGCTTTTTATGGTCTTCTGATAGGCGGCGAGAACACCTTTGAATACCCACCAGATGGAGGGGTGTGTCAACAGTAGCAACAGAGACGTCCAGTCAAGCAGAGAGGTATTTGATTGTGATCCGTCGGTCACCGTGAATGACAGTGTCCACACGTTCCAACATTGCAGGAGTCACAGCTGTGTGGGGCCGGCGGGCACGAGGAGCGGACAGGTCTGCGCTACTGCACTGTGATGATGACAGATGGCTCGCACAACGACTTACCGTGCTTTTGTTCACTGCCAGGTCTCCGTACACATTCTGCAAGCGCCTATGTATATATATGCAATGCTTTGGTTTCCTCTAAAAGAGACTCAATGGCAGCTCTCTGCTTGGAACGCACCTCGTTTAGAGACGCCATTTTCAAGGCTAGGTACAGCGCCGCCGCCTTTCGGAACTTCATGGAACCATAGAGGCTGAAGTGGAAATACTCCACGATGTCCCACAACAAATTCCACAATTTTTCAACCGAAGTTGGCCGAGAAAAAAAATCGTTGCATTAGTTATTGAACGTTGCTCGTACTGTTGCATTGCGATAAAACGAACAGTATTCTGGAATTTGCCTGCATATGAATACCGCCACCAATTATTTGATCGAGAAGTTAGTTTCAATGTAATGGCATCATGCGCCGTCTGTGTAATCCATAGTTATGTACTATGCTGGAAAATAATGGTAACACTCTTAAGAACTGCCTTCTTTGGCAGCTTATATGTGCATACTGAGAAGTTGTAGTGTTAGTGATTCACTCGTCACCGTCATCGGCAGTCAGATGGCGTTCAGGTGGACTGTCTGTGCACCGTCTGTTTTGACTCCGCAGGCAGTAACTGTGCTGAGTTTAGACGTGAACAATATTCGAGACACTCTTCCTAGGATACAACGGTGCCTTATCGACGAGTACGTAATCCTGTTGAATAGCCGCAGCCACTTGAACACGGTCGCAGTCTGGCCTGTAGGAAGCTCGATGGATATATCGATGGAATGCTCCACGTGTAGGGCACAATGTATTGGTTGTGTGGCGATGATTTCAGCACTGATCTGTGGAATGTTTACACATATGTAGACCGGGTATTGGACGTCCGCGTAGTACAGACTCACCTCAAGTTCGACGCATAGTATGGGCGCCGACCGAACGTCATCCACTGAAGAAATCCAGGCAGAAGTTGCACTTGCTGTGTCATCAGGGACCATTGAGAACCGTAGGAACCACCTACTTACAGCACGATTACGTTCGCGTGTGCCTATGACCATGATATCACCGCCAAACATTGGTTCTCTGGTGTCGTGAAACAGTTGATTGGAGAGTGAAGTGGCACTGTGTTGATTTCAATGACTGGAGTAGGATCTGTCTGTATGCGAGTGATAGACGTGCACTCGTATGGCGTAGACTTGGCGAGCTGCCTATTCCAGAGCGTATTCAATCATGGCACACAGCTCCAATCCCAGGTTAGAAGTGTGGATTGCCGACAGTGAAGACTCGCGGTTGAATCTGGTGTTTCTGTAGGGTAAACTAACCAGTTCCCGCTACATTGTAGTGGCTGTTATCCCGTGCTGCTGCCATTACATCAAAAGGAGGATGATGTGCTTTATCAGGAAGACAATGCGTGTCCACATAACGCAACTGCGGCGGAATGTGCTCTTCGTAGTGTACTATCCGGTCCAGCAAGGTCATCAGATCTCTCGCCAATTGAAGCGGGAACTTATTCGTTCTCCAGGGCATGCAAGAACCATTGCCGAATTGCAACAAAAGGTTCAAGATGCTTGCAACAATTTATAACAGGATGCTATATGGCACATTTTTGAGCTTTTAAATCCGCTTCCGCCAGACGGATACACTGTTGATGCGACTGTGTGGACACTCTTTATTGTGATGTGTGTACTTTATTTTGTTTGAATTTGTTATCGCATATTCCTACAATGATGAACTACTCATCACCTCACTTTTCAATAAAATGAGTTTTTTCTTAAGGGTGTTGCATTTTTTTCCAGCACTGTGTAAAATATATGAGCTATTTTCAGTGTATTACAAGGTATTCTTTGAGAGGGTTAAGACTTAGAATGCCTTATTAGACTCAAAATTAACAGATGGTAACATGTGATTCACTGCCACGTTTCATTAACAGATCACGTTCAAAAACTGCACTACAAACAATCTCAATGGACGGACCAGTTTTGTCAAAGGGAGCTGGCGTCTGTGATGTTATTCCGGACGTTCTCAAGATTTTAAACGTAAGAAACTAGTACCTTGATACAACTTGACGTTGAAATTGGTGATTCTTTACCTACGAGTCGTCACTACTCCTCCTCGTCTCTTAACAATTTGAGGTAGTTGTACCTTGAAGTATTCGAATTAAGCAAATCCTCATATGTTTTGTCTCCGTTGTGGTCCTTACTCGCTAGTTTTAAAGTAGGAATAGTGAATTATAAAATATCCGCACGCAAAGTGAGAGAACACAGGTGGCATGTGCGCCTGAGAGGTATGTGTCCCTCTCGTCATATTTGCTATGTGGGTTGCAGAACACACGGCGCTCGTTTGCTACCTGTTCGATATACTTCGGATTAAAAGACGGTCACATGATAATCGAAGTCCCTGTCGAACTGTGGATACAGATTACGACATCCAGGATAACGAAACACAGTTTCAAACCTTCTGTTTATCAACAAAATTCAGAACTGCTGAATGTGGACGAAAAACTAAACTATAAATTTGCTAATACCTATTCTACACCTGGAATTATACTCATTGTACAGGGTCACGGATTCTTTATCTGTTGCACTCACACAACTTTTAGTTTTTCAGACAGAAAGTACGATGAAAGTAAAATGAAACAAATGTGCAAATTTTAATATTCTTTGAAATATTCAACATGCTTCTTATAGATTTTGGGGGCGACATTGTAATGTGTTACGAGACGCGGAGGCTCATCTAGGGTTTTTTCTGTTTGATCAGTCATCCATACGGTCCTGTGTCGCTGTTTTGCATGATTATCATTGGTGGCAGCGCCAGCCAGATCACAATGTTCAGTGGAAGTTAACTGAGATTCTGCAATTGGAGTTGTCGCGACTGCCGATTTTGACGGGGGAATGAGGGAGGGCAGGAAGTACCTTCTGCCACACACTGGCACATGGCTTGCGGACTGTAGATGTAGATGTAGGTCAGTAGATTCACTACCGTTTCTTTTCAATAGATCAGTTTTACTCTGTACACAGTTTTACAATCCAATGTACGAGTACATCGTATGAAGTATATAAAGGCCAGTGAACAACGCCAAGAGAATAATTACAAAGGGCCACGAGGAAACATAGAACAGGTGCAGCAGAGCATGTTGTACATTGAAGGCAGCTAATTCGATATGAAGTAACTGAGCTTATTAATAAATCAGGAAAAGGTACTGCAAGATTCAATATAATAAGTGAACAACAATGGAAAAAAACATTATAAACAATTATTGTACAGTGATTAAGTGAATGAAGCAGATACAGACACCTTCCATGGAAATGAAGTTCCAGTAGTAGACCCTATAACACTGCAACAGTTAGGTGCGGTATTAAGATCTGTAATGAGGAGGGCACCTGGGTTATAAGGGCTCTGAGCACTATGGGACTCAACTGCTGAGGTCATTAGTCCCCTAGAACTTAGAACTAGTTAAACCTAACTAACCTAAGGACATCACACACGTCCATGCCCGAGGCAGGATTCGAACCTGCGACCGTAGCGGTCTCGCGGTTCCAGACTGCAGCGCCACAACCGCGCGGCCACTTCGGCCGGCGACCTGGGTTATATGGGATGAATACGCAGAGTATTAAATATAGTGATACAATATCCAGATTAATAATTTCACATCTACTCAATAGATGCTGAGAAAACTGCCAAATACACCTCTCTTGGTCAACAGCTATAATAAAAAAGCTATTCAAAAGAGGAGACCAAAAAAGTTGTGAAAATTACGGAAGAATTACTTTCATGAATACAGGATAATAAAACTAAATAATAGGTTAAAAACCACTGCAGCTTATCTTTAGGGGAAGAATAAAGTAGGTTTAGGAGAGAGACAGTGTACATGGATAATGTCTTCACCATTAGACAGATAACAGAACAAAGAAGAGAAAAGCATTTGAATACAGATCTTGCTTTCATGGATTCTGGTAAGGCTTTGACACGGTATCGTGAATAAAATTACGACAATTAACAGGAAAAGAGAGCTATCCACCACACCTAATTTGGTAATAAGGAGCTGTACAGAGGTACTAATTTTACGCTGGCACGGAAATTAAAAGAAATTGATGGAGCATACCAAATAAAGGACTTAAAAACGGGTGTAGCTTATCACCCACTCTTTTTAACAAATGTAGTGACGACATTTTAAAGGAATGAAAAGTTTTGTCAGAGCCAGGTATTAAATTATCACTGTCCATTGAAATACTCTTTTATTGCAGACGAGCAAATAATAATCCAGTTAAATGAGACACATTTACAGAAATCCGTGTACCTTTTCAGTCCCATATGTAAATATTATAATTTTAAAATCTCAGTTAATGAAACGAAAATGGTGGCTTTTATAGGAAAGGATCCAGTCAGATCAAAATCTGTGTTAGGAAACATTATACAACAAGTATCGAAATTTATATATCTTGGTTGTGAAGTGCGTTTTTATAATGACAAGGACATTGAGAAAAGAGTAAGCAAAATTCGAGCTGTACGTGGGACGGTTCAGAGACGTTTTAGTAATATAGTTAGAAAAGGAACGAAAATGAAATTTTGTAAGTAATGGCTCTACTTACATGGCAGCGAAGCCTGGAAGCGTGTGAGTTATATACAGTTTTGAGGAAAGGGACATGTTAAGAGTATTAAAGGATATATGAGGATGAATGAAATGAAGGTATTAGAAAAAAAACTAAATACAAAGTCAGTACACAATAAAACATTAAAAGGCAGACAGAATTGGAGCGACCACGTACAAAGAATGAGAAGTACCAGACATCCCTGGGCAGCGCCGGATTACATGTTGTGTGGAAGACGAGATAGAGGACAACCCTGGCTACGCTGGAGACTGCTATGAAGGCGAAACTGGGCAAGAATGTCTAATCTGTGAAGTGAAATGAAGAAGTTATTGACACTCCAGTATGAAGTGTTCAATGGGGCAGTGAATTTCTCGGGCTCCTTTACAATGCCGCTTTTAATTCATCCACTTGACCTAAAAGTGATACGCCAGCTCCAAGGGTGCCCCCCTCCCCCACGCCATACCGTCCCCCTCCGACACACATCCTATGCGGCTACAGGTATCTTCCCCAGTCTTGGGTTTTCATGCAACACCGAACACAGTGCTTATATATTACGTGAATCGCCCTCTGTTAAATTCAACTATCCCTTCCCAGTGACTTCTGCAACTATACTTCTTTGCCGCTGAGTGCTTCTGGTACAAGGTGAAAAATGTGTTTCGAGTATTTCATGACTGTCCTTGACGCGTGGCTCATCTACGAACTATTACTCCCCTGTCACACCACACATTTTCTTCTCACGGTCCCTTCTGCTCAATCACGTACGTGGCTTCTGAGATGAATGAGGCTTTGGAGCAGAATGTGACAACACTGTTAAACGGTTGCAGCTGATCACGTATTCAACGTATGCAGCAGCTCCGCCGCTTAAAACGGGAGCTAGTGAGGAAGACGAATTACAGCAAACAGACAACGTGTTCATGGTCTTTTCTCAAAAACTTCTGACCTCCATATGGAGGCTCTATGCTACAAATAACTTTCCAACGGTTGCAGGAAGGGCATGAGGAGGTGACAGTGTGGACTAATCACCAGACACAGCTCAGATAATACCTGAACAAGCCTACAACAGGTTCACAGCAAGCAATTTAAATCTTACTCTCACAAAGATTTATGTCATGCAATTTTCATTAAGCAGAAATGTCATTTTAGCACCAGATATATATATATATATATATATATATATATATATATATATATATATATATATATATATATATATATCTTTCGTAATCTGAATGGAACAGCCCGTGTTGTATCCCTGTACGTTAGGCAGCGTTTTGTTCTTCTAATTATCAGCCCTAAGTCTGGTTCGGTGTTGCTGTACGCGGTTCTATATATCCCGTGCAAGTCTGTTCATCACGTTTAATTTCTGTAATGGTCATCCATTTTCAACACGCTTACTATATTCAAGCCTTGGAGTCTCTCTCCAATTTTTATCCACTACATTTTTCGTTAGCGCCAAATCTACTTTTCATTGACGTATATTATTAAACCATCCCTCCGTCTAATCAATCCATGTAATAAGACCAGTTCCACCATTATACGATATAGTACTTGATCATTCGTTATGAGACCTACCCATATAATCTCCATCTTTCCTTTGGCATCATATCTCGAAAGCTCTTGCTCATTGTTTGAATTCAAAATTTCGTTTTTCCTGGTAGAAGCTGTTGAAGTCTTCTTTAGCTGTACGAAATAGTATGGAGGATTATACGCTACAAACTATACTACCCGAAACAACATTTTATAACGACCTAGTAAATACCTGTACTTAAAAGTATACCTATCAGTCCTCTTTTTAGCACAGAAACAAAAATAGTGATCAGCCAGCTTGAACTACGATAAATCGCTCTGCCTTTTCCTGTTGGCGCACTGTTCCGCAAAGTATCTCAGATCATGTACAACGCACTTTATCCCTACCTCCAAAAAGTTTTATCATTGCCTTCTGTCCTTTGTAATATGAGTAATTGTATATACCGCAGCAACCATATAGAGAAGCACGATATATCATTTTAAAGTAAATGGAGTGCTGAAAATTTCTAGACTACATTTTTACCGGTGAGAAGTAAATTAATTTTTACCTATTGGGATGCGGGGAAAGGTAGCTGAGAACATTATAAAATTAGTAACTATTGAACCAAAGGTGATATACACTAAAGAGCCAAAAAAACTGGTACACCTGCCTGATATCGTGTAAGGCCTCTGCGAGCACGCAAAAGTGCAGCAACACGACCTGGAATGGACTCGATTAATGTCTGAATTAGTGCTGGAGGGAACTGACGCCATGAATCCTTTTCATAAATCCGTAAGAGTACGAGGGGGTGGAGATCTCATCTGAACACCACGTTGCAAGGGTCCAAGATATACTCAATAATGTTCACGTCTGAGGAGTTTGGTGGAGAGCAGAAGCGTTTAAAATCAGAATCGTGTTCCTGGAGCCACTCTGTAGCAGTTCTGGACGTGTGGGGTGTCGCATTGTTCTTCTGGAATTGCCCAAATCCGTCTAAATGCTCAATGAACATGAATGGATGCAGGTGATCAGAAAGGATTCTTACGTACGAATCACTTATCAGAGTCGTATCTAGACGTATTAGGGGCCTCATATCACTTCAGCTCCACACGCCCCACACCATTACAGAGCCTCCACCAGCTTGAACAGTCCCCTGCTGATATGCAGGGTCCATGGATTCATGAAGTTGTATATATACTCATAAGCGTCCATCCGCCCGATACAATTTGAAACGAGACTCGTCCGAGCAGGCAACATGTTTCCAGTCATCAACAGTCGAATGTTACGGCTCAGAAAGTTCATATCGATGATGTTTCGTTGAATGGTTCGCACGCTGACACATGTTGATGGCCCAGCATTGAAATCTGCAGCAATTTGCGGAAGTGTGGCACTTCTGTCACATTGAACGTTCCTCTTCAGTCATCGTTGGTCCCGTTCTACCACGTTCTTTTCCGGCCGCAGCGATGTCGAAGATTTGATGTTTTACCGGATTCCTGCTATTGACGATACACTCTTGAAATGGTTGTACGGGGAATTCCCTACTTCATCGCTTCCTCGGAGATGCTGTGTCTCATCGCTCGTGCGCCGACTATAACACCACGTTCAGACTCGCTTAAATCTTGATAACCTGCCATTGTACCAGCAGTAACCGATCTAACAACTGAACCAGACACTCATTGTCCTATATAGGAGTTGCCGACCGCAGCGCCTTATTCTCTGTATTTGAATACGCACGCTTATGCCAGTTTGTTTGGCGCTTCAGTGTAGTAAGGATCAAGGTCTTCGCTTAAATAATTCGGCGAGATGGTCTAACTAATATACCCAATCTAGTGTTCACATGACATTCATTCAGTAAAACAGACTTACACGCAGAATTGATAAGAAAGCGGTTTCATTTTCCAAACGAGAAAGCGAAAGGTAAAGTAATGCGGCACTTGCTAGAATAAGAGCCAAGTCATAACACGTTATTTTTGTGACGGTATTCGGAGTCCTATTTATTAAAATCTCGTCGGCCATCACCTCCACCAAAGTTGGAAAACGCTGAGAGAATTTCCGTTTCGCAGAATATAAGAACACTCTCTGAAAAACAAAAGAACATCAAAGGGCACAGGGCGCATTCGTAACGGAACTGTTCTATTAATAGTGGCGCCGAAATCAACACCAGCTCACACAGTTTAACATCTCGACTTATTTGAATCTCTCCTCACCTAGTTTGCTAATAAGATGTATATTTTATACAATGTTATGTATAGATAAACAAAACATGCCAGGGTTTCCGTCTATATCCCTGCACAACTATTACTTAATGTATTTTCTTCGATGGTTATTCTCGTGGAGTATCTTAAAAAATGTAGCACCAATCAAGAGTAAAAGATGTAAATAAAAACCCTAAGTAAGATTGTCAACCTTTTTCCAGGCGATACTGGATTGCTTCTAGGTGGAAACAGGAAAGCATGTCTGAATAAATTACCCTCATCAAGTTTCCTCATATAATTATAATTAAATTGTGACAATTTTATTGCGAACACGATGGCACAAGTTTGACTTAGGAAAAGTAGGCAAATATTAGTGTAGTCCCGATTTTAAGTTTCAATAATAGAGAACAAGAGTGTGGCGTGACAGAGAAATACTAAGCGCATAAATCTATATAATAGAGAAAAACAAATGCGTGTGAGACAGTTTTGCCGAATTAAAAAGACTGTGAATGCTCATTTCCGAGAGTGACAGAGAGACAAATCTACTGTACCACCGGTAGCATTAAGACACATTGGATTTACATTTATTGTGCGTAAAGTATTTTTAACGCTTTCCGTTAAGGTATAATCATATTTGAATTGAATCTTCTAATTTTTCTCATAAATTACTCACTTTATTTCTCGGATGAGTCATTCGTTTGGAGAATACGAAATCTTGTGTCATTAACAAGTGTGCTCTGCTTTGTGCCATATAAAGAGCAGTAACTCTTTAACCATCTCAGTTTTCTCGTCGATGAAAATGTTAGCATCGTCTTTTAGAGAAGCTGAAGATCTTTTGCAGGTTCCGTTTTTAGAAGAAAAAAGTTAAGTCTGACTTTTTCTTTATTATAGAAAGCAGCAACATAATAGTATCCTGTAAATGCGTGGATTTCTGGTAGACTTAGACATATTGAGAATCCCCGCTTCGGTCCTAATTATATGCGACTGATGCAGTTAACTTTATTATTTTTTGGATTAATTGCTGAACCTATCAACCAAATTTCAGATTCGGAAGCATTATACATACTGGCCAGCAAAATTATTTAAATATCGGTATAGGACGGTTTTACTAAAATGTTTAAGATTGGTGACACTTTCCTAATACGAAACAAAAATTGCATATTCACGTCTTCGTGTTGACAGTCATAATCCTTTTTTTCAGTTTTGACATGATTTTCCTGTGGCTGATAAGAGTAGCACTGAATCATCAGTTAAAAAGAATTTCTTCATCTTGAGGTCGAAGCTCTTCTGTCCAAGTTTGCTTACAAACAAATTTATTTTTGGAGTGGGTCCGCCTTGAACAAAACAAAGTTTTTCTTTTTATTTAGCAGACGTATTTCGCTGAAGTTTCAACACTATCAGTGGGTTTTCTGCTATCTTCTATAAAATAGGGAAAATACTTTTTCAACTTGCAAATCTTCTATAAAACAGTGACAATACTTTCTACTACATGTACACATAAAAATTCGAGTTTTTAAGACAGTATTTACATATCTGAAAAACAGACAAAATTTTATATATTTTAAAAACCATTCAACAGCCAAGATTGCATAAAATAGTTTTTTCTTTAAACCAACAGGTTTCAACAGACTATGCTGTAATCTTCAAGTCTTAACATTTTTTGTTGTAAAACCGTTTAAGACCTAAAGAAGACAAAAGACCTTGAGATGAAAGTATAGTCTGTTGGAACCGGCTGTCTCAACCAACAAATATTTTATGCGGTCTTGGTTGTTGAATGGTTCATCAATTAAACAGATCACCCTTCAGTTCTCTCAAAATGAGAAAATTCAGTCATTTTGTGTAAATACGTTGTTACTACATGCTGTGGATTTCCTGGATTTTATCTACCTTAGGGCAGTTATCTTGTTTCACAATTTGTCATCTGCAACTATATAGAACTTAGTGTAGAACAGTTATTTACTTTGAAAATTTAGGACAGGAAATTTTGTGGTTATGCCTACTAATAATTAATACTATATTGAAAATTGTATGTGTGTGTGTGTGTGTGTGTGTGTGTGAGTGTGTGTGTGTTTGTGTGTGTGTGTGTGTGTGTGTGTGTGTGTGTGTGTGTGTGTTTTTGGGTGAATGGGTGTGAATTGTATTTATTTAATTATTACTTTTTTATAATTTTTATTTATTTTTTTATTTCTTTTTTATGTGTGTGTGTGTGTGTGTGTGTGTGTGTGTGTGGAAGGGGTTTTTGGGGTATATTGGTTGGTGTTGTCTGGTAGTTCTTCGAGGAGAGAGGTTAGACATCCGCTTTTTGTATTTGATAGCTTTCTTCAATTATTAGTTTTTGTGGGTACTGTTGTTGAATTTAAGAAGTTTCAAATCAGTGTTGATGTTTGTTGGGGTGTCTTTGATGCCCATAAGGTGTTCAGCAAATGTGGAATGACAACTGATGCTTCCTAATTCTCTTCTGTTTTTTATGTATCTGGTATTGCATTCTGGGGATGTCAGTTGGTACATACCATAAGTGTTTGTTTCTGCATGAGTTGGCTGTTCTTAGTTCACTTTATGTCGAGTTGCCTGTCCTACAAGCTATTTTCAGACCTTGTTTTTTTGAATACATTGAATATTCTGTATGTTACTTCATTGTTATAAGTGACAATGCGTCATCTGCTTGTTGTTATGGGTGCTTTTTGCTCTTGTGCGCTTGTGTGTGTACATTCTGTGTGTTCGCGTTATGTTCTGTGTGTCAGTGTTTGTAAGATGGTGACAGGTTGAGTGTTTTTGTGTGCTGGGTGTCCATTTTATTTTTGTTTGAAGTTTCTGATTAAGTTTTTCTATAAAGTTTATATCATATCCCTTCTCTGTAGCTATTTGTTTGATTGTCTGTAATTCATTTTTGTAGTTGTTTTCACTGAATGGAGTTTTGTTCAATCTGTGCAGCATATACCGGAAACTGGTTAGTTTGTATGCAATTAGCTGATTAGAGTATTTGCGTATGGCTGTGCTGCTGGTGGTGACTTTCCTCAATATGGAGAATTGGTGTTGGTTGTTTCCTCTGCGTTATGTGAGGTCAAGGAAATTTAACGTTTCGTCATTTTCTGTTTCTATGATGATTTTATTTTGAGGTAAACTCTGTTTATATCATTGTGGAGTTGTTGGATGCGGCTGAGTGTTCCATCTGGAAGACATATGATGTCATCCACATAGCGGAACCAATATAGCGTCCTGTATTGTTTGGGTCTTACTATTGTTTTAAATAGTTTGTTTTCAATTTGATTGAGAAAGATGTTGGCTAAGAGTCCACTGACTGGTGACCCTGTGAGAAGTCCATCGTGTTGTGAGTAGAACTGGTTGTCAAATGAGAAATACACTCCTGGAAATGGAAAAAAGAACACATTGACACCAGTGTGTCAGACCCACCATACTTGCTCCGGACACTGCGAGAGGGCTGTACAAGCAATGATCACATCCACGGCACAGCGGACACACCAGGAACCGCGGTGTTGGCCGTCGAATGGCGCTAGCTGCGCAGCATTTGTGCACCGCCGCCGTCAGTGTCAGCCAGTTTGCCGTGGCATACGGAGCTCCATCGCAGTCTTTAACACTGGTAGCATGCCGCGACAGCGTGGACGTGAACCGTATGTGCAGTTGACGGACTTTGAGCGAGGGCGTATAGGAGGCATGCGGGAGGCCGGGTAGACGTACCGCCGAATTGCTCAACACGTGGGGCGTGAGGTCTCCACAGTACATCGATGTTGTCGCCAGTGGTCGGCGGAAGGTGCACGTGCCCGTCGACCTGGGACCGGACCGCAGCGACGCACGGATGCACGCCAAGACCGTAGGATCCTACGCAGAGCCGTAGGGGACCGCACCGCCGCTTCCCAGCAAATTAGGGACACTGTTGCTCCTGGGGTATCGGCGAGGACCATTCGCAACCGTCTCCATGAAGCTGGGCTACGGTCCCGCACACCGTTAGGCCGTCTTCCACTCACGCCCCAACATCGTGCAGCCCGCCTCCAGTGGTGTCGCGACAGGCGTGAATGGAGGGACGAATGTAGACGTGTCGTTTCCAGCGATGAGAGTCGCTTCTGCCTTGGTGCCAATGATGGTCGTATGCGTGTTTGGCGCCGTGCAGGTGAGCGCCACAATCAGGACTGCATACGACCGAGGCACACAGGGCCAACACCCGGCATCATGGTGTGGGGAGCGATCTCCTACACTGGCTGTACACCACTGGTGATCGTCGAGGGGACACTGAATAGTGCACGGTACATCCAAACCGTCATCGAACCCATCGTTCTACCATTCCTAGACCGGCAAGGGAACTTGCTGTTCCAACAGGACAATGCACGTCCGCATGTATCCCGTGCCACCCAACGTGCTCTAGAAGGTGTATGTCAACTACCCTGGCCAGCAAGATCTCCGGATCTGTCCCCCATGGAGCATGTTTGGGACTGGATGAAGCGTCGTCTCACGCGATCTGCACGTCCAGCACGAACGCTGGTCCAACTGAGGCGCCAGGTGGAAATGGCATGGCAAGCCGTTCCACAGGACTACATCCAGCATCTCTACGATCGTCTCCATGGGAGAATAGCAGCCTGCATTGCTGCGAAAGGTGGATATACACTGTACTAGTGCCGACATTGTGCATGCTCTGTTGCCTGTGTCTATGTGCCTGTGGTTCTGTCAGTGTGATCATGTGATGTATCTGACCCCAGGAATGTGTCAATAAAGTTTCCCCTTCCTGGGACAATGAATTCACGGTGTTCTTATTTCAATTTCCAGGAGTGTAGTTTTGCTCTGTGATTATTTTTAGAATGCTACCTGTTTCTTTTGTGTGAGGTTTGGGAATGACGTTCTGTCGTTCTAATTGTTGTTTGATGCAGTTGATGATTTCTGTGGTGGGAATATTCATGTACATGGACGTGATGTTTAATGCTGTGAATATGGCTGTTGTGGATGTGTTGATGTGTTTGATTTTTTGTATCAGCTCTTCGGTGTTGTGTATGCTTCTGTTGTTCATGTATACATAATATTTCTGTAGGTATGTGTGTATTTCCTTGGCCAGGAGATATGTGGATACACTTTTGATGTATCTACCACCAGACGTAATGGAGTATCCTCCTTGTGGAGCTTTAGTACGCTGTTCAGTGTAGGTGCCTTGCGGTTCATTTGTTTTGTGAATATGTATGAGATATTTTTTGGAGGTAAAAAACCATGGTAATGAGTGTATGTAATCGTTGGCCGAGAGGCCCCATCCGGAGACGTTCGGCCGCGGACTGCAAGTCTTATTTCAGTCGACGCCGCATCAGGCGACTTGCGCGCCTCTGATGATGCAATGATGATGAGAACAACACAACACTTAGACCCCGAGCGGAGAAAACCTCCAAGCTTTCCGGGAATCGAACCCTGGCCCACTTGCATGGGAGGCGAGCACGTAACCACCCAGCTGAGCAGGTGGACTTTTGGAGGTATTTTTCTAGTGTCATTGTGTTGGGTAACTGATTAGCTTCGTTTCGTTGTTGTCTTCTAGAAATGATGAGGTTTAGTTTTTGTATTTCTCCTGTTTTATTACTATCATGGTGTTGTCCTTGCCTGATCTCGTGATGAGAGCCCCGTTGTTTTTAAATTAGTTCATTATTTTCCTGGACGTTTTTCCTTCTTCAGTTTTTGTTCCTGTCAAAATGTTCCTTTTCTTGTTTCCTTCATCATGCATCTTATTTCTTCTGCAACTAACTCTCTTGTCAGTCTTGCATTGAAGTTTGGTTTATTGTTTTGTTCTTGTTGTTTTATTATGTACTTACTTTCTGTGGTAAAATTCTCTACTGTCTTGTGTGTAAAGTGTGTCTTGATGTTGTATTTACATTCTTTTTCTAGGAGAGTTATTTCTTGGTTAGTTAACTGTATGCCAGTAAGTTTGAACAGGCGTTTCTACAGTGTGTGATTTGTTTGCCTCCTGGATTTGTGTATAATAATTTTGTATTGTTTAAAATAAGTGTCTACTTTTTGCTGTTTCTCCTATATTATTTTTATTAGTGTTTCTTTGTTTTGTTTGACTGTATTCATGATGTTATTTCATACTTCAGAGATTTTGATGTGGTCTCCTAGTTCCAGATGAATTTTGAATAGTTTGGCAATGAGTTTCTGCTTCTTTGCATGTAGGTATCTAACTTCTTGCTTCATCCAGCAAATTTCGGCTTTGCACTTGGCGTGTTGGACTGCAGCTGGCATACTGTTTACATTGAGATGAATATAGTTAAGTTTTACATTATGTGAAAGACAGGGTCTGCTGAAGTTTTATTTAAAATAGTTTCATGAAATTTCGCTGTGGTGTTCCGGAATTTGTTGTAGAGCTTGCTTGGGAATGCCTGGCAGGACGCTGAAATAATCAGCTTGAGGTCGAAGCTCCTCTGTCCGTGTTTGCTTACAGATAGATGTATTTTGGTGAGGCTTCACTTTGAGGAAAACGAAATTTTTATTTCTATTTTCGAAGTAAATAACTGTTCTACATTAAGTTCAGTATGGGTGCAGATGAAAAACGGTGAAACAGAACAACTGCATTAAATTACATAAAACTTAGAAAATCCACATCTTGTCGTAACATGGTATATGTACAAAATTTTGCCTGTTTTTCAAATATGTAAATACTCTCTTAAAAACTGAAATTTATATCTGTACGAGTACTAAAAAAAGTTTTTCCTGTTTTATAGAAAATAACAATGCTGAAACTTGGACGATGCTGAAACTTCAGTGAAAAATGTCTTGGGAACAAAAATAGAATAAAAATTGTGTTTTGCCCAAGGTGGGCTCTCTCCAAAAATAAGATTGTCTTCATTCGCAAAGTTGAAACCAAATGGTCATCCTCCGAATAATCTTTCTAACAACTGTACCAAAGCTTTCTGGAAAAGATAATTCTTAGGAAATCCCAAAAAATTGCTAGGTTAAAGTTGTAGAGGCCCTGTAATTCTATCAGAAATGTCAAGCCGTTGTTGATTTTGTCTTTCACACTCCTTGATTGAAGGGGTTAAATAGTTATCAAGTATAATATGTCTCTCTGCGACTTTACTTGAACACAGTTTGATGAGAACCGGTTCAGTTACGTTATCAGAGGCAAGGAGAATCTAATCTCGTGTAAGACGCAAAATCCACCTTTTATTTCAATGTCGCTCTGAGTTGGCTGCACAATGTGGACTTGAGATTTCAGCGTCTCGGGTAATGTGGACTAGTCTGCCTTTAACATTTCGCCAGTACATCAGGAAAGAGCAGACGGCGTTGGTGCTAGCGGAAATGTCAGTGTTCTACATTTCTTTCCAAGGATAACTGCGAGTAGCCGAAAAAGACGCCGCGTTTCAGTGCTTGTTTATCGTTATTCGTGCACCTGAGTTTTGAGGTGGCTGTGGTGGAAAATGAACAATTTGTTTCGTGATACCGGTTTTCAAATCTTCAGCTAACAGAACTGCATTTAGATATAAAAGATAACTTTTGTTGCCTTTCCACTGATTAACAGTAAGCAGAAAATCAGTAATATGCAAAAAATGCTGCTTTACCGGTGTAAATGTTATATAAGACATTTTTATCGATACTGTAATTAAATGGATTGTCCACATCTTACTCGTTTTAACAATACTGTGAGGGAGGTGCAGTTTTCGAACTGAACGGCTACCTGGATACGCGGCTCCACCGTCGTTGTTGCAGAAAGGAAGTCGCGACAACCCTAAGATTTGCCTGCGTTTCCTGAGGCAACGCTATGCCAGTGTCTTCGCAATAAAATTATCCGCATTTCATATATAATTATTGGGTTGGTGCTTTTCTCCTTAAGTTCAATAAACAAAACAGACACCGTACACGTAACAGAGACTTTCCTTCACTATTTGCAACAATCCGCCAACGGTGGGATACTTTTCGATTCCGAGACTGCAGAAATCACTTGTATTTTGGGAGGAAAACTCATAGAGCCATGTTGGGAGAGCAATCTAATCCGGAAGGGAAATTCCTTGAAGTTTGTTTGATAGAGAGATACAACAACAAAGCCGTGTGACTAGGGCCTCCCGTCGGGTAGACCGTTCGCCGGATGCAAGTCTTTCGATTTAACGCCACTTCGGCGACTTGCGCGTCGATGGGGATGAAATGATGATGTTTGGGACAACACAACACCCAGTCCCTGAGCGGAGAAGATCTCCTACCCAGCCGGGAATTGAACCCGGGCCCTTAGGATTCACATTCTGTAGCGCTGACCACTCAGAGAAGAAAAGGTGAAAATTTGAGCGTACGGAATAAGGTCAACAATGTGGGTACGGAATGAGTTCCCAACCCTACTCCTGTATAGTGTTTATCAGCCTAGCACAATGCGAGCGTTATCGTGGAGTAGCATCAGTTCTTGCGGTCTTTCTTGAGGTTGTTCTTGGACTGCGTCTACGAGATGTCTCATTTGTTGAGAATAAGTATTAGTTGAGGTGGTTATGCCTAGGGGAAAGCAATTCGTAGTACACCAATCCGTCACTAGTGCATAACATTATCTTTTGTGGATGCGCGCTGGTCTTCGTACGGGGAGTTGCTGTTTTTTTTTTTTTTGGCCCAACCATTCGTTTGTTTTTCTAATGTTACCATCAAGATACTAGTCACCAGTAACGAAGCCGAATAGGAACAGTCGGTGTTGTTCACGAGCAAGTTGATGATGCGCAAGCAGAGATGTACATATAGGCATGCAGTGAGTTTTGTTATTTAGGTTCAAAATGGCTCTGAGCACTATGGGACTTAACATCTATGGTCTTCAGTCCCAGAGAACTTAGAACTACTTAAACCTAGGACTGCTACGGTCGCAGGTTCGAATCCTGCCTCGGGCATGGGTGTGTGTGATGTCCTTAGGTTAGTTAGGTTTAAGTAGTTCTAAGTTCTAGGGGACTTATGACCTAAGATGTTGCGTCCCATAGTGCTCAGAGCCATTTGCACCATTTGCCACTTAAACCTAACTAACCTAAGGACAGCACACAACACCCAGTCATCACGAGGCAGAGAAAATCCCTGACACTGCTGGGAATCGAACCTGGGAACCCGGGTGTGGGAAGCGAGAACGCTACTGTACGACCACGAACTGCGGACTTTGTTATTTAGGCTTAGAGGATACGGCACCCATGCAACCGATTTTGGAGTGATCACACTTCATCACTGTTGCAACTGCAACCGGGATGGTCGTGGGGCTGAAATAACGGAAAGCGCGGCGGGACGCACGGAGAGGCCCGCGAACAACAACACAACGGGAGAGGACGGACACGACCAACGAAGGACAGAACGAACAACAATGAGATCCAAACAATGGAGTCACAAGGAAACCTAACAAACACGACCAATCGTACACAGAACAAGAAAGTAAGTAAGCTGTCTAACGCGAGGCGATGTGTCCACAGACGTATGCGAAATTAGACTCGCTGGCTGAGTTTTTGTTTTTTTTTCCTTTATTGTGATTTCATTCCCCTGCCCCATATCGGCAGGAGAGGGCTGTCAGCGGCACAATCCGACACTCTTCAGCCGAGTGACTTGACAATTAAAATAAGAATAAAAAGTTACATACATAAGGCGATAAAAAAGGGGAACATAAAACAGTGTAATGGTAGAAAATGAAGGTAAAAATAGACTAACATGGAGACGTTCATGGGGGACAGTTAAAAAAGTCACCACAAAGTTAAAAAAACACAGTTGGCGATTCTTAAAACTCAGAGAAGACGCTGAATGGACATGCACAGGTTAAAAGTCGACCACAATATTAAAAACACTCCATAACAACACACTTAAAACCCACTTGTAGCACACACGACGAAGAATAAAACTGCCAGGTGGGACCTGCCGAGGGAAAGGTCAGAGAGGACGGAAAAGGAGGCGAGAACAAGTGGCAGCAGGGGAAGCAGCAGGATGAAGACACTAGGGGCGTCAGTGGGGACACGAAGATTAGGAGACACATGGGGTGGGAGATGAAGAGGGAAGACAGGGCAGGAGGGAGTGCAGACACACTGAAAGGGGTCACAAGAGAGGGAGAGGGAGCAGGAGAGGAAAGCCGCTCAGGAGTAGGAAGGGGGAGGAGAGGGAGCCCTGAGGAGGAGGCAGGTAGATGGGGTTAGAGTTGGTAGGAAGAGTAGATGTCAGGGCGAAGCTCATCATCCAGGTGGGGTAGACAGTGGAAGTGGCGTTGGGAAAGGAGATGGAGGGTGTGGAGATGGAGAGAGGGTGGGACACAACGGTAAAGGCGCGGCAACTGGTTGGGGGTGGGGAGGAAGGGAGACACTAGGGGTTGAGGGGGATCAAGGCGGCGAACAATATATAGCGTGCAGATGTGTTCAAGGAAACGGAGAAGGTGGGGGAAGGGGATGAGGTCGTAGACTGTAGAGGATATGCGTCGGGGACAGAAGGTGGATGCGGAAGACGAGGCGGAGCGCATGGCGTTCGAGGATTTGGAGGGCTTTATAGAACCGGGGAGGGGCAGAAATCCAAGCTACGCTGGCATAACAGAGGATGGGGCGGATCAAGGGTTTGTAGGTGTGATGGATAGTGGAAGGATGCAGACCCCACGTCCAGCCGGACAGGAGTTTCAGTAGGCGGAGGTGGTTGTGAGCTTTGTTTTGGATGGTAAGGAGATGGGGAGTCCAGGTGAGGTGGAGGTCGAGTGTGAGGCCAAGGTATTTGAGGGTAGGAGTGAGGTGGACGGGACGGCCATAAATGGTGAGGTAGAACTGGCTGAGCGAGAGGCAGGCGCTAAAGTAGTGTATCGGGGGCGCCGCTATTGGCTGCTGGAACCACGTGTTCCACTGTGGCGCCCTCACACTAAAAGCGGGGCAGGAGGCGCGCGCCGCCACAGCTTACGGCGCGATGGTGCAGAGACCTCTAGGGGTCTTCGACGTCAATGACGTCTGGCGGGGATTCAAATTCCGCGGCGCGCGGTACCAGAATCACATTTGCCAGTTCTCAAATACACTGACGTGGATCATTCATTTCATTTCCGTGTCCTGTCAGCATTTCCAAAAAATAGGAACTGCGATAGCTTTGTCCTTCGAAAACATCTTGTACAGTGCACGCATGGCCAGGAGGGGGAATAAGTAGGTGGCTTCGACCTTCTTCAGCTCCGCAATCGCAAGAGGTGTCTGCCCTCGTTGGAAGGACACCTCGTTTCTTAAGGTTGGTCTCGCATCGGGCGACGCCCACTGTTAGGCTTTTGAGGGACCTCCGTACAGGGTACTGTAGGTTTGCTCCAGGAGCTAGTTCTTCCTCCGGTGAGATGTCTACGGGCAGTGAGCTCTTCCATGTTGCAGGACGAATTGCCTCTGGTGCTCCCTGCAGTGGCGCAGTCCTAGCAAGGAAACTCTTGCGGGATTTAAGGCGGGATCTTGCTGCCTGATGACCATACAGAGGATGTCGGCGGTCATTCACCTTCTTTGTTCTCTCACTGTCTGCAGCAATGACCCTCTGGATGTTGGGTGGAGCTATTCCAACAATCGAATACAATTTCTGCACTGGTGTTGGCTTCAAGCATCCTTGCAGTATCGTTGACCGCAATATCGACTTGCTTAGCATGAACTGAAGCGTTCCACACAAGAGCAGCACACTGAGCGGCTGATACACCAAGAGCAAGTGCAGAAGTCCTTAGGAGGTGTGGGTTGGCTCCCCAGCTGCTGCCAGTCAGCTTCTTACGAATCTCATTGCGAGCAATGACTTTCTGTTTCACGTTTAGACATTGCTGCCTGTACGTTAGAGCCCTGGCCAGTGTGACACCTAGATAGACTGGTGTTGGGCAACGTTTCAGTTGCTCTCCTCGTCATGTGATGTCCAGCGTTTGCTTCGCTTCCCTGTTTCGTAAGTGGAAGGCGCTCACTTGAGTTTTACTGGAGTTGGGCTTCAGGTGGTTGGCATGATAGTACTTGGAGAGTTCACCCATTGCTAGGGACAGTTTTCCCTCGATTTCTTTAAAGGTTGGCCCCTAAACAGCTACTGCTGTGTGAATGGCATAGATGAAGAGCCTAGTACTTGCTGGTATTGGCTGATCATTTGTGTAGATATTGTACAGTGCTGGAGTAAAATCACTGACGTGGATGATTGTGTATTAATGCGTTAAAACAATCTTCGTCAAACTGCAGAGGTCTTCCTGCACATGGGGAGTCAGTAATGTCAAAACGATCCTCTTGAAAACGAGAAAACCACTTTCTCTGACCAATGACATTATTCTCATACAGAGCGCTAATGTTTCTAGCTGCCTCCGCTGCTGTAACCCTTCTACTGAACTCGACAGAAGAATATGTCGTGAATATTCCGATTTCTCCACTTGGCTCTCGTTTCTCTAACGGCCACAGCAACCCTCACTATCCACAAATGACAAAATGACAATATTCCAACTCAAACGGCAACACTGAACTACAAATGAAATATGACAGTAGATAAATGAACCCCACAGCAGCTGGAATACCAACATGCAAAACAAAAACGCTACGAACTTATGCATCATCGTAATGTATAAGGAAACTTGATGAATATGATTTACTCACATATACTTGCCTGTTTCCACCTGGCAACCTTCCTTTCGGGAAGAAACTACATCAGAGTAACTATCGAAAAACATTTAAAATTTATTAAATAATTTTGGTTTTAAAATGACTGTTCAGGAACAAGGGTTGGCTACACTGGCACATTTCATTTGTCTGTACATTACATTGTATAAAATATAAATTTTATTACAAAACTCGATGAAGAAAGGTTAGCCACGTGGAGTGGCCGCGCGGTTTGAGGCGTTATGTCACGGATAGCGTTACCCCTCCCGCCGGAGGTTCGAGTCCCCCCTCGGGCTTGGTTGTGTGTGTGATGTTATTAGCATAAGCTCGTTTAAGTTAGTGTCAGTAGTGTGTAAGTCTAGGGACCGAAGACCTCAGCGGTTTGGTCCCTTAGGAATTCACACACATTTGAACATCTGAGGAAAGTTGAAGTCGGGATCTGAGGCTAAAAGTGTAAATGAAATCCAAAATGCGAGTGCACATAAAACACGCAGCACCAGGAGACAGACGTATCGGTCATCGAAATATCGTGCAGAAAATGGAAACAAGAACTCGGCAGAACATCAGAAGCTTTGATAATCAATCGCGACGAAAATCCTAAGAGGTCAGACCATCAGCAGACAGGAAAGGAAAATTCGTACAGAAATGTTGTGGCACTTTATTCGTTAGTAGCAAATTTTTGACACTATTAATAATTAAGTTGTACAATCTTACTAATTATATTTTTATTAGTTGTAAGTGGATTGTACTTTGTGCAACGTTGTGTCACATGAAACTAATCCACATGAAAAGGTACATTTGAACTCTACGGTATAAATCAGTGCGAACACCGAGTTATGTCTTTGGCTCATCTGCATCGTAGTCATCGTGGTCACACAGCCGCTGTACTTCTTCCTGTCAGTAGATATTTAAATTGGGAAATTAAGCTATTTATTAATCAATTTCTTACATTCGGCAGTGGAATAGTGAAGACCGACGTAACTGCTGTCGTGATTTCTAGATAAATATGGCTCGAACATCCGTACAGTGGTTTGAACGTCAATATAAATATAAATAAATACTATGTGTATCAGCATTTGTAATTCAGAGTTCTGCTGGCACATGTGTAAGTTTACAAAATTAAAAGCTTGGAAGATACAAGTTTGACTCAGGCCGACATTGTTCGTAGCTGAGGCAGAGTAACATCGACATGAACTGCGAAATAATTCAAAGCGCGGATCGGCTCTACAGGCGGAAAACGAAGGTCCAACCGACTGTCTGGCACGCACCGTCCTGCCATAGTCCCGAGTCACAGCATTCACGAATGTCCACAGACGAGTCCGGAACTCAAGCGGCTAAATAGCTGCCCAAAATCCCACGCACACATATACCTCTTCAAACGTTTCCAGTTTTAATAACACAAGTATACATCAGTGTAGGAATTGTTCCATTTCATTTCGTGGAAGTCATTTCATTATTCTCTGTCGTAAATTAAAAAATACGATCAGTAGCAGGTTAGTCGTAAAAACCTGTATAAAGCAAGCAGTGAGATGATAGAGCGCTGAGGGCGCATATGTCATCTAACGGCAGCAGGATAAAGTAAGACAGCTTTCCGTTAAAGTTCTGCCACCAGTCTGCGAAGTACGCAACCAATTTTCCCAATTGACTATTGCATGATTTAAATCTCCACATGTGATTACGTTATAAATGGGGAACTTAAGTACAAGTGAAGCGAGATTTTCTCTAAAGAATTTGATCACATCAGGGGAAGAATGTGGTGGGAAATAGAAGGATCCAGTTATCATTTTATGCCCACCCCTGATACTGAGTCTTGTCCAAACAATCTCACATGCAGCTTCAATTTCTACATCGATGGATTTGAGTTTCTTGTCTACTGTGACAAATAAACCACCTCGATTTCCCATTAACCTATCCTTTCGACATGCACTTAAATGTTCCCCAAAAATCTCACTGTTGTCTATTTTAGGTTTCAGCAGGCTTTCTGAACATAGTAATACGTGAACGTCATTGCTTTCCAGGAGCGCTTCAAACTCCTGGAACTTTGTTGCGAATGCGTCGGCGGTTTACCATTATGTTTTTAATACTCTCACCTATGGGAGGCATTTTTTTCAATCTTACGTCGATATTTCTAGAGTTGTCATTATCTGGACTGGATGGAGAATCGACCAATCTAAAAAGTCCTTTTTTGCAGCCCACACAAAGTCGGCTACCTGAATAGCAGCCTCTGATGTGTAGTGCACACCCGACTCATTTAGAGGGACCATACAGTTCTCAATCCTATGGCGCAAGTTCAGGAAGTCACAGCCTAATTTGCCACAGGGCCTTCGAAGTCTCTGATTCAGTGCTTCCACTCAGAACCGAGGGGCCACGATCAGTTCTGGGGACAATGCTGCAAATTGTGAGCTTCGTCGAAACTCAGTGCACAAGGCTGGTCTTCTCAACCTTCTCTCTCAGTCGCTGGAACTCAAAAATGACCTCTGAGTCCAGACGACGGGCATCATTTGTTCCAAAGTGAGCCTCAACCTAAAGTTGAATGCACCCCGTTCCCTCAATGGCTGCTGGAATAACCTCTTCATCATGGTGATTGAGGGCCCAGGCATACACACTGAGTGCACTTGGTGTCCTTGCGAGGTGCAGGGGTAGAGAAGAGTTTGTGCCTCTTTAATTCAGACGAAATTTGCATGAGAACGAGACATGCACTCGAACCCCACCTTATCTACCAGCTAATTAATTATGCGCACAATGGTAACGGAAGAAAATGATGGTGCCCCTTGCTAGTTGGTAAAATAAGGAATGCACACTCACAATAATTTAATAAAAATCGTAATCTACTCAGAAAAAAGAGAATTTTAATAATTAACAGGAAATGGGATTCTGCATATATCTACAAAATGATATGTGGATTAAATATTACAATGTGATTTATTATACATCAGAACATAAATGCACATGTTTATCGACACAAACAGTAGGTTAAAGGATAGGGTACACTGAAATATTATGAGAATAAGAATTGGCTCGAGAACAAGGGGCTCCTACTCTCTGTGATTCAATAGATTTACGATAATGACTGGAGATCTTAATGAATCAAATATTAATCTATAGCAGTTAGCAATTAGTAATGAGAACTCAAATGGGATCACATGGAGAAACAAGCAAGGTGGACTTGTAGCAAAGCGAGCGCGCATGCTGCTGAGGGATTCAGTATAAAACTGATAAGGTGCTACAATGCCGTAGCCGCAAAATACTGTACTAGGACTGAAATCTGCAGCACGTCGTCGGTAGGCAGCGTCCTGATGATGTAGGCGCCGACTTCTGCCGTGCAGCCACTCTGCGTCAACCCCTGGCCAAGAAGGCTGTCCGAGAATTCCAAGTTCTTCCGAAAACGAGCGATCAAGTCGCAAGACCGTCCGACTCCGACGAAGATCAGATCCCTAATTCCACTCTGTGATGCGATGCAAGAGCAAAGCCAGCATTGCTCAACTCCCTACTCTCCTCGAAAAACCGCGAATCAACATTCAGTGCTGATTTCAAAATTCTCCCACACTGTCTTTGAACATCATTCGCGCCAATAGCGATCGTTCCCTCAGATTTCGAGCAGGGCTTTATGACGTCAACTAGCCTCAGTTTAAGTTGACCAATCATGCCTCTGCTATTCAGCAGAAGGCACTGAACCTGCCATTTGACCGGCTACAAAAACAACCTACCTAGACAACCGGCCATCCAGCGCCAGACAGTAGCACACAGTAGGGCACAGTCCACAAGTTTCCTCTGAGTCAAGAGGACAATGCAGTCAGTCGCTGCCAGGAACCTTCGTTCCGAACGCAACTTGCAGTCAAGTGGACGATTAAGGACAGATCCTGTACTTTCTGCAGACGAGACAGGATCCAAAGCAGAGGATAGTACTTGAGGTACCTCTGGTACAGTCATACTCAAAAGTATCCGAACGACCTGAATTTCATTTCGCCTGATTCGCATGCAACCGGCATAACGCGGCTGTCTAGCAGGTCCTCTAATCGCTCCTTGTTACAGTCGTTTGACTATTGAAAATGGTTCCAACAAGTCACCACTAGAAAACACTGCTCTGTATCGCAGTAACTCATGATGAAAAGTAATACCACGATGCTACAAATATCAGGGAACACCTTATCACAGATAAGACTGTCCTTAAGGCTTGTAAGCTCACATTTATTACAATAAATGACTTACCTGAAATGTTACCACTCTCATTATTACGTCAGGTAGGTAATGCACGTAGTAAGTTCGTCGCATTCACACATAGAGTACTTATTATTTAACACAAAATTACATTAAAAATTTAAGTTATCCACGAGCAGCTAGTTGAGAATATGTATGTGACACGACGAACCGTCTCGTTCTGCATATGGATTCAAACTCATGTCACGCAAACTAAACAAAAATTTAGAGACTGACGCAAACTAACAGTCATTCCTGATTAGGCATACAGAGAGTGATATACCTCGATTTTAGACAGTATCAGTTACCAAATATCAACTTTAAATTACATAACGCAAACATTTTTAACGGACGCGAATTCTACCTCAGAATCTCTTGTCCCTGTTAACGAACTACGAGAGATGTTAAATATTGCTTCTTCACTAGTAACTTACACATACAGTACTTATTATTTAACACAAAATGACATTAAAAATTTAAGTTATTCACGAGCAGCTAGTTGAGAATATGTATGCGACACGACGAACCGTCTCGTTCTGCATATGGATTCAAACTCATGTCACGCAAACTAAACAAAGATTTAGAGACTGACGCAAACTAACAGTCATTCCTGATTAGGCATACAGAGAGTGATATACCTCGATTTTAGACAGTATCAGTTACCAAATATCAACTTTAAATTACATAACGCAAACATTTTTAACGGACGCGAATTCTACCTCAGCATCTCTTGTCCCTGTTAACGAACTACGAGAGATGTTAAATATTGCTTCTTCACTAGTAACTTACATGAAAGACAGTGAGGCAAAGCTTTGTGTTGGACAGGGATTCGAACCCAGAACCTAATCAGATTGATATCGTAGCACAACCAACCGTGACATATCGGATTTTCTCGGCAATAGCTAGATATTTTAACTGAAATGACGAGACGAAACATTAATTTTTTCCTTCCCAGGACTCCAACCCGGCACCTATCGCTGTTATATTCTAGAGAAAACGAACGTTAAGTATGAGTTTCTTGCACCAGCAACGACATGTGATCATTTTTGAACTAGAAATAATATGTCGAGGAGTTCAGTGCTCACTGGCAATAGAGCCCTAATCATCGTTGTTGACTACACACGAAGAGACGTCAGCTACCGAATTTTTCTCCACCAGCAGCTCCTAATAACATCTTGACCTTACAGTGATCTCGCAAATAGTTCTGTGCCCCACTGGGAGTCAAAAACGACAGACATCGTTAGTGTTGACAACGAATGAAAAAACATTAAAAATCAAAATTATTATCCACCAGCAGATAGGTGTTCTCATGCTAGAGCTTGATAATATATAATGAAACCTTTAGTGCCGGGCCAGGATTCGAACCCATTCACGCGTAATATGTGGAGATGTTGAGAAATCTGCAGTTTTGAACAAACAACAAATTGTAGCCGAGCTGTATTGTCACGAAGGGATCAAATTCCGCGTTAATGGCGGTCTGAGTTGCATTCTCAGTTCAGAGCCAATTTTATTGATATACAGAAGCTCAGATAAAAGATGGAATAAGTGTCCTGTGATCCTAAATAGCGTTTGTTTCGTCACTAGAAATAAATAAGTAGTATAAGAAAGGTTACTGGTGATAGAGTTTCTGCATGTCGCCACTCCAGACTTTATTGTGGTTCAATCTAACGTCTACTTGGCAGAGAAGGAATATCATCTTTAACGAGAATTTCAGACCACACTGCCATTATATCTTCTTCACTTGGTGTAGTTAGAAGAGAATGGAATCTTTTTCCCTATCTAAAATCATTGACAGAAGTGGGAATCGAACCCAGACCATAGGTATAAGAAATTACCTTTTTTTATTTTTATTTTTTTTTATTTATAACATGCCGACCGAGACTCGAACTCGGGACCTTTGCCTTTCGGGAGCAAGTGCTCTACCATCTTTTTTTTTTTTTTGATCCAGCGATTACGGGGCTTGAACGCTAACCACTTTTTTTTATTATTATTTTTATTTAATGTCACGCTGACCACTTTTTTTATATATATAAGAAATTAATTTTTTTTACAAACACTAAATGAAATGCATCCTCTGCAAAAACAAAAAAAAATAAAAAAATCATTGTAAAACAAATCACAAATGTAAAGGAACAGGGATACAGGGATGTTATTTTTATGTATTTATTTATTTATTTTTCATAAAGATCACTCTGTTAAAAGGAACATGTAGAGCATTTCATGGTATAGTTTGTGCGTTATATATGGAGCGGTGAGAGAAACGTGAGGTTCATTATCAGCTGTCAAATGTGCACACCGACTGCACCCGGCACCTCCCAACTGCGTGGGGGGTCGAGGAAGACTGTCTGAAGATAATTGGCAAAGGTTTTCCGATAGTGAGGCCATCTATGAACCTCACTGTGGGCTTGCTGCAAGAAATACCAAAAGTCGAATCGCGACTTGGCAGCATCCCCATAGTGGTACGCGATCGTCCAACCTTTGACCCAGATGATCGAGTGTGATTTAGTCGCCGGAAAGTAGTCACTCTCCGGATGTAAGAAGGAAGCAGGTGTAATATGTTGCGGGGTCACACGGAGGTAGCAAGCCACCATCTGTCTTCCTAGGAGCCATACCTCCTCCACCGCGATACAAGTTAAGCGGTGATGGTCGTCATCCACTTGGCGACATTTCGGGCATAGTGGAGTGTCCACTAGTCCAATTGCATGGAGTCGTTGGTTGGTGTTGTACTTGCCACAGGTGACAGAGAACCACAGTGCCCGAACGAAGGTAGGAAGGAATTTTTGGTGCACATGTCTCCAAATCTTCGGCCAATGCAACTTGGGGTGTTTGAGTTCAATGACATTACGACTTATCCGTCGTAGCACCCAAACATCAAAATCCTTCGCGCATGGTGGTCTCGTGCGCGGAAGCTCGTCTCTGATATAACTAATTTCCACGATAAATGTTGATACATGCGCAAAATGTGACGTAATGTTGCCCACCGCCACCGGAGGTGTGAGGGACGCTGGAACCAGGAGATCCAGTAGGCGGGATGTAAGCTTGTACATCGTGGCTAGAAGGAGCGCCGTCGCTCGGCAGTGAACATTTGTAAGTCCGAGTCCCCCCTTGTCCGTAGGGAGCGTGAGTGTTGCGTATCGCACCTTGAGGGGCGATCCAATCATCACAAAATAGCCTAGTGCTGATTGAAGTCGACGTCCGAGCGTGAGTGGTAGGGGCAGGATCTGCGAAATATGCACCATTCGAGAAATCACATAAGTGTTCAGATATTCGACTCGCTGCAAAGGATCAAGGCGCCGTAGGAGATGTTGTCGGACCATGGTACGTGTTGTCTGTAAAATACGTCGGTAGTTAACTGCCGCAGTATGTTTTACAGATGAGGTAAAGTCTATGCCGAGATAGCGGAATCGTTGCACATAAGGAAACGGACTGATTTCTTCCGGCGTGAGGCCCCTTCCAACCGGCATTGCTGCCGATTTGTTCATGTTCACTGCACTACCCGCCGTCACACTGTGGTCCAACAACAGTTCAAGGACCGTCTTCACCTCTTCCTCAGAACGAACGAGCAGCAGGAGGTCGTCCGCATAGGTACGACATTTGAAGGTGTAGCCCCGCAGTTCCATCCCAGAAAGAGAATTTGTTAGCCTCCCAATTAATGGTTCCAACGCTATCGCGAACAGCAGCATCGAAAGAGGGCAGCCCTGGCGAATGGATCGTCGAATTTGAATGGGCCCTGCTATACGCCCATTAACCTGTACCAAGGATTGTGCGCCCCCATAAATCCTTCTAATGAGACCAGTAAAACGGTCTGGAAATCCCATTTGTTCCAGTACAGCGTACAGATAGTTGTGGCGCACCTTATCAAAAGCACTGTCAAAATCAACCGCCACCATCGCCGCTTTAAGCCGGCACTCCTCCGCTAGCGCTATCACATCACGGCATTCGGCAGTAGCTGTTTGCACATTCACCGATCCACCCGGTGTCGTCTGTTCTGGAGAGAGAACGCTACGAATTAACATACGACATCGGGACGCTAGCAACCGTGCAAAGATCTTATAGTCGGCATTAAGCAGGGTGATGGGGCGATAATGTGTGACCGTAATTCCTGGCTTCGGTTTATGTACTGGCACCAAGAGGCCTTCCATAAAAGCCGGTGGAATAGGCGCATCGGAATTTAACATCTCGTTGTACATTTCCGTCCATCGCGGTGCCATTTCGTTGCGAAATTCGCGATAAAATTCAGCAGGAAGTCCATCAATGCCTAGGGACCGATTCAACGCACCCTTTGCGATCGAATCATGTACTTCCTCACAGCTAATGGCTTCCAGTAAGGTTCCCGCGGCTTCCACCGTCAGTGTACGGGAGACGTACGTGTCTATACGTTCGAGGTCATCGACAGGGGCTGCTTCTTCCCGATAGATGTGTTGGTAATGGTCGACGAATGCAGAGACAATGTCCGCTTGACGCGTCACTCTTCGGTCTTCGCGGATAATTAATTCCTGTACCAAAACGCGTCGTCGGTGTTTTCGTTCATTCACGACGTGGTGCATGGAAGGAATCTCGTGCATTATCGTATCGTGACATCTGGCGCGCACCATGGTTCCCTGAAGATGTTTCCGAGCTAAAGCCACTAGTTTAGCTTTTATCCTTTTGCGTTCGATCCAGACGTCCTGTCCCGGTGGACCATCGTCCAGGTCGCGCAGTGCTGCAAAATAAAAGTCGGTCGTACGGCGGCGCCATTCTGCCATCTCCCTGCTATGTGAGATGAACGTACGGCGAAGCGCCGGTTTAGCACAAGTCATCCACCAATCAAGCTTCGTCGCATACCTTCCAACCCTTCGCTCGCACATCGTCCATGTCTCAAGGATCCGGTGACGGCATTCAGGATCATGTAGATGTTGAATGTTTAATTTCCACGGGGCCTTACTGTTCCACACCTCTCTACGGGGAAGAAGCACCGTACAGATGTAAGCGCTGTGATCTGAAAATGCCAATGGCCAGCGTTCCGCGTCCTGGACATCATTTGCATGAGCCCGCGAGATATAAATGCGATCTAACCTGCTCGCCGAATGACTGGTCACATAGGTGTATCCCGGTGCATCTCCATGTCGTAATTCCCACGTGTCACTAAGTACAAGGTCGTTGACAACGATTCGCAACTCCTGGCTGATGTTTGCTTGCGGCCATTGGTCTTTCTGGCTGAGAACACAGCTGAAATCTCCACCAATTATTACACATTCATAACGTCCATGGAAAAGTGGGGCAATGTCTTCTGCATAAAATCGTGCCCTTTCCCGCCGCCGATTGTTTCCCGACGGTGCATAAAGATTGATGATGCGTGTCCCAAACGTCGTGAAAGCCATTCCCCTGGCCGACGGAAGCTAACACACGTTTTCCACTGGGAAGCCATCTCGCACGTAAACTGCCACCCCACTCCCATTGTGATCTCCATGTGACGAACAGGATTGGTAACCTGCGATGTATGGGAGTGCAGCTATGTGGACTTCCTGCAGCAAAGCAATATCCACATCAGATGCCCAAATCGTTTCCTTCAGTAGGTGTATTTTGGCCGGTGAACGCACGTCATTTATATTTAATGTCGCAATACGGTTCGCATGGCGTTGAATCCCACTCTGTCGACGCGCAAAAACATCTCCCTGCATCGGCGCTGGGGGCTGAGTTAGAAGACGTTCTCTCGCCCCTCTCCCTTCACCTTCAGCAATTATTAGGCTGTCTTCGTGATTGCCGGCTGCCTCTGTATGACGTCCGGCGCCTCCTCAATATCGTCATACCACATCTTTGCAGGCAGTGATATATTCGTGTCCATTGCCACATCATCTGCGTCTGGAGCGCCAACTGGTTGTGCTTCCTCTTCAGCATCACCACGTCCCGGTACCGGCAATGTGACAGACCGCTGCGGGTCTGATCGAACAGTTTCCATTGCCTCATCCTGTTTCGTAGAGGCTGTTGTGTCGTCTTGGTCCACAGGCACATCGTCGTCGGGGCAAGAGGAGTCATCCCTAGGAGATGTCGTGCGACGACGCCGTTTCCTCCTTTTCGGGGAACGTTGTTTGCGTGATCTTCCTTCCGTGTCCTCAGATTGTAAGGAATCACGGCTGCCCGACAGAAAAGCATCCTTAGGAACAGGAAGTGTTTCGAGTCCCATCGTTGTACTCGGCGGGAGTTCGGTCGAAACTGATGCTGTCGTCTCAGAGTGCGTTCCAGACGGAACAGCATCCGTAGTGGCTGGAACTGCTTCGTTTACTATCAGTGTGCTTGGTGGGAGTTCGGTCTCATCTGATGTTGTCGCCGTAGATTGTAAGCTCGATGGAGCAGCATCCTCTGTCATCCGACGTCTGCTACAAGGTTTCGGAGAGTGCCATCTTGATCTTCAACCGGGGCTGTGTCCTTTCGGTCATCAGCGGACGCAGTGAGGGCCTTGGCATAGGTGATCGGTAGTACTGTCATCGCTGGCGACGGCTCCCGCACACCTGAAGGCAGTTGCGTAATCCGACGTTGCATACAGTTCGACCTGAGGTGTCCCTCCTGGCCACAGCCAGAACATGTACGTGGTTGACCATCGTAAATCACCACCGCCCGACAACCACCAATTGTCAGATAGGACGGTACATGTTTCTGAAGATCAATAGTGATCTGTCGCACTCCGTTAAGAACAGGGTACGTGGCGAATTGTGACCATGTACCGTGCCGTATGGCTTAAAAGCCTCGATAACTTCGTCAGCCAGGAGCTCAAATGGCAGCTCAAACACACGTATTGTCCGTACACCCAGACCAGCATGTTCTACAGTTACCGTGCCGACATTCCCGTCACTATGGCAAAATCGGAGACCTGCTTTTGTCGCCTGTAGAATTCTCTCACACGCCGCGTCATTTACCATCTTAACATACACCGTGGGACTAACGATGGACAGGTGAATTCCAACAATATCGTTTGGCGGTATCTTGACGTCCTCTCGAATGAATCGTTCCACTGCTAAAGCCTTTGGTCGTTCGTAGTCTTTGCAGAAATTGAACCGTAATGTAGTTTTCCTGTACTTGTTCGCCATGATCGTTGTTACTAGCCCGCGCGCAGACTAAGTCCACAAGTAAACAAACACTCGCACTCGCCGCACAGGCGGAAGTATCGGACCTCCGCTTCGCACGGCCGCTAGCGCCGAACTATAGTCCAACAGATCACCAAACACTCTTTTCTGTGACTCTTTCTTCTATCGTAACGCCGTTGCGGCACACTGGATGAGAATTCTGACACACATGCTCCCTGTAGTAAATTGCAGCATGTTCAGTAAATTCATTTACTTGGTTGACCGAATCACCATGAACTAGCTGCCTCGGCTACCCAGTGCATACATTCGACTCTATTTTGTAATCACCGAAATAAAATCACGTAACTGCCACCTACACAGAACTGCCAACAGAGTGGAATGCAGAAATTTAAATAGGAAGTGTTCCTTTCCTCTTGAGATATTCTATTGCGCTATCTGTTTGTAAAAAACGTCATGCAGCGTAAACAGAAAAGCTGTAACTGTTTCTGTCAGAAGTCTAGACCCGGCCATTTGCCTTATTTCACAGCACTGTGATATGCAGAAGTTCTGGAGGAATTGTAGTTCAACTCTGGAGCTGTCGTAGCTATGTGTCAGCTAGTAGTGTAATGGTAAGTGTCGTGCCCCATAGATAACATGTCGCGAGTTCGAATACACTTACCGTTAAATTTTTTTAAAACGCAATTCTGTTGTCTACTGAAGTTACCAATATAATGAAACTTTGAACATAATTCCCTTCACTTCTCAACCCAAAATGGTCGCATGTGGAAAAAGGGCTAACTTCTGTGAGATTTTGTTCTTTTCGGGTTTAATAGACAGCCAGGCAGCAGATGCATCTCGAAGCTTTTGTATCATGTATGGGGGGAGCTCATCGTGCCCAAATACGTCAGACAGGTATTTTCTACATTAGCTGTCGTGTGGTAGTGGCATTTTATTCTTCTTCAAACATTGTTTGACAGCTTTATCTCAGAACAAGTTTTCTACATGCATGTAATCGATAAACTGCATGTGCATCGTCAGACTGTTATAGATAACACCAGAGAATTTGCATATATCGTTGATGATTAATTTCGCTCTCATGTTTACTATTGTTTCAACAACAGTAGAGGAAACCTTATGAAAATTGTGCACTGTATTATAAGAAATGAAATAAAAGTACCCACGATAACCTTACGACGAAAGTTTTGTTTTAATAAAACTGAGTATCTGTACACAAGCATGCCTCTATCGACACGAATTAGTAAAATACTACTCACTCACATTTTGATTGGGTCTGTGTTTAATTGGTATGCTGTGTCATACTCAAGAGGTATGCAAATGTGGCATTTCACAAATAAAGTTATGTATTCCTAGAAACCCAAAATTTGCTTGTCAGGAGCAGAAACAGGCGTTACCTGTTGTGCAGCATTGTAAGTTTTTCACCATTGCACTATGAGCCGAAAGTATTTTCTTGCAATTTCCTTATCGATGTTTGATCTGACTGCTTGTAGCTCTTTCACAGAAGGGGTGAAAACGTTGAAGTCAATGAGACTGGAACCACAACAGATGCTTTTTCACATGTCAGCACGTTACCACAGAGCTGGCGAACAGGTATGTGCCTTGTCTTCCTGTTACCAGGCCAATAGTGGCTAGAACTCACAAACCGCTATTTAAAGGACGAGATTAGTTGCGATTTCCACCTGCAACGACTTTCGTGGGCTGAAAACCGTAAGTTTACAATCTTTTGTTATACCTCAAGCGATAATAACTGAGATTATTCAATGGAAATGACAGGTAAAATCAAGTGAACTTTGAGGCTTTATTCCGTACACACAAGGATGTAACTCGTCGATCACAGAGTTGCCAAACATACATTGCATTGTTGCCAAATCTCAGGTACAGTACCAGCAGGAAGAAGACGAACAGATGTGCTCCTACAGTGGGCTGGGAAGTGACCATAGCTGGTGTCTCCAAGTCGCAGCTTCTACAGCCTCGAATATATAATGCGTCTGATTCGCATTTCTGTAACTAGGTTTAAGGACTGGAGTGTAGTTACTAAAAATACTCAGAATTGACTGCAAACTAAGCATCATAATTCAGTAACTCTCATAGTTGTTTTTATATTTCTTCCGTAAGTGTACTAAATACTAAGAAACTCATTCACAGGCGTTTTCGTGCCTCACCGATGGTCGAGCCCAACAAACAAATAAAAATAAAAAAAGAATGTGTGTGTGTGTGTGTGTGTGTGTGCGCGCGTGTGTGTGTGTGTGTGTGGTAAAGAGACAGAGAGAGAGAGAGAGAGAGAGAGAGAGAGAGAGAGAGAGAGAGGGATAGAGAGAGAAATAAAAAAGAATGAGAGAGAGAGAGTGTGTAAATAATTGTTGTAAAGATATTGACTCATGGTATGTAAAGAAATCTTTCATTGGAAATGACACGTTCCACATCATTACGAAATGTCGTATTCCTGCTATATGGAACAAGAATTAGTCTAATCTAATCTAATCACATCATATTGATGACTAGCCAAGAAGAGTCATGAATTACCGAAATTTTTTGCCAATACCAGTAACCAAGTCTAAACTTGAAAATAAAAGACGACAATTTATGTAATAAACCGGGGCTCCTATCAAGACCCTTTCGTCCCTGTTAGCTAACCACGAAAGATGTCTGATATACCTCCATTCTGAAGTAACAAAGTGTGCATGCAATTAAAGATTGTAAGGTGTCAGGCAAATCCAACACATTCCATGAAAACCCTGACATGATAAGCAAATCCAGTAGTATGTCACATAAGCTCCGAATAAATCGTGACATTAAATTAACCAAAGTAATAGGAGTAACGAGTGAGCAAATGGAATACCACAGACTAACACAAGAATGCCTAAATGCATGTCATACCTTCCCACCGTGAGACAGACGCAGTTCCGAGGGGAGAAACGAGAACAGAAGCCGAGAGCAGAACCGTGTTAAGCTAGAAGGCCCTACGATACGGGACCGACACCCACGTCGCCAGCTAACCGATAGGACTACCCCCCAGCCCATATTAAAAGCTAGAGCACTCCAGAAGAACAGTATAGATCTTACGATAACACGAAAAGGGCCACACCAGCCACAAGTTTTATCGTGAGACTTTTTCGGGTCTCTGTTACGTTGGAAATGTTAAAAACATTGCCCCACCACTAAAAGTAACCGACAGCACCACCCCCCAGCCCATGTTAGAAGATAGAGCCCTACAGAAGAACAGTATAGATCTTACGATAACACTAAAAGGGCCACACCTAAAGTGGTGTCACCCTGAGCTAGAGCTTACGGTCAGCGACTATGTGTAAGGTCAATGAGTCGGTTGCGTGTTTTGCAACTGTGAAATACTTTCCTACATTATAGAAGCGAATATTAAATTTGAACTAATACTGCGAAAATTGTGTACTTGGATTGCTTAGAATGGCAATCTTTTTGTTTATTTCAAAGGAAAACAATTGATTTTCTAAAACATTGTCTGTCATACACAACTTGAAACAGGTCATGTCCACCAAATCATATGGAAGAACTGACAGCGACGTATATCGGAAGGCAGTAAGATCTCTTGCCTTTTGGTTTGGCAGTACTCGATAGCCATTTCTAGGCGCAAGTAAATGAAGAAAGGCAGCGCGTTTATGTTATCAAGTAACGTCTTCATCAATTACTTTAGTTTTAATGTAATCTACGAGAAACTGCTGACTTTTGATATTAACATGAAAAGGATTCCGTAGACAGGGAAAGAACCTGTTCTTGGGAAACTACTTGTATAGTGACCAAAAGACATTAAATGATCTTCAAGCACGTGTGTTCCAGCAGGTGTATGAATAAAATGATAGTAATAATGACGGTAATAATCGAATTATCCGGTAACTTCACACTTCACAGTGGATTTTCTCGAACTAAGAAATTTGCTCAATTTGTGAAAATTCAAAATAGCTTTACTTCGAGCCTATGATGCCTAGAAGAGTCTTTACATCCTGCTGACATGAGACTAACATAACCTCCGTTTCAGAAGCCTGCTTCTACTTAACTATTTAATAGATTCGCATTTTTTCTACCGTGACTAATTTTGTAAGCTAAGCACATCATCCGTTTCAGCACACTCTTGAGGCTGGGAAATGTGGCCACAATGGTCTGGTGGAACGAATTATCACAGGTGCACTGCGTGGGTTCAGGAATTTACTTTTAAGAGGCAAAAACAGATTTATTTTACCTCTGGTAACCTCAAGAGAAAGACGTTATAATCCATAATCCACATTAAACATCGCGTTCCTTCATTACCAACTAGGCAGAGCCGGTTTACGTTGGGAAATGACATAGCGGAAATCATGGCAAACAGAAATACAGTCGCCAGTAAACTTACTTACATTAGTAAATTTTATTTTATTTGATGTACCGATAGGCATTTAAAGGAACAGGTCTCTTATTTTACTTGTACTCGATTGAACAAGAGACGTTGAAAATTTTGGTGCTGGACTGTAATTCGTATTCGTATCTCCTCTTTCGAGGATCTGAATCTCTCAGATCAGTATAGTTCAATCATTTCGTTCCTTTTCCCAAGACTGCAATTTTCTCTAGGTCTCCTCCAAAGGATCAAGTACAAAAATGTTCATAATTTCATTTCAAGCCCTATCAAGTGCACACCCACCTGCTAGTGAAACTTAACGTGCATTTTTAATGTCTGTTGATGTGTTGCCAACAATCACAATAGGTGTCGTTACTTCTGGTAAACCAGGCACACACCTTACTGTTGGTGAGTAAGCAACTGATACTTAAGCTATATTCGTGGATGCACGGTAGGTGTGCAGTTCGACTGTCGCTTAGGCACAAAAGTGTGTATCCTTATTTTAGATTCAAACACCTAGCAGGTAGTAAGAAAAACTGATTCGTAACATTTGATTTTTCTTAGTTAACAGGTCGACTACGTGTTGGGTTCGTATCTCTGTCACAGAACTTCACATCATGCACTTCATCTTCTAACATTCTGCGTGGTGTCTGTCGTTCTAAGTCGTGTCTCCCTACCACTTTCGCGCAACGACGCTCTCAGCGTGTTTTTTAGGGAATTGACTAGTTTTAAGCTGGAACCTGTTGCTGGTAAGGAGACGCCAGACCACACATGACATGTAGAGTTCAGAAGAATTCAGTGAGACTAGCGATGATATAACCAAATACTTAATGATTTCAGCGTCAGCTCCACTGCACTCCCTGTAAAAGAATCTTAATATTAACTAAATTTAGTGGAAGGGGTTCAAGGCTTTCCTATTTATAGTCAGCTGGTAAAATAACGTCGAAAAAGCAGTTAAGTTTACCATTGGAAATTTTATTCTACTCACAAAACACTGTTTATAAATTGCGCTATTGACAAAAGGAAATATTTTAATACAGGATGATAAAAACAAACTACGTTCAGAAAAAATATGAACGAATATTCCCTGAGTTGGTTTCCAAGTTCTACAATGGATCGAAGGATGACCTATGCCATATCACATCTATAATCTAGGTTTATATTAAGTTTCACAAAAGAGAAAACTATCAAAATGGTCTACAGTGACCCTCAATTATTTTTAATTACTTATCTAACTTGTCGTAAATTACAGTGGCTGATGCGGCTTCTCAGTAATTATATAACAGAAAAATCATTGGGTTTCAGATTTTGACTTATGTAGCAAATGTGAATACCATGAGCTTCAATTGACGATCGACACTAGTATTACGTGAAAAGGGGATGTAACAGATGAGACTTCTGCAGTTCTGAGTGAAGCCTTATGCGCTCAAAAATGCAGCATCGCGTGCGTTCATTACCTCGTCTGTGTTCGTCAGGGGGTGGTGGCCAGCGCAGCTCCATCCAGCTCGCCATCTCCGAAGCAACTCATTTTTAACTTCTCCATACTACAATTTACCTAAGTTGGTTTAAAAAAAATCTATCTGGCTGTGTTTTCATCTGACCAATCAGGGTCTCAATGTTAACCTTAAGCTCCACCTACAAAAATTCTGTCTATCCAATGAGAAACGCTATAATTTTCGTGGTGGGGCAATGTTTTTAACGTTTGCAACGTAACAGAGACGGGAAAAAGTCTCACGCTTAAACTTGCGGCTGGTGTGGCCCTTTTTGTGTTATCGTAAGATCTATACTGTTCTTCTGGAGTGCTCTAGCTTTTAACATGGGCTGGGGAGTGGTCCTGTCGGTTAGCTCTCGACGTGGGTGTCCGTCCCTTATCGTAGGGCCTTCTAACTTAACACAGTTCTGCTCTCGGCTTCTGTTCTCGTTTCTCCCCTCGGAACTGCGTCTGTCTCACGGTGGGAAGATATGACATGCATTTAGGCATTCTTGTGTTAGTCTGTGGTATTCCATTTGCTCACTCATTACTCGTATAATTTTGGTTAATTTAATGTCACGATTTATTCGGAGCTATGTGACATACTACTGGATTTGCTTATCATGCCAGGGTTTTCATGGAAGGTGTTGGATTTGCCCGACACCTTACATATCACTACCCTTCGAACTTAATTTTTGCACTGAAGTTAGGCAATGATTGAATCGTTGTCTAAGTCAGTCAAAAATTATTCCTTTATCTAAATTTTGTTGCCTACTGTTCAGCCACATTATTCTGGTTCTATGCTAGTTTGTAGTACTAATTTATATTTTTATATTCTTCCACATTATTCTCAAAAATATGTTTATATTGACAAGAGAAGAATATTTTTATTCAATTATAATTATTATTTTTTAATTATTTTCTTTCTTTATTTTAGTGTGAAGTTTGTTTCTTAAGAAGTTTGTTATCGAAAGTGAGGAGTCTTTCACATCGATTTTCTTAGAAATATTGTTTTTTTTTATAAATGTAGTAATTAAGTAAAATTTATTCCTAATACATTTTGTAAATATCATGTACAAGTAAAATGTTTTTGTTTCTAGACACTCATTTCAACATTGCTACACTAACAAATAAGAATTATTGCCAAGAATTGCTTTGACAAAGAAATATACATACACAAGTATTGAGATATTATCCTAACAAATGGATCAAATGTTAAAAAAAGAGAAAACATCCAACAAGATAATTTCTTTATTCTTTGTTTTTATAAGGAGAAAATAAGTAAAATATACTTATTCTTTTATTTTTATGAGGATAAAATAAGTGGTATATAGTTTTAGTGTTTATTATGCCTTACCTTTTTTCTTTATATACTGTCCATTTCAGAAATAATGACTTATTTTTATCGATAGTCTATTTTTTACTTAAGTCCATAGTCAATGACTGTTATTTTGTAGTTTATTAGCTGCCTGGTGTGCTTCACTTATTTAGTTTTTTACATGTTTCTTTTGCACAATTCCTACATCACATAATTTGATTTCACACATGAGGTTGGCGAATGTTTTTGCACGAAGGTGATGGACTTGAGTGAGATGGATGTGGGCAAGTATTTGATGTACAGTTTCGTTCGTCGTTCCTTGTTGGCTGTGCAAGTGTGTTGCTGTTGTGGAGGTCCCATAATGGAATGGAGCTGTGAGTGCAGAATCTCGTGGTTTACTAGCTTTGTATGCTTGAAAGTCATCGTTATGTTTCGCTGAAAGCGGTCGTTTCTCGTTGTAATACTTCACAGACGACTAGTTTACAATAGGATAGGGATTTGAGAAGGTATGTCGTCTATTCTTCACCCATCTTCTTTCTTGCTCTCAATATTGCGAATCTTCAACTTCTGTTCTTCCTGCTTTTTCTCTGCTTCTACTTGATTCTTGGTTCTTCTCTGGGCAGGATATGGAAATATTTATTGATAACTAGTCGCTTTAAAGTTCTCCTCTTAGTAACAGTTTGATAAATTGTTTGGGCGAGTCATTTTTACTTTGTGGAAGTTTTCTTCAGTTTTGTGCATCAGCATGCTGTTTAATAGCAGTAGTGTAACTTTTACACATATTTTTTTGCCAGTGGTGGCTTGCCCAAGTGGTCTTCTCGTTGGGCCGTTTTTTGCTCGCTCCGCTCAGTGGGGGCGTCCCGGGCTTAATGAGCGGTGAAAGTCCGGTGTTTGCTTGTCTGTCCTGGCACCGGTCGCTGTCCTTTCCATTCTCTCAACGCATATGCCTTGTAGGAATCATGTCTTGCTAATTACGTCCTTTTCTTTCTTGATACTTCTCACATTGCAACTTGCGGGTCGTTGCATCTGGTCCTTGCTGGAGTTTTTACAATGGTTCTTACAAAAAGTTTTACTTATAATCATCTAACATATGTCTAGTACCTACATTGTTTTATGCCTTTTTAAAAAGCTTTAGAAATTTCGGTGCCCTTTCCATGTTACAATTCTAAGATATTTTGAGTCTTAACTTCTACAAGAATCCTCAAATTCGTTTTTTATTTTTTGTGTAGTGTCGTTGTGTATAGCATTTTAGTGTTTCATGCTGTTAGACTATCTACGTTTTATGCCTACACCTTAATCTATGGTACTATTGGTGTTATTTTTGTTTTTGTTTTTATTGAAACTACTTTCTTTTTCCCACCTTCCTCTCGCTTCATTCTTCTTTCTCCTGACGGTCTTATCTGCAACATAATATTGAAATTTTGTGCTGATTATTTACCATTAATAAAATTAATATTCAAACTTGTACTGAAAGTGTTTAATACTGCCAGTCTTAGGTAAAAATACCTCTGCTTTATCTCGTAAAATACCCTCTAATTCTCTTTTACTGTGTTCCGAAATACCTTGAACTTCTTGCAATTTTTCGTCGATTTCTTTATGGGCTTGTAACATGAGTTGAGGCGATTCCCCTTTTTGTGCATACCATTCTAATTCTTCACCCCCTTTATCTCATGTCATTCTTAATTGTTTGTTTATAACTGGTATTTCTTCTAATTTTAGCTTTTGCTCAAAGAGAAGTGTGACATTCCCGAATGTTATGCTACCTTTCCCCATATCTATTATCGCTCGTCTCTCATTTAAAAAATCTGCACCTATAATCAAATCTACAGTTAGTTTACGTATAATCACGAAGTTGGCTTCGATCTTTTGACCTTGACACAAAAGAGTTAACTTTGTTTGTCTCGTAACTTCCACACCATTGTTTCTAATAGGACCTTTTACTTTAATCTTACGTCTTTTCAGAACTGGCAATTCCTCATTGGCATTACACTGCATGAATAAATTTTCTGATATCGCAGTCAGTTCACTTCCGCTATGAATTACAATATTGACTGGGATATGCTTTACCATGGCCTTCACAATTGGTTGAATTTGAAAGGGTTGGTTCCCTTCTTCTTCTTCTTCTTGCATCAAAAAAACCTCCACTGAATCACACATGAGTCTTTTCAGGAATTTCCCTGGTGAATTCGAACTTTCTGTAGGATAAGCTTCGACTGCTACTTCTCTCTCTTTTATTTCCTCTTCTCTATTTCTTCCTTCATTTACGCTTTCTTCAACATCCTTTACTTTTTCCTCATCCTCGTCTATCTTCTCCTTTTTCGTCGCTACTTCCACATAATCGCATCTAAATGCTCTAATTATCGCTTTATAACTTCCTTCATTATATACGTTGGCTTGTGTGCCCACTAGTAACTTATTTTCAACTTCTGTCAACTGGGCATTATCCTCATTGAATTCACTTTCCCCTGGTTTCCATCTCGAATAGCTCTGCAATACTCATTACTTCGTCCTTTCCTCCTACATTCGTTGTGACTGCCTCTGGTAATTCATCTTCCTCATCAGTATTCTCCCAATTAATTTCGTCACAACACGATATTGTTATTTTCCTGTCTTCGTTTTCATCTGGTCCCTGCGGATTTGTTTCTTCCTTCTTCTCTTCTCGTGATAAGAGTTTTACTTCTCTGTTCATGGTGCTGCAATTGTCCTGGGTCGGTGCGTCATTCTCTTTGGCATGGGCGCTTAGATGTCAATTCGAACGTTTTTCGGGGTTTGGTGGTCTTACCTCCACCTCTTCTACCTGTATTCTCTTTTCTTGTTCAGCTTGTTGATAGTGGTTCCTTTCTTGATAATTTGTTGGTCTATTGGTTCTCCAGTACCCGTTGTCGTTATTCCCTCTGTAATAGTTGTTGCCGTTCCTGGGTGAATTATAGTTATTGCTATATTCTTTTCTAAATCCATAACCGGTTCTTTGTTGAAATCTATTGTCGTTTCTTGGTGTGAAGTTATCACGTGGTTCGTAATTATTGTTTCTTCGTACTGTGTCTTGTGGATTCCACTGCATTTTTGCTTTCGTTTTCAAGTGCGCTTCGTCTTTTTCATGCATCATCTTCCGAAAATATGAACTCTAGTTCCCTTAGAATACCTTTAAACGCTTCGACGTCATTGCCTCCGCGACCTACTAATGATTGCTGGTATTTTAAATGGTAACTTCATCGCGCATAATTTAATCAACTCTCCGTCACTGTATGGTACATCTAAGCATTGATTTTTCTTTGCCATTAATTCGAAAAATTTCACGGGACTCTTCTCTCCTGAATTTTCAAAATATGGGCTCTGTAATAATTCGTATTTCACTCTGTTCTGTGCTTCGCTGGACCAATATCGTGAGAGAAACCTCTCTGAAATCTTCGTACGATCGGCATGTCGCTGCAACATTCTGCATGGTTTCTGCGACTGTTCCTGACATGTGTGCACATACACTCCTGGAAATGGAAAAGACAACACATTGACACCGGTGTGTCAGACCCACCATACTTGCTCCGGACACTGCGAGAGGGCTGTACAAGCAATGATCACACGCACGGCACAGCGGACACACCAGGAACCGCGGTGTTGGCCGTCGAATGGCGCTAGCTGCGCAGCATTTGTGCACCGCCGCCGTCAGTGTGAGCCAGTTTGCCGTGGCATACGGAGCTCCATCGCAGTCTTTAACACTGGTAGCATGCCGCGACAGTGTGGACGTGAACCGTATGTGCAGTTGACGGACTTTGAGCGAGGGCGTATAGTGGGCATGCGGGAGGCCGGGTGGACGTACCGCCGAATTGCTCAACACGTGGGGCGTGAGGTCTCCAGATTGAGGTCTCCACAGTACATCGATGTTGTCGCCAGTGGTCGGCGGAAGGTGCACGTGCCCGTCGACCTGGGACCGGACCGCAGCGACGCACGGATGCACGCCAAGACCGTAGGATCCTACGCAGTGCCGTAGGGGACCGCACCGCCACTTCCCAGCAAATTAGGGACACTGTTGCTCCTGGGGTATCGGCGAGGACCATTCGCAACCGTCTCCATGAAGCTGGGCTACGGTCCCGCACACCGTTAGGCCGTCTTCCGCTCACGCCCCAACATCGTGCAGCCAGCCTCCAGTGGTGTCGCGACAGGCGTGAATGGAGGGACGAATGGAGACGTGTCGTCTTCAGCGATGAGAGTCGCTTCTGCCTTGGTGCCAATGATGGTCGTATGCGTGTTTGGCGCCGTGCAGGTGAGCGCCACAATCAGGACTGCTTACGACCGAGGCACACAGGGCCAACACCCAGCATCATGGTGTGGGGAGCGATCTCCTACACTGGCCGTACACCACTGGTGATCGTCGAGGGGACACTGAATAGTGCACGGTACATCCAAACCGTCATCGAACCCATCGTTCTACCATTCCTAGACCGGCAAGGGAACTTGCTGTTCCAACAGGACAATGCACGTCCGCATGTATCCCGTGCCACCCAACGTGCTCTAGAAGGTGTAAGTCAACTACCCTGGCCAGCAAGATCTCCGGATCTGTCCCCCATTGAGCATGTTTGGGACTGGATGAAGCGTCGTCTCACGCGGTCTGCACGTCCAGCACGAACGCTGGTCCAACTGAGGCGCCAGGTGGAAATGGCATGGCAAGCCGTTCCACAGGACTACATCCAGCATCTCTACGATCGTCTCCATGGGAGAATAGCAGCCTGTATTGCTGCGATAGGTGGATATACAATGTACTAGTGCCGACATTGTGCATGCTCTGTTGCCTGTGTCTATGTGCCTGTGGTTCTGTCAGTGTGATCATGTGATGTATCTGACCCCAGGAATGTGTCAATAAAGTTTCCCCTTCCTGGGACAATGAATTCACGGTGTTCTTATTTCAATTTCCAGGAGTGTATAAAGTCTAATTTGTCTGCTAGCGTCCAGTGTTCTGGTAATCCTACTCGGAATTGATCAATAAAAGTTCGTGGATGTAATAAGTTTCCTTCTCGAAAGTGTTGAAATTTTCTGACTGTGAGGAAATGATTGTTGTCGTACTTCGTCATAGTTCCATATGAAATTCGCGATTCTTCGCCACTTTTGTTCCTGATTATTTCTCCCGTCGTTCTTTCCGGTTGTGGTAGATCCATTGGATATTGTCCACTGTAACTTTCGCCTACCCTTGCGTATTATCGTTGGAGAGGTACGCAATAATTTTCTTCCATCGGTTGTGAACGTGTAGCTGAATGCATTGCACTGTACTCTTCGCGACCTGGCTTTCCATTGTCAGGTATTGGTACGGTATCTTGTCTGGCTAACCTTGCTGCTTCATTGCACGATCCAAACTGTCTTGAAACATACATTTGTGGTTCCGCATGTGTTTGTGATCACGTTTGTTCATCAAGAATTTCGAAACGTGTTTGTTGCTGTGCAGGCTGTCTGATTTCACGTATGTTACTTTCCGCCTGTGATTGGAATCACAAATGCGTAATATCTTCGTTAATTGCTTTTTTTTCCGGTGCTGTTACAGATACGGATGTGGATGCAGACTCAGTGCTTGTTCAATCCTGTTCACTACGCTCTTCAATGGTTTGCAACAACTCTGTTCGCAATTTCTGAAATTGTTGCTTCGTCTGCGCTTCTATTTTGACTATGCGGTTATCATATCTTTTCAGAGGTGCTTTTGTGAAACATTTGCTTAACACACTGTTTTCTACAATTTCACGCGCTGTTCCTGCTGCTTGTCTAGTGATTACGTTCATCTGTTTCTCTAGTTTCTTGACTTCTCCCTGGGTGTTCTTACGTAATGTTTTGATCTCGTCCTGAATGTCATTACGCAATGTTTCTACGTCCACTTGTACATTGTCAATGTCTGTTCTCAATTGATTGTGACCTGTTATTAAGTTTCCTATCATTTCTCGAGATTCTTTTGCCTCGTCTTCAATATGACTTAGGTGTGTCTGAATTTTTTTTGTTTTGTTCTCTAATCTCAAGCATTTGTCTCGTGGTTTCTGCATTCTGAATTTGAATTTGGTTCGCTATGTCTTTATTTTGCCTTGTCATGGTTTCCGTAATTTGTTGTAATAATTCTGGCAGATTGGTGGGTCCTATTGCGTTTTCTTCCGACGTCATACCCTCTGTGTTTTCGCCCAAGTGTTGGTTCGCAACCGATTGCATTGAACTGTACGGTGACACGTTTCTGCTCGAATTCCTTGTACTCTGTGGTGAGAGAGCTCTGATTACTTGTACTATGGGTTCTACGTATTCAAGACGCAAGTTAAAATCCTCATCGGCTGTCTCTCTACTTTCCTGCTACTCTGTCGTATGCTGACTTATGTTTTCTATGCCTTGACGTACATTATCCTCGTTATGGTGCGTTACCTGTCCTATTTCTCGCGATACTGCATCGTCTGTTGTACTGTCCTCTATTCTCTGTCCGCCTTCATGTTGGGTCTCTACCTCAATTCGGTCAAGATCTCGATCTGCCATTGCTAATCTTTCCGAATCCCTTATTTTCTGTTTTAAAAGCAATTCACGCGCCCTACTTCGAGTCAATATGCGCTCATACGATCTCACGCGTTTCATAAACTTTTTGTTCACACGACTTGACAATTATTATACCCAAGACTGACAATCCATTCGCTTACTTGTTGCGTCAGAACCAACTTGTCAACGATGTATCCGCCACCTGTGCGCTTGCATTGAGGAGAAAACTAAATTGTAACAATTTTTAAAATTCATAACTTAATTATGCTAGAATGTCTCACTATCTATTGAATATTTTCTTACTATCCATCGCTGCAGCTACTGTTTTCAACTATTTATGCCTTTCAAAAAAAATTTTTTTATTGCTAAAATTTTTTAACAGGATATATTTCTGACCTAGTTAGGCATGTGGTCGACCTTCAATCATGGTATTTTACCATCCTGGCAGGGTCGCCATTCTCTAACATTCTGCGTACTGTCTGTTGTTCTAAGTCGTGTCTCCTTACCACTTTCGCGCAAAGGCACTCTGACCATGTTTTTTAGGGAATTGACTGGTTTTAACCTGGGACCTGTTGCTGGTAAGGAGACGCCAGACCACACATGACATATAGAGTTCAGAAGAGTTCAGTGAGACTAGCGATGATATAACCAAATACTTAATGATTTCAGCGTCAGCTCCACTGTACTCCCTGTAAAAGAATCTTAATACTAACTAAATTTAGTGGAAGGGGTTCAAGGCTTTCCTATTTTTAGTTAGCTGGTAAAATAACCTCAAAAAAGCAGTTAAGTTTACCATTGGAAATTTTATCCTACTCACAAAACATTGTTTATAAATTGCACTATTGATAAAAGGAAATATTTTAAAACAGGATGATAAAAACAAACTGCGTTCAACAAAAATGTGAACGAATATTCCCTGAGTGGGTTTCCAAGTTCTACAATGGATCGAAGGATGACTTATGCCATATCACATCTATAATTTAGGTTTAAATTAAGTTTCAAAAAAGAGAAAACTACCAAAATGGTCTGCAGTGACCCTCAATTATCTTTAACTACTTATCTAACTTGTCGTAAATTACAGTGGCTGATGTGGCTTCTCAATAATTATGTAACAGAAAAATCATTGCGTTTCAGATTTTAACTTATCTAGCAAATGTGAATAACCATGAGCTTCAATTGACGATCGACACTAGTATTACGTAAAAAGGGGATGTAACAGATGAGACTTCTGCAGTTCTGAGTGAAGCCTTATGCGCTCAAAAATGCGGCATCGCGTGCGTTCATTACCTTGTCGGTGTTCGTCGGGGGTGGTGGCCGGCGCAGCTCCATCCAGTTCGCCGTCCCCGACGCAACACTTTTCTAACTTCTCCTTACTACAATTTACCTAAGTTGGTTTAAAAAAAATCTATCTGGCTGTGTTTTCATCTGAGCAATCAGGGTCTCAATGTTAACCTTAAGCTCAGCCTACAAAAATTCTTTCTGTCCAATGAGAAACGTTATACTTTTCGTGGTGGGGCAATGTTTTTAAAGTTTTCAACGTAACAGACACGCGAGAAAGTCTCACGATAAAACTTGCGGCTGGTGTGGACCTTTTTGTGTTATCGTAAGATCTATACTGTTCTTCTGGAGTGCTCTAGCTTTTAATATGGGCTGGGGGGTAGTCCAATCGGTTAGCTGGCGACGTGGGTGTCGGTTCCGTATCGTAGGGCCTTCTAGCTTAACACGGTTCTGCTCTCGGCTTCTGTTCTCGTTTCTCCCCTCGGAACTGCGTCTGTCTCACGGTGGGAAGGTATGACATGCATTTAGGCATTCTTGTGTTAGTCTGTGGTATTCCATTTGCTCACTCGTTACTCCTATTACTTTGGTTAATTTAATGTCACGATTTATTCGGAGCTTATGTGACATACTACTGGATTTGCTTATCATGTCAGGGTTTTCATGGAATGTGTTAGATTTGCCTGACACCTTACAATCTTTAATTGCATGCACACTTTGTTACTTCAGAATGGAGGTATATCAGACATCTTTCGTGGTTAGCTAACAGGGACGAAAGGGTCTTGATAGGAGCCCCGGTTTATTACATAAATTGTCGTCTTTTATTTTCAAGTTTAGATTTGGTTACTGGTATTGGCAAAAAATTTCGGTAATTCATGACTCTTCTTGGCTAGTCATCAATATGATGTGATTAGATTAGATTAGACTAATTCTTGTTCCATATAGCAGGAATACGACATTTCGTAATGATGTGGAACGTGTCATTTCCAATGAAAGATTTCTTTACATACCATGAGTCAATTTCTTTACAACAATTTTTTACACACTCTCTCTCTCTCATTCTTTTTTATTTCTCTCTCTCTCTCTCTCTCTCTCTCTCTCTCTTTCTCTCTCTCTGTCTCTTTGCCACACACACACACACACACACACACACACACACAGACGCACTCACACGCACACACACACACACACACATTCTTTTTTTATTTTTATTTGTTTGTTGGGCTCGACCATCGGTGAGGCACGAAAACGCCTGTGAATGAGTTTCTTAGTATTGAGTACACTTACGGAAGAAATATAAAAACAACTATGAGAGTTACTGAATTATGATGCTTAGTTTGCAGTCAATTCTGAGTATTTTTAGTAACTACGCTCCAGTCCCTAAACCTAGTTACAGAAATGCGAATCAGACGCCTTACATATTCGAGGCCGTAGAAGCTGCGACTTGGAGACACCAGCTATGGTCACTTCCCAGCCCACTGTTGGAGCACGTCTGTTCGTCTTCTTCCTGCTGGTACTGTACCTGAGATTTGGCAACAATGCAATGTATGTTTGGCAACTCTGTGATCGACGAGTTACATCCTTGTATGCACGGAATAAAGCCTCAAAGTTCACTTGATTTTACCTGTCATTTCCATTGAATAATCTCAGTTATTATCGCTTGAGGTGTAACAAAAGATTGTAAACTTACGGTTTTCAGCCCACGAAAGTCGTTGCAGGTGGAAATCGCAACTAATCTCGTCCTTTAAATAGTGGTTTATGAGTTCTAGCCACTATTGGCCTGGAAACAGGAAGACAAGGCACATATCTCTTCTCCGCATCAGCCACCACTTTCTACTAACTGTAATGCAACGGATGGGATTCAGTGCTCATTTTATTCAGATCATACGCAAATGAATAGTCGGAACTTACTCTAGAATCAAAATTAATGGTCAGCTAAGTTCACCAGTCCCGATCAAGCAATCAGTGAGACAAGGCTGCCCCCTTTCTATGGCACTCTACGCAATCGCCGTAGAACCGTTACTGTTAACCCTGCATCACATGTTACAAGGTCTACATGTGTTGGGTACAAAAACGGTGTGCCACGCTTATGCTGATGACATCAGTGTCACGCACTCAGAAATAGAAGTCGTTCAACAAATAATCCACGCTTACGCCACTTCTTCCGGAGCTGAACTCAATGAACACAAATCGAAAATTTTACCTGTCGGACCCCATATGGAGACAATTCAAAGAACGTGGCTACAAAGGACAGAGAAGACGAACGACTTAGGTATGATTCTAATGGCGAACCCAAGAGAGATGACAGTAGCCAACTGGGACCATAAACTAAGTGTATTCAGGGCTACTGTCCGTGAACACAAAACCAGAACGCTCAATCGGATCCAGAGAGCTCTCTTGATTAACAGCTATGCGCTAAGCAAAATATATCACATCGCAGCAGTGTTACCAGTACCCCAGGATACAACGCAAAAGCTTTTAGCTGCAGCGTATTGGTTCATATGGAGCGGAAACATCTTTAAAGTCACCATGCCAACCATAGCGTTAACCCGCGCCGCTGGTGGTTTGGGCGTCAAAGACATTAAGAACCAATGCACTGCCATATATATGGACCGAATCCGCAAACTACTGCAGACACCCCATCCAACAATTACGAAAACGTTATTCAACAGGTTAGCCCCAACGAGCAAATAGGCTCGAGTTGATGTTGGTCGCATCAGCGCTCAACTCGATCACGTCCGGACTTACTACCTGGAAATGAGCTATATTCAAGATACTTCACAGCTGCTTAACACCAGAAAGACATATTACCACCTCACGAGACACCATAGGCAAAACCCAATGGAAGCGAAATATCCAGCGGAGTAACGTCTGGAAAAACATTAACAATCCCATCCTCCACTCCTAAGTAGCGTCCACATGTTATGACATTGTAAACAAGAAGGTCCCCACAGGTGAAAAGCTGCACAATATCAAAATGAAGCAGAGTCCATACTGCGATCATTGCCATACTGTAGATACCATGGCACACATTCTCATTTGCTGAGACCAATACCACAAATGGAACTGGACTAGGAAAAAACTCGCAATGATTACTGGAACTACAGACTCTCCTATAACACTTAAAGAGGTACTTCAACCAGAATGGCATTTCTTTCCTGCAACAAAGCCCAATAGCTACACTTGGATTATCGGCAAGTTTGCATATTTTGCAGTTACGAATACGCATGCGAGTACAGACGAGTACATACAGTATATAATGGAAGAGCACCACAACCTTAAAACGAGTCGAAAATAAAAAGTTTTGTTTCAAAATTTCTTACTTCACACTTTGCCATAATGAAGCGGCAATTTTGGTTGATGCACAACACTACAGCGATTCGATACTAATTTTGCTTCATTATAATTTATTATTTTTGTAGTACGGCACTCAAAATATCTCATGAAAACTAATTTTGCCAGAAGCTGTAACATAACACAAATCAGAAGTGATTGCTTGAGTTCGTGTTCTTCTGTTTTACGGGTATTGGACAGTTTGTCACGAAAAGATTTATTTAGTTTCTTTCTATATTATTTAAGAAAAAAATAAAATAAAATAAAATAAAAAGAGAGTAGGTTAAATTTAGGGTGGAAGTGGCGGTGGCAACAGATTTTTTTTTTTTATGTTCGATAGGATTTTGGGGGTGATATGGGTGATAGGTGCCAACGCCTGAAGTGGAAGAAGTCTAGAAATAAAAAACCTGGGAAAAAAAAGAAAAAAGGAAAAAAAGGCAAGGTATGTCAAAAAAAATAGCGCAGCGGTAAGGATTCACGGGTACCTCGTTGGAGGTACCGTGTTCGAATCCTGCTCGTGTGCTTTTGTTTTTGTTTTCAAAATCGAACGCATTTCACAATTTTATTTCAACGAATATCAACAAACAGTGTAAAGTGTGCGAAATTATGAAGAATTATTCAGTTATTAATTTTTAAAAAAAATGATAGGTTCATATATCTATGGTCTGGGTTCATTTCCAAATTCGGTCAGTGATTTTAGACAGAGAGAAACAAAAAAAAAAAAAAAACAGCTCTGTTGTAACGTCCTGACCTGTGAAAAAGCGTCTGTTGTGGTTCGCAGTTCCAGTATCACTGACTTCAACGTTTTTACCCCTTCTGTGAAAGATCTATAAGCAGTCAGATCAAACATCAATAAGGAAATTGCAAGAAAATACTTTTGGCTCATAGTGCAATGGTGAAAAACTTACAATGCTGCACAACAGATATCGTCTGTTTCCACTGCTGACAAGCAAATTTTGGGTTTCTAGGAATACATAACTTTATTTATGAAATGCCACATTTGCATACCTCTTGAGTATGACGCAGCATACCAATTAAACACAGACCCAATCAAAATGTAAGTGAGTAGTATTTTACTAATTCGTGTCGATAGAGGCATGCTTGTGTACAGATACTCAGTTTCATTAAAACAGACTTTCGTCGTAAGGTTATCGTGGGTAGTTTTATTTCATTTCTTATAATACAGTGCACAATTATCATAAGGTTTCCTTTAGTGTTGTTGAAACAATAGTAAACATAGCGAAATTAATCATCAAAGATATGTGCAAATTCTGTGATGTTATCTATAACGTCTGACGATGCACATGCAGTTTATCGATTACATGCATGTAGAAAACGTGTTCCGAGTTAAAGCTGTCAAACAATGTTTGAAGAAGAATAAAATGCCACTACCACATCACAGCTAATGTAGAAAATACTTTTCTGACATATATTGGCACGATGCGCTCTCCCCATACATAATACAAAAGCTTCGAGATGCATCTGCTGCCTGGCTGTCTATTAAACCTGAAAAGAACAAAATGTTACAGAAGTTAGCCCTTTTTCCACATGCGACTATTTTGGGTTGAGAAGTGAAGGGAATTATGTTCAAAGTTCCATTATATTGGTAACCTCAACAGAAAGCAGAATTGCGTTTTAAAAAAATTTTGCGATAAATTTATTCGAACTCGCGACATGTTCTCTATGAGCCACGATACTTACCATTACACTACTAGCTGACACGTAGCTACGACAGCTCCAGAGCCGAATAACAAATCCTCCAGAACTTCTGCATACCACAGCGCTGTGAGATACTGCAAATGGCCGGGTCTAGACTTCTGAGAGAAACAGTTACAGCTTTTCTGTTTACGCTGCATGACGTTTTTTACAAACAGATAGCGCAATAGAATAGCTCAAGTGGAAAGGAACACTTCCTATTTAAATTTCTGCATCCCACTCTGCTGGCAGTTCTGTGTAGGTGGCAGTTACGTGATTTTATTTCGGTGATTACAAAATAGAGTCGAATGTATGCACTGGGTAGCCGAGGCAGCTAGTTCATGGTGATTCGGTCAACCAAGTAAATGAATTTACTGAACATGTTGCAATTTACTACAGGGAGCATGTGTGTCAGAATTCTCATCCAGTGTGCCACAATGGCGTTACGACAGAAAAATGAGTGACAAGAGGGTTTGGTGGTCTGTTGGACTGATGGTAATTTCTTATATCTATGGTCTGGGTTCGATTCCCACTTCTGTCAATGATTTTAGATAGGGAGAGAAAGATTCCATTCTCTTCTGACAACACCAAGTGAAGAAGATATAATGGCAGTGTGGTCTGAAATTCACATTAAAGATGATATTCCTTCTCTGCCAAGTAGACGTTAGATTGAACCACAATAAAGTCAGGAGTGGCGACATGTAAAAACTCTATCACCAGTAACCTTTCTTATACTAGTTATTTATTTCTAGTGACGGAACAAACGCTATGTACGATCACAGGACACTTATTCCATCTTTTATCTGAGCTTTTGTATGTCGATAAAATTGGTTCTGAACTGAGAATGCAACTCAGACCGCCATTAACGCGGAATTTGATCCCTTCGTGACAATACAGCTCGGCTACAATTTGTTGTTTGTTCAAAACTGCAGATTCCTCAACATCTCCACATATTACGCGTGAATGGGTTCGAATCCTGGCCCGGCACTAAAGGTTTCATTATGTATTATCAAGCTCTAGCATGAGAACACCTATCTACTGGTGGATAATAATTTTGATTTTTAATGTTTTTTCATTCGTTGTCAACACTAACGATGTCTGACGTTTTTGACTCCCAGTGGCACACAGAACTATTTGCGAGATCACAGTAAGTTCAAGATGTTATTCCGAGCTGCTGGTGGAGAAAAATTCGGTAGCTGACGTCTCTTTGTGTCTAAATTTTTAATGTCATTTTGTGTTAAATAATAAGTACTGTATGTGTGAATACGACGAACTTACTACGTGCATTACCTACCTGACGTAATAATGAGAGTGGTAACATTTCAGGTAAGTCATTTATTGTAATTAATGTGAGCTTACAAGCCTTAAGGACAGTCTTATCTGTGATAAGGTGTTCCCTGATATTTGTAGCATCGTGGTATTTCTTTATATCTTGAGTTACTGCGATACAGAGCAGTGTTTTCTAGTGGTGACATGTTGGAACCATTTTCAATAGTCAAACGACTGTACCAAGGAGCGATTAGAGGACCTGCTAGACAGCCGCGTTATGCTGGTTGCATGCGAATCAGGCGAAATGCAGTTCAGATCGTTCGGATACTTTTGAGCACTACTGTACCTGTACCACAGGTACATGAATCTCGGGAACTCTTCCATCACACTGATTGGCAGCAGCTGCCAATCGTTTGACAGTAGTCATGGCAATTCCCAGTTGTTTACGAGCGTCAACCAGTTCAGAGAGAAAAGCGTTCACAGAGGCGCTGCGTTTTGGCTGGTGGAATATATTACAAGGCACTGAACAAATAAATTTAAAGTAATCCCGCTGATTGTGTTTTATATCCGTTGGGCTAAAAAATTACTAATGCTTCATAAGAATTGAAGCAAATACACAAAACGAAATTTCTATTAAAGCAACAGGAACATCTTCTAAACTTTTTGAGGTTCAGCATAGTAATGTTAGCAAACTCTAATGAGAGTTAATTTACCATGCGTCTTGTCTTCCCTTCTGTTCACTCAACCCGATAAGGATATCAGACTGATGAGCAATACCGATTAATCGGTCTAAGAAGCGTTTTCTCAGTCAATTCTTTCATCGATGAATTACATTTCCTTAAGACTTTTCCGATGAATGTAAGCTTGGAATCGTTTTCCCTTGAACATAGTTTTCCAGTAATTACCCCATACCCTGTTCTTTAAGTAACAGAACTTCCATGTATAAAACAGTTTCAAACGTCTAATTATTTTATGAAAGAAGTAAATATTTGATGTATAGCATGTAAATCTTTCAGTGTTGCAGACCCAAAATCCTAATTAGATTTGTTTTATTATTTTCGGATTACTCACTCACAGACCAATGAAATGATCAAAACTAGACGGTGGATAATTATAGTCTGGGTAATTTGAGCCCCATTTCAAGAAAAACTCGTTTTCACGCATCTGTATGTTAATGACGTTATTTCTCCTGAATCATGTGTCGTACAATGACACTATTTTGCAGGTACATTCAGTGATAGTTATGAGTATGTTGCCAGTGGAGTTAGTACGAAAGAAATAATAAATTAAAACATCATGGATGATGCAATTTTGCTGCGTGAACGGTGAAAATGTAGTAAGCGTTGAATTTTTTCTTCTGATTGCTTTGTGGGGGGAGGGGGGAGATGTCAGTGAGGAAAAGTATCGAAATGGTTTGAATTTATGTGTAAAGTTTGTCGGAAGTCGATAACAGCTGTCATTCTCAAATACTAGATGAATAATGTGGGTAATTTGCGCACCATAATTTACACTACCTGAAGATAAATACCCAGTTTCCATCTGTAACACTTATCTTATTGTGTTAAACTTTTATCGTACGATAATGCCTCTTAATGAGTAGACTGACAGTATTTTAAACTTTTAAATTCGGTCAATAACAACGAGGAACATTGGTACTCAAATGCCTCTGGAATTTGCTAGACAGGCAATATGGAGCTGAAATAGGGTTCTAGGATAGCGATTTAGCAGTAGAGATACTGTTACAGTTATTGTAGAAAGCTACAGAATGTTTTCCACTTATTAACTAAACCATTAGTTTACTTCCATAGTCAATCTATATATTAAAATAATTGTCTCGTCGAGCTCTTCAACCTGTCATTTAGTGTTTTGCTATAAGCTTAGTGATTAATGGTCCCTGTGCACAAACATGTATCACTATCACTCTCTCTGCAAACTGATAGTGACATCTGTCACTTAGCATGAGGCTGCTGGTGAATCGGATAGAGAACGCACGTGCGTGCTGCTGCGACGACCGCACTCTAGTGCCACGCCCACGAGCCTCCCATCAAACTCAGAGCACCGCGCAGATGTTCGGCGGCACGCTCAGATCAAATCCAACCACTTGGATATCGTTTCAGTCTGTCGTTTCGCAACATACAAGAGCTTTAACACATGGTACATGAAAGCTGGAGGGAAGAATGTTTTGGATCACGGTGGTTGCCAGATATGAGGTAGTGTGCGCATTGAATAACGTGGGCGGGACATGCGCATGTCAGTTGGGCATGCGCGGTGGCTCGGTCGTGGATGGGCGATCAATACGACGAAGCGGAAATTCCATGCGCTTTTTGGGAGGTGCCACACGAAACTGAATCCTACGCACATACAAAAGTCATGGGATACCTCCTAATATCGTGTCAAACCTTCTTTTGCCCAGCATATTGCAGCATTTCGGCGTACCGCAGATTCAACAAATCGTTGCATGTCCCCTTGAGAAATACTGAGCAATGCTGTCTCAGTAGACATCCATAATTGCGAAAGTGTTGCCGGTGCAGGATGTTGTGCACGAACTGACCTCTCGATTGTGCTTTTAGTGAAATTTCATGCTTATGTAATATCGTCTTAGTTATGTCACTGGAGTCGTGATTCCCTATCAGAGAGGTCACAGGACGTAGTAATTGATGGAAAGTCATTGAGTAAATTAGAAGTGATTTCTGGCGTTCCCAAAGGTAGTGTTATAGACCCTTTGCTGTTCCTTATCTGTATAAAGAATTTAGGAGGCAACCTGAGCAGCAGGCTTTGGTTGTTTATCGATTATTAATCAGAATACCAAAAAAATTGCAAAACGATTTATAAAAAATATCTGTATAGTGCAAAAATTGGCAATTGATCCTAAATAACCAAAACTGTGACGTCATCCACATGAGTGCTAAAAGGTGTCCATTAAACTTCAGTTACAGGGTAAATCAGTCAAATCTAAATGCCTTTAATTCAACTAAATACCTAGAAATTACAAATACAAACAACTTAAATTGGAAGGAACACATAGAAAATGTCGTGGGGAAGGCTAACCAAAGACTACGTTTTATTGGCAGGACACTAAGATCTACTAGAGAGGTGGCCTACACTACACTGGTCCGTCCTCTTCTACAATACTGCTGCGTGGTGTGTGATCCTTACCATATAGAATTGACGGAGTACATCGAGAAAGTTCAAAGAATGACTGCAAGTTTTGTATTATCGCGAAATAGGGGAGACAGTGTCAATGAAATGATACAGGATTTGAGGTGGACATCATTAAAACAAAGGCGTTTTTCATTGCGGCAGAATCTCCTCACGAAATTGCAATCGCAGATTTTCTCCTTCAACTGTGGGAACATCTTCTTTACACCGACCAACATAGGGAAAAATGGTCATCATGATAAAATAAGGGAGATCAGAGCTAGCACGGAAAGACTGGTTTTTTCGGCGCGCTATACAAAATACTAAGATTCTTCTCGCACAGCGCAGGGAAATTTTCAAGTAAACAAAGGATACAGACCAAGTTGTAGGTCGTTCGTGTTTCGTCTTGCTTCCATGATGGAATACGGCATTTAAGAACTCTGTTTAAAACTTTAAAGCTGGTGCAGTCTGTTAAACTGCAATGAGAAATTGTTAAGAGAGCAAGGTAACAAATTACAATAGTAATTATTAGGGTACAAAAATAATATACTGTTGTGTCTAAGCCGACCGCTGTGGCAGAGCGGTTCTAGGCGCTTCAGTCTGGAAACGCGCGACCGCTACGGTCGCAGGCTCTGATTCTGCCTCGGGCATGGATGTGTGTGATGTCCTTAGGTTAGTTAGGTTTAAGTAGTTCTACTAGGGGACTGATGACTTCAGATGTTAAGTCCCATAGTGCTGAGAGCCATTTGTTGTGTTTGACATTATCAAGAACTGTCCTGCCTAAAATTTGACAGCAGTAACATACATGACAAACTGTGTACTACTTATAGGACATATTTCACATCCTACCATATTAACTGACAAACATGCCAAAAAATGGTTCTAAGCACTATGGGGCTTAACATCTGAGGTCATTAGCCCCCTAGACGTAGAACTACTTAAACCTAACTAACCTAACGACATCACGCACATCCATGACCGAGGCAGGAATTATTGTGAAGGTGGTTCGATGAACCCTCTTCCAGGCACTTAAATGTGATTTACAGAGTATCCATGAAGTTGCAGATGTAGATTATATCCCATAAATGTGAGACGAAGTTCATCGCGTCCGACTTGGATGGCCAAATCATCCGCTCGAATTTTGCAGGATGTTCTTCAAACCAATTGCGAACAATTGTAGCCCAGTGACATTACACCGTTTTTGGGTACGTGAAGTCCAGGAATGGCTGCATATGGTCTCCATGTACTCGAACATAAACATTTTGAATCAACGATCGGTTCATCTGGACCAGAGGACCCAGTCCATTCCATGTATATACAGCCCATGCCATTATGAAGCCACCACTAGCTCGCACAGTGTGTGGGGCGGCGGATAGAATTAATGTTGTTAAATGTTCCTATTATTTAGAATGTTATTTATGCTGTCTTTCGCCGTTCTCAACACTGGCTCTCTAACTACAATATTGGCAACCAGAAAGTGATTAGTAAAACGTGAAGCCTGTAATTAGAATTCCTAGTGCCCACTTCATCTGAGAATACACTTTTAGTTACAGCTTATAGCTCTGAGGAATTAGGAGATTGTCCGGGATTTATTATCAAAAACGATTTTCTAAAATAGTTGAGTATTATCTGAAAGTCACAGATGAAAAACAAAAGAATCCACACAACCTAACTAACAGAGCAGTTCAGAGTCTAATGCGCTGATGCAACTATAATTGGTTGGTTGGTTTGGGGAAGGAGACCAGACAGCAAGGGCATCGGTCTCATCGGGTTAGGGAAGGACGGGGAAGGAAGTCGGCCGTGCCCTTTGAAAGGAACCATCCCGGCATTTGCCTGGAGCGATTTAGGGAAATCACGGAAAACAGAAATCAGGATGGCCAGACGCGGGATTGAACCGTCGTCCTCCCGAATGCGAGTCCAGTGTCCACTATAATTGTCCAAATTGAATATTTAAATGAATGCTCACCATAATTTGATGATAAGGTTCATCAAACGCCACGCTAAATAATGGTAGAATGTTGGTCCCGCGGTGGCACGTGAAAATACGACAATACGCAAACTGAAGGTAGATAATGAAAATCATCCCAGAATTAACACTCCACTCGAAAATGATTTCATGGTTACGCGTATCTCGAGTAACTTAATACGGCATCCGAGGCTGTTTGTAGCAATAATACCGACGCGACGCGACTCCCGACACAGATGGCGTGTTATTCAGCGTCTGGAGAGAACTGGGGCCTTGCTTCCTTGCGCAGCGTTCTTATATATAAAGCCGCGGTGCGGACGGCTAAGGGAACGCCTGATCAAATCGGCTCTCCCGACTAGCCGCTGGGCTGGTAATGCACCACTTTAAGTTACCTAATAAGTCATAGCTTCTCTTGCTGATGGCCAATGAAGCTCTTAATTTAAATGTGCATCCAGCATGCAGGTAAGTATTGATAATAAAATTTTGACGTGGCTAAGTTAAATATTTTGGGCGAGAGAATTAATTTAATTACACTGCATGCAGTAGACGAGCTCTGAACTGGCCCTTTGGAGATACGCTATCGCTATAGTTTTATAGGTATTCAAATGAAACTTTTCACATCTTTATAGTTATAGCGGATCTCCAACCTACTTAAATATAAACATCCTAGCCTCATTTATTAGCCTACTTAATCTATCTTGCTTCCTTAAGTTTTGAGACGAAAACCAGAAAATCATGAATTTCCACTAAAATTTTAATTTGTAAAATCCAAAGTACTGTTTTATTAAATAATTATGAAAAATGAATCTAATTATCAATTATTAATTCTCTAGTTCTTTTCTGTTGCACCAATGATTTTTACAGAAGAACGTCAAAATTTCGCAAATGGCTAAAGTTATCGAACTGATATTCAACACATGTTGTTTTAATATTACTCCTGACATGCTAGAACCGTTTCAGGTTATTTGCTTGATTTTTAAAGTATTACGCAACATTTATGACGTCAGAGCTAGTTACAGCGGACTAGGCTGGCACACAATGGAAAGACTGATGCGAATTTACTACAGCGTGATTAGGCTGCTTCCCTACAAGTGCCTTATCAATAACTTGGGTTCATAGCTTCGTGGCGTCTGTACCGCACTCGAACGCTAAAATCAGCTCTTACCAACTGAAGGTGGGACTCACCACGCCACGGTTTTCCAGTAGTCTTTGGTCCAACCGATATGGTCACGAGACCAGGAGAGTTGCTGCAGGCGATGTCGTGCTCTTAGCAAAGGCACTCGCGTCGTTCGATTGTTGCCACAGCCCATTAACGCCAAATTTCCCCACACTGCCCTGACGGATACGTCTGTCGCACGTCCCACATTGATTTCTGCGGTTATTTTACACAGTGTTGCTTGTTTGTTAGCACCGACAGCTCTGCGCAGACGTGTTGTTCTCGGTCGGTAAGTGTAGTCCGTCGGTCACCGCGTTGTCACTGGCGACACGTTGTGGGGCGGTGGGTTAAATTACGCTGGTTAATAGTTTATAAATTTCGTAGTTAGTTAGAGTTTGTAGTTCGCCGTCCTTCTCACGCGAGCATGGCAACTATTTTTGTCGTCAGTCAGAAAGCGATGGAGAACATACTGACCATACTTTCCAGTCTGAACGGCCACATTCTGGTCCAGTCCACTGAAAGAAATGTTTCTATTCTCATTCTACTTAGCGTGATGAGGACTATGATTATAAATGAATGTATAACGTTCTAGTTCATGCATATATTTAGTAGAGTATCTCTCGCACTACACTCTAAAAGTCACTGTGTTCAATTAACAGTAAATCTTCCTATCTTAAACAGCACTATTATCAGTTCAGAGGCGACCTCTACGGTAAGTTCCTACCAAATAGTTTCTCGCTTTGACTACTAATACTCAAATACTTGTTCGAAATAAATGCTCGCCACAAAAACGGAAATAATAGTCACCACTTGCAACGCGGATTTGTAATTATCACGGACGAAACACTAACAGTTACTTTAGCGAAAATCTAAGCGATCCAGCACGGTGTACAGTCCTCGCGAGTTCACTACCAGTTATAACAGAAAATGTCAGAGACCGTCTCTGACACCATCCGAGGCAGAGCGCAAGTCGACATTTAACAGACGCGGATCTTACAGTGGCCGACTGCGAAGTGAACCTTCCTCCTGCCTCTCGGGCTGTATGTGCCGCAGCGGACGGCCAAGAGTACATGCACAAGGCAGCAGCCAATGAACGACCGCTTTCTCGGACACATAATCTTAAATAACAAAGTTATGAATTAATTTAGAATCAACTTAACTTTTACCTGCATTCAGGTAAGTTATTGGAAATCACAGAAGAAGTTTCCGCTCGCTTGAATAATTTTTATGGGGGAACTAACGGTAGATCGTTACCTCTGTAATATAACTTTAATTTGACTTGTACTGGCTGTTATTAACACTAAAATTCTAAAATTTGTTATAGCTCTATTATTTAGTAGGTTTTATCATGTGCTGTAACCATAATTTTCCAACATTAAAATTACATCTACTTAATCTACTACAAATGGGTATATTTTAGTTACAAATTTGGTTTTCATTAAATAACTTAAAAACTATAAGAGGTAACTTAACGTGGCCTCTTAGTTATTATTTTTAGTTTGACCTGAAGCCTCATAGAAATTTTTAACCTTCTAAGTCTAAAATTCGGTGTCTTCCAATTTTTCTTAAGCAGGTGGATTCTGACTGTAATTTTTAACCTATTATTTTGAAACTTGCACCACTTGTTTATTACCTCCATAGGCACATTCTGACCAAATTCTGGCCTTCTAGCTTTATTATTTAGCCCAATTTATTTTTTCCTAAAATTGTATTTTATTGAAACCTATTGATTTAATTATCTTAAGACTTGAAATTTAAAAAGTTATTACATTAAAGTACATGTTGACAAAGTTTGAATATAAAATTTTAACTTTTAATTTTATACTTAATTATGGTGCAATACTCATGTGCTACGCGCAGACGCGTTAAGGTGGCGTGGCGCTAAGTCCCGGCACACTTCCTCTCCACTGTATCTCACACACGATACAGCGCTTGTTTCGCCTCAACGTAATGCCCGGAATCTGGTATCCTGGGCACACTCTTGACATTGCGGATTTCGTAATATTGTATTGCCTAACGATTTCTGAAATGGAGTGTCCCAGGCGTGTAGCTCCAACTACTATTCCGTGTTCAAATCCTGTTAATTCTCATCCATAATCACGTTAGAAATCTTTTCACATGAATCACCTGAGTAGAATTGACAGCTCGGCCAATGCACTGCCCTTCTATAGCTCATCCATGCGATACGATCGCCGCCTATATACGTCTTTATCGCTATCCCGTCATTTTTGCAATGTCAGTGTATTTTTGAATATATGAAGTGGAGCCGGTCTACACCCCTACTTGTATGGGGACCATCGAAAAATATCTATTGTTACCTCTGCTCTGATTAGCGCCTGCAGCAAAAAAAGCGAATTATTGCCGCCTGACTTTTTAACGGTTTATAAATTTCAGAATAGGCTCATAAGCGGCGAATTTTGAGTAAGACATACATTTATCTTGTTGCCATGTTAAAATTTGTTTGTTTAGGCAAAACACAGTGGAGTTTTCACAGTGCCACGTGACTGACATGTTGTTGCACTTGCGACAGTATCCTCAAACAGTGGATTACTGCGTTTATTAAGTGAGGAACCGGCGACAGGTGAGGTCAATAGCTTATGAAGAAGCATACCCTCAGTACAAAAGTAAACGTAGATTGTCTTCACTTACGTTGTTCTAAAATCCACAGCAATTCTCGTTTCACCAGCTACCGATGGGCCTCAAAAATTAATTACATTGTTTCATGGAAGAAGTCTGTATTTAGTTGAAAAACACAGTTGATTATGAAGTTACATATATTAACCGCCGAAGCATATATTAACCGTGAGGCAAAACATTCTCATTTTTTCGTTATATCGTTTACCAAAATCTCATTTCGAGACCTCAAACCGTTTATGAAATATGAGGAATGTTACAGATATTGCATTCCGGCTTGATCACACGCACACACAATGACAAATTTTACATTGCAAACGATTTCAAAATTCCCGCAATATCTTATTTAAATGTAAATACTCTGAAGCGCGAAAGAAACTTGTATAGGTATAGGTATGCAAATACAGAGATGTGTAAACAGCAGAATATGGCGCTTCGGTCGTCGACGCCTGTGTAAGACGACAAGTGTCTGGCGCAGCTGTTAGATCGGTTACTGCTGCTATATTGGCAAGTTGTCAATATTTAAGTGAGTTTCAAAGTGGTGTTATAGTCAGCGCACGAGCACCTCCGAGGTCGCGATGAAGTGGGCATTTTCCCTTATGACCATTTCACGATTGTATTGTGAATATCAGGAATCCGGTAAAACATCAAATCTCCGATATCGCTGCGGACGGAGACAGATCCTGCAAGAACGAAACCAACGACGACTGAAGAAAATTGTTCAGCGTGAGAAGTACAACCCTTCCGCAAATAGCTGCAGATTTCAATGCTGAGCCATCAACAAGTGTCAGCGTGCGAACCATTCAACAAAACATCATCGATATGAGCTTTAGAATGACTGGAAACTTGTTACCTGGTCGGACGAGTCCCATTTCAAATTGTATAGAGCAGATGGATGTGAACGAGTATGGAGAAAACGTCATGAATCCATGGACCCTGCTTGCCAACAGAGGACTGTTCAGTCTGGTGGAGGCTCTGTAATAGTTTGAGGCGAGTGCAGTTGGAGTGATATGGGACCCCTGATACGTATAGATACGACTCTGACAGGTGACATGTGCGTAACCATCCTGTCTGATCACTTGCGTCCATTTATGTCCATTGTGCATTCCGACGGGATTGGACATTTCCAGCAGGACAATGCGACGCCCCACACGTGCAGAATTGCTACAGTATGGCTCCAGAATCACTCTTCTCAGGTTAAACACTTCCGCTGACTACCAAACTCCCCAGACATGATCACTATTGAGCATATTTGGGACGCCTTGCAACATGCTGTTCAGAAGAGATCTCCATCCAATGGTACTCTTACTCATTTATGTACAGCCCTGCGGGTGTCGTGGCGTCATTTCGCTCCTGCACTACTTCAGACATTAGTCGAGCCCATGCCACGCAGTGTTGCGGCACTTCGGCGTGTTCGCGGGGGCCCTACACAATATAAGGTAGGTGTACCAGTTTCTTTGGATCTTCAGTGGATAATAACTGTGACAATTAACGAAGTGGTGTGCACTTCAGCATGAAGCTGAGATATAAATCTATAGGTTGGGCAAAAATGAAATTTTTTTACCGAATAATTTCTACACAATCTTTTGAGAAAAATGTCAGGATGTGTGTCTCGATTCCGTCAGCGCAGCGCATCGCCGATTGGGTGAAGGCGGGCAAAGAATGGCGGCCTCCCCTTCCAAACTATCGAATAAAGTCACCCAGCGCTTTGGACCATAATTCGCCTCTGCGCGCCAGTGACTATCCGGCGCAGATTCTAGTACCCGTTTCGAGTCGTACGTACGTTTCAGTTTGAGTTTTGGATGCGTGCGCGGAAGTTTCGGACTTGGGTCACAGTTTGAACACTATCTATTTTCAGTTTGTCAGGTTTTATGATCTTTCAAGTATAACCACAGAGAATTTGTAACAATTTTCGGTAGTCAATGATCGTACCATGTGTGAATTTTCCATATAATAGCCAGAGACGAAACTTCGTTTGTTGGCATGACTTTGTCAAGATCCTGCCACTTTTATTATTTTTTGTGGAATTTATCGCAATTTTATCGATTTGCTTCATCGCAGATTACTTTAAATGTCACTGCAGATATCGCTGGTTTAGTAGAGTCCAGCATTTCAGAATAACTGTTACCTGCTTACACTGCTTTTTCATATAGTGTTCGTTACTGCTCTGGCCGTGGCCTTGACCTGGTAGTCTGGTAGTGGAGTTCAGTGCAGACTGTGTGTGTGTGTGTGTGTGTGTGTGTGTGTGTGGTAGGCGTTGGTCGGTCCTGCTTGATCAAAGGACTCGCGTGGAACTTGCATTTTTGCAGGTAATAGCTTCATAAAATTATTCGCGATGCTTTTACAAGCTGCGACATAGCAGCTCACCGGTGTGGGATTCGTACCAGATAGGGTTGATAGAAGAGATATAGGAGATCCAAAGGAGAGCAGCACGCTTCGTTACAGGATCATTTAGTAATCGCGAAAGCGTTACGGAGATGATAGATAAACTCCAGTGGAAGACTCTGCAGGAGAGACGCACAGTAGCTCGGTACGGGTTTTTGTTGAAGTCTCGAGAACATACCTTCACCGAGGAGTCAAGCAGTGTAGTGTTCCCTCCTAGGTGGCTTACAAAACACTCGTTCGGCCTATACTTGAGTATTGCTCATCAGTGTTGGATCCGTACCAGGTCGGGTTGACAGAGAAGATCCAAAGAAGAGCGGTGTGTTTCGTCACAGGGTTATTTAGTAAGCGTGATAGCGTTACGGAGATGTTTAGCAAACTCAAGTGGCAGACTCTTCAAGAGAGGCGCTCTATATCGCGGTGTAGCTTGCTGTCCAGGTTTCGAGAGGGTGCGTTTCTGGATGAGGTATCGAATACATTGCTTCCCCCTACTTATACCTCCCGAGGAGATGACGAATGTAAAATTAGAGAGATTCGAGCGCGCACGGAGGCTTTCCGGCAGTCGTTCTTCCCGCGAACCATACACGAGTGGAACAGGAAAGGGAGGTAATGACAGTGGCACGTAAAGTGCGCTCCGCCACACACCGTTGGGTGGCTTGCGGAGTATAAATGTAGATGTATATGTACGTATATCTCGCGGAGAGACCATGAGGATAAAATCAGAGAGCCCACACAGAGGCATACTGACAATCTTTCTTTCCACGAACAGTAAGAGACAGGAATAGAAGGGTGAACGATAGAGGTACTCAAGATACCCTCTGCCACACACCGTCGGGTGGCTTTTGGAGTATGGATGTAGACCTAGATCTAGAACTCAACAATGACCCAAATATAGAATAAATTTCCTGAACTTCACGTCTATGGTCACAAATTTTTTGTCATCGGTCTACCGGTTTCGGTCTATAATGACAATCTTCAGATCTGTTCTATAAAACATGTCCTAATGTACTGCAGTCATAGTGGCATCGTCAAATGCTAAACACAAAATCAGCGCAAGCTGTTTATAAAACAGACCTGAAGATGGTCATTATAGACCGAAACCGGCAGTCTGATGACAAAAAATTTGTGACCATACACGTGAAGTAAAGGAAAATTATTCGCGATGCGTTGTTCGGACTACAGTCTCGTGTTATTCAGTTCTTTTGCGACAGTAGTGGCAGTATAGACTTCACTAGATTCCGTATACGGTCAGCCGAGCCCGCTAATGTGTTTTATTAAATCTTCCCCGTCTTCTGACGGTCGTAAGAATGCAGGGCGAAAGGGCTAGTATTGTATTGTTCCATATGTGACATTACTAAAATTGGGTGTTGTTAAACAGTTTGAAATTTCAGTAATGAAACGTACAGACCGCGATTCGCTAGTAATTGTTATCAGTCGAACCTGTCACTGTCCTCTTCCTAAAAGTTACCGGTAATAAACCTCGAGGAGTGAAGGGAGGCAGTATCATTGTTTAACTTAGGATACCAGCCGGTCGTGTTTCAAGTTATATTTATTTCTGGCTGGTGGATCGTTCGAGACTTGAGGTTAACGACGAGTCTGAATTTTGCTTGTTGGTGCATAGTCGAACATTGATTTATTTTGAACATCAGCACTCAGGACTTTAGTGCTTTGTACACTGCGTGCAGATTCACAGGATAATCTACTGGCTTTAACATTTTTAAGCTCGTTTAATGCTATATTTTGCTGATAGTGCGTGGATGGTGATGCACCCGCAGTCTAGGGTAGTGTCCTTGACTACTAATCGAAAGTCCTTAGTCCCGGGTTCGAATCTCGACACTGCTTAAATTCTGATTAATCGGCATTAATCAGCATTGGCCTCCGAAGACTTTCGGCATAGGAAGTCAACCTCATTCTGCCAACGACCTTGTTCAAAGGAGCCGAGAAGCGGACCGACCTTCAGGGCACACTCTTGTCACTGGGGTGGGAAACTGCCCCTAAAGGCGGAAGAATCAGCAATCCTCAACGGCATGAGGATGAAGAAGGCAATGGAAATCACTGCTGGTTTGTAAGGCATACCCTGGAACAGATATAGAGTCAGATAACAATGTGGTAGTGATGAAATTTAGGATGAAGTTCAAGAGATTAGTCAAGAAGCATCAATACACAGAGGAGTGGGATGTACATAACGTGTATCCACAGAATATGTGACCTGTAACTAAAAAGCGTCATGATGATCTCTCCATTCACAAAAGATTCCTAGATAGTCTCCCGTCGGTATCTCCGGGAGGGGATGGTAAAAAGATTAAATAATCAACGAAAGGATAACGTTCTACGAGTTGGGGCGTGGAGTGTCAGAAGCTTGAACGTGGTAGGGAAGCTAGAAAATCTCAGAAGGGGAATGCAAAAGCTCAATCTATATATAGCAGACTTCCAAAAAGTCAAATGCAAAGAAGACGAGGCTTTCTGGTCAGATGAACATAGGGTAGTATCAACAGCAGCACAAAATGGAATATCAGGAGTAGGATTCGTTATGAATAGGAAGATATGGCAGAGAGTATATTATTGCGAACAGTTCAGTGATAGGGTTGTTCTTATCAGAACAGCAAACCAACCCCGACAATGATAGTTCAGGTATATATGCCGGCATCGCAGGCTGAATATGAAGAGACAGATAAACAACTGAGGATATTGAACGGGTAACACAATGCGTAAAGGGAGATGACAATCAAATAGTCATGGGGGACTGGAATGCAGTTGTAGGGGAAGGAGTAGAAGAAAAAGTTAAAAGGGAATATGGGCTTGGGATAAAGGAAAACAGAGGAGAAAGAATAAGTGAGTTCTGTAATAAATTCAGCTAGTAATAGCGACTACTCTGTTCAAGAATCACAAGAGGATGAGGTATACTTGAAAAAGGCCGGGTGATACGGGAAGAATTGAGTTATGGTATTTTCCGTGTAGTAAACGTTATTTCTCATTTGGGTTTAAAGTTTAACTATTTTTGATTATCTTTAGATTAAACCATGGTCAAACAGTGATTCCGAAATCTGATACTGGATTGTAAGGCGTACACGTAAGAAGGTATAAACTCAGATCACAATGTAGTGGTGATGAAGTGTTGCATTAAGTTTAAGAGATTAGTCAAGAAGAATCAATAGGCAAAGAAGTGGGATGCAGAAGTACTAAGGAATGATAAGATACACTTGAAGTTCTCTACGGCTTTTGATGCATCAATAAAGAATAGCTAAGTAGGCAGTACAGTTGAAAAGCAGTGGACATCTCCAAAAGGGCAGTCACAGAAGCTGGAAAGGAAATCGTGGGTGGAACCAAGGTAACATTGAGAAAACCGTGGTAACAGAAGGAATACTTCAATTGATCGATGAAAGAAGGAAGTATAAAAATGATCAGGGAAATTCAGGAATACAGTAATACAAGTCGTTGAGCAATTAAATAAACCGGAAGTGCAGGGAAGCTAAGACGAAATGGATGCATGGAAAAAAGTGAAGAAAAAAATAAATGATTGTCAGACAGACTGACTCAGCATATATCAAAGTAAAAACAACGTTCATCAAAATTAAAAGTGAGGATGGTAACATTAAGAGTGCACCGGGAATTCCACTGTTAAATCCAGAGGAGAGAGCGGATAGGTGGAAAGAGTACATTGAAGGCTTCTGTGAGAGGGAAAACTTGTCTAATGTGATAGAAGAAGGACCAGGAGTTGATTTAGAAGAGATAGGCGACCCGTTATTAGAACCAGAATTAAAGAGAGCTTTGGAGGACTTCAGATCAAACGAGGTAGAAGGGATAGATATCATTCCATCATAAAGTCCAAAATCATTGGGGGACGTGGCAACAACACGACTATTCACGTTCTTATGTAGAATATGAGTCTGGCAGGATACCAGCTGACTTTCGGAAAAACATCATCCACACAATTCCGAAGACTGCAAGAGCTGATAAGTGCGATAATTATCACACAATCACCTTAACAGCTCATGCATCCAAGTAGCTGACAAGAATTATATAAAGAAAAATGGGGAAGAAAATTGAGACTATGTTAGATGACGATCAGTTTGCTTTAGGAAAGGTAAAGGCACCAGAGATGCAATTCTGACGTTGCGGTTGATAATGGAAGCAAGGCTAAAGAGAAATCAAGACACGTTCGTCGGATTTGTCGACCTGGAAAAAGTTTTCGACAATGTAAAATGGTGCAAGATGTTCCAAATACTGAGAAAAATATGGGTAAGCTATGGGAGAGATGGGTAATGCAGTATGTACAAGAGCCAAGAGGAAATAATAAGAGTGGACGACCAAGAACGAAGTGCTCGGATTGAAAAGGGTGTAAGACAAGGATATAGTCTTTTGCCTCTACTGTTCAATCTGTACATCGAAGAAGTAGTGATGGAAATAAAAGAAAGGTTCAGGAGTGGGATTAAAATTCAAGGTGAAATGATATCAATGATACGATTCACTCGATACGTTCAATACGTTCCTACCGCGCGGCTGCCTGGCGGCGGGCAGTTTCCGCCAACACACAGTTATTGGAGCTCTTGCACTGACTGCTCCGACTGCATATGATGTGTTACTACATCATAATTTCATACACCTGACCATGGAATTTTAAAATCCCGAAACTGGTCTTGGTTTGAAAAATTAATTAAAACAACTGAAGCAGATCGCCCTAAATTATCATGCCTCTCAATTTGCGGATATCCTACGTTCCAAATCTTGTGTAATACTTGTTATATTTATTTAAATAAACCTAGTAATTATATCACAAACATCTCGTCTTGGTTACAGCGATTTGTAGTAGATTTCATCACCATCCTAACATTTGTTTATTGTTGTCTCTCAAGAAATTGGGTCCCACTGTGCCATTTGTTGAACTGGCAGCGGCAGCTGCGACACACACACACACACACACACACACACACACACACACACGCACGCACACACACACACACACACACACACACACACACACACAACGAAGAGGCAGGGAGGGCTGGAATGGTTCCATTTTTAAAAAATGTTCAAATGTGTGTGAAATCTGACGGGACTTAACTGCTAAGGTCATCAGTCCCTAAGCTTACACACTACTTAACCTAAATTATCCTAAGGACAAACACACACATCCATGCCCGATGGAGGACTCGAACCTCCGCCGGGACCAAACGCCAGTCCATGACTGCAGCGCCTAGACTGCTCGGCTAATCCCGCGCGGCGGTTCCATTTTAGTTGAAACGGTGACATTAGAGCCGTATGTTGGGAAATACTTTATCATCCCCAGGTAGCGATTGCGTCGCAAATCGAACTGATAGCACAGCCTGATAACAACTCTATTGACTTGTCTTTCATTATAGATTTCATTCTTCGATGGTGCTATCTTTGGAATTCCGCTGTCCTCGTTCTACACTCCTGGAAATTGAAATAAGAACACCGTGAATTCATTGTCCCAGGAAGGGGAAACTTTATTGACACATTCCTGGGGTCAGATAAATCACGTGATCACACTGACAGAACCACAGGCACATAGACACAGGCAACAGAGCATGCACAATGTCGGCACTAGTACAGTGTATATCCACCTTTCGCAGCAATGCAGGCTGCTATTCTCCCATGGAGACGATCGTAGAGATGCTGGATGTAGTCCTGTGGAACGGCTTGCCATGCCATTTCCACCTGGCGCCTCAGTTGGACCAGCGTTCGTGCTCGACGTGCAGACCGCGTGAGACGACACTTCATCCAGTCCCAAACATGCTCAATGGGGGACAGATCCGGAGATCTTGCTGGCCAGGGTAGTTGACTTACACCTTCTAGAGCACGTTGGGTGGCACGAGATACATGCGGACGTGCATTGTCCTGTTGGAACAGCAAGTTCCCTTGCCGGTCTAGGAATGGTAGATCGATGGGTTCGATGACGGTTTGGATGTACCGTGCACTATTCAGTGTCCCCTCGACGATCACCAGTGGTGTACGGCCAGTGTAGGAGATCGCTCCCCACACCATGATGCCGGGTGTTGGCCCTGTGTGCCTCGGTCGTATGCAGTCCTGATTGTGGCGCTCACCTGCACGGCGCCAAACACGCATACGACCATCATTGGCACCAAGGCAGAAGCGACTCTCATCGCTGAAGACGACACGTCTCCATTCGTCCCTCCATTCACGCCTGTCGCGACACCACTGGAGGCGGGCTGCACGATGTTGGGGCGTGAGCGGAAGACGGCCTAACGGTGTGCGGGACCGTAGCCCAGCTTCATGGAGACGGTTGCGAATGGTCCTCGCCGATACCCCAGGAGCAACAGTGTCCCTAATTTGCTGGGAAGTGGCGGTGCGGTCCCCTACGGCACTGCGTAGGATCCTACGGTCTTGGCGTGCATCCGTGCGTCGCTGCGGTCCGGTCCCAGGTCGACGGGCACGTGCACCTTCCGCCGACCACTGGCGACAACATCGATGTACTGTGGAGACCTCACGCCCCACGTGTTGAGCAATTCGGCGGTACGTCCACCAGGCCTCCCGCATGCCCACTATACGCCCTCGCTCAAAGTCCGTCAACTGCACATACGGTTCACGTCCACGCTGTCGCGGCATGCTACCAGTGTTAAAGACTGCGATGGAGCTCCGTATGCCACGGCAAACTGGCTGACACTGACGGCGGCGGTGCACAAATGCTGCGCAGCTAGCGCCATTCGACGGCCAACACCGCGGTTCCTGGTGTGTCCGCTGTGCCGTGCGTGTGATCATTGCTTGTACAGCCCTCTCGCAGTGTCCGGAGCAAGTATGGTGGGTCTGACACACCGGTGTCAATGTGTTCTTTTTTCCATTTCCAGGAGTGTATATTTCTTAGCTTGTAGGGTACATCTGGAGCTTATTTCGCTCAGTAAGTCAATGTCGAAGTGGAAGATATCTTCTGTTTACCTGTCTCATTGAAAATACCAACAATGGAAACCTCCTAAACCTTTTCAACTATCCGTCTGCATTAACGAAGTTAGTCGCGACGTGAGGTAGCGTGAAAATGATCAACGAGGGAGGAGGAATTACAGTATTTACAAGTGTGTATCATAGTCGAGTACCTGGTGTAACATCCACGAGATAAATTTTAGCTACAGTGCGACGAGAGGAAATTATGCCTCTAACAGTTATAAACATTATCTATTCGACATATGAAAAAATAGTGAAAACGATGATAAATATTAATTATTTATATAATATTCTATGATGTAATTGGATACATAGATGTGTATTATACAAAGACAATGATAATTGTAGATTCCTTTTATGATCTGCGTTTGTCTTCCTTTGTTTTACCCTTTGTTGGTTGGTTTTTGTAGGTTGTGGACGCATATCTAACTGAGGTCTGTTAAGAAATTGTAATTATTTGTTGATTATTACTTGAAAATAGAGTTCATTATTATTATAAATATGAGTGAATAATTATTTGTAACTTTAATTCCTCTCTCAGTAAGCATTATCTGTGTTATTTATTTATTTCCGCTGCTAGGAGTGCAGCCATTGATGATAGCGATTTGTATCGCGTTTTTGTCTGTGTTTTCCTTAGAAACAAATCAAATGTTTGCTTGATGAAGTCTAAATAGTGCACAATATGAAAGTAGAGTTTATAGAGTTTAATAAGCATTTCAAATACTTACTTATTTGGTCTAACAATAGAAAGTCTCTATCAATTATCTCAACGGCAAATTCAAATTACGCAACTCTGCAGATATAAATGCCGAACGTAATACAAATATGTAAAAATAAATGTGCACCGGTGGTTCCGAACTCATTTTAATGAAAATTATTCGAATTAGATTGGTTCTTTAAAAACAGTGCTCATAGCACGATCGTTATAACAAACTTTTCTAGCTGATGTATGGAGCCGAAATTAATTACGCACGAGTTGCGAAGGATATTGTTTCAGGTAACATACGTCAGTGTTGTGCGCGGCTGATATTCGGTGGTTTTAATGATCATTTTGCTGAAGGTAACTGTTTCCATCATAATCAATAGTTGTATAGAATCTGTTGTATCAACAGAGATTTAGTGACACACAACTTACAGACAACACTTTAACACGACGTTAACTTGGAGTTCTTTAGCAACTTGACCAAATCTTTAGTCGCGCGAAAAATTATTTAGTAATTACTCAATGTAATAAAATAAGATTATCATTTTCATTTACAAATTAGTTAAATACCAAACCACTGAATAACACAGCGAACGCTACACTGGTAGTGGCATAATGTGTCGGCGTTACGCTAAACCACTAGATAAATTTATAACTCTTTGTACTGCGTCTCGACAAACGTATGAATATTCGTTGACCCCACTCACAAAAGGCAGTGACATTTTTTGTCCTATCAACATACAGACCCCTACTCACACAGACTTCTTCCCTGTTCATCCTGGTGTTTACATTTCAGATAGGCTGCCTTCTCTACTGTGATCTCAAATCACCATCAACATCTCCCACGATGTCGAATTTGTTTACTACTGGCAGCCATTCCGCTGACAGTTTACAGTCGTCGTGTTCGTTTAAGTGACTCTGGGTTTCCAGCAGTTCTACAGATTCTCTCACATCCCTCTGAAACATCGGCGATTATTTAGCGCTCGTGCACTTTTCAAATCGCTTGCGCGGCTCCATGCTTCTTCGTGTTCTGTTACTGTAGCTTTGAACGATTGTTTTAAGGAGCATCTGTGTTTGCGGAATTTCATTACATTTTCTCGAATGAAACCAGCTGGTGAAGCTCTAATTTCAGTTAAAAATTTTCCCAATTCTTCCCTTGAAGTTGAAGATCGTAATAAATAGTGAAAACTGTAGTCTGTTAGAACCGACCGTGACTGGTTGTGTATGTTCCATCCGTAACATCCGTCTATTTAACCATACCTTTGCTTTATGCACCCAGTTAGGACGATTGCGGCCAGACGAGTTACGTGACCAACATACACTACTGTATGTCTGCTTCATTGCCGGCCGAAGTGGCCGAGCGGTTAAGGCGCTACAGTCTGGAACCACATGACCGCTACGGTCGCAGGTTCGAATCCTGCCTCGGGCATGGGTGTGTGTGATGTCCTTAGGTTAGTTAGGTTTAAGTAGTTCTAAGTTCTAGGGGACTTATGACCACAGCAGTTGAGTCCCATAGTGCTCAGAGCCATTTTTTTTTGTCTGCTTCATCGAGTCCTCATCAGTACCTCTGTACAGGAAAGATATAAGTGTTCGTTTTTCCTTAAAGTAGGAATATACTGAAGGTAGTTCGGCGACCACTTTTTCGGACAAGTCTGAACTGTAGAGAACTCATACAGATTTAAATGTAGATGACCAGTTTTTCTCTCTCAAGCAATAAAACAAATACAGGGTATCTCAAAATGTACGTCACAACTTTAATATATCCAATCTAATTAAGATATTCACACAGAATCTCACAAAGTTTTTATGCCACTCACTCAATTTCAACACGAGCGCCTTTGGTGTATTCAACCCCACTCTCGGCGCAACATATCCGCATCAACTGTGGCAAAGGCAGTAAACGATTCGATTCTTTAAATCAATGATGAGGTTGAGAGGTGTTTGGCTGAGTCTTTTCCTGACATAAACTATCGGTGCTACGTCAGGCGATCTGGAAGGCCAGGGAATTGAACCACCACTGCGATCTGGTAAACATCTGGTGTAGAACATCTCGTACAGCCTGAGCTCAATGTGGTGGTGCATTATCTTGTCATCATAAGCTGGTCTGTCACATTAGCCAAACATAGTGTGAAAATCTCAATTATTTTTAATGCCATAACATATTGCAGACGTGGCGTACCTTTTGAGATGCCCCATAGTTCCAGAGGAGAGACCGGGGCTAGTTGGCATGGTTTTTACTATACGATTTTTATATTTTTTCTTTAGTACTTTCCGCTTATATGATCGATGCTGCAGATAGTGGTATTCCTTGGCTATTAATTAATGATACAAATATCACTTAGAGCTGCATGCTGAATCCGTAAAAATATGTCTACCGAAACGTTACATCTGTGCCAATTTACCCCACATGTGGGGCATGTTGGCACATGTGCCGTTATAAGTTGACATGGTGAACAGGTTCTGAGGAATAAATAAAAGTTATTAAGTTAGACACTTTTATTTCAATAAAATATGAAGGACAAATGGTGTTGACACTTTCTTACCTTTAGATCTTTCAATTTGCTAGCACAATTTGTATTAGTGTCTGTCAAAATGGCAACAACATTAAAATATTGCTAAGTCGGTAAATGAACACAGAAAAGTTACATGACAATAAAATAAAAAATATCAAGGAAATTGCAGAATCGCAACTTCTACTAAGAAAGTAGCTCGGTTGCTCATTTGAACTGGTGATTTTAATTTTCGCACAATTTTGCTTCTGTCATACCAAATCGAGTCAGAAACGTCAGGCCATCTCCAAAATTTCTTTTCTTTCACCATTGTGGAAACACATATTTCATCACCATCAACTTCCAATACTTTCCAGCGTACTGGAGTGCACTACACTTCACCATCGTGAAGTCTTCCACGTGGTACTGCTCCGAATTGTCTTCTTGAACTACATTCATGCTGTTCTCTTTAATAATCGGTGTTGGTGGGCATTCTCGAGATGTTGGAGACTTGGGTTCAAATTCCTCTTCAGTGTCTGTGCTTAGTGGGAAATAGAGGCTATCCTCAAAATCAACATAGCTTACCGTATCTGACATTTCATCTTTAGATTCCATCATTACTGAATCATTTCCCCTACAACGTTTTCCCTTCCTCTTTCTTTGAGTTTCTGCCCTATGCCTGTCTTCTTTTAAAATAGGCCTACTAATTGACACTTGCTTCCTTTCTTCCAGTACATTTTCGGTAGGAGTGTCTCTCAACATAGCAGTGTGTCTCCTTTTCTTGCCACGGTTAGACCATTTTCGTGGGCCTGCTTTTGGAAAAGGGCGAATTTCTTCTGCGGTTACAATTGTAGACGATAATGGTGTGCCTGGAGCAGGTGCATCAGTGGAAGACGAGATGAATTACTCTATTGAGGATGCAGAACAGTTGTAACGTCCGCATTCACAGTCTGGATACCATCAGAAGGCGGGAATTCATGAAACATAGGCAAATCCAGCTTACTCTAAACCCTGCGGTGATATTGGATGGGGTTGTTGCAACCCGAAAAGCTGCGTTCGCGATGCTAGGGCTGTCATAAATTGAAATAGTTTGGCCAGGATGATTACTCATCCAAGCATCACAAGCAGTACTGATTTGTATTTAAATGGCCCAGACACATTACATTCCAGAGGCTGGAATTTACGACCACAGTGTGGGGGAAATGATAGGAAAACCACCCCACTTTATTTCAATAAATCAAGTGCTTCAGTAGACAAATGAGAGCCGTGGTTATCAAGCAGTAAAGTGCTGGGCGATCCTTAGAACTTCTAGAATAGTGTATGAAGTGCTTGGAGAACTTAATAAAGTCTGTTTCTACCGTCCAATCTGACTTGTCGGCATCACCGTCAGAGCCAGCTGGGGAGTCTCGAACAAAATGTGGTTCGTATTTTGCTCTAGTAAATATGAAGAAAGGAAGGATAGCATTACCTCCAGCTGATACACATGTTGCTAGGGTTACGAGACGATCGCTTTCAGCAGCGGTCATCCTTCCATTTTGTTTGAGATGTTTCCGTGCTACCACTCTGTCTTGCTTCCGTACAGATGTGATCCCCGTTTCGTCCATATCCCATACATGTTGAGCTTGCAACTTCAGTCCATCCAAAATCTTTTTAAGCAGACTGAAGCAATTTTCAGATTTACTACATCAAACCTGGTGGTCCTGTCTATAGTTGTCGCTTCAGGTATCCGTGTGGACAAACTCTGATACCTCTTCATAAAATACGTGTACCAGTCAGGTCCCGCCATTTTCTTTTCCTCCCAAGAAAGTGGTACGTTAACCTCACTTTTGGTGGCGTATTGAAAAGGAATTTTTCTAACCTCCTTCGGGCTTAAGACAAAATAAATATCTGAGGCTTTCTCGGTGTATTCACTTCACAGGTACTCCTGTTCAGGAAAGAAAACCTGTAACACAAAATACAAAGAGTGTCATCAGCTGCAAACCTGATGACAGGCAGTTAGTATATGGCATTGGAGATCAATAGGCCCACAGGGAAAAGTTTAGATAACAATTTGTTATAAAAAAGTTATGTCACTTGGCTGATACATACCTTCCTCGGAGTTTTATATCCACTTAGAAAATCAGGGACTTCATCAGTGGAAGCATCACATTCTCTTGCGTTTTGGTAATAACTGGCTAAGCTCCATACAGGCATGTTGAATTCTTCTGCTGTGGCGATTAAGCTTCTTTTGTCGATAATGCGAGTACGTATAGCATTCCTTATGTTCTGAGCAGTAAACTTCGCTCGTTTCCGTCTTTCTCTCGTAATTCCTCATGGCAAACCTTCAACGAAACGTTTGAGAAAGTAGTTAAAAAAAGTCAGCAGATACCTGTGTGACAAGAATGTAAGTGAGAGGTGAGTTGGCATACACCACGTGTTCTATGCCAACATGCCTCTGAAACATGTGCCAGCTTGCCCCAACTATGCATTTTAGACAAGACTGATGCATCACTACTACACAAAAAGCTTTACAAAGCAGTTCAATACTTTAATGCAATTATTATTGTCTCCTCTGTAAATCACAGCTGCTTAAAATTCCCAGACACGTTCTAGAGCTTCACAGAATAACAAAAACTTAGACTGAAAAAAAAATAGTCACCCATCTGGAAAACAGGAAACGTGGAGTCCTTCCTCTCTGGGAGTTCTCATCCGATTGAAACTACAGTGGAGGTACAACGTCGTTTCTGAGTTTGACTGTTGCGATCCTAGTGCTCATCAATCTTTATAGTGGTATAAAAAGGAAGCAATGTGCCAACTCACCCCATATGCTAACCTAGCCTCGGTCTCTTCTATTCTGTCAGTTGTGCTTCTTTCCTCTATTCACCCTCCCCCCCCCCCCCACACCAGTCAACCAACCAACCAATTTCTTTATTTTCGTTTTTCAATCAGTCGTTTTAAAATAGCCTGCCTGTAAGTTGCCTTCTATTTCTACGTTTCTTGGAAGAATATAAAATGTGTTTACCTTGTGGTATGATTCCTACTGTTTCCATCATTTATGCCGCAGTTATTTCTAACTGGAAGATTTCATATTAAATGTAAGAGTTCTAAGATGTACATCGTGATGAAAGTAAATAAAATATGTAGAATGATTTATTTGATGAGAATCGGGACGTGACTGCAGTAATCTTTAGAGAGTACATAAATACACTCCTGGAAATGGAAAAAAGAACACATTGACACCGGTGTGTCAGACCCACCATACTTGCTCCGGACACTGCGAGAGGGCTGTACAAGCAATGATCACACGCACGGCACAGCGGACACACCAGGAACCGCGGTGTTGGCCGTCGAATGGCGCTAGCTGCGCAGCATTTGTGCACCGCCGCCGTCAGTGTGAGCCAGTTTGCCGTGGCATACGGAGCTCCATCGCAGTCTTTAACACTGGTAGCATGCCGCGACAGCGTGGACGTGAACCGTATGTGCAGTTGACGGACTTTGAGCGAGGGCGTATAGTGGGCATGCGGGAGGCCGGGTGGGCGTACCGCCGAATTGCTCAACACGTGGGGCGTGAGGTCTCCACAGTACATCGATGTTGTCGCCAGTGGTCGGCGGAAGGTGCACGTGCCCGTCGACCTGGGACCGGACCGCAGCGACGCACGGGTGCACGCCAAGACCGTAGGATCCTACGCAGTGCCGTAGGGGACCGCACCGCCACTTCCCAGCAAATTAGGGACACTGTTGCTCCTGGGGTATCGGCGAGGACCATTCGCAACCGTCTCCACGAAGCTGGGCTACGGTCCCACACACCGTTAGGCCGTCTTCCGCTCATGCCCCAACATCGTGCAGCCCGCCTCCAGTGGTGTCGCGACAGGTGTGAATGGAGGGACGAATGGAGACGTGTCGTCTTCAGCGATGAGAGTCGCTTCTGCCTTGGTGCCAATGATGGTTGTATGCGTGTTTGGCGCCGTGCAGGTGAGCGCCACAATCAGGACTGCATACGACCGAGGCACACAGGGCCAACACCCGGCATCATGGTGTGGGGAGCGATCTCCTACACTGGCCGTACACCACTGGTGATCGTCGAGGGGACACTGAATAGTGCACGGTACATCCAAACCGTCATCGAACCCATCGTTCTACCATTCCTAGACCGGCAAGGGAACTTGCTGTTCCAACAGGACAATGCACGTCCGCATGTATCCCGTGCCACCCAACGTGCTCTAGAAGGTGTAAGTCAACTACCCTGGCCAGCAAGATCTCCGGATCTGTCCCCCATTGAGCATGTTTGGGACTGGATGAAGTGTCGTCTCACGCGGTCTGCACGTCGAGCACGAACGCTGGTCCAACTGAGGCGCCAGGTGGAAATGGCATGGCAAGCCGTTCCACAGGACTACATCCAGCATCTCTACGATCGTCTCCATGGGAGAATAGCAGCCTGCATTGCTGCGAAAGGTGGATATACACTGTACTAGTGCCGACATTGTGCATGCTCTGTTGCCTGTGTCTATGTGCCTGTGGTTCTGTCAGTGTGATCATGTGATGTATCTGACCCCAGGAATGTGTCAATAAAGTTTCCCCTTCCTGGGACAATGAATTCACGGTGTTCTGATTTCAATTTCCAGGAGTGTAGTATGTAGAGATATCTAAGAGATCTAAGTCAACAGTGGACAAAACATGATTTGTGATGAGAATGGTGATAATTATAGCTAAGTTTAATGAGAAAAAAAAATTAATCACATTTTCGGTGTGACAAAAATTACTACGTCCATAAAGCGAACACCAAGACTGTTAACGGCGAGTGCGATTAATCGCGTGATATTTGCCCACTGTACATCGGTGACTGAAAAGAATGCACGTGTCACAGGGATTATCGGATCTGAATCTGCTCTGGGATGTTTCTCTCTATCTGTCATAAACATCGGAATTTAAAGAGCTTAGCGGAAACGATACGAGGGCAATCAATCTGACAAGATACTGAAATGTAGTCTCTAATAGGTTGTTTGTTTGAGAGTTTTAATCTCGTTTTGATACAATAATGCGCTACACACAACAGTTATCTGACAATCAAACTGTGTTGCCGCAAAACTTTGTTTGTCGCCTGACGTGTCGTAAGTTTTTATCGAAGGAAAATTAATTTCAGAGAAATAAGATAAAGGCTCTTGACGTAGATACACTTCCCGCTTTAAGCTAGGAAATATTTGGCTTTCTCTATTGGGCCTATGTAATTTATTTCAATAATTCGCTATTGTTTCGTGCCTGAATGAATGGAATAATCATAGAACGAACGAGGCTAATATTATCTTTAGAGAAAATCAATTTGAAGAATAAAAATAAAGGAAACGATTTCAAGTGTTTCAGTTTTTGACAGCATCTGTTTAACGTTTGGATAGAAGAAGTGATAAATGAACTGACTTGGCAGAAAATCCTAAGAAATTTTGGTCTTATGTCAAAGCGATAGGTGGATCAAAACAATATGTCCAGACACTCTGTGACCAGAACGGTACTGAAACAGAGGATGACAAACTAAAGGCCGAAATACTAAATGTCTTTTTCGAAAGCTGTATCACAGAGGAAAACTACACTGTAGTTCCTTCTCTAGATTGTCGCACAGATGACAAAATGGTAGATATCGAAATAGACGACAGAGGGATAGAGAAACAATTAAAATCGCTCAAAAGAGGAAAGGCCGCTGGACCTGATGGGATACCAGTTCAATTTTACACAGAGTACGCGAAGGAACTTGCCCTCCTTCTTGCAGCGGTGTAGCGTAGGTCTCTAGAAGAGCGCAGCGTTCCAAAGGATTGGAAAAAGGCACAGGTCATCCCCGTTTTCAAGAAGGACGTCGAACAGATGTGCAGAACTATAGACCTATATCTCTAACGGCGATCAGTTGTAGAATTTTGGAACACGTATTATGTTCGAGTATAATGACTTTTCTGGACACTAGAAATTGTAGGAATCAGCATGGGTTTCGAAAAAGACAATCGTGTGAAACCCAGCTCGCGCTATTCGTCCACGAGACTCAGAGGGCCATAGACACGGGTTCACAGGTAGATGTCGTGTTTCTTGACTTCCGCAAGGCGTTCGATACAGTTCCCCACAGTCGTTTAATAAACAAAGTAAGAGCATGTGGACTATCAGACCAATTGTGTAATTGGATTGAAGAGTTCCTAGATAACAGAACGCAGCATGTCATTCTCAATGGAGAGAAGTCTTCAGAAGTAAGAGTGATTTCAGGTGTGCCGCAGGAGAGTTGCTATTCACAATATACATATACCGGAACGGAAGTTTTTGCCGGCCGAAGTGGCCGTGCGGTTAAAGGCGCTGCAGTCTGGAACCGCAAGACCGCTACGGTCGCAGATTCGAATCCTGCCTCGGGCATGGATGTTTGTGATGTCCTTAGGTTAGTTAGGTTTAACTAGTTCTGAGTTCTAGGGGACTAATGACCTCAGCAGTTGAGTCCCCTAGTGCTCAGAGCCATTTGAGCCAATATACATAAATGACCTTGTGGATGACATCGGAAGTTCACTGATGCTTTTTGCAGATGATGCTGTGGCATATCGAGAGGTTGTAACAATGGAAAATTGTACTGAAATGCAGGAGGAACTGCAGCGAATTGACGCATGGTGCAGGGAATGGCAATGTAGACAAGTTTACTGTGCTGCGAATACACAGAAAGAAAGATCCCTTATCATTTAGCTACAATATAGCAGGTCAGCAACTGGAAGCAGTTAATTCCATAAATTATTTGTGAGTACGCAATAGGAGTGATTTAAAATGGAATGATCATATAAAATTAATCGTCGGTAAAGCAGATGCCAGGCTGAGATTCATTGGAAGAATCCTAAGGAAATGTACTCCGAAAACAAAGAAAGTAGTTACAGTACACTTGTTCGCCCACTGCTTGAATACTGCTCAGCAGTGTGGGATCCGTACCAGATGGGGTTGATAGAAGAGATAGAGAAGATCCAACGGGGAACAGCGCACTTCGTTACAGGATCATTTAGTAATCGCGAAAGCGTTACGGAGATGATTGATAAACTCTAGTGGAAGACTCTGCAGGAGAGACGCTCAGTAGCTAGATACGGGCTTTGAGTGAAGTTTCGAAAACATACCTTCACCAAGGAGTCCAGCAGTATATTGCTCCCTCCTACGTATATCTCGCGAAGAGACCATGAGGATAAAATCAGGGAGATTAGAGCCCACACAGAGGCATACCGACAATCCTTCTTTCCACGAACTATACGAGACTGCAATAGAAGGTACCCTCCGCCACACACCGTCAGGTGGCTTGCGGAGTATGGATGTGGATGTAGATGTAGATGTAGAACTCGAAGAAAATTCCAGGACAGCACTAAAAATCAGAGAGAAGCTGATAAATGTGGTAAAATTCGCGGGCGATGAAGCCCAGCTGGTTCAAATGAAAAAAATGGAGATTTATTTAATGATATAGACAAGAAATTGAAAACTGAGTTTCAATTCAGGGTAAACCCCCTAAGCAAAGTCGAAATTTATCCAGGATAAAATGAAGAAGGAAGTCGTACTAACCAACTTAATTTCGCAACGTACCGCAGAAAAAGGCAAACGGCCTTGCCACGGTGGTAACACCGGTTTCCGTCGGATCACCGAAGTTAAGCTCTTTCGGGTTTGGCATAACTTGGTTGTGTGACTGTGCGGGTCTGTCGAGCACTGTTAGCAAGCAGGGTGCACTCAGCCCTGGTGAGGAAAATTGAGGAGATATTTGATCGAGAAACAGCGGCTCCGGTCACGAAACCTAACAACGGCAGGGAGAGCGGTGTGCTGACAACGTGCGTCTGCTTATCCACATCAAGTGATGCGCGTCGGCTGAGTATGACACGGCTGTCGGTCGGAACCGTTGAGCCTTCCGAGGCGTGTTCGGACGGAGATTATTTTTTTTTTTTTTTTTTTTTTTTAGCAGATGAAGTGGTTTTCTAGCTATGAAGTAATATTATAGAACATTGCCCAAACACAAGTAGTCTATTGCTTGCGTCCAGGGGCTCCTTATACCACAAGGGCTGTTTGGAATACGGCAGAAGTACACACATCCCACAGGGTTTTAAATTTTACTTACATTGAATTTATACAGATGGTGTCTACCACATCCTGAAACACACCGTACAGGTATGGCTCATTCAGCAGTCGTACATTTTGACAAGCATCTTCTGGGTGTAACGAATTTTATGATGACAATCCATCAGTGTGGTTTGATTCTCAACGCGGATAACTTCCTGAATACTGGGACCCCGTAATTGTCCATCTACGTTACGAAAATATAGCAGTTACGTGCCTGAAGGTGCGTCTATACTGACGTGAAACCAGTAGTTGCAGGTAAAGTACCTTCATGTATCTATGCGGCTTTTGGAAACACCTCATCATCCCTGCTTAGTTCGATTGATGATAATCTGAATGGGTATTAGTTTGAGTGCTTCTTATTGTTATTCATCCTCTGAAAGGGCAGAGCCAATTTCCTTCCCCATCCTTCCTTAATATGAGCTTGTGCTCCGTCACTGATAACCTCGCTGTCGAGGGGATGATAAACACTAATCTTCCTTCCTTCCTGTTTCCAAGCCCGTCCCCCTTACGAGAGCCAGAGGAAGGAGGCAAATAAGAGTTCCAAGGAAAGGCTGTATTGCAAAACCGGTTATGATAAAGAAGAGCGGAAATGAATACGCAAACTGACAGACTTAACGAACAATCTACAACAAAAGGAGTCTTTCCTGTAAGATCTGGACTCGTCATTGTACAACACTTGAGCTACAGACGCAGGAGAAGACTAAATCATTAAAGGAACACTGGAATCACATTACAAGACTAGTATTCATGATGAGGAGTTTACAGAAAGGTATAAAAATTGACAGATGACCTGCGGACCATGGGCAACATTTTTTGGTCATCCCAAATGAATGGACGGAAAAAGGCTGACTAAACAAATATTCAACATTTTCGATAGACAACGTAAGACCACTAAAAATTAGAAATCCAACGCTAAGACGATTGCGACAGAAGCCTCTTCAGCAAAAAGATCTTGACAACCGGTGTAGACGTATATTTGTATACGAAGAAAACCGCCGTGCCCGTGAACAGAAGAAAGGGGAAGGCATTGCCAAATGCACTTGTCATAACACAGTCCGAGTCAGCCCCAAGGTGCAGATTCTAAATACAGTTCATAGAGTCAAGTGAGAAATAGCGATATGGTAACCCGAATGGAGTGTCGGTACATAACATTGGAAGAAACAGAAGCAATATGAAGACAATGATAATGGCAAGCCTTAGGAGGAAATCACTTTCCAGTGAATAACAAAGGTCTGATGATGGTGATATTGAATACAATCAAACAAATTGCTCCAGTCATTCAGAGGTTTGCCTTTTCGTAGGAGTTGATCATTTGTAAAAAACTGGTTCTTATTTATTTATTACTAAATTATCAAGACTTGCGCTCTTTAATCTGAATTGCAGTTCGTTTAACACACAAGTTGTGCTGTATTTAATCTTTTATTGTTCAAATTACACTCATAAAGTTCCTTTTTGCAACACAATATGTGTAACGTAACGTAATGAAACCCATGAACAACGGACCTTGCATTCGGTGGGGTGGCTTGAGTGGTTCAGAAGTACAGATAACTGTACTGATGGTACAACCACAACGGAGGGGTACCTGCTGAGAGGCCAGAAGAGGGGCAGCAGCCTTTTCAATAGCTGCAGCACCACCAGTCTGGATGATTGACTGATCTTGCCTTGTTGCATCAACCAAAATGACCTTGCTGTCCTGGTACTGAGAACAGCTGAAAGCATGGGAAAACTACAGCTCTAGTGTATAATGGCGTCGTCTTGGGTAAAATATTCTGAGGGTAAAATAGTCCCCCATTCGGATCTCCGGGCGTGGAGTACTCACGGGAATGTCGTCATCAGGAAAAACAAAAGTGGCTTTCCATGGATCGGAGTGTAGAATGTTAGATCTCTTAATTGGGCAGATAGGACAGAAAATATAAAAAAGGAAATGGATCGAAGTCAGATATAGTGGGAGGTAGTGAAGTTCGATGGCAGGAAGAATAGGACTTCTGGTTATAAACACAATGTCAAATAGGGGTAATGCAGAGGTGGGTTTAATAATAAATAAGAAAATAGGAATGCGGGTAAGCTACTATGAACAACATAGTGAACGCATCGTCTACCACGGTAGAACAAGTTTACATGCCAGCTAGCTCCGCAGATGATGAGGAAATTGAAGAAATGTACGATGAGATAAAAGAAATTATTCAGAAAGTTTGGGGATTAAAATTTAATTGTGGTGAAAAACCGGAATTCGGTAGTAGGAAAAGGAAGAGAACGAAAAATAGTATGTGCATATGGACTGGGGGAAAGGAATGAAAAAGGAAGCCACCTGGTAGAGATTTCCACAAGCATTAATTTAATAACTGCTAGCACTTGGTTTAAGAACCGGGAGATTTAGAAACCAGATTTTAAATTGTAAGACAGTGCCGGAGGTGGATGTGGACTCTGACCACAATTAACTGGCTGTGAACTGTAGATTAAAAGTAAAGAAATTGGAAAAAGGTAGTAAATTAAGGAGATGGGACCAGGATAAGTTGAAAGGACCAGATGTTGTAGAGAGTTGCAGAGGGGGAACATTAGTCAACAGATGTCTAGAACAGAGGAAAGGAATACAGTAGAAGACGAATGCGTAGCTTAGAGATGAAATAGTAAAGACAGCAGATTATCAAATAGATAAAAAGACAAGGCCTTATAGGAATCTTTGAATAACATAAGAGATGTTGAATTTAATTGGTGAAAGGAGAAAATTTAAAAATTCCCCCAATGAAGCTGGCGAAATGGAATACAAATATCTGAAAAACGAGACTGACAGGAAGTGCAAAATTGTTAAGCAGGAATGGCTAGAGGACAAATGTAACGATTTAGAAGTATATTTCACTAGGCAAAAGACAGATACTACCTACAGGAAAATTAAAGAGGCCTTTGAGGAAAAAAGAAGCAGCTGAAGGCAATATTGTAGAAAGGAAAGTAGATGTAGATGTACTCGTAGATGAGATGGGAGATATGGTACAAAAAAAAGAATTTGACAAAGCTCTCAAAGACGTAAATCGATACAAGGCCCAGGGAGTAGACTACACTGATAGCCTAGAGCTAGCCAACCAAGACAGAACTCTTACATCTCGTATGCAAAAGGTGCGTTTTGTAAATGCTCGTCACCAGATTTGTGAAGGCCTCGTCGCTGCTGCTGTGGAGGTCGAGTTACCACAGTTGTTAAGGTAGGCCGAGTTTGTGAATTCGTGAATCGGCTTCTCAGGCAGTACACCGCTAAGACAATTTCCCCTAGCACTATTACACAGCTATGCCCCAGGGTCAGGTAACAGGATAGGAGAACGAAGATTCTACAACACTCCAACAAATTAGTAACAAAGTCACACAAATGAGTTAAACAGTTCACTTGGCTTATTTATTTGTTGAATTATTGTCTGCAACACTGCTTGTAATATGACACAGAGAAGGCCCTCAGTGGATAAGTGCAAATAATCGTAAGTAAACTTCACAGAACATAGCAAATGCAATTTACAACAAATTTCTGTTCACTTCTAAATGTTCATTAAACGACGTTGCCTGCCTAAGACAACCCTGGACGATGATCTATAACAAAGTGGACCAGAGCTGCTCTTCTATCTTCCGAGTAGGCTTCCGTCCGTTGTCGTCCAGTCATTGGCGGCTTGTACTGGGCCGGCAATTGGCCGAGGCGAAGTCGATATCTTCATCCTCATGATTGGTGGAACTCGCGCAAGTGGTGAGTCTCTATGGCACTGACACCAGCTCGCAACTTTGCGCCTGTGGTGTTGTTGCCCAGAATGTTTCTTTTTCGAACGACACAGCAGTGTGAAACAGACGAAATACTCACGGACTTCAAGAAGAATGCGGCAATTCCAATTGCAAGGGAAGTAGTTGCTGACACGTTCGAAAATTATCAAACTATCCTTGTAATAAGTAATGGTTGCAAAATACTAACACGGAGTCTTTACAGAAGAATAGAAAAACAGGTAGAAGCAGATCTCGGGAAGAGCAATTTGGATTCCGGAGAAATGCAAGAACTTGCGAGGCAATATTTACCCTACCACTTACCTTACAAGATAAGTGAAGGAAAGGCAAACCTACATAAATCATTTATAGACTAAGAGAAAGCTTTTGACGATGTAGACAGGAATACTCTCTTTCAAATTCTAAAGGTGGCAGGGGTAAAATACAGGGAGCGAAAAGCTATTTACAATTTGTTCAGAAACCAGATGGAAATTATAAGAGTTGAGGGGCTGGAAATGGAAGTAATGGGCGAGAAGGGAATGAGAAAGGGTTGTAGCCAGTTCCCGATGTTACTAAATCTGTATACTGAGCAAGCAGTAAAGGAAACAAAAGAAAATTTTGGAGCAGGAATTAAAGTCTAGGGAGAAGAAATAAAAAAGCTTTTAGGTTTGCCGATAACTCTGTTATTCTGTCAGAGGCAGCGATGGACTTGGTAGAGCAGTTGAACGGAATGGACAGTGTCGTGAAAGGAGCATGTAAGATGAACATCAACAAAGGCAAAACGAGATTATTGGAATGTAGTCGAATTAAATCAGGCGACGCTGAGGGAATTAGATTAGGGAATGAAATACTTAAAGTAGTAGACGACTTTTGCTATTTAGGCAGCCGAAGTAGAGAGCATGTAAAATGTAGAGTATGTAGACTGACAATGCCAAGAAAAGCGTTTCTGAAGAAGAGAAATTTGTTAAAACTGAATGTAGATTTAAGTATTTTCTGAAAGGATTTGTCTTGAGTGTAGCCATGTGAGGAGTAAAAGATGGACGATAACCAGTTTAGATAAAAAGAGAATAGAAGCTTTCGAAATGCGGTACTATAGAAGAATACGGAAGATTAGATGAATCGATCACGTAACTAGCGGTTCTAGAGAAGACTACTGAAGATTAGATGGATCGATCATGTAACTAATGAGGAGGTAAAGAATAGAATTGGGTAGACAAGAAATTTGTTGCACAACTCGACCAAAAGAAGGGGTTGGCTGATAGGACACATTGTGGGACATCAGTGGATCGCCAATTTAGGCTAGTATCTGAGGGAAGTGTGAGGGGTAAAAGTCGTAGAGGGAGACCAAGAGATGAATACAGTAAGCAGCATCAGAAAGAGGTAGTTTGCAGTAGCTGTCCGGAGATTAAGAGCCTCCCGCAGGATAGAGTAGCATGGAGAGCTACATCAAATCTGTCTTCTGACTGAAGACCACAATAACAACGCAATGAGTACAATAAACTGGAATGAAATGAAAAGAAATTGGCGCAAACCTATCAGCATCTAAAGATGAAAACTAAACCACGTCTACTTAATGCCGCTTTGTTTCTATTCCATAAAAGGTCGATGTTTAATGGCTGTGTTGAAAGACTCCGACTTTTGCCAGTATCTTGTCGTACATTCTAGCCTAAGTAACTAAAATGTGTAATCTGGTCGATATCTTCCGTCATAGCAGTAAATATAGAGTCAACACGAGCTAAACAAGGGCGCGTTTTTTTTAATTCGTCCGACGGCCAAGAATGAGGTGAAAAACACTATATATTTACAGAATTAAACCATCCTAAAAACGAAAAAAGTTAAAATAAGGAACGTATGAACAGAACCGGAAGTTGTTGGCAAAAAGCTTGTAGAAACATCAAGATAGATAAAGTCATAAAATGTGAGCCACCAAGAAACGAAAACCCTTGGTAATGGCATACGATATCCCATCATGAGATATGACAGCTGAAGAACTAATTGCATCGCTTTATGAGAACTAGAAACAAACAAAAAAGGATTTCATGAATGAGACCGTGTTTCGTTTTAAGACTGGACCAGAAGCGAGGGAAACACGTTAGGGGATCGACGTCAAGCCTAAAACAAGGACGCAACTAAAAGGATGCAAAAGGATACATTCAGCTTTCAGGTCGACAACTGTGAGGGTCTACCTAATGATTCCGCAACACTACAAGCGCGAGCACTACAGATGTATTACCGAATTCTACAAAGCAGCCGGCCGGGGTGGCCGAGCGGTTCTAGGCACTACAGTCTGGAACCACGCGACCGCTAAGATCGCAGGTTCGAATCTTGCCTCGGGCATGGATGTGTGTGATGTCCTTAGGTTAGTTAGGTTTAAGTAGTTCTAAGTTCTAGTGGACTGATGACCTCAGAAGTTAAGTCCCATAGTGCTCAGAGCCATTTGAACAATTTTTTTCTACAAAGCAGGAAAACTGGCCTGCTCGCAGTGTGACGGAGAGTATACTACAACCGCCTACGTATCGCTCAAATATGGATCGTGAGAATAAGATTAGAATAACTACAGCATGCACAGAGGCATTCAATCATTCTTGCCGTACTCCATACGTGAATGGAACGGGAAGAAACCCTAAAAACTGGTAAAATGGGATGTACCCTCTGACACAGACTTCACGATGGTTGTAGATCATGGATGTAGATGTAGATGCGGGAGAACACCACGAAAAGAGGGACTGCAATCAGTTTACACAGCCAACTGTCTGTGTCCGATGCGCAAACAGGAAGAAGTAGCCAGTAGGCTATTAGAGCGACAAATTCAAATAACTGATTAGATAGAAGACAGTCAGCTGCTGGTGACCCGAAACAGATACATACAATGGCCATGGGTGTAAAACAGTAGACTGTTGACAGATAGACTCAGCAGTTAATACAATAATAATTACAGCAGACTGAGACAGTCGTAACACGTTCAGAATAGCCTGTCCCTAGTGGAGGAAGCACAAGCCACCATCTAGGAAATGAAAGGCTGTTGACAGAGCTTGTTTCTGGGAAACGGTAAAAAGCACCAATACCAGGGAGGTGTTGTACAGTGAGTTAAAAGAGAATACGTGGAAATTTTGGACGTGGCTTAACAGCACCAATAAACGAAAAGAATCGATAAGTGTTTCACAGAATTTCTACAGTGCTCGTCAGAAAATACCAAGAAATTCCCGATCTAGAAACGAATGACACACTGATAAATCCAACAAAGCAAGCCGAAATCGAACCGCGCGACATGGGAAGGAAGTCAAGAAATAACAAGGTGGGAGATATATGCAGAGCTGACAGCACACAATCTACAAAGAATTTTCCAAACTCTGGGGACGTCGGTAGTCTTGTGAGATTAGACCAAAGGCAATTATTGACTGTAGAAACTCTTCGAATGGTAAGAAAAGCACATCCAAAAGCAGATGAAATTACACTCCTGGAAATGGAAAAAAGAACACATTGACACCGGTGTGTCAGACCCACCATACTTGCTCCGGACACTGCGAGAGGGCTGTACAAGCAATGATCACACGCACGGCACAGCGGACACACCAGGAACCGCGGTGTTGGCCGTCGAATGGCGCTAGCTGCGCAGCATTTGTGCACCGCCGCCGTCAGTGTCAGCCAGTTTGCCGTGGCATACGGAGCTCCATCGCAGTCTTTAACACTGGTAGCATGCCGCGACAGCGTGGACGTGAACCGTATGTGCAGTTGACGGACTTTGAGCAAGGGCGTATGTTGGGCATGCGGGAGGCCGGGTGGACGTACCGCCGAATTGCTCAACACGTGGGGCGTGAGGTCTCCACAGTACATCGATGTTGTCGCCAGTGGTCGGCGGAAGGTACACGTGCCCGTCGACCTGAGACCGGACCGCAGCGACGCACGGATGCACGCCAAGACCGTAGGATCCTACGCAGTGCCGTAGGGGACCGCACCGCCACTTCCCAGCAAATTCGGGACACTGCTGCTCCTGGGGTATCGGCGAGGACCATTCGCAACCGTCTCCATGAAGCTGGGCTACGGTCCCGCACACCGTTAAGCCGTCTTCCGCTCACGCCCCAACATCGTGCAGCCCGCCTCCAGTGGTGTCGCGACAGGCGTGAATGGAGGGACGAATGGAGACGTGTCGTCTTCAGCGATGAGAGTCGCTTCTGCCTTGGTGCCAATGATGGTCGTATGCGTGTTTGGCGCCGTGCAGGTGAGCGCCACAATCAGGACTGCATACGACCGAGGCACACAGGTCCAACACCCGGCATCATGGTGTGGGGAGCGATCTCCTACACTGGCCGTACACCACTGGTGATCGTCGAGGGGACACTGAATAGTGCACGGTACATCCAAACCGTCATCGAACCCATCGTTCTACCATTCCTAGACCGGCAAGGGAACTTGATGTTCCAACAGGACAATGCACGTCCGCATGTATCCAGTGCCACCCAACGTACTCTAGAAGGTGTAAGTCAACTACCCTGGCCAGCAAGATCTCCGGATCTGTCCCCCATTGAGCATGTTTGGGACTGGATGAAGCGTCGTCTCACGCGGTCTGCACGTCCAGCACGAACGCTGGTCCAACTGAGGCGCCAGGTGGAAATGGTATGGCAAGCCATTCCACAGGACTACATCCAGCATCTCTACGATCGTCTCCATGGGAGAATAGCAGCCTGCATTGCTGCGAAAGGTGGATATACACTGTACTAGTGCCGACATTGTGCATGCTCTGTTGCCTGTGTCTATGTGCCTGTGGTTCTGTCAGTGTGATCATGTGATGTATCTGACCCCAGGATGTGTCAATAAAGTTTCCCCTTCCTGGGACAATGAATTCACGGTGTTCTTATTTCAATTTCCAGGAGTGTATATTTCCGGTTTCAGAAGTTGTGGACCGAATTCAGCTGAAGGGGAATAACCTGACAACTGATCCAGCTCTCCCAAACACAGAAGACAGGAGACGTACGATGTTGGTGTCTTGTACAAACAGCAGGAAGTGACGTATCGCTGCACAGCGTTTGGTCCTGATCTCCTGTAGTCACAGTGCTCCGTCCACACAAGGTACTCGTAATACAGCAATGTGGCTTCAAATAAAAGTATATTAATTCTATATGCCACTATCAAAATTACGAAGAACCTGGCGAGATAAATGTTAGGCATAGCGCTACTGTGTTACAGGAAGTGAAGAAATGGATCTCCAAGTAACAAGGATTAACGAACCATGCACAAAAGAGGCAAATTACAACTCACACCAGTGACAGCTGCGGACAGAGGTGGCGCAGTGGTTAGCACAATAGATTCGCATCCGGGAGGACAACGGTTCAAACCCACGTCCGGCCATCCTGATTTAGGTTTTCCGTGATTTCCCTAAATCGCTTCAGGCAAAGGCCGGGGTCGTTCCTATGGAAAGGGACGGCCGACTGCCTTCCGCATCCTTCCGTAAGCTGATGGGACTAACAACGTCGCTGTCTGCTCCCTCCCCCCAAATCAAGCAACCAGTGACAGCTCAAACAATAGAACATGAGAATGAACGAATGGTGGCCATCGTCGTCCTAGATGAGAGAATTATAGTGGTAAAAACTGAACAACTTTGTGCCGAACGTTCAGTAACTCTAAAAATTTTATACGAAATCGACATACGTTGCATTACCAACATACGCTAAAGTGACAAATATCATGGGATAGGGATGTGCACTTATACAGATAGCGATAGTCAAGCGTACACAAAGTATAAAAGATCAGTGCATTGGCGGGTCTCTCGTTTGCATGTGAAAAAGGTTTCCGACGTAGTTACGGCCGCATGAGGGGACGTAGCAGCCTTTCAACGCGGAATGGTAGTTGCAGTAGACACTTGGGACACTCCATTTCGGAAATCGTTGGGGGACTCTGTATTCCGAGATCCACAGTGTCAAGAGTGTACCGAGAATACCAAATTTCAGGCATCACTTCTCACCACGGTCAATGCAGTGACCGACGATCTTCACTTAACGACCGAGGGCAGCGGCGTGTGCGTATAGTTGTCAGTGCTAAAAGACAAGCAACACTGTGTGAAATATCTGCACAAATCAATTGGCACGTAGGACGGACGTAACCGTTAGAACAGTGCGCGAAATTTGACTTTAATGGTCTATTGCAGCAGCAACCGCCGTGAGTGCCATTGCTAATAGCACTACATCGCCTGCACCTCCTACCCTGGCCTCGTGACCATATCACTTGGACCCTAGAGTAATGGAAAACTGTGGCCTATTCAGATGAGTCCCGATTTCTGTTACTAAAAACTGATAGTAGGGTTCGCACGTGGCGCAGACTTTACGAAGCCATGGACCCAAGTTGTCAAGAAGGTACTGTGCGAGATAATGGTGATCCCGTAATGGTGTGGCCTGTATTTACATGGAATCGACGGGGTCCTCTGATCCAAATAAACCACTCGTTGACTGGAAATAGCTATGTTTGGCTACTTTGAGTCCATTTCCAGCCATTCATGATGTTCCTAAATAAAAGTGTCATGTTACCGGGAAAAAATCGTTCGTGATTGGTTTGAAGAACATTCTGAACAGTTCGAGCGAATGCTCTGGCCACTCAGATCGCACTACATGAATTCTATTGAACATTTATTGAACATAATCTAGAGGTCAAATGGAACCCAAAATCCTGTACCAGCAACGCTTTCGCCATTATGGACGACTATAGAGGCAGCAAGGCTCAGTACTTCTGCAAAGGGCCTCAAGCGGCTGCTTGAGTCCATACTACGACTGGTCGCTGCACTAAGCCGGGCAATAGGAGGTCCGACAGGATATTAGTAGGTATGCCATGACCGATCTCATCTCAGTGTGTACCTTCAGTGTAGTCATGATACACAAAGTACGTTGAACAGCCAAAAGGTGCAGTAACAGTAGGAAGTAGGAGCCAACAGATTTTTACTCTGGATGTTAACGGCAAATCAAATTCGTGGCATAGTAAGAGAACAGATTAAAGGAGGTTGGACGCAATACAAGAACTACGAACCATGGATGAAGGACAACAGACATTTTCCATTTCTAGATTTCCTGAAAGAGCTTGAGACCATGCCACACTGCAGATTGTTGACGAAGTTCCGAGCTTGGGGAATAGCTTCTCAGGGATTCATTGGCTAATTAACTTTTTAGCTAGTAGAGCCCAGAACGTTGTCGTCGTCGGCTAGTGATTGTCAGAGACAAAAGATTCATCGTAACTGCCCCAGGGAAATGTGACGGAACAGCTCTTGTTCCAGGTCGTCACGGCCTGCCGCCTAGGAACAAGCGTCTAAGGAACCGCGAGCATCTACGAAAAGTGGTTGAAGGATGGTGAAAAAGCACGAGCATCTGGAAGGATGCTGGCCATTTACGCGTCATCATACAACGCGGAGGGGGAGGTTTAAGCAGGATGGATGAATATTATTGTTTGTTACACGAGGTAGACAATCCTGTACGAATATTCCATTATTATACAGGGTGATCAAAAAGTCAGTATACATTTGAAAACAGAACAAATCGACAAGGGGTTTTATTAGAACCAAAAAAATAAAAAAGTTCAAAAATGTTTGACAGATGGCGCTTCATCTGATCAGAATAGCAATAATTAGCATAACAAAGTACGACAAAGCAAAGATGATGTACTTTACAGGAAATGCTCAATATGTCCACCATCATTTCTCAACAATAGCTGTAGTCGAGGAATAATGTTGTGAACAGCACTGTAAAGCATGTCCGGAGTTATGGTGGGGCATTGGCGTCGGATGTTGTCTTTCAGCATCCTATAGATGTCGGTCGATCACGATACACTTGCGACTTCAGGTAACCCCAAAGCCAATAATCTCACGGACTGAGGTCTGGGGACCTGGGAGGCCAAGCATGACGAAAGTGGCGGCTGAGCACACGATCATCACCAAATTACGCTCATCTGTCGGACATTTTGTGAACGTTGTTTTTTTTTGTTCTAACAAAACCCCATGTCATTCCAAACATGTGTGTCAATTTTTACCTCTCTATCTACATTATTCCGTGGTTTATTTAGTTTTCAAAGCTATACTGACTTTTTGATCACCCGGTACTAAGTGTGACATTCACCTGTGTTTCCATGGTAGCTTTGGTAGCAGTCGAAGACAGCATGACCCTATGGACTACGTCAACATTATTGTAGACCACCTGCATACCTCCACGCTGTGTGTATTTCCGGACTGCGACGGCATCCTCCAGCAGGATAACACTCCGTGTCTCCAGGCAATAATTGTGCTACATTGTTTGAGGAACTCGTGCTGGTGTTTTGGTCGTTCTTCACCCGATAGGAATACAATGGAAAACATCTGGGACGACCTCGGGAGTAATTTACGGGAACTGTATGACGTGTGCATAGACATTTACTGCCGCAGATTCTGGAAAACTACCAATGACTTGTCGAATTCACACCACGAAGAATAGCTGGGCTATACTAAAACCACAAACAAGGCCCCAGCGAGAGTGAACATGAAAGCTACGGAGAGTCTTATCATTACACCATTGTGTTGTTCTCAGTTCCGTCCTACAACATATCTGTCTCAATGTATTTGGCTCTATACAACACTGAAGCGCTAGAGAAACTGGTATACCCATCCGTATTCAAATACAGAGATATGTAAACAGGCAGAATATGGATCTACGGTCAGCAACTGCTATATAAGACAACAAGTGTCTGGTGCAGTTGGTAGATCTGTTACTGCTGCAACAATAGCAGGTCATCAAGATTTAAGTGAGTTTCAACATGGTATTATGCTCTGCGGACAAGCGATGGGACACAGAAACACTGACGTAGCGTCAGATTTTCCCGTACGACCATTGCACGAGAGTAAAGTGAATATCAGGAATTAAGTAAAACATAAAACCTTTGACATCGCTTTGACATCGCCGGAAAAAGAACCTGCAAGAACGGAACCAACGACGACTGAAGAGAGTCGTTCAAAGCGACAGAAGTACAACCTGTCCTGCTGCAGATTTCAATGCTGGGCCATCGACAAGTCTCAGCGTGCGAACCATTTAACGAAACATCACCGATATGGGCTTCCGGAGCCAAAGGCCCACTGGTCTACCCATGACGACTGCACAACACAAAGCTTTAAGACTCGACTGTGCCCGTCTTCACCGACGTTCGACTGTTGATGACTTTAAATATGTTGCCTGGTAGGACGAGTCTCGTTTCAAATTGTATCAAGCGGATGGACGTGTGCGGGTTCGTGGACTGTGCATGTCAGCGGGGGACTGTTCAAGCTGGTGGAAATTCTGTAATGGTATGGGACGTGTGCAGTTCGAGTGATGTGGGATCCCTGATACGTCTTGATACGACTCTGACAGGTGATACGTACGTAAGCTTCCTGTCTGATCACCTGCATCCATTCATGTGTATTGTGCATTTGAACGGACTTGGGCTATTCCATCAGGACAATGCGACACCCTTCACGTCCAGTATTTCTACGGAGTGGCTCCAGGAACCCTCTTCTGAGTTTAAACACTTCATCTGGCCGCCAAACTTCCCAGAGAAGAATATTATTGAACGTATCTGGGATGCTTTGCAACGTGCTGCTACCCCCTTGTACTGTTACGCATTTATGGACAGCCCTGCAGGATTCATGGTGTCATTTACCTCCAGCACTGCTTCAGACATTATTCGAGTGCATGCCACGTCGTTTTGCGGCGCTTCTGCGTGCTCGAAGAGGCCCTACACGATATTAGGCCGGTGTACCAGTTTCTTCAGCTCTTCAGTGTATGTTCCAAGGCTGACTATCGCGTTAAAGATAGCGTCATGAGACGTTTAGGATGCACAGGTATTTTGTAATCAGCAGTGCCGGCCCGGGATATCACGAGCATAATTTTAAGTCTCTCTGACTTCCTACAAGTTCCTGGTTCGAAAGTTACCGCACTTCGGCTCTAATATCGCCTCTTCATTTCTAATCGCACCGAAGACGCATACGGTGCTTACGGATGCGCCGCTGGTGTTTGGAGGTAACGATGACGGCGCTTCGCAGAAGAAGGGCATTGGCGGTGGCAACCACGTGACCGGCAAGTGCGGGTGGCGCCGCGATTGCAGTCAGCCGTCAGCTGTTAGTCAGCAGTCAGCGCTCGCAGCTGCAACGACGGCGCCAACACCAGTAGCACCAACTGCACCACCTCGAGCCAAGGATAGGCTCGTCTTTTCAGCGTCAGCGTCAGTAGCACCAGGTAAGGCAGGCGACGCTCGTAGCCAAGTGTAGGCAAACTACTTTTGTTTTCAAACCAATTTCGGGCCGCTGTCGGAACAAGGGAAAAACATCTTAATTCCTGAAATAACCTTTCATTTTTTCAGGGTTCCATTTTCCTGTTATTCTAAAAACTACACTCCCCGAGTATTTTCGAGCTCATTTCACGGATTAATTTGAGGTATTATACTATTCCGCTATGTTTCTTTCTAGCATTTAACGGTTTCCATTTCTCATCTATATGCACTTATTCCTCGTTTTTTGCTTCCAATCGAACAACTGCGACCTTTTATTCAACGTGTTCCACTATTTTTCTCACGCATCCGAACTATGCTGAAAATATTATGCTTTGTTTTTCCTTTTCTAGTTACCGTCGTAATATTTTTCTTTCGTTCCTAATTTTACCGTCTTTTTTTTTTAAAAAAGTACTTCTCTCGGTAATGAGACAAACATATGGTTCAAATGGCTCTGAGCACTATGGGACTCAACTGCTGAGGTCATTAGTCCCCTAGAACTTAGAACTAGTTAAACCTAACTAACCTAAGGACATCACAAACATCCATGCCCAAGGCAGGATTCGAACCTGCGACCGTAGCGGTCTTGCGGTTCCAGACTGCAGCGCCTTTAACCGCACGGCCAATTCGGCCGGCAGACAAACATATTTCACACCGTTGTTCACGTTTTATTATTGCGGTTTTTAAGGTTTCTTATTACAGTTTATGTATATTCGTAGGCGCAATGCTGCACCATGACCTAAAATGGGTTAAAAATACGTTAATGCTGAGCTAAATAGAGGTTGCTGTCTCTTAAGAGCTATGAAACCTTCCATGAGTATAGGAACATGAATACTTACTACATTCAGTCACACCTAAATTGTAATATTCCAGGGAAACTCCCCACAACACTCAGTACTTTACAACGCAGGAGAAGGCCATTAGAGTAATGAATGGGAGTAAGATGAGCGAATCATACAAACTACGAAATATACTTCCCCTGACGTGTATTTACATCGTAGAAGCACTCCTCTTGTTTAAAGTACATTTCATTAACCAATGCAAAAGACTGTAAAGGAACGGTGATGTTGACGAACGTAATACAAGAGTGAAAAAAAGCCTCCACGTAATTCAGACCAGTTCTATACCCCATAAGAACACACTTAACATTGCTTTGAAGTTTTTTAACAAACTTTCTGAGAGCTCAAACATCATCAAAAATACAATGTTCTTCAAAAAATTCTTACAGTCATATTTACACATTGGTGTCCGCCTTCTGTTTAGAACCCTTCTGCTCCAGAACGGGTGGACATATGAACTTGAAATTTACTTCACTTACTATGGACAATAGCCTCTTGGCGGTGTAATAAATGTAATCTTGTAAGTTAATGCACCCAGAAAGTATGGCAATTAATGCCATGTGCTTTGACTCTCAGCGTACATTTGGTGTTATAAAGTACTTCATCGCGCTTCATTTAAATGGACAAGCTGAGTGCTAAAAGTACATTTAGAACTATAACATATGTTTAACTCGTGTAGAACTTCAAAATTTTACATACGCGAAAGATTGTGTAAAATTTCAATGTATCTAATACTTTTACGTCCGAATATTACGTAAACGGTTTTAGGGATTGAAACGAAGTTGGCATTGATAGTCCGCAAAAGGTCAAGTAATTTACCGTATTTGTAACACTAGTATCTTTTTAGGGTTCCTTGCCTAATTCGGTAAAAACGGAACAGTCATTGGATCACTTTGTAACCCGTATGTATGTCTGTTAACAACTATTTTTCTCTGGAATAGGTAGACGTATCGCGTTGAAATTTATGTCACTTATTAAAGTCTACTGTCCTTAGGCAGTGAAAATAAACCGAAGCTTCTAAGACAATGAATCAGGAGATACGACCATTTATGTCACTTATTTTAATACTCGCAAACTCACTGATCAAAGCCTGAAGAATACCGCCCTTTTACTTACAATCATGATATTTGACTAGAACCGAGGTTCCAAAGTACAACAAAATGAAAAATCTCGAAAATTGTAAATTTGTAATTGCATAACACGAAAAATAACTCCTTTTGCCACCTGTTGTCAGACTATATATCTGTCCGCCTTCTGTTTAGAACCCTTCTGCTCCAGAACGGGTGGACATATGAAGTTGAAATTTACTTCACTTACTATGGACAATAGCCTCTTGGCGGTGTAATAAATGTAATCTTGTAAGTTAATCCACCCAGAAGGTATGACCATTAATGCTATGTACTTTGACTCTCGCGAATTCACTGATCAATACCTATAGGGTTCTTACTGCTGGAATCATGGAAATTGGGAAGAAGCAAGGTTTCACAGCACTACCAAAGAAAAAAATTCGGAAAACTGATTATTTGTATTGTATTTTGTAACACAAAAATATTTCTCTAGTCATTTGTTATCGGACTTCAAACGTCAAATTACCGAAAGTCTTGTAATCCCTGGGACAGATATCTTGCCGGTAGGGCCTGTCGATATCAGTAACAGGCAAAAATCGCCAAGATTCTGTATTCCATGAATGGACAAACTATTTTATAATTTTTTATGTTTTTTAATCATCAGTCTTCTGACTAGTTCGATGCGGCCCGCCACGAATTTCTCTCCCGTGTCAAGCTCTTCATCTCAGAGAACCACTTGTAACCTATGTCCTCAGTTATTTGCTGGATGCATTCCAGTCTCTGTCTTCCTCTACAGTTTTTGCCCTCTGCAGATCCCTCTGGTACCATGGAAGTAATTCACTCGTGTCTTAACAGATGTCATACTATCCTGTCCCTTCTTCTTGTCAGTGTTATCCACATATTTCTTCTATTCCGCGCAGAACCTCCTCAATCCTTACTTTATCAGTACAGCCTGTAGCACCACATCTGAAATGCTCTGACAGTCTTCAGTTCCTGTTTTCCCACAGTCCGTCGTTCACTACCATACAATGCAATGCTGTGCTCCAAACGTACATTCTCAGGAACTTCTTTCTCAAATTAAGGCCTATGTTTGATTCTTGTGGACATCTGTTGGCCAGAAATTCCTTTTTCGCCAGTGCTAGCCTGCTTTTGATGTCGTCCTTGCTCCGTCCGTCATCGCTTATTGTCCTGCATAGGTAGCTGAATTCATTAACTTGATCTACTTCGTGACCGTCAATCCTGATGTTAATTTTCTCGCTGTTGTCATGTCTGCTACTTCTCATTACTTTCGTCTTTCTTCGATTAACTCTCAATCCATATTCTGTACTTATTAGACTGTTCATTCAGTTCAGCACATCCTGCAGTTCTGCTTCACTTTCATTCAGGATAGCAATGTCATTAGCGAATCGTATCATTGATACCCTTTCACCTTGTATTTTAATTCCACTCCTGAAACGTTCTTTTATTTCCATCATTGCTTCTTAGCTGCACAGATTGAACACTATGGGCGAAAGACTACATCCCTGTCTTACACCCTTTTTAAACCGAGCATTTCGTTCTTGGTCGTCCACTCTTATTATTCCCTCTTGGTTCTTGTAGATACTGTATATTACCCGTCTCTCCCTACAGCTTACCCCAGTTTTTCTCAGAATTTCGAACATCTCGAGCCGTTTTACATTGTCGAACACCTTTTCTAGGTCGACAAATCCTACGAACGTGTCTTGATTTTTCTTTAATCTTGCTTCCATTATCAATCGCAACGTCAGAACTGCCTCTCTGGTGCCTTAACCTTTCCTACAGCCAAACTGATTGCCATGTAACACATCTTGTCTACATCCATAATTAAGTCTGTACGGAAACGTCAGTACGAGAATCCTGGGCGCACCTCGACAACATTTTTTCATAGCAACATACTGATGCAACTATGGATTTTGTAACTGGTACAATTTAGTATTTTAAAGTTTTTCAACACCTACTGGAACAAGTAGCTAAGTAACATAACGCATATTAAGCACTGTACTGCCATCTTCGCATAATTGATTTGCCAATTTACAAGGCTTGCGGCAAATACCTGTCTCTCATCCGCTTGAGGTGTGAACATCGCTGAACAGAGATATGAACCGGCTCCCCCGCCCCCCTCCCCGGCCCACCGAAGCGAGTCCCGTGTCTCAATGGCCGCTCGGCTATGCAACGCGTCTGAATTAGTTCGGAACGGCTCGCCTGCCATTACGCCCCATGCTGCTGAGTTGTTTACGGAAAAGCAGCTGATCGTGTGTTGAGACACGACGACCGGAATAGATTACCACCGGCAAGTAGGAACAAGTAGTACAGCTTTACAAAATACTAAGATTCTTCTAGCACAGCGCTGACAAATTTACAAGTAAACATAGTATACTGACCAAGTTGTAGGTCGTTCGTGTTTTGTCTTGCTTCCATGACGGAATTCGGCATTTAACAACTCTGTTTAAAGCTTTAAAGCTGGTGCAGTCTGTTAAACTACACTGAGAAGTTGTTAAGAGAGCTAGGTAACAAATTGCAATAGTAATTATTAGGGTACAAAAATAATATACTGTTGTGTCTAAGCCGGCCGCTGTGACCGAGCGGTTTTAGGCGCTAAAGTACAGAACTACGCTGCTGCTACGGTCGCAGGTTCGAAACCTGCCTCCGGCATGGATTTGTGTGATGTCCTTGGGTTAGTTAAGTTTAAGTAGTTCTAGGGGACTGATGAAAGTCCACTTCCAGAACGTGCTCGAAATGATGACCATTGGTATCAATGCAGTGCTGCAATCTTCTTATCATGGATTGAGTGGTATTCCTTATCATTTCGGCACTTATCGAAGCACATGCTCTGACAATTATCTCTCGTGTATCGTGCATAGCAAATATTCGCCGAATACGGCGTATCCGTCTTACATGCCATTGACATGTAAACACCATTCGACGGTTTCGCAATACAACACTGACAGGAACGGTAAGACTAGTATCGTAGAATCAAGCGAATGTGAATGATGTGTTCCTTCGAAGAACAAGTCGATATGCTTCTCATTTACGGAGAATGCTAACGAAATTCAGTGAGAGCTGGAGACTTATACGCTGAAAGGTATCCTCAACGTACTGACCTTACATGTCGTACATTTAAATATGCGTATTATAAATTGAGAACAACTGGATATTTAACGCAACGAAACCGTATCCGGCAAAGGAAAGTTACTAACGAGGAAACTGAAATTGGTACTCTTGCCACTGTGGTTCGAGATCGTTGTGTTAGTTCGCGTCAAATCGCAAGGGAATCTGGCATGAGCCGGAGCTGTGTTGTTCGCGTTCTGCATCGCCATAAATATCATCCTTACCATATCAGTCTCCACCAAGAATTAACTGGTACGGATTGTATGCGTCGCATTGAATCCTGCCGATGGGCACCAAGAATTAACTGGTACGGATTGTATGCGTCGATTTGAATCCTGCTGATGGGCTCAACTTCGGATTCAGAGGTATGATACACTCATTAATTTGATTTTATTTACTGACGAGGCTACATTCACGAACAATGGAAATGTTTAATTTGCATTACATGCATTATTGGGCAACTGAAAATGCATGTTCGCTGCGACAAATTGCACACCAAAAACCGTGGTCGATGGTGTGGAATTCTGGAGGACAGAATTATAGGCCCCTCTTTCATCGAAGGAAATCTTAAAGACAGGAAGTACACCACATTCCTGCAAGAAACATTGGGTCTGTTGTTGGAGGAAATACCTTGAGGAACAAGAAACAGAATGTGGTATCAACGTGATAAATGTCCGGCACAGTTTTCGCTTGTGGCTAGAAATTACTTGCACAATTCCCAAATCGTTGGATTGGACGCGGAGATGTGTCGTGGGCGGCTCGTTCGAGAGACTTGACGCCTCTGGATTTTTTCTTGTGGGGATTCGTAAAAGACATTGTTTATAAAGACATCCGACTACACCTGAAGATACGTGAGAGAGTTGTCAGAGTATGTACTTCGATAAGTGCCGATGTGATACGGAATACCACTCAATCCATGATAAGAAGATTGCAGCATTGCATTGATACTAATGGTCATCACCTCGAACACCTTCTGTAAATGGACTTTCATGTCACCTTATTGACCTCCACTGAGCTTCAAAGACCTTACTATTACACGCCATTCGATTCGTCTCTATAGCCGCTATCAGAAATAAGTGCCAAACTACAGCATCCCATTTGAAAAACAAAGTTGACCTTCATGTCTCTGACACGACACCACCTAGCAACAAAAAACACCAACGTCATATTATGTCCCCCGTTGTCCCATGCAACGTATGTCCCACAAACTTTTAGGCTGCTATCATACTTTAGGAGTTATTCTTGGTGGCAATAATTAGTGACATATATGCCCCAAAACACTCCAATCGCCTGCGTAAAGGGACCTGCTCGTGATAAAATGACCAAAAATTTGATATGATATGTATATATATTAGATTTTTAAAATTTTTCACGAGCAGGTCCCTTTTGTACACACCCTCATATATTCCTTTTCTCATGTCCTTACAATTTTTTTCCAGAACCATGTTAAACAGAAGGGGGGACATTCCATCTCCTTGGCGGACACCAGTATAGATATGAAAAGCTTCTGATGTTGTTTCTCACATGAGTTTAACTTTGGAGGTTGTATCTGTTAATGCCTGTTGAATAATTGACCTTGATTTCCTGTCAACCCTGAACCCCTCTATGGTGTGAAATAATTTTTGTCTATCTATTGAATCGTAAGCCTTTTTAAAATCTACAAAAATTACCACAGTGTTTCTACATCTTTTCAGTTGCAAAAGTTCCATATCTGTTCGATGCAAGATCGACCTTTGCGGAACCCTGCCTGATACTCCCCTATCAACTGGTCCGCTCGTTCCTCTAGTCTGTTTAACAGGGCCTGTGAAAGAATTTTGTATATTACAAGGAACAGTGAAATTCCCCTGTAATTATTTGGATCGGTTTTTGTACCTTTCTTGTGGAGAGGGTGAATTAATGCACATTCCCACTCTGCAGGTATTTGTTCAGTTTCCCAAATATTTGATATAATTCTGTGGGTTGCTTGTGTGAGATTATTGTCATTTAATTTTCATACTTCTGCTATGATTCCGTTTTCCCCTGGGGAATTGTTGTTCTTCAAAGAATTGATTATTTTCTTTACCTCTTTAAGTGACGGTGGATTTGAATCGGGATTGGATGTGGGTTTTTCGAAATCAAGTTGTTCTGTCAGAGACTCGCAGTTGAGAAGTGAGTGAAAATATTTAGCTAAAATTTGACAGTATATATATATATATATATATATATATATATATATATACTGTCAAATTTTAGCTATATATATATATATCAGAACATCAGAAAGGGGCGGTCAGGATAACTCAATGACTTCGAACGTGGACAAGTCACTGGAGCTCGTCCGAGAAACAGATTCATCAGGGACATATCAACCGTTCTAAAAGTGGCAGAGCCGACTGTGAGATGTGTGCCGATTGTGAGATGGGCACGCAAAGGAACAACTCCAGCTAAATCAAGACCACGCAGATCTCATTTACAGATTGACAGCGACCGTCAAGCACTGCCAACAGTAACTGTACTAAATTGCGGAGAGCATTAATCATAAAGTTTTAAGAGTCTGATTTCTAAAAATAAGTAATGATCTCGCGACTTACTCTATATGCATGTGTCGAAGTGACAGCGGGGGTACAACCAGAGAAATTGGGGCTCATACAGAGGGGTACCAACGATTTTTCTTCCTGCTTACCAACCGCGTATAAAACAGGCAAGCAACGAAAGAATATTATTTACAAGGATCTGCCGATTAGATCGGTGAAATTGAAAGCTGGGTTACAGCACCTTATGCAGACAAGAAAACTGAAGCAAAAGTCGATCTACCATTTTGAAAAAACTCCAAAGTAGGATTGCCCTCGCGCTAGATCGCTAAAACGAATCAAAGTCAGCAGTTTAGTGACGGGACTTTGATTACTATGTGTGTTCGCCTAATCTGGATTTCCAGATACTGCAGCGAGCCGCAGTGATTTCCGTACAGGTGGCTGTGACGGTAGCCGCGACCAGGAAAACTTGACCGAGTTCCTATCACTTTGCAGCAGTACGATAAGGCAGTGCGACTGAGTATGTCAAACTTTATCTCCTTAAGTGCCGCGCCGATTATAAGTAGTGTTGTGCAAGGCACGCGTCTCCGTAGTGTGTCAACCGTTACCTGTACAGTACTTAAGAGTGAAAAGTGGACTCAAGACGTAGCCAGCCACAATGGCTGCACCGGCGTACTTTTTTTCAAGCAGGAGAAATAGGCGACGGAAGATTCAAATAGTTCAAATGGCTCTCAGCACTATGGGACTTAAAATCTGAGGTCATCAGTCCTCTTGAACTTAGAACTACTTAAACCTAACTAACCTAAGGACATCACACACATCCATGCCCGAGGCAGGATTCGAACCTGCGACCGTAGCAGTCGCGCGGTTCCGGACTAAAGCGCCTAGAACCGCTCGGTCACAGCGGCCGCGCGAGGGAAGGAGAGGCAACAGTAATGGCTCTGAGCACTATGGGACTTAACATCTGAAGTCATCAGTCCCCTAGGCAACAGTAGTGACCTCACCAGCACCCCAGCAAGTGGACGGCTGCATAGCACAGCAAACATTGCCGGTACTTTTGTCTGGCAATACTCCTCTGTCACTATGACTCCGAAAACATTTATTTACAGTATAATGTGCATTGACTCCACTTCTTGAGAGAAACTACTGCAAGCCTATAAATTAATGCTTCATTGTTTTCGTAGGGGTCTAATGTAGTACGCATGTTTGAAGCTGTGTCGTCTCGTTGCAGCATGATGACTGGTTTATTCTTGTACCATTTAAACACAAATTTGACGGACAGAACTTATCAGAGTTTAACCATAGAATGCACGCTTTCACGGCCTGTATGTGCGATATTGCAGATATTTGTAAAATGGGTATTAGGCCGTGGTACAAGGCATTCTTACCGAGCGAGGTGGCGCAGTGGTTAGACACTAGACTCGCATTCGGGAGGACGACGGTTCAATCCCGCGTCCGGCCCTCCAGATTTTGGTTTTCCGTGATTTCCCTAAATCGCTCCAGGCAAATGCCGGGATGGTTCCTTTCAAAGGGGACGGCCGACTTCCTTCCCCGTCCTTCCCTAATCCGATGAGGCCGATGACCTCGCTGTCTGGTCTCCTTCCCCAAACCAACCAACCAAGGCATTCTTCTCCGCCTGACGTTTCGCTTTCCAATGCTGGGGACATCATTACAGACTTGAACGACTCAAAAAGCAATTAAAACCTCAAAAAAGCTCTGCAAGCCGAACTGTTTGTACGTACAGGGTGACAACTATTCAATAACTATGAAAGAAACGTAAATTTGTTACACACTACGGCATGCAGTCTCTTTATTCAACATACTGCGATATAGGTTATGACATGACCGATATACCTGCCATCATTGGCTAGGATGTGGCGCAGAAGAATAGCGAAATTCTGCATGTTCCGCTGAAGTGTCGGATCATCGATGCTGTCGACGACCACCTTAACGGCTGTTTTCAACTCAGCAGTAGTTTTGGCGTTATTGCTCTCCACTTTTCATTAAGGCTATGCCGTCCGGTTACACCACAGCGGTGTCGTGTGCGAAATAGCAGTCAACGGCGGGCGACACCACAGTGGTGTCGTCTGCATAGTATCACTCAGTGGCCGGCGACAGCACGTTAGTATCTTTTGCATTCTGTTGGTGTTTTGTTTAGGTAACAATAAGTTACACACGTCAACAAGTGTTTTGTTTTTATAAGTACACAACTGGCCATTAAAATTGCTACACCAAGAAGAAATGCAGATGATAAACAGGTATTCATTGGACAAATATATTATACTAGAACTGACATGTGATTACATTTTCACGCAATTTGGGTGCATAGATCCTGAGAAATCAGTACCCAGAACAACCACCTCTGGCCGTAATAACGGCCTTGATACGCCTGGGTATTAAGTCAAACACAGCTTGGATGGCGTGTACAGGTAAAACTGCCCATGCATCTTCAACACGATACCACAGCTCATCAAGAGTAGTGACTGGCGTATTGTGACGAGCCAGTTGCTCGGCCACCATAGGCCAGACGTTTTCAATTGGTGAGAGATCTGGAGAATGCGCTGGCCAGGGCAGCAGTCGAACATTTTCTGTATCTAGAAAGGCCCGTACAGGACCTGCAACATGCGGTCGTGCATTATCCTGCTGAAATGTAGGGTTTCGCAGGGATCGAATGAAGGGTAGAGCCACGGGTCGTAACACATCTGAAATGTAACATGCACTGTTCAAAGTGCCGTCCATGCGAACAAGAGATGACAGAGACGTGTAACCAATGGCACCCCATACCATCACGTCGGGTGATACGCCAGTATGGCGATGACGAATACACGCTTCCAATTTGCGTTCACCGCGATGTCGCCAAACACGGATGCGACCATCATGATGCTGTAAACAGAACCTGGATCCAACAGAGAAGATGACGTTTTGCCATTCGTGCACCCAGGTTCGTCGTTGAGTACACCATCACAGGCGCTCCTGTCTGTGATGCAGCGTCAAGGGTAAGCGCAGCCATGGTCTCCGAGCTGATAGTCCATGCTGCTGCAAACGTCGTCGAACTGTTCGTGCAGATGGTTGTTTTCTTGCAAACGTCCCCATCTGTTGACTCAGGGATCCAGACGTGACTGCACGGTCCGTTACAGCCATGCGTATAAGATGCTTGTCATCTCGACTGGTAGTGATACGAGGCCGTTGGGATCCAGCACGGCGTTCCGTATTACCCTCCTGAACCCACTGATTCCATATTCTGCTAACAGTCATTGGATTTCGACCAACGCTAGCAGCAATGTCGCGATACGATAAACCGCAATCGCTATAGTCTACAATCCGACCTTTATCAAAGTCGGAAACGTGATGGTACGCATTTCTCCTCCTTACACGAGGCATCACAACAACGTTTCACCAGGCAACCCCGGTCAACTGTTGTTTGTGTATGAGAAATCGGTTGGAAAATTTCCTCGTGTCAGCATGTTGTAGGTGTCGCCACCGGCGCCAACCAATGTGAATGCTCTGCAAAGCTAATCATTTTCATATCACAGCATCTTCTTCCTGTCGATTAAATTTCGTGTCTGTAGCACGTCAACTTCGTGGTGTAGCAATTTTAATGGCCAGTAGTGTACTTGTGCCCTTTCATCATGGCGGACGAAACAGACAATAGGACTATTTACGATGAATGCGCAGACGTCATGTCTGACGTTCTGGACGACTTGGCCTATTGGGAAGAAGACACTGGATATCGAAAAAATGAAAGCGAAGCAGAACCGTCGGAAGATAGTGAAATACGTCCAAAAAGAATTCGGCGAACGCTACCGTTGCCAAGTGATTCGGATTAATCAGACGAAGAAGACAGTGCACAGTGATCAGACTCTGATTTACCGAGGACCAATAATAAATTGGAAGGATCTGCGGGCCCAATCATATTTCCCAAAGATACACAGAGCGTCGAGGATATCGGACAATTATGTATTGGGAACGATCTATCTGAATATATTAGCAACGAAACCAACAAGTACTACAGTCAACATTGCAATAGGAGGAAACTAGATTTAAAAAATGTAAAATCTGTCGACGTTACGGGACCTCAATATAGAAAACTTAGAAAAAAAGCAGGGATCGCTGATTATTCGTCAACGAATCCGTTGATAGACACACCGATATTTCGGAAAACGATGTCCCGCAACCGATTCAGACAAATAGTATCATTTATACATTTTGCCGACAGCAACAGTAAACTGGATAATGCCGACCGGCTTGTTAAAGTGCAATTCGTAATTGATTATTTTTCCAAAAAGTTTAAAGAAACGTTTAATCCAAGTGAAAACATCTCAATTCATGAAGGAATGATACCGTGGCGTGGACGGTTAAATTTAGAAGTTCAAAATCCGTCGAAAATTACGATGGGATACATTTTCTCATTCAAGATATATTACGGCGCTGGAGAGCCTTTAGCAAAAACAGTGATGAAACTGTTGACACCTTCTGATGGAAAGTGGCATCACCTCTGTATGGATAATTATTACAACAATGTAGAATTTGTAGAGAAGTTGCTTGAAAAGAAAATTCGAGTTTGTGGAACGATACGGCAAAATAGAGGATTTCCTGAACATTAAAGCGCGCAAAAGTCAATGTGTTTGAAGCTTGTCATCAACGGATAGGTGACAAGCGTCCGGCGACAAGCCAAGTTATCTGACTTAGTGCTGCCGGCGCCAAGTGAATAAATTTTTACAAGACGTGAGGACGGCAAAGTATTAATATAGCCCCACAAAAAGCGGTCGCACGTGTTCAGATCCGGAAATATGGCGGTCAATCGAGGCCGGTGGCAGTGGCCTCTGAGTGCAATAGAGGCAGCGTGCTGTCCCCAGTGTGCTCCTCCAGGACTTCAAACACTCTCCTGCTTTGACGGGATCCAGCTCCGTCTTGCATGAACCACATCTTGTCGAAATCAGGGTAACTTTGGATAATGGGGATCAAATCATTCTCCAAAATCTTCAAGTGCCGTTCGGCAGTCACTGTACCATCAAGGAATATCGCACCGATTATTCCGTGACTGGACATTCCACACCACACCGTCACCCGTTGTGGATGAAGAAACTTCTCGATCGCGAAGTGCAGATTCTCAGTCCCCCAAATGTTCCAGTTTTTCTTATTGACGAATCCATCCAAATGAAAGCGGGCTTCGTCGCTAAACCGAACCATACTAATTCCCATCATGCCCCACGGCCAACCGTGCAGTTTGAACGTCCTAATGCAAAACTTTCAGAAGTTAAGACGATTGTTATTTCATACAGTTCACACAAAGGTAGATTCGTGACTTCATCAGACTGGTGCCTAAGATAGCGGTGTCGCGCCGACGTACGCTATGGAACTTATATTAGAACAAATAAGCCCTCGGTTACAAATATTAAGTGAAAATTGACCAGGTTTCGATGCTACTATGAAGACGACGCTCATAGTAGCGTCGAAACCTGGTCAACTTTCACTTAATATTTGTGACCGAGGGCTTATTTGTTCTACTATAATTCTGACACGGTCACTGAAACTTAGCAGCTATGTTCAAAGCTATGGAACTTGTAGAGTGGAAGAGATGGTGCTGTTTGTTTTATTTAGCACTAAGGCCCACAATTCTCTAATATCAAACCTTTTTCATTTCTGTTTTGAAATTTTTCTGTGCTTTTGTATTTCTATGGCGTCTCTGTGCATCGACGTGTAGCAGGTATTATATTTTACTAAAACTACAGAGAAGGGGAGTTCGTGGTTTCCCCGTTCTTATGCGTTATCTGGTACAGCTGATTTATCTGTCTTCCTAAGCGACAACTGGTCTTGTGTTCCTTAAGGCAGGTGTCAATGCTTGCTCTTGTGGTTCCTATTTGCACTTCCCTTCCTAACTACTGCTTCCCTCTCATGTCCTCCTATACTTGTAACTGCTGCCTGGTTTCTGTACGGCTTCTAGATTACGTTCCGCTTTCCGTATTTTATCCGTGCTACCTTCATAATTTCTAATGGTCAACATTTTCAAACGCTTATCCTACATGTACAATGCTAAAAATGTTGGCTTGTCTCCCTTCGTCTATTTCCTACTATATTTTGTAGTCATAATAACACTTTCAATCTGTAGCGGTGTGTGCGCTGATATGAAACTTCTTGACAGATTAAAACTGTGTGGGGACCGAGACTCGAACCTGGAACCTTTGCCTTTTCGCGGGCAAGTACTCTGCCGTTTGGAAGATAGGAGACGAGATACTGGCAGAAGTAAGGCTGTGAGGAGGAGGCGTGAGTCGTGCTTGTGTAGCTCAGGCGCCGGCGCGGTAGCTCAGTGTGTTCGGTCAGAGGATTAGCTAACCTCTGTAATAAAAACACTGAGTGAACGGGTCAACGAACAACCTGAACAGATGTCTTGGGACGTCCGCCCCGAACAAATACAACGAAGAATGTAGGAAAAAATGTGATCAACGAAGAATTAAAAAAAAAAAAAAACGAAAAACAAAGGCGGTAGCTCACTTGCGAAAGGCAAAGGTCCCGAGTTCGAGTCTCGGTCCGGCAAACGGTTTTAATTTCTCAGGAAGTAGTGTTAGTACTGCCTCGCGTGTTACTTTCCTCCTGAACCGAAGATTATCTTCCTAGACGTCCTTCCCTTCTGTTTTTGGCTTATTATGTAAATAATTATTATCAGCAGTACCATGTGCACAATACACGATTTAACTGCACCCCCAAAATTTGACAGTTCTGCGTATTCACTGCACCCCGTAGTGTAAAATTTGCCTCGTCTGTCCATAGAACATTGCCCGGCCACATGCCATCGACTTCGATCTGTGCCAGAAACCGAGGGCAAATTCAGAACGTTGCTACGGATCATGAGGTTTCAGTTGCTGCACCAACTGGATCTTGAATGGGTACCAGTGTAAAATAGACCGCAAAACTTTCTGTGCTGTTGACCATGGGACGGACATCAATTTTCGTGACACTGCACGAACATCAACACTACCCGGGGCATGTGCTGTATGGTCAGTTACAGCAACAGCAACCTCTTCAGTAACTTCCACCGGTGTTGGACGCCTTCCTCTACCACGTGTCACACCAAGCTCACCCGTGGTTTCGAATTTCATCATCGTCTTTTTTAACCCATTTAATGGCACGGGGCCTGTTCTCAGATCTTTCAGTCAGTGATTGTCATCAGTCAGCGCACGGTCTCACTTCTCGATAGTCACGTCACAGCTTGTCAGATGACAGCGTGTATGTCATACCGTCTTATAATCAGTGTACAGCGCCAGATTTACAACTGCTGGCCAAATTTGGAATTAATTTTTTCCGTCATAAATCGGTCGCACATTATCGCATTAGCATATCTGCTAAGTTTCGCTGCCATACGATAATTACAGCCCGCACTGGACGTCCGCGAGTAGCTGGACATTAATTATATTAAGACTACTCGTGCGGCTGGTCCCGGTGGATGTTCGAGTCCTCCCTCGGGCATGGGTGTGTGTGTTTGTCCTTAGGATAATTTAGGTTCAGTAGTGTCTAAGCTTAGGAACTGATGACCTTAGCAGTTAAGTCCCATAAGATTTCACACCCAAGACCACTCGAAACACTAATTCGTAAACAAATCACAAAAGACACTCACAGTAACAACAGACATCGGAGATGTTTATACACAGCTTCCAAACTACATTCAGATGGAGTTCATGAAAATTAAAAGTATTGTAGACTATGCGGCCAACCACAGTGCCAGTTCACTCTGAAGCCACCCCTGGCATCTCTCTAAATTCTATTTAAACACTTCCTCCTCCTCACTATTTTGAAGTGTATCAGTGAAACTAAGTATGTTTTTAACAATAGAATTAGCTGGTGTCAGACAAGGAAACGATGAAAAAAAAATTGGTTCAAATGGCTCTGAGCACGATGGGACTCAACATCTGAGGTCATAAGTCCCCTAAAACTTAGAACTACTTAAACCTGACTAACCTAAGGACACACACACATCCATGCCCGAGGCAGGATTCGAGCCTGCGACCTAGAACCGCTCGGCCACATCGGCCGGCACGGTTTCTCACATTACTGTCTAAATCCGTTATAGAAAAAATTGTAAGGTACTAAAATTTGGAGCTAAAAAGTCACAAAATTGAACCAATAACTCTAGGAACGAAAACAAATGGAGTTAAGGTAATGTGGCTGGCTTTTGCAGACGATTTTGCAAAACTTACAGAAAATTTGACAGGCGCAGTTATTCAGATAAATCTTCGGTAAGAAAAAGCAACTAAAACTGGCCTCAGAATTTCAACTTAATAAAGAAAATTGGTGACAAATATAAAAAAATGCACCAAATTTCAAAGAAACACTTAAAGATAAAAAAAGACAGTAGGTAAATTGAAATGATTTGGAGAAACTATACAACAGAATGGACTAGAAAAATTTGCAGTAGATGCAAGAGCTAAAAAAATTGCTTGACAAAGAACATTTATAACAATAAATGCGTATCCGGTAAAAAAACTAAAACGCTATACCACAGGGGTACGAGCGGAATGTTTGTATGGATATGGGTGCCTAAAGATGAACAGAATTGGGGTACTTGAAAAGCGGATTATTAGTAAAATAATGGGTGCAACATAATTTGCAGATGGCTAGAAAATGAGAAATAATGAGGTGATCTACAAAAATAACCAGAAAATGTCAGAAGTAATGGCTGAAAGAAGATTAATCTTTATTGGACGCCTCTACAGAATGAAAGTGAACAGGCTCCCACAACAAATGTTTCTGTACTTCTGGAAGAAGAAATCGACAATAGCATGGATTACAGAAATAAGGCAAGAAGTAGAAACAAAAAACATCAAAGAATGGCAAATGACAAACAGAAATCATTTTAAGAATAAAATATTACATTTAGAAGGCTTCCACTGCAGAAGAAATAAGAAATCGGGAACAACATGGACAGGGGGGACAAGGTGGAATACTTGAAAAATAAACAACAAGGAAAGAAGTAGGAAGTGAAGTCGTTACGTGGACCTAGTTGGTCAATATGAAACGAAAAAGAAAAAAATAATTCCATCTTCCTGACATACTGTCATTTGGAACGGTTGCGAACACGACTAGAAAAAATTATTTTCTTTAGTGAACGGTCCTGATTTTTGATTTTCTTTTGGCAGATTCGGTAGCAAGTACCATCCCCAGGCCATTCCCTGTCCAGTATTCGTCTTGTTCTCTTCCCAACTAGGCTTGTCGCATTCTCAAGGACACCAACAAACACAGTCTTCTTGCTCCGCCACTGTAGCGTCAGGGATTTATGTGATGAACTCTGACGTGGAAATCTATATTTATGTGCGATGTAAAATATCGGTTGCCAAAGGGATGAACGTCCGTAATACGACATACGCGTCTGAGCAAATAAGGAAATTTGTAGCAGTGGGACACGGAAGCTGCAGGCAGCGTGAACTTTGAAAACGTTTCATTTCTGGGTCCCACAGCTCATTATGACGTTCATTTGCATCCGCAGACAAATGTGATACACGCGCGTGGCCGTTGCCTCAACAGGAAACGCGCAAAGGGTAAACAGGTGCAGGATTCTGCCACTGGTCAAGGAAACGGCCGGCGCACACCCAGAGGTCGTAGTTGTGGCAAAGGCTGGACCAAAAGCCTCTTAAATATAAGTTGATCAGCCAAGGCAGCTGCAGGCGCGGGTATCTTGAACTTCCGATTGGATGTCAAAGTGGTGGTAAGAGCCTGGAAGGATGAAGTGTATTGTGGCTCGTAAAAACACAGATCGACCATTTTATATTTGTTGGTACATACACAGAGTATTTGTTAAGTCGTAACTGTACTACCTACACTTTCTATTGTACGTAAAGAAAAATGGTCAACAGTTGTGCAGCGCTTAATTGCATGAATAAATTCGGAAAAGAAACCAATATTACCTTTCACAGATACGTGAATATTGTAAGTAGGCTGTTTAGGTTCTTATATTGGTAACGCCGCCGCCACGTAGAGCTCTGTATGAAAATCACTGGCTGTGCTGTGTGCAGTCTGTGGCTGGTTGGTATTGTTGTAATACTCGCCATTGTAGTGTTGGGCAGCTGGATGTTAACACGGCGTAGCGTTGCGCAGTTGGAGGTGAGCCGCCAGCAGTGGTGGATGTGGGGAGAGACATGGCAGAATTGTGGAAGCGGACGATTTGGACGTGTGTCCAACAGAGACAGTAAATTTGTAAGACTGGATATCATGAACCGATATATATATATATATATATATATATATATATATATATATATATATATATATATATATATATGGCTTTTGAACACTATTAAGGTAAATACATTGTTTGTTCTCTATCAAAATCTTTCATTTGCTAACTATGCCTATCAGTAGTTAGTGCCTTCAGTAGTTTGAATCTTTTATTTAGCTGGCAGTAGTGGCGCTCGCTGTATTGCAGTAGCTTGAGTAACGAAGATTTTTGTGAGGTAAGTGATTTGTGAAAGATATAGGTTAATGTTAGTGAGGGCCATTCTTTTGTAGGGATTTTTGAAAGTCAGATTGCGTTGCGTTAAAAATATTGTGTGTCAGTTTAAGCACAGTCATGTATAATTTTTCTAAGGGGACGTTTCATAATATGTTTATTTGTTTCATATTATGGAATTTCAGTCATAGCACTTACTTTTTCATAAGTGATACATCACAGAACTTACATTCTTTTTTAACAGTAGCTGCTGTGTTTGACACTACTGATAAGCCTCAGGCTCTATAATAAATACAGTTTGGCCCAAAAATTTGGAGCACAAAACGATAAAATGCTACAGTTCATATTCATGCTAACGTTTGAGAACAAACAGTTGTGGCAAATTTCTGCTAGTACATAAAAAAATCGGTAAACAGTGATTGGTTACCGTTTTATTATGAATTAAATTTCTGTCTTCCAGTTACACACTTAAATGAGACGTTATATTTGTTACAAAACGCAAAGGCAGATGTGTTATAACCAACGGCACATCAGTTTACCACCACAGTGCTTTTACAAAGTGTCCGCTGTTCACAGCAAACCACTTGAGGGATTTTGGGGGCTAGAACTGGACCTAGAGAGAGAGAATATACGTAGCAGGGCTGTGGCCATTACCCAGCGCTCCATGCAGTATCACGATGTACTACTAGCCGCCTTGTTTTGCGTAGGCATTCTGCGGCTGATTTCAAAACACGAAGTACCTGTGGATATTTCTCATTTCAAGTGAGTATTGTTTAAAAATATCATCTGTTACAGGTTTTGTACGTTTTCCTTATACAAAATCATACTAAGAATTTTGACCTTTTTAACTTTACGTAAACATGTGAATTTATTATTTTACCGTAGGTTTACACGGCCCTGTACAACGTAAAATGAATGATACATACAATTGAAATTGATGGAAACTTTCTGTAGAACGTTAGTCTTTGAAACATTTGTCATTCTTCGAAAGTTTTGTGTTCAATAGGCTGTATTAAAACACACTAAGACAGATGCTAAACTAAATGCTGCAGGCTGTGTCTTCTAGCTGTAAATTCTCTACTGCTGGTCGTCACAGGTTATGGTATTTGTATAAAAGATCCTGACTGTCGAGAGACGGTGTATATAAAGTGTATCGGCGATGTACTCAGAGGTAATACACACCGAGCGAGCCAAAGAAAGTGGTACACCTGCCTAATACCGTGTAGGGCGCCCGCAAGCTCGCAGAAGTGCCACAACACGACGTGGCATTTACTCGACTAATGTATGGAGTAGTGCTGGAGGGAATTGACACCATGAATCCTGCAGAGCTGTCTATAAATCCATAAGATAACGAGGGGATGGAGATCTCTTCTAAACAGCACGTTGAAAGGTATCCCATATAAGCTCAATGGTGTTCATGTCTTGGGAGTTTGGTGGCCAGCGGAAGTGTTTAAACTAAGAAGAGTGTTCCTGGAGCAACTCTGTAGCAAATCTGGACGTGTGGGGTGTCGCATTGTCCTGCTGTAATTGTCCAAGTCCGTCGGAATGCAGGTGATCAGACAGGATGCTGACGTACGTGTCACCTGTCAGAGTCGTATCTAGACCTATCAGGGGTCTCATACCACTCCAACTGCACATGCACAACACCATTACAGAGCCTCCACAAGCTTGAACGTCCCCTGCTGACATGCAGGATCCATGGATTCATGAGGTTGTCTCCAGAGTGTTCGGAATAAAGTTCCTGAATTTACTGCCCTCCAGGAAGCGTGTGGCGCGCAAATTATTCTCGGGACTCAGACCTGGCTGAACCCTGAGATAGGAAGTACTGAAATATTTAGTGAGGGTTGGAACGTGTATCAAAAATGGTTCAAATGGCTCTGAGCACTATGGGACTTAACAGCTGAGGTCATCAGTCCCCTAGAACTTAGAACTACTTAAACCTAACTAACCTAAGGACATCACACACATCCATTCCCGAGGCAGGATTCGAACTTGCGAACGTAGCGGTCTCGCGGTTCCAGACGGACGCGCCTAGAACCGCACGGCCACACCGGCCGGCGGAACGTGTCTCGGAAAGACAGGTAAGACACCGTAGAAGGTGGTGTCTTCATTGCAGTTCTACATCTACATCTACATCTATACTCCGCGAGCCACCTTACGGTGTGTGGCGGAGGGTACTTATTGTACCACTATCTGATCCCCCCTTCCCTGTTCCATTCATGAATTGTGCGTGGGAAGAACGACTGCTTGTAAGTCTCCGTATTTGCTCTAATTTCTCGGATCTTTTCGTTGTGATCATTACGCGAGATATATGTGGGCGGTAGTAATATGTTGCCCATCTCTTCCCGGAATGTGCTCTCTCGTAATTTCGATAATAAACCTCTCCGTATTGCGTAACGCCTTTCTTGAAGTGTCCGCCACTGGAGCTTGTTCAGCATCTCCGTAACACTCTCGCGCTGACTAAATGTCCCCATGACGAATCGCGCTGCTTTCCGCTGGATCATGTCTATATCTTCTATTAATCCAACCTGGTAAGGGTCCCATACTGATGAGCAATACTCAAGAATCGGACGAACAAGCGTTTTGTAAGCTACTTCTTTCGTCGATGAGTCACATTTTCTTAGAATTCTTCCTATGAATCTCAACCTGGCGCCTGCTTTTCCCACTATTTGTTTTATGTGATCATTCCACTTCAGATCGCTCCGGATAGTAACTCCTAAGTATTTTACGGTCGTTACCGCTTCCAATGATTTACCACCTATGGCATAATCGTACTGGAATGGATTTCTGCCCCTATGTATGCGCATTATATTACATTTATCTACGTTTAGGGAAAGCTGCCAGCTGTCGCACCATGCATTAATCCTCTGCAGGTCCTCCTGGAGTACGTACGAGTCTTCTGATGTTGCTACTTTCTTGTAGACAACCGTGTCATCTGCAAATAGCCTCACGGAGCTACCGATGTTGTCAACTAAGTCATTTATGTATATTGTAAACAATAAAGGTCCTATCACGCTTCCCTGCGGTACTCCCGAAATTACCTCTACATCTGCAGATTTTGAACCGTTAAGAATGACATGTTGTGTTCTTTCTTCTAGGAAATCCTGAATCCAATCACAAACCTGGTCCGATATTCCGTAAGCTCGTATTTTTTTTCACTAAACGTAAGTGCGGAACCGTATCAAATGCCTTCCTGAAGTCCAGGAATACGGCATCAATCTGCTCGCCAGTGTCTACGGCACTGTGAATTTCTTGGGCAAATAGGGCGAGCTGAGTTTCACATGATCTCTGTTTGCGGAATCCATGTTGGTTATGATGAAGGAGATTTGTATTATCTAAGAACGTCATAATACGAGAACACAAAACGTGTTCCATTATTCTACAACAGATTGACGTAAGCGAAATAGGCCTATAACTATTCGCATCTGATTTATGACCCTTCTTGAAAATGGGAACGACCTGCGCTTTCTTCCAGTCGCTAGGTACTTTACGTTCTTCCAGCGATCTACGATAAATTGCTGATAGAAAGGGGGCAAGTTCTTTAGCATAATCACTGTAGAATCTTAAGGGTATCTCGTCTGGTCCGGATGCTTTTCCGCTACTAAGTGATAGCAGTTGTTTTTCAATTCCGATATCGTTTATTTCAATATTTTCCATTTTGGCGTCCGTGCGACGGCTGAAGTCAGAGACCGTGTTACGATTTTCCGCAGTGAAACAGTTTCGGAACACTGAATTCAGTATTTCTGCCTTTCTTCGGTCGTCCTCTGTTTCGGTGCCATCGTGGTCAACGAGTGACTGAATAGGGGATTTAGATCCGCTTACCGATTTTACATATGACCAAAACTTTTTAGGGTTCTTGTTTAGATTGTTTGCCAATGTTTTATGTTCGAATTCGTTGAATGCTTCTCTCATTGCTCTCTTTACGCTCTTTTTCGCTTCGTTCAGCTTTTCCTTATCAGCTATGATTCGACTACTCTTAAACCTATGATGAAGCTTTCTTTGTTTCCGTAGTACCTTTCGTACATGATTGTTATACCACGGTGGATCTTTCCCCTCGCTTTGGACCTTAGTCGGTACGAACTTATCTAAGGCGTACTGGACGATGTTTCTGAATTTTTTCCATTTTTGTTCCACATCCTCTTCCTCAGAAATGAACGTTTGATGGTGGTCACTCAGATATTCTGCGATTTGTGCCCTATCACTCTTGTTAAGCAAATATATTTTCCTTCCTTTCTTGGCATTTCTTATTACACTTGTAGTCATTGATGCAACCACTGACTTATGATCACTGATACCCTCTTCTACATTCACGGAGTCGAAAAGTTCCGGTCTATTTGTTGCTATGAGGTCTAAAACGTTAGCTTCACGAGTTTGTTCTCTAACTATCTGCTCGAAGTAATTCTCGGACAAGGCAGTCAGGATAATGTCACAAGAGTCTCTGTCCCTGGCTCCAGTTCTGATTGTGTGACTATCCCATTCTATACCTGGTAGATTGAAGTCTCCCCCTATTACAATAGTATGATCACGAAACTTCTTCACGACGTTCTGCAGGTTCTCTCTGAGGCGCTCAACTACTACGGTTGCTGATGCAGGTGGTCTATAGAAGCATCCGACTATCATATCTGACCCACCTTTGATACTTAACTTAACCCAGATTATTTCACATTCGCATTCGCTAATAACTTCACTGGATATTATTGAATTCTTTACTGCTATAAATACTCCTCCACCATTGGCGTTTATCCTATCCTTGCTGTATATATTCCATTCTGTGTCTAGGATTTCGTTACTGTTCACTTCCGGTTTTAACCAACTATCCGTTCCTAATACTATATACGCACTATTTCCTTCAATAAGAGATACTAATTCAGGAACCTTGCCCTGGATACTCCTGCAGTTTACCAATATTACGTTAACTTTTCCTGTTTTTGGTCTCTGAGGACGGACGTTCTTTATCAACGATGATAATGTCCTCTCTGGTAAGCCGTCAGGTATTTTATCGTTTCGCCCAAGGGGGGGTCCCTCTAACCTAAAAAACCCCCGTGTGCACGCCACACGTACTCTGCTACCCTAGTAGCTGCTTCCGGTGTGTAGTGCACGCCTGACCTGTCTAGGGGGGCCCTACAGTTCTCCACCCAATAACGGAGGTCGATGAATTTGCAACCATTATAGTCGCAGAGTCGTCTGAGCCTCTGGTTTAGACCCTCCACACGGCTCCAAACCAGAGGACCGCGATCGACTCTGGGCACTATCCTGCAGATATTAAGCTCAGCTTGCACTCTGCGTGCGATGCTGGTTGTCTTCACCAAATCAGCCAGCCGCCGGAAGGAACCAAGGATGGCCTCGGAACCCAAGCGGCAGGCGTCATTCGTTCCGACATGTGCTACTATCTGCAGCCGGTCACACCCAGTGCGTTCAATAGCTGCCGGAAGGGCCTCCTCCACATTACGGACGAGACCCCCCGGCAAGCACACCGAGTGCACACTGGCATTCTTCCCCGACCTACCCGCTATTTTCCTGAGGGGCTCCATAACCCGCCTAACGTTGGAGCTCCCTATAACTAATAGGCCCGCCCTCTGTGACTGTCGGGACGTTGCCGGAGAATCGGCCACTGGCCCAACAGGCGAGGCATCCTGTGGTGGCTCGGAAACGATGTCATCACCATTAGGAAGCACCCCGTACCTGTTGGAAAGGGGTAAGGCAGCTGCCACGCGGCCAGATCCCACCTTCGCCTTTCGGCCAGGCACGCGCGAGCCCACCACTGTCCGCCATTCACCCTGGAGTGATGGCTGACCGGTAAGATGCTCACTGCCGGAAGACGCAGCGACATCAGGGGTTCCATGTGATTCCAAGGCCACCGAAGTAGGCATAGGTCTCACCACAGTTGCCCCAACGCCACTACGAGCCGACGCCTGCGCCTCGAGCTCGATGAGCCTAACAGACAAAGCCTCCACCTGCCCCCGAAGAGTGGCCAATTCTCCTTGCGTCCGCTCACAACAACCACAGTCCCTACACATGACTATGTTTACCCTACTCTATACGGTGACAAATTCCCAAGATAATCTTCTGATGAGCTACTCTGATAATCAAGAAACACTCACTGAAATACGAGACGCGAAAACTACGCTAGGTTTTCCCAGAAAAACTATTTAAAAGCTAAGCGCAGCAAATAAGTACAAAAACGCTTTATACAAACAGTACTCGCTGCTGCTGGTGCTCTCGCTCTAGCTGTCACAAGACAACTGCTGATTCAAGTGACTAGTGGCTAACGGCCGCGAAACAAACAAAAGACGGTTTTAGGGCGCTTTCTGTTCTAAACGATCAAGAAAACACTAAGAAATCTAACACGAAAACTACGTAAAGTTTTATCAAGAACTGTTAGTTACTATGCAGAGCAGATAAACACAAATAGAATCCCTTCCTTAGTGGAAGGTCGTAAACAAAATGCAAAATAAACGCTTTATACAAACAGTACTCGCTGCTGCTGGTGCTCTCGCTCTGGCTGTCACAAGACAAGTTGACAAAAATATTGTGTCTACTGACGTCGAAGTAGAGTGTGTTTGTGAAGTTATCTGGACACGTTTAACAGGGCTAGGAGAAATAAAGTTAATTGTGGGGTGTTATTACCGGCCACCAGGTTCCACCGTGACAGTTCTAGAAACGTTCAAAGGGCGTCTACGTTCTGTATCGCGGAAGTACCTGGATCATGCTATATTAGTCGGAGGTGACTTCAACCTACCTAGTATAGACTGGGATGTTTATGGATTCATTACAGGTGGTACAGACAAGCAGTCGTGTGAATTACTTTTGAACACATTATCCGAAAAGTGTCTTGAGCAGCTAAATCGACAGCCAACGCGTAATGGAAATATTTTAGATCTGGTAGCCACGAACAGATCAGACCTCATCGACGGTATCAGTGTTGAGACAGGGATTAGTGATCACGATGTTGTCATTACGACTATGGTTACGAAAGCTAAAAAGTCGGTCAAGAAAGCTAGGAGAGTATTCTTACTAGAAAGAGCAGACTTCATTTACTTCCGGTACTATGGACGTGGAAGAATTATGGGCAAATTTTAAACACTTAGTAAATCACGCATTGGACAAGTATGTGCCGAAAAAGTGGGTTACGGACGGGAAAGACCCAACGTGATTTAAGAGCGCAATTAGGAGAATGGTCAGGAAGCAAACACAGTTGCACTCGTGGTACAAGAAAGATCGGGAGAATGAGGACAGGCAAAAGTTAGCAGAGATTCGTGCTGCTCTAAAAAGGGCGATGCGCGAAGCATTCAACCACTACCACCGTCATACCTTAGCAAAAGATCTTGCTGAAAACCCAAGGAAATTCTGGTCTTACGTAAAATCGGTAAGCGGGTCGAAGGCTTCCATCCAGTCACTCACTGATCAGTCTGGCCTGGCAACGGAAGACAGCAAAACGAAAGCTGAAATTTTAAATTTAGCATTTGAGAAATCTTTCACGCAGGAGGATCGTACAAACATACCGCCATTCGCGTCTCGTACAGATTCCCGTATCGAGGACATAGTGATAGACATCCATGGGGTTGTGAAGCAGCTGAATGGGTTGAAAATAAATAAATCGCCAGGTCCTGACGGGATTCCAATTCGGTTTTACAGAGGGTACTCTACTGCATTGGCTCCTTACTTGGCTTGCATTTATCGCGAATCTCTTGCCCAACGTAAAGTCCCGAGCGACTGAAAAAAAGTGCAGGTGACGCCTGTATATAAGAAGGTTAGAAGGACGGATCCTCAAAATTATAGACCAATATCCTTAACATCGGTTTGTTGCAAGATTCTCGAACATATTCTCAGTTCGAATATAATGAATTTCCTTGAGACAGAGAAGTTTCTGTCCATGCATCAGAACGGATTTAGAAAGCATCGCTCCTGAGAAACGCAACTCGGCCTTTTTTCACATGATATCTTGCGAACCATGGATGAAGGGTATCAGACGGATGCCATATTCCTTGACTTCCGGAAAGCGTTTGACTCGGTGCCCCACTGCAGACTCCTAACTAAGGTACGAGCATATGTGATTGGTTCCCAAGTATGTGAGTAGCGTGAAGACTTCTTAAATACTAGAACCCAGTACGTTTTCCTCGATGGCGAGTGTTCATCGGAGGTAAGGTTATCTTCTGGAGTGCCCCAGGGAAGTGTGGTAGATCCGCTGTTGGTTTCTGTCTACATAAATGATCTTTTGGATAGGGTGGATAGCAATGTGCGGCTGTTTGCTGATGATGCTGTGGTGTACGGGAAGGTGTCGTCGTTGAGTGACTGTAGGAGGATACAAGATGACTTGGACAGGATTTGTGATTGGTGTAGAGAATGGCAGCTAACTCTAAATATAGATAAATGTAAATTAATGCACATGAATAGGAAAAAGAATCCTGTAATGTTTGAATACTCCATTAGTAGTGTAGCGCTTGACACAGTCACGTCGATTAAATATTTGGGCGTAACATTGCAGAGCGATATGAAGTGGGATAAGCATGTAATGGCAGTTGTGGGGAAGGCGAATAGTCGTCTTCGGTTCATTGGTAGAATTTTGGGAAGATGTGGTTTATCTGTAAAGGAGACGCTTATAAAACACTAATACGACCTGTTCTTGAGTACTGCTCGAGCGTTTGGGATCCCTGTCAGGTCGGATTGAGGGAGGACATAGAAGCAATTCAGAGGCGGGCTGCTAGACTTGTTACTGGTAGGTTTGATCATCACGTGAGTGTTACGGAAATGCTTCAGGAACTCGGGTGGGAGTCTCTAGAGGAAAGGAGGAGTTCTTTTCGTGAATCGCTACTGAGGAAATTTATAGAATCAACATTTGAGGCTGACTGCAGTACAATTTTACTGCCGCCAACTTACATTTCGCGGAAAGACCACAAAGATAAGAGAGATTAGGGCTCGTACAGAGGCATATAGGCAGTCATTTTTCCCTCGTTCTGTTTGGGAGTGGAACAGGGAGAGAAGATGCTAGTTGTGGTACGAGGTACCCTCCGCCACGCGGAGTATGTATCTAGATGTAGATGTAGATACCGGTACACGTTCGTCAGCTTGATACAATTTGAAACGAGACTCGTCGAACCAGGAAACATGTTTCTAGTCATCGCAGTCTAATGTCGGTGTTGACGAGCCCAGGCAAGACCTAAGGATTTGTGTCGTGCAGTTATCGAGGGTAGACTAGTAGGCCTTCGGCTACGAAAGCCCGTATCGAGGATGTTTTGTTGAGTGCTTCGCACGCCTAAATTTGTTGATGGCCCAGCAACGAAATCTGCAGAGATTTGCGGAAGGGTTGCACTTCCGTCACGCTGAACGATTCTCTTCAGTCGTCGTTGGTCCCGTTCTTGCAGGATCCTTTTCCGGCTGCAGTGATGTCGGATATTTGATGTTTCACCGGATTCCTGATATTCATGGTTCACTCATGGAATGGTCGTACAGAAAAATCCCCACTTTATCGCTACCTCAAAGGTGCTCTGTCCCACTGCTCGTGCGCCGACTATAACTTCACGTTCAGATTCAAATCTTGATAACCCGCCACTGTGGCAGCAGTAACCGATCTAACAACTGCGCCAGTAGTCATATATAGGCGTTGCTGACCGCAGTGCCGTATTCTGTTTTCAGCTCTCTTTATTTGAATACACATGTCTGTACCAGCTTCCTTGGCGCTTCAGTGTAGTTTCTGGCTTTCGATTCTGAACGTTAACGGTCTTATTTTCGTAGTTTCCTGATTGACTTTCATTTACCATGACCCTTCCTTTCGGCTGGTCCCAGCGGAGGTTCGAATCCTCCCTCGGGCATGGGCGTGTGTGTTTGTCCTTAGGATAATTTAGGTTAAGTAGTGTGTAAGCTTAGGGACTGATGACCTTAGCAGTTAAGTCCCGTAAGATTTCACACACATTTGAGCATTTGAACCCTTCCTTTTACCTTCACTTAACATGGCACAGTGTGGTTTACTTTGCTTCACTCTGGTCATAGTGTTACCTCTCTATGGGACTGTCTCTCTTTGGCTGCACGCATTCCACTGCAGTCGTGGAAATTATTTATTTTGTCTCTCATTACAGTCGTAACGAAAATCGTTGGAAGTGCTGCTAAGTCAGACAACTAACTGACACTGTCCAGTCGGTGTAATATGACCACCTGGCAAAAGCATGGATAAAACCACCTTTTGCAGCCGCTGTGAGACGTGCAGAGAGAGTTAGTGAGGCTCCGGAAGGCACCGACAGTAATGTGCAGCCATGGTGACTGCCTTGCCGTAGCCAGCTGCGCTAAGTTGCTCGGTTGAGGATCCGTGGCGCAAATAGACCAATCGAGATAGTCACACAGGTTTTATGTTGGGCTTATATCCGTGGAGTATAGTGGCCACTAGTGTACGGTAAACCTACCCTGGAGCTCTTCGAACCACCTGTTTGATACGTTGCATTGTTCTGCTGAAAGATGCCGTCGTGCCGAGGAAAACCAAACTGCATGTAGGGGTGGGCATGGTTCCCAAGGATAGATGCACACTTGTGTTGATCCACTGTCTCTTACAGAATTACGAAATCGCCCAGGGAATGGCCCCTGGGCGGGACCTTTCCGACGATTGTTACAGGGTGTTTCACGCCGTACTCGCCAACGGTTATCTGTTCGATGGGGCAAAGGAAGGTGAGTTATCTGTTCCATGGGGCAAAGGAAGGTGAGTTATCTGTTCGATGGGGCAAAGGAAGGTGAGTTATCTGTTCGATGGGGCAAAGGAAGGTGAGTTACCTGTCGCCACTCAGTGGATGTACAGTTGCGATACTGTCGTGCAATTTCCAATCTCTGTCGCCGACGAACAGCAGTCAGCATGGGTGCATAAACCAAGTGCCTGCTGCAGCGGCAGATACATAGCAACACTCGCTGAACGGTTGTTGAAGAGACGCTTTTGGTAGGCACTTGGTTCATCTGCCCTGGCAGTTGCTCAACAGCTGTACGTCTATTCTCCCGTGCATATCTCCATAGAGTCGTTCACCCCTGTCATCATTGGCCCGTGGTGTAACACAGTTACGTTGGCGCCGGTTTTGGATAGCGCCATTTTGAAATGCACGGTATACTTTAACCAGGGAGGCACGCGAACACTTTACAAACTTAATCGTTTCGGAAATGCTTGCATCCGTGGTTCGAAAGCCAGTGATTATGCCATTTTGGATGTCAGATAACTCGCTTCCTTTCTGCATTCCGATAATGACTACACTAGAATGAAAATTTCGCTCTACAGCGGAGTGTGCGCTGATATGAAACTTCCTGGTAGATTAAAACTGTGTGCCGGACCGAGACTCGAACTTGGGAACTTTGCCTTTCGCGAGCAAGTGCTCTACCAAATGAGCTTCCCAAGCACGAATCACACCCCGTCCTCACAGCTTTAATTCCGCCAGTACCTCGTCTCCTACATTCCGAACTTCACAGAAGCTCTCCTAGACGAAATAGCACTCCTGGAAGAAAGGCTATTGTGGAGACATGGCTTAGCCACAGCCTGGGGCATGTTTCTAGAATGAAATTGTCACTCTACAGCAAAGTGTGCGCTGATACCTCGTCTCCTACCTTCCAAACTTCACAGAAGCTCTTCTGCGAACCTGGCGGAATTAAAGCTGTGAGGACGGGGCGTGAGTCGTGCTTGGGTAGCTCAGTTGGTAGAGCACTTGACCGCGAAAGGCAAAGGTCCCGAGTTCGAGTCTCGGTCCGGCACACAGTTTTAATCTGCCAGGAAGTTTCATATCAGCGCACACTCCGCTGAAGAGTGAAAATTTCATTCTAGAAACATCCCCCAGGCTGTGGCTAAGCCATGTCTCCACAATATCCTTTCTTCCAGGAGTGCTATTTCTGCTAGGTTTGCAGTAGAGCTTCTGTGAAGTTTGGAATGTAGGAGACGAGGTACTGGCGGAATTAAAGCTGTGAGGACGGGGCGTGAGTCGTGCTTGGGTAGCTCAGTTGGTAGAGCACTGGCCCGCGAAAGGCAAAGGTCCCGATTTCGATTCTCGGTCGGGCACACAGTTTTAATCTGCCAGGAAGTTTCAACGACTATACTGTTTCCTGTGTGCCCCCGACACGCTATATATACCCTTCACTGCTAGTGCTGCCATCTACCGTCTGTTAGTGGTTACTGCACGTTGACTCCAAACACAGGCAGGACTCACATTAATGTGACTGGACTGTCTATAAGCAAACGTCGCCTCCAAACACAACTTTTTTATGTGCACTAGGCACTTCACTCTAGGGGGTTGGTATTATAGCTATTTCACCCTAAAGTTCTACCCTTCTGAGAGGATTCTGAGATTACCGTAATCGTATAATGTTGTTGTTGTGGTCTTCAGTCCAGAGACTGTTTAGATGCAGCTCTCTATGCTACTCTAGCCTGCGCAGGTTTCTTCATCTCCGACTAACTACTGCAACCTACACCCAACATCTGTTTAGTGTATTCATCCTATGGTCTCCCTCTACGATTTTTACCCTCCACGCTTCCCTCAAATACTAAATTGGTGATCCCTTGATGCCTCCGAATGTGTCCTACCAACCGATGCCTTCTCGTAGTCAACTTGTGCCACAAATTCCTCTTCTCCCCAGTTCTGTTCAGTACCTCCTCATTAGTTACGTGATCTACCCATCTAATCTTCAGCATCCTGCTGTAGCACCACATTTCGAAAGCTTCTATTCTCTTCTTGTCTAAACTATTTATCGTCCATGTTTCACTTCCATACATGGCAACACTCCATACATATACTGTCAGAAACGACTTCCTGACACTTAAATCTATATTCGATGTTAACAAATTTCTCTTCTTCAGAAACGCTTTCCTTGCCATTGCCAGTCTACATTTTATATCCTCTCTACTTCGACCATCATCAGTTACTTTGCTCCCCAAATAGCAAAACTCCTTTACTACTTTAAGTGTCTCATTTCCTAATCTAATTCCCTCAGCATCACCCGACTTAATTCGACTACATTCCATTATCCTCGTTTTGCTTTTGTTGATGTTCGTCTTATACCCTCCTTTCAAGACACTGTCCATTCCGTTCAACTGCTCTACCAGGTCCTTTGCTGTCTCTGCCAGAATTGCAATGTCGTCGGCAGACCTCAAAGTTCTTATTTCTCCTCCATAGATTTTAATACCTACTCCAAACTTTTCTTTTGTTTCCTTCACTGCTTCTTTATATAAATTTTATGTTACAACCATATTACTACATTTACAGTTATTTTTTCATTTATGTAACTACTTAACAGTGTTTGATACATGTTTAACGCGGATTCTAGAACAATTTCTATCCACAGACTATTCTAATTACACCTACTTTTAATTAGATTCATTGATAATAAGATATAAATTGCAATCGTTGCACGTTTTACGTGCTTTATGTTACGTTCGTTTTGTGTGTTTGTGGTGTGTCAGTGTTGCCACTGTCACTCGTATCATAGTCGGTACTGGAGCTACTGGAGCAGTCTATGTCGGTCTGTCTTCGTCTTCTGCGCCTTCCGTGCTGATGAGTCTGTTTGTATATTTCATTTTCTGCTTTTGAGATGTTGTTGGCGATTGCCTTCAGCTGTGTCCATGTATCTGGGTTCCTAAGTGGATCCTATAGTTTTGTTTCCATCATGTGTTCTATGTTATTAAGTAAGTGCCTGTTTTTAATGCATTTCAAAAGGAAGTGTTCTGGAGGAATAATTTGCCCGCATGTGTAACGACTGCTTTCTGAAACCGACATGTGCTGCAAGTGCGTGGGATAAGGACCATGTGCAGTTACAAAATGAACCATACCTCGGCTGGGGTTGACATGCCCCAACCGTAACAACGCACTGATATTGGAGAGAAATGAAGAGACTCAGCGGCACTTACTACTCTCGTCCCACTCTTTTTGTCAAGTGTCCACAAGCCAATTTTTTTAATTGGCACCTGTCTTTGATGAGCTGCCCAGTGATCTACAGCACTCTCTCAGGTGTACCCATCTTCAGTCAGTATGTTGCAGCTCGATATCTGATGGCCATCCTCGACTGGGTAAATTCCAAGCATCACATACATCCAATCCACTGATGTGGTGCCCCATATAGTCTAAGTACCACACTCCCCTGTCCCCGCCTAACAGTGACCCTATTCATGATGAGAGCGAGTCTATGTACCCATGTACTAGCTGCAAAGTTCTTTACCAACTCTAATGCATTTTTTGCTGTAAACTTTCAGAAAGACGCTCTGTCTTTTACTTATCTGTCGAGTAGCATGAAAAGTATAAACCGTTATCAGTTTCCAGCGGAATGCTCGCCAAAGTGTTTTACCTGAGATGTACCTAATAAGGTAAAGAGGGTGATGGTTTCAGTGTTCAGTTGCTACCTAGAAAAACTGCTTTCTAGTGTGCCTGCGATCTAGAATACGCAAAGGAAACTAGTTTTTGAAAGTTGTGACTGTGACAGGCAACTTTCAGGCTGACTTCATTAATCTGACTGTTTCCAAAAAGGCGTCGCAAGGCCCAACGGTACCGACCGATCGCCGTGTCATCCTTCGGCGACAGGCGTCATTGGATGCGGATATGGAGGGTCATGTGGTCAGCACACCGATCTCCCGACTGCTGTCGGCTTTTGTGACAGGAATAGCTCTGACAGGCCTGAGAAATAGCGTGCTGTGCGAATATACGATAAGGCGTCGTCGCCATATGATAACATAAAACGAAAACTGCATTGTCGCTACAGTGACCGAATGATACGATGTGAAGTTATAGAACTAGATTTTCGTTCTTTCTCTGCTACTGGCAAGCCACTGATGTCAAGAACGACTGCTCTACATTTCTTAGCGTGATGCTTGGCTACCAAATTGCACGAGTACCACTGTTCATGAGACGGTAGTCTGATGTACTCATGTGAAGACATGTGGACGGCTCGTTCACTCCAGTAACATCGGTTCATCAGTGACTTTTTTTTCTTAACTCGTTCACAGTAAGTGTTCTTTGTGACGTTTGAGAATGAGGAGTGAACAATTTAACTTACATTTTTCTAAAATGCACCGAGCGAGGTGGCGCAGTGGTTAGCACACTGGACTTGCATTCGGGAGGACGACTGTTCAATCCCGCGACCGGCCATCGTGATTTAGGTTTTCCGTGATTTCCGTATATCCCTCCAGGCAAATGCCGGGATGGTTCCTTCGAAAGGGCACGGTCGACTTCCTTTCCCATCTTTCCCTAATCCGATGAGACCGATGACCTCGCTGTTTGGTCTCCTCTCCCAAAACAACTCAACTCTAAAATGCACTCTAAGACAAAAAAGGACGCACCACAAAGAAATTAACTGAATGGGACGGAAATCGGTAGATGTGGTGCACATGTACGGACAAACAAATGATTACAATTTCAGAAAAATTGGATGATTTATTCAAGAGAAAGAGCTTTACAAATTGAGTAAGTCAATAATGTGTTAGTCCACCTCTGGCCATTATCCAAGAAGTCCAAGCAGTTGTTCGGCTGGACACTAATTGACTGAGTTGTTGGATGTCCTCCTGAGGTATATCGTAACAAAATCTGTCCCATTGATACATTACATCGTCAAAATCCGAGATGGTTGGAGTGTCCTGTCTATAATGCTCCAAACGTTCTCCATTGGGGAGAGATCCGGCTACCTTGCTGGCCGATGTACGGTCCGGCAAGCACAGAAACAAGCAGTAGAAACTATTGCCGTATGCGGACAAGCATTATCTTGCTGAAATGTAAGCCATGAAGGGCAGCAAAATGGGGCGTAGAGTATCGTCGACGTACCGCTGTGCTGTTGGGGTGCTGCGGATGACAATCAAAGGGGTTCTATATGAAAAGAACTGAAATCCCAGACCATCACTCATGGTTGCCGGGCAGTATGAAGGGTGAAGGTTAGGCTGGTATCCCACCACCGTTTCGAGCGTCTCCAGGCAGGTCTTCGTTAGTCATCGGGGCTCAGTTCGAAGTGGGACTCATCACCAAAGACGATCCTATTCTAGTCAATGAGATTCCAGGCCGAGGGCGTCTGTGGATACCCCCTGGATAACGGTATGAAAGCAGCCTGGCTGTCGCCCACCATACGGCTCGACAACCAAGAATGGTAGTCTGGGTTGGAATTTCTTCTCGTAGCGGTACTCCTCTGGGTCTCATCTGCAGCACCCTTACGACACAGTGGTACGTCGACAATATTCTACGTCTTGTTTTGTTTCCCTACACCCAAAACCATCCTGGACTTACATTTCAGCAAGACAGTGCCAGGCTGCAGACTGACCGAGTACTGCTTATTTTCGTACTTGTGAAACCGTTCAATGGCCAACAAGGTCACTAGATCTATCACCAATTGAGAATCTTTGATGTATTATGGACAGGGCCCTCCAACAACCTCGATATTTTGACGATCTAACGCACCAGTTGGACAGATTGGCACAATATCCCTCAGGAGGACATCCAACAACTCAGTGTATCAAGAGCAAGCCGAAAAACCACTTGCATAAGGGCCAGAGGTGGACCAACGTGTTACTGACTTGCTCGATTTGTGAATCCCTTTCTCTGCATAAAGCATCCAATTTTTCTGAAACTGTAGTCTTTTATTTGCCTGTCCATGTACATCACATCTGCCGTTTTCCAATCCATTCATACAATTCCTTCATCATGCGTCGTGTTTCTTTTTTTAATTTTCTTTTAGGAAAAATCTTAACACAGACAATTCCACTCCCCTTACACATGACTAAACGCAAGATAATTTAAATTAACAGGAAGGATAGCACAATATCTCCCAATCCCTAGGTGAAATAAATATTACATTAATAACTTTTAGGTTATAACAGAAAACAAATGTTGTTACAGAAGCACGTCTCTAACCTAAAAATCCCATTAGCGTAAGATTTCTTCCACCTTTCGTCTACCATGTGGCACTTTTGTTTGTGCAGGCCTAAGAACGTGATCAGTTTTTGTGGCATCTACTTCGCGTTTGATCCAATTAGCTCCGTCCTTTTTCACTAACACATTGGATGTCTACAGTGAGCTGCTGGTTAATCGTACTTGCCTGTGGCATTCACTTTGTTTTTCTTCCGGTTTTGCTCTTGTCGCAGCCATTGGGAAGCAGCAGGTGGTTGAGTATGTCACGCGGCAGCGAATTGTTAACCTACTCCAGCAACGTTTCCAGCTGTGCCCTATCTTCAGCAGTGCTCTTCTGAGTCAGTGACAGCACTCCAGTCCAGCCACCGTTAACTACCTGCTCGTTGAATGCAACTGTTCCCACCTTATTACTTTGGGAGCTTCTCTCCAAAGCACATCCTCATCATGAGAAATATAGCAGGTACGTCTGGTTCTTACTTACTGGACAAATATTCAATTACACCACGGAAATCAATAGTGTCTATGTTGAGTAATCGTTTCAGACCTATCCCTTCGAATACATGGTATCACAACACGTCCAAGTTAACTATGAACTGGCTCTGAAACAGCTGTTTATAAAGTTCTCCTTAGCATAAATCATGCCCAACTTCTTCACGCACCCCACACACACCAACGGGCATGTAACGTTGCACAGTGGAGTATTTGTAGCGAAAACCTGGCCAAAATTTCAAAAGTTACAGTCTGTCCAACGATTGCAGCAAGTACTGACCCTCTGGTGGGTGATAACTCAATTTTCTGGGGACTCAGGCAAGTCTGTTAGCTTCTAGCAACAGTAGAGGAAGAGCTTTTCTGTCAGGGAACGTGTTTCTTGATTGAGGTATTGGTATATTAGTACATTTTGTGGTTTCATTAAATGATTGTTCCAAACTGAAGCAAATCTAAATCTTAAAAGATTGTAACAGCTTGAATTTACCATACGGGCTAATCTAATTACTTAAATTTGTAACACACTAACGACATCGAAATGTTTTACTAAACAGTATTCTTTAGCAGTTTTGAATGTGTGTCGGTGCTTGTCGGACCTATCCTGAAGTTCAATCGTGATTGGTATACCACTGAGAGCCAGTGCAAAGAAAAATAATTCCCCAAATTTCCCTTAAGAAAATATATGGTTTTTAAAATAATATAATGGTTTTATTAATATTAGTGAAAAGTTCTCGTGAGTTTCGTTTACAAACGATCTTAGAACTAAATGTGTAATCTGTATGACTCAATACAACCTATAAAGCTTTATTTATTGTCATTTAATGATCTTATTTTTAATAAATAGAAAGAAAAAAAACACAGGTATTGTTGATACACCTCTTCCAAAATATCACGATCTTATGTATAAACAAAATCACAGGATGAGGCAGACAATATCTGAGCAGACGCCTGGAACAATCGAGCATTGTGATCGGGATCATTACACAAATAAACGTAACAGCCGCGCCAACCTAGATTACAGATACTAGCTATGCACCTCATTGCGTATATATGTAACAAAGTACGTGAAACACAGTTATACATACATTTAGAGTTACTGAATAATTTTGAGGGAGTTTTTTAAAAACGAAACACTGCTTGAAATTATTACAGGCGAACTACTTCTGGAATAATCATGTACTTGAGGAGGCATTTGGCTACCCTGATAGAAGCATTCCTGTCATCTTATAGCTACCAAACATGTATCTCTGTACGAGATCTTCCAGCAGATTAACTGTCCGAATAAAAATGCTAGAACCATGGTGATGTCGAAGAGGGACATGATAGTAAACTCACAGTGGTGATTTGGTCACAAAATTTGACCTATCTGAACCCAATTTAACACATCTGGGACGATGTCAGACGTCAGCTTCGAGCTCACAAACCACCGCCTCGAAATATGCGTGAATTGCGTGGAAACGTAATCGCTACTATATTGCGTTCCAAAGATTACCTGTCATTAAGCATGTGTCGTAATATTTTGGCTCATTAGTGTAGCACATCTCAAACCTAGTTCTTGCAGTGTTAATGGAGGATGGATTTTTTTCTCATTTCTATAAGAATGAAAGCGTAAATTTATACAGCCATGGTTGGTTCAAATGGCTCTGAGCACTATGGGACTTAACATCTATGGTCATCAGTCCCCTAGAACTTAGAACTACTTAAACCTAACTAACCTAAGGACAGCACACAACACCCAGCCATCACGAGGCAGAGAAAATCCCTGACCCCGCCGGGAATCGAACCCGGGAACCCGGGCGTGGGAAGCGAGAACGCTACCGCACGACCACGAGATGCGGGCTATACAGCCATGGTCTCGTCTGTTTTCGACAAAGAACTACTTCGAGTTCAACTGCTGATACGTTGGAAGCTGTCTAATGTTTAAGATGTGTTCAGCAACACACGTCATCCGCTTATCGCCTAATGTTGGTAACGTAAGTTTCTTTGAAATCCAAATTTCGTACAGAACAGTTTGAGGCATTCTTCTGTGCTCGTTGCGCCTAATTCCTGTAACTTCGTGTCATACGATTGGGTTAAATACGATCGACATAACATCCTACTTACGTGCGGACTCTAAGAGCAGACATGCGATGGAGCCTTACCGAAACATAAACAGACGGCGCTGCTGCGAAGAATCATAACGGATCGAGGCAAAACCACTCGTGTCAATTAACACTTTAATAGTAATTCACTTGTTTAGGTACCCCATATAATTAGTTTTACTTACTTATCGTCTGACAACGCGTTCCGGGATAATCCCATAGTCACATCTGTCAAAATAGATGTAAAGTATTTTACGCCTCCTACTTCACGACTACATCTACATCTACATCTGCGTCTACATATATACTCCGCATGCCACCGTAAGGTGCGTGGGGGAGGGTACCCTATACCACTACTTGTCATTTCCCCCACAGTTCTAGTCGGAAATAGAGCGAGGAGAAAACGACTATCTGTACACCTCCGTATGAGCCCTAATATCTCGTATCTTATCTTACTGGTCCTCACGCACGATGTATGTTGGCGGCTTTAGAATCATTCAGCAGTCAGCATCAATTGCCGGTTCTCTAAATTTTCTCAATAGAGTTTCCCGAAAAGAACGCGGCCTTCTCTCCAGGGATTCCCATTTGAGTTACCGAAACATCTCCGTAACACGTAAGTTTTGTTCGAACCTACCGATAACAAATCTAGCAGCCCGCCTCTTAATTGCTTTGATGTTTTCCTTCAATCTGACCTGGCACGGATCCAAAACACACGAGCAGCACTCAAGAATAGGTCGCACCAGCGTCTTATATGTGGTCTCCTTTACAGGTGAATCACTCTTTCCTAAAATTCTCCCAATAAACCGAAGTCGACCATTTGTCTTCCCTACCAAAGTTTTGTCTCCGATGAACACTCGCCGTCCATTGCAATATACTGGGTCCTAATATGTGAAAAGTCTTCGAGCTACTCACATATCTGTGAACTTATTCCATATGCTCGTATCTTCTTTAACAGCCTGCAATGGGGCACCGTGTCAAATGCTTTCCAGAAATCTAGAAATATGGAATATGCCTGTTGCCCTTCATCCACTGTTCTCAGCATACTATGTGAGAAAAGGGCAAGCTGAGTTTCGCACGAGCGATGCTTTCTAAAACCATGCTGATTCGTGGACATGAGCTGCTTAGCGTCAAGAAAGTTTATTATATTCGAAATGAGAATGTGTTCAAGGATTCTGCAGCAAACAGAAGTTAGGGACATTGGTCTGTAATTTTGCGGGCCCGATCTTTTACCTTTCTTACATTCTGGAGTCACCTGCGCTTTTTTCCAGTCGCATGGGATCATGTGCAGGGCGAGAGATTCGCGATAAATGAAAGCTAGGTAATGGGTCAATGCCATATAGTCTCTTTGTAAAATCGAGCTGGTATTCCATTCGGACCCGGTCATTTATTTGCTTCTAAATCTTTAAGTTGCTTCTCTACGCCAGGTATCCTTATTTCTATGTCGTCCATACGGGAGCCTGTCCAACGGTCAAATGACGGACTGTTTCCACGGTTGTCCTGCGTGAACTATTTCTTGAACGTGAAATTAAAATTTCGGGTTTCGTTTCGCTATCTTCAACTGCCACACCACACTGGTCAACAAGGGACTGAATGGAAACCTTAGACCCGCTTAGCGATTTTACATACGACCTGAATTTTCTCGGGTTCTGTGCCAGATATTTTGCTAAGGTGTGGCGGTGGTAGTTGTCGAATGCATCGCACATACAATTTTTCACAGACTCATGCATCTCTAGTAACCTTCGCCTGTCGTCGTTTCTGCGCCCCATTTGAACCTAGAGTGCAACAGCCTCTGCCTCCTCAGCATCTTACGAATTTCGTTATTAAACCAAGGTGTGTCTTCTCCATCCTTTATCCACTTACTATGGACTTACCTCTCCAGACCACGATTCACAATCTGCTTAAACTTTGCTCATAATTCCTCTATATCCACTTACCGGTACTAAGTGATGACAATTCGCTGTCTAAGTAAGACGCTAATAACTGTTTGTCCGCTGTATCTAGTAGAAACATACTCCTAGCCTTCTTGACTGATTTATTAACTTTCGTAATCATTGATGCTATAATGACATTATGATCGCTAATCCCTGTGTCTATCTGACATTGTTGATGAGGTCCGGCCTATTTGTAGCTACGAGGCCTAATATATTTCCAACGAGTGTGGCTGCCGAGTTAGCTGCACTAGGGAATCAAGCTGGAGGCAACAAGGTACTTTGTGTCGTTTTTGACAGATCTGATGATGTTGTTATCCCGAAACGCGTAGTTAGATAATAATAATAATGAGCGTATGGCATTGGTGGCCTGGAGACCCCTCGCGGGGCGGTTCGGCCGCTGCTCCACAAGTTTTTTAACGCCACTACGGCGACTTGCGAGTGAATGAGAATGAAATGATGATGAAAGACACACAACACCCAGTCATCTCGAGGCAGAGAAAATCCCTGACCCCGCCTCGAATCGAACCCGCGACCCCGTGCGGAGGAAGCGAGAACGCTACCGCAAGACCGCGAGCCGCGGACCGTAGTTAGATGATAAATAAGTAAAAAAAAATTATATTGTCTAGTAGACAAGTGTTTTACCATTTAGTGTCCAAAATGTCGCAGGCTCCCTGAGAAACATCTCTTCTAATCTGATAAAGTAACACTTTACTTGTATGCAAGACATAATTCGTAAGCTTCCCATACTGATCAGTATTTTGCGCTTTGGTCCACTTGCAGAACACGTTCCACACTGAACCACCGACGGCGACTAATAACAAAGATACACCTGCACTAACTAGCTTACTTTCTGATAGAATCGAGTATGAACGAATTTTCCCCGCTCGTAAAAATTGTGCATTTCTTGCTGTTTCAGGTTGTTGACTTCAAGCATGGGGGTCGATCAAGGAAGGGTAATCGACACCGGACCGCCGACCTCAGCTGACAACTTCTCCTCCACGTGAGTACAGTGTCGGCCGATGTATATTTGCTCCATGCTTTTCTGTTTCACTTGGCGTCCACCGATAAGAAGTGAACTTCACTTTCAGAGTCTGCGATGTACACCTCGTGAATCGGTGTTACTTCCTTCTGCGCCTTGCGAACTTCCTCAGTGCTGCTGTCCGTATACGGAACAGCCAACTCTACCTATCAGGCTTGCTTACGCCACTGTAGCACCGATCTAATTGACTCGTATCTCCACAAGATTACTCACGTGCATCTGTTCGTTAACCGAGAACTGACACTGGTCACAGTGCGTCGGTCTACATCTTCCTCTAATTTCTATCCGTCCCTGAAGACGGATGTGCCCATCATAAATCATAATAGAAATACGTGACTTGACACCAGCAGCTAGCATCAAAGGCTAATGAAAACAGAAGTACGAGATACAATTTTGAAAATAACCGCCTTGGTAAACTCAGCAATTTACAACACTGGGAAATTACAACGAAAGAATACATTCAATAACCTTTGTTGCTATCCATTTCATATTGAAATATATTAAGAAAATGTATTACGACGCGTATCGTTGACATCCGGCTGTTGTGGATTTCTAGAACTTATTTTCAGCCTAAACGTAATGCTGGTATCCGGTATCAGAAACAGGATTACCTCATCCATGCTAAAGAGCGTAGGTTCCGAAAATATCGATGATGACGTCTTGAAAATCAGTGGCCAAGGCCGTTAAGTAAATGGAATATTTATTGACGTTTACTTACTAAATTAGGTTACATTCTTTCTCGGAATTCAGGCTATGCCCCTACCAAATTTCATTCAAAGCGGTTCAGCGATTTAGTCGTGAAAACGTAACAGACATAATATTAGTACGGATATGAACAAAATTATCCAAGAATGAAGACAAATGAGAGGCGGCTTCATTCAATCCAACAGAAACACAAATCTAGGTGCTTTATTTTTTTGCAGATGATTTAGCTCTTGTGGGAGTTTCGTAGGGTGACATGCAACGATCTGTATCCTGTTAACAGATTGTATCCGAGAAATACGGCACGGAGAGTAACTTCTCAAAGGCAAAAGTATGGTCTTCTGTCGAAGATACCTAGTACAAAGCAAGATCCTATTGAAAAATAGAATTCCAGAAGATGTGAGCACATCCACATATAGACTATTCTTTGTGGAAGAAACACACCTACCTGAAAAAGCTACCAGGTGTAAAGCAGCAATGGCAGTCATTAACAATATAATGAAACCTTCCATAGTCCAGAAACACATCAGAATACAGATTTATAAGAACTTTCTATGCTACAGCAACGAAATATTAAAGGCAAAAGATGCTCAAAGACTAACTGCTTGTGAAATGAAATTCTTGAGACGAAATGGGATCAGAAGAGAAACGAAGATAAGCTGGACGGACTTAAAATGGAACCCCTCACATGTTACATACAGAACTACTAAAACTAGAGGAGAAAGCATGAACGACGAATGAGGTTAAAGATGATCCTAAAATCCATGCTCCACTACCACCTCAGTGGTATACGATCGCTAGGTCCACCAAAGAAAAGATGGCAGGAAAACTTCTCGACGAGATCGTAACAGGTCAAGAGGCCTAACATTTTGAAGAATGAAAAAGAAGTACGATCTAAAATATTGGCTCAAATGTGATGGCAAAGCGTGATGATATTTCCAGCTGCAAACTGATTGGCAACTTTGTGTAAATACACAGAAACGAAAAATTTTGGACTTCACAAAACGCAGAATTGCTGTAACCTATAATATCAATGAGTCGCAAATGGAATCAGTCAACACATCCAAATGCCTTGGTGTAACAGTTTGTCTGGGTATGACATATAAAACGATTACATATGCTCAACCGTAGCTAAATCAGGTCGCTTGTTGGGTTCATTGGTACGATAAAATATGTACACATATATCTTATTATCCAAGAAAAAGGATTTTGTCGATCAGACAGCCTTAGCACTGCTTGGAGTGAACCAAGGCGTGATAAAGGAGTGGGACGTAAAATAATCGGAAACGATCGATATTTGTGTCACACATAATTTTCTGCATTTGTTATGTTGATTTCGCAATTACTATTACATTTTATCTCTCTCAGAATGTTAGTATTAATGGAAATATATATATATATAATTTAACACTGCGTTAAATTAATTTTACATATAGTATGTAAAAGTTTTACTTTATAGCTTCTACGCAGTATTTGGCTATTTAAAACATCTGAACAAAGTGAGTTCGATTTAATGTAATATAAAATTGAAATACATAGGTGACGAAGAGCAATTAGTCAATTGTCTACAGCAGATTCATCAATCACAGCTTGGCAACGTCCATGTGCATCTCATTGGATTTCAATTTTTTTGTTGACCTCTTGAGTAGTATTCGACTGTCGCAGATCCTTGTTGCAGGACGCTGATGTGCTACAGTCACCAGACCGATATTCTTTTGAAGTGTGGTTCATCCTCATTTTTTTAAACAAAGTGACTGTGTTTCTTTCCCATAATTGTTATTATTGTGGTCTTCAGTCTGGAAATTGCTTTTAGGCATCTCTCCATGCTCGTTCATCCTGTACAAGTCTCTTAATCTCCACATAACTAAAGGAGAGTAGTACACAATTAAACATGGCGCACAGAGGAATATTCAGTTTGAACTGTTCCTAGTAATACTGATATCACTAAATGTTGACCTTTATCAGAGACATTTTGGGCTGTGACGGTGGAAAATTTGGAGAGCTATATTCCCTTTATTTGTTATTGTATGTTTCTTGTAGTCAGAATTACAATTATCTTCTATTTATAAGTTTAATATTTTGCATAATACATGCATCTAAGAGGAATTTGCTATTTTGTGATCAATGTACAGTAGTAGCTATATACTGACCAGTTTTAGATGTACAGATATGAATCTTAACCAATCTTGTAGCTTATGATGTCTTCAGCACACAGTGAAACACTTGTGTACAGTACACAGTGAGGCAGTGTAGACCCATGGATGCTGGGAAATTCAGGCCTATGACTATTTGTGAAGTTGCAGAATGTGCTGGTGAAAGTTCTCTTAAGGCAGTCACACCGGCAAATGTAGCTTTTTGTCTTAGAAAAAGTGGAATTCATCCGTTTAATGTGATCATCTTCGATAAGTTCAATTTCGTTATGTCTGCGGTTTCAGACCAGTCTCTAAATTATAACGGTGTTCCTAATCCAGCAGAGCCATTGGATACAGAGGGATGTGTGACCCCTCCAAGCACTTAGAAAGATGACATGTAAAATGTTGATGCAGTCAGCTGAACTTTCTACATTGATCACCCTAACACTAGCAAATCGTGTATCTCACTGGAGGAGTTTCGTGAGTTCCGTAAAGATCCTCGTGGAAAAACAACTACATACTCAAAACGGAGAGGCATCATACTGACCTCAGCACCTGAGAAGGCGACTATTAAAGAAAAAACTTCAAGGAAAAGAGCAAAGTTAGAAGGAAAAGAGAAAAGAAGTGCTATGAAATCAACAAGCTAATGTGAAAATAAGGGGGCATAAAGTAAAACTGATGAACAAGGAGTTAAAATTGTCTCATCTGATGAATCAGAGAGCAGTTGATCACTACATCTTCTTAATTCGAACTGGTGTGTTGTGATAGGTGATTGTATTTAGGTAAAAATCCCAATTTTTTTTCTTTTCAGCTGAAGTGTTGAAGAAATAGATGACGGTGAGAAATATTTGGTCTCGTACCATCTAGAAAGTAAAATAAAAAAACAGTTTTTGTATTCTCATAAGCAAAAGACCCAGTTTGTGTATCACAAAGGACACTTTCGTTATTCTGCCTTCAGCTTTGCCTATAGCTACCGAAATACTACATTCAATGGCCAATGTCCAATGAATTTTGTTAGTTTTATTGCCAGTATCACGTGCTCATTGACTCAACTCGGAAGACGTTCCCTGCAGTTGGCAACGAAACGTGAGGAAGAAGAAAGGATCGCTAGATAGCAAATATCCTGAGGCATCGAGTAATAGTCAGCTTGTTAATGGAGGGAAGAGTGCGGGGTAAAACCTGCAGAGAGTGGATAAGGCTTGACTTCAGTAAATAGTTTTAAACAGATATAAGTAGCAGTAGTTATGAGTGGGTGAGACCAGTACACAATGAAACAAAAATCTTACATTTTAACGATTTCGCAAAAATTACTTCTTACAGAACAGAAGGGTTTGTGTTTATTCAGAAGAAAAATTCTTTACCAATACTTTGGAATGAAAAAAAATCAAATTAATGTACAATTTTAAAAATATGCTGCAAATCTTTCACCGTGTACTGCATATAGCACACAGTGAAAACGTCAGGAAGAAGAAGTTTGTAGACCGACCTCAGCCTCACAGCCCAGAATTTTTAACTAATGAAGACGCAGACCGTGAAAGCCTACATGTTATGATGATTCCATAGTTACTTGGGAACATAAAGCCCATGAATGACGGCAAATAGGCTCCAACTAACCGAAAATAACTATTTCCAATCGATGATAGTTTCAGTTGGACCAGAGGACCCAGTCCATTCCATGTAAACACAGCTTACACCATCAGGAGCAACCAGTAGCTTGGACAGTGCCTTGTTGACAACATGATTCTATGGATTCGTGGGGTCTGTGCCTCGCTCGAACCCTACCATCAATTCTTACCAACTTAAATTGGTACTCATCTCATCGGGCTACGGTTTTGAGCCATCCAGGGTCCAAGCGATGTGGTCAAGAATCTAGGATAGGCATTGCAGACGACGTCGCGCTGTTAGCAACGGCACTCGCGTCGGTCGTGTGCTGCCATAGCCCAGTAACGCAAAATTTCGCAGCGCTGTCCTAACGGATACGTTCCTCGTTGTCCCACATTGATTCCTGCGGTTATTGCACGCAGTGTTGCTTGTCTATTAACACTGACAACTCCACACGATTGGCGTCGGCCACTCCTTTGTCCGTGGAGGGAGATAATGCCTGAAATTTGGTATTCTCGGCACACTCTTGGCACTGTGGGTTTTGAAATTTTGAATTCTCTAATGATTTCCAGACAGGAGTGTCCCATGCGTCCAGTTCTAACTTTCATTCCGCGCTCAGAGTCTGTTTAGTCACGTCGGAAACCTTTTCACATGAACCACCTGAGTACAAATTGCACTACCCATTTATAATTTGTACACGCGACGCTACTACCATGTGTATATGCACATATGACTATACCATGAGTTTAATCACCTTACTCTATGCTGAAATAAACTCTTTGTGATTTACGCAATAAAACGCAAATAAAGAGCAGTGTAAGTGGTATATTATGACCGTCTTCATGTCACAGAAAGACACATTTTGCACTGCGGGCCACATGAGGAAAAAAAAGAAAAAAAATACTTCCATCAGGTTTCTGTACTGGTTATAACTTTTCCCTCCATGTATTTTATCCCTGCTACCTTCATAATACCAAAGAGTGAATTCCTCGGACTGACGTCTAAAACTTTACCTATATCAACAAATGCTATAAACACAGGTTTACCGTTCTTCAACCTAGCTTCTACGATGAATTGGAGCGTCAGTTTTCCCATTCATCTGTAAATAATTCGTGTTAATATTTTGCAACAGTGACTTATAAAACTTGTGGTTCCCTATTATTCACATATGTCAGACCCTGCTTATTTTCAAATAGGAAATGCTATATTCGTATTGAAGTCTGTGGGTATTTCGCCTGTCTCATCTTGGCGCCAGATGAAGAAGACATTGCATATTTTCTCAGGAAATTAATAGAGGAGTATAAAAATGGGGCCTTCAAGTCAACATGCATAAAACGAAACAAATCATGATTTGACTCTGAAAGAGATCATGAGGACAATTACACATACTGAAGAGTACAAATGTCTATCAGTAACACTCACACGCGATCATAAACTAGATAAGGAAATTAGTTCAAGAATAAATGTTAAAAAGTTCACTATTAGAACATTAAGTGGGATTTTATGGGGCGAAGAGTTTAGAAAAGAAATAAATTTAAAAAATTCAAAATAATTGTTGGAAGCGTCATGACACATACAGATTAGAACTACAACGGGATTCTGATAGGTAATTGGCTTTGTAAAGAAAAATGATGTTACAGGTTTGAAAAATTGTATTTAATTTACATATTCCTCCTTGAGCTCAATACATTTGTGATATATTTGGTCCAGCTTCTTTAACACACCTAAAACAAAAAATTCCTATTATGCTGCAACAGACTCATCGACTGCCTTTCTGACTTACTCAATGTTCAGAAACCGTTTCCCATTGAGATATTTCTCGATGTTTGGGAGCAGATAATAGTCTTGAGGGAGGTGTGACCCGGGGGGGGGGGGGGGGGGGAGGGAGGACCAAGTCAGGCAAATAAGGACGATATTTGAGAGAATTTCAAAGTGAAGCCCTGCCAATTTTTGCTGCATGATGGCTCCATGTGAGGAAGGGCATTGCTTTACAGAAACAATATTTCTTTTGTCAACAGTACTCGACGATTGGAGGCCAGTTCTTACTTCATTTTTCCGAGAAGATGAACACAGTGCCTTGTCGCAATGGTTTTACCACGTTGTAAGTAATCAATAAGTAGTATTGCACCTTTACGTGAAAAGACGGTGATCTTTATGTCTTGAACTTCTTTGGACGTGAAGAACCATGGAGTGTTCTTCGGTCTCTGGATTATAAATGTACATCGATGTTTCATCCATGGTGTCGAAACGATCCAAAAATCCCATAGAATCCCGGCGAAATTGGACCACAATGGACTGTGAACCAATCATTCGTTCACGCTTTTGGTCTGCATTGAGACATTTGGGAACCCGTTTGGCTGAGAGCTTTCTCATGTCCAAAATATCTTGAATAATATGATGGACACGTTCTCGGGATATGCCCAAGGTCTCTGTTATCATTTTAGCAGTTATACTCCTACCATCCAGGATCATGGGGTGAACAGCATCCACGGTTTATGGAATTGGTGAGCTGGGCTTCCAGGACGCTTTTCACCTTCAGTGCTGAAGCGAGGTGTTTGAAATGCAGGAAGGCAGTTCTTTATAGTGAAAAAGGAGGGGGAGCTATCAGCCAATATATCAGACGCATCATCACAAATTTCTTTGGTGGTGTTCTCTTTCAGAGAAAGATACATAATCGCAGCATAATTCTCTATTTGCTAGCGACATGTTAACTCAAACCTGCACAGAACAATTAAACCCAATGTTACTGGTACGTAATTACGATCACATTTAATGTAAATAGCAAACCTCAATGCCAAAACAAATGAGAATTAATCTAAGTTCATTACAACTAGGAAAATCTAAGGACTTATCAGCACCCATCGTATCAACAGTGAAATCGAAATTAATAAGAATATTGATGGCAGCTGAGATGGGCTTGTGGAGACGGTTTGCAGGCGTATTCAAGTGGAAAAAGAGGAAAGAAATAAAGTCATCAGGAAGAAAATGGATGTAACAAATACTGTTATTGATTTTGTGGAAGAAAAACAAATCATGTGGTATGGATATGGGACAATGATTTCAGAGGAGAGATAGCCAAGGAAGGAAGGCTGAGACAACGGGCCACGTCCACGAGACTCAGAGGGCCGTAGACACGGGTTCACAGGTAGATGCCGTGTTTCTTGACTTCCGCAAGGCGTTCGATACAGTTCCCCACAGTCGTTTAATGAACAAAGTAAGAGCATATGGACTATCAGACCAATTGTGTGATTGGATTGAAGAGTTCCTAGATAACAGAACGCAGCATGTCATTCTCAATGGAGAGAAGTCTTCCGAAGTAAGAGTGATTTCAGGTGTGCCGCAGGGGAGTGTCATAGGACCGTTGCTATTCACAATATACATAAATGACCTTCTGGATGACATCCGAAGTTCACTGAGGCTTTTTGCGGATGATGCTGTGGTGTATCGAGAGGTTGTAACAATGGAAAATTGTACTGAATTGCAGGAGGATCTGCAGCGAATTGACGCACGGTGCAAGGAATGGCAATTGAATCTCAATGTAGACAAGTGTAATGTACTGCGAATACATAGAAAGATAGATCCCTTATCATTCAGCTACAAAATAGTAGGTCGGCAACTAGAAGCAGTTAATTCCATAAATTATCTGGGAGTACGCATTAGGAGTGATTTAAAATGGAATGATCATATAAAGTTGATCGTCGCTAAAGCAGATGCCAGACTGAGATTCATTGGAAGAATCCTAAGGAAATGCAATCCGAAAACAAAGGAAGTAGGTTACAGTACGCTTGTTCGCTCACCGCTTGAATACTGCTCAGCAGTGTGGGATCCGTACCAGATAGGGTTGATGGAAGAGATAGAGAAGATCCAACGGTGAGCAGCGCGCTTCGTTACAGGATCATTTAGTAATCGCGAAAGCGTTACGGAGATGATAGATAACTCCAGTGGAAGACTCTGCAGGAGAGACGCTCAGTAGCTCGGTACGGGCTTTTGTTAAAGTTTCGAGAACATATCTTCACCGAAGAGTCAAGCAGTATATTGCTCCCTCCTACGTATATCTCGCGAAGAGACCATGAGGATAAAATCAGAGAGATTAGAGCCCACACAGAAGCATACCGACAATCCTTCTTTCCACGAACAATACGAGACTGGAACAGAAGGGAGAACCGGTAGAGGTACTCAAGGTACCCTCCGCCACACACCGTCGGGTGGCTTGCGGAGTATGGATGTAGATGTAGATGGCAACAAAGAATACTGGATTACCAAAAAAGTATAAATATGTTGTAAAACTGGGAATAATAATAATAATAATAATAATAATGTTCTTCCAAGCACCTCAGTAATTCTGAAGGAGTGGTATCTACTCCAGGGGCCTTATTTTAAATTAGGTCTTAGGTCATCCAGTTCTCCGTCAAGTTCTCCTTATAACCTCCTTCAGATCTTCATATACTTTCTATAAAATTGTTTACAAGTTGATTACCCTTGTAAAGGCTTCTTATATATCTGCTTCTGAGCATTCCACTCTTGACTTAGTGTTGCATTGACATCTGAGCTGTAAATTTTCACGCAAGTGCTTCACTTTCCCATAAAAAGATCGCTTTAATTCTCCTACACGTAACGTCCACATTTCCCACATTCGTGGATGCACATTCAACTTTATTTTTGACTTTAAGCCATTCCTGCTTAATGCTTTTGTACTTTTGCCAGTTTCATTTCTTAGATATCTGTGTTCCCTTTTGCCGGCTTCGTTTGTTCCACGTATTTATTTTCTCCTTTCCTTAATTAAATTGTCTCGTGTCCTCAGTATTGTACGACTGATTGAATACTCTCCTCGAATTTCCTCGTTGTGCATGAGTTTCTGACGTCAGTTTCCTATGCTTCCCTATTACATCACACTATGACTGAAAGGTTTTCCTGTCGCTAGTCGATAAACATGACCTAACTTTTTCCTGGAGCACTTTTATTCTTTTTAGTCACAGCCTGCTCTTGTTTCAGGGTGCAGCTGACGACGAAGCCGACTGTGAAGAAACAGCAGGATGCCTCAGACTACGACCCGTTCTCCGAGAGGCATGTGGAGCACCCCAACTCGTGAGTGTCGTTCACTTTCCACAGTCAACACAGGCGAGGCGTTGATGGTGATAATTTCGTTTACATATGATCTACTGAGTGTGACCAGTTCCTCTGACGTGCAGTGCCCGCACTGTGCAGCGCACCTGTTAGGTCACGTCTCAGACTATTCCTTTTTCTCTTATTCAACCACTTTCTTGTCAGTCAATGAGAAACCGTTCATCAGTGATTTGGTGGATTTTTTTTATTTTCATCCAGTCGTTGCAGTTGTCTGTATATTTTATGACCGGGAGCCGCCACAAATGTGTGAAAGAATGATTTACAGAGAGTAGCATGACATTATGTTAGAAGCGATTTCTGTCGCGCAACGCGAAGCTCAGTGCGTCATACATTCAGTAATTCTTGTACGACTCTCTTGCTTTGATATGTATTATAAAAGTTGTTTAAAAAAGGAGGATGATTTTCATAATTTAGGTAAATTTCTGCTTGTTGCTTCTGTGCTCACTATTAAAACGCATAACTTTTAATATTTCATATTCAGGACAATAAAATAAGAGAATTTTTCACAGAGCATAACATAATCGTAGCTAACACTTGGTTCAAGAATCATAAAAAGAAGGTTGTATACATGGGAGAGGCCTGGAGATACTCCAAGGTTTCAGCTAGATTATATCATGGTAAGACAGAGATTTAAGAACCAGGTTTTAAATTGTAAGACATTTCCGGGGCAGATGTGGACTCTGACCACAATCTATTGGTTATGAACTGTAAATTAAAACTAAAGGAACTGCAAAAAGGTGGGAATTTAAGGAGATGAGATCTGGATAAACGGACATAATCAGAGATTGTAGAGAGTTTCAGGGAGAACATTAGGGAACGATTGACAGGAATGGGGGAAAGAAATACTGTAGAAGAAGAATGGGTAGCTTTGAGGGATGAAATAGAGATGACAGCAGAGGATCAAGTAGGTAAAAAGACGAGGGCTAGTAGAAACCTTGAGTAACAGAAGATAAATTGAATTGAACTGATGAAAGGAGAAAATATAAAAATTCAGTAAATGAAGCAGGCAAAAAGGAATAGAAACGTCTCAAAAATGAGATCTACAGGAAGTGCAAAATGGCTTAGCAGGAATGGCTAGAGGACAAATGTAAGGATGTAGAGGCTTATCTCACTAGGGGTAAAATAGATACTGCCTACAGGAAAATTAAAGAGACTTTTGGAGAAAAGAGAACCATTTGTATGAATATCAAGAGCCCAGATGGAAACCCAGTTCGAAGCAAAGAAGAGAAAGCAAAGAGGTGGAAGGAGTATATAGAGGGTCTGTACAAGGGTGATGTACTTGAAGACAATATTATGGAAATGGAAGGGGATGCAGATGAAGATGAAATAGGAGATATGATATTGCGTGAAGAGTTTCACAGAGCACTGCAAGACCTGAGTCGAAACAAGGCACCGGGAGTAGACAACATTCCATTAGAACTACTGATAGTCTTGGGAGAGCTAACCCTGACAGAACTCTACCATCTGGTGAGCAAGATGTATGAGACAGGCGAAATAACCTCAGACTTCAAGAAGAATATAATAACTCAAATCCCTAAGAAAGCACGTGTTGACAGATGTGAAAATTATCGAACTATCAGTTTAATAAGCCACGGCTGCAAAATACTAACACAAATTCTTTACAGACGAATGGAAAAACTGTTAGAAGCCGACGTCGGGGAAGATCAATTTGGATTCCGTAGAACCTACGTTTCTAACATTTGTAGACTTAGAGAAAGCTCTTGACAATGTTGACTGGAATACTCTGTTTCAAATTCTAAAGGTGGCAGGGGTAAAATACAGGGAGCAAAAAGCTATTTACAATTTGTACAGAAACCAGATGGCAGTTATAAGAGTGGAGGGGCATGAAAGGGAAGCAGTAGTTTGGAAGGGAGTGAGACAGGGTTGTAGCCTATCACCGATGTTATTCAATCTGTATACTGGGCAAGCAGTAAAGGAAACATAAGAAAAATTCGGAGTAGGTATTAAAATCCATGGAGAATAAATAAAAACTTTGAGGTTCACCGATGGCATTGTAATTCTGTCAGAGACAGCAAAGGACCTGAAAGAGCAGCTGAACGGAATGGACATTGTCCTGAAAGGAGGATGTAACATGAACATCAGCAAAAGCAAAACGAGAATAATGGAATGTCGTCGAATTAAATCGGTTGATGCTGAGGGTAATAGATTAGGAAATGAGTTTTGCTATTTTGGGAGCAAAATAACTGATGACAGTCGAAGTAGAAAGGTTATAAAATGTAGACTGCCAATGTAAGGAAAACGTTTCTGAAGAAGAGAAATTTTTTGACATCGATTATAGATTTAAGTGTCAGGAAGTCGTTTCTGAAACTATTTGTATGGAGTGTGGCCATGTATGGAAGTGAAACGTGGACGATGAATAGTTTGGACGAGCAGAGATAGAAGATTTCGAAATGTGGTGCTACAGAAAAATGCTGAAGATTAGATGGGTAAATCACATAACTAATGAGGAGGTATTGAACTGAATTCGGTAGAGGAGAAATTTGTAGCACACCTTGACTCGAAGAAGGCAGCGGTTGGTAGGACATGTTCTGAGGCATCAAGAGATCACCAATTTAGTATTGGAAGGCAGGGTGGAGGGTAAAAATCGTAGAGGGAGACCAAGAGATAAATACACTAAGCAGATTCAGAAGAATGTAGGTTGCTGTAGGTACTGGGAGATGAAGAAGCTTGCACAGGGTAGAGTAGCATGGAGAGTTGCATCAAACCAGTCTCAGGACTGAAGACTAACACAACAACATAATAAGAGATTGTAAACAGAAATATGACAACCCCTTCTACATTTCATTTACAATCTTGCACTCAAATAACAATTTTGTCATTCTTCTTATAGGCAAATAATAATAACTTTATACGATGAAATTAAACGAATTTTAATGTCTTATCCATGGATGTGAGTAGCTCGAAGACGTCTTAAGTAACAGAACTTATTCTGAAACTACCTTGGCAGATTAAAACTGTGTGCCGCACCGAGACTCGAACTCGGGACATTTGCCTTTCGCGGGCAAGTGCTACCAACTGAGCTACCCAAGCACGACTCACGCCCCGTCCTCACAGCTTTAATTCCGCCAGTACCTCGTCTCCTACCTTCCAAACTTTACAGAAGCTCTCCTGCGAACCTTGCAGCGTACACTCCGCTGTAGAGTGAAAATTTCATTCTAGAAACAACCCCCAGGCAGTGGCTAAGCCATGTATCCGCAATATCCTTTCTTTCAGGAGTGCTAGTTCTGCAAGGTTCGCAGGAGAGCTTCTGTAAAGTTTGGAAGGTAGGAGACGAGGTACTGGCGGAATTAAAGCTGTGAGGACGGGGCGTGAGTCGTGCTTGGGTAGCTCAGTTGGTAGAGCACTTGCCCGCGAAAGGCAAAGGTCCCGAGTTCGAGTCTCGGTCCGGCACACAGATCGTAATCTGCCAGGAAGTTTCATATCAGCGTACACTCCAATGTAGAGTGAAAATTTCATTATAGATACAACCCCCAGGATGTGGCTATGGCATGTCTCCGCAATATACTTTCTTTCAGGAGTGCTAGTTCTGCAAGGTTCGCAGGAGAGCTTCTGTAAAGTTTGGAAGGTAGGAGACGAGGTACTGGCGGAATTAAAGTTGTGAGGACGGGCGTGAGTCGTGCTTGGGTAGCTCAATAGGTAGAGCACTTGCCCGCGAAAGGCAAAGGTCCCGAGTTCGAGTCTCGGTTCGGCACACAGTTTTAATCTGCCAGGAAGTTTCATATCTGCGTACACTCCGTTGTAGAGTGAAAACATTATTCTAGAACCTCTTCTGTTGTACTCGACGGCGAGTGTTTATCAGAATGAAGGACATCGTCAGGTGAGCCCCGGGAAAGTGTGATAGTACCGCCGTTAGTTTCTGTATTCATAAGTGATCTGACGGACAGGATGTGCATCAGCAATCTGCTGTTGTTTGCTGATTATGCCGTGTTGTACGGTAAGGTGTCTTCGTTAAATGACTGTAGGAGGGTAGGCCTACATGATGATTTAGACACAATTTCTAGCTGGTGTGATAATTCGCAGCTAGTTCTAAATGTAGAGAAATGTAAGTTAATGCAGATGAGTAGGGAAAACAAACGCATAACTTTGGAATACAGGACTATTTGGGCGCATCTTGACACGCTCACGTCGATTAAATATCTGGGCGTAACGCTGAAAAGCGATATGAAATATAATGAGCAAGTAAGACTTGTAGTAGGGAAGGCGAATAGTTGACTTCGGTTTATCGGGAGAATTTTAGGAAAGTGTGGTCCATCCGTAAAGGAGACCGCATGTAGGACTCTAGTGCGACCCATTGTTGGGCACTGCTCGAGTGTTTGGGATCCGCACCAGGCCGGATTAAAGGAAGACGTCGAAGCAGATCAGAGGCGAACTGCTTGATTTGTTGCCGGTAGGTTCCATCAGCAAGCAAGTATTACGGAGCAGCTGCGAGAACTCAAATGGGAATCAGTGGAGGGAAGACGAAGTTCTTTTCGAGGAGCACTATCGATAAATTTTAGAGAATCCGCACTTGGGCTCACTGTAGAACAACTCCACTGCCGCCAACACACAATATCATAAGGCCCGTATAGACAGTCGTTTTTCCCTCGCTCTATTTGAGAGTGAAACAGAAAAGCAATTGATGAACACTGAAAACTCCTCTTCCACGCACATATAGTGGCATGCTGAGTATGATATAGATATAGATGAGACTTTTTTATGTTGATAACATTGAAGGTAACTTTAATAAATTCATTTATAACAGAAGATCATCTGTATTTCTCCAGTCGCTCATTCTATTCCTGAAGAGGAGGAAATTAAAGATCTACAGTTAATGACAACTTGTCATTCATCGCTGGTAGTACGAGATTCCAGTATAGTAGCATATTCTTAATAGTGTGATTCCGGGTGTTCTGCCGAGCTATTGTTTCAGCTTTATACATATAATGGAAACAATAACTCGGCAAAACACCCTGAACCTGAGAGATAATATCAAAATCTGCAAGGAAAGCACATAAAAAGTCTGAAACATAATTTGAGTTACGTGTGGAGTTACTTCCATAGAGGTAAAGGAACAATTATTTCCTTTAAGCTCTTGTGAAGGGACATGGACATCTAAGTATCAGCTGTATATATTATGTGTACTTAATGAAAGGATTGATGGCTGAAGTTCCGTTTCCGTTAACAACAGTGAATCTAATAATTTTTTCACAAACATTTGAGAAGTATTTCTCTCTTCTAGGACTGTATCACAACTTTTTGACCATCCATACAATAATAGTATGTGTATATTATCTTATCACCAATGGAACGAAACACTTTGTATGCGTGTGAATTTCTACGTGTTCAAGAAGGAAGGTAATCTTTTATTAGATCTACAAAACCACCACCGTGTATCAATACTGTCCAATTTTTCGAGATATCCATTTTTCAAATTTTCCTATCATAGTGAGATTGTAAGAGTATGAGTGCAGGAAAGAATGAGCGAATGATTCATACACTTATACACTTCATTCTAAAAAAAATTACGATACTTTCAGTTAAGAACAACTTTTTGGAGTACTTCGTTTTACGCATAAATAAAATAAGTGGTGTAGTAATGTTATCACTTAAATCGCCGTTGAGACAGTTGCAGGATCATCTGGGATGGATGAAATTAAGATATCACTTCGGCTTACTATTTTCGTTCACGTTTGCTTTATAGTTCAAAATTGCACTTAATTCCCATTTCAATCAGTCTGTGTAACAGACGTAATTAATTAAACTGGAAAGAAAAAAACTACAAGACAATCCTCCAAGAATTTCAAAAGTTTGTCGTTAAACCAATTCGACAGATTGCCAACTGAGAAGCAAATTACAGCACGTCATACAAAATTAATTATTCAGCCGCCAGCAGTAGCAAAACAAAGCAGTAAGCGAAGTCACTTGCGGCTAAGCGGACCATCCATGCACGTGTCAACCTCGCCCCCTCTCCTTCTCCTTCCCTCGTTCACCCCCACCGTTTGGAATGGAGAGACAAAAGCGCACACCATTTGAAGCTTTTGCCAGTTTCCACCATTCGTGCGCTACGGAAGGTTGCACAGTTCTAAATACACTCTAATTTTTGACAAATCTCCAACACGGATTCAGAAAATGTCGCTCTTGTGAAACACATCTAGCTCTTTACGCTTACGAACTGATGAGTGCTATTGACAAGGGACATCAGATTCCATATTTATATATTTCCAGAACGCTTTTGTCAACGTTCGTCTCAAGCGACTTCTAATCATATTGCCCACCTATTCCGTATCGTCTCAGTTGTGTGATGGGATTCGTGTCACATTTCGTAATAACTTAAAGAAAATCTTAGAGTAAAACAGATGTAATATATCTGGCGCTCCCCAGGGAAGCCTTACAGGCCTCCTACTGTTCCTGATCTGAATAAACTATTTTGGATACAATCTGAGCAGCCGTCTTAGAGTGTTTCCAGAGGATGCTGTCATTTACCGCCTTGTAAAGTCATCAGGTGCTCAAAATGAATTGCAAAATGAATTAGACAAGATACCTTCATGGTGCGAAAAATGACAATTGACTCTAAATAATGAAAAGTGTGAAATCATCCACATGAGAACTAAAAGAAATTCACTAGATATCGGTTACGTGATAAATCACACAGATCTGAAGGCTGTAAACTCAACCAAAAGCTTAGGGATTGTAATTACGAATAACTTAAACTGGAACCAACACATAGACAGTTTTGCGGGAAAAGAAAACCACCGACTTAGATTTATTAGCAGAACACTTACAAACTGTAACAGGTTTGAAACTTCGTGGCAGATTAAAACTGTCTGTCGGGACCGCGACTCGAACTCGAGATCTTTGGCTTTCGCGGGCAAGTGACCTGCCACCTGAGCTACGCAAGCACAACTCACGACTAATCTTCACAGCTTTAATTCCACCAGTACCTCGTCTCCTACCTTCCAAACTTCACAGAAGCTCTCCTGCAGACCTTGCAGAACTAGCACTCCCGGAAGGTAGTATATGGCGGAGATACGGTTTAGCCACACCCTGGGGGAGGTTTCCAGAATTAAATTTTCACTCTGTAGCCGAGTTTGCGCTCTACCAAGAGTGCTAGAACTGCAAGGTCTGCAGCAGAGCTTCTGTGAAGTTTGGAAGGCAGGAGACGAGGTACCGCTGGAATTAAAGCTGTGAGGACGGGTCGTGAATCGTGCTTGGGTAGCCCAGATGGTAGAGCACTTGTCCGCGAAAGACAAATGTTCCGAGTTCGAGTATCGGTCCGACACACATTTTTAATCTGCCAGGAGCTATCATATCAGCGCACGCTCTGCAGGAGAGTGAAAATTTCATTCTGTAACAGGTTTACTAAAAAGACTGCTTACACTACACTTGTCAGCCATCTTCTGGAGTATTGCTGTGTAGTGAGGGGTCCGTACCAGATAGGATTGACAAAGGACATTCAGAAGGTTTTGTACTATCGCGAAATAAGGGAGAGAATGCCGCGGATAGGATTCACGAACTGCGGTAGGATCTGCTAACGAAATTTCAGTCACCAATTTTCTTCTCAGAGTGTGAAAATAGTTGGTTGGCGTCCACATACAAAGGTAGACATGATCGTCATAATAAATGTGAGAATCAGAGCCAACACGGAAAAATATAAATGTTCTTTCTTGCTGCGCGCTATTCGAAAGGCGGACGGTAGAGTAGTAACCTGAAGATGGCCCGATGAACACTCTGCCTGGCACTTAATTGTGAGTTGCAGAGCAATCATGTAGATGTAGATGCGGATGAATTCGAAGTAAATTAATAACATAAAATAAATAAATTTAACTAATCATCGTTTCTAATATTCGCTATGAGATCAAGTGTATTCGGCACTCCTGTGATATTCGGAACTGATCAGTAGATGTTTTTGACGCGGATCCGCCGGTATGAAAGGAAGGAGGGAGTATTGTAAGTAGGGAAGCACTAACAGCACAATTGGTGAGGGAGAGGAGCTTAATGACTTGAAACGTGGACTACTCACTGTGTGTCATTTCAGCAACAAATCCATCAGCTTTTATCCACTGAAGCGCCGACTGGTATAGCGTCAACTAGTGTAGGCATGAGTATTCGAATACAGAGATATGTAAAGAGACAGAATAAGACGCCGCGGTCTTAAACGCCTATATAAGGCAACAAGTGTCTGGCGACGTTGTTGGATCGGTTACTGCTGCTACAATGGCAGTTTATCAAGATTTAAGTGAGTTTGAACGTGGTGTTATAGTCGGGGCACGAGCAATGACACAGCATCTCCGAAGTAGCGATGAAACGGGGATTTTCCCGTACGACCATTTCACGAGTCTACCGTGAATATCAGGAATCGGGTAAAACATCAAATCTGCGACATCGCTGTGACCGGAAAAGATCCTGCAAGAACGAGACCAACGACGATTGAAGAGAATTGTTCAACGTGAAAGAAGTGCAACCTTTACGGAAATTGTTGCAGATTTCAATGTTGCGCCATCAACAAGTGTCAGCGTGGAAATCGTTCAACGAAACATGGTCGATGTGGGCTATCGGAGATCTTTATGACTGGAGAGCACAAACATTTAGGCCTCGCCTGGGCCCGTCAACACCGACATTGGACTATTGATGATTGGAAACATGTTTCCTGGTCCCACGAGTCTCGTTTCAAATTGTATCGAGCGGATGGACGTGCACGGGTATAGAGACAACCTCGTGAGTCTATGGATCCTGAATGTCAGCAGGGGGCATTTCAAGCAATGGAGGCTCTGTAATGGTGTGCGGCGTGTGCAGTTGGAGTGATATGGGATCCCTGATACGTCTAGATACGGCTCTGACAGGTGACATGTACGTAACAATCCTCTCTGACCACCTCCATCCACTCATGTCCATTGTTCATTTAGACAGACTTGGGCAATTCCAGCAGGACAATGCCACACTCCCACGTCCAGATTTGCTGCAGAGTCGTTCCAGCGACACTATTCTGAGGTTAAACACTTCCACTGGCCACCAAAGTCCCAGGAATGAACATTATTGAGCATGTCTGAGATGACTTGCTATGTGCTGTTCAGAAGAGATCTCCACCCCCTCATACTCTGTCGGATTTATGGACAGCCCTGAAGGATTCATGGTGTCAGTTCCCTCCAGCGCTACTTCAGACATCAGTCGACTCCATGCCACGGCGTGTTGCGGCACTTCTGCGTCCTCACTGGGGGCACATGATATTAGACAGGGGTATCAGGTACTTCGGCTCTCCAGTGTAAAATTGCTCAAGTCGAACCGTTGGTGATGCGAATTTCAAGTGGAAACGTGAAGAAACTCCACAGCTAAACCCAGACCAGGAATTCCTTGGGTACAGACGGAAAGGGGTCGTGGAGCACTGCAGAGGAGGGCGTACAAAATCGCATGGAACAAGCGGAAAAAACTACTCTTGAGTTGTAGACTGCTACGAGGACTCCATCTAGTACAATGAATATGAATAGGGACTTGGAAAGAATGAAGTACGATGGTCGAGCAGCTCCTCATAAACCAGACGTTTCTGTTCTGAATGATACGCGTTGCTTGAGAAGGTCTAAGGACAGAAGCCACTGGACATTGGATGAATGCAAACGAGTGGTTTGGAGTGACGCATCACGCTATACCCTGTGACAACCCGATGGAAGGGTTTGTGTTAGGTGAATGCCTGGAGAACTTTAACTGCCGTCATGTGTAGTGTCAGCAGTGAAGTGCGGAGTAGGTAGACGTTTTTTTTCTGGGTTAGGGAATGATAACCTTATTGCGCTTAATAAAACACCAAACATGAAACGATATGATCCGTGATGATGACTGTGTCATCATGACAAAGCATCCTGTCATAAATCAGCATCTGTGAAGCAATGGTTTGTGCACAGTAACATTCCTTAAATGAACTAGAATCTCGATTTGAGCCCACTGGAACACCTTTTACATGAGTCGACTTCGCTCCAGACACCATCGTCAACCATGACTGCCTTCTCTGGTCTCAGCTATTCAGACGCCTCATTGGTAATGTCCCCAGCCGATTTCAAGCTGGCAGCAAGACAAAATCTGGACATACGCCACATTAATGTCCACTAAGAGGGGTCCGAATACCTATGATCAGATAAAGAACACTGGCACTTGGCACCTTCCACATTCCTCCGTGACTATCATCAGACGTCAGACAAATCTTGCACTTACCGCTTAAGTGAACCAAGTGAACGAACCTACATCCAAGTTCCATTCCAGCTGTTCCCCCAGTGCTGGAGGGAGGGGAGACACGGATGTTCTTTCTGTTCTTCGTAACGAACACCTATATGTTAAAAATGATCGTTTGGAAATGGGTACTTACAGTCTGTCTCGAAAACGACAGCGATCAAGATATTTACTTTCTTCTTTGTTTCCATACGAACTTTCATTTATAGCTAGCGGCCATCAGCACCTTTTGATCATCGCAGGCGATCACTAAAAGGCATAACTCAAGTATTTTGTGTCTCAGGACGGCGGTTCACTCTTCGAAATTGTAAATTTACGCTTTTTTCTCGGTTTTATTTCTTGCAGAAAATCTGCAGTATGAGATTTCGGAAACAGTTTACATTATTAGAAAGTTTACCAAGCTGCTGAAATCATTATATCAATGAAAACTAAAGAATCTACAAAGGCCTTAACTTTTCGATGTTTTTAGAGAGCTGGTATGCGTTTAAACACGTGGTTACTAATAATTAAACCAGTCTGTAATAGTAGCGCAAGTCACTCCGCGACGGAGATGGTCGCTGCAGCTCATAAGACCTGCAGTGTCACATGACGCTAACACTGCGATGCTCCCCTGAGGTCCTGTATATCTCGTTAATCCCGGTTATAAGTCAATTCGGCGACCAACTTCCTGTGCTGACGAACTTTACTACAGTAAAATGGTAATCCACACTGTGTAAGGATGACATGACCTTTTCCAGCGTATTAGACTGACTTTCGTAGTCCACACTGCCGCATCGTCCCGTTCACGATCAATGAAATAGAGCCATTTCCTGATCCTCAAACAGTAAACAGCTTTCCTTGTACTTCTGATGCACATCTTACGGATGAGCATGAACTGTGCAAGCCCTGAGCTTAGTTCAAACATTTTTCAGCGGTTTATGGACCACGACAACTATTACAAACACATGCATCTTGACGTTGCCGCAAGTGTATCCACTAACAAGATTGTAGCGTTTGCTTGAGGAAGTCTAGACAGCGCTGTTAGTTGTTTAATCGGCTCCTTTTTCTTATTTAGTGGCTTTCAGGATGTGCTCACACAGCCATGTCAACATTATTTATTTATTTATTTCCCTAACAGTACAGAGTAACCCACCGCCTTGAAATGAAAGGTGGGTCGGATGCTTCCGAACCTAATAGCAAAGACTTCTCATTGTTACAGTCTTATTGGTATACAGTTGTTAATGCTTTTTTTAAAAATAATATAAAGATCATAATATGTAAAGATTTCTGTGAGGTTACAGCGCATTTGAATACTTAACAGTTGTTAAAATGGTTCCATATAATTTGTTACTACCTAATTGATGAGAATATAGTTTATAAAATGCAAATGTCAGAGAAAAAAAAAAAAGAAAATGAAAATGTAACACTATGAACGTGGTTAAGAATAATTTGTAATATATAGAGGGAAGTGGGGAAGTGATATGCTGAGTAATGCAGTCTAAGTAGCATGTTGGTTAGCAGAGGCCTATTCCTATTTATTTCAGATCAGAAGGTCTCGGTACAACCTCGAGCTATTCTCATATGAAATGGTTTGCGCTAATGTATGTTTACACAGATTATACAGATTAAATGCTGATTGAGCACTTCATACATGGAATACATGAATTTTAGCTTCACATGAGAAATACACTTATGTTTGTAACTTGTTAGTTGAAATAGAATATAGTTCATTGCTACTTGAATGCATTATTCCTTAAATTACTTAATACATTTCTGATATATGAAATTCATTGATTATGGCTTTGAATAGAGAAGAGAATAAGCTTTGAATAGAGAAGAGAATATAGTTCTGTCTGCACGCAATAAGACGAGCAGTACATTACTGCTTGTGTGCAGTATACTTTAAACACTATGCAGGATGCCATTAGAGAGGAGGAGCCTCGGAATGAAAGTTCTTCGAGCCTTCTCCTCTCAAGCGACATTACCTTATTACTACAGTCTTAGTATTTGGTGTCGGTGTTTGTTTGTTTTACGATTGTTGTGTTGTTTGTGACTGTGTTGTGGCATGCAGTTCAAATGGCTCTGAGCACTATAGGACTTAACTTCTAAGGTCATCAGTCCCCTAGAACTTAGAACTAGTTAAACCTAACCAACCTAAGGACATCATACACATCCATGCCCGAGGCAGGATTCGAACCTGCGACCGTAGCGGTTGCGCGGTTCCAGACTGTAGCGCCTAGAACCGCTCGGCCACCACGGCCGGCTGTGGCATGCAGTGTCATACATTGTTGGTTTTGGTCACCTACATGTTGATCCCTTCTGAGTCGTGTTCACTTAGTGTTCCTTCCTCGGTTTCGGAATCTGTGGTCGTGTTTGTGTCCTCCCACGTGGTTTGTTGTGTTGTTTGTGCTTGTCTACGGCTCCTTCTATATGTGTTTTGGCGCTTGTATTCTTTGTGCAGAGTGTTCGATACAATATCGGCTACGTTATTCGTTGTGTTCCAGTCATCAGGATTACGTATTATTCTGGTGATGTCATTGTCATTGTCATTCTGTATAGGTCTCATTTGTGCTAGCGTGTTGCACAGCAGTGTGACATGTTCTGGTGTCCCAGTTTCTCCGTATACACGTACTTCATCGTTAGTTAGTCCCATACCGTTTAAACGTACCGGACACGGCCCGTGGCCTGTCAGTAAATGGATTATCTCCCTGCTTGGGTCGCCATGTTTCAGTTGTAGTCTGAAACAGCGTAATGTCAGTTACCGAAGATACGAACGTAAGGAGAACGTAACACCCAGTCAACACAACACCCAGTCCCCGAGCAGCTATCAGGCGGACCACCCGCAATTCTCTTGAGTAGGCTGGGAGGCCGCGTATCAGGGGCAGGCGACATCCTTCACTCCGGAAACCTCACTGACATGTATGCACCAGCCTAGCCCCCATTTTACGTCTCTGTGCCACACAAATAGTACATAGCTTATTTCGTTATCACGTAGGTAATGTTTAACGTTGAAGCAAAAATATTTTGTGTAACGAACAGTTACAACTATAGCTAATTTACAAGAGACGTTCGTTTATCCTGCATACTCTCTTAAGAAAAAAAAGACACACCACAAAGGAATAATCCGAATGGGACAGATGTGTCTGTCTGTCTCCCACCACATGGTCCGACAACCTGGACTGATGAACTGGGGCGTCATTTCTTTTCATAGCAGGATAACTTCGGTTGCCATCATAGCGGTACGTCGACGATATTCTACTCCCTGGTTTGCTGCCCTTCGAGGGAAACCATCCTGGACTTACATTTCACTAAGATAATGCCCGCCAGCACACGGTGAGCTTTTCTACTGCTTGTTTTAGTGCTTGTAAAGCCGTATATTGGCCAGTAAAGTCACCAGATCTCTCCCCAGTTGAGAGTGTTCAGAGCATTATTGGCAGGACCAAATATCCCAGGATTCTGACTCTCTAACGTACACATTCGACAGAATCTGGAACGATATCCCTCAGGAGTACAACCGACAACTTTATCACGATACGCCAAGTATGCTGCTTAGGGGGAAGAGGTGGACTAATGCCCTATCGACTTTCTCAATTTGTGAAGGTCTTCCCCCTGAATAAAGCAGCCAATTTTTTTCTGAAGTTGTAATCATTTGTTTCTCTGTACGTGTTCAAATGGCGCTGAGCACTATGGGTCTTCCCTAGAACTTAGAACTACTTAAACCTAACTAACCTAAGGACATTACACACATCCATGCCCGAGGCAGGATTCGAACCTGCGACCGTAGCGGTCGCGCGGTTCCCGACTGTAGCGATTAGAGCCGCTCGCCCCGGCCGGCTCTGTACGTGTTCATCACATCTACCAATTTCAGTCCCATCCGGGTAATTCCTTCGTAGTGTGTCGTTTTCTTTGTTTTAGAGTGTATATCAGTACGAGACTAAGTTTTTTCCTTACCGTATAGGTGACACCAGCGCAGTAATTACGGTGAGAACTTGGACTAACAACTGTAAACAGGAGATGTGCATTCGACCGGTTGTGAGTAGACAGTGTTAAGTAGTGGAAGTGCAGGCGTAGTGTGTTAATGTTGATGTATCGCAAACTGCAGTGCTGCCAAAGCAGAGTTACTGAACAGTCTTCCGAAATGCCTTCACAAAAGAAGACGAACTAAATATTCCAGAATTCGAATCGAGAACAGCCGTCAACATGAGTAACGTAGAAGTAAATATCTTCGGAGTAGTGGAACAACTTAAATCATTTAATAAAAGCAAGCCTTCTGGTCCCGACTCTATACCAATTAGGTTCCTTTCGGGGTATGCTGATGCATTAGCTCTATACTTAACAGTCATATACAACAGTTCGCTCGACGAAAGATCTGTAGCCAAAGACTCGAAAGTTGCACAGGTCACACAAATATTCAAGAAAGGTAGTATGAGTAATCCACTAAATTACAGGCCCATATCGTTAACGTCGATATGTAGCAGGATTTAGAACATATATTGTTTTCCAACATTATGAACTGGCTGGTTCAGATGGCTCTGAGCACCATGGGACTTAACATCTGTGGTCATCAGTCCCCTAGAACTTAGAACTACTTAAACCTAACTAACCTAAAGACATCACACACATCCATGCCCGAGGCAGGATTCGAACCTGCGACCGTAGCAGTCGCGCGGTTCCGGACTGAGCGCCTAGAACCGCTAGACCACCGCGGCCGCCATTATAAATTACCTCGAAGAATACTGTCTATTGACACACAGTCAATTTTGGTTAGGAAACATCGTTCCTGTGAAACACAACTAGCTCTTTATTCACATGAAGTATTGAGTGCTATTGACAAGGGATTTCAGATAGATTCCGTATTTCTGGATTTCCGAAAGGCTTTTGACACTGTACCACAGAAGCGGCTCGTACTGAAATTGCGTGTTTATGGAATATCGTCTGAGTTATGTGACTGGATTTGTGATTTCCTGTCAGAGAGGTCACAGTTCATAGTAATTGACGGAAAGTCATCGAGTAAAACAGAAGTGATTTCTGGTGTTCCCCAAGGTAGTGTCAATTGCCCTTCGCTGTTCCTTATCTATATAAACGATTTGGGAGACAATCTGAGCAGCCGTCTTCGGTTGTTTGCACATGGCGCTGTCGTTTATCGACTAATAAAATCATCAGAAGATCAAAACAAACAGAAAAACGACTTAGAAAAAATATCTGAATGATGCGAAAGTTGCAGTTGACCCTGAATAACGACAAGTGTAAGGTCATCCACATGAGTGCTAAAAGGAACTCGTTAAACTTCGATAACACGATAAATCAGTCTTATCTAAAAGCCGTAAATTCAACTAAATACCTAGATGTTACAATTACGAACAACTTAAATTGGAAGTAACACATAGAAAATGTTGTGGGGAAGGCTAACCAAAGACTGCGTTTTATTGGAAGGACACTTAGAAAATGTAACAGACCTACATTACGCTTTTCCGTCCTCTTTTAGAATACTGCTGCTCGGTGTGGGATCCTTACCAGACAGGACTGACGGAGAACATCGAAAAAGTTCAAAGAAAGGCAACATGTTTTGTATTATCGCGAAATATGGGATAGAGTGCCACAGAAATGATACAGGATTTGGGCTGAACATCATTACAAGAGATAGAGTGTCACAGATAAGATACAGGATTTGGTCTGGACATCATCAAAAGAAAGGCGCTTTTCGTTGCGCCGGAAACTTCTCACGAAATTCCAATCATCAGCTTTCTCGTCCGAATGCGAAAATATTTTGTTGACACCGACCTACATAGGGAGGAACGATCACCACGATAAAATAAGGGACATCAGAGCTCGTATGTAAAGATATAGGTGGTCATTCCTCCCGCGCGCTATACGTGATTGGAATAATAGAGAATTGTGAAGGTGGTTTGATGAACCTTCTGCGAGGCGCTTAAATGTGATTTGCAGAGTATCCATGTAAATGTAGATGGAGCAACACCTCCAAATCAAGTATTCAGGTCATTCTCCAGAATGTGCGCGAAGTTTGTCCTACACACCTTGGCTCCAAAAAGAAAATAACGATGAGTGGATGATTGCCGGGACTCGATTGAAAAGCAGACAGTTCCTTTTTCGGAAGAAATCGTCACAGGCGGAGAGGCTTGGAGTTATCAATAAGCACCTTTCGCAAGAAGACAATGAGCAGAAATTCACATGCAGGTCAACGCTCTGACGACATGACCGACATTCAAGTCAATGTCACGCACGAGTTGAACATCCGAAAGAAAGACTTTTCCCGATAGCTTCACCTGGTTGCATGAAAGTTCTGTGCGTTTCATTCAGTTGAGCAGACTATGTAGAACACTGAAAGCATTAAAACCACCATCTAACTGTTTCTCTATTTTTCATTAATCCATTTTAGAAACTATTTGGATTGACGAGGTATTTCTATCTAACAATGAGTTACTAAATAATTTTAGGTGCAACCACACCTAAAGGAACAATACGTTCAGAACACAGAAGGTTGTTTTATGAATTGTAGCGTATTTATTCTAGAACGTCTTGCAGAGACCACATTAAAAGAACAGAATTTTAAAAATGTTACGTAGTACTATGTCAGTTAATGTAGTTTGTCGGTTAGATTATTTTGTTTTTAAAAAAGTGTGAAGTTTCATTTATATTAGATTAGATGAGCTGAGATCTGACATTTTCTCCGCTTGGTTACTATCCAAAAACTGCAGTCGTAAATTAGAAAGAATGTACATATAAGTCTAGAAATAAATGTTTGTATAGATGTCGGCCACTTTACTTGTTCCGAAAATGATAATGGGTGCTGTCCCCCTGTTGATTTTCATCGTACATTCCCTGTTGGTTGTGTTTCTTAGACCTCTCACTGTGATGCTATTGCCAGATACGGCACACACAACGTCAACAATGAGATGGAGTCGTAATATTCCACGCGAGAAATGGTGCACTGCTGTGGTTCAGCCAACGGCGTTAATCAACAGGTACGTGGAATATATGTGAAAAAAAAAGACATCAGCCGGTTGTCCTAGCGGCTTGGAGACACGCGACCATCTGCAACAAGGATCACGGGTCGCGATTAATCTCGCACGGTTCGCAGGCCGGTGCTGTGACGAGCGGAAAACGGCCGTGAAACAAGCGTACGAAGAACCGGAGCTTCTGATGGCATAATTAAGATCAATTAACAGATTACATGTTATTACGTTGGTGCATAACTCGTTGCGTTTTTGTTGTACATGTTAGTATTCCAGTTCCTGTGGGTTCCTTTATCGGTTGTCGTCTATTATTTGTGGTCCAGTGTTGCTGTTTGAGTTTACATATTGGCATTTTGTCATTTGAAGAGAATGAGCGGAGCTGTGGACCTTAGAAAATGGAGTCCCAAGCGGAGAAATCTGAATATTTCACACTTATTTTTCTGCTTGAGTTCAGTAGAGGGGTGACAGTGGCGGAGGCAGTCACAAACATTTGTGCTGTGTATGGGGACACCGCCACTGGGCAAAGCACGGCAAGATAATGGTTTTCTTGTTTTAAAGAGAATCATTTTGACATTACTGACTCTCCTCATTCAGGAAGGCCTTCCCGATTTGATGTAGATCGCTTAAACGCATTAATCCACAATGATCCACCTCATTGTATACAATAACTGGCAAATAAATTGTGATAATACCAGTATTGTGGGACGTGCAATGGGGAAGGTTCAAAAATCGGGTGTATGAGTACCGCATGAAACGTTGTTGTGATGCCTCGTGTAAGGAGGAGAAATGCGTACCATCACGTTTCCGACTTAGATAAAGGTCGGATTGTAGCCCATCGCGATTGCACTTTATCGTATCGCGACATTGCTGCACGCGTTGGTCGAGATCCAATGACTGTTAGCAGAATATGGAATCGGTGGGTTCACGAGGGTAATACGGAACGCCGTGCTGGATCCCAACGGCCTCGTGTCACTAGCAGTCGAGATGACAGGCATCTTATACGCATGGCTGTAACGGATCGTGCAGCCACGTCTCTATCCCTGAGTCAACAGATGGGGACGTTTGCAAGACAACAACCATTTGCACGAACAGTTCGACGACGTTTGCAGCAGCATGGACTATCAGCTCGGAGACCACGTCTGCGGTTACCCTTCACGCTACATCACAGACAGTATTGCCTGCGATGGTGTACTCAACGACGAACCTGTGAGCACGAATGGCAAAACGTCATTTTTTCGGATGAATCTAGGTTCTGTTTACAGCATCATGATGGTCGCATCCGTGTTTGGCGACATCGCGGTGAACGCACATTGGAAGCGTGTATTCGTCATCGCCATACTGGCGTATCACCCTGTGTGATGGTATGGGATGCCATTGGTTACACGTCTCGGTCACCTCTTGTTCGCATGGACGGCACTTTGAACAGTGGACGTTACATTTCAGATGTGTTACGACCCGTGGCTCTACCCTTCATTCGATCCCTGGGAAATCCTACATTTCAGCAGGATAGTGCACGACCGCATGTTGCAGGTCCTGTACGGGCATTTCTGGATACAGAAAATGTTCGACTGCCGCCCTGGCCAGCACATTCTCCAGATCTCTCACCAACTGAAAACGTTTGATCAATGGTGGCCGAGCAACTGGCTCGTCACAATACGCCAGTCACTGCTCTTGATGAACTGTGATATTGTGTTAAAGCTGCGTGAGCAGCTGTACGTGTACACGCCATCCAAGCTCTGTCTGACTCTATGCCGAGGCGTATCAAGGCCGTTATTACGGCCAGAGCTGGTTGTTCTGGGTACTGATTTCTCAGGATCTATGCACCCAAATTGCGTGAAAATGTAATCACATGTCAGTTCTAGTATAATATGTTTGTCCAATGAATACCCGTTTATCATCTGCATTTCTTCTTGCTGTGGCAATTTTAATGGCCAGTAGTGTACAATCACAAAAATCAGCTGGCGGCCATACGTCCATCTCTGCTTGCTCGTCATCAATTGGCTCGCTCACGACATCGACCATTCCTATCCTGTATCATTACTGGTGTCGACAAATGGTGTCTTTATGCTAACATAATGCAAAGAAAGTAATGGCTGACCCCAAACAAAGCAGAAACTCCCTGTACAAAAACCTGCTCACATCCACAGAGGATAATGTTATGCATCCGCTTGATCAACGACGCTGTCATATACTACGAATTGCTTCTCCAAGGTGTTTATTGTCAAAAATGGAGGCGTCTTCTAGTAACGGTTCAAGAAGAGTGACTAGGAAGGCCGCATGATGTGATGCTACTCTGCGATAACGCCTGGCCGCATTCTGGTAGACTGACGGAAACTCTATACAGGCTCTGAGCACTATGAGACTTAACATCTGAGGACATCAGTCCCCTAGAACTTAGAACTACTTAAACTTAACTAACCTAAGGACATCACACACATCCATGCCCGAGGCAAGATTCGAACCTGCGACCGTAGCGGTCGCTCGGTTCCAGATTGAAGCGCCTAGAACCGCTTGGCCACAAACTCTATACAGGAATTTGTTTGGGAAGTCATTCCGCACCCATCCTATTCCCTGAACTGGCCGCCTCAGGTTTTCACCTTTTCCTGTCTCTATCGAATAACCTTCAAAAACTTTTCCGGATGAAGATGCTCTCCGAGCATGCACGACGAGTTCTTCGACTCAAAACTACGTAATGTATACAGTCACTGAATCGAAAAAATACCCCATCGTTGTCAGACTGTTGTAAACAGCGAAGGAGAATATAGTATTGATGACTAAAGTCTCTCTTATGCGAATCTGTTGCGTTCATTAAACTTATGGAAAAGAGCTACAAACTTACACACCAACTCAATGTTTACGGATGAGGCATGATTCTCCTAAAACAGTAAATTAAATTACCACATTATCCACGGAGAGTAACTGGTTCGTTGATTGGAAAGTGGGAAAATGCTGTCAGTCTGCAAAGGAGACTGTTTGCAAGAACCTCATGTGACCCATCGTAGGATATTGTCCTAGTGGTGGGACTCCTACCAAATAGGACTAACAGTGGGCACTGACGTTGTACAAAGAATGGCGGCACAAATAGTCACAGGTTCCTTTGATCCACTGTAGACCGTCACACAGATGCTGAAAAACTTGAATGGACAGGCGCTTGAAGGTATTTTACTCTACCCTCGTACAAGACTGCTTACATAGAGTCAAGAATTAACTTTAGGTGAGGTATCTAGGACTATACTAAAGCAGAAGCGACCGAGATTTCGGGTCGCGGGCCTTGCCGGGGCACGGGTGCAAAGCGCTAGCCTCGCTTCAGGGGAAAAGATCGAACGCGCAGATATAAATGGGAGCGCAATCGCACTGTATACGACTTGGTATTATAGTTCACATTTCTCAACAAGATAGATCACAAACGAAATAAATTTTCAGTGTTATCTGATTACTTTCGGTGCCCTGAAGACATAATTTCTATCTGGCGTAAACTGACTGTATACGTACAAACGCATATAATTTCTTAGACTTTCGCACTCAATTTGCCACGTAATAGTGACTTATTTAGTCTCATAATTTAAAAAAGGATTTTCACACAAATATGTCGATCGAAATATTACAGCTCCTTTACAACTTCACGCTGGACACATCAGAACTTCACCTGAGGAAAGCAATGTAGACGTCCTGGACAGTTTTAATGCAGAAAGATTTTTCATTCAAACTGGAATTAACTCGCGTATCGATCAATTACATCTGCACATGCGCAGATGTAAGATTTACAGTGTCTTAAAGCCTTTATTAAACTATCCTTTAATTATTTGAAGTTCTCAATAAATTCTTCAAACCTCTCGTTGAGCTTAGGGATCTAGACTGCCTTTATCAGAATATGTATCTTCTACAACGCGATTTTCTTTTGAAATGCATCCCCATCCAATCAGAAAGAAGTTACCTACGAATGTCTTACTGTGGACAGTGTGCAGTGAAGTCCACTTAAAATGCGAAGTCTAGAATCTTTTCCGGATGTTCTAATGTTCTTTTCTGCACTCCTTTTTCGTACATATATTCAACAATAGCAAATTTTAAACGGAAAAATTGTTTCAGGCATGCCCACTGACTTAATCAACGTATTTTCCAGTAACATGTGAAGAATACATATTCGCCGTTGATTTCCATTGAAAACTGTTGCAACTTACAATGGAATAACGTGTTCGACTTCAGAAATTTTACCATTCGTAACAACAATTGCATCATGTGTTCTCCATGGCTGCAAATTTTGCACAAAGCGCTTCTTCTTACAGAACTATTAATCCCCTTTGTCGATCGTTGTACGTCTTTGCTCTTTTGTTGTCAACTAAATATTTAAATTCTTTCTGCATGGTATTTTAATGTCATTTTGTAGCAAATATGCAGTACATGGAGCTTACGCGACGTGGGATTTGTCATTCCGCCCTTCTGTCATTCTCATTCATTTCAGAAGACTGTATTATTCTTGAACAACCAGGTTAGCAAAGATCGCTGGCAATTCTTTTTATTACTGTGACCGCTTTCGACACATCCGTACTGACCGATGATGATGACAGTGTAGATCTGTCGAAACTGGTCATAGTAATAAAAAGAATTTTTAGCGACCTTGGATAACTTGATTTTTTGAGAATAATATAAGTTTCATATCCCCCCAGACTGAGGCAATGTCAAACATATATTATAGGATTGCGGTGATAGACCACTAGACCGCGTCTTTTCTGCAAAACAGACACTGCACCTGTGAACTTGCTTCAAAACACGAACAAAAAGCGGAGGAGAGCTATAGAGCTTATAATACGGTGATTCCACGATTCTGGCGAACTCAGAGATTTCTGCCGACAGAAAAGTCCCACACCGCACTGCTAAATGAAAGGTATCGCTGTTGCTGGCCGCTGTGGCAGAGCGGTTCTAGGCTTTTCAGTCTGGAACCGCGCGACCGCTACGATCACAGGTTCGATCCTGCCTCGGCCATGGATGTGTGTGATGTCCTTAGGTTAGTTATGTTTAAGCAGTTCTAAGTTCTAGGGGACTGATGACCTTGGATGTTAAGTCCCATAGTGCTCAGAGCCATTGTATCGCTGTTCCGAGTATTTCCGAGAAGGCACGCACAAAGCCTAGTGGCCCCCACACGCTATACGCGCGACGTTTGGCACGCCGTGGCCGGCATTTTACTGAAGCCCTGTACATATCGCTCCCGTAGGGATAGTTAAGACGATGTTACACTAATTACAGCTCGCCTAATGGCATTTAAGCAATCATTGTTCTACTCTTCGTAAACGAGTGTAACGGAAAGAAACCCAAATAACTGGGACAATTGCCATAAATTTCACAGTGGGTTGCACGTTATAAATGTAGTTGGGGATCCAAATGCTACGGGCGAACATGGGAACAAGGCATCAGGTTGCCCTCAGTGTCAGAGTGTTGGCAGAAATTTTGTGTGACACCCTCATCGGGCCTTATAATTTTCCAGGGAAATTATCACGTGCTGTTTACCATCAACATCCGCACCAATAACTATCTCTGCTATTTGAGGGTCTTACTGTTACATGTGAGACAACGAATGTGGCTTAAAAGCGACATTGATTACCAAATTTTCTGTACATCGTACAGCAGAAGTTAACAGAAACGTCAATCAATAGATAGACGAAATAAGTCCAGTAGCCTGGCCTCACAGTTCAACTGACCTCAAAACCGTTACATTTGGACATCTGATTGTTTTGCACATCAATCGAAGAAGCGCACACATTACGGGAGAGTGTGTCGCATGTGACCAGATGCGAGGGCAACCAAGCGTGTTCTCACGAGCTCATGATTCTTTGAGAAGTAGGCTGAACGATGTGAGGCAATTTGTTGTCAATAAACACATGGCAGTCATCGAATAGAATGTACAATATTTCATCGAGTATTCATTACCTGACACATGCTTGTTACTTATTTTCTACTTTTGACTAGTACGACCTCCTTTCGATATACGGTATACAATTTTGAATCAAGCTGTATAAACAGCTTTGCCCACTTTGTTGAAGAAGTTCCGCCTGACTGGGTTGTTCCAAATATTTCATTTTACAGCCTTGTTCCGGTATCTTCCCTTCGATTTTGATCTCAATCCTTCCTTCCCCTTTGTTTACAATCAAGAGTTATACACCACTGGCCATTAAAATTGCTCCACAACGAAAATGACGTGCTACAGACGCGAAATTTAACCGACAGGAAGAAAGTGCTGTGATCGGCAAATGATTATCTTTTCAGAGCATTCACACAAGGATGGCGCCGATGGCTACGCCTACAACGTACTGACATGAAGAAAGTTTCCAACCGAATTCTCATACACAAACAGCAGTTGACCGGCGTTGCCTGGTGAAATGTTGTTGTGATGCCTCGTGTAAGGAGGAGAAATGCGTACCATCACGATTCAGACTTTGATAAAGGTCGGATTGTAGCCTATCGCGATTGCGGTTTATCGTATCGCGACATTGCTGCTCGCGTTGGTCGAGATCCAATGACTGTTAGCAGAACATGGAATCGGTGGGTTCAGGAGGATAATAGGGAACGCCGTGCCGGATCCCAACGGCCTCGTATCACTAGCAGTCGAATGACAGGTATCTTATCCGAATGGCTGTAACGGATCGTGCAGCCACGTCTCGATCCCTGAGTCAACAGATGACACGTTTACAAGAGAACAACCATCTGCATGAACAGTTCGACAACGTTTGCAGCAGCATGGACTATCAGCTCGGAGACCATGGCTGCGGTTATCCTTGACGCTGCATCACACACAGGAGCGCCTGCGATGGTGTACTCAACGACGAACCGGGGTGCACGAATTGTAAAACGTCATTTCTTCGGATGAATCCAGGTTCTGTTTACAGCATCATGATGGTCGCATCCGTGTTTGACGACATCGCGGTGAACTCATATTGGAAACGTGTATTCGTCATCGCCATACTGGCGTATTACCCGGCGTGATGGTATGGGGTGCCATTGGTTACACGTCTCGGTCACCTCTTGTTTCAACGGTGGACGTTACATTTCAGTTGTGTTACAACCCGTGGCTTTACCCTTCATTTGATAGCTGCGAAACCCCACATTTCAGCATGATAATGCACAACCGCATGTTGCAGGTCATCTATGGGCCTTTCTGGACACAGAAAATGTTCGACTGGTGCCCTGGCCAGCACATTGTCCAGATCTCGCACCAAATGAAAACGTCTGGTTAATGGTGGCCGAGCAACTGGTTCGTCACAATACACCAGTCACTACTCTTGATGAACTGTGGTATCGTGTTGAAGTTGCATGGGCAGCTGTACCTGTACACACCATCCAAGCTCTGTTTGACTCAATGCCGAGGCGTATCAAGGCCGTTATTACGGCCAGAGCTGGTTGTTCTGGGTACTGATTTCTCAGGATCTGTGCACCCAAATTGTGTAAATGTAATTACATGTCAGTTCTAGTATAATATATTTGTCCAATGAATACCTGTTTATCATCTGCATTTCTTCTTGGTGTAGCCAATTTAATGGCCATTAATGTACTTTTTCTCTGTTTACTGCCATTTCTTCCTTTCCCAACTCTTGTACCCACAGACTGATGTTGTGTTGGAGCTTTTATTCGCAAAAATCTTCTATCGCGAGACAGTGTGTCAACGTGAAGCCCCCAATCAACTGAAAGAGTTTCATCTGATCATTTACGACGCTAAGGATTTTTATCTTTAATTCTACATGTATACCTTTATTATCAGGTCATAATGTATTACAAACGCTGGGGAGTCGCACTGCAGCCTTGCCGGACTACAAGTGTCATAACGAATGCGTCAGCTCTCCAACTTCCTTTTCTCACGTATTTTCTATATGCACATTGGCTGTTGAAGAATCTACATAAAGCCTAGCCACTATGGAATTTCAGGGTTCTGCTCTCGGGGCCTTGTCGAATGCGTGCATTTGATCCAAACATGCAGCGCGGAAGACCCTATTTTTCTGATTGGTCGTGAGATGAGATCTTAAGTGCCTCAGTTCGAAATCGTGCTGCCCTTCGAATTTGCCTTCACTTCGTTCCTCAATGTAATTTTTAAGAATGAAAGCGATATTTTGCCACTCAGGCTGCAAAATTTTATTACGATCTACTCTCTTTTGTACAAATAGTTTCGGCTTATTAAACCGTTCTCAAGTGCTTCCGTAAAGCTATGTGTAACTGAGATGAATATGGCAGCCAACTGACTTCATGTCTTCTACAGCTAGTGATGGTTTACAATTATAGTGAAAAAGTTACCATGATGCGTGGAATTTTTACTAAAGCTTCTAAACTATCGCGAACCCTATAGCACATCTTGTCACATTTCTGCCATTTTTATCCCCATGACGTTAACTATAGTGCAAAATTCAAACTAACCTTTTTAAGCAGAAACAAGTCGTGTTATTAACTGGAGAAATGTCATATTCACTCAACATACACTACTGGCCATTAAAATTGCTACACCAAGAAGAAATGCAGATGATAAATGGATATCCATTGGACAAATATATTACACTAGAACTAACATGTGATTACATTTTCACGCAATTTCGGTGCATAGATCCTGAGAAATCAGTACCCAGAACAACCACCTCTGGCCGTAATAACGGCCTTGATACGCCTCGGCATAGAGTCAGACAGAGCTTGGATGGCGTGTACACGTGCAGCTGCTCACGCAGCTTTAACACAATATCACAGTTCATCAAGAGCAGTGACTGGCGCATTGTGACGAGCCAGTTGCTCGGCCACCATTGATCAAACGTTTTCAGTTGGTGAGAGATCTGGAGAATGTGCTGGCCAGGGCGGCAGTCGAACATTTTCTGTATCCAGAAATGCACGTACAGGACCTGCAACATGCGGTCATGCATTATCCTGCTGAAATGTAGGGTTTCGCAGGGATCGAATGAAGGATAGAGCCACGGGTCGTAACACATCTGAAATGTAACGTCCACTGTTCAAAGTGCCGTCCATGTGAACAAGAGGTGACCGAGACGTGTAACCAAAGGCACCCTATACCATCACGCCGGGTGGTACGCCAGTATGGAAATGACGAATACACGCTTTCAATATGCGTTCAGCAGGATGTCGCCAAACACGGATGTGACCATCATGATACTGTAAACAGAACCTGGATTCATCCGAAAAAATGACGTTTTGCCATTCGTGCACACAGGTTCGTCGTTGAGTACACCATCGCAGGCGATCCTGTCTGTGATGTAGCGTCAAGGGTAACCGCAGCCATGGTCTCCGAGCTGATAGTCCATGCTGTTGCAAACGTCGTCGAACTGTTCGTGCAAATGGTTGTTGTGATTCGAGCCCGCTGGGATCCAGCACGGCGTTCCGTATTACCCTCCTGAGCCCATCGATTCCATATTCTGCTAACAGTCACTGGATCTCGACCAATGCGAGCACCAATATCGCGATACGATAAACCGCAATCGCAATAAGCTACAATCCGACCTTTATCAAAGTCGGAAAGGGACCAGGGTGAGGTCTATTTTCGAAAGAAAGCACATTTAATTACTTCAAAGAAATCAGCTTAATTAAGAAAAATTAATTAGTGATTTCGTGGGAAACTGAAATTTTTTCCGAAGAGCTGATGTCAATGAAGTGTCAAAAAAGTTCATCTCCTCATATCCTAGCTGTTTTGAGCACAAAACTTAAATTGTTTTGAGATTCAGCTGTCAAAATGGTTTATTTCAAATCAAGTAGTAAACTCTGGACTTTCGATAACACTAGATTCTAGGTGAGTAAATGAAGTGTTAATAAGATTATGTGTTCTAAACATAACTAGAAAGCAAAAAAAAAAATTAAAATCGCTGAAATAATTTGTGAAATCTTTTATCTAAAAGTAAGAAATCAAGTACGTTAGCGTATGAATGACGCTCGAAATCATGTACAAAAAATTAGGCTAATCAAATACTTCTCTAATCTATTTCATTTCTTACTTTTAAAGAAATCATTTCACGGACCATTTCACCAATTTTTTTCAGTTTGTTTTAGTTGTGTTCTTAATGTCAATGTCTGCTCATGGCTACAGGGACCTGGGTTCGCTGATGCACCTGCTGAAAGGCAGCCTCGGTTCCGGGATCCTGGCGATGCCGATGGCCTTCAAGAACGCGGGAACCGTCGTCGGCTTCGTTGGGACCGTCCTCATCGGCACGCTCTGCGCGCACTGCGTCCACATGCTGGTCAGTGGTGACACCAAGTCTTCTTCTTAATATCTGCCTGTTATCCAGAGGAAACATACCTTTTGTTTGTTACTGGTGTGATTACTGTGCTGGACCAACGCTTTGTACCAGTTATGCAAATTAAGCTCATGTTGTTCACCTCTTTTATGATGACCTCTGAGTGCCAGACTGCTGAAGGTAAATTAACAAGAATCAGATTCATACGAGGGTCGACAACATTTTACGTTAACTAAAAGTGATTAAAACGGAAACACATAGATTTTCTGAGCGTAGAAGCTAGCAGGTGGAGAAGCTTGAACAATGGATTACCACAAGGATCAGTTCTGGCTCCCATGCCGTTTAATTTGCACGTTCACGACATTACAGCTATTACTTCCAAGAAAATTCAGAATACAAATGACCTGCCAATATTACGTCAGAACAAAAATGTCTAGCATTCTAAAAATACTCTCTAAATTGACATTATCATACTAAATCAGTACTTTTGCAAACGGAGACTCCAACCAAACTTGGAAAAAGCGCTCCATCTCCGTAATAAAGTGTCACATTGGAAGTTACATATGCTTCTGTATGAGGTCGAAGATTGCCATAATTACATCCCTAAATATCTAGTTGTTACCATCGATGAGACACAGTCATTTAAGTAACACTGCACAAAACTTGTCAAAGAAGCTTGGCTCAAGGATAGATCGATTCCACAATATAGCCTGGAACAGCTGGGGAGTAAATGTAGATACTCTACATAATGCTACATTTTCACTCAGTTTCTGAATATCGTGCACCATTACGGAAAAACAGCATACATATAACCAGGATAGATGCACATCTGAATGAGGCCATGGAGACAATTACTGCCATCGACAGCTGTAGTCTCATTCACTTTTTCTAGAAGAAACGTTTTCAGGGTGCAAATTGTTAGAGCCGTAAAAGAACTCATTTCTGAGAAAAGTTTCCAGACACCACCACCTATACACCTGAAGTCACACAAGCTAGGTTGGGTCGATCTTTTGGACGTGTCACCAATAAATAGAAAGAAAGCTGGAATGAATATCCACATCAAAATACACACCTAATTCCAAACCTAGTGCCAGATATTTCATGGTTTGATCTTCTTCGTTTCGAATTTTCGAGACTCGTTCGCATGCGAACAGGTCAATTGAGATGTGCCATGTCATGAAGAAGTGAGGCTATTGTGAAAGTGCAGCATGTGGTTATGGTGCATAGGAACAGACAGTAGGACAGTCACGGAGAACCACCCACTCCACGCATTTAAATGAGTCCTGAAAGACTTACGTGAACTGATACCAAGTGTTTGGTAGTCAAATATACACATTTTCCTGTACATTCATAAACCTTCCCTTTCTGTAAAATTGCCTTTGTTTTCCTTAGACATAAGGTGTGAGGCGTACAGGTACAGATACTGTGACAATTGGTTCCTTAATATATTCTCACTTGCGTGTTGTAATTGTTTTTTCTCTATGTCTAGCAGTCTTCTGGCAAAAACATCACATAATATACTACCTAATGTTTTCTGTATGGTCATAATTGTGGATGAAGTGGACTACGCCTGACAGTGTAGGCTTTCCATTTTGCGTCTGTGCATAACTTCTATAACGGACCTGCTGCCCGGGGAAAAATAAGCATTAATGGCTTTCTTGTGCCATGGGTACATGGGGATAGCAACCAACTTGATAACATACTACTTATAATAACTCTCCGTAAATATTGATGTAACGGTGTTCAGTACACTGTCCTCAGTCATCAAGAGTAATATCTGCTCTTATATCCGTAACACTCTGCATATTTCTTCCACCTTTCTGCTTTCTCTCTCTCTCTCTCTCTGTTATACCCCTAAAACCCTGTATGTTTCTTCCACCTTTCTGCTCTTTCTGTGTATCTCGCCCTCTCTCTCTCTCTCTCTCTCTCTCTCTCTCTCTCTCTCTCTCTGTCATGAATAGAAATATCTGCTCTTATATCCCAACTTTCTGCTCTCTCTCTCTCTCTCTCTCTCTCTCTCTTTCTCTCTTTCCACTGCATATTACTGCCCTGCCATCCAGCGCTAAATATTCGCACATTCGTTTTAATATATAGGGTGCTTGTCTTTCCTCAAAAAGTCTGTTTAACTTTCGTAGAGGTAAATTGCACCCGAAGATGAACTTGAGCTATCGACAAGCATTAATATGCACATGAACATGAGCTGTTAACAAACATTAAAATTATCACGAGTTTTAACTGTTCTAAGGCGTGTGTATATGGCTTAACACACGAACAAGAGCTGACAACAAACATTAACGTGGTTTAGTCTTTGTGCTGCAATTTTCACTGTGCAGGAGCCCAGATTGTACTCTTGAGCCGTAGCGGCACCAGTGTAACAGCAGCGCGCTTGTTTTGTTGCAGGTGCGGTCGTCCCACATCGTGTGCCGGAGGGCCCGTGTCCCAATGCTGGGGTTCGCGGAGACGGCGGAGTACGCCTTCCTGTATGGGCCGAGCCGCCTCAAGGCATGGGCCCGCTTCTCCAGGTGTGTCTCCTTATAAAGCAGCGGTCTACAGGGCACAGGCAGAACTGTCCCTTCCATCAGCAGTTCACTAACTGTGGTTTCAAATATCTACCGTTGCTGCTGTTGATACTTTTCTCCACATCATCCATTCGAGGTGTCGGATGAAAAGTGCTGTGGACGGACAATGCAGCCAGTCCACAGTGACGGGTAGCCGAAAGAAAGGCACGCGTACACACACGCCGACTGGCGTGAAGTCTGGAACAGGATAACTATTGAATGCTAATAAGAAAAGTATGCAGCTCCTCGAATACTTAACTTTAATTCTTTGTTGGTTTACACGTTCTTCTTGAGACATTTATACGATAATTATCAAACTATGTAAGGCTAATGGCGCCTTGCTAGGTCGTAGCCATGGACTTAGCAGAAGGCTATTCTAACTGTCTCTCGGCAAATGAGAGGAAGGCTTCGTCAGTGTAGTCGCTAGCAAAGTTGTCGTACAACTGGGGCGAGTGCTATTCCGTATCTCGAGACCTGCCTTGTGGTGGCGCTCGGTCTGCGATCACACAGTGGCGACACGCGGGTCCGACATGTACTAAATGGACCGCGGCCGATTTAAGCTACCACCTAGCAAGTGTGGTGTCTGGCGGTGACACCACAAAAAGTGTGTTGGATAGCTAGCAATAGGCGACAGTTAGCACCGGGAGCCAGAGAGACAGGGGATTTCCCCTCCTCTCTCCTGACATCCTATGCTGAGCCAGTCGCGCAAACTGTTAGTTCGTGCATGACACATATGACAGCGTATCGTAAATGTTCATGAGATAAATTAATGCAGTAATTAATCCAGAGTTTGAGCTTCATCACGTCTACAGTTTCCTCAAAGTCCATTAAAAACAAATTCGTAGTAAGTGAGATATAGGCATGCGTATTCAAGTGCAGAGATATGCAAACAGGCAGAATACGGCGCTGCGGTCTGCAACGCCTCTGTAAGACAACAAGTGTCGGCGCATTTGTTAGATCGGGTACTGCTGCTACAATGGCAGGTTATCAAGATTTAAGAGAGTTTGAACGTGGTGTTATATTTGGCGCTCGAGCGATGGGACACAGCACCTGCGAGGTAGCGATTAAGTGGGGATTTTCCCATACGACCATTTCACGAGTGTACCTTGACTATCAAGAATCCGGTGAAACATTAAATCTCTGACATCGCTGCCACCGGAAAAAGATACTGCAAGAACCGGACCAACGACGACTGACCGAAATCGTTCAACGTGACAGGAGTGCAACCCTTCCGCTGGGTCATCACCAAGTGTCAGCATGCGAACCTTTCAACGAAACATCATCGATATGGGCTTACGGAGCCGAAGGCCCAGTCATCCACCCTTGATTACTGCACGACACAAAGGTTTATGCCTTGCCTGGGACCGTCAACACTGACATTGGACTGTTGATAACCGGAAACATGTTGCCTGGTCGGACGAGTCTCGTTTCAAGTTGTATCGAGCGGATGGACGTGTGCGGGTGTGTAGAGAAGCTCAAGAATCCATGGACCCTGCATGGCGGCAGCGGACTGTTCAAGCTGGTGCAGGCTCTATAATGGTGTGTGGTTTGTGTAGTTGGAGTGATATGGGACCCCTGACACCTCTAGATACGACTCTGAAAGGTGACACGTACGTAAGCACCCTGTCTGACCACTTGCATTTATTCATGTCCATTGTGCATTCCGACCCACGTGGACAATTCCAGTAAGAAAATGCGACACCCCACATCCGAAATTCCTACAGAATGGCTTCAGGAACACTTCCCTGAGTTTAAACACTTCCGCTGGCCACCAAACACCTCAGACATGTACATTATTGAGCACATCTGGGATGCCTTGCAACATGCTGTTCAGAAGAGATCTCCACCCCCTCGTGCTCTTACGGATTTATGGACAGCCCTGCATTATTCATGGTGTCAGTTCCGTCCAGCACTACTTCAGACATTAATCGAGTCCATGCCACGTTGTGTTGCGACACTTCTGCGTGCTCGATGGGGAAGTTCTGCCAGTTTCTTCGGCTCTTCCGTGTATTTGTCAGTTTTATCAATAATTTAAATTTTGACTTAGAATGAAGTGAAATATCACAAGTTATCTACCCACTGCATATAAATAAGGACCTAGATATTTCAGGACCAAATATGGCGATGAAAAAATAATGACGTACCAAATTTCGAGGCAATTAATATATCATTATATGGTCCAGTGACGACAAACTATTGGTGTTTATTGAAGTACTCGATCTAAATTTAAACAGTATATGTTTGAACATTTGATAAAAGTTTGCATAATATTTCATATCTGAACTGTACCTTGTATTGTGGATAGAAGACAGTTTATGTGAAATGTTGTTATTTTGTACTTGTGATACCAACAATGGTTAAATTATTTCAGGAGCTATTTCCTCATTACTTCACATTATTGAGAAAGAGTTATTTTGCAGCTATGAAGAGCCGCAAATTTTAGGAAGGAAAATGTAGACTACAGCTAACACGTTTACGACTATTTTGCGGTTAATAAACTTAGTAGTTTACAGACCCATGTTGCTTGGATGGACACTATAACAAGAAAACCAGCCCATTGCCCCACAGAGGGTCCCAGAGGGTCGTTCAATTGTAACATAGACTAAGCATGAAATTCCGAGATGGCCACGAGATGTCAGCATAGCCGAAAGGGAGAAGTGACGTAACTGTGGTGACATGTGAATTTACAGAGACAGCTGCTCAATCGTTAACAGTATAGATGTGTGATAGACACGTCCATCCTGGGACAATACGGCATTGGTCAATTTTTGTATAAAGCAAACATCATGGGTTGGGTTGGGTTGGTTTGGTGGAAGAGACCAAACAGCGAGGTCATCGGTCTCATTGGATTAGGGAATGACGGTGTAGGAACTCTGCCATCCCGGCTTTTATCTGAAGCGATTTAGGGAAATCACGGAAAACCTAAATCAGGATGGACGGACACGGGACTGAACCGTCGTCCTCTCCAGTCCAAAAGCGTCACAGCAAATGCAGTTTATAGCCGAGCACGGCCCGTGTAAAAACAACTGTACTCCAAACGTAGCGCCCCCTACAGATTACGACGGATCTCTCTGGCCAATGGCAGTGACCTGTAATCGATGATGGAAGCTTCTCGTTAGACTTGCCTGTGTAGGAGTCTGCGCATCGTAAGCATACCATATCTACCGACTGCCAAGTTCTTTGGGAAGTGAACGTTCGGTGGACATTGTCGTCCTGACGATGCGGGTCTTGTGATTTGAGCGCGAGTGTGTTTTGAAATGTAAACTGGGAGTCGAGCCAAGTAGGCAGAATATTGAGGAACAGAGTTATATCGAATATTACTGACTATTAAAAATGAAATAACTGTCGACGATAGGTAGGGAAGTGGAATTAAATATAAACTATTAATTAGAGAACTCAAAGAACAGATGGCAATAAGGAATTCTTGATGGAAGTTCTAGTTTAAAGTCGCTGAAGTGGTAGTTTAATAATCATGCGTAATTTTCACGGAGACATTTCCAGAATGGTACCAAGCAGAGTAAATGTAGTATTACAAAAGTAGTGGCGGGAGTGAATGTGCACTGCAGATTGTCAACGTTGCAGCTTTGCGTAATAAACTGTCACTAAAAATTACAAACGCCGTTCGTGTGTGTTACTGAATATAAAACAGGTGCATAATATCATTTATTGAAGTGCAATGAAGAATAATCAGGCCTCATTTAAAAGAATCGAAACAGAGATGCGGATTTGGTGCTCGGCACTCGCTTACAGACTGCTAAACTCCATGTGAGTTATTCGCTCCCAAATAAACAATAACTTCTAATTAATTTTGTAACCAGTAATAACTATTGAAACATAGCAAGGAAGGTCTGGAAGCTTGCAATGACTGTAACCAATGGCTGTGAGCATTAGCGATGGATACGTACATACAGCAATGTACAGAGATCAAGGCTACCCCGACACCTTGAAATCAAGCAGGAAGATTTACGCATGTGAATCAGAAGGACGGGAGAGAATGCTTAGAGCGCGTTGTGGTATAGACGAAACATGGTACCATTATTTCCAGCCGTCAACAAACAGGACGAGTTAGGAATGAAGACATTCGCCGTCACCCATGTCAAAGTAGGCCCACCTACCAGCTGTAGACGGCAGTGGCGAATACAATCAGCGCTCCAACATTTTACTTCAGCATGCAAGGTCTCACTAACAAAGCAGCGCAGGTCATTTAGTGTTCATCACGATGGGAGTCTTGGATCAGCTGCCCAACAGCCCAGACCTACCAGCTTACAATTATCATACACTGAAGAGCCAAACCAAATGGTACACCTGCGTATTTTAGTGTAGGACCCCCGCGAGCACGCAGAAGGGCTGCAGCAGTTGGTGGTATGCACCCGACGTCTGAAGTAGTGTTGGAGAGAACTGACACCATGAATCCTGCAGGGTTGTCCGTAAATCCGTCACAGTACGACGGGGTGGATATCTCTTCTGAACAGAACGTTGGAAGGCAACCCGGATGTGCTCAGCGCTGTTCATGCCTGGAAAGTTTGGTGGCCAACGGAAGTGTTTAAACTCAGAATAGCGTTCCTGGAGCCACTCTGTAGCATTATGGACGTGTGGGGTGTCGCACTATCCTCCTGGAATTTCCTAAGACCGTCGGAATGAACAATGGACAAGCTTGGATGCAGGTATCAGAAAGAATGCTGACGTACGTGTCACCTGTCAGAGTCGTATCTAGAGGTAGCAGGGGTCCCATATGTCTCCAACTGCAGACGCCACACACCATTACAGAGCCTCCACCAGCTTGAACAGTCCCCTGCTCACAAGCAGGGTACATCCGCTTGATACACTTTGAAACGAGACTCGTCCGCCCAGGCAACATGTTTCCAGTCATCAACAGTTAAACGTCAGTGTTGGCGGGTCAGGCGAGTCCTAAAGCTTTGTGTTTAGCAGCCATCAAGGGTATGCGAGTGGGCCTTTGCCTTCTAAAGCACATATCGATGATGTTTCGTTGAATGATCCGCACGCTGACACTTGTTGATGGCGCAGCATTGAAATCTGCAGCGATTTGCGGAGCGGTTGTACTTCTGTTACGTTGAACGATTCTCTTCAATCGTCGTTGTTCCCGTTCTTGCAGGATCTTTTTCCATCCACAGCGATGTCGGAGATTTGATGTTTTACCGATTTCCTGATACGGTACATTCGTGAAGTAGTCGTACGGGTAAACCCCCACTTCATCGCTACCTCGCATACGCTGTGTCATATCGTTGGTGCGTCGACTATAACATCACGTTCAAGCTCACCTAAATCTTGATAACCTGATGCTGTAGCAGCAGCAACCGATCTAACAACTGCGCCAGACACTTGTTGTCTTACATAGGCGTTGCCGACCGCAGCGCCGTCTTCTGCCTCTTTACATATCTATGTATGCTTATACCCGTTTCTTTGGCGCGTCAGTGTACGTATCGTCCATTGACCTCTGAGAGGTCAGTGTTCCATCCGGCGTCAAGGGGTGTGTGAACAGTGACTCCATCATCGACCTTCGTCTTTTTTCACGGAAGGTGTAATAAAATTACACCATGGTTGGAAAAGTAACCTGATGAGTTACGATGATTATCTGTAGACTCTGTCCAAGCCTCATTGCTATGATTCTCAACGCCTCTAGTGTCCTTTGGCCATTAAAGTATCTGCAATGCCTCAAACACTGGTCTACAGGACGTAACAAAAAGATACGTCCCAACTTTCAGGAAACATTCCTCACACATATAGGAGTAAAATGTGTTATACTGACGCGTGTGTGTTTGGAAACGCTCTTTTTTCACGCTCGAGGGCATTTTCTGCTTTTATTCATTATCACATTAATCATGAGAAACACACTGAAACAGAACGTACCAGGATTACATGAAGCGTTTTCGTACATGAAATTTTCAGAATAGCCCGATGTTTACGTTGGTTAGTATGTACAGTAAATTGCAATTCTTAGTTCACCGCCAGGTTTGTTGTTCCGTCCGAACGAAGCTAATGTTTAGATGTACTCACTACATTGCGTGTGATGAAATACGACTAACTCCATTGTGTTGACATGCGATTAACTTCAAAGCTTGCGTAGAAATGCGACAAAGTTCAGTGCTCTATTAACAACAAGCACATAGCATCAGCCGTTTAGTGTTTACCACGGACTGTGCAAGCACGGAGCATCAAATGTCTAGTGTTCATCAAGGCCGTGGTTTCCGATGCAGTGGAAGAGAAATGTATTCAAATGGGCAACTGGCAGACACCAGGATGTTTCAAGAAATTGATCGTCGTATTAGGGCGGACGGGAATTTAAGCCTACTGCTTGCGACTGGGTAAGGCCTCGGAGGACGAGGATACCTCAAATGGCCGAGGAATGTCTTTGTGCAATTGATGATAACTCTAGTGTGAACACAAACCGGTTGCAACAAGTGACACTGACCGTATGACTGCTCCTGCTAACGAAGGACATTTTGAGCACTTCACTTAGGAAAGTGTTTCGTGCTGTGCTGATGCGTTCTATCCCTGTGTGTTTCCCATGCTTAATGTGTTGAAGAGTTATAGAAACTGAACTCTGAAATGGAACTAAAGCGTTTCCGCATACATGTTCAGATAATCAAGTTGTGAGGAACGTTTCCTGTACTCTGAATTTAAACGTGCGGACGAAGTAGTGTGTTACTGCTGGATTCTGAGATAAATGGTTTGAGCCTGAGAATAGATTGCTAATCACAACAAATACTATTTTCTTCAGTCTTTCGTCTTGCTTACTTTAACTCCGTGGACATACATGGTGACGAATATTGAACTATATGAAAACAGTGAAAAGAAAACGTAAATTAGCTACAAACGATGGCGTACACATGTAAACGTCACTACAGATATTCGGATTTACGTTATGGCATTCTCGATATTCCTGCCATCATTGGCGATCATGTGGCGCAGACGAATACCGAAATTTTGATTGGCCCCCGAAAGTGTCAGAACATCGATGCTGTCGATGACCTCCAGAATGCATGTTTTCAGCTCAGCATTGGCTTTTCTTTACTATAGCTCCACAACAAGGAATCGCATGTGTTCAGATCCGGAGAATATGGCGTCCAGTCGAGGCCAATGCCAGTGGCCTCTGAGTACCGCAGAGCCAGAATGCGGTCCCCAAAGCGCTCCTCCAGACATCAAACATTCTCCTGCTTCGATGGGGTCGAGCTCCGTCTTGCCTGACCCACATCTTGTCGAAGTCAGTGTCATTTTGGATAATGGGGATGAAGTTGTTGTGTCGGTAGCTGGGCCGACACCTTGAAGTTGAGATGGCTGAAAATGCACGCTAGACTAAAGCAGACGGTCGTGAAGTCTGGAACATGAGAACTTATAAATGAATAAGATGAAAAGTATGTAGGTGCTTATTACTTATCTTTTAATTAGTCCTTGGAATACATCTCTCTTGAATACTCGTAAGCTATAGGCACTGATACAAATGGCGCCTTGCTAGTTCGTAGCCATTAACTTAGCTGATGGCTATTCTGTCTCTCGGCTAATGAGAGAGAAAGGCTTCGTACATCTGGTCGGTAGCTAGGTTCTCGTACAACTGGGGCGAGTGCTCTCTCGTATCACGAGACCTGCCTTGGTGGTGGCGCTAGGTCTGCGATTACACAGTGGCGACACGCGGGTCCGACATGTACTAAATGGACCGCGGCCGATTTAAGCTACCACCTAGCAAGTGTGGTGTCTGGCGGTGACACCACATTCCTCCCCCGCAAATCGGCGAACGGTCGTGTGATAAGGCTTCCGCCCGCCGTGGGGAGGACCACATGTTGACGTATGCGATGAGGTGGGGAGCCTAACAACAGGCGAGGCTGTGCCACCCGCACCCGGCCATTCGGTCCGAGGGGAGCTAGGAAACGCCTGAAAAACTAGTCCAGGGTGCACGTCAACATGCGGTGTATGCGCCCGTAAAGAGACAGGAGGGGCCGAAGGGTCGACCTCCATAGCGTCGGGGTAGCCGACGCGCGATGACGTCATGGGGTCCGGAGCGGGCGGGAGTTCCATGGCGGAGGACAGCTGGTCACGGGAAGCGATCGGCGGCGCGTGACCCTGGGAGGCGCTTGGCGGCTGCAACGAAGCGTCGAATGCGGGCGGCGCCGGCGGGAGAACAAGCGGCGGCGGCGGCGGCGGCTGCTGCTGCTGGGGCGGCGGCGGCGCGTCGCCATGGGGCAAAATGGAAGGCATCGTCGGTAACACCTGGGGATGAGGCGAGCCAGTAGATGGGTCCCCAGGGCGCTGACTGGACGGCACCGTCGCTGAAAGCAGACGGGGAGCGGCAGAACCCGAGCGACGACAGAGGCGCAGCTGATTGAGATGCCGACGCACCTCACCAGAGGCCCCCAAAACCAAATACATCGCGCGGCCGAGGCAGCGAAGAATGCGCCCTGCGAGCCAACGCCGTGAACCTCGATAGTTGCGATAAAATACAACGTCGCCTGGAGCAAAAGCAGGAGTCTGCCGCTGCACAGGAACCTGATGCGGCGGATGCAGCAAAGACATCAAGGTGCGATGAGGACGACCGTGGAGCAACTCAGCCGGCGAGCGACCATCTCGGGGCTGAGAGCGATACGAAGACAAAAAGAGCAACAATGCGTCCTCCCGAGAATGCGACTCTTTCAATTTCAACATCTGTGACTTGAAAGTCCGGACCAATCGTTCAGCGGCACCGTTGGACTGAGGCGAAAACGGCGCGGATGTCAGATGTTGAATACCATTGGCCTGGCAGAAGGACTGAAATTCTGCGGACATGAATTGTGGGCCATTGTCGGAAACAATAGTCTGCGGAAGACCTTCAATGCAAAAGATAGCAGACAACGCTTGGATGGTGGCGGAGGACGTCGTGGAAGACATCCGGACAACAAAAGGAAAATTACTGAAGGCGTCGACCAGAACCAACCATCGAGCATTCCAGAATGGACCAGCAAAATCAATGTGCAAGCGTTGCCAAGGGGAAGTGGCTTTTGGCCACGCAAAGACTTTCCGCGGCGGTGCGGACTGTTGTTCGGCACACGCCGGGCACGAAGAACACATATTCGTAATCGCAGCATCGATTCCGCCCCAAGTACAGTGCTGACGAGCAAGTTGTTTCGTTCGCACTATACCCCAATGTCCTTGGTGAAGAAGCCGTAAAACAGAGGACTGTAACGAACGTGGGACCACGACTCTGGACTGATCATTATCAGAACGCAACAACAAAACACCACGTCGAACAAAAAGTCTCTCCTTGTGAGCAAAAAATCGGCGAACCAACGGATCCTCGATCCGAGACTTTGACAAAGGCCATTGCGTAGCAACAAAACGTAAAACAGTAGCAAGGACAGGGTCAGCAGCTGTGGCTGTAGCGACACGACGAAAATCAATCGGAAACGATTCGACCACTTCATCGGTTTCCGAATCAATGAACATACAAGCAAGTTCGGAAGAATCGAATGCTTTATCCTCAGCAACAGGCAAACGGGACAACGCATCGGCGTTTCCATGCTTAGCAGTGGACCGATACAAGATATCGTAGCGGTACTGCGAGAGGAAAATAGACCAGCGAATGAATTTCTGCGCTGTACGTGGAGGTACAGGCTTGGTCGGATGAAAAAGCGATGTCAAAGGTTTGTGGTCTGTGATGATGGTAAAGTGACGACCATACAAGAAATCATGGAACTTAGTAACACCAAACACGAGAGCCAAAGCTTCTTTCTCTATCTGTGAATAATTTCTTTGCGCAGACGAGAGCAATTTGGACGCAAAGGCAATAGGGCGATCATGGGAGCCAACTTTGTGCGCAAGCACAGCACCGATCCCGAAATCCGATGCATCTACCATCAACAAAAGGGGTTTCTGGGGATCGAATGGCGTAAGGCAAGTATTAGAAAGCAACGCCGATTTCAACTGGCGAAAGGCGCGTTCGCATTCCGTCGTCCAGACGAACGGAACACCTGTTCGGCGTAAGCGATGAAGCGGAGCTGAAATGAAAGAGGCATTGCGCACATTCACTCACACCTTGTGATTCGACATTGTGCAATGTTCTTGCGACCTCCTGACGCAATGCGTGGGGAACATTGCGCGCTCTGAAAAATTTCGGTTGCGCGTTTCCTTCCAGTTCCAAATGTGCTTCATAGTTTTTAGCGCAACCTAAGCCCGGGGCAAAAATGTCTGCAAATTCGTCACACAGCCGAGAAACACTGCCTGTAGGCACAGTCTGATTCACTGATAGGACCTGATTTACAATAGACATGTTAAACAACTTAAATAAATCTAGACCAAACAAGTTCCCTGCAGAAGAAGAACGAAGAACGTAAAGTGACACAAGTTTTGTTTGTCCCTTGTATGTTGCAAGAAGGCTGCACTGTCCTAATACAGGAATTTTCTGTCCGGAATATGTAGTTAGCTTAACATTTGCGGAACGCAACGGAGGTTTGCCCAGTTGTTTGTACGTGTCGTGATTGAGCAATGAAACTGCAGCTCCGGTATCGAGCTGGAATGGTATCACCTTGCCGTCAAAGTCTAAGTCCACAAAAAGTTTATTGTCCTGCTGACGACAAGAGCGACTGTTTTGTGCAATTGGAACAGACACTGGTACAGAATCACTTGCTAATTGACGTGATTTCCGGCGACGTCGACGCACAGTTTTTGTGGGACCAACACAGTTACTGTTAGAGAAAGTGTCACTGGACGAAGTGGAATTAACGACATGAATGTCCATAGGCGAAGGTCCACGAGCCTGAGTGTCCTTGGTTCGATTCCGGCGCGAAGCAAAGGGCCTGGAATGATTGTGATTGTCTGATCTGAGCTTTTTCTGGCAAACACTTTGAACATGATTTTTTCTTATTGCAGAAAAAGCAAATAGCTTGGCGGGACGGGCAATGTTCACGCGAATGTCTAGTAGCACACCGCGGGCATGATTTCACTACATTTGTGGGCTGGCGCGGCACACGTGGCTTAGCGCGCGGCGGCAGCTGCGTTTGTTTGTTCGATGGCAGTTGTGCGGACGTGCGCGAGGCCCGGTTACCGGGCCGCGCAGCGCGTCCAGCGGGCCGGTTAATGTTACACACGGCTGGCGAAGTTTCAAAAGATTCCTGAGCACAGTCAAGTGTGTCCTGTCTATCCAATATGTCTATCACTTGTTGAAGGGAGGGATTAACTAGTTTCAAAATTTGCTCCCGTATGCGAACATCAGAAACGTTCTGTGCAATTGCATCACGCACCATTGTATCTGAATAAGAAAGACCACAGTCACATTCAAAGGCACAGTCCCTAGTAAGTCCTTGCAATGTTGCTACCCACTCCCTATTAGTTTGACCGGCCGTACGTTTTGTACGAAAGAACGTATACCGTTTTGCAACCACATTAACTGTTTCTTTGAAATAGGCATCTAATGCAGACAAAATTTCCTCGTAGGACAGAGTTGCTACGTCGCGTCGGGGAAACAATTTCACTATCACACGGTATGTGGACACACCGACACAAGAAAGCAAAAACGGCTGCCGCTCATTACCTTGAATTCTGTAGGCTGCTAGATGAAAGTTGAACTGGCGAGACCACTCGTGCCAGGTCTCATCGGCTGCCACGTATGGTCGAAAGGGAGGTGCAACAGCGTTTAGTGGCAGCGGTAGCGAAGAAGCGGCGGCGGCCGCATCGGTTTGAATGGTACGTTGACCGTGGACGAGCTGTCCAAGGGCATCCAGTAACGCCTGCGTCTGCTGATTCTGCAAGCGATAAAATTCGGACAGTACATCTGGAGAATGTGGCGAAGCCATGACAATTAAATGTAAGCAATCAGAAAGAATACTTTAAATCGTCGCCAATGTTGTGTCGGTAGCTGGGCCGACACCGTGAAGTTGAGATGGCTGAAAATGCACGCTAGACTAAAGCAGACGGTCGTGAAGTCTGGAACATGAGAACTTATAAATGAATAAGAAGAAAAGTATGTAGATGCTTATTACTTATCTTTTAATTAGTCCTTGGAATACATCTCTCTTGAATACTTGTAAGCTATAGGCACTGATACAAATGGCGCCTTGCTAGTTCGTAGCCATTAACTTAGCTGATGGCTATTCTGTCTCTCGGCTAATGAGAGAGAAAGGCTTCGTACATCTGGTCGGTAGCTAGGTTCTCGTACAACTGGGGCGAGTGCTCTCTCGTATCACGAGACCTGCCTTGGTGGTGGCGCTAGGTCTGCGATTACACAGTGGCGACACGTGGGTCCGACATGTACTAAATGGACCGCGGCCGATTTAAGCTACCACCTAGCAAGTGTGGTGTCTGGCGGTGACACCACAGAAGTCATCTTCCAAAACCTTTACGTACCGTTCGGCAGACACCGTGCCATCAAGGATTATCGCACCGATTATTCCGTGACTGAACATTGCACGCCACACAGTCACCCGTTGAGGTGATTATTGACGAACCCATCCAAATGAAAGTGGGCTTCATTGCTAAACAAAACCATACAGCGCATAATATTTCCCATGATGCTCCGCGGCCAACGGTGCAATTTGAACGTCTTAAAGCAAACCGTTCAGAAGTTATGACGATTTTATTCCATATAATTCAAAAATTGTCACCCTGTGTCTTCAATGATCTAGAATATTTTTAATTTCGTTCCACAATACCAAATGTGAGTATGTTTATCTTTTTTTTTAATTTATATTGCTACGTGAGGTTCTTGAAGATTATGAGTAATTTCAAAGTACGTTTGGTCTTCTTTGTAATTCTTCTAATAAATGAACTGTGTAAAACAAAACGTACTATATAGAACTGTTGTATGGACTGTTTTACAAAGGGACGATAATCGATAGTTGTAGTGGGATAGTCAGTTGTGTGCAATGTCGTAGCTAACACGCGTGTCATTGTGTAATCGTGCTAGACAAAAAACACACGATAATTTACGACCGCGTTCTTATGTTTCGCTCACGCTTCAAACTGAATTTCGACGTGGACGCTATGAAACAAAAAGGCTGTGTGAATACTGTGACCTTCGTGGAGTACTATAAACAGCGGTGACAATGTACACGCAAGTGAACAGTGATTGCCGTTGGTAGAACTGAACAATTTGTATACACAGGGTGATAGTGGACTATATGAAACAAAGCCGTCGTAACTTCTGAACGCCTTGTGTTGGGACGTTCAAACTGGACCGCCGGTCGCAGGTCATGATGGGAATCAGTATGCTTATGCGCTGTATGGTTTTGTTCAGCGATGAAAACCACTTTCTTATGGATGGGTTCGTCAGTAAGCAAAATTGGTGCATTTAGGGGACTGAGAATCCGCATTTCGCGATCGAGAAGTCTCTTCATAATCAACGGGTGACGGTATAGTGTGCAACATCTAGTCACGGAATAATCGGTGCGATATTCCTTGATAGTACGGTGACTGCCGAACGGTACTTGAAGGTTTTGGAAAATGATTTCATCGCCATTATCCAAAGTGACCCTGACTTCGACAAGATGTGGTTCATGCAAGACGGGGTTCCACTCCATCGAAGCAGGAGAGCGTCTGTTGTCTGGAGGAGCGCTTTGGGGGCTGCACTCTGGCTCTGGGGTACCCAGAGGCCACTGGCATGGGCCTTGCTTGGCGTCCATGTTCTTCGGATCTGAACACATGCGACTACTGTTTGTGGGGCTGTATTTAAGCAATAACGCCAGAAGCATTGCTGAGCTGAAAACAGCCATACGTGAGGTCATCGACAGCATCGATATTCAGAACTTCAGCGGGTCACGCAGAATCTCGCTATTCGTCAGCACCACTTCATCGCCAATGATGGCAGGCATATCGAACGCGTCGTAACTTAAGTCTCAATATCTGTAGTGATGTTTACATGCTGAATAAAGAGTGCGCTCGCCGTAATTAGTAAATAATTTAAATTTCTTTTCCAATCAAGAACAACTACCAAGGTAAGAAACATAGAAGTAGATGTCTTCCGTGTAGGAAAGAAGCTCATGACACTTGATAAAGGCAGGGCCTGCGGTCCAGACTGTATAACCGTCAGGTTCCTTTCACAGTACGCTGATACAATAGCTCCATATTTATCAATTATATACAACCGCTGGCTCACAAAAAGATCCGTACCTAAAGACGGTAAAATTGCTCAAGTCCCACAAATACCCAAAAAGGAAAATATTAGTAATCCTCTGAATTAAAGGTCCGTATCACTAACGTCGTTCTGCAGTAGGATTTCGGGATTTCTGAACATATACTGTATTCGGACAATATAAATTACCTCGAAGAAAACGATTTATTGGCACACAGTCATCACGGACCCAGAAAATACCGTTCTTGTGAAACACAACTAGCTCTTTATACTCATGAAGTAATCAGTGCTGTCGACAGGGGATGTCAAATTTATTCCATATTTTTAGATTTCCAGAAGGCTTTCGACACCGTTCCTCACAAGCGTCTTCTAATCAAATTGCATGACTATCGAATATCGCCTCAGTTGTGTGACTGGATTCGTCATTTCCTGTCAAAAAGGTCATAGTTCGTAGTAATAGACGGGAAGTTATCAAGTAAAACAGAGATAATATCCGGCGTTCCCCAAGGAAGTTTTATAGGTCCTATATTGTTCCTGATCTATATTAACGACATAGGAGACAATCTGAGTAGCCGTCTTAGACTGTTTACATATGATGCTGTCATTCAACGTCTTCTGAAGTCATCAGATGCCCAAAACGAGTTGCAAAATGATTTAGATAAGATAGCTGTATGGTGCAAAAAGTGGCAGTTGACCCTGAATAAAGAAAAGTGTGAAGTCGTTCACATGGGTAATCCACTAAATTTAGATTACACGGTAAGTCACACAAATGTTAAGACTGGAAATTCAACTAAATACTTAAGGATTACAATTACAAATAACGTAAATTGGAACGATCACATAGATAATGTTGTGGGCAGAGCAAACTGCGATTCATTGGCAGATCACTTAGAAGGTGTAACTGGTCTACTAAAGAAACTGCTTAGATCACGCTTGTCCGCCCTATTCTGGAGTATTGCAGTGCGGTGTGGGATCCCCATCGGGTGGGACTGACGGATGACATCGAAAAAGTTCAAAGAAGGGCAGCTCGTTTTGCATTATAGCGAAATACGGGAGAGAGTTCCACAGGCATGATACGTGAATTGGAGTGGCAATCATTAAAACAAAGGCGTTTTTCGTTGCGACGGGATCTTCTTATGAAATTTCAATCATCAGTTTTCTCCTCCGATTGCGAAAACATTCTGTTGGCACCTACCTACATGCGGAGAAATTATCATCACGATAAAATAAGAGAAAGCAGGGCTCGTGCAGAAAAATATAAGTGCTCATTTTTCCCTCTCGCCGTTCGAGAGTGGAAAGGTAGAGAGACAGCTTGTAGGTGGTTCATGAACCCTCTGCCAGGCACTTTGTTGTGAATAGCACAGTAATCACGTAGACGCAGATGTAAATGTAGTTATAGTTAATTAATTGTCACCGTGCAACTGAGCTGTAAACTAATGTACTTTAAAGTTGTTATCTTGTTTGGAACACAATAAACTGCTGCGCGTGTAAAACATTAAGTACCGTCATGAAGACTTCGCTTCAAACTGTTTATGACGTGTGACACTGTTTTTGTCAGTAGGGTGAATTTGCGATCGCGATTGCTAAAAGCGGACAAACTGTAACTTTGCGATCTACGAGTCAAAGTGAATTTTATAATGTTTCAAAGCTGTGCACGGAACGTGAGTGACGTAGTCGCTTGTGTAAGAGACGGTATTGTCGTGCAATTACGAAACCGAATTTGTACATTAACACTTGACCAGCCCATGACAACAGGAATCTGACGAAGGGTGCTGTTGCCTGGCAAATCATACTCTAAGCAAGAGGATGTGCCCATTGCAGTTTCACAACTGATGGAACTACAATAATTATACTTTCAACACCATCGAGCCGCCATCTATGTACAACGTACAGACCACGCAAAAATAACCTGCAGTGCATGGCACTCTTTTCTATGAACACTAAAAGCATTTTAAACAGCTCCAAAAGTAATTTCTTCTGATTTCGTGACAGACGTTTCTTAATATTTGCTTTCCTTAAAATTAATGTTGCTTCTGCAAAGAATGTTTCTATATTGACATTGTTGATTCCGCCATTAACACAAGTCGATACTACCTCCTCTTCGTTTTATTATGGTGTTTATTTTTGAATGTGCTTTTAACCTGTCTTTTGGACGCTTCTATTTCTACATACGTGGATAGCGTTTTATCAAGTGAATTAACTTTTTTTGTGATATGTGATAACCCGCGTAAGCTGTGTCGTCTGCCATTAGATTCCGACAACCGACCAGTCGCAGATAGGTGGCCCGTCCGCTATTGGTGAAAGGTACGCCATGTAGATGGGAATTTTGAATCTGACTGCTGTCACTTACGTAATCTGTGTTTACAGTCAATAGGGCCTCATATTGCGGCATACTCATTACCAAGCGCAAGTTTATTTAACTGTGCCAGGCGCTTAAATGTGATTTGCAGAGTATCCACGCGGATGTAGATGTTTATTTATTGTTTATTTATAGTCTTGAGAGTAAGCTTATCCATTACGGCTATTTTAGAACCCGTGACTGTTAATTAAATGTAAATACATAAAACTGCAACCAGTCACTTTTTTGATAGTTATTTATAACTCCATGAACCTGTTTTCGAACCTTTTCAGGTTCATGTTCAAATGGTTTTCTGGAAGTTACATCACTATTTCTAGCATAATGCTGGGTGCTGTGTCTATAACAAGAAGATTGAACATGCATTAATGTATCGCCATGAGTATTGTATATCTGTCGATATGGATGCAAAATTTTAGTTTTGTACTTACTGCGACGGCATGGACAGGTTTTTTCTGTTAGTGTCCATCTATCTCCTTCCATTTTGATGTCCAGTTGGTATATCACTACACACATTTTTACACAATCTGTATGCATTTACACTGTGATTCCTATAGCTAAAATAAACAAAATGTATCATTACTAATATTCCAGATCATGTTAATGTAAGAACAGAAATAAGTCAACAGTTCATTCGAAGCTTTGTTATTGTTTTTTTTAAATTTATATATGAAGTTTATGGTCATGCAGAGAGCTGAAACTCATTGCACATACTAAACTCTGCATTATTTTATTTCAGGGCACTCATGTTAACGCCAATCTTGATTAAAGTATTAGGTCATAAACTGACTGTATTATACGTCAATATACGAATAGAAATAAAATATCAGATCATTAGAAGCATGTTGTTGCAGTAATTCGTTTATTTATTAATTCCATTTTGAGCTCTCAGTTAACGCCAGTATGATTGAATTATTTACCCATATATCGATTTTAAAGCGTGTTGTTGTTGTTGTTGTTGTGGTCTTCGGTCCTGAGACTGGTTTGATGCAGCTCTCCATGTTACTCTATCCTGTGCAAGCTTCATCTCCCAGTACCTACTGCAACCTACATCCTTCTGAATCTGTTTAGTGTATTCATCTCTTGGTCTCCCTCTACGATTTTTACCCTCCACGCTGCCCTCCAATACTAAATTGATAATCCCCTGACGCCTCATAACATGTCCCACCAACCGATCCCTTCTTCTAGTCAAGTTGTGCCACAAACTGCTCTTCTCCCCAATCCTATTCAATACCTCCTCATTAGTTACATGATCTACCCATCTAATCTTCAGCATTCTTCTGTAACACCACATTTCGAAAGCTTCTATTCTTGTCCAAACTAATTATCGTCCATGTTTCACTTCCATACATGGCTACGCTCCATACAAATAGTTTCAGAAACGATTTCCTGACACTTAAATCAACACTCGATGTTAATAAATTTCTCTTCTTTAGAAAAGCTTTCCTTGCCATTGCCAGTCTACATTTTATATCCTCTCTGCTTCGAACATCATCAGTTATTTTGCTTTCCAAATAGCAAAACTCCTTTACTACTTTAAGTGTCTCAATTCCTAATCTAATTCCCTCAGCATCACCCGACTTAATTCGACTGCATTCCATTATCCTCGTTTTGCTTTTGATGTTCATCTTATACCCTCCTTTCATGACACTGTCCATTCCGTTCAACTGCTCTTCCAAGTCCTTTGCTGTCTCTGACAGAATTCCAATGTCATCGGCGAACCTCAAGGTTTTTCTTTCTTCTCCATGGATTTTAATACCTATTTCGAAATTTTCTTTTGTTTCCTTCACTGATTCCTCAATATACAGATTGAATAACATCGGGGATAGGCTACAACCCTGTCTCACTCCCTTCCCAACCACTGCTTTCCCTTTCGTGCCCCTCGACTCTTATAACAGCCATCTGGTTTCTGTACAAATTGTAAATAGCCTTTCGCTCCCTGTATTTTACCCCTGCCACCTTCAGAATTTGAAAGAGAGTATTCCAGTCAACATTGTCAAAACCTTTCTCTAAGTCTACAAATGCTAGAAACGTAGGTTTGTCTTTCGTTAATGTAGCTCCTAAGATAAGTCGCAGGGTCAGTATTGCCTCACGTGTTGCAATATTTCTACGGAATCCAAACTAAACTTCCCCGAGGTCAGATTCTACCAATTTTTCCATTCGTCTGTAAAGAATACGCGTTAGAAATTTGCATCCGTGACTTATTAAACTGATTGTTCGGTAATTTTCACATCTGTCACCACCTGCTTTCTTTGGGATTGGAATTATTATATTCTTCTTGAAGTCTGAGGGTATTTCGCCTGTCTCATACATCTTGCTCACCAGATGGTAGAGTTTTGTCAGGGCTGGCCCTCCCAAGGCCGTCAGTAGTTCTAATGGAATGTTGTCTAGTCCCGGGGCCTTTTTTCGACTCAGGTCTTTCAGTGCTCTGTAAAACTCTTCACGCAGTATCGTATCTGCCATTTCATCTTCATCTACATCCTCTTCCATTTCCATAATATTGTCCTCAAGTACATCGCCCTTGTATAGGCCCTCTATATACTCCCTCCACCTTTCTGTTTTCCCTTCTTTGCTTAGAACTGGGTTTCCATCTGAGCTCTTGATATTCATACAAGGGGTTCTCTTTTCTCCAAAGGTCTCTTTAATTTTCCTGTAGGCAGTATCTATCTTACCCCCAGTTCCTTACATTTGTCCTCTAGCCATCCCTGCTTAGCCATTTTGCACTTCCTGTCGATCTCGATCTCGTTTTTGAGACGTTTGTATTCCTTTTTTCCTGCTTCATTTACTGCATTTTTATATTTTCTCCTTTCATCAATTAAATTCAATATTTCTTCTGTTACCCATGGATTTCTACTAGCCCTCGTCTTTTTAACTAATAGGTCCTGTGCTGCCTTCACTACTTCATCTCTCAAAGTTACCCATTCTTCTTCTAATGTATTTCTTTCCCCCATTCCTGTCAATTGTTCCCTAATGCTCTCCCTGAAACTCTGTACAACCGCTGGTTTAATCAGTTTATCCAGGTCCCATGTCCTTAAATTCCCACCTTTTTGCAGTTTCTTCAGTTTTAATCTACAGTTCATAACCAATAGATTGTGATCAGAGTCCACATCTGCCCCTGGAAATGTCTTACAATTTAAAACCTGGTTCCTAAATCTCTGTCTGACCATTATATAATCTATCTGAAACCTTCTAGTATCTCCAGGATTCTTCCATGAATACAACCTTCGTTCATGATTCTTGAACCAAATGTTAGTTATGAATATGTTATGCTCTGTGCAAAATTCTACCAGGGGGCTTCCTCTTCCATTTATTAGCCCCAATCAAAATTCACCTACTACGTTTCCTTCTCTTCCTTTTCCTACTGTCGAATTCCAGTCCTCCATGACTATTAAATTTTCGTCTCTCTTCACTAATTGAATAATTTCTTTTATCTCATTATAAATTTCATCAGTTTCTTCATCATCTGCAGAGCTAGTTGACATATAAACTTGTACTACTGTAAAAGACGTGGGCTTCGTGTCTATCTTGGCCACAATAATGCGTTAACTATGCTGTTTGTAGTAGCTTTCCCAGAATTCCTATTGTTTTATTCATTATTAAACCTACTCCTGCATTACCCCTATTTGATTTTGTATTTATAACCCTGTATTCACCTGACCAAAAGTCTTGTTCCTCCTGCCACCGAACTTCACTAATTCCCACTATATCTGACTTTAACCTATCCATTTCCCTTTTTAAATTTTCTAACCTACCTTCCCGATTAAGGGATCTGACATTCCACGCTCCGATCCGTAGAACGCCAGTTTTCTTTCTCCTGATAACAACGACCTACTGAGTAGTCCCCGCCCGGAGATCTGAATGGGGGACTATTTTACCTCCGGAATATTTTACCCAAGAGGACGCCATCTTCATTTAATAATACAGTAAAGCTGCATGCCCTCGGGAAAAATTACGGCCGTAGTTTCCCCTTGCTTTCAGCCGTTCGCAGTACCAGCAAAGCAAGGCCGTTTTGGTTAGTGTTACAAGACCAGATCAGTCAGTCATCCAGACTGTTGCCCCTGCAACTACTGAAAAGGCTGCTGCCCCTCTTCAGGAACCACAAGTTTGTCTGGCCTCTCAAAAGATACTCCTCCGTTGTGGTTGCACCTACGGCACGGCTATCTGTATCGCTAAGGCACGCAAGCCTCCCCACCAACGGTGAGGTTCGTGGTTCTTGGGGGGGGCTTTAAAGCGTGCAAGCTAGAAAACAAATAACATCTCTCAGCGAAGTAGGTCTATGTCATGTCTTTTTGTCAAGATCTTTGTAACAACCGTCTGTTGTATACCACATGCTGGATACCGGTAAAGTTTCCCTATCACAGTGTAAAAGCATACAAGTTGTGTTGGCCATCAAAATGAAAGCATACAGACGGACTCTAAGAGAAAATATCAAACTCTGAGGTGGATACGTTATTTAATGTCGGAAGTACAAGATGTTCTTTTCAATTCAAATAATATAAGTCTGTGGTCCAAATTGCGAGAAGTATATCTCTGCGTATCGTTTTCCTCGCCTACGTCGCAGTTCGTGGCACGACTAACACAGCATTAATGGCCGTTATGGATAAATTTCGCATCTCCATTGCGTCATTTTCTTCACATACGTCTATGATCCAAGAGCGTCTAATTATCAGCATTTGGACACAAAAGACAGGTAAAGTGACAGAGAGCAGTCCTTGATCACCATCCTGAATCTCAATGTCTTGTTAACCAGAAATCTGACCACAGTGCCACATGGAGTGTGTGTATGCGACACTGTTAGTGGCGGCCCATCAATCTGCAGAGTATGTTAACCCTTTCACTGACGGTATTTATCTAAAGTAACAATTTTCCCCCATAGCTATACGCAAGCACTAGGAGTCCTAACGCAGTGTATTCCTCAGTCGTCCATTGGTGACGAACTGTTGTCGGCGTCTACCTCTGTAGTGCACTATTTTGTCACGAGGTGGCAGACATATTGCTAATTGCTAGAGAACTATGAGCTGACAGAGAGTGCGAATGAGAAAAGGTTTTATCACGCAGGTTGGCCGGTTCAATTTCATGAAAAATACACTCCTGGAAATTGAAATAAGAACACCGTGAATTCATTGTCCCAGGAAGGGGAAACTTTATTGACACATTCCTGGGGTCAGATACATCACATGATCACACTGACAGAACCACAGGCACATAGACACAGGCAACAGAGCATGCACAATGTCGGCACTAGTACAGTGTATATCCACCTTTCGCAGCAATGCAGGCTGCTATTCTCCCATGGAGACGATCGTAAAGATGCTGGATGTAGTCCTGTGGAACGGCTTGCCATGCCATTTCCACCTGGCGCCTCAGTTGGACCAGCGTTCGTGCTGGACGTGCAGACCGCGTGAGACGACGCTTCATCCAGTCCCAAACATGCTCAATGGGGGACAGATCCGGAGATCTTGCTGGCCAGGGTAGTTGACTTACACCTTCTAGAGCACGTTGGGTGGCACGGGATACATGCGGACGTGCATTGTCCTGTTGGAACAGCAAGTTCCCTTGCCGGTCTAGGAATGGTAGAACGATGGGTTCGATGACGGTTTGGATGTACCGTGCACTATTCAGTGTCCCCTCGACGGTCACCAGTGGTGTACGGCCAGTGTAGGAGATCGCTCCCCACACCATGATGCCGGGTGTTGGCCCTGTGTGCCTCGGTCGTATGCAGTCCTGATTGTGGCGCTCACCTGCACGGCGCCAAACACGCATACGACCATCATTGGCACCAAGGCAGAAGCGACTCTCATCGCTGAAGACGACACGTCTCCATTCGTCCCTCCATTCACGCCTGTCGCGACACCACTGGAGGCGGGCTGCACGATGTTGAGGCGTGAGCGGAAGACGGCCTAACAGTGTGCGGGACCGTAGCCCAGTTTCATGGAGACGGTTGCGAATGGTCCTCGCCGATACCCCAGGAGCAACAGTGTCCCTAATTTGCTGGGAAGTGGCGGTGCGGTCCCCTACGGCACTGCGTAGGATCCTACGGTCTTGGCGTGCATCCGTGCGTCGCTGCGGTCCGGCCCCAGGTCGACGGGCACGTGCACCTTCCACCGACCACTGGCGACAACATCGATGTACTGTGGAGACCTCACGCCCCACGTGTTGAGCAATTCGGCGGTACGTCCACCCGGCCTCCCGCATGCCCACTATACGCCCTCGCTCAAAGTCCGTCAACTGCACATACGGTTCACGTCCACGCTGTCGCGGCATGCTACCAGTGTTAAAGACTGCGATGGAGCTCCGTATGCCACGGCAAACTGGCTGACACTGACGGCGGCGGTGCACAAATGCTGCGCAGCTAGCGCCAATCGACGGCCAACACCGCGGTTCCTGGTGTGTCCGCTGTGCCGTGCGTGTGATCATTGCTTGTACAGCCCTCTCGCAGTGTCCGGAGCAAGTATGGTGGGTCTGACACACCGGTGTCAATGTGTTCTTTTTTCCATTTCCAGGAGTGTATTTGGGTATCTTTATCTAAATTTACATAAAATAAAAGGCAATTTAGCAATGGAAAGAGTTAGTTGCTCATGAGTTATTTCGTAGATTTTTATCACAAAAACCACTTTTTTTAATATAAATCCTTCATAGCTTTCAACAAGACTTATTGATAAAAAAAAAACAGAAAACACTAAAATAACTTTTCCTTACAATTTGAAAACAGTACTAGATGACGGATTTATGCTCGGAGGCCTTCTTTGTATTGTTGTCTGTAGATTCCGGGCTTCATCTAAGTTTTCTTTTCTCTAATACTGATCCACAATATATCTACTACTACGTAGACACCGAGATTGTTAGAGACACAGCAACAGTTTGGATTGGATAATGATGAGGAAGACATTCTGCTTTTTAAACGAATCATTCCAGCATTAGGAAAACATCTGGGTAGTTGGGTGGAGTCTGAAGGGCAATCATCCGGATTGCGATCCCGTTGTCTTGAGCGCTGTACGTCATTGTTACAACACAGATGCGGACTTGGCGTTTCTCCCCCTGCGGACTTGGCGTTTCTCCCCCATGTGACGTAATGGGCGAGTTGTGGCGCCCTGGATATATTGTATGTTCGGAGTTGGGGCGGCCGCACAGGACGCTCGCCAAAGCCGCGGCCCGGCAGCAACCACGTGGTCCCAAACGTTAGCTAAGCAACAGCGTGATGCCGCACAACGGCCGGTCCAACCGCGTGGCTGGGAATTCCATAGTGACGCTGTGTTGATGAAGGAGACGCGCCGGGAGTGCCAAAGATGGCGGACTTTGTTAAACCCTAATGGCATACATTTCACCGTTCGTATAGAAATTAATAGCAGCCAGATGAATAACGATACCTCAAAAAGAAACATGTACATTACCATTATTTGCACGACGATTCTGATGGTGTAATCAGATATTCAATATCTTTATTAGTTTAAAGTTTAGTATCTGACTGTAAATTATACGAGTAACACCCAGCAACGAATTTCCAAGATATAAACGCGTCATCCGATTTTGTTGGTCGCCGTGTCTTTAGAAAGCTATTAGTGTAAACCTAAATTGGTATGAATTACAGGCATGTAACTTGAATAGTACATGAGTTACTGGAGGACAAAGTGCCCGATTACTATCGATTGCGTCTGAACATAAGTACTCCACAGTTACACGAAAAAACGGTAGCAGCATGCTTGTAAATATATTTATTCGTCTATGTCTTTGTTTATATCCGATATATACTATTGATGACGAAATCGGTTAAATATTTACTGTGTGTTAGGAAGCACAGAGACATTAGGCTCCTCGCCTACCTTTTGCTTTTCAATTGTTTATGTATTTAATAATGTGTTTTAGAGCGTGTTTATGGTCCAGCCGTAGGAATATTTATTTAATTTTAAGTTATTTAAATGTACCTCCAGTACTTCGTGTATGTTTCATTATGTTTGTGAGTGTATATTGGGTTGAAGACAGGGCGGGAGCGCTCTAGCCAATCACAGCGATCGTTGCAAAAAGGACACGTGGAGAGACTATGGAAGTGGGGAGGCGCATCGTTTCCGGGGAGGACACGTGGCAGTTCGGAACAGTGCGGCGCGAGGGAGTACGGTACAGGACACGGGGCGGGGGGGGGGGGGGGGGGGCCGAGGGAGTGCTGGATGCGACGGCGCGAGCGGTTTGCGCGTGGTCGCGGCAGATAGAAATACTTCGGAGTGCCGACTTGAGCACTTCTACAGTGAAGTAGTGTGCGTGGAGAAGTGAATATCTCGCAATCTATGTTGTTGTTCTTAACTAATTAAATGCAGTAGGAATCTATTGTTTCCCTGTTAATTAACTTATATTTTATTTAATTGCTGGACCATCGACACCAATAAGTGTTTTGCAGAAATATACCGCATTCTCAAAAGTACTTCTACTATCGTACCCATCACAAAGTCGTTAAGACTCTACCTGCAGATTTTATTTAATTGCAATCTTTTATTTATAAATTTAGTTGCTACATTCATAATTCGCAATTGCCGAGTGACAGAAACCTTAGACCATTCGATTCAAGTCCGTATACCTATAGCCGGCCGAAGTGGCCGAGCGGTTCTAGGAGTTACAGTCTGGAACCGCGCGACCGCTACGGTCGCAGGTTCGAATCCTGCCTCGGGCATCGATGTGTGTGATGTCCTTAGGTTAGTTAGGTTTAAGTAGTTCTAAGTTCTAGGGGACTGATGACCTAAGAAGTTAAGTCCCATAATGCTCAGAGCCATTTGAACCATTTTCGTATACCTATCGTATACTGTAGACTGAGCAGTATTTGGCCTGTAATGCGGCAACTACGTATCCCAGCCCCTAGACAACGAAACCAGCCAAAACTTTTAATATTGCAACGCTGAGTCGGTGGGAACGTAGTTGTGGGCCACACCATCATACCATGTCATTCCATATTGTTTGATAGTTCGCACCCAGAAGCAAAGGAAATGACCGCAAGCCACCTGCTGCAGGATTTTAACTTTATTGCGAATTTTCATATTAGAAGCCTTTGACGCTCTCCCTAGAATTTGCTCTATTGCATAAACGTAAATAAAGATCCGTATTTATGTGGTCCACCAGAGAAATTTCTCTAAGTCCACATGAATTTCTGGATGCCGTTATTACCCATGCTGTTTCTTGTGATGTTGTTGCAGGACGTTTGTCAACATAGCGCTGCTGACCACCTACTACAGCACCTGCTGCGTCTACCTCATCTTCGTCGCGTCGAGCATCAAGCAGGTCAGCAGATTGGGCCATGTGTCATCAAAACATTGCAGACGATGTTGCACTATCACCTGTCGCATCTTTATGTTTCATGTACATTCCCGTTATAACAATATCTGTTTTTGTGTAGAGGTATAGCTGGACAGTATGTTGAAAAGTATTCGAATCTCGACTTTCATTACTGCCAGACAATGTTACTCTATCAGCATTCGTAGATGTGCAACAGACACTGCCACTGACCCTGTATTATATAAGTTTTTTAATGTTTTTTCAAATGTTCTTTATTCCAGTCTTTGATCACAGTATAAATTCCTTCGACGATGACCGGTTTCTGTCAGTAATGACCATCTTCAGATCTACAATATAAAAAATATACAACTAGTGGGCAATCTACCATTCAAAACAATGCAGTATTTCCTATCACCCTTTTAACCTCATTAGTCAAATGTCAAAATCTGTAAAATTCCTTCTTATCTCATCTAGTGCACAAATAAAGATACACTGAAGCGCCAAAGAAATTGGCATGCGTATTCTAATACAGAGATATGTAAACCAGCAACGTAACATCATCGATATGGGCTTTCTGAGTGGAAGACCCTCACGTGTACCCTTCATGACTGCACGACGCAAAGCTTTACACCTCGCCTCGGCCCGTCAACACCGACATTGGACTATTGATGACAGTAAACACGTTGCCTTGTCTGACGAATCTCATTTCCAGTCGTGTCGAGTGGATGGACATGTATGCGTAAGGAGACTCCATGGACCCTGCAAGTCAGCAGCGAACCGTTGAAGCTGGTGGAGGCTCTGTAATGGTATGGGGTATGAGCACTTGGTGTGATATATGACCCCTGATACGTGTAGATATGGCTCTGACAGGTGACACATGTTAAGCATCCTGTCTGATCACCTGCATCCATGCGTATTCATCGTGCATTCCAAAGGACTTGGGCTATTCCAGTAGGACAATGCGACACTCCACAAGTCGAGAATGGCTGCAGGAACACTCTTCTGAGTTTAAACACTTTCGATGGCCACCAAACTCCCGATACATTAACATTATTGAGCATATCTGGCATGTCTTGCGAGATACTGTTGAGAAAAGATATCCAGCCCCTCGTACACTTACGGGTTTATGGACAACGCTGCAGTTCCCTCCAGCACTACTTCAGACATTAGTGGAGTCCATGCCACGTCGTGTTGCAGTACTCCTGCGTTCTCGTGGAGGAGCTACACGATATTGGGCAGGTTTACCAGTTTCTTTGGCTCTTCAGTGTATAATACTTAACCTTTTTAACTTTCTCTGTCCTGTCTTCCTTAGATTTGTATAATATTACGCTGAGAATTTGCGCGTTAGGTTCCTTCGTATGCAACTAAATATTGATTGTTTTCAAGCAGTTCCTCTGCTTTTACTCTTCAGCGTTTTGATCCGCATAACACAGACAATATGAACACACATTTTCTTAATGTTCTGTTTCTAATGTTGTTGGCGACTATTGAATGTTATTGCCAACTGTCGGATTTGGTATATTTTTGGTCTTTGTGTGTGTGTGTGTGTGTGTGTGTGTGTGTGTGTGTGTGTGTGTGTGTGTGTGTGTCTACACGTACGCTTAAAAGTTTTATTTTTACATTTTTTATTAGTTTTTGTTATTCAGTTGCGTATAGAAGGATCTAATGTGAAAATAGTAAAACGTAATAACTGTTAACGTGTACTCGAGAATTAAGTCGTCAAGGTCCCTACGTGAGGTGAAGAACATTCATAAATTCCACTCTAAGAAACAATTCTTGAAATATTTTAAGTATTTCTAAATCTTAAACATGGCCGCGAAACAGCAACTGTGTGAATCTGAATAGGTTGAAAATCAGCCAACCAGTTCCAAATAAGGGTTTATTAGCTCTTGACGTAGGTTTAGATATTTGTAAAAATATCTCCTTCACAAGTAGTGGGCCTTGTTACATCATATGATTGTACATTACATTAAATGGAGCGGAGCAGCTCGTGTCATGTATAAAATTGAAAAACAAAAATTGTCGCAAGCCATGACAGTAGCCAGATTACATAAGAGAATAAATGTTCAATAGTCAATTCCCGCAGGCAGAGGCTCTTGTCAACATAAAATTGTAATATGCGTCACAGGATAAAATATTTGCATAAGTTACGGGTACATCATGCCAGAGACTAAGACCAACTAAGGCAGTTAGTCTCTGGAATGACGTGCACGTCACTCTGAAACAGACATGCCTAGGGGGATTGATGTTTCTTTCTGAATATCCGATTTCGCCTATCAGTGCCACGTAATTACGATTACATTCACCTTTGCGATTCAAACTTGATTATATTTTGAAATTTCATGATGTGCATCGCTTTTAATTTCTCAGTGTTTACGGCTAGTTGACGAGTTCGTTTTACACTTATGATTGCAGTATACTATGATAATTATTAGGTAACTGATTCTCACATGTGATAACTTCATTTGCTAAGAGTAAGAAATTGAAGCCGTCATTATTCAGAAGTGATCGTCAAACTGCTATTCAATTTGTATCAGGTCCGTCCAAAACTACTTCCGTATCTATGGTAAATGCTTTGTGCTTCATAATGGATTCACTTCAGGTTCTCAATGAGCATTCAGTCTATGCACAAACTGCCTAGATATTTCTTATCAACGTTGTATCTTTATAATAAAGCTGTCCAGTACTGAGTCACAAAGCTGTTGCATACATAGCAAATCTGCGACGCCCGATGACTGTGCCGAAAAGCAGGGCGGCATGCAGAGTTTGATACAATTTCGTATTCGACTGTCGAAGCAAAGTCGATCGGGACACATAGCAACTAACTCTCTGACACTAAGTTAAATGTATATAAAGTGAATTCAATTTTTTTCTTATGCTTAAGGACGTAACTGTAATAACAGCACAGTATTTCTGAAAGCTTACTGATTCCATTGTAACAACACAATCCCTCCGAAATTGTATTTTGGGATTCCTGTAAGAAAAATTTCAAATGTTGAAATCAGTTGAATTCACCATTCCACATTTTGCTACCATCTATTGAAGATCTATAACAACTAAAGACCATAATAAGATAACAGGTTTCATGGGGGATCAATTCATTTGGCTAATTCCAAAATCTTCTCAAGTATCAACAAAGAGAACTGTTGTGAAATATTAAAATTCATTCAAAAGAGTATTTTCAAAAGTAACATAATTTAATCAACAGATGTTAGAGGCCAAAGATAATGTTTTACACGCACAACAGTAACTGAAACGCATCAGCTGAATTAATATTAAATATTCCCTACCTTTGGAATTACACTGACGGGAAAAATTCATAATACCGAAGAATAATGAATGTAGAGTAATGAAATTTCGGAAATACATTTGTCTAGATAACATATTTAAGTGAATAACATTGTAAGACCACAGATTCATATCAGCGGAGATAAACTATTGCAAATATGAAATGCTGGTACATTAATCACGGTCTAACCGCCAGAAGTTGAATGCAAGCATGCGAACGTACATGAATTGTGTTGTACAGCTGCCGGATGAAGTTCCATGCCCGTTGCACTTGGTCGATCAGTACAGGGACGGTTAATGTTGTTTGTGGATGACGCTGGAGTTGTCGTCCAATGATGTCCCAAATGTGCTCGATTGGAAATAAGTCCGGTGATCGAACAGGCCAAGGCAACATACCGACACTCTGTATGCCGTTTTGGGTTCCAACAGTGGTTTGTGGGCGAGTGTTATCGTGTTGGAAAGCATCCCTGGAGTGCTGTTCACGAATGGCAGCACAATGGTGCGTGGAATAAGCAAGAGATTGTTCCTTCTCACACGCGAATTCGCAAACCGGACCATAGCTCCAGGTGCAGGTCCATTGTATGTAGCAAGCGTACAGGCTGTTCGCAGGCCCTAACTGGCCTCGTCTTAACCAGCACACTCCCACCAGTGTCACTGAGGAAGAACCGGCTTTCATCAGAAAACTTCCACCTTTTCCTTCAATGAGTTCTCCCTTGGCACCACGGAAGTCACAGATGGCGGTAGTTTGGGGTCGTTGAAACGCACGCCACAAGGGGTCTGACTCAGTGCTTTCCTTGAAGTGACCGATTTGTAGCAGTTCAGTATGCCACTGTGGTGCCATCTGCTGCTGAAATTGCTCCTGCAGATGCAGTACGATGTGACGGAGGCATAAGGCGACCACGATGGTTGCCCGTCTCGGTAGTACCACGTGACCTTCCGGAGCCCGGTCTTCTTTCGACCATACATTCCCGTAATCACCGCTGTCAGCAATAATGTACAATGGTTTCTTTCCTGTCACCTCTTTGTGCAGTATCGCAGAAGGAACATCCAGCTTACCGTAGGCCTATTACACGAGCTCGTTAAAGATCAGTGAGGTGTTGATAATGGCGTCTTTGTCGTCTTAAAGGCGTTCTTGAGTAACATCAACTCACCACGTCCAGTCTTAAAGGTAAGTAACGCTCACGATCGCCACAGCGTGTATTTAAAGCAAACCTGATTTGCATCCTCGTAGTGGCGCTACTATCGCGACTCTTTCGCGACTGACGCGAAATTCGAATAGGCGACATGTTTTGGATGTAGAAACATGCCTAGAAGTATTTCGCTCATTTTGCTCAACTCCTTATTCATGGTGCTAGTTTTTTTTCCGTCAGTGTATTACAAACTCGCAAAGTCCAAGCCCAGTTTGGAATCAGGACAAAAATTTCTTGAAGATAAGGAACATTACACATCAATATCCTTTTCTTTAATTTCGTGAATTTTCATTTATTTAATTTTGCTAAGATGGATGTCGAGGATAATGGAATGTAGTCGAATTAAGTCGGGTGATGCTGAGGCAATTAGATTAAGAAATGAGACAGAGTAGTAAAGGAGTTTTGCTATTTGGGTAGCAAAATAACTAATGATGGTCGAAGTAGAGAGGATATAAAATGTAGACTGGCAATGGCAAGGAAAGCGTTTCTGAAGAAGAGAAATTTGTTAACATCGAGTATAGATTTAAGTGTCAGGAAGTCGTTGCTGAAAGTACAGTATATGTATGGAGTGTAGCCATGTATGGAAGTGAGACATGGACTATAAATAGTGCAGACAAGAAGATAATTGAAGCTTTCGAAATGTGGTGCTACAGAATAACGCTGAAGATTAGATGGGTAGATCATATAACTAATGAGGAGGTATTGAATAGGGTTGGGGACAAGAGGAGTTTGTGGCACGACTTGACCAGAAGAAGGGATCGGTTGTTAGGACATGTTCGGAGGTTAGTACTGGAGGGCAGCGTGGAGGGTAAAAACTGTAGAGAGAGACCAAGAGATGAATACACTAAGCAGATACAGAAGGATGTAGGCTTCAGTAGGTATTGGGAGATGAAGAAGCTTGCACAGTATAGAGTAGCATGGGGAGCTGCATCAAACCAGTCCCTGGATGAAGACCACGACAACAACAACAACAAGTTGGAGGAGTGGCACTAATATTGGACTCAAGTATGGTTACTACCACGTTAGCATATATTTAAATAAAGTTAATGTGTTAACAAAAAACTCTTTCTGAAGTGATAGGAATAAAAATAAAGTTACATTTCAGGCAGCTTAATTCTATCATATTTACAGGTTATTGTGATCTCACAACCCTTAAACAAGAGGAAGAGGTACGTCTTTAGACATATTTAAAAGAGACGCCAAGTATCACTTCAGAGTGAACTGATGTTTTGGTAGGTTGTCTAGACTAGGTTGTCTAGACTTACAATACTTCCAATTTCTGCAGAGTGGACCGGTAACGCGAAATTGGCTAGTTTGCCTTTTTAACGAAATTCTCCCTACAGCGACATTACCCAAAAAATTTAAAAGAGCAGAAATTATCGCTATCCAAAATCCAGGGAGAGAAGGAACAGCTTCAGAACACTTCGACCCGATATTACTTAGCTGTGCTTACAAGCTATTGGAAAGAATGATTCTAAACCGAATCCAAGATCAAATTAATGCTATGATATCGCCTGAACAAAGTGGATTCAGACCTTATAGAAGCTGCTGTGAACAAGTGCTCTCCTTGACTCCTCACATAGAACCTGGATACTCGTATTTCTACGTGCCATTTCCTCGTGAATACCGATAAATCAAAACATTTCTTCCTACCTCAACATTTATTTCTTAAAGAACTTACGAAAGATTCCCACAGAAAGAACTGGAATCGGACATATTTATGCACTGTTGCCAACTTACATGTGGTTAACTTTCGCAGAAATTATTATTGTTATTATCGTATGCAAAAATTACAGTAATACACATTTAGCAAAACAAAGAAATATATATAAAAATGAACATGTGAAATTATATACAGTACACAGACTACACTCCGATGTTGATGGACTTGATCCAGCGGAGTGCCTCGTCGGATGCTTGATGGAGCTTCTCAATGCCACCACGGAAGCGTCTGATTGGATATTCATTCACAATGTGGCTCATTGTTTGGGTGTCACCACAGTCACACACACTGTCACTTGAAAAGCCCCAAGTGTGCATGTTGTATTGGCACCTACCCTCTTCAGTCCGATATCTGTTTAACTGCACCCACACCTCCCTTGGTTGGTGGAAGACTGGAACTGGAACTGTTGGATTGTCTACAACTTCGTGGTTTCTTGTAGCTTGCCACCCACATTTCCACTTTGCTTCCTGATTGAATCCTGTGGATAGCATTTGGACTTCCATTTCATATGCCGGTCTTCTAGATTTGAGGCGTTTCCTAAGCAGTGATAGCAAATTGTCATTAAGATCGAGTTGTTTTCAGAAACTTGCTGACAGGGGTTGTAAAGACCAGTCTTTCGACGGAGGTCTGGTGGACTGATGTTTGAAAACAATGGTAGCCAGCAAGTATGTGTAGACCGTACTGTACCACTAATTACTCTCATAACTGAACTCAGTTGGACGGCTACTTTCACAACGTGGGCGCTTCCGAGCGAAATTGGTGCACAGTATTCCGCTGCAGAGTATATCACTGCAAGGGATGCTCCTCGGAGGACTGATGTGGTTGCTCCCCATGTACTGCCTGCCAGCTTTCTCACAAGGTTCACTCGTGTTTGTGTCTTCTTGACCAAGTTGGAAGGGTATTTTTTGTATGTTAAAGTTCTGTCCAGAGTGACTCCCAGGTATTTTGGGCTTTCGTTGTATCTGACTGTGCAAAGAGGGCCGAACTGTGGACTGATCTTTGCTGATGAAAGGCGATTAGAGAGGTGGCTTACCTCGGTTTTAGAAACATTTGGTCTCAGTCTCCATGTCTCAAAATACTCATAAACTTTAGTAAGGCTGTTCGTTAGGAGTTCTTCACATTCAGAAAGGTCTTCACTCTGATATGAAATTGCCAGGTCATCTGCATATTGAAATTTTCGGCAGGTCAGCTGTATAGAGGTTGAATAACACTGGAGCAAGACCAGAGTCCTGAGGTAATCCGTCATTGAGTACATGCCATCTGCTTTTCTCTTCTTCTTGATGTACTTTAAACCACCTATTGCTTAACATGTTAATTAAGAGGTTGCCTGGAGTATTGCAAGATATTGCTCTCAAAAATTTCAATAATAGGCCCTCGCACCACACTGTGTCATAAGCTGCTGACAGGTCAATGAACACTACTCCAGTTTTAAGTTACAGAGGCTGACGTTCTACAGAAGGTGGCATTAATTTCATTTGTATGTACAACTCTTTTCAAATTCAAGACAAAACAAAACAAAACTAGACAAAGATACTCCAACCTACACAATAGGCGAGTTTCCTGCAAACACTTTCGTTTGACATTCTTTCTGCAGGTAGCCACCACTGGACATTAGTTTTTTGCAGCTAACTTGAAACATCGAAAATACTAGGCACAGCATTGTTATACAGTGGCCATTAGTCATTTACTTCATGTAAAAACGCGTCTTCATGATTTGAAGAACAAATGCGAATGATATTTGTCAGAAACCAATTTTCTCTTCTCGTCAGAATAATCCATGTCTCTGTCAGCTGCTTGTTTTCAATAGAAATCTAGCGTAAAATAATAAATTCACACATTCACTTAAAGTCAAACGCGGGGAAGTTCTTCCTGGGCTAACGCATAACATTTCTAAACCTAACTAACTTGAAATAAGAAATATTTGTTTTATATTATTTCTGTGCATGCAGTTACACGCTGCGCAGATGGCGTGCATGATTCCGAAAATGAATTCGGGAACTGCTTTTCACACAAGTTCGCACTCGTGCAGTCTCGCTTTCAAGCCACAGAATGTCTACACAAAACATGGCGGCTATCACTACAGCGTGATACCGCAGAGTAGGTGCCACAGCCTCTCTACGTACATTCTCTGTCTCTTTGCGTCCAGCCTGCGCCACACCTGCGACATCCAGGTGTGTGCCGGCTGTTCCCGTAACTAGTGCCAGAATATAGGGCCTGTTTATACTTTGCCCATTTCCCACCGAGTCAACTGCTGCGTGCATGTAGCTCACTTGCCACCGGATGCAAATCAACGTCACAATAATCTGTGTGTCCTTGAAATGAAATGTTTTTAAAGTTTATCCTTACCGCACCTTCCGTGTCCCACTGCTATAAACTTCATTATTTGCTCTAATGTTATACAGGGTGTTGAAAAAGGTACGACTAAACTTTCAGGAAACATTCCTCACACACAAATAAAGAAAAGATGTTATGTGGACATGTGTCCGGAAACGCTTAATTTCCATGTTAGAGCTCATTTTAGTTTCGTCAGTATGTACTGTACTTCCTCGGTTCACCGCCAGTTGGCCCAATTGAAGGAAGGTAATGTTGACTTCGGTGCTTGTGTTGACATGCGACTCATTACTCTACAGTACTAGCATCAAGCACATCAGTACGTAGCATCAACAAAAAATGGTTCAATTGGTTTTGAGCACTATGGGACTTAACATCTGTGGTCATCAGTCCCCTAGAACTTAGAACTACCTAAACCTAACTAACCTAAGGATCACACACATCCATGCCCGAGGCAGGATTCGAACCTGAGGCCGTAGCAGTCGCGCGGTTCCGGACTGCGCGCCTAGAACCGCTAGACCACCGCGGCCGGCTAGCATCAACAGGATAGTGTTCATCACGAACGTGGTTTTGCAGTCAGCGTAATGTTTACAAATGCGGAGTTGGCAGATGCCCTTTTGATGTATGGATTAGCTCTGGGCAATAGCCGTGGCGCAGTACGTTTGTATCGAGACAGATGTCCAGAACGAAGGTGTCCCGACAGGAAGACGTTCGAAGCAATTGATCGGCGTCTTAGGGAGCACGGAACATTCCGGTCTATGACTCGCGACTGGGGAAGACCTAGAACGACGAGGACACCTGCAATGGACGAGGCAATTCTTCGTGCAGTTGACGATAACCCTAATGTCAGCGTCAGAGAAGTTGCTGCTGTACAACGTAACGCTGACCACGTCACTGTATGGAGAGTGCTACGGGAGAACCAGTTGTTTCCGTACCATGTACAGCGTGTGCAGGCACTATCAGCAGCTTATTGGCCTCCACGGGTACACTTCTGCGAATGTTTCATCCAACAATATGTCAATCCTCATTTCAGTGCAAATGTTCTCTTTACGGATGAGGCTTCATTCCAACGTGATCAAATTGTAAATTTTCACAGTCAACATGAGTGGGCTGACGAGAATCCGCACGCAATCGTGCAATCACGTCATCAACACAGATTTTCTGTAAACGTTTGGGCAGGCATTGTTGGTGATGCCTTGTTGGGCCCCATGTTCTTCCACCTACGCTCAATGGAGCACGTTATCATGATTTCATAGGGGATACTCTACCTGTGCTGCTAGAACATGTGCCTTTACAAGTACTACACAACATGTGGTTCGTGCACGATGGAGCTCCTGCATATTTCAGTCGAAGTGATCGTACGCTTCTCAACAACAGATTCGGTGACCGATGGATTGGTAGAGGCGGACCAATTCCATGGCCTCCACGCTCTCCTGATCTCAACCCTCTTGACTTTCATTTATGGGGGCATTTGAAAGCTCTTGTCTGCGCAACCCCGGTACCAAATGTAGAGACTCTTCGTGCTCGTATTGTGGACGTCTGTGACACAATACGCAATTCTCCAGGGCTGCATCAGCGCATCAGGGATTCCATGCGACGGAGGATGGATGCATGTATCCTCGCTAACGGAGGACATTTTGAGGATTTCCTGTAACAAAGTGTTTGAAGTCACGCTGGTACGTTCTGTTGCTGTGTGTTTCCATTCCATGATTAATGTGATTTGAAGAGAAGTAATAAAATGATCTCTAACATGGAAAGTAAGCGTTTCCGGACACATGTCCACATAACTTATTTTCTTTCTTTGTGTGTGAGGAATGTTTACTGAAAGTTTGGCCGTACCTTTTTGTAACACCCTGTATTAAGGGTTTTCATCACTTTGATAATGGGTAGTTTCTATCGTCTCTCTTTGGCTCCATCCGCCTTACACTCCCGTGTTTTCCATTCAGTACAAGAGGGTATGAAGAGGGATTTCCTGTCTTTAGCTGGACTTGCTCGTCAATACAGTGATGGAACACTACTGATGTGTTTTTTGTGTCTAAGTGCAAAGAGCTTTGATCAGCTGTTTCCATATGCACAGCTTTATCTGCACACACACACACACACACACACACACACACACACACACACACACACACACACACACAGGGCCATGCTGCTGCTACAAACATCTGCCCATTAGTAAAGACTCATCACATGTACACTCCACCTCGATCCACAGTTGTGTGATCAGCAATACCCATGGACACTACTTTAAATGCAATTTTTACATGGCCATGATCCTCTTAACAAGCATTATCACATTAGTGAAGACTTATCACCTGTACACTCCACCCTTCTGCACAGGTGTGCGAGAAGCACACCCAGTTGGCACGGCTGGACTTCCACGTCTACATGACCACGCTCCATTTACACCAGAATGCCATTACTAATGATTCTTCATGTGAACACTCCACCTCACCGCAAAGGTGTGTGAGCAACTGTTCCCACAGGCACAGCTGGACATCTACATCTCCATCTACACAAGAAGGCCAATAGTGATGGCGCTTCATCTGTACACTCCACATCGCACTACAACTGTATGACCCATAGTTAACACAGGCAGAGCTGGACAAGTGCATCTGCATCTACACAAGAAGGCCATTAATGATGGCCATTAACGATGACTCTTCACCTGTTCACGCCACATCGCACCACAACTGTGTGAACTGCAGTTCCCACAGGCACAAAGGGACACGTGCATCTGCATCTCCACAAGATGTTCACTTGTTATGGTTTTTGACCTGTACACTCAATATCACACCACAACTGTGTGAACCGCAATTCTTGTGGGCACAGACGAACGTGCACATTGACTGTATCCACACCATCACAATCTGAGAAGAATATTGATGTACATACCCACAACAATACAGGGACAAATGACCTTCATTACCCATTGTTAAAAGTGTCACTGGCTGAGAAAGGAGTTCAATATGTAACAACAAAAATTTTTAATGATTTTTCCAATAACGTAAAATGTGTGGTAGATGGCGAATCAAGTTTTCAACCTGAACAGTTCCTTCTACTCTACTGACTAATTCTTGGTTCAAACTGGTAGCTAGTTAAGAAAAAAGTTGTGTTGTTACATGAGTAGGTTCCAACAAAATGTGTTCATTAATGTTAACACTACTCATGTATATACACTGATCAACCAAAACATTGTGACCACCTATCTAATTTCCAGTATGCTACGGATATGTTGTGGTATGGAAGCAGTGAGGCTTTAATATGTCTCAGAAGGTATTTCACACAACATCTGCTCCAACAAGTTACCTAATTCCCAAGGGGGAAGATGAACTCTGACGCCACATTCAATCACATCACAGATGTGTTCGATCAGGTTCAGATTTGGAGAACTGGAGAGCCGAGGTATCGATTGGAGCAAGCCAGTGTGTTCCTTAACCACTCTGTCACCCTCCTAGCCTTGAGACATGGCACATTATCCTGTTGAAAAATGCCACTGCCGTCCAGCCTTGCAAGAGGTCCACTGGATGCATGGATGCCCACGTGAAAGTTCCCCAGAGCATAATTGGGCCGCCGACAGCTTGTCTCCATCTTGTAGTACTGGTGTCAAGTAGCTTGTAGCTTTCCGGTTGTAAGAGGACGGATTTGCGCCCTCTCCGTTGTATGATGAAAAATATATCGGTATTTATCAAATTATGCGACACGCTGCCACTGCGCCAGCGTCCAGTGCCGTTGGTCACATGCACATTTTAGTCGCACTTGCCAATGTTGTGGTGTTAATATTGGCAAATGCTGGGTCGTCAGCTGCAGAGGCCCAGTGTTCAAAGTGTTCGATGCGCTGAGTGTCTAGACACACTTTGCCTATCATTTAAGTTTGATGTTAGAGCGCCATTTGTCTTGTTTTACCAGCCTGCACAACCTATGACATCTGACATCTATAACGAGGGGTTTCCGCTCAACCACATGACGTCTGGATGTGGTTTCACGTTAGCCACTGCACGCCGCCTGTCTTGTTGTACCAGCTTACCCATCCTACAACGTCTGACGTCTGCAGTGAGGTGTGGCTGCCCAACCACAGGATGTCTGGACGTGGTTTCACTTTAGCCACAGTGTGGCACTTGTCTTGTTTTACCTGTCTGCCCAGCCTACTACATCTTATATCTGTCACGAAACTTAGATGCCCAACCACATGACATCTGCACGTGGTTTCACCTTGGTTTCGCCACGTGTTGAAGACACTCACCACAGCATTCCTCGAACACCCGACAAGTCTTGCAGTTTCCGAAATGCTCTTGCCGATTCTCGAGGCCCTCACAATCTGTCACTGGTCAAACTCAGATAGACCACGCATCTTCCCCATTCTGCAAACGGACAGCACACTCACTGATGCATCATGCGTGTGTCTGACTAGCAGTTATGCCTCCCCAGGTGACGCTACTATCGCCTGAGTGGGTTTATATTGATAGCAAGTCTGTGGCCATAATATTCTGGCTGATCAATGTATATCACGTAAAACTGGCTCGTTCCACATCATTTTGGTATAAGGGTGATATATGAAAGATGTAACTAACTGACACCTTATGCCCATTAGTGATGACTCTTCTGCCCGCATCTCGTGGTCGTGCGGTAGCGTTCTCGCTTCCCACGCCTGGGTTCCCGGGTTCGATTCCTGGCGGGGTCAGGGATTTTCTCTGCCTCGTGATGGCTGGGTGTTGTGTGCTGTCCTTAGGTTAGTTAGGTTTAAGTAGTTCTAAGTTCTAGGGGACTGATGACTATAGATGTTAAGTCCCATAGTGCTCAGAGCCATTTTTGATGACTCTTCATGTGTACATTCTACCTCACTCTACATGCGCGTGACCAGCAGTTCCCATGGGCACAGCAGGACACGCACTTCTATACATCTATCCTGCATCTACACTAGAGGTTCGTTAGCAATGACGCTTTACCTGTCATTCCACCCCGCCAAACAATTGTGTGACCTGCAGTTCACGTGGTTGCAGCTGGACGTGTACATTTACGTGACCACACTGCATCTACACTAGAAGTCCATTAGTGATCACCCTTCACGTGTACACTCTGTCTCCTCAAACAGGTATGCGACCAGTGGTTCCCGTGGGCACAGCTGGACATCCGGATCTACACGGTCCTGCTACTGCTGCCGTTGGTGCCCAGCTGCCTGCTGCGCAACCTCAAGTATCTGGTGCCCTTCTCGGCGACTGCCAACGTTTGCATCGTGGTGGGCTTCGCCTGCACGCTCTACTACATGCTTCGTGACCTGAATGACCCCGGCGAGTTGCCCCTCAGTGTGGACGTCGCACGCTTTCCGCTCTTCTTCAGCACTGTCGTCTTCGCCATGGAGGGGATAGGAGTGGTGAGTCGCTCTGCATTTCTCTGTTCATTCGTGGTTGTAGATACATTGCCTGACAAAAAAAGTGAAGCACTCAAAAGACATGGTCGGATGTCAGTTGCGAGGTTGTAACGGTACCACTGACCACCTCAAACGGCAACCAATGCTAACGTTATAATAAATGAAAAGCACTAGTTTGCTTTGTTCTACAATATTACTTTTATTGTGTAACCGGTTTTCGGCTCACAAGGCCATCTTCAGACATTTACAGAGTATTGTCACCAAATAAGTTAGAATGTTTGCAAACAACATTGGAAGAGAAGTAACACGTCTAGAACATTGACGAACTTCTACTGGTTAACACAATAAAAGTAATGTTGTAGAACAAAAGCAAACTGGTGCTTTTCATTTATTATAATGTTGTTCTTCTAAGAACCAACGGAAGATTCTGTTAGCATGCTAACGTTATACCTGTGCGAGGAATTTTTCGAAGTTGTGACCGTGAATTAACCTAATGGAAAGAGAGCAATCAAACTGGGATTCGTTTCCGAAACACTCCAGCAGAGTATAATCAATTAATCAATAGTAAACGGTGGTTCAGGAGTAGACTTCCTCGTAGCACAAAAGCAAGCTGTAACATCATATATTAAAAAAGGTCACCAGCCTAATTAGGCGTTCTTGTGTCAAGCAAAATGTTAAAGCAGAAGGCAGTGCTAAGGTAAACGTAATCTTCTTTGACACACATTCACACTTACATCTGTTTCTACCACAACACAGTAACCTAACCTTGCAGGTAACTGTGCTACTAACAAACAAATGGCCAGTGAGATAGTAAACAGTAACATATACCTCTCAACAACACGTACCTTAAATGAACTAGGTGTAACAGTTTATAAAGCCAATTACCGACACACATGAAACTAATAGCAATACTCAACAGGAAAAGGTTGAAATGATTCTGAAATTTAATCAGGCGATCTGTATTGCTTAGTACAGGGTCTCCATGCCTGTGCATTAACCAACGTGCATTGCAATTGATAACACTGCAAACAGTTAATCCTTAAACTCGATTTGAAGCAACTAAACAGAATGTAGATCTGACTACACTGGCTCTGAAGGAGCCTTTGCATTGCTTCATTAGCTATCCTAACACATGAGGACGCTTAAACTTTCATGATTTGAAGAATCATGCTCATTAACAAAACTACCACAGTATGTATGAGAAATGGTAAGTATTCTTATCATTAATTATTAATTAAGTAAAGCACAACAAACTACAACTCTTGAAATAACAAATGTGCTTTCATAGGTAGTATTTTGACTTACTCATAAATATTATTGGCTGTGCAAATGATAACACAGTATTATATTTAAGTTCAAACACTTTCTCATAATAAATTAGGACATTCGGAGTGAAATTCACTAGGATAGGATTCTTGCCCAGGCTAGTGATTAAGGATAATCACGGGCGTAAGATAGAGTTTTTAGCAACAACACAATTATTATTAAAATCAACGAAAATTTCACAAATACCTTGTCCACAAACAGAGTTCCAACTGTAAACAATTTAGTGGAAGGCTGGCAGCACTGGTGGCGCAATTTTCAGTAACTATTAACGGTGCAGCGATGCAATCATAACAATACTGTTGGCCTCGTCCTGTTACAAATCTTCTTGGCATCGAAATTATATTATTATAGGCCCAAAAGCCATGCCATGATGATGGGATCACCAAATGTGGCATCCGAGGGCCATAAGCTCTTCTAGCCTCAAAACATCATGAATATGAGCCACAATTATCCGCTGCTGCTAGCGATGCGTTAACCACAGCACTGCTCAGCCCACACTGCTTACCCGTCACAAAGGACGAGCTGCCACTTGCGCACCAACCACATCTTTCCCACTCCACCAGGCTACTTCCATAGCCGCGGGGCTTCCCCACATCCTTCCCTAACTATGTACCAAGTCATTTACAATACATTAAATAACAATCATTTCAGCAGTTATTTAAATTCACAAGCATAATCTAAAGAACACCGCTAAAAAGTTCACATAACTGATATACGAGAGTTGTCCAGAAAGTAAGTTCCGATCGGTCGCGAAATGGAAACCACTGCGGAAATCCGGTAAAGCTTTGCACAGATCTATTGGGTACTGTCTCTAGTATGCCCGTTGATCATGTCGCATCGCTCTTTTCGGTTTTGAATGACAGTGAGCACGTAAAGATGAGTAGGGAATAGCGTCTCCCACAGAGTATGATGGCCAGGTTAGAGATTTCGCCTGTGTTATGCAGCCCACATAACACAACTGTCGAGCAGTACCTTCCTCATGCCAATTCTCGGCTGCACTCTGCAGGGCCGATGAAGACGCTCCTGCAGCGTTTCCGATGAGAAGTTTTTGATCATCCACAATACAGTCCGTAATTGGCTCCCCCTGAGTCTCATCCCTGTTCACAATACCTGCTGGCTATGAAGACAAAATTTTTCCACAGACAACGAGCTGCACACCAGTGCAGATAACTGGCCGAAAGCAAAGGCGGCTGCTTTCTATGAAGAGGATATTGGAAAGTTTATACAATACTACAACAAAACTCAAAGTTGGAGCGGCGACTATGTAGAGAAGTAGGTGGAAGGTGTACCTAACTGTTGCAAATAAAACGTTTTTGGTTTTCACTGTGGTTTCCATCTCGTGACCGATCGGACTTCCTGAACAACCCTCGCATATATATAAAGTCAAAGAACTTCCATGAAAGATACAACATTATACATAAGCAATACTACAAACAGACATAGAAATATCGATACAGATACAAAATAGGTCAAAAATAAGTCTCACAAGATGTCGGCTAAATTGTTTATCACACCGATTTCCAGTGGCCTACAGAGAAAGGAACCTCCACATAAGTTCATGTAAATTTCAGAGAAACAATGTCATGCAATGGATAACGTCTTATTGAAGGAAAATTACTAGGCGTGTCCCAGTTAAGCATGAAAGTAGAGGTACCATATCTCAAATGTATACAAGGTGGTCCAGTGATAGTGACTGGGCCAAATATCTCACGAAACAAGTGTCAAACGAAAAAACTACAAAGAACGAAACTTGTCTAGCTTGAAGGGGGAAACCAGATGGCGCTATGGTTGGCCCGCTAGATGGCGCTAACACTGTCGTTTTTGCAATTCCCGATTCTGGCGCAATTTGACTGCTACTGATGTGCAGATTAGCCGCGACAGCAGCTGAAACACCTGTTGTTGTTGTTGTTGTGGTCTTCAGTCCTGAGACTGGTTTGATGCTCTCCATGCTACCCTATCCTGTGCTCCCTGCCGCCGTTGGATAAGCAGCTGCAGCAGCAAGTCGTATACTCCTAGCTCACTCATTTGTTACATAGTTTAATTCTTAATTTCTTTGCGTGTTTTTGTACTTGCATTGTTTAATTCATAAATTTCGGGCGTATTATAGTATTTGAGAGTTGTAGCATCGCGTTTTAGTACCTGAATAGTGTAAATTCGCGTAGTCGTTTGTCTTCTGTTATTGTTTTGAACGGCCAGTGTCGGTTGGTCACAGTCAGTGTGCTCCCTGCCGCCGCTGGATAAGCAGCTGCAACAGCAAGTCGTATACTCCTAGCTCACTCATTCGTTACATAGTTTAATTCTTACTTTATTTGCGTGTGTTTGGCACTTGAATTGTTTAATTCATAAATTTCGGGCGTATTATAGTATTTGAGAGTTGTAGCATCGCGTTTTAGTACCTGAATAGTGTAAAATCGCGTAGTCTCCTTCCGCCGCCGAGCAGTGTCAGCAGTGCGCAAATAGCAGCATTACTGCATTAATTAGGCAATCTTGTATTTTAACAACCGTTTAAATTTTGTGTCGATTGGTTTGCGCTCTCTGTAGATTAGTTCAGACTTTCTTTGCACAACAGTTTTTAGCATGGATAGGGACTGCAACTGCTGTGAAGATGCAGGCTAGGTTGGCATTCCTTCACTCCCAGCTTCAGGCAGTGTTGGCTTCGGTCACACAGCTTGAGGCTGTTGCCAGTGGGCATCGCTGTGGGGTTCCGGATGGGGGTTTGTCGGGGACGGCCAGCTCGTCCCACGCATCCCCCGATCGGAATACGACTGTGGTTGCCCGGGATACTGCCCGCATTGAGGCTGATCCCTCACCTGTGGTAGAGTGGGAGGTCGTCTCAAGGTGTGGCTGGGGGCGAAAGACATTCCGGAGGGCTGAACGGAAGGCCTCTCCAGTTTGTCTGACGAACCGGTTTCAGGCTCTGTCTCAGGCTGATACTGATCTTTGGCCTGACATGGCTGCTTGTCCTGTTCCAGAGGTTGCCCCTCAGTCTGCAAGATCCGGGCGGTCGCAGAGGGTGGGCTTACTGGTAGTTGGGAGCTCCAACGTCAGGCGCGAATGGGGCTCCTTAGGGATATAGCAGCAAGAGAGGGGAAGAAAACCAATGTGCACTCCGTGTGCATACCGGGGGGAGTCATTCCAGATGTGGAAAGGGTCCTTCCAGATGCCATGAAGGGTACAGGGTGCACCCATCTGCAGGTGGTCGCTCATGTCGGCACCAATGATGTGTGTCGCTATGGATCGGAGGAAATCCTCTCTGGCTTCCGGCGGCTATATGATTTGGTGAAGACTGCCAGTCTCGCTAGCGGGATGAAAGCAGAGCTCACCATCTGCAGCATCGTCGACAGGACTGACTGCGGACCTTTGGCACAGAGCCGAGTGGAGGGTCTGAATAAGAGGCTGAGACGGTTCTGCGACCGTGTGGGCTGCAGATTCCTCGACTTGCGCCATAGGGTGGTGGGGATTCGGGTACCGCTGGATATGTTAGGAGTCCACTACACGCAACAAGCGGCTACACGGGTAGCAGGGGTTGTGTGGCGTGGGCTGGGCGGTTTTTTAGGTTAGATGGCCTTGGGCAAGTACAGAAAGGGCAACAGGCTCAACGGGTGCGGGGCAAAGTCAGGACATGCGGGGACCAAGCAGCAATCGGTATTGTAATTGTCAACTGTCGAAGCTGCGTTGGTAAAGTACCGGAACTTCAAGCGCTGATAGAAAGCACCGAAGCTGAAATCGTTTTAGGTACAGAAAGCTGGCTGAAGCCAGAGATAAATTCTGCCGAAATTTTTACAAAGGTACAGACGGTGTTTAGAAAGGATAGATTGCATGCAACCGGTGGTGGAGTGTTCGTCGCTGTTAGTAGTAGCTTACCCTGTAGTGAAGTAGAAGTGGATAGTTCCTGTGAATTATTATGGGTGGAGGTTACACTCAACAACCGAGCTAGGTTAGTAATTGGCTCCTTTTACCGACCTCCCGACTCAGCAGCATAAGTGGCAGAACAACTGAGAGAAAATTTGGAATACATTTCACATAAATTTTCTCAGCATGTTGTAGTCTTAGGTGGAGATTTCAATTTACCAGATATAGACTGGGACACTCAGATGTTTAGGACGGGTGGTAGGGACAGAGCATCGAGTGACATTATACTGAGTGCACTATCCGAAAATTACCTCGAGCAATTAAACAGAGAACCGACTCGTGGAGATAACATCTTGGACCTACTGATAACAAACAGACCCGAACTTTTCGATTCTGTATGTACAGAACAGGGAATCAGTGATCATAAGGCCGTTGCAGCTTCCCTGAATATGGAAGTTAGTAGGAATATAAAAAAAGGGAGGAAGGTTTATCTGTTTAGCAAGAGTAATAGAAGGCTGATTTCAGACTACCTAACAGATCAAAACGAAAATTTCTGTTCCGACACTGACAATGTTGAGTGTTTATGGAAAAAGTTCAAGGCAATCGTAAAATGCGTTTTAGACAGGTACGTGCCGAGTAAAACTGTGAGGGACGGGAAAAACCCACCGTGGTACAACAACAAAGTTAGGAAACTACTGCGAAAGCAAAGAGAGCTTCACTCTAAGTTTAAACGCAGCCAAAACCTCTCAGACAAACAGAAGCTAAACGATGTCAAAGTTAGCGTAAGGAGGGCTATGCGTGAAGCGTTCAGTGAATTCGAAAGTAAAATTCTATGTACCGATTTGACAGAAAATTCTAGGAAGTTCTGGTCTTACGTTAAATCAGTAAGTGGCTCGAAACAGCATATCCAGACACTCCGGGATGATGATGGCATTGAAACAGAGGATGACACGCGTAAAGCTGAAATACTAAACACCTTTTTCCAAAGCTGTTTCACAGAGGAAGACCGCACTGCAGTTCCTTCTCTAAATCCTCGCACAAACGAAAAAATGGCTGTCATCGAAATAAGTGTCCAAGGAATAGAAAAGCAACTGGAATCACTCAATAGAGGAAAGTCCACTGGACCTGACGGGATACCAATTCGATTCTACACAGAGTACGCGAAAGAACTTGCCCCCCTTCTAACAGCCGTGTACCGCAAGTCTCTAGAGGAACGGAGGGTTCCAAATGATTGGAAAAGAGCACAGGTAGTCCCAGTCTTCAAGAAGGGTAGTCGAGCAGATGCGCAAAACTATAGACCTATATCTCTTACGTCGATCTGTTGTAGAATTTTAGAACATGTTTTTTGCTCGCGTATCATGTCATTTCTGGAAACCCAGAATCTACTATGTAGGAATCAACATGGATTCCGGAAACAGCGATCGTGTGAGACCCAACTCGCTTTATTTGTTCATGAGACCCAGAAAATATTAGATACAGGCTCCCAGGTAGATGCTACTTTTCTTGACTTCCGGAAGGCGTTCGATACAGTTCCGCACTGTCGCCTGATAAACAAAGTAAGAGCCTACGGAATATCAGACTAGCTGTGTGGCTGGATTGAAGAGTTTTTAGCAAACAGAACACAGCATGTTGTTGTCAATGGAGAGACGTCTACAGACGTTAAAGTAACCTCTGGCGTGCCACAGGGGAGTGTTATGGGACCATTGCTTTTCACAATATATATAAATGACCTAGTAGATAGTGTTGGAAGTCCCATGCGGCTTTTCGTGGATGATGCTGTAGTATACAGAGAAGTTGCAGCATTAGAAAATTGTAGCGAAATGCAGGAAGATCTGCAGCGGATAGGCACTTGGTGCAGGGAGTGGCAACTGACCCTTAACATAGACAAATGTAATGTATTGCGAATACATAGAAAGAAGGATCCTTTATTGTATGAGTATATGATAGCGGAACAAACACTGGTAGCAGTAACTTCTGTAAAATATCTGGGAGTATGCGTGCGGAACGATTTGAAGTGGAATGATCATATAAAATTAATTGTTGGTAAGGCGGGTACCAGGTTGAGATTCATTGGGAGAGTCCTTAGAAAATGTAGTCCATCAACAAAGGAGGTGGCTTACAAAACACTCGTTCGACCTATACTTGAGTATTGCTCGTCAGTGTGGGATCCGTACCAGATCGGGTTGACGGAGGAGATAGAGAAGATCCAAAGAAAAGCGGCGCGTTTCGTCACAGGGTTATTTGGTAACCGTGATAGCGTTACGGAGATGTTTAACAAACTCAATTGGCAGACTCTGCAAGAGAGGCGCTCTGCATCGCGGTGTAGCTTGCTCGCCAGGTTTCGAGAGGGTGCGTTTCTGGATGAGGTATCGAATATATTGCTTCCCCCTACTTATACCTCCCGAGGAGATCACGAATGTAAAATTAGAGAGATTAGAGCGCGCACGGAGGCTTTCAGACAGTCGTTCTTCCCGCGAACCATACGCGACTGGAACAGGAAAGGGAGGTACTGACAGTGGCACGTAAAGTGTCCTCCGCCACACACCGCTGGGTGGCTTGCGGAGAATAAATGTAGAAATGTAGAAATGTAGCTTCTTCATCTCCCAGTACTTACTGCAACCCACATACTTCTGAATCTGCTTAGTGTATTCCTCTCTTGGTCTCCCTCTTCGATTTTTACCCTCCACGCTGCCCTCCAATGCTAAATTTGTGATCCCCTGATACCTCAGAACATGTCCTACTAACCGATCCCTTCTTTTTGTCAAGTTGTGCCACATACTCCTCTTCTCCCCAATTCTATTCAATACTTCATCATTAGTTATATGATCTACCCATCTAAACTTCAGCATTCTTCTGGAGCACCACATTTCGAAAGCTTCTAGTCTCTTCTTGTCCAAACTATTTATCGTCCATGTTTCACTTCCATACACGGCTACACTACATACAAATACTTTCAGAAACGACTTCCTGACACTTATACTCGATGATTGTGCTCCCTGCCGCCGTTGGATAAGCAGCTGCAGCAGCAAGTCGTGTACTCCTAGCTCACTCATTTGTTACATAGTTTAATTCTTAATTTCTTTGCGTGTTTTTGGTACTTGCATTGTGTAATTCATAAATTTCGGGCGTATTATAGTATTTGAGAGTTGTAGCATCGCGTTTTAGTACCTGAATAGTGTAAATTCGCGTAGTCGTTTGTCTACTGTTTTGTTTTGAACGGCCAGTGTCGGTTGGTCGCAGTCAGTGTGCTCCCTGCCGCCGTTGGATAAGCAGCTGAGCAGCAAGTCGTATACTCCTAGCTCACTCGTTTGTTACATAGTTTAATTCTTAATTTCTTTGCGTGTTTTTGGTTCTTGCATTGTTTAATTCATAAATTTCGTGCGTATTATAGTATTTGAGAGTGTAGCATCGTGTTTTAGTACCTGAATAGTGTAATTTCGCTTAGTCTCCTTCCGCCGCCGAGCAGTGTCGGCAGTGCGCAAGTAGCAGCATTACTGCATTTACTAGGCAATCTTGTATTTTAATAACCGTTTAAATTTTGTCGATTTGTTTGCGCTCTCTGTAGATTAGTTCAGACGTTCTTTGCAAAACAGTTTTTAGCATGGATAGGGACTGCAACTGCTGTGTTCGGATGCAGGCTGAGTTGGCATCCCTTCGCTCCCAGCTTCAGGCAGTGTTGGCTTCGGTCACACAGCTTGAGGCTGTTGCCAATGGGCATCACTGTGGGGGTCGGGATGGGGGTTTGTCGGGGACGGCCAGCTCGTCCCACGCATCCCCTGATCGGACTACGACTGTGGTTGCCTGGGATACTGCTCGCATTGAGGCTGATCCCTCACCTGTGGTAGAGTGGGAGGTCGTTTCAAGGTGTGGCAGGGGGCGAAAGACATTCCGGAGGGCTGAACGGAAAGCCTCTCCAGTTTGTCTGACGAACCGGTTTCAGGCTCTGTCTCAGGCTGATACTGATCTTCGGCCTGACATGGCTGCTTGTCCTGTTCCAGAGGTTGCCCCTCAGTCTGCAAGATCCGGGCAGTCGCAGAGGGTGGGCTTACTGGTAGTTGGGAGCTCCAACGTCAGGCGCGTAATGGGGCCCCTTAGGGAAATGGCAGCAAGAGAGGGGAAGAAAACCAATGTGCACTCCGTGTGCATACCGGGGGGAGTCATTCCAGATGTGGAAAGGGTCCTTCCGGATGCCATGAAGGGTACAGGGTGCACCCATCTGCAGGTGGTCGCTCATGTCGGCACCAATGATGTGTGTCGCTATGGATCGGAGGAAATCCTCTCTGGCTTCCGGCGGCTATCTGATTTGGTGAAGACTGCCAGTCTCGCTAGCGGGATGAAAGCAGAGCTCACCATCTGCAGCATCGTCGACAGGACTGACTGCGGACCTTTGGCACAGAGCCGAGTGGAGGGTCTGAATAAGAGGCTGAGACGGTTCTGCGACCGTGTGGGCTGCAGATTCCTCGACTTGCGCCATAGGGTGGTGCGGTTTCGGGTTCCGCTGGATAGGTCAGGAGTCCACTACACGCAACAAGCGGCTACACGGGTAGCAGGGGTTGTGTGGCGTGGGCTGGGCGGTTTTTTAGGTTAGATGGCCTTGGGCAAGTACAGAAAGGGCAACAGCCTCAACGGGTGCGGGGCAAAGTCAGGACATGCGGGGACCAAGCAGCAATCGGTATTGTAATTGTCAACTGTCGAAGCTGCGTTGGTAAAGTACCGGAACTTCAAGCGCTGATAGAAAGCACCGAAGCTGAAATCGTTTTAGGTACAGAAAGCTGGCTGAAGCCAGAGATAAATTCTGCCGAAATTTTTACAAAGGTACAGACGGTGTTTAGAAAGGATAGATTGCATGCAACCGGTGGTGGAGTGTTCATCGCTGGTAGTAGTAGTTTATCCTGTAGTGAAGTAGAAGTGGATAGTTCCTGTGAATTATTATGGGTGGAGGTTACACTAAACAACCGAACTAGGTTAATAATTGGCTCCTTTTACCGACCTCCCGACTCAGCAGCATTAGTGGCAGAACAAATGAGAGAAAATTTGGAATACATTTCACATAAATTTTCTCAGCATGTTATAGTCTTAGGTGGAGATTTCAATTTACCAGATATAGACTGGGACACTCAGATGTTTAGGACGGGTGGTAGGGACAGAGCATCGAGTGACATTATACTGAGTGCACTATCCGAAAATTACCTCGAGCAATTAAACAGAGAACCGACTCGTGGAGATAACATCTTGGACCTACTGATAACAAACAGACCCGAACTTTTCGATTCTGTATGTACAGATCAGGGAATCAGTGATCATAAGGCCGTTGCAGCATCCCTGAATATGGAAGTTAATAGGAATATAAAAAAAGGGAGGAAGGTTTATCTGTTTAGCAAGAGTAATAGAAGGCTGATTTCAGACTACCTAACAGATCAAAACGAAAATTTCTGTTCCGACACTGACAATGTTGAGTGTTTATGGAAAAAGTTCAAGGCAATCGTAAAATGCGTTTTAGACAGGTACGTGCCGAGTAAAACTGTGAGGGACGGGAAAAACCCACCGTGGTACAACAACAAAGTTAGGAAACTACTGCGAAAGCAAAGAGAGCTCCACTCCAAGTTTAAACGCAGCCAAAACCTCTCAGACAAACAGAAGCTAAGCGATGTCAAAGTTAGCGTAAGGAGGGCTATGCGTGAAGCGTTCATTGAATTCGAAAGTCAAATTCTATGTACCGACTTGACAGAAAATTCTAGGAAGTTCTGGTCTTACGTTAAATCAGTAAGTGGCTCGAAACAGCATATCCAGACACTCCGGGATGATGATGGCATTGAAACAGAGGATGACACGCGTAAAGCTGAAATACTAAACACCTTTTTCCAAAGCTGTTTCACAGAGGAAGACCGCACTGCAGTTCCTTCTCTAAATCCTCGCACAAACGAAAAAATGGCTGTCATCGAAATAAGTGTCCAAGGAATAGAAAAGCAACTGGAATCACTCAATAGAGGAAAGTCCACCGGACCTGATGGGATACCAATTCGATTCTACACAGAGTACGCGAAAGAACTTGCCCCCCTTCTAACAGCCGTGTACCGCAAGTCTCTAGAGGAACGGAGGGTTCCAAATGATTGGAAAAGAGCACAGGTAGTCCCAGTCTTCAAGAAGGGTAGTCGAGCAGATGCGCAAAACTATAGACCTATATCTCTTACGTCGATCTGTTGTAGAATTTTAGAACATGTTTTTTGCTCGCGTATCATGTCATTTCTGGAAACCCAGAATCTACTATGTAGGAATCAACATGGATTCCGGAAACAGCGATCGTGTGAGACCCAACTCGCTTTATTTGTTCATGAGACCCAGAAAATATTAGATACAGGCTCCCAGGTAGATGCTACTTTTCTTGACTTCCGGAAGGCGTTCGATACAGTTCCGCACTGTCGCCTGATAAACAAAGTAAGAGCCTACGGAATATCAGACTAGCTGTGTGGCTGGATTGAAGAGTTTTTAGCAAACAGAACACAGCATGTTGTTGTCAATGGAGAGACGTCTACAGACGTTAAAGTAACCTCTGGCGTGCCACAGGGGAGTGTTATGGGACCATTGCTTTTCACAATATATATAAATGACCTAGTAGATAGTGTTGGAAGTCCCATGCGGCTTTTCGTGGATGATGCTGTAGTATACAGAGAAGTTGCAGCATTAGAAAATTGTAGCGAAATGCAGGAAGATCTGCAGCGGATAGGCACTTGGTGCAGGGAGTGGCAACTGACCCTTAACATAGACAAATGTAATGTATTGCGAATACATAGAAAGAAGGATCCTTTATTGTATGAGTATATGATAGCGGAACAAACACTGGTAGCAGTAACTTCTGTAAAATATCTGGGAGTATGCGTGCGGAACGATTTGAAGTGGAATGATCATATAAAATTAATTGTTGGTAAGGCGGGTACCAGGTTGAGATTCATTGGGAGAGTCCTTAGAAAATGTAGTCCATCAACAAAGGAGGTGGCTTACAAAACACTCGTTCGACCTATACTTGAGTATTGCTCGTCAGTGTGGGATCCGTACCAGATCGGGTTGACGGAGGAGATAGAGAAGATCCAAAGAAAAGCGGCGCGTTTCGTCACAGGGTTATTTGGTAACCGTGATAGCGTTACGGAGATGTTTAACAAACTCAATTGGCAGACTCTGCAAGAGAGGCGCTCTGCATCGCGGTGTAGCTTGCTCGCCAGGTTTCGAGAGGGTGCGTTTCTGGATGAGGTATCGAATATATTGCTTCCCCCTACTTATACCTCCCGAGGAGATCACGAATGTAAAATTAGAGAGATTAGAGCGCGCACGGAGGCTTTCAGACAGTCGTTCTTCCCGCGAACCATACGCGACTGGAACAGGAAAGGGAGGTACTGACAGTGGCACGTAAAGTGTCCTCCGCCACACACCGCTGGGTGGCTTGCGGAGAATAAATGTAGAAATGTAGAAATGTAGCTTCTTCATCTCCCAGTACTTACTGCAACCCACATACTTCTGAATCTGCTTAGTGTATTCCTCTCTTGGTCTCCCTCTTCGATTTTTACCCTCCACGCTGCCCTCCAATGCTAAATTTGTGATCCCCTGATACCTCAGAACATGTCCTACTAACCGATCCCTTCTTCTTGTCAAGTTGTGCCACATACTCCTCTTCTCCCCAATTCTATTCAATACTTCATCATTAGTTATATGATCTACCCATCTAAACTTCAGCATTCTTCTGGAGCACCACATTTCGAAAGCTTCTAGTCTCTTCTTGTCCAAACTATTTATCGTCCATGTTTCACTTCCATACACGGCTACACTACATACAAATACTTTCAGAAACGACTTCCTGACACTTATACTCGATGATTGTGCTCCCTGCCGCCGTTGGATAAGCAGCTGCAGCAGCAAGTCGTGTACTCCTAGCTCACTCATTTGTTACATAGTTTAATTCTTAATTTCTTTGCGTGTTTTTGGTACTTGCATTGTGTAATTCATAAATTTCGGGCGTATTATAGTATTTGAGAGTTGTAGCATCGCGTTTTAGTACCTGAATAGTGTAAATTCGCGTAGTCGTTTGTCTACTGTTTTGTTTTGAACGGCCAGTGTCGGTTGGTCGCAGTCAGTGTGCTCCCTGCCGCCGTTGGATAAGCAGCTGAGCAGCAAGTCGTATACTCCTAGCTCACTCGTTTGTTACATAGTTTAATTCTTAATTTCTTTGCGTGTTTTTGGTTCTTGCATTGTTTAATTCATAAATTTCGTGCGTATTATAGTATTTGAGAGTGTAGCATCGTGTTTTAGTACCTGAATAGTGTAATTTCGCTTAGTCTCCTTCCGCCGCCGAGCAGTGTCGGCAGTGCGCAAGTAGCAGCATTACTGCATTTACTAGGCAATCTTGTATTTTAATAACCGTTTAAATTTTGTCGATTTGTTTGCGCTCTCTGTAGATTAGTTCAGACGTTCTTTGCAAAACAGTTTTTAGCATGGATAGGGACTGCAACTGCTGTGTTCGGATGCAGGCTGAGTTGGCATCCCTTCGCTCCCAGCTTCAGGCAGTGTTGGCTTCGGTCACACAGCTTGAGGCTGTTGCCAATGGGCATCACTGTGGGGGTCGGGATGGGGGTTTGTCGGGGACGGCCAGCTCGTCCCACGCATCCCCTGATCGGACTACGACTGTGGTTGCCTGGGATACTGCTCGCATTGAGGCTGATCCCTCACCTGTGGTAGAGTGGGAGGTCGTTTCAAGGTGTGGCAGGGGGCGAAAGACATTCCGGAGGGCTGAACGGAAAGCCTCTCCAGTTTGTCTGACGAACCGGTTTCAGGCTCTGTCTCAGGCTGATACTGATCTTCGGCCTGACATGGCTGCTTGTCCTGTTCCAGAGGTTGCCCCTCAGTCTGCAAGATCCGGGCAGTCGCAGAGGGTGGGCTTACTGGTAGTTGGGAGCTCCAACGTCAGGCGCGTAATGGGGCCCCTTAGGGAAATGGCAGCAAGAGAGGGGAAGAAAACCAATGTGCACTCCGTGTGCATACCGGGGGGAGTCATTCCAGATGTGGAAAGGGTCCTTCCGGATGCCATGAAGGGTACAGGGTGCACCCATCTGCAGGTGGTCGCTCATGTCGGCACCAATGATGTGTGTCGCTATGGATCGGAGGAAATCCTCTCTGGCTTCCGGCGGCTATCTGATTTGGTGAAGACTGCCAGTCTCGCTAGCGGGATGAAAGCAGAGCTCACCATCTGCAGCATCGTCGACAGGACTGACTGCGGACCTTTGGCACAGAGCCGAGTGGAGGGTCTGAATAAGAGGCTGAGACGGTTCTGCGACCGTGTGGGCTGCAGATTCCTCGACTTGCGCCATAGGGTGGTGCGGTTTCGGGTTCCGCTGGATAGGTCAGGAGTCCACTACACGCAACAAGCGGCTACACGGGTAGCAGGGGTTGTGTGGCGTGGGCTGGGCGGTTTTTTAGGTTAGATGGCCTTGGGCAAGTACAGAAAGGGCAACAGCCTCAACGGGTGCGGGGCAAAGTCAGGACATGCGGGGACCAAGCAGCAATCGGTATTGTAATTGTCAACTGTCGAAGCTGCGTTGGTAAAGTACCGGAACTTCAAGCGCTGATAGAAAGCACCGAAGCTGAAATCGTTTTAGGTACAGAAAGCTGGCTGAAGCCAGAGATAAATTCTGCCGAAATTTTTACAAAGGTACAGACGGTGTTTAGAAAGGATAGATTGCATGCAACCGGTGGTGGAGTGTTCATCGCTGGTAGTAGTAGTTTATCCTGTAGTGAAGTAGAAGTGGATAGTTCCTGTGAATTATTATGGGTGGAGGTTACACTAAACAACCGAACTAGGTTAATAATTGGCTCCTTTTACCGACCTCCCGACTCAGCAGCATTAGTGGCAGAACAAATGAGAGAAAATTTGGAATACATTTCACATAAATTTTCTCAGCATGTTATAGTCTTAGGTGGAGATTTCAATTTACCAGATATAGACTGGGACACTCAGATGTTTAGGACGGGTGGTAGGGACAGAGCATCGAGTGACATTATACTGAGTGCACTATCCTAAAATTACCTCGAGCAATTAAACAGAGAACCGACTCGTGGAGATAACATCTTGGACCTACTGATAACAAACAGACCCGAACTTTTCGATTCTGTATGTACAGATCAGGGAATCAGTGATCATAAGGCCGTTGCAGCATCCCTGAATATGGAAGTTAATAGGAATATAAAAAAAGGGAGGAAGGTTTATCTGTTTAGCAAGAGTAATAGAAGGCTGATTTCAGACTACCTAACAGATCAAAACGAAAATTTCTGTTCCGACACTGACAATGTTGAGTGTTTATGGAAAAAGTTCAAGGCAATCGTAAAATGCGTTTTAGACAGGTACGTGCCGAGTAAAACTGTGAGGGACGGGAAAAACCCACCGTGGTACAACAACAAAGTTAGGAAACTACTGCGAAAGCAAAGAGAGCTCCACTCCAAGTTTAAACGCAGCCAAAACCTCTCAGACAAACAGAAGCTAAGCGATGTCAAAGTTAGCGTAAGGAGGGCTATGCGTGAAGCGTTCATTGAATTCGAAAGTCAAATTCTATGTACCGACTTGACAGAAAATTCTAGGAAGTTCTGGTCTTACGTTAAATCAGTAAGTGGCTCGAAACAGCATATCCAGACACTACGGGATGATGATGGCATTGAAACAGAGGATGACACGCGTAAAGCTGAAATACTAAACACCTTTTTCCAAAGCTGTTTCACAGAGGAAGATCGCACTGCAGTTCCTTCTCTAAATCCTCGCACAAACGAAAAAATGGCTGTCATCGAAATAAGTGTCCAAGGAATAGAAAAGCAACTGGAATCACTCAATAGAGGAAAGTCCACTGGACCTGACGGGATACCAATTCGATTCTACACAGAGTACGCGAAAGAACTTGCCCCCCTTCTAACAGCCGTGTACCGCAAGTCTCTAGAGGAACGGAGGGTTCCAAATGATTGGAAAAGAGCACAGGTAGTCCCAGTCTTCAAGAAGGGTAGTCGAGCAGATGCGCAAAACTATAGACCTATATCTCTTACGTCGATCTGTTGTAGAATTTTAGAACATGTTTTTTGCTCGCGTATCATGTCATTTCTGGAAACCCAGAATCTACTATGTAGGAATCAACATGGATTCCGGAAACAGCGATCGTGTGAGACCCAACTCGCTTTATTTGTTCATGAGACCCAGAAAATATTAGATACAGGCTCCCAGGTAGATGCTATTTTTCTTGACTTCCGGAAGGCGTTCGATACAGTTCCGCACTGTCGCCTGATAAACAAAGTAAGAGCCTACGGAATATCAGACCAGCTGTGTGGCTGGATTGAAGAGTTTTTAGCAAACAGAACACAGCATGTTGTTATCAATGGAGAGACGTCTACAGACGTTAAAGTAACCTCTGGCGTGCCACAGGGGAGTGTTATGGGACCATTGCTTTTCACAATATATATAAATGACTTAGTAGATAGTGTCGGAAGTTCCATGCGGCTTTTCGCGGATGATGCTGTAGTATACAGAGAAGTTGCTGCATTAGAAAATTGTAGCGAAATACAGGAAGATCTGCAGCGGATAGGCACTTGGTGCAGGGAGTGGCAACTGACCCTTAACATAGACAAATGTAATGTATTGCGAATACATAGAAAGAAGGATCCTTTATTGTATGAGTATATGATAGCGGAACAAACACTGGTAGCAGTTACTTCTGTAAAATATCTGGGAGTATGCGTACGGAACGATTTGAAGTGGAATGATCATATAAAATTAATTGTTGGTAAGGCGGGTACCAGGTTGAGATTCATTGGGAGAGTGCTTAGAAAATGTAGTCCATCAACAAAGGAGGTGGCTTACAAAACACTCGTTCGACCTATACTTGAGTATTGCTCATCAGTGTGGGATCCGTACCAGGTCGGGTTGACGGAGGAGATAGAGAAGATCCAAAGAAGAGCGGCGCGTTTCGTCACTGGGTTATTTGGTAACCGTGATAGCGTTACGGAGATGTTTAATAAACTCAAGTGGCAGACTCTGCAAGAGAGGCGCTCTGCATCGCGGTGTAGCTTGCTCGCCAGGTTTCGAGAGGGTGCGTTTCTGGATGAGGTATCGAATATATTGCTTCCCCCTACTTATACTTCCCGAGGAGATCACGAATGTAAAATTAGAGAGATTAGAGCGCGCACGGAGGCTTTCAGACAGTCGTTCTTCCCGCGAACCATACGCGACTGGAACAAGAAAGGGAGGTAATGACAGTGGCACGTAAAGTGCCCTCCGCCGCACACCGTTGGGTGGCTTGCGGAGTATCAATGTAGATGTAGATGTAGATGTTAACAAATTTCTCTTCTTCAGAAACGCTTTCCTTGCCATTGCCAGTCTACATTTTATATCTTCTCTACTTCGACCATCTTCAGTTATTTTGCTCCCCAAATAGCAAAACTCCTTTACTACTTTAAGTATCTCATTTCCTAATGTTATTCCCTCAGAATCACCCGACTTAATTCGACTACATTCCATTATCCTCGTTTTGCTTTTGTTGATACAGTAACGCTGCATGCCCTAGGGAAAAATTACGGCCGTAGTTTCTCCTTGCTTTCAGCCGTTCGCAGTACCAACACAGCAAGGCCGTTTCGGTTAATGTTGCAAGGCCAGGTCAGTCAATCATCCAGACTGTTGCCCCTGCAACTACTGAAAAGGCTGCTGCCCTGTTTCAGGAACCACACGTTTGTCTGGCCTGTCAACAGATACCCCTCCGTTGTGGTTGCACCTACGGTGCGGCCATCTGTATCGGTGAGGCACGCAAGCCTCCCCACCAACGGCAAGGTCCATGGTTCATGGGCATTATCATTTGTTGCAGGTCGTGGCTGATATTTCACACGTGGCTGAACACTTTCTGTTTCCTTAAATAACGTAACTATCCGGCGAACGGTCCGGACACTTGGATGATGTCGTCCAGGATACCGAGAAGCATACATAGCACACGCCCGTTGGGCATTTTGATCATAATTGCCATACATCAACACAATATCGACCTTTTCCGCAATTGGTGAGCGGTCCATTTTAACATGGGTAATGTATCACGAAGCAAATACCGTCGGCACATTTCTTGATACCACGTGCTTTTGTGACTATTACAGCGCCATCTATCACAAAGTGAAAAAAAATTGTCCAACTAAAATATTCACATTTCTTTACGTACTACACGGATATGTAATAAAAAATGGGTGTTCCTATTTAAAAAAACGCAGTTGATATCCGTTTGACCTTTGGCAGCGCCATCTAGGGGCCAACCATAGAGCCATCTAATTTCCCCCTTCAAGTTAGACGAGTTTTTTCGTTTGATGCTTATTTCGTGGGATATTTGGCCCGGACACTATCAATGAACCACGCTGTATATTAATGAAGGCAATCATGTAACTACAAATGGAAACCGATGATCACTACAACAATTTAGTTCATTACCATAAAACGTCTAAAAAATTATTTACCTACTGAATCGAATTACTACTCTCACGGATTATGTCATGCTTTGCATGGGGGCTTAATTAAATATAATGAATGTAAATAATTTTTAATTTAATCGCTGTCTGTCCGATTACGCAGTCTCGTAAACGGATGGCCCTGACTGGTATAGTACGCAATCTGACTGCATAGAATAACAACAAAGAATGAAAGAAAACTTCCGTTAACACAATTAATTAATTAAGTCCCCAGCAACTATAAAACCTACGAAACAACAAAACACAAGTGTAGCTGTTCTGTGTGTGGAAGTGTGATTCAACGCACACATCTGGCACGGTTCTTCCTCAATAAGACCAGATATTTTAAACACCATTTATACTGAAGTAATTAAAAAAAACAGAAATACTATAATTGCACATAGAAACCAGAAATACAGTCTAATACAAGAACACGAGCCAGATGCTTTGTTGACTGAACCTGTGACCAATAGGCATTATTGTTTAAGACATTGAAATAAATAAAAAAAAGGAATTTTTTTACCTTCATATATATTGACGAAAAGCACATTACAGCATCCCTAATCCAACAACATCTGGTGTCTAGCCCATCAAAACAATACTACAAGTTCTGAACAAGCACTCTCCATGGGAACTTCTCAACAACGACTCACCACTGCTACATCTCAACAAGCACTCTCCACCACGACTTCTCGATAAGAACTGCCTGTGGAGGCGGCTGAATAATACTCTTTGGCGCAATCTCTGGCGCTGCGGCTCAGTGTAGCCACCTTTCATATGCCCCTCCTCCACAGGCCAGAATTTGATGGTATTTTTTGCCAGCATTGGTGGTGAAAATACCACCAAATTCGTCCAAAAAAAATACAGACAAAAATAAAAGATAATATTAATAATTAAATATCACTTCACTAAATAAATTTTGGCTTTGCACTGACCATGCCATAACCTAACATATAAAATACAGTAAGGAATACAAATGCTTTCATACATGTGATTTTACATATTAGTTTACACAAGTACCATTCAATCAAAGGCACCAGCAATGTCAAATAGGTGTAGGTAAGAGTCTCATAACATTTCACAAACAGTAAATACACAAAAAAATCTGTTTATACAAATATTCACATAAAATGCTTTCCATAGTTCAATAAACAAGTAGTTGACAGTTCCAGCAGTAGCAACCAGCAATGGTCAACAGGTGCAGACACCAACGAGTGACATTATTTCAGTAGAAACAGTTCCATCAGTGGCACCCAGAGATGTTAAACAGGTGCAGACAGCAAGAAGTAACATCATTTCAGTAGAAACAGTTCTAACAGTGGCACCCAGCAATGTTGAACAGGTGCAAACACCAACAAGTGACATCATTTCAGTAGAAGCAGTTCCATCAGTGGCACCCAACAATGTTGAACAGGTGCAGACACCAACAAGTGACATTATTTCAGTAGAAACAGTCCATCAGTGGCACCCAGATATTTTGAACAGGTGCAGACACCAACAAGTGACATCATTTCAGTAGAAGCAGTCCATCAGTGGCACCCAGTAATGTTGAACAGGTGCAGACACCAACAAGTGACATCATTTCAGTAGAAGCAGTCCATCAGTGGCACCCAGTAATGTTGAGCAGGTACAGACACCAACAAGTGACATCATTTCAGCAGAAGCAGTCCATCAGTGGCACCCAGTAATGTTGAGCAGGTGCAGACAGCAGTCCATAATATTCACTATCACTAATCACACTGTTCCTCAGAGTTTATCAGCAGAAATTAAACATTTCCAAGTGGCACCCAGCAATGTGGAATAGGTGCAAGCACGAACAACAGTTTGAATGCACACACAATTGCTTTTACAAAATTATTATCAGTGCTCTTACACTAAACATACAAATTATAATAAACACACAAATGATATCAGATAATTGTCATATCAACTATTACAAATTCACAAATATCAGTAAACCTGTAACATTTATGGGTGTCAGTGCAAGCTACAACAAACAAGTAAAATAATATTTAGGAAATAGGTCGGTACCAATTATTTGGGATTAGGAAAGGAAAACACACAAAACACACTCACTCATCTTTCATCCACATATTAAATACTATTGTGTAATTGAATAGTGTTAACTGTGTAAATGCAATTCTGTCAAAGATTTGATGTTCGACATGTGTATCAAGTAGTAGTGGTAACAGTGTATAAAAGTCAATAATAATTAGTCAACGTCATAGTCAACATGTCAAGACCAATGTTTGCCAAGCCAAATCAAATGTACTGTTGCTGAACAACTGTCAGTGTCCCAAGATATGCAAATACTTCCTCTCTCCAAAAAAAGTATATACTGCTTAGTGATTTAACAAAGTGTGTGTGTGTAGACAATCTTCCTTCTACTTGAGTGTTCTAGTCTGCCATCTTCATCCTCCTTGTTCCATATAAACCAACAAAAAAATATGCTCCTCACTTACTTTACCTCTTATCCACCAAAACTCCAATAATCATTATCATCACATAATCTTAATACTTCAATAATACCTCTTACGTCGATACATATAAATCTTATCGTCAATATCATTTACCTTACCTCTTGTCCACCAAAACTCCAATAATCATCAACTTCACACGATCTCAATACCTCAATAATACCTCTTAAATACGTCGACACATATAAACCTTATCGCCAATATCATTTCACTTCCATAACAACTCTTTCCTCTAGTCAGTTTCCTCGAACAAGTACAGATAAAATTCTAGTGCAAACTTCAGTTCATCATCCCATGCAATCCGAAGACACAATGTCCACACACAACCTCTGTGTAGTCCACCTGAGCCAAATCTTCTACTCATTATGAGTTATAAAGTACATTTTGGTTACCTTGCCCATCATAAAATAAAAGAAATGCATACATGACCTCTAACAGCCTTTAGTTTGAATAACTTTCAGTAAGTAAGTACGAGTACGGAGTGTGTATAATCATAATTTTTCACGGTGTGTACACCACTTCAAGAATCACGGCAAAACAGAAGCAAACATGTGGAGTATTTCTTGTGTCAAGTGTCACTTGCTATTTCAATTACTCACGAAGAGTGCAGTGTAATAACTGTCAATGGTCTAAACCTAGTGTTGGTATGTCATGTCGTTAGCTTCCTTCCTATTAGCATAAATTTATACAGCTTCCATAAAACCTCCAGCTCATGTGACTTCTATGAAGTTTCTTGTACTAATGTCGTTCGTCGAATTATAGCAGTTCATATTCTTATCTTAAAATATAAGGCACTGAGCTTAAGCAAAACATGCAATAGCGAGTAAATATACCAGTAGAGAACAGAATGTCAACAAGTGGATGCAGCACAATCCCTACAACGAGGCTCTGCCAAGCGAACAATCTATAATTAATACCATAGTGTGACCTAAACTCCATGTTCGTACACAGTATATCAGCATTTCTATATACCAAATTAAAGAGTAGTTATGAGAACAAACAGAAATGTATAAATATGCAATCCATACGCATACAGGTCATTAGCATCATATCAGCATAAGCAAATAAATGTTCATATGTAATCTTAATAAGTAAATATGAAGGCGCAAGCAGATAAATCCCAAAGTATAACCTACACATGACCATATCAGCACAATTAATCAGGTGTCAATTATAATTTAAATAAATAAGCACAGCAGGCACATAATAAAAAAAAAATATGACGTCAGTGAAAAAGCATAGCAGCCAAGCGATGCATAGTATACATAAGTAACAACCCTGTTCATTAATCAATCATTGTCAAAATCAGTTAATGTACGCAAGCACGTCGCTTCACAAGTAAATTCATAGAACATGAAATTTAGCACAAAGTATGAATCACGTAATCGGGAGCAGCAAATTACGTCTAAAGTACGTACCTAAGTGGAAATATGTTACCTGAAAAATAAACTCAATTAACAGTTACCTTTTTGGTTTATTACTTTTTTTTCTTCGAAATTACATTCTTCCTCAAATTTTCTCCATATCAAGTCCTCTTAACGTTGGAGACACACAGAATTTATCTGAAGGTCTTAAATATTTTATACAACCGTATCCTGAAAAATACTGAACGTTAATAACATAATTTATCAAGTCACTATAGCTTTATACCGAATTTAATCAGAGAAATTAGACTGTGTATTTGTTTACGGCTGTCAGTGCATTCGCACTGAGCGCTCGATCAGCTGTAGGCGCGTGACGTAGGAAGTGATTGTTTGCGGTCAACGACTGCCTTGTGCGGCGCGCAGACTTGACTGTTGCTTTGAGTATGTGCCGCCGCCGGAACACGGCGCGGTATCCTTGTATTCTCTGCGTGTTTACATGTAACTGTTAGTCTCTCAAAAGTATGTCATTCCACAAAAATTTTAACGTTCGATATATGATGTACTCCCTTAGAGCGTCGAGATTTAAGAGTTTCTACTTCGACAGTGTTATCATGAATAATTTTGCGAACTCTATATGGACCGTTATAAAGCAGAAAAAATTTGCGACACAAGCCTTTTCCTTTGTGAGACGAACGATGGGACTTAATTAACACCTTTTGACCAACTGACAAGGTTTTTAAACGACCAGGACGTTTAGCTGATTTCTCTCTTCTAGCAGCTGCAGACGCAATATTTTGCAGAGCCAGATTGACAACTTCAGAATGCCGCAGTTTCCGTGTGGGCGGAAAAGGAACGATTTAAGAAATGCGATTTGTCGGTGCTTTATTTTTTAATATCAATATAGGCGGTAAAGAAGTTGAATCATTAGGGAGTTCATTCAGAATGTTTTGAAAAATATGAAGATACTGATCCCAAGTTCTGTGATTCTGATGACAATAAAGTCGACACAATTTATTGATTTCCTTCATCCATCTCTCTGAAGCGTTAGATTGAGGGTGAAAAAGTGAAATGAAGATTGGTACAAAGCCAAATTTTAGAGCGAAACTGTGATCCATTATCTGATATAACCTTATCAACATGACCCACTTCTTTAAGAAAATGTTTGATGAAAGCGTTAGATACTGAACGAGCTGTTGCTTTGCATAAAGGTGTAAAACACACATATTTTGATGTCAATTCCACTGCTACTAAAATGTACGCAAAACCATTAGTAGAATGAACCACTGGACCGAACAAATCGACTGCAGCCATCTCCTTTAATTTCGCTGGAATGATAGGAAACAACGGTGCTCTGTGAGAAATAGTTGGCGGCTTAGCCTTTTGACATAATTTGCATTTGGCAAGAACAGATCGAATACTTTTTTCCATATTACTGAAGTAGCAATTTTGGTAATTTATGAAAGCATTTTCTGGTACCAAAGTGTGCATAACTGAAATGTGTGTACCAAATCAATTTATTGGCCCACTCATCAGGAATACAAACTAACCAAACAGAGTTGTCGACCGATTTTCGTTTAAAAAGAATATCATTGCAAACTAAATAATACTGTCTAATCGCTACGCTTTCCTTTCTCCTCCACTTCTCCTTAATGTCCATCCAGATTGGATCTTTATTTTGCTCCTTAGCGATGTCCTGGAGCGAAGACGAAATAAAATTCTCAAACGCAACACCTTGAATATACATCAAACAATAATTGTTTTCCTTGCAGTCCTCCTCAGCACTTTGTTTCATATCTATAGGTGCACGTGATAAAACATCAGCAATAATATTTGAAGAACCCTGTATGTAAACAATACTAAAATCAAATTCTTGTAGGTACAGCGCCCATCGTGACAATCTTCCATGTGTTAATTTTGTTGACATAAGAAATTCCTGAGCTCGATGATCGGTGTAAACCTTAGTATGTCTCCCATACAAAATATGCGAAATTTTGTGAAAGCCCATTCAACAGCCAGAGCCTCAAGTTCCGTAATCGAATAATTCTTTCCTGATTTAGAGAGAACACGACTTCCAAATGCAATAGTTTTCTGTACTACAACGCCGTCTTCTTCTATCTCTTGAAATAAGTGTGCACCTAGGCCTTTGTATGATTAGTCCGTCGCCAAACAAAAATCTTTAGATGAATCCGGGTGTGAAAGAAGTGGAGCAGCAACTAAAGCATCACGAAGTTGTTCAAATTCTGATTGAGCTTCCTCATCCCAACACCAATTAGGTTTCTTTCCAGATAGTTCACATAAAGAAGGTGTGGCCACATCGTTCAATCTAACAAAGCATCTAAGAAAATTACAGACACCAAGGAAACTACAAACATCACGTTTTGTGGTAGGAACAGCATAATTACGAATAGCGTTTAGTTTCTCTGGATCAAGAAGAATAACTTCTGTAGAAATAATATGACCAAGAAATTTCACCTGAGAACGACCAAATTCAGATTTTTTTTCAAGTTCACTGTAATGCCAACTCTTGCAAAATTACGTAATAATGAATCCAAAATTTTATTAGGCTCACTCCAAGAACGTTTAGCAATAAGAATATCGTCAACATATGAAGTAATATTGTCACGAAGATAAACAGGTAAAATTTCGTTCAAACTACGAATGAATGCTGCTGAAGATACAGTAAGTCCAAACGGTAATTTCCGAAATCACTTTTGGGTAAATTAGTCATATCCGGTTATTGTTTACTGACTCTCTAGATAGATTGATAGTCGGAGAGTAGTTTCGATAGATAGTAAAAGAGTAGGCAGCAGTGCAGAAAACTAAAAGAGAAATAGCACCACTACAGCTCGGGGCCCTGTGCATGCTACGGCACATATTCACTTAGTGTAGCGAATCCCCTGAGGACTTTAATAGCCACACATAATTTCCAGTTTGTGACTTAGTGGCCAATTTGGTGGAAGTGCGTACGTAAATTGATCTAACCATGAACATGGATGTATGTCATTCTTAGAATTGCGAAAGATCTTAAATTTCCGAACAGTTAAGAAGTGTTTATAGTCAAAGTTTTCTCCTCGTGGCGACAAAGACCTACCACGTCTGTCCCAGTCCGAATGTCGATTATTGTCAAGTTCGCGCGCCTGGTGCTCTCTTGTTGCTTCTCGTAAATGAAATAAATTACTTTCTTCAAACCCCTCTGCTGTCTGTGATTCTAAATTTCTTCTGCTGTCTTTTCCTACGATCTCGCCTTCAATTTGCTTGACTTGCTTTTGTAATGCCTCAAATTCCCTTTTAACGCGTTCATTAAATTTTCCCTGATTTTCAACATGCTTATTTATGTTCTGGTACTCTTCGGTTTCTGGAAATGGAAATGGAGCTGTATCATCTGAATCTCTGTCCCCATTTAAACTAAAACTTGTCAGTTTATCTGAAATCTGCTCACTTCTTTCCGATAAGTCACCTATCTGTTCTTTCTGTTTATTTACGTCTTCCGTAAGCGTCGCGACTCGGGTTTCGGTATTGACACATTTAGTAGTTAACTGTTCATACTGTTGCGTTAGGTTATTTATTCTGTCATTTGGTACGGATTCCCCGATTCTTTCAAATATTTCTTCCTTATTGTGTGCACGTTGTAAATTTAACTCTGAAAATTTTTGTACTATCACTCGATCTCTTTCTTCCTGTTCTCTATCCTGTTCCTTTTGTCTGATTTCTATTGAAATTAATCTATTATTGTGAGCATTCAAAATCGGTTGTACTTCTTCTCTAATTTCTTTCTTTAATTCATTTTTCATGTTTTTGAAACATGTCCCTATTCGTGAGTCCAACCGTGTTTCCATTGTTCCCATATCAGTTTCTAGCCGTGTTGCCACTGTTTTCAATTCAGATCCTAACTGTGATCCCAATGAGTCTAACTGTACTTCCATTGTTCCCATCTGTTTTTTAATTCAGATCTAAACTGTGTTTCCATTGTTCCCATCCGTGATCCCAAATATAATATAGCACCCATCAACTGCTCCATGTTAATTGGTTCGAAATTCTTTTCACCCCTAACATTTCCCGCAAAATCAACTTCTTTCGTCATAGCTGTGAAGCTATCTGTATTCGATACTATTCCAGTATCTTCCATCATTAATCTCGTATTCTGAAAATTCTTTAATTGTGAAAAGTTTTGAACTGGTTCCGGACTATTTTCCCGACTTATTAAATTGTTTTCAACTTCATTATTCATCATACTGTTCTCCTGTGTTGGCGAGTTCGCCATGTCAACAATTTCGTCATTCTGACTATCCATCATTTTTTCCTTTTTCATCGATCATTTACAAAACATACAAAACTCGTCACTATATGAAAATTACACACAATGACACTTTATCACCAACAATATCATTCACACGAAATGCTTCCCTCAAACACGATTAACGAACAATTGAAATCTTCATAATTGCACAAAATTGTCAAACCCGTATACAAGACAACAAAAATTAAATTCGGCAAAAAATACCATTAGAAGAATGACAATTACCAAATCTACACATGCAATATAGACTACAATTACTAAACTACAAATTACTACAACAATACTACTGTCTGCTATTTTTACAATCAGAAGAATTCCAAGGGACGATCCGAAGTAGCGGTCGCCACGTGCACGGGGGCTTAATTAAATATAATGAATGCAAATAATTTTTAATTTTTGTCGCTGTCTGTCCGATTACGCAGTCTCGTAAACGGTTGGCCCTGACTTGTATCGTACGCAATCTGACTGCATAGAATAACAACAAAGAATGAAAGAAAACTTCCGTTAACACAATTAATTAATTAAGTCCCCAGCAACTATAAAACCTACGAAACAACAAAACACAAGTGTAGCTGTTCTGTGTGTGGAAGTGTGATTCAACGCACACATCTGGCACGGTTCTTCCTCAATAAGACCAGATATTTTAAACACCATTTATACTGAAGTAATTAAAAAAAACAGAAATACTATAATTGCACATAGAAACCAGAAATACAGTCTAATACAAGAACACGAGCCAGATGCTTTGTTGACTGAACCTGTGACCAATAGGCATTATTGTTTAAGACATTGAAATAAATTAAAAAAAAGGAATTTTTTTACCTTCATATATATTGACGAAAAGCACATTACAGCATCCCTAATCCAACAACATCTGGTGTCTAGCCCATCAAAACAATACTACAAGTTCTGAACAAGCACTCTCCATGGGAACTTCTCAACAACGACTCACCACTACTACATCTCAACAAGCACTCTCCACCACGACTTCTCGATAAGAACTGCCTGTGGAGGCGGCTGAATAATACTCTTTGGCGCAATCTCTGGCGCTGCGGCTCAGCGTAGCCACCTTTCAGCTTAACCAATAATTATGTGCTGCAGCGAGAAAGGCAGGAAACTTTACCCACTACATGACAGGTATCCAAACCCATCTAACCAAAAGGCTTACATGTAGACACATGTGGGGAAACGCACGTTCTGCGGAAATTATAATTGTGAAACCCTCACAGTCGCCGTTATTCGGATTCAAACGAAGATCCGTTTTTGTCACGGCTGCGGACAACGGTTAATCCAACGGTCCCAAGTTGTGAGTGCTTCACCTGGCGTTCAGATCTTCCTCTCGCCAGAAAGGATTGCTTCTAGTGTCCCGCTCAGCGCAGCTTTTACGGCACACCGGCTGTTGTGCACAGACGAGACACAGAGACTTCCCTGTACTATACATGGTCAGTGGCTGCTTTCAGCACGGTACGAGTTCATGACATTCTGGTCCTTTTAACCTAACTGTCATGAGCCAATTACATAAATCTCCGAAGGCTCCAGAAGATAACACTCCTTGTAACCTCCCCCTCACTTATCGACCTTAATGACAGTGAAAAATTAAACCGCGTGTACCTAATGCAAATTTGGGAAAAGCAATCCTCACCGAAGTTAATCTGTCGGTAAAGAGGGAGGAAAGGGTTACATCTAAATGAAAGGAAAAATGCAAATAAAACTGGTGGAAATTAATTTTGAAAAGGGGTATAGTTAATAAAGAACGTAAATGTGCGGCCGTTACGTTAACAATTAACTAGCGGTAATTAGATATTTGAGATTTGGGGGAAATTACGGTCGCCAGTCCTAAGGACAATTACTATAGTAACTGAAAAAGAGAGGTTATTACACATATAATTAGCACTAGAAGCGTGGCAACTGACACGTATAGTGTGAAAACTGAAAGTTTGTCAGAAGTAATAAATTTCGCTACACTGACTTAATTTAGCAAAAGAATTAGTAAAACCGGAAAACTGAAAGTTAATTTAGTGACTGAAATTAATAGTGAACTTTGTTTCTGAAGCATTTCGAAATTTAGTAAAATACGGTTAGTCTTGGACTACCTCAACAATCATTTCAAAAGCTACTTGGATCTACACAATTTAGAAATAAGAGATTTAACTTTGAACTTGAATTAAATGATTCTGAACGATTAACAATAGTAAAATTTAGTACGTACGATGCTGAGCTGCAGTCACAGGTAAGCTAAAATACGGTGACAAAACTCGCACTCTTAATTTGTGCTTGTGTAATCTAAATATTGTAGCCATCTATGAATACCTTAACTGAACTTTGAAATTAAAGCAGTGAAATCGAACGGTGCTGGCGTTTGAATTTCAACGACACTCGGGTTCATTCCGGAAAAGGAAGGGACCCTGCTTGGTAATGCAATTGGGACAATGAGCAACAAAGGTTCATGCTACGTTGCTGTAATTTTGTGATTTGAACAGTTTGAAAAACTGAGGTCTGCCATACAGTTCTAAATCTTTACGTGCTTCCAGTCTTCCTTGTTGGTTGATTGCATTGTCGGCAGTCGCTGTTGCAGAAGCTGGATGCTGGCGGAAACGGGCTCTTGATGTGTGCCAGCTAATGCTTCCCGTCCGCGACAACGTGTCAGAAACTATCATAGCAAGTCGAGCGCAATTACATGCTGCCAAACCCCGAAAGCGCGGCAGCTCGCGGGAGCGTCACACAACACACCTGCTCCACTGCACCACCCCCGCCAGACTCTCTCTCTTCCCGCGCTCCACGCGGCAGAGTAAACACTACCAAAGATCCTAAACACTTTTGTTCTCCACACGACCTATCGATGTATTCGTTCGATAGCATAGTTTTCCCTAGGCCAGACCCAGCGTATAAATATAAATAATATTCACAAAACAAATCAACATAAATGCATATATATATATATATATATATATATATATATATATATATATATATATATGCATTTATGTTGATTTGTTTTGTGAATATTATTTATATTTATACGCTGGGTCTGGCCTAGGGAAAACTATGCTATCGAACGAATATATATATATATACAAACAGTAAAACAGTTACAATATACAAAGACACAGAAATGTTATATCTTCAGGTAACAAAATAAGGAAAAATCTATAGTACAATAGATGGAAATAGGATATGCATTTCCGGCGTTACATCCTCACCAAAATAAAACGAAAAGAGAAGAAGAAGTAATGAGCTGTGATATCATTGGCAGTAAAGAATCAACAGTGCTGATTACTGGGATGTGCATACACTATGTGCTCAAAAGTATACGGGCACCTGTCTGAAAATGATTTACAAGTTCGTGGCGCCCTCCAACGGTAATGCTATAATTCAGTAGGCTGTTGGCCCACCCTTAGCCTTGACGAGAGTTTCCACTCTCGCAGGCATACGTACGATCAGGTGCTGGAAGTTTTCTTGGGGAATGGCAGCCTATTCTTCACAGAGTGCTTCACTGAGGAGAGATATCGATGTCGATCGGTGAGGCCTGGCACGAAGTCGGCGTTACAAAATATCCCAAAGATATCCTGTAGGATTCAGGTCAGGACAGTGCAGGGCAGTTCATTTCAGGGATGTAATTGTCGTGTAACCACTCCGCCACATGCCATGCATTATGAACGGGTGCTCGATCGTGTTGAAAGATGCAATCGCCATCCCCGAATTGCTCTTCCACAGTGAGAAGCAAGAAGGTGCTTTAAACATTAATGTAGCCCTGTCCTGTGATAGGGGTGCAAGCTCCCTCTATGAAAAACACGACCACACCATAACACCACGGCCTCCAAATTTTACTGTTGGAACTACACACTCTGGCAGATGAAGTTCTCCGGGCATTCGCCATACCCACACCGTACCATCGGATCAACACACTGTGTACCGTGATTCGTCACTCCACACAACGTTTTTCGACTGTTCAATCGTCCAATGTTTACGCTACTTACACCAAGCGAGGCGTCGTTTGGCATTTACCAGCGTGATGTGTGGCCTATGAGCAGCCGCTCGACCATGAAATCCAAGTTTTGTCACCTCCTGCCTAACTTTCTTAGTACTTGGAGTGGATCCTGATGTAGTTTGGAATTCCTGTGTGATCGTCTGGATAGCTGTCTGCCTATTACACATTACTACCCTCTTTAAGGGTCGACGGTCTCTGTCATTCAACAGACGAGGTCGGCCTGTACGCTTTTGTGCTGTAAGTGTCCCTTCACGTTTCCACATCACCTACACATCGGAAAAAGTGGACCTAGGGATGTTTAGGAGTGTGGAAATCTCGCGTACAGACGTATGACACAGGTGACACCCAATCACCTGACCACGTTCGAAGTCCGTATGTTCTACAGAGCGCCCCTTTCTCCTCTCTCACGATGTATAATGACTACTGAGGTCGCTGATATGGCGTACCTGGCAGTAGGTGGCAGGACAATGCAAGCTAATATGAAAAATGTATGTTTTTTGAGTGTCCGGATACCTTTGTTCACATGGACTATTACATTATACAGTTTGCATGACTCTTCAGGCATAAGCTACCACGTAACTCCTATCAGCAGGTAAGTAAATGATTAGAATTGAAGTATTCTGGTATGCAGAATGGCAACCAGAGGGCAGTAAAGTTTTGTGTCGTGTAGTCATCAAGGATACACGAGTGGGCCTTCGCCTCCGAAAACCGATAACGATGATGTTTTGTTGAATGGTTCACACGCTGACGTTGATAGCTCAATACTGAAATCTGAAGCAGTTTGCGGGAGGGCTGCCCTTGTGTCACGTGGAACGATTCTCTTCAGTCGTCGTTGGTCCCGTTGTTGCAGGATCTTTTTCGGGCCGCAGCGATGTCGGAAATTTGATGTTTTACCGGATTCCTGATATTCACGGTACACTCGTGAAATGATCGTACGGGAAAATTCCCACTTCATTGCTACCTCGGAGATGTTGTGTCCCGTCTTGATAACCTACCGTTGTGGCAGCTGTAAACGGCCTAACAACTGCGCCAGACACTCGTCTTATATAGGCGTTACCGACTGCAGCGCAATATTGTGCCTTTTTTCATACCTCTGTATTAGAATACGCATGCCTACACCAGTTCCTTTGGCGCTTCAGTGTGTGTCTTCTACGATATATGGGCCAAGGAATGAAAGTACTCTTTTGGTTTGCCGGCCAGGGTGGCCGAGCGGTTCTAGGTGCTACAGTGTGGAACCGCGCGACCGCTACGGCGCAGGTTAGAATTCTGCCTCAGGCATGGATGTGTGATGTCCATAAGTTAGTTAGGTTTAAGTAGTTCTAAGTTCTAGGGCACTGATGACCTCTGAAGTTAAGTCCCATAGTGCTCAGAGCCATTTGAACCATTTTGAACTCCTTTGGTTTCTAGTGGATCGGAAGATGGCGTGAGCGTTGGGAGGTATAATGTCTAGTAAAACAAAATTTAAATCTTCAGTTGTTCCTTCCGTCCACCAGCTCTCATTCTGTTGCGGTTTTTTTAAAATTTAAAGCTAGAATAAAGCGTTTCCATTCATTGTTAAATTTCTCTAATGACGACGTTGTCGATGGAATGTTAAATGGCTCTGAGCACTATGGGACTTAACATCTATGGTCATCAGTCCCCTAGAACTTAGAACTACTTAAACCTAACTAACCTAAGGACATCACACAACACCCAGCCATCACGAGGCAGAGAAAATCCCTGACCCCGCCGGGAATCGAACCCGGGAACCCAGGCGTGGGAAGCGAGAACGCTACCGCACGACCACGAGATGCGGGCGAATGTTAAACGAGAATTGTTAAATTCATATATATTTCATTTATAATGTTAATATTTTTGAAGACTAATATATTTATTTGCATTTTATTTGTACCATAGAGTTATTTAGTACCAGCTAAATGGTTGCTTCCAAACACGCCTGAGGTATCCTGTACTTTTAGCCTGTAATGTGATACACCGCATGTCATTTCCGTGTAAATCGTGCATTTGATGTATGGAAGATGAGTTAAATAATTACCTAGTCTCTGTGGAGCCGGTCGTAACAGAGACATGAGGTGCGTAACATTCCGCAGGCTGCAGCAACCACAGCAGTTCAGAAACACACTGAGTGTGTGATGATATCTTTGCAGGTGATGCCGGTGGAGAACGAGATGAGGCTTCCGCAGCACTTCCTGGGATTGGGAGGCGTTCTCAACATCGCCATGGCGGTCGTTGTCTCGCTGTACGCCCTCATCGGCTTCTTCGGCTACGTCACATACGGGGAGGGCACCGCGGGCAGCATCACCCTCAACCTGCCCGTCGACGAGCGGTCGGTAGTCTTCCATCTCTGTTCTCAGCTATACCACGACGTCATAGTGCAATCTATTCCTGTGCAGTAGGGGCGCCACCCTAAAATACGTGGCAGTTATGACATTGTTCGCTATACCGAGCAGTTTCGTATATTTTGTTGGTTCGCGCTTACACTAGCTGATTCAGCTGCCCCTATCGATGTAGTTTTATGCAACCAGCAACGTTACTGTGAAGTGACAAAGAAACTACGTATTCAAATACAGCGATATATGTAAACAGGCAGAATACGGCGCTGCGGTCGGAAACTGTCATCGAGCGCAAAGTCGTAAGAGAATGTGAAAATGCGCAGGTGACTCCTGTGCATAAGAATGGCTAAAGAACGGACCCGCAAAATTACAGGCCAATGTCCTTAACATGGCATTGCTGCAGAAGTCTTGAACATATTCTCAGTTCGAACATAAATTTCCTCCAGACGGAAAAGCTTACGCACACGAATCAGCCCGATTTTATAAAGTATCACTCGCGTGAAACGCAATTTGTCCTTTTCTCACACAATGCACTGCGAACTATGGATGAAGGGCAACAGACAGTTTTATATTCCTATATTTCCGAAAAGCATTTAACTTGGCACCCCACTGCAGACTATTAACGAAGGTACAAGCAAAGGGAATACGTTCCCAGATATGTGAATAGTTCGAAAACTTCTTAAATAATAAAACTTAGTATGTTATCTTCTATGGCGAGTGTTCATCAGAGGGCCGTTACTATTTTCTGTATATATAGATGATATGGCGGACGGGGTGGGCCGCAATCTGCGTTTGTTTGCTGATGATACTGTGGCATACGGCAAGGTGTCGAAGATCAGTGACTGTAGGAGACAGAACATCACTTAGACAAAATTTCTAGTTGTTGTGGTGAATGAGAGCAAGTTATAAAATTAAAAGAAAAAATGTAAGTTGACGCAGATGACTGGGAAAAAAAAAACAAGTAATGTTCAGATGCAGCGTTAGCAGTGTCCTGCTTGACACAGCCACGTCGTTTAAATATCTCGGTATAACGTTGCAAAGCGATGTGAAATGGAAATAGCATGTGAGGACTGTGGTAGGGAAGGCGAATAGTCGACTTCGGTTTACTGGGAAAATTCTAGGAAAGTGTGGTTCGTCTCGAAAGGAGACCGCATATAGGACGCTTGTACGGCCTATTCTTGAATATAGCTCGAAGTTTAGAATCCGTAGCAGGTAGCATTAAAGAATACATCGAAGCAGTTCAGAGGGGAGCTGCTAGTTTTGTTTTCGGTAGGTCCAAGCAACATGCAAGTGCTACGAACTTGCTTTGTGAACTCAAATGGGAATCCCTAGGGGGAACATGATGTTCCTTTCGGGGAAGATTATTTAGAATAGAGAAGCGACATTTGAAGCCGCCTGCAGGATTCTCCTGTGTGAACATACATTTCATGTAAGGAAAACGAAGACAAGATACGAGAAGTTAGGGCTCATACGGAGGCATATAGACAGTCTCTTTTACTTCACTCTAAGGAAATGAAATGACTAATAGTGCTACAGGATGTCCTCCGCCACACTTGTGGAGTGTGTACGTAGACGCAGAACACCTATACAAGACAAAAAGTGTCTGGCGCACTTGTTAGTTCGGTTACTGTGCTACAATGGCGGGTTATCAAGATTTAAGTGAGTTTCAACGTGGTAGTCGGCGTACGAGCGATGGGAGACAGCATCTTCGAGGTAGCGATGAAGTGGGGAATTTCCCGTACGACCATTTCACGAGCGTACCGCGAATTTCGGAAATCCAGTAAAACATAAAATCTGCCACATCGCTGCGGCCGGGAAAACATACTGCAAGAACGGGACCAACGGCGGCTAAAGACAATCTTTGAACGTGACAGAAGTGGAACCCTTCAGCAAATTGCTGCAGATTTCAATGCTGTGCCATCAAGTGTCAGCGTGCGAACCAATCGAAGAAACATCATTGATATGGGCTTTCCGAGCCGAAGGCACACTCGTCTACCCTTGATGAGTGCACGACACAAAGCTTTACGCCTCGCCTGTGCCCGTCAACACCGACATTGGACTATTGATGACTGGAAACATGTTGCCTGGTCGGACGAGTCTCTTTTCAAATTGTATCGAGCGGATGGGCGTGTACGAATGGAGCCAGCCTCAGGAATCCATGGACCATGCACGTCAGCAGGGGATTGTTCAAGCTGGTGGAGCTCTGTAATAGTGTGTGGCATGTGCAATTGGAGCGATATGGAACCCCTCACATGTCTAGATACAACTCTGACAGGTGACTCGTACGTAAGCATCATGTCTGATCACCTCATGTCCATTGTTCATTTAGACAGATTTGAGCAGTTCCAGCACCACAATGCGACACCCCACACTTCAAGAATTGCTACAGAGTGGTTCCAGGGACAGTAGTCTAAGTTTCAACACTTCCACTGGCCATCAGACTCCCCAGACATGAACAATATGGAGCATTTGTGGGATGCCTTCCAGCATGCTGTTCAGAAGAGATCTCCACCCCCTCGTACTTGTACGGATTTACGGATAGTCCTGCAGGATTAACGGTGTCAGTTCCCTGCAGCACTACTTCAGATATTAGTCGAGTCCATGCCATTTCGTGTTGCGGCACTTCTACGTGCTAGCGGGGGCCCTACACGATATTAGGGAGGTGTACCAGTTCCTTTGTGTCTCCAGTGTATATCTGGCTTTCATAAAGCACTCCTAAACTATTATTCGAATACAAAAAAAGTGAACAGGACCGTTATGTGGGAAATTTAATGTGTTTATATTCTGTATTTGGGTACATTTTGCTGGCCACTGTTGCCGAGCGGTTCTAGGCACTTCAGTCCGGAACCGCGCTGCTTCTACGGTCGCAGGTTCGAATCCGGCCTCGAACATGGATGCGTGTGATGTCCTTAGGTTAGTTATGTTTAAGTAGTTCTACATTCTAGGGGACTGATGACCTCCGATGTTAAGTCCCATAGTGTTCAGAGCCATTTGAACCATATTATTGGGGAAAGTGACGCGTATGAAGACTTTCGTACGTCTTTCTTGAATAACTCGAAAACTACACTACATTAAATTACCTACAGAAAGGTCCTGTTCCTTTTTCTTTTCTTCTTTTAAATCCCGCGCATGGTTTATGAAAGAGAGGTATAACATTGAGGGACGCACAAAACAAATCGGTACGGGCAGCCTAATCAACCTCATGTTTGTAGAGGATGCAAGATTACCCAGGTGCTGCCCCTGTCGGGGATCACTTTATACTATTGCGTGTTCAGTCCTGTGAAACATGTTGAGTGACAGAAACACCAATATGCACCCTTTCGACGAAGATAGAGACCAGATAGCATCCTAATAAACCTGAAATTAGACGCACTTACCTTAGGTTGCGTCTTACCCCGCTCACTGGAGGTCTCGGTTCCAGCAAGGACTACCTGTTTGTAGTTTTCTCAAAGGACGATCAGCGATGCGCTATCTCAGTAACACATCTGCATCTACATCCATACTCCGCAAGCCACCTGACGGTGTGTGGCGGAGGGTACCTTGAGTACCTCTATCGGTTCTCCCTTCTATTCCAGTCTCGTATTGTTCGTGGAAAGAAGGATTGTCGGTATGCCTCTGTGTGGGCTCTAATCTCTCTGATTTTATCCTCATGGTCTCTTCGTGAGATATATGTAGGAGGGAGCAATATACTGTTTGACTCCTCGGTGAAGGTATGTTCTCGAAACTTCAACGAAAGCCCGTACCGAGCTACTGAGCGTCTCTCCTGCAGAGTCTTCCACAGGAGTTTATCTATCATCTCCGTAACGCTTTCGCGATTACTAAATAATCCTGTAACGAAGCGCGCTGCTCAACGTTGGAACTTCTCTATCTTTTCTATCAACCCTATCTGGTACGGATCCCACACTGCTGAGCAGTATTCAAGCAGTGGGCGAACAAGCGTACTGTAACCTACTTCCTTTGTTTTCGGATTGCATTTCCTTAGGATTCTTCCAATGAATCTCAGTCTGGCATCTCCTTTACCAACGATCAACTTTATATGATCATTCCAATTAAAATCCCACCTAATGCGTACTCCCAGATAATTTATGGAATTAACTGCTTCCAGTTGCTGACCTGCTATATTGTAGCTAAATGATAAGGGATCTTTCTTTCTATGTATTCGCAGCACATTACACTTGTCTACATTGAGATTCAATTGCCATTCCCTGCACCATGCGTCAACTCGCTACAGATCCTCCTGCATTTCAGTACAATTTTCTATTGTTACAACCTCTCGATATACCACAGCATCATCCGCAAAAAGCCTCAGTGAACTTCCGATGTCATCCACAAGGTCATTTATGTATATTGTGAATAGCAACGGTCCTACGAAACTCCCCTGCAGCACACCTGAAATCACTCTTACTTCGGAAGACTTCTCTCCATTGAAAATGACACGCTGCGTTTTGTTGTCTAGGAACTCTTCAATCCAATCATACAATTGGTCTGATAGTCCATATGCTCTTACTTTGTTCATTAAACGACTGTGGGGAACTGTATCGAACGCCTTACGGAAGTCAAGAAACACGGCATCTACCTGTGAACCCGTGTCTATGGCCCTCTGAGTCTCGTGGACGAATAGCGCGAGCTGGGTTTCACACGATCGTCTTTTTCGAAACCCATGCTGATTCCTACAGAGTAGATTTCTAGTCTCCAGAAAAGTCATTATACTCGAACATAATACGTGTTCCAAAATTCTACAACTGATCGACGTTAGAGATATAGGTCTATAGTTCTGCACATCTGTTCGACGTCCCTTCTTGAAAACGGGGATGACCTGTGCCCTTTTCCAATCCTTTGGAACGCTACGCTCTTCTAGAGACCTACGGTACACCGCTGCAAGAAGGGGGGCAAGTTCCTTCGCGTACTTTGTGTAAAATCGAACTGGTATCCCATCAGGTCCAGCGGCCTTTCCTCTTTTGAGCAATTTTAATTGTTTATCTATCCCTCTGTCGTCTATTTCGATATCTACTATTTTGTTATCTGTGCGACAATCTAGAGAAGGAACTACAGTGCAGTCTTCCTCTGTGAAACAGCTTTGGAAAAAGACATTTAGTATTTCGGCCTTTAGTCTGTCATCCTCTGTTTCAGTACCATTTTGATCACAGAGTATCTGGACATTTTGTTTTGATCCAGCTACCGCTTTGACATAAGACCAAAATTTCTTAGGATTTTCTGCCAATTCAGTACATAGAACTTTAGTTTCGAATTCATTGAACGCCTTTTGCATAGCCCTCCTCACACTACATTTCGCTTCACGTAATTTTTGTTTGTCCGCAAGGCTTTGGCTATGTTTATATTTGCTGTGAAGTTCCCTTTGCTTCCGCAGCAGTTTTCTGACTCGGTTGTTGTACCACGGTGGTTTTTTTCCATCTCTTACAGACGGGAAAAACAGCTGCTTTAGTACAATTGCTTTCGTCAGGGACATGTTTCCATCTTTGGAACAATCAGTACAAGTTTATTTTCTGACAAGAACTCATTTACTCTGTAGCAGGATGGCTTTTTAAAAGAATACATACACTGAAGCGACGAAAGTCATGGGGTAGCGATATGCACGTATACAGAACGCGGTAGTATCGCGTACACAAAGTATGAAGGGCAGTACGTTGACGGAGCTGTCATTTGTACTCTGGTGATTCATGTGAAAAAATATCCGCCGTGATTACGGCCACACAACAAGATATGTCGGACTTTGAGCGCGAAATGGTATTTGGAACTAGATGCGTGGGACATTCCATTTCGAAAATCGTTAGTGAACTCAATACTCCGAGGTCCAAGGGGCCAAGTGTGTGCTGAGAATATCGAATTTCAGCATTAGCTCTCACCACTGACAACACGATGGCCGAGGCCTTCACTTAAAAACCGAGAGCAGCGAGGTTTGCGTAGCGTTCTCAGTGCTAACAGACAAGCAACAGTTCGTGAAATAACCACAGAAATCAATGGGGAACGTACGACTAATGTATCAGGACAGTGCAGCGAAATTCGGCGCTAATGGGCTACGACAGCAAAAGGTCAACGCTAGTGCCTCTGTTAACAGCACGGTATCGCCTTCAGCGCCTCTTCTAGGCCCGTGATCATATCGGTTGGGCCCTAGAGTACTGGAACACCGTGGCCTGGTCGGACGAGTCCCTATTTCTGTTGGAAAGAGCTGACGATGGGGTTGAGTGCAGCATAGATCCCACGAATCTAAGGTCGAAAGTTGGCAACAAGGCACTGTGCAAGCTGTTGGTGACTCCATTATGGTGTGGGCTCTGTTTACAGGAATAGACTGGGTCCTCTGCTCCAACTGAATCTACGATCATTGACAGGAATGGTTATGTTCGGTTATTTGGAGACCATTTGCAGGCATTCATGGACTTCATGTTCTCAAACAACTATGGAATTATGGCCAGGTCACATTTTTTCGCGACTGGTTTGAAGAAAATTTGGAAAATTCGAGCCACCTAGGTAGCCCACAGGAATCCCATCGGACATTTATGGGACAGAATCAAGAGGGTAGTTCGTGCAGAAAACCTCGCACCTGGAACACTTTCGCAATTATATACGGCTATAGAGGCAGCAAGGCTCGATATTTCTGCAGGGGACTTCCGACGACTTGTTGAGTCCACGCCACGTCGAGTTGCTGCACTGTGCCGGGAAAGTGGAGATCCGACGGTAAGCTAAGGACTGGAGACTGAGGATCAATGGCTTGGCGACTAATTCCAAGACTTTCATCCTCAGTTGCCCAGGGTGGAGGGACTATAAACTTCTTCTTCTCCTATCTTCTTTTCTCCTCTCCATTCTAAACTATATTTTTGTATTTCTTTTTCAAAATTTAAACTTCTTGTAAATTTTTGTTAAACAGTTTGACGGTTTGGGAAAGCTGTCATAAAGAAAAGAAAGATAAACAGCAAACAAAGATAACCAAGTAAAAGAAAACAAAATAAAAGAGATAAAACAAAACACGACCAACTGTGACCCGCCTCCACGTGGCGGGACATGGGCAACAGTGCGATCGGATGTGGGGTCTGGTGTGGAGGTTCAGCCATATCAGCACCCATATACCGACCGCTAAGTGGTCAATAAAGACCCACATAAGCAATTAGGTGGTGGGTCGTAAAATCAGGGCGGCAAGTGAAAAAAAAAAAAAAAGATCCGACACGATATCAGGAGTCATCCCACGACTTTTGTCAGCTTAGTGTGGAACAAAGATCTTCCCCTACTACCACTGTGCCTTGCGCCAGAAAAGAGAGAACCAAATCATAGTCCTGCCACACGGAATTTACAGCTTTTATATGGCTCGCAAAATCTCTTTACGTCAGTCTTCGCCATCCAGCGATTTCGATTATGTCAGGAAGACGGCATCAAGAGTCACTAGCTCGTCCGACATGCATTTGAGACGTAAGTCAGTCTGCAAAGCGGCGTTCCTATCGCTAATACCAGGGAACTATGGTTGCTGCTGGAATGAAACACCGCCAGCAATACTGCCATGGGGCATCTTGTTGCTATTCAATTGTTCTTTCCATCATTAATTTCAGTATAATTGTTCCATTCCGTCGTCGTTTATTTATTTATTTAATCGTATATCTTACATCGGACAAGAATTTCACCCATAAAGTACTTTTTTACATCATAGTTACCTAGGAATTAAATCTATAATACTCATTGTTATGGTTGTGGTCTTCAGTCCAGAGACTGGTTTGATGCAGCTCGCCATGCTACTCTATCCTGTGCAAGCTTCTTCATCTCCCAGTACCTACTGCAACGTACATCCTTCTGAAACTGCTTAGTGTATTCAACTCTTGCTCTCTCTACGATTTTTAGCCTCCATGCTGCCCTCCAATACCAAACTGGTGATCCCTTGATGCCTCAGAATATGCCATACCAACCGATTCCTTCTTGTAGTCAAGTTGTGCGACAAATTTCTCTTCTCTCCAGTTCTATTCAATACCTCCTCATTAGTTATGTGATCTACCCATCTGGCGGCCGCGGTGGCCGAGCGGTTCAAGGCGCTTCAGTTCGGAACCACGCGACTGCTACGGTGGCAGGTTCGAACCCTGCCTCGGGCATAGATGTGTGTGATGTCCTTAGGTTAGTTAGGTTTAAGTAGTTCGACGTTCTAGGGCACTGTTGACTTCAGATGTTAAGTCCCATAGTGCTCAGAGCCATTTGAACCATTTGAACCATCTACGATCTAATCTTCTGCATTCTTCTGTAGCACCAGATTTCTAAAGCTTCTATTCTCTTCTTGTCTAAACTACTAATCGTCCACGTTTCACTTCCATACGTGGCTACACTCCATACAAATATTTTCAGAAACGACTTCGTGACACTTAAATCTATACTCAATATTAACAAATTTCTCTTCTTCAGAAACACTTTCCTTGCCATTGCCAGTCTACATTTTATATCCTCTCTACTTCAACCATCATCAGTTGTTTTGCTCCCCAAATAGCAAAACTCATTTACTACTTTAAGCGTCTCATTTCCTAATATAATTCCCGCAGCATCATCCGATTTAATGCGACTACATTCCATTATCCTCGTTTTGCTTTTGTTGATGTTCATCTTATATCCTCCTTTCAAGACACTGTCCATTCCGTTCAGCTACTCTATCAGGTCCTTTGCTGTCTCTGACACAATTACAATGTCATCGGTGAACCTCAAAGTTTTTATTTCTTCTACATGGGTTTTAATACCTACTCCGAATTTTTCTTTTGTTTCCTTTACTGCTTGCTCAATATACAGATTGAATTACATCGGGAATAGGCTACAACCCTGTCTCATTCCCTTCCCAACCACTGCTTCCCTTTCATGCACCTCAATTCTTATAACTGCCATCAGGTTTCTGTACAAATTGTAAGTAGCCTTTCGCTCCCTGTATTTTACCCCTGACACCTTCGGAATTTGAAAGAGAGTATTCCAGTCAACGTCTTCAAAAGCTTTCTCTAAGTCAACAAATGCTAGAAACGTAGGTTTGACTTTCCTTAATCTATTTTCTAAGATGAGTCGTAGGGTCAGTATTGCCTTAGGTGTTCCAACATTTCTACGGAATCCAAATTCATATAGCATTAAAACGATTTAAGTGTCTATAGTGACGATATGAGTATATAAAACCTGCTGCGAACCGATAAAATTAATACTGGCAGTCCTTATACTGCGTTTGCTGCTGCTGCTGCTCCCACTAATAATGATAATAATAATGTCAATAATAACCATAATGATAGTGACAGATATAAAAATAATTTATAGGTGTACAAAATGTATGTGTTCTAATGAGAAAGTATTTACAGGGGTAACAAATGCTTACAGGAACAGCGATGATACTTAGTGTTGCATTAGTAGATATTTTATTAACTATCTTCTGAAGCTTCAGATTTTATTCCAGAGCTAGGTTCCTGCTAATGAGAAGGACTTCACGAAAGTTGTTGAACGACGCAGTGTGTCAGAGAGTATCTTGCTCTGATGGGACCGTCAGCTTCTGCCGTGTTCTTCACACAAGAGCGTTAAGGCCGAGGACAGATGTGGGGGACAGTTTATGTTGATGAGACAGTAGAGAAGGCAGAGGGTATGGAAACCTTTGCGCTTTCCAGCACGCAGCCACGATTGCTGTTCATATGATGGTAACATGTGATCCGAGAGCCAAACATTACAGATTTAAGTAACACAGGCTTCCATTGCCATTTCCAGGTGACGTGAGCTTTGCTGACGAAGGCCTTGGAAGAAACCATTCCTGTAGTCAATAGTTGGAAGTATAAGTATTTGTACAAGTTTCTTTTTCAGGTCAAGAGGGAAGAGATTTTTTTTATTTTTGTAGATCATGGATAGATGCTGATACCCTCTTGAGCACTGCAGCTTAGTTCTCGGTCCAATTTAAATTTTCATCTTTTATTACTCCTAGACTTTTTGCTGAAGAAGAAATCTCGATATTTGTTCCACTCAGCATTAAAGGCGGCGCAGATTTCCGACATTTCGTCCTAATAAGCGTAGAGTGGCCAAGTAATATCGATTACGTTTTAGATGGGTTGAGCTTTAACCACCCGTCCTGTACCCGTTTCGACAGTGCACACAGGTCGGTGTTGAGATTCTCGATAACCGTTTTGTTGGTTTTGCGCTTAGATAAGACTGGAGGTCATCAGTGTACGTGTGGTATTTGCAGTAGGACAAAACTGATAACTCATCGTTGTCATATACTGAAACAAATATAGGAGATAATAACGAGCCCAGGAGGATAGCTGATACCATCTGCCTCCACTGTCATTTTATGGCGCTAGACGTGAAGCATTGCTGGCAAGACATCAGGTACGAGTGAAACCATTGCAGTGCAGTTGGCGAGAAATGGAGGCTAATAAGTTTGGCAAGTAAAATTTCGACGCCGGCAGTGTCAAAAGGACTTGCACACAAAAGGGGGGGGGGGGGTGCCTTCTCCCCGGAAACTAATGGCACCCCTACTTATAATCTCGTTTCAGTAAGGTGTAACTATTATTTCTACTAGATCTTTTTCTATGGGCACCTTTGGTGTGGTATAAAATTAATTCCTTTATGATGCCTCTGGTCCTGCTCTTCAATTACAAAAAGAACGCTCGTTAGACCTGAAAGTGCTTCAAATTGCTTTGCATCTCTCTCTTATCCGGAAAAATGTCGGTCCCATACTTCCAGTGAAGAGTCGTTCTCGCAAGTTATCTACATCGTAAGTTGGAGAATTTGAGACAATATTCCTCCGCCCACGCATCCAGAACCTTCTCGACGCTCATGTATCGCTTCCCGGTGAGAATACTGCGTAGGGTCGGCCGTGTTGGCTCTAACTGCCGATTGTCAACGGCGCTGCATGATATGAAAAGGTGGCCTCATCGTTAACGAGAATTACTTGACGAAAAAACTTACTGTCATAATGTCTTATCAGGATCGAGCGACTGAATTCCAATCGTCTCGTAAAATCCCGCTGTTGATCTGCTGATGAAGTGACACGTGGTACAGATGGAAGCTAAAATACGTATTCTGGGTTCACGTACACTAGAGGCACTCACAATTTCTTTCGTGCACGCGGTTTCTTTTAAAAACAGCTGCTAGAACATCTATTTCGTTCACTCCACTCGTTCTAGACTTGCTCCTCGTCCTGTGTGTAGTATTCCAGGACTTGTCCAGTAACAGTTTCTTGCACATTCGCTGAACCGTCAGTCTAATTGGACACCTTCTACCTGGATACTTTTGCGTGAAAAATCCTCTTCGCGTTACTTCTCGATTATCCGCGAAGAAATAACATATCTGGAATCGTGACGAACATTAATTATTTCGTAGTATCGGCACTCGAACACGTGAACGACCTACACATAAAGACTGCGATATTTCCTCTGCGCACCTTTCATACCGATATCCTGGCGGTGCAGTACCGTTTCCTCCTTGTCCCACGTGACGTATTTCCTTACTTGGGCACGAAAACGCAAACTTCCGCATAAGGCAGCTATCGACTTCATGGACAAAACAAACAGATTGTAGGTTTGAAATACTGCACTTCTCTTAAATTAGTCATTGCATTTTTAAGAGTAAAATGTCGTTCGATTCATCTCTTTTAAAACTACTATACTAGCAGCAGAAATTAGTATAATTCTATTTTAAGCCCCGCGGTGTAGCCGCTCGGTCTCAGGCGTGTGGTCACGGTTCGCTCGGCTGCCCCCGTCGGAGGTTCGAGTCGTCCCCCGGGCGTGTGTGTGTGTGTTGTACTTAGCGTAACTCTGTGTATTCGATTAAGTAATGTGTAAGATTAGGGTCCGATGACCTCAGCAGTTCGGTACCATAAGGTCTTACCACAAATTTTCAAATTTTTTATTTTAATAGGCAAGTTGGAAAAACATATTTTTGAAATTAATATAGCTATCATAAAAGAGTATGCCTCTTTAAATGAGGACCTTCTCACTATTCATCTGGATGGAAACAGAATTCAGGTATTTTAAATCGTTCTGGAAATATCTGAGGTGAACAGCTGTTGAAAAAAATGGTACAAATGGCTCTGAGCACTATGGGACTTAACTTCTGAAGTCAGCAGTCCCCTAGAACTTAGAACTACTTAAACCTAACTAACCTAAGGACATCACACACATCCCTGCCCGAGGCAGGATTCTAACCTGTGACCGTAGCGGTCGCGCGGTTCCAGACTGTAGCGCCTAGAACCGCTAGGCCACAGTGGCCGGCTAAACAGCTGTTGACTTCCTAACATTGACTGTTATTGTTCTTGCCTATGTGCCACTGATCTTACAAGTTATGACTGAATCCCTATTCGAACCGTAACAGTCTGAGTATTATAACTGTGTTGTAGTGCAGTGTGCAGTACCAAACAGCTTCTTCCAAACTGAAATGTGTAGCCCTTCAGTTTCAAGCACCTACAGACACAATTTACAACTTCAGCATTTGTGATGCTTACAAGCAGTGGCCGGTAGATGGCACTGACATCGCCCCTAGCGTCGAAATACATGTAACAGTTAGGCAGTGAGCATCTCACATTACAAATTAGTAACCATTAATGAAAATTTTTCTATGCAGTGATCTTTCAAACTTATATATCTGTCCCTATGCATGAGGTGAATATTGCCTTTCCTCGTACTTGCAGTTGAGCTATGTGTGTCTAATGAGAACTTACACAGAAAAGGTATTTCCATCTCGGTTGGTCGCAGCACTCCTGGCTGTAGTGATATTTCCGTTGTTTTGCAGACTGGCGCAAGCGGTGAAGATCCTGATAGGACTGGCGGTGCTGTTCACGTACCCGCTGCAGTACCACGTGGCCGTGGGAATCGTGCTGCAGATGGTGCGGGACCGCGTGCCGGAGAAGCGCCTCGACCTCCTGGAGTACGGCATGCGGGTGGTCGGAGTGCTCGGCACAGGTGAGCGAGCAGCGTACTACAACCAGGCGTGCACCAGTATTCTGGCTGGCATACCTGTCACATGCCTAGAAAGAAGCCCAACGAAGCGAGCTCTTATCTGAAGAAATAAAGTATTTGTTTGGATTGGCAGTTCATTGATTAGTCCCTGCCCCCTACCACCCCCCCCACCCCCCACCCCCCCACCCGTCAAATCAGTAAATACACCGAAGAGCCAAAGAAATTGGTACACCTGCCTAATATCGTGTAGAGCCCCCGCCAACGCGCACACGTGCCGCATCACGACGTGGCACGGACTCGACTAATGTCTGAAGTAGTGCTGGAGGGAACTGACAACATCAACCCCGCAGGGCTGTCCATAAATCCGTAAGAGTACGACGGGGTGGAGATCTCTTCTGAACAGAACGTTGCAAGGCGTCCCATATATGCTCTATAATGTTCATGTCTGTGGTGTCTGCTGGCCAGCGGATGTGTTTAAACTCAGAAGAATGTTCCTGGGGCCACTCTGCAGCATTCTGGATGTGTGGGATGCTGCATTGTCCTGTTGGAATTGCCCAAATTCGTCGGAATGCACAATGGACATGAATGGATGCAGGTGATCAGTCAGGATGCTCAAGTACGTGTCACCTGTCACAGTCATATGTAGACATACGGGGTCCCATATCACTCCATCTGCACACACCCCACGCCATTACAGAGCCTCCACCAGCTTGAAGAGTTCCCTGATGACATGCAGGGTCCATGGATTCATGAGGTTGTCTCCATACTTCTATACGTCCATCCGCTTGATACAATTTGAAACTAGAATCGTCCGACAAGACAAAATATTTCCAGTCACCAAAAGTCCAATGTCGGTGTTGACGTGGCTAGGCGAGGTGTAAAGCATTGTGTCGAGCAGTCATCAGGGGTGAACGAGTGGGCTTTTGGTTCCGAAAGCCTATATCGGTGATATTTCGTTGAACTGTCCGCACGCTGACACTTGTTGATGGTCCCTCATTGAAATCTGCAGCGGTCTGCGGGAGGTTCTCTCGAGTCGTCCTTGGTCTCATTCTTGCAGGATCTGTTTCTGGCCGCAGCTATATCGGAGATCTGATGTTTTACCAGATTTCTGATATTGAAGGTACACTCGTGAAGTAGTCATACGGGAAAATCCCCACTTCAGCCCTACCTTGGAGATGTTGTGTCCCATCGCTCGTGCGCCGCCTATAACACCACGTAGAAACTCACTTAAATCTTGATGACCTGCCATTGTAGCAGTAGTAACCGATCTAGCAACTGCGCCAGACACTTGTTGTCTTATATATGCGTTGCCGACTGCAGCGCAATATTCTGCCTTTTTACATATCTGTGTATTTGAATACTCGTGCCTATTCCAGTTTCTTCGGCGTTTCAGCGTATATGTCTACAAGTTTCCACATTGCCCAATTATATGGTTTATTCCAGCAGGATGTAAATTAATAATTACAACAGGCCCCAAATTTGAACTGAACTGGTAACTAAACATATTAGTAGTTGCTCAGGATACAGTGCCCGTAATTGAAGATCTAATTTCAAAACGCTGTAGCAAGAGAATTACGTCAAAATTGACTAGCGTATTACCGACGCAGAGGGAAATGTCATGGAACTCGACGAAAATATTACCAATACATGGCGCTGTAAGCGTCTTACTAGCCGCGCGGGGTAGCCGCGAGGTCTAGAGCGCTTTGTCACGGTCCGTGCGGCTACCCCCCTCTGAGGTTCGAGTCCTCTCTCGGGCATGGGTGTGTGCGTTGTCCATAGCGTAATTTAGTTTTTGATGAAGTAGTGTTTATTCTTAGGGACCGATGACCTCAGCAGTTTGTTCCCGTAAGACCTTACCACAAATTTCAATTTCAAGCTTCTTACCGTAAATAGGGTCGGTTACAAATGACACATGAATCGCAATACCGCCATCTGACGGCTAAGGTTTGAGTTTCACATTACACCATTCAGACTGGTCAATGTGCATTGGCAGCGAGGTCTAAGGCACCTCGTCACGGTCCGCCCGGCTGCACCGTCGGAGGTTGGAGTCCTCCCTTGGGTATGGGTATGTGCCGTCCTTAGCGTTTTATGTTAAATTAAGTGCGTAAGCTTATGGACCGATGACCTCAGCAGCTTGGTCCTATAAGACCTTACCACATATTTCCAAAATTGTGCATGACTGCACAAATTCGCCCATCAACAGTGGTGGCACTGTTATTAAGGTAAGCCCATCCACCACAGCAAGGTCGTACCATATTGGATGGCAAAAATCGATTTTTAATTTTGCTGAGGCCAAAAACCGCTTAAAAAGCTAAGTAACATTGGTTTTTAATTGTATTGGCGCCAAAAATCACATAAAAATCAAAATGACATCGGTTTATAAATGTCGCGAGACTGGCGCAAGACATGTTCATTATGCTGTCAGCCGTTTTCTTCCACAATTTAAAATCGATCAGCAGAGAACAACAAATCAAAGCGCGTCGGCGGTCACTTTCAGAATGCGTTGCGCAATATGTCTCTTCAGCTACATTCACAGTTGGAACACTGAACACAACATCATTTAGATAACCACAGGGCCAAAAATCACACGGATTAGTCAGGTAATGAGGACGGCCAGGCTGTAGAGAAATGACGGCTGATAATTCTAGCATTTCCGCGGAATACCTCTGCGGGAACTGCTTGACCGGCTGTGCAATGTGCGGAGGTGCGCCATTTTACATAAAAATGATCCTACCCACACAACCACCATGTTGAGGGATAGGAATGAGGTTGGTTTGATCGCGTTTACCAGTGACGGGACAGATAACTGAGTCCACAGGACTCATCTCCTTGAAAAGTACGGCCGTATGATAAACTATACCGTCAAACCGAACAAACAGTAACCTTTGCCGACTGAAGTTCGGATGTTCCGTTGCAGTTCTGCATATCGGCATGTCATTGGAGATGGAAATGGGCTTCTACTATCCGAAGAATGTTCCATGGACATTCATTGATTTCATGAGAGCAAGAAATTCCAAAGCGAATGTCTGTTTTGCTAACAGCTCAGCAGGAAACAGCGAGGGTGATTTTTTATGGGTATCAATGCAGGACGTTTCATAGGATTTTATACACCGTCCTCCTAGGCATGCACAGCCTTGTGGCAATTTCCCGTGCACTGCATATCTGCATACCATGACTCGACTCCCCATGCGATGCTGTGGCCACATTTTTCCGGTAGAAGCGTGCCGAGAATACCAAATTTCAGACTTTACCTCTCATCACGGATGGCCAATGGACTTCACTTAACGACCAAGAGCAACGGAATTCCTGTAGTGTTTTCACCGCTGAGAGACAAGCGACACTGCTTGAAATAACTGCAGAAATCAGTTTGCGGTTTATGGACTATGGCAGCAGGTTACCAACGTTAGTGCTTTAGCTAGCAGTCCGACATTGCCTGCAGCACCTCTCATTGGCTGGTGACCATATCGGTTGGTCCCTAGACGACGGGAAAACCATGGCCTGGTCAGATGAGTCCCGATTTCAGTTAGTAAGAGATGATGGTAGGGTTCGAGTGTGGCGCAGACCCCGTGGAACCCTGGATCCATATTGCCATCAATGCACTTTGCAAGCTGACGGTGGCTTTATAATAGTGTGGGCTGTGTATACATGGAGTACACTGGGCTCTCTGGCCCAACTGAACTGATCATTGACTGCAGTTGGTTACGCTCGATTAATTGGAGATCATTTGCAGCCATTCATAGGATTCATGTTGTTAAACAACGATGGAATTTTTATGGACGACAGTGCTCCATGTCAACTGCGAAAACTGTTCACTATTAATTTGGCCATCCAGATCGTCCGACATGAATGCCATCGAACGTTTATAGGACATAATCGAGAGGTCAGTTCTTGAACAAAATCCTACACCGCCAACACCTTCGCAATAATGGTCAGCTATAGAGGCAGCATGACTCAGTATTTCTGTGGGGCTCTTCCAACTACTTGTTGAGTCCATACCACGTCGACTTGCTCCACTAGCTGAGCCAGAGGATGTCCGACACGAAATTAGGACGTACCCCTTGAGGTTTGTCACTTCAGTACATAAAACTTACCAAATGAAGTCTAACTGTAAGTGACAAATGAAATATGACGTCTCGCAAGTTGTGCTTGCAATGTAGAGAGCGTTCTGGCTTCTTTTTGGTTCATTCTTTCGTAGCACCTTTCCGATACAGCACAGAGTTTATTTTGTATTTCATGCGAGGTAATGGTGCCTCAACGTGAAATAACAGGAAGTGACGTCACAAACTCTGTACAGCTCTATATCAGCGTTGGTGACTCGTCCCACGTGAGACATCCGCACGCTGTGCCTTTCTCCGACTGCAACGTTCTGATTTATCGTTATTTTTGTCATTTTTCTTTGATGTGGGGAACCAGTGAAAAGCTACTAGCCACCAAAAAGAATACGTGATCGTGGTCATACCCTGTGTTGGTGTGATGACTTTTGTTCGTCTGTTGGCAGTGGCGCTGGCGACGGCGGTCCCGAAGCTCGACCCTGTGGTGTCGCTGGTGGGTGCCGTGTGCTTCTCGACGCTGGGTCTGCTTTGTCCGGCCGCCATCGAGATGGCCACCTGCTGGCCCAGCCGCCGGATTATCGTTAAGGACTCGCTCATCATCGTGCTCGCACTCGCAGCTCTCGTCTCTGGGTCCTACACCAGCGTCCTGGGCATCATCGACGCCTACTCAGAGTAGCCAACGCTCAAACACCAGCATATTCTGATTCATAGAAGCCTACTCTTAGTAGCCAAGTCATACACCAGCATCCTCGATATCAATAAGGCCTACTCTGAGTAGCCCTTGATCATACACTAGCATCCTCGACATCACTGAGGCCTACTCAGAGTATTACATCAGCCTCCTGGAAATAACTGATGCCTATTCTGAATATCCAGTGGTCACACATTGACATTCTCGACATCACTGAGGTCTACTCTGAGTGGTCTAAAGTCATACACCAGCATCCGCAAAATTATCGAAGAATACTCTAAGTAGGTAACGGTCATACACCAGCGCCCTCGACATCAGCGACGCCTTCTCTGAGTAGCCAAGGATTATGAACCACTGCCCTCAGAATCATTAAGGCCGGCTCAGAAAAACCAAGGGTCATATATGATCCTCATCACTATCAAGGCCTACTTTGAGTATCCGAGGGTCATACACCATCATCATTTGTTCCTATGGTGAGGAACAGAACTCTAATTCACCATTATATACATTACCAAATCTTATGTTGAGTAAGTTTGACCTTATACCAGCTTCCTCATCACCTCGAGATGTCGTCCATGTAGCCCAAGGTTCTACAGGAGCAGTCTTAACGTCGCCGAGACCTACTTCGAGAAGCCCTAGGCCTACTCGAGTAGCCCTAGCTCCTAGTTTAGTTTACCAAACGTCACTGAACCTTCTCACATGTAACACAAATCGTAAACCTGGAGCAACTGTGGGATAGCTTCAGCAAGACTGAAGTCAACCAGCCTGTGAATTCGTTTAAAGGATATGTTGCTCTACACATAATAACTATGTGGCTTCATATTGGTAACTGAAAGTAGTTCTAAATGAACACTCTTCAGAATGAAGATGTTTCCCTTGGGTAGCAGCTTCGATCGTACCGTGTGTATACAACAAAATAGTGTGTGACTGACCAGCTCTATTATGACACGCTTCCTGAAATTGCAGGTATACATGTCACTACTGTTCACTGGATTATGACGGTGCTGTGAAGCAATATTCTCTGTGATCTTTTACACATCTCTGAAACCAATATATCAGCTATGAACCATGGAATGTAGCAGTCCCGTTGTTTACCTAAGCTACCTCGATATAAGACTCATTCATTGCTTTCGAGTGAATATAGTTCATCATGATTCGATCATAGTGTGATACGATGTTCTCTGAGAACCACTAACTATCTTACATACAGACACTATTACACATGACACTGTGAGGCGGCATATGGTGTTCAACAGTAATCTGTTATCCCATGTGCTTCTTCAGATATATGGAGTGATTAAAATTACTGGACGATTTATGGTGTTAAGTACAGTACATTACCATTGCTCGTGTTCAGAAATCAGTATTCAGTCTAGTGTAACTCTCATCTATGAAATACATTTTAACTTCGTGGTTCCGCTTAAAAAACTGTGACTTTCCAGTAGAGGTGGGATATTAAAATTCTGCCTCTTCCTTACAGAATTTTTGAATGACTTTCATGTACTTCTCAAAAAATTTTCATGTGCCAGGAATGGATGTGTTTTATTTATTTTCCAACGATATTATTTTGTAATATAGTGTTAAGACTAAAGTATTTTCGCAATATGTGTTTCAGACATCTTAGCCTACCGTACTAGTTTGAGTGACCATGTTGGTTTCAACAGAGCTGTCACTCTAATACCAATTGTACAGAAGTCTACAGTGTATTTATGACTCAAAAATTCTTATGTAAATTACTCAAAAGATGTTCTCAGCAAAATTAATGCAATTAAGAAACTTGTTAAAACATTAATTGTATTTGATAGCTTTATCATAAATTATTTTGTAAGAAAATCGTTCTATAATGACATAAACGTCAATTATATTAAGAGATGTGCAAGAACTCTGACATGACGTTGTGATGATCCTTATATGTTTCATTCATACTTCTGAATTAAACTTTGTATGTAGGCTGTTTAGGTTTTTTATTGGTAACGCCACCTCTGTATGACAATCACTGGCTGTGCTGTGGGCAGTCTGTGTCTGCTTTGCATTGTTGTAATACTCGCCATTGTAGTGTTAGGCAGCTGGCTGTGAACAGCACGTAGCGTTGCGCAGTTGGAGGTGAGCCACCAGCAGTGGTGGATGTGGGGAGAGAGATGGCGGAGTTTTGTAATTTTTCATGAACTGATATATTTATATATGATGATATCAAGGTAAATACATTGTTTGTTCTCTATTAATATCTTTCATTTGCTAACTATCCCTATCAGTAGTTAGTGCCTTCAGTAGTTTGAATCTTTTATTTAGCTGGCAGTAGTGGCGCTCGCTGTATTGCAGTAGCTTGAGCAGCGAAGATTTTTGTGAGGTAAGTGATTTGTGAAAGGTATAGTTTAATGTTTGTCAGGGCCATTCTTTAGTAGGAAATTTTGAAAGTCGGATTGCGTTGCGCTAAAAATATTGTATGTCAGTTTAAGGACAGTCGTGTATAAATTGTTCAAAGGGGACGTTTCATATGTCGACCCTTAGCCTAGGATACCTCACTGGAATCTTCTGATTTTTTCTTGTAGTTTGTGTATTTAGTGTAGCTTTTGTTTATTGCTAGCGCGTAATTGTAGAGAGAATCTCCTTTGTAGTTGCAGTCTTTCATTGTTGTACTGTAAAACAGTTGTGGCATGCATGTAGATTTGCACCAAGTATTTCGCAGCTGCGCTGGTAATTAACTAGATATTATTTTCAGTGCTATGTTAATGTGTTCTCTTATTTTTGATCTTCAAATTGTGCTTTTCTTTGTTATCGTGTGAAATACTGTGACAATAATGGCGTGTGAGAAACGTAATACTAGGCTCCAAAGTAAACTGAGAAATGACAGTGAAGACGAAAGCAGTGTGTTAACGCCACCATGTAATGAATTAACAAATATTCAAAGTAGTAATTTGGTAACTGTGCATAGGGAAATGGAGCGGGCGTCAAATAATGGTGTAGACATTGAAACATGTAGAGAACAGGGAAGCATTATCGATCGATCGGTCGGCAACAGCTCGCCTCAGGAATCCGAAATGACAGGAAACAATCTCGCAAATACTGTAGATTCAGGTTTTGGATCCTCACCGTTTTCTCAAATAAGTCAAGACACATTTTCTGCTTGTCAAAATGTGAATGTTGCCGGTGCAAATGCACTGCCGAACAGCGTAGAGAAACAGATTCCAGACACTAATACATTATTATTGCAATTAATGCAACAAATGGAACAAAATCAGAGACAAACACAGCAACAGTTAGACACAGTGGAACAAAATCAGAGACAAACACAGCAAAAGCTTCAAAAGTTAGACACAGTGGAACAAAATCTTAAAAAGTTAGACTCATTGGAGCAAACTCTTGAACAAACACGTGAAGATTTAACTACTGAGTTACATAACATTGAATCGAAATGTCAAAAAGTCTGTAATGACGTAAAAACACAAATTTGTGAGCATTTTCAACCTATTTTTTCGCGGCATGAAAATGCATTACAGAATCACGAAGCAGCCATAAAAGAACTGCAAATTATTGTTCATGAAAATCATGAGACCTTGCAAGCTAAATTTGACTCAGTTGCATCTACCGATTCGGTTACGCAACTTGCAAAAACTCAGGAAAACTTTAAGGACACAGTAGATACTCTGAAACTTGGTTCAGAAAAACACACTGAAGAAATAAGTACACTATCGGAGAAAGTAGCCGAACTTTCGGATCAGGTCACTAACTTATCTACAAAGGTAGATGATGATCTGAATGACACAAGACCCGTAGCCTTCACTGACACAGAAGAGTATGAACAAATAAGAAAATTCAAACAAAATCAGAATCAAATTAATACACAACACCAAAGAGAAATCCGGGAAGTACAAGATCAGCTGACACAGGTAATACAAGAATTACGTATTTCAGAGGACACTCGCGCTCCAACACGGGAAGAGGGACTTAGAAACACGGAAAAGCCGCAAAATAATAACACAGGGCATTTCGGAAATTATGAAAGAAATTGGCAATGTGCACCGAATTTTGAGATGGAACGGCCGACACGACCTAACAATGACCGATATGCGACTCGCCGACATGACGATTTTGACTATAAGCTGTTCATTACTACACGTAAATTCAAAACATTTAAGAATTCTGGCAACGGCATTCATCCACAAGCATGGCTCCATCAATTTTCTCATTGTTTTCCTCCCAACTGGTCATTGGAGCACAGATTAGAATTTATGTGTGGCTACTTAGAGAATGAACCAGCTGTAAGAATGCGATCGGTCATTCACGATTGCCACAGTGAAGGAGAATTTTACCATGCCTTCCTCTCAGCATATTGGTCGCAAGCTACACAAGACCGTGTAAAACATGGCATCATAATGATGAAACATTTCGAACAATCTGAATTCTCCAGTCTTGTGAAATATTTTGAAGACATGTTGCACAAGAATCAGTACCTGTCAAACCCATACAGCCCCTCAGAACTCATCCGCATTTGCTTAATCAAATTACCTGAACATTTACGACATATTATTTTGGCAGGACGTTGCAAAGACGACATTGAAGCTTTTCAGGGACTGTTACAAGAACTGGAAAGTGACACTGACAATCGCGGAACACAGGAGCACAACAATTACAGATCACATCAGTCGCAATTCCGCGATGAAAGAAATAATAACTTTACACGACAAGGCTAATCTTACAACGCAAATCGTGACCAAAACAGACACCACCCATATGACAACCACTGGCAGAGTAATAATAGTTACAGAGAAAGATCGCATTTCCGTAGTAATGAATATGACAGAGATAACCACAGAAACAGACAATATGGGAACCAAAACAATTATTACCAGGGGAGACAGAATAACGTCAGACGCAACAGTTCAGTGCGCAGGTACGATTCAGGGAGAAATTCTCCACCACATGACCGACAAACAAGAAACTATGTAAACTACCGACAAAACGACAGACGTGAATTTCATCAGAACTGGCGGGATTCAAACAGAGCTGGGCCCTCTCGGCAAGGCGAATTTGTAGAAGTTAGGTCTCCTAATCCCAATAACGACGAGCGCCAACAAAGAGACAGACCATGACTCGCACAGCAGGCAGCTGCGTGCGGCCGCTGGCTCAGGGAAAAATAACAAAGACGCTAGCCTTGAAAAAAAATTTAGCATTCTTTACCGATGTAAGCAACATGATAATTGCTTTGAAGTTGAAAGTCTGCGTACTAGGAAGAGTAAAGGATTGCACCACACTTCACATGTAAAACCGCTTACTGAGAGATAATCTGCTTTTTAACTTTGTCTTTGCCATAAAACTTTTCACTTTACGTTGCTAGTATGCATTGTCAGACTTAGAAACTGTTAACATGTAACAATGTTTGAAGTGAAATATCCAGTATAGAACCTAGGGAACATTTTTAAACAGAAATTACGAATGCATTGTTATAGTGAACAGACGACACAGTGTTGCATTTGTACATTCTTGCTTGTTAGTTGCACGTTTACGTAACGACTATCAGGCTTAAATACTTAGAACATTTACCAGTACTGCTAATGAGATTTTAATGCAACATTTTGGTTTATTTGAAAATACATTCTGAATTTAAAGTGCTTTCTCAGAGATACCAGATGACACAGAGGTTAGTTTATGTGACAGCTACACGATTTTTATCACGACGCTACTAATGAGTGACAATTTACAATGTTGCTTTTGCGGTGTATCTGTTTTATATCTGCACAGTTTTCTGAATTCTTCTGGAAAGAAAAACATGTTTTAGTAGTAACTTTTGTGGTATAGCAACAATGAGACAGCCTTTTTTCGTGGCACAACAACACGTTACTGTACAGTACTTTCTTCATCACGCCAATAAGCATAATAACTACGATATTGTCACTATTTTTGTAACACTGATGTATATGTTTATTTCTATTCTTTTGTAAAGCCTGTACTACAAATGTTATCTGTATTATTATGTTTTTAATGATGTATTTTGTACCTTTGTAATTGTATTCTTATGTTATAAAATTGTAATTGTCACCAGTTCATGACATTATTAACTTGTTAGTTACATTTCACTGCACACGTTTCTGTTGGTCATAGTATGTGGACAATATGTGAGAAGTAGGGACTGTTAGTCTTTGCACGTGTGTTAATAACTCAGCAAGGGACTGGATAACAGCATTGCTGGTTCTAAGGACATTTCAAACAAATTTTTTTGTGAGTGGACATGTGGTGGTTTATGGACTTGCCATATTCTCCACAAGACTCTTCGAGGGTGATTGTGCACCTGCACAGTCGCAACAGATGGCTGCTGGCCGTCTCTACAAGGACTACAGTGGGTCTGCACCTTCGATGGCCCACCAATACCATTATCTCTACAAGGACTACAGTGGGTCTGCACCTCTGGTGGCCCACCAATACCATACTCTCTACCAGGACTACAGTGGGTCTGCTCTGTGATGACCTACCTACCAATATTCTTCCAAACTACGACTGACTCAGCTGTGGGTTTGCTCTGTTGTGGCCCATTATCTGTCAGCATGTTGCTATTCTACTGTTATGTACGATTAGGACTGTCTTTATAGACTGTGACAAAATTTTAGCTTTTGACCAACGTTGTATCAATAAGTGTGTGCATTTGATTTCTTTGTTATTGTAATTATGAAAAAAATTTTTCAAATTTGTATTGGCCACTGCCCAATCCAATTTGTAAAATTTTTTGTGGGGAGCATGGGGGCTATGTAAGTAGGCTGTTTAGGTTTTTTATTGGTAACGCCACCTCTGTATGACAATCACTGGCTGTGCTGTGGGCAGTCTGTGTCTGCTTTGCATTGTTGTAATACTCGCCATTGTAGTGTTAGGCAGCTGGCTGTGAACAGCGCGTAGCGTTGTGCAGTTGGAGGTGAGCCGCCAGCAGTGGTGGATGTGGGGAGAGAGATGGCGGAGTTTTGTAATTTTTCATGAACTGATATATTTATATATGATGATATCAAGGTAAATACATTGTTTGTTCTCTATTAATATCTTTCATTTGCTAACTATCCCTATCAGTAGTTAGTGCCTTCAGTAGTTTGAATCTTTTATTTAGCTGGCAGTAGTGGCGCTCGCTGTATTGCAGTAGCTTGAGCAGCGAAGATTTTTGTGAGGTAAGTGATTTGTGAAAGGTATAGTTTAATGTTTGTCAGGGCCATTCTTTAGTAGGAAATTTTGAAAGTCGGATTGCGTTGCGCTAAAAATATTGTATGTCAGTTTAAGGACAGTCGTGTATAAATTGTTCAAAGGGGACGTTTCAACTTCACAAAAGTAAGGTTTTGCAAATGCTATAATTTTTTGATTGTAATAAATTATATGTTTGTAATACTTCATTCATGAATCAAAGTTGGGAAATCATGTTCCTGACATAAGTTTCCATGCAATATATACTGTATTTTCAAATTAATGAAGTAAGCAGTTTCATGGGAAATCCTTCTTTAAGCATTCTTAAGTGGTCTATACAATGATTACCATGCAAAGGCCTATTAAAATTCTTTTGTGTTAAAAAATCATAAAAATTGAATCTGAGACATATCGAAAAATAAACAGTGCACCTAACGCCGCGTGGCTGGTTGCTCAAGCTCTGTCAACATCTCCGAGTTGACAATACTGTCAAACCGTCAATACTTCGCCAAAGACGTTCAGTATGCATTGACAATGCTCCAATATTTCAAGGTCCACTAATATTGCCCGTCAACATTTATAGTATTGACAATACGTCAGCCGCGCGTGATTAGCCGAGCGGTCTGGGGCGCTGCAGTCATGGACCGTGCGGCTGGTCCCAGCGGAGGTTCGAGTCCTCCCTCGGGCATGGGTGTGTGTGCGGGCATGGGTGTGTGTGTGTGTGTGTGTGTGTGTGTGTGTGTGTGTGTCTGTGTGTGTGTGTGTGTGTGTGTGTCCTTAGGATCATTTAGGTTAAGTAGTGTGTAAGCTTAGGGACTGATGACCTTAGCAGTTAAGTCCCATAAGATTTCACACACATTTGAACATTTTGAACAATACGTCACTACGCGCCCTCAGACATAAAAGAACCATAACTCTAAGGCTGATGAAGATTTTTTTGTTAGTGTAGTTGACAACGTGGCACAATAAGAGAAGATTTAGGACCAGTATTATCACAAATTTTTAAAGTAAATAAATTATTTTTTACTATCGTTTTATTAGATCGCCTTCTTTTCTGCCTGTTTTTAAATTAACTTCCTGACGAACTACAAACTGGAAATTTTACACATAGCTCAGAATTGTATGACAATGGAATATTAGCTCTTTTTCTTGTCTGCTTCACTTGCGAATTATTGGCGGGAATATACATTGGTGTTGAGCCTCTGTGTGAGATCAAATTAATCTAATTTTTACCTTCACGGAGATAAACGTAGGACGAAGTAATATTTTGGTATAGTTACGTGAAGCGAAATTGAAATAAACCTGAAATTTACGTGGCTCTATTGTAAGATCAACGAACTCGATTGAAAAATTTCACTTTCACAAGACTAAAAACCAGAAAATGAAACCTCCACAACAAGGTGCTGTTAATGGTAAGTTATTTAATCGGCAGTACAGTTTAATAAACTAGCGATAATAGTAACGATTTTTAAAATGGTTATTTAAATAAAATCGAATTTTTAATATACTGCATTTTCAGATTGGACTAAAAAGTATAAAATAATTTCTTCTAAGCCCATACAGATTCCTAACCCCACACAGATTATATGGAAAATTTGTGTTTTTGATGATCATATTGATGCATTAATAGTTCACCTTCTTACTATTATCTGTTGCATGCCGTCCATATTTTTCATTTTAAACCCTACAAATATCTTCCTGCTATCAAAAATTCCCAATCACAGATTTCCAGAACTACCTGTGAGTGGTTAGGAATGTAAATGACGCTAGGAGAAAGACTTTTATACTTTCTAGTGCGATTTAAAACGTGTTACATCAAAAATTCATTTTTATTGAAATCATTATTTATTACTCGATTTCTAAACATTAATTTCAAAAAAATCACAATTCTCTCACATACTTTACATTGCATCAATAAAATCCATGTTTTTAGTGACATCAAAAGAACATGTAGCTTTGAGGAAGAAATTTTATTTTACAATGGAGGCTTGCGTGAAAACATACGAAAATAATGTCAATAACTGCATTTCAGCGAGAGGAGACAGGAGTAATATTCACCAGAAAATTGCATACTAAAGTTCTGAAGAAATAAATTGTGTGATCTATGTGATTTTTCAATGAATGATTAAAAATCTCATTCCTGGTCAATGCTTTATACTGCTTAAGTAAATTTATACATTCTTTAGAAAGAAATTTACAAATATTGTTATGGAAGAAGCTATCTCATTGAAAACATAGTTTATTAATCAATGAATGATTCTCTTTCGAACTGTAGCACTCCTCTAGATGCAGGTGTTCAGAAATTCCCATTACAAACTTTCAGAACTTGTAGAGGGAAAAGAGTACATAATATTTTTAACAGGAACTCACGTCTGGAAACGTCCCGATGTCGTTCTACGACGGTTTGTGTTCAGATGTTTAATTTATCCACTTCTGCTTGAGCAATTGAATTGGACGTCACGCAGTAATTCTAAAAGAAACATAACGAAACATCTTTTGGGGTCGTATTCAAAGTACAGTTTACGAGATTCGTGTAGATACAAAGGGAGGTCTGCTCACACGAGTTCTGACAGCTGTGCTGAAAACTGAAGAGAGACCAGGTGGGACGGAGAGTGCGTGTCAGAACATGCTTCGTAGGTACAATGTTTGTAACAACGTTGGTGGTCGCCACGTCGAGCTGCTGTTGTAATGCTTCAGTACTGTTCTGTACGTATAGCACGCTGGGTTTTTTCGTGTTTTGGAATAATGTAACCACATAATGTTTCAGTGTCAGCACAAACAAACGTGCTCAAGTGATAAGCGGATGTTTCGTTATGTTTCCTTTCGAACTGTCATCTAATAATTGTACTGCATCACGCCTAATTCAATTTGTCGAGCAGAACTGGATATGTTAAATGTCTGAACTGAAACCGTCATAGAATGGAAACGGTAGGTTTCGGGAAATGGGTTTTTATCCAGAATATTTTGTACTGACTCCCTTCTACAAGTCCCAGACACTCGTAAGTAATCCGATAATTATAACCTTCTGAAGATGGGCATTAGGTGCCTGAAACCAGTTAAGAAATTAAATTTCTTTTATGGAACTGGTTTCTGATTGTTTCGATATATACAACTACAGTCGCTGAAGAAGATGGATAAAATACTGTCCTAGAAGTTTATACCGGAGATTCCGAACACTCTGTATGATGCAAAAGGATATGAATCTCTGTACGCTTCCATGAGTACATGTCTGACACATAGAGCTGCTCTGCGCTGCATAAGCCTATTGTTCACAATAGAATCACGTGTTGACTGGAAGAACATCTCCACCTGCAGGCCCCTGACAGTCACCTCTGGTAATTTTGTCCCTACATGTCCAACAGTCACTGTTGCAGGTTGAGTCCAGACCAGACCGTCAGGTGTGGCACCTAGTGACAGGTGCAGCTCGTGCTCAGGGTGACCACACTACTGGACGCCGTAGTTCTCGATGATATCCTCAATGCTGGATATGGAGCCAGTGACCAGTGCCAGCATGGACAAGGAGGCCAGCAAGGCATTCTTGAGCAGCTTCCAGCGCATCCAGCCGAGCGCCCCCGGCTCTTGCCACAGTACCACGGACTCGATCACCGCAGGGTAGAGCAGACCCAGTGTTGAGAAGCAGACCGCACCCACCAGAGAGATTGCTGGGCCCAGGTTCGGCACTGCCACTGCCATGCCCACTGTAATCCGCAACACCTGTTCACACTTTTTCTTATTTGGTTTCTTACATTTTAGAGATCAGACAGGGGTAACATCCAAATACCTCTTACGGGGTTCGTTAGGACAGAGCATTAAATAAACATCCTTGAACTACGTGTGGACGACAGTTGGTAAAGTTTATTTCGCACTTGCATACATGCCAAATGGTAAAAAGTGTCCTCCCTTAGTCTTTGAACCACCATTGGCACATCATGTCGGGGCTGAGGAGATACCACTCACCTGAGCCAAGCACCAGCACCACCCTGAAGATCCTCTCCCCAACGTTGTGGTAGACCGGATGTATGCGGGCAGCCAGCGGCTTCCAGGCGATGTCCACAACTATGTACAGCAGGAGCCCATACGTCAAGAAGCTACACGCCGCCACTGCCAGTTTCACCACTTGAGCCAGGCTGAAACAGTTTTATCAGCAGTGCATACGTCAACGCTGAAAGTTCGGTTCCAGAGTGGTGACTGAGACGACTCAGGCTGTGTTTCTTTTCATGTGTCGGATCGTGGATTGTTACATCCCCTAATCGAGCAAACAGATTACAAAATTTAAAAAGGCACGTGCATGTCTGACATAACCTGAATGACACCATTCCAGGACGTTGTATTGGAAGAGGAGGATCAGAAGTTTACCTTCATCACCGATGGCGTCCATGTCTCCAGACCTCACATCTTGCAACATTTATCTCTAGGGTTAGGTAAAAGACCGCGTTTTTATCCCCCTTACACCCGATGCTCTTGAAAGTCTGCCACATCGCATTGCTGAAGCTGTACATTCGATAACGAGAGACCAGCTGTTTCGTGTGTGGCAGGAAATGAGCGACAGTTTTGATCTTTGTAGTGTAACACATGGTTTTCACTCTAAATGCATAAAAATGTGAACTTCTCTCTTTCCAAGAACGTTGGAATTGTGCTTCTAACTTTGCAGTTTGTAAGCAATAAATGTTTGACATTGCTCCTTCTTTTTGAATAGCGCTGTAACTGGGATTTGTGAAGTTCGTTGGCACGGGAACAGGTCTGTTGAGTTCAATATTATACATACAAAATTACAGAGAGGTAATGTAAAACTAGGTCACATAGTGAATAATAAAATAGGAATGTGGGTAAGTTGCAATGAACAACACAGTGAACACATTATCTTAGCCGAAATTGAAACGAATCACACACCAGCAATACAAGTTTACGTACCAGCTAGCTCCGCAGATGATGAAGAGACTGAAGAAATGTATGATGAGACAAGGGAAATTACTCATATAGTTAAAGGAGACGAAAATTTTATTGTGAGGGGGTACTGGAAGTCGATGATAGGTAAAGGAAGAATAAGAAAACTAACAGGTGAATACGGACTGGGGGAAATATGAGAGAGGAAGCCGCCTGGTAGAATTTTTCACAGAATATAATTTTTAATCATCAGTAAAGTTTGGCTTAAGAATCATGCAAGAAGGTTATATACGCAGAAGAGACTTGGAGAAACCTGAAGGTTTCAGATAGATTATATATACATCTATTTCGGAACCATATTTTAAACTGTAACATACATTTACAGGGGCATATGTGAACTCTGACCACAATTTGTTACCTACGAGCTGTAGTTTGAAACTGAAGATATTGCAAAACGACAGTAAACTAAGGGGGATGGGACGTCGGGAAATTGCCGGCCGGAGTGGCCGTGCAGTTCTAGGCGCTACAGTCTGGAGCCGAGCGACCGCTACGGTCGCAGGTTCAAATCCTGCCTCGGGCATGGATGTGTGTGATGTCCTTAGGTTAGTTAGGTTTAATTATTTCTAAGTTCTAGGCGACTGATGAGCTCAGAAGTTAAGTCGCATAGTGCTCAGAGCCATTTGAACCATTTTTGAACGTCGGTAAACTGAAAAAAAAGGAACAAAGATTGCTGGGATTTTCAAATGGTTGACTAAAACAGGAGTTAGAAATACAGTAGAAGATGAATGAGTAGCTCTGACAGATGAAATAATGAAGGCAGCAGAGGATGAAACACGTAAAGAGACAATATATTGTAGAGATCCTTGAATATCGCAGGAGATACTGAATTTAATTGATGAAACGGAAAATATAAAAATACAGCAAATGGAGCAGGGAAAAAGGAATAAAGACATCTAAAAAATGAGTTTCACAGAATGTGCAAAATGGATAAGAATAATTGCTACAGGACAAATGCAAAGCTATAGAAGAATATAAGGTGTTAGTGTTAACTTGAGACAACTAAATACCCCAAAAGCGACGCATCGTAGGAAATAAATGGTCTAGCTGAGAAGTTAATATTAGTGGAGAGGGCATCCGTCTGTGCTACCACGATTCAAGCCTTGGTGTCACTCTACAATTTTTACCTCCCTTCATTGTTCTTCGCTAACTTTACTTTCTAATCTAAATTTTTCTTCGGTTTCCTTTACTGCTTCCTCAACGTACAGATTGAAAACGTAGGGGGTAGGATACAACCCTGTCTCACTCCTTTCTCAGCCACTTCTTCCCTTTCATGCCCTTTCACTCTTCCAACGGCTGTCTGGTTTCTGTACAAGCTGTAAGTACTCTTTCGTTGCTTCTACCTTAGCCTGCTGCCTTCTGAATTTGATACGAAAACTCGCCATTTTCATTGCATATTCGGATTATACGCCATAAAATACGTACGGTTTGCTTACATCTACATCTACCTTTATACTACGCAAGCCACCCAACAGTGTGTGGCGGAGGGCACTTTACGTGCCACTGTCATTACCTCCCTTTCCTGTTTCAGTCGCGTATGGTTCGCGGGAAGAACGACTGCCGGAAACCCTCCGTGCGCGCTCTAATCTCTCCAATTTTACATTCGTGATCTCCTAGGGAGGTATAAGTAGGGGGAAGCAATATATTCGATACCTCATCCAGAAACGCACCCTCTCGAAACCTGGACAGCAAGCTACACCGCAATGCAGAGCGCCTCTCTTGCAGAGTCTGCCACTTGAGTTTATTAAACATCTCCGTAACGCTATCACGGTTACCAAATAACCCTGTGACGAAACGCGCCGCTCTCCTTTGGATCTTCTCTATCCCCTCCATCAGTCCGATCTGGTACGGATCCCACACTGATGAGCAATACTCAAGTATAGGTCGAACGAGTGTTTCGTAAGCCACCACCTTTGTTGATGGACTACATTTTCTAAGGACTCTCCCAATGAATCTCAACCTGGTACCCGCCTTACCAACAATTAATTTTATATGATCATTCCACTTCCATTGTTTTCCGTTAGTGGTTGATGACACTGTAGTCGACATATATCAAGTGTGCTCTTTATGCAATTAAGAACCGACGCATTTAATTCTACATTTCATTTATGATGTAAACCTTTGTGTTCTAACAGTTGATATTTACAATTTACTTAAGCGCAGTACAATATGGTTAGCCGTATCAATGTCAGGTCAGAAACTACGTTTAGTGTAATCCAGGAACAACGGCGTGTATGTAATAGTTTACTGTTTTCATGGGAATTCTTGATTTCCGTGAGACCACGTGCGTGTCATCATTGGGGAGCTTGGATTCCGTGAGTCACCTTGTGATATCTCTTTATATTCGATGAATTATTCAGATACAATTCTACCCTTGAATGACGTTTACTAATTTTCTATCTTCATACTCGCAGAATCCATGCGAAAAGTAGTTCATACAACAGCTATGCCATGAGCGCATAAGTATTCTTTGTAGTACTCTCTCTGGTGGGTGTTAAAAAAAGAAAAAAGAAAGGGAGATTCCGAGATTGTCTTCGTGCCGATTAGCCTGAGCTTGGTTTGGAAGAACTGTAATCTGATTATTGAGATTTATCACAGAAGATAACTGATACGAACTGTACGATTAAAAGGAAATATATATAGATTGCTCCTTCAAATAAAAGGTGTGTATTTGAAATTTGAGAATTAATGATATTTATCGATATATTGCGTAGTTGTTAATCAGAAGGGAACTTCCGAAAGACTGGATACGAACCTGCATTTAAGAATCCAAGAGCTCCATTACTTCTTCGGAAGGTTAAACTTCATCAAAGCCAAATATCCGCTTGATATGAGGTTTCCCGACTGATTATACAACGCCCCCAAAATTACGAGGCATTTTATTTGTACAGATTAGCAGACTGCCGCAAAGCACGAGCCTGCAGAGAAGAAGAATCATCGCCTGATTTCATTCTAACAAGTAAAATTTCTGAATCATTTTGAGTGACTGCCTTTGACTGTGTTTCCTATCATGAATGATTGATTGCTCGAACGAATTGAGAGCTACAGATTTCCGTAGAAAAGAAGAAAAACAAATTACAGTTGCGACCGTGACAGGACTCGAACCTGCAATCTTCGAATTGTTATATAATATATGTATTTTTTGTTTCATGAAAACCAACGAGAACGAGCGGTAACTAATCTGAAGAGGGATTCGGTGCCCATAGTAAAAGATTGCTGATACCAAGAAACGATTTCAACTATTGGACAACACCAAGACTACAGAACAAGGCCAGAGAAATCTAATTTTTTATCCTTTAGTTAAAATAGTTTGAAATCCATTTAGGAAGAACTTTTTTCCAGCTAGTAGTTAGATTGTAGAACTGTATATTGTGTGATTTTCGTATCTGGACATTGAACTTTATACCATCTGTGAAGTAATTTGAAAGCTAAATGTGTCTACGACAGTAAATTTGAAACTGTATTTAGTGATTAGAACCTGATATTGACAGTTATTTAATGGTATTGACTAGAGCGGCATTTACAATGTCATTGAATCAGCAACGAGACGTGCCACAGCTTTCAGCTGTTTGCACAGAAGCAGAGGCCACGGATAGCAATTCTGAGACTGTTGTGGCTAGCTGTAGCAATATAAATAATACCGCTGGTTCAGAAAACATTCATACAACAGCTGATCAGACTGTTGTTGACACATTAGTTGTTATTATGCAACAGTTGTCTCTATTAGCCGAAGGCCAAGCAGAGGTAAAACGAGACTTATCCGTTATACAAAATGAACTCCAAAATCAACTAGCCGAAAATCAAACAGAATTACAAAATCAGTTAAGAGCAACCTTTACCGAATTAGATCAGAGATTAAATACCCAGACACAGGAAATAAAGGAACAGGCAGAAAGGACCGAACAGAATCTTATTGCTCGAATTCAGCAGGTCCGCCAACAATGCCAAGAAAACAATAGTAAATTAAAAGCGGAACTAACAGAATATGTATCCGTCAAAATTGACACGATACAAAAACAAGTAGAACTGTTTCCTCAAGTAATACAAGCTCAATAGGACATACAGTGTTCCGTATGTATGATACCAGAAATTATAGAATCCCAAGATAATCTAAAGAAGCAATTTGACGACGTGAAGGAAGAACAGGAGTCTGTGGAACATAGAATGAATGTACTTGCGGGAAAGTTTTCAGAAATGACATTAGAGCGGCAAAATTTTCCTTTGGAAACCATAGAAGAAACTGTGAAAGTAGCTTTACAGTCAATTTCAGAGAGTTCCGAGGAGAATTTTTTCAACAAAGGGTTAAAGGAAGTTCGAGAACAACTTGGCGAAGAATTCTCGCGTTGGAAAGAAAATATCGAAAGATCACTAAATCTCTCGCAGGAGGATTTTGAAACAGCGAGAAGTAGGAAACAACATCCTCAATCTGCGCGTGACATTCCGTCCACGTCAAGATCCGATGTACACAGAACTGGAGCCTTTCTCATTTTCTAGAGGATCTCTAAAGAGATATTTTGAGAAATACATTAATAAATCTTTGTATTGGGATGTACCGATTCCTTTGCCGGATATACTTAGAATACTCAAGTCCAGACTACCCACCAGTATAAGGAATCAGCTTTTATATATAAATGATAAGGATATAGACTCATTTATGACTACGCTTGATCATATTGATATAATTGAGGAGGACAATAAAAGGGCAAGAGAAATGTCATATCAAAGAAGAGCAATAGAAGCGAATCCGAGCTGCAACTCGAGTAGGAATGGAAGTAATGGTAGCAGTAACAATAATCATAACCAACTACACTCTCCAAGGAGACTTAGCAATGGACAAAATGCAAACAATAATTATTACCATAATGGAAACTTTAGTAATGGTGCAGCGAGGGGCTATTTTAGGAACAGTAGGAATTTTAATCGATATAATCCAATGTATGGCAACACAGGACAGTTCTACCAACACCAGCAGAACAACAACAATAATTACACGAATCAAGCAAGACAATATAGACCGAATTCACCACAACAACTGATAATCACTGAAGTGGCTGAAGAGACAAATACCAATCGGACTAACAATCAGTCAAACTAAACATGACCGCATCGTGCCCCGGAGGAGCGGTCAGGGGATCTGTTACGGGCGAAACAGTAAAATTACAATTGTTAAGATATAATGATGGTGAGCTGTTGGCTGAAGAGTTAACAAAGGATTTAATAACGTGTCATAATGACAGATCGAGTGTTCCGGTATCGGAAGTATTTGTTGAAATAGAGGAAGTTCCAACGAATGTGATATTAGACACCGCCGCTTCCGCCAATGTCATCTCAGGCGCTCTTTTTCGGAGAATTATTAGGAAGAAGAAGGTACCAATTTTGCCAGTACAGAACCGCAAAATCATCGGAGCTGTTGGAGCACACTCTCCCAATGTCAAAATACAAACACAATTAGAGGTGAAAATGGGAAATGTAGCAATAAAATGCACGTTCCTTGTAGTGGAGAAGTTATTAGTGGACTGTATTCTTGGTATTGGAAGTATGCAGGAGTACGATTGTCAGATTGATTTTTTGGAAGCAATAGTTAAATTTAGATTAAATGGAGAAGAGATAGCACTGGATTTAAATAGAAAGGAAACGGTGCATGAGAAATATTGTCGCGGTGCCATAATTCAATTAATTGACACTACAAACGGTCGTTGGAAGGAGCTTTCAAAGGATTTGATACAACAGGAGGCCTTTAACCAAACAACAATGATAAAAGCTAGTGAATCAAATCAGCTTACCGGAGAACAAAGGCAGCAGCTTCATTATATGTTAGAGGCATATGAAGAGATTTTTTGATGAGAAACCAGGAATTATTAAAGGGTATATTTGTCACCCACAAGTGAAGTCATATCAGACTTACTGTTACACGCACTATCCGATCCCCTGGCGTTTAAAGCAATCCGTTCAAAGGGAGATAAATAGAATGTTAGAATGGAACTTGATTGAGCCATCAACTAGTCCATATTGTTCTCCGCTCTTAGTCGTCCCAAAACCTGGAGGCAACGGAAGAAAAGTATGAAGACCAGAATTTAAAATGGGGGGAAAAGATTCGACTCGCACTTGTCAATTTAACTAAAAAGGCAATACAACGGAAATTGACATATGATAAACGGCTTCACCGGATTCAGACGTTCATCTTGGAGAAAAGGTTTTATTGAGGCGACACATCCATTCCTCGAAACTGATGAAGAACATAAACAAATGGAATCTTATTTATACCGGACCATATGTTATTGTAAATATACCAAATCCTGGATCATACTTGTTGGCATATCCCGAATCGAAAAGAATAAAGGGATTATTCCCGCACAATGATATTAAGAAATTTTTTGAAGGATCGTAGATCTGTGACACCAAATATGGAGAAGAATTTAGAGTGGAATTTGACTATGAGTCGAATGTGTTTATAAATATCAAGAAATTAATGTTGTCTAGAGGTTAAGAGACAGTGAGATTACTCCTGTGATAGGTTAAGAGACAGTGAGATTACTCTTGTGGTAGGTTAAGAGACAGTGAGATTACTCCTGTGATAGGTTAAGAGAAAGTGAGATTACTCCTGTGATAGTTTAGCAAAAAATTTTGAGGTAGGTGGAAGAAATTGTTAAATACTAGTGTTTGTAAGTGTGGACTATGAGCAGAAGCCACAGTGATATACAATGAAAGTGCATCTACATTTCCTCAAGACACGGCACTTATGTGAGAATTGCGTGTGAATCTTGAACAGTGCGGGATATGTAGGTAAATACGCTGTGTGTATGATGTGTGCTGTTCGCGCAAGAAAACAAATGAACTGTGAAATGAAGCAACAGTCGATAATGTCACTGTTGCAAACAATTGAAGAAACACTCTGGTTGCGCGAGAGAAAATTATTATAATGTTTAGATTTTTTCATTATGCCTTCTTTACCAGGAGAATTAATTTACGAATTTTAATTAACATTTTAAGAATAGCAGTTTGTGTGTTTCATATTATGGACATAATTGTTGAAATATATTTCCATAAATGTTCATGAGAGGATGAAGAAGATTCTGCGATTGGATGATTTGTTAAATGAACATACGTCATCATTAATGATATTTATTTGCAAGTGGATCTATAAATCAATTAATTATAAGAATAATGAAATTTTTTCAAATTATTCCTTTTGTGGAGTCAGTGTCACATGCCTATGTTTAAAATTTTTCATCTGGTGTAAACTTAAATGTTATCCATAATTTCGTAATTGAAAGCAAACCTCGGACAGATTCAGTGCTCAACTTCCACCTGCACTATAACAAAACGAAGATTAGATTAAAATTTTTTTTGAGAGGAATACATTCGATATGAGCTACAACAAAATTTAAATGCCCACAGGCTATTTGGGAATGTTTTGGACAATCAGCAGTTGTAATGCAAAACAACTTTGGTATTGAGGACTACAAAAAAAATTCGCGATTGTCAGGACTGATGGATGTCCCAGTCTAGTACAGATGGAAGAATATAAGAATCCACTCCGATTTTGAGTTCAACGATGAAATATGGACTTCGTTGCCTTAATCCACTCTCTTCCAGGGATTTATTCAGTCAGAACCTTTTCTTATTCCACTTTAAACCTGTTTCATGTTCACGTCCCTGACCATCTGTTCCTGAGATCATCTTCCTGTTTCTACGGAACGTTACCAGCTTCTATCCTGTACCATAAGTCATCGCCTGTCCTCCGTGCCGCCTCCACCAAACGCTGTACATCGCCTACCCGGTGTCCGTACCCAGTGTTCCTGTTCCATCGACTTCACGAGATCGCCGGCTACATCGTCGAAAGAAGAATTTTGAAAAAATTGTTGAGCAATATTGTAAACTTTTTTGGCTATGAGGCACTTTTCCTTCGACCTAATCTATGGAGCTTCTATATATTTCAAAATTACTGGATTTAGGCTTTCCTATCTTCTTTAATACCTGAGCTGGGGTCTATTCTTCCGGGTTTTCCAGGGTTTCCCTGTGAAGGCCAGTTCCCAAATGGGTAGGCCTTTTTCGTAATTACATCAATCTACATCTTCCCTGGTTATGTACTCGGGATGCGGGTATACCCCAGTACATGTAAAAGCTACAGCTTAGGTATTCTCGTAACTTATTGTCTTAACATGTTACCCATACTCTCTATAGTAAAATTCTACTAACTCAAAATATTTCTCTTTTGAATAAAAAACCCAACAAATTTTTTCTGTTAGCTCGCAAAGTGTATTATCATTCACTTTGCTCGCTGCGAGGGGCAATTGTAATATCTCTTTATATTCGATGAATTATTCAGATACAATTCTACCCTTGAATGACGTTTACTAATTTTCTATCTTCATACTCGCAGAATCCATGCGAAAAGTAGTTCATACAACAGCTATGCCATGAGCGCATAAGTATTCTTTGTAGTACTCTCTCTGGTGGGTGTTAAAAAAAAAAAAAAGAAAGGGAGATTCCGAGATTGTCTTCGTGCCGATTAGCCTGAGCTTGGTTTGGAAGAACTGTAATCTGATTATTGAGATTTATCACAGAAGATAACTGATACGAACTGTGCGATTAAGAGGAAATATATATATAGATTGCTCCTTCAAATAAAAGGTGTGTATTGGAAATATGAGAATTAATGATATTTATCGATATATTGCGTAGTTGTTAATCAGAAGGGAACTTCCGAAAGACTGGATACGAACCTGCATTTAAGAATCCAAGAGCTCCATTACTTCTTCGGAAGGTTAAACTTCATCAAAGCCAAATATCCGCTTGATATGAGGTTTCCCGACTGATTATACAACGCCCCCAAAATTACGAGGCATTTTATTTGTACAGATTAGCAGACTGCCGCAAAGCACGAGCCTGCAGAGAAGAAGAATCATCGCCTGATTTCATTCTAACAAGTAAAATTTCTGAATCATTTTGAGTGACTGCCTTTGACTGTGTTTCCTATCATGAATGATTGATTGCTCGAACGAATTGAGAGCTACAGAATTCCGTAGAAAAGAAGAAAAAAAAATTACAACCTTACTTCGCACCAGTCACGCTCGTGGCAGGGTTCGAATACGGATACCGAAATCAGTTATTCCGGTGGTTTGGGGCTCATCACAATGAAACCCGTAGGGAACAGAAAACTGCGTTATCATACAAGTAGCTTATTCGTCAGAAATGTCAGTCTCTAGGCTTATTATACGTACTGTACAATCACATTTGTAGCACTCAGGTAACGTTTTAACATCAATATCAACCGTTCGAAATTAAAAGCTTACATCATAAACAAAATGCAAATTCAAATGCGTCGGTTCTAGAACTGCAAAAAGCAGGCAAACAGTCTAGTTGTCGATTACAGCGCCATCTACCACGAATGGGAAACAATGATTTGAGTAAACTGTACCTAATTTTTAGCGTGTAGAATCTGCAATAAAAATGCGAGGGGGGGGGGGGGGGAGTTCTTATTTTAAAATACAAAGTTGACCCCTCCCACGTAGCAGTTGTGGTTATGAGATGCCCAATTGTAGCGCATACTGAAGTCGCCTCTACTATCAACTTTTCACCAGATCCTTTTTTTTATTTTTTTTATTTTATTTTTTTTTTTTTTTTTTTTTTTGCGAAGCGCTGTTTTCTGAGCTTAAAACAAACACTCTGCATAGCTAAGTGTAAGACAGATACAGCCTATAGGAATATTAAACAGATTTTGAAACTGTTTGGACGCTGTATGAATAAAACTGTGCAGATCCCTAAATAAAAAGTCTATATTTATAAAGACGCTTAGACATCTGTTATCATCGGATATCTGCAGTTTATATGAAAAGAACGTCAAGAGTGAGAGGTGTTTGTTACACAACAAGAGGCCCCGAAAATTTAAATAGCTGTTAGCTCCCCTTCATTAATAAGTCTTACGGATTTTAAGAGCTCATTAGGAAAGAGAAGCTGAAGATGGAAGGGGTATATAGATGGGTTATATGAGGGAAATGAACTTCCTGGCAATAATGTAGAAAGGGTAGACGACGCAGATGAGAATGAGATGGAAGTGATGATTTTGCAAGAAGAATTTCACAAAGCACTGAAGGACCTAAGACGAATCCATAGTCCTGCAAAAGCCGATATTCCCTTATAATTATTGAGATCTGGTAAGAGTCACACATGACCAAACCATTCCACCCTGTGTGCAAGATGTATAAGACACAGGAAATATCCTCCCATTTAAAGAAGAATATAATAGTTCTAGTTCCAAAGAAAGGAGGTACTGAGATGTATCAATATTACCGAACTATTAGCTTAATAAGTCATGGTTGCGAAGTACTGACATGAATTACTTACAGAAAAATGGGGAGACGGCTGGAATCTACCTCGAGAAGGGTCGGTTTGGATTCTTGAGGAATGTAGGAACACTTGATGCAATACTGACCACACGACTGCTCTTAGAGGGTAGGCTGAGGAGAAGCAAACGTACCTTTATAGCATTTGTAAAGTCAGAACATGTTTTTGACGGTGTTGACTGGGCTACACTCTTTGAAATTCAGAAGGTAGCAGAGGTAAGACGCAGGCAGCGAAAGGTTGTTTGCAGCTTTGTCTATCTTTGACTTGTTCCTTTTCAGAATCGCCTGTTGTTGCGACTTGTAATGGTACTTGAATTACGTAACCATTACGGCACCTCACTTCAACCTCTCGATACCAGCAATATTCTATTGTGTTTATGTAAAATAGTTAACATATTTCTGTGACAACATTCAGATTTGATTTCATTAATGTAGAGCTACTTCGATACATCGACATGTATATATTGCTATGATATTATTCATATGTGTATTCTTTCTTTTGTCACTATGATCTTTGACGTACTTGTAACTCGGATTTTTGGGCGCGTAAGCGGTTATTAGAGAGTCAAGCTTTGGTCGTCATGTTAAAAAGACGCAAATTGTAGTCAGTTTAACAGTGAGGAAGATATTTTCAAGTATGTTTTATATCGTGAAGTGATGTTTTGGAACGAGTTACGTGATATTGCAACAAAAGTAATTAAAAAAAAGAAGTGTAACTTAAATTCGGAGTGCTGATTACTTTTTTACATCACCATTGTCCTAACTTGCAAAAGTTTAATCTTCAAGAATGGTTTATGAAACACATCTATAAAACTTTTGAATATCGCAGAATAACACATAGGCCTCTTTGCATCCGAGCTTGGAATCATCACTACCTAGATTTTCGACGATTGTGACATGAGTTCACAACGAGACAGCGTGGGCAACGCGAAAAGATGAGTGCCTAGTTTATCCATTATTTCAAGAAATGACTTTATTATCTGTGCTCTAATGACACCTGCCACATAATATAATTTTGTTGTTGCCCAAAAATGCAATAGTCAGCAGCGTGAGCAACACTACAATCATAATTAATTTTTGACCTTTGTTGTGGTAGGGTTGTTAGAGCGTGTAATGTTAAATCTATAAAATATACTGCGAGGGCTGATCGGAGAGTAATGTCCGATCGGTCACGAAATGAAAGCCACAGTGACAATAATTACTTTTTTATTCGCAACAGTTAGCCACACCTTCCAGTTACCCCCCTAAATAGTCGCCGCTCCGACTTAGACATTTGTTATTGCGTTGTACAAACTTCCCAGTACCCTCAAAGCAGCCGCCTGCAGCCAGTTCTATAGGCTGGTCTGCCTTTCGTTGTTTGTGCCAAAATGCTGTCTTCGTAGCCAGCGGTTCATGTGAGGAGAGATGAACAACGGAGGGAGCCAATTAAGGGCTGTATTGTGGCTGATCAAACACTTCCCATCAAAAACGCTGCAGGAACGTCTTCATTGCCCCTGCAGAATGCGGCTGAAAATTGTCTTCCAGAAAGAAACGCATCACATTTATGTTATGTGGGCTGCATAGCTTCAGGCGAAATCTCTCACCAGAGCCACATACTTGGCGGGAGACACTGTTGTTTTAGGCATTTCTACGTGATCACTTTGCGCTATGATCTGAAAAGAGCGCCGTGAAGCATTCGACAGGTACTCTAAAGACTGCCCGATACATATGTGCAAAGTTCCATCGGATTTTAACGGTGGTTTCCTTTTCGCGCCTAATCGGACCTTACTTTCTGAATACGCCTAGTACATCTGCAAGCCTTTATGAGAAATACTGGATGTAAATAAAGCGTATGAACAGAACTTTATTTGGGTGGAGTCACCACCGCACTGTTAACTGGACTCACACGTCTTCTACGGGCAGGTTGAGGGTGATGCTGCCCATGGTGTCCTCCCCGTACTTGTAGTAGCCGAAGAAGCCCACCACGCAGTACAGGGTGCACATCAGAGCCATGGCCGTGTTCACCACTCCGGGGCACCCCGAGAAGTGTGTGGGATTCCGCATGTTGTTCTCCACAGGCATCACCTGCAAACCAAACACAAACGTAAGTCCCTCGTTACTGAAAAAGTCAACACCCTCACAGCAAAGGCCCCTTGGGACGTCGCTCTTATACCATCCTCTCACGCAACGCGCGGAGTAACGTGGACACGGATGTGATTTCCTGCATGGTTGGTAAGCGATCAGAAATCATCACACAGGACACTATATGCTCGCTAATGTCTTCTCAAATCGTAGTGGTATCCAGGGACGGCTGCTCATGTCTCAGAGTTACAAATTTTGTTTCTAAATACGGACATTGTTGAAACAAAGATTCCCGAAGATGAGTGCAGAAAACACTGAAGAACGTCCTGGAGATATTAATGTCACTACACTCATAGTAGCAATAACTTTAAAAATATTTCATTTCGTCCTAGGTAAAAAGCTTTTGTAGCACATCTACATGTATACATATTTCGACAAGTGAACAAACCATCGTAGATTTATGAGGAATTGAAATAGTCCATTCAGGAATCGAACACAAATCTCCTAGCTGGGAAAGCAGTACATTACCAAAACATCTGTGTGCAGTAGCCTAGAGTATCGTCAGCCGCAGTACAGACGGGACCGGCGGGTTGGCGCAGCTCACGTTCCCACCATCTCAACGTCAGAGGCAGGGTCGTAACTCAACACAGCGTCCGACCAAACCACGCCGGTCTGCTTTCGAATTACATTTCTGCGGACACCACGGAAACGTACGGCATCAGCTGCGCCACCTGCCGAATTTCAACTGTTATCTTGTTATTTTTGTCAGTCACCAGTATTTACACTCATGTTCAGAAAAAAAAACAGATCACCTTGATCGACTAGATATAGGACGTTCATATTCACGTGACATGTTGATTAGAACGTTCTGCAGAAATAATTAGCATTTCAGCCACCCCTGTTGCCTAGTATGCATAGCGTTTACCATGGGCCCTGATGACTTGTTCCAAGCGTGATGGCATTGACGCATACAAGTCGCGAATGGCACACTTTGATATAGCCACCCATGCTATATTCACCTCTTTCTAAAGTTCATCTGTGGTGGTTGCCCTTAGCTCACAGCAGTGCACCCTTCATTTCACCATATCCCATACATTTTCGATCGGTGACAGGTCTGGTGATCTGGAGGGACAGAGCAAAAAGCTGACATCCTGCGACACCAAGAAGGCACGTGTTCGTGCAGCTACGTCTAGTCGTGCGTTGTCTTGCTGAAAAATGGCGTCTGGGGTGTTGTGCAGTAAGGGTATGACTACAGGTCACAGGACGTCATTCACATAGATCACACTGGTCACTTTGCCCTGGACAGGCACCAGTTATGATCTGTGGTTGTACTCAATAACACCCCACACCGTAAGCCCTTGAGTAGGCGCTGTATGTGTGGTGCGAATGCAGTCACTGTGATGCCGCTCCCTCAGCCTGCGAGGCCTTGTTCCATCTCTCTGGTTATGTTAGCACACAAAACATGTTAATATTTTCAATGGAGAACCTAGTGTTGTGATTGCATGATCAGAAAACTGGATTGTGGGTGGCAGTATACAGATGGTGCATTTTTGGACCAATATTTTTGGAAGGAACCTTAAACAGTGAACGCCATTGTTTAATGATCCACGGTTGCATTGACCAGGTAAAGGAAGAAGAGATAGACTACTCATGGTTCCAACTGGATGGTGCTTTTGCGCAGGCAACTAATAACAGAATGCGCCTTCTGGAAGAGATTTTTTTGTGAAACGTGTCATCTCGAATATTCTATGGATCCTCGCTCCCCGGAATTTACTGCAGCAGACTGGTTTCTTTGTGGATCAGCAAAATCTGTAGTGTACCGCATTCGCCCACTCACGCTGTCTGATTTAAAAACTGAAGTAACTGCGAAAGTGAGAAGCACATCACAATAAGGTCTGCAGAAAGTGTTTGACAATAAAACTAAGCGGGTTAACACTTGTTTAGCCTCACGAAGACGTCATTTCCAGTATATGTTGTAGCTGCACACAAACTTTCCGAACACCTTGTATCACAAATGAATTTAATACCCCGAAAAATCATCGTAAGTTTTCGCTTGCTTTTTGATTAATATCACCTTCAGAGAGGTATTTTTGCAGTAACATTTGGTAATCACGAGCAATAAGCAGCTTGAAAGAAATCACACAGGAGTAAGTGTCTAACGTGTTGTCACATTTTTCACTCACCAAGTGTACTCGGTACATCATGGCGAGACGTTGTAATTGCCATCTGTGGAACCTGTAAACAATGTGAACTAAGAAATTAAGTAACTCAGAACACTCATGTTCAGAAATAAACAGAACACCTTAAACTGCTAGAGGCAGGACGTTCATATTCACAGGGCTTGTACATTAGTATGTTCTGCAGAAATGATTATAATATGCCCCATGTCGGCCAATGGCTTCAAGGTCGACATCGATATCGCGGCGCAACACTATCTATCGGTAAAATATGTCTGTGGCTCTCTTTGTCACTATAAATCGAAGGTAACTGATCAGTGTGACTGGGGCAGACGTACAGGATGCCCCGCAGACTATGCATGATCCGTACCGTGAAATCAGTGACTTTGAAACAGACTTTGAGAGAATGTAAAGCATCCATCCGGGAAACTGCTGCGCGTGTGGGACGAAGTGTTTAGGTAGTACAACGGGTGTGTGCAGAATGGTTCACAGAATGCCGTAGAATACCACGAGATGGGTCAGGTCACGCCACCCAGAGCACCCCCCCCACCCCCACCCCGACCCCGGAGAAGATCGACACCTCATCCGAATGGCATTGCAGGACAGATCTGCTACCTCATCTGCTCTGGCACAACAGTGGAACAGTACAACACATCGTACACTATCAGGAGTGACAGCCCTTCACGCCATGGGTTACGTGACCGTTACTTCTCCGCTTACCTTTGACGAATGTGCACATATGCACATACAGTGTTAATACAAATGATTGAAGCGATTTCACAGCTCTACAATAACTTTATTATTTGAGATATTTTCACAATGCTTTGCACACACATACAAAAACTCAAAATGTTTTTTTAGGCATTCACAAATGTTCGATATGTGCCCCTTTAGTGATTCGGCAGACATCAAGCCGATAATCAAGTTCCTCCCACACTCGGCGCAGCATGTCCCCATCAATGAGTTCGAAGCCGTCGTTGATGCGAGCTCGCAGTTCTGGCACGTTTCTTGGTAGAGGAGGTTTAAACACTGAATCTTTCACATAACCCCACAGAAAGAAATCGCATGGGGTTAAGTCGGGAGAGCGTGGAGGCCATGACATGAATTGCTGATCATGATCTCCACCACGACCGATCCATCGGTTTTCCAATCTCCTGTTTAAGAAATACCGAACATCATGATGGAAGTGCGGTGGAGCACCATCCTGTTGAAATATGAAGTCGGCGCTGTCGGTCTCCAGTTGTCGCATGAGCCAATTTTCCAGTACGTCCAGCTACGCATGAAACTTGCCCGCACGCGTTCAACCGTTTCTTCGCTCACTGCAGGCCGACCCGTTGATTTCCCCTTACAGAGGCATCCAGAAGCTTTAAACTGCGCATACCATCGCCGAATGGAGTTAGCAGTTGGTGGATCTTTGTTGAACTTCGTCCTGAAGTGTTGTTGCACTGTTATGACTGACTGATGTGAGTGCATTTCAAGCACGACATACGCTTTCTCGGCTCCTGTCGCCATTTTGTCTCACTGCGCTCTCGAGTGCTCTGGCGGCAGAAACCTGAAGTGCGGCTTCAGCCGAACAAAACTTTATGAGTTTTTCTACGTATCTGTAGAGTGTCGTGACCATATGTCAATGAATGGAGCTACAGTGAATTTATGAAATCGCTTCAATCATTTGTAATAGCCCTGTACATTCTAGACGGCAATAGTATATGGAACGACGTCACTGGAGACAGGGATGGCATCAGGCATACAGGTTCTGCTTGTTTGAAAATGATGGCCGCAATTTGGTTCGCAGCAGACAGAGGCAGCGGCATCGCAGTGACTGCATTTGTACAAGACATACAGCACCAACTCGAGGCCTTATGGTGTGGGGTACTATTGGATACAACTACAGATCACAATTGGTGCTCATCCAGGGCACTGTGACCAGTGTGACCTGCTTGAATCACCCTGTGACGTAGCCACACCCTTTCTGCACAGCACCCCAGACGCCATTTTTCGGCAAGACAATGCACGACCATATGTTGCTGCACGTATACGTGCCTTCTTGGTGTCAAAAGGGCGTCGGCCTTTTGCCCTCGCTCTTCAGGCCTCCAGAAGTGTCTTCTTATTCTTCGGCCATACAGACCTTGGTGGGCCTTGGCCTCCTAAACAATCTTCCACCATATATCTCTTTCTCAACCTTTTTCCTCCATCCAATCGAAAAAGTGTTGGACGTGGTGAAAGAATGGTGGCAGTGCTGTGACCCAGTGCCAACCACCACAGACGAACTTTGGAACCTGGTGAATGTAGCATGGATAGGTATATCACAAGACGCCATTCGCGCATTATACGCGTCGATGCCATCATGCATGGAATAAGTCATCAGGGGTCATGGTGGACCCTGTTCCTACTAGGCAACAGGACACATTCTGAACTGAGGTGACCGAAATGCTGATCATTTCTGCTAATCATACAATTGTACATGTCCTTTGAATGTGAACTCCCTATCTTTAGTTGTTCAAGATGTTCTGTTTTCTTTTCTGAAGATGAGTGTGATTCTATAAGCATATAATTCAAGAGCACACTGGCAAGTGTTATACCGACGTCGAGACACGAGACACAGATTGGCCTATCTAGAGCAAAAACAAGTAATTTTAAAGGAAAAAAGACCAAAACGTTTCTGTTACTAAAGTCAGATGGCACAGTGTATCTTCTACATCTCCGTGTAATACACTCGATGTAGGCCATCGTCGATTAATCCCGAAGCATGAGTACGGAGTTACGTAGCTATGAAATCCATAACATTATGTAAATTTGGAAATCACAAATAAAGGCAGCCGAGTTCATATTCTGAATATATATTAGTAAATACTGCTCAGCGTTGAGGAGGACCACACAGAAATATGGAAAACTTCATGCATGCTTCCCGATATTTTAGACGATGCGGAGGCTAGAGCAGTTACCGTGTAGTTCTCCTACGGGGAGATCAGAGATCTGTAATACACTACTGGCCATTAAAATTGCTACACCACGAAGATTAGGTGCTAAGGACGCGAAATTTAACCGACAGGAAGAAGATGCTGTGATATGCAAATGATTAGCTTTTCAGAGCATTCACACAAGGTTGGCACAGTTGGCGACACCTACAACCTGCTGACACGAGGAAAGTTTGCAACCGATTTCTCATACACAAACAACAGTTGACCGGCGTTGCCTGGTGAAACGTTGTTGTGATGCCTCGTGTAAGGAGGAGAAATGTGTACCATCACATTTCTGACTTTGATAAAGGTCGGATTGTAGCTTATCGCGATTGCGGTTTATCGTGTCGCGACATGGCTGCTCGCGTTAGTCGAGATCCAATGACTGTTAGCAGAATATGGAATCGGTGGGTTCAGGAGGGTAATACGGAACGCCGTGCTGGATCCCAACGGCCTCGTATCACTAGCAGTCGAGATGACAGGCATCTTATCCGCATGGCTGAAACGGATCGTGCAGCCACGTCTCGATCACTGAGTCAACAGATGGGGACGTTTGCAAGACAACAGCCATCTGCATGAACACGTCGACGGCGTTTGCAGCAGCATGGACTATCAGCTCGGAGACCATGACTGCGGTTACCCTTGACGCTGCATCAGCATGGACTATCAGCTCGGAGATCATGGCTGCGGTTACCCTTGACGCTGCATCACAGACAGGAGCGCATGCGATGGTGTACTCAACTACGAACCTGGGTGCATAATGGCAAAACGTCATTTTTTCGGATGAATCCAGGTTCTATTTACAGCATCATGATGGTCGCATCTGTATTTAGTGACTTCGCGGTGAACACACATTGGAAGCGTGTATTCGTCATCGCCATACTGGCGTATCACCCGGCGTGACGGTATGGGATGCCATTGGTTACACATCTCGGTCACCTCTTGTTCGCATTGACGGCACTTTCAACAGTGGACGTTACATTTCAGATGTGTTGCGACCCGTGGCTCTACCCTTCATTCGATTCCTGCGAAACTCTACATTTCAGCAGGATAATCCACGACCGCATGTTGTAGGTCCTGTACGGGCCTTTCTGGATACAGAAAATGTTCGACAGCTGCCCTGGCCACCACATTTTCCAGATCTCTCACCAGTTGAAAACGTCTAGTCAATGGTGGCCGAGCAACTGGCTCTTCACAATACACCAGTCACTACTCTTGATAAACTGTGGTATCGTGTTGAAGCTGCATGGGCAGCTGTACCTGTACACGCCATCCAAGCTCTGTTTGACTCAATGCCCAGGCGTATCAAGGCCGTTAATACGGCCAGAGGTGGTTGTTCTGGGTACTGATTTCTCAGGATCTGTGCACCCAAATTGCGTGAAAATGTAATCACATGTCAGTTCTAGTATAATATATTTGCCCAGACACAAAGCCCATGCCTACTACAGTAGTACAAGTTTGTATGCCAACTAGCTCTGCAGATGATGAAGAAATTGATGAAATGTATGACGAGATAAAAGAAATTATTCAGGTAGTGAAGGGAGACGAAAATTTAATAATCATGGGTGACTGGAATTCGTCAGTAGGAAAAGGGAGAAAAGGAAACATAGTAGGTGAATATGGATTGGGGGGAAGAAACGAAAGAGGAAGCCGCCTTGTAGAATTTTGCACAGAGCATAACTTAATCATAGCTAACACTTGGTTCAAGAATCATAAAAGAAGGTTGTATACCTGTGAGAATCCTGGAGATACTAAAAGGTATCAGATAGATTATATAATGGTAAGACAGAGATTTAGGAACCAGGTTTTAAATTGTAAGACATTTCCAGGGGCAGATATGGATTCTGACCACAATCTCTTGGTTATGAACTGCAGATTGAAACGGAAGAAACTGCAAAAAGGTGGGAATTTAAGGAGATGGGACCTGGATAAACTGAAAGAACCAGAGGTTGTACAGAGTTTCAGGGAGAGCATAAGGGAACAATTGACAGGAATGGGGGAAAGAAATACAGTAGAAGAAGAATGGGTAGCTCTGAGGGATGAAGTAGTGAAAGCAGCAGACGATCAAGTAGGTAAAAAGACGAGGGCTAATAGAAATACTTGGGTAACAGAAGAAATATTGAATTTAATTGATGAAAAGAGAAAATATAAAAATGCAGTAAATGAAGCAGGCAAAAAGGAATACAAACGTCTCAAAAATGAGATCGACAGGAAGTGCAAATTGGCTAAGCATGGATGGCTAGAGGACAAATGTAAGGATGTAGAGGCTTGTCTCACTAGGGGTAAGATAGATACTGCCTACAGGAAAATTAAAGAGACCTTTGGAGAGAAGAGAACCACTTGTATGAATATCAAGAGCTCAGATGGCAACCCAGTTCTAAGCAAAGAAGGGAAGGCAGAAAGGTGGAAGGAGTATATAGAGGGTTTATACAAGGGCGATGTACTTGAGGACAATATTATGGAAATGGAAGAGGATGTAGATGAAGATGAAATGGGAGATATGATACTGCGTGAAGAGTTTGACAGAGCACTGAAAGACCTGAGTCGAAACAAGGCCCCGGGAGTAGACAACATTCCATTAGAACTACTAACGGCCTTGGGAGAGCCAGTCCTGACAAAACTCTACCATCTGGTGAGCAAGATGTATGAGACAGGTGAAATACCCTCAGACTTCAAGAAGAATATAATAATTCCAATCGCAAAGAAAGCAGGTGTTGGCAGATGTGAAAATTACCGAACTATCAGTTTAATAAGTCACAGCTGCAAAATACTAACGCGAATTCTTTACAGACGAATGGAAAAACTGGTAGAAGCGGACCTCGGGGAAGATCAGTTTGGATTCCGTAGAAATGTTGGAACACGTGAGGCAGTACTAACCTTACGACTTATCTTAGAAGAAAGATTAAGAAAAGGCAAACCTACGTTTCTAGCATTTGTAGACTTAGAGAAAGCTTTTGACAATGTTGACTGGAATACTCTCTTTCACATTCCAAAGGTGGCAGGGGTAAAATACGGGGAGCGAAAGGCTATTTACAATTTGTACAGAAACCAGATGGCAGTTATAAGAGTCGAGGGGCATGAAAGGGAAGCAGTGGTTGGGAAAGGAGTGAGACAGGGTTGTAGCCTCTCCCCGATGTTATTCAATCTGTATATTGAGCAAGCAGTAAAGGAAACAAAAGAAAAATTCGGAGTAGGTATTAAAATTCATGGAGAAGAAGTAAAAACTTTGAGGTTCGCCGATGACATTGTAATTCTGTCAGAGACAGCAAAGGACTTGGAAGAGCAGTTGAACGGAATGGAAAGTGTCTTGAAAGGAGGATATAAGATGAACATCAACAAAAGCAAAACGAGGATAATGGAATGTAGTCAAATTAAATCGGGTGATGCTGAGGGAATTAGATTAGGAAATGAGACACTTAAAGTAGTAAAGGAGTTTTGCTATTTAGGGAGTAAAATAACTGATGATGGTCGAAGTAGAGAGGATATAAAATGTAGACTGGCAATGGCAAGGAAATCGTTTCTGAAAAAGAGAAATTTGTTAACATGGAGTATAGATTTAAGTGTCAGGAAGTCGTTTCTGAAAGTATTTGTATGGAGTGTAGCCATGTATGGAAGTGAAACATGGACGATAACTAGTATGGACAAGAAGAGAATAGAAGCTTTCGAAATGTGGTGCTACAGAAGAATGCTGAAGATAAGGTGGGTAGATCACATAACTAATGAGGAGGTATTGAATAGGATTGGGGAGAAGAGAAGTTTGTGGCACAACTTGACTAGAAGAAGGGATCGGTTGGTAGGACATGCTTTGAGGCATCAAGGGATCACAAATTTAGAATTGGAGGGCAGCGTGGAGGGTAAAAATCGTAGAGGGAGACCAAGAGATGAATACACTAAGCAGATTCAGAAGGATGTAGGTTGCAGTAGGTACTGGGAGATGAAGAAGCTTGCACAGGATAGAGTAGCATGGAGAGCTGCATCAAACCAGTCTCAGGACTGAAGACCACAACAACAACAAACATATTTGCCCAATGAATATCCGTTTATCATCCACATTTCATCTTGGTGTAGCAATTTTAATGGCCAGTAGTGTAGGGTCGAACACTCACCGCGCCAACGCCCTCCATGGCGTAGATGGTGGTGGTGAGGAAGACCGGTAGGGCGGTGACTGAGGAGGGCAGCATGCGGCGGTCCTCCAGCGGAGGCAGGTCGACGAACATGTAGTACAGGGTGACCGCGAGGCCAGTCGCGATGCACAGGTTGGCCAGCATCGAGAAGGGCACCAGGGTCTCGAGGTGCCGCAGCTGGCCCTTCGCAAGCAGCAGAGGCGTCAGCATCACCGTGTAGATCCGGATGTCGAAGCGCGTCGCCTCAGACGTCGAGTGGTAGTCTCCGATCTGTACAATTACACACATACACACTGAAAACGGCGTACGGTACCGGGAACCGAACCTGGAAGCTTTGCCTTTCGCGGGCAAGTTCTCTACCGACTTAGCTACGCATTTTCCGTCAGGACCTTTCCTCCTGCTTCCAGACTTACTTTGCAGGAGTTACACAAGAAAGGATACTGTAGAGAAGAGACTTAGCCACAGCCTAGAGGAGAGTTTCCACAAAGAACTTCCTCTCTGTAAACGTGTAACATAACAATACAATTTCTTATGTCTCATATCTCTGATATTATACACTGCTTGCCAAGAAATGTGAAGCACCCAGGAAGGGGCAAGGAAATGAAATGAAACTTCATGGGTTGAGAGGGTATGTGGTGTTATTTCAGTGATTACAATATCGAGGCAACTTTGCAAACAATTTGGCAATATGAGTCGCCTTATTAGTATGTCTTGGCATCCCCTATGACCTGGCAACATGCTTTGATTCGTTTGGGAATGGTGAGGTGGTAAAGAGCTGGTTGGGGAGCTAAAACGTACTGGAACCACAAAACAAAGTATATTTTGGCGACAGTTTATTAAATAAGAATCAAAACCTTTGCAATTAGAAAAATACGCTAAGAATAAAATGATAGGAATTCTGAAGTTCAAAAACTTGTAGTGATAAAAGCGTAACAAGTCAGAAAAACAGAAAAGAAGTGGGTCATGTCTGAAGAATACTGACGCACTGAGTGTTCCGTATAAACTTAATTGTCTGTATAGGCAGTCATCCATTCTGCGAATAGAGACTCTCGACGACTTTTGCTAGTTATCTACATTGATACAGGCAAGATATCAGCCCCAGGGACCCCAAGACTTTCGATAATGTTTTAACTTCAAGTTTGAAGTCAGATAACAAATTACACAAGACTTTTTCGCGTGATATAGTTACAAACTCTCAATTTTCTGATTTTTTTCCCCTTTACTTTTTCTGTGAAATATTACATCTTGCCAAATTTCATTATTCTACGTCAGCGGGAAGTACTCTACACGTTTGAATTGACGAGTATCGAAGTATATAACATAAATGGCCTTATCGTATAGTACTACCAAGAGAGTACATACCTTAGCACGCGATATAAATTTCAATTTTATACGTCTGATTGATTCCTGAGTAAAAGGAGTCTCGACAGGTGGAAGGACAGGCAGATATCTGATAACAAATAACAGAAGAAATACACTATGTGATCAAAAGCATCGGGACACCTGCCTGAAAATTCCAGTTCGTGGAGCCTTCCATCGATAATGCTGAAGTTCAGTGGAGGGTTCGCCCATCCTTAGCAGGCATACGTTCAGACAGCTGCTGGAAGGTTTCATGGGGAATGGCAGCCCATTCTTCACTTAGTGCTGCACTGAGTAGAGGTATTGATGCAGTTCGGTGAGGCCTGGCACACCAAGCGAGGCGTCGTTTGGCATTTAGCGGCGTGATGTGTGGTTTATGAGCAGCCGCTCGACCATGAAATCCAAGTGCCCTCACTTTCCGCCTAACCGACATAGTACTTGAAGTGGATCCTAATGCAGTTTAGAATTCCTGTGTGATTGTCTGGATAGATGTCTGCCTATTACACATTACGACCCTCTTCAACTATCGGCGGCCTCTGTCTGTCAACAGACGAGGTCGGCCGTACGCTTTTGAGCTGTACGTGTCTCTTCACGTTTCCACTTCACTACCACATCGGAAACAGTGGACCTAGGGATGTTTGGGAGCGTGGAAATCTCACGTACAGACGTATGACAAAAGTGACACCCAATCACCTGTCCACGTTCGAAGTCCGTGAGATCCGCGGAGCGCCCCATTGGTAGCACAATGTTCCTAAAATGGAAAACGTATGTTTCTTGGCGTCTCCGTATACTTTTGATCACATAATGTATTTTTTTAGTGAGACGTAACTGCAAATTAACAATTTTTGGATATCTTCTTTTTTGTTGTGCTGTGAAACTTTTCTTCTTGAGGTATTTCTTGATACCAGCTTAACGAGAAGTAACCTGTAGGCTTTGATGACTCAACTAGGGAGTATCGAAATATCTAACAAATGGCCATAACTTGATTGCTTTGACATAAAAGCTTCACATTTCTGGACTGTCAAGCAACCGTAATCTTACTATTTGACATAAATTTCGACTTGATATGTCTTCCCATTGCTGTGGAAAACGGTTCTTAACAGTCAGACAGAGAGACGGGCAACAAAATGATACTATAAGGATTTCGTTTTCACTGATCGAAGTACAGAACTCAGAAAACGGCTTAGCACAAAATGAAAAGTGTCTCCCCCAGTCGCAGTACGAATGAGTTTTAAATCAAGCTCAATTAAACCGCATTCACTCAAGAGCGGCTGTTAAATACGAGTAGTTTGATAAATTTAGCAAATTCCAAATCGACTTAGGGCTCAGTTAAAGGTATGTTTCATTGGTAAGCCAAGAAATCTTAAGTTACAAATAGGTATGGTGCAACACAATTCACTAGTGGTAACAAGTTAATGGTGCAAGGCAAATCCAAAATTATTCTTAGCAACTTCACTAATGGATTATCTCAAAGAAGTAAGTGGTAGCAGTAAGAAGGTCAACAGTCCCAGATTAGAAACTTAAATACTAAAACTAAAAGTGTAGCCAGAACAAATTCTTAAACTTCTCTTACAAGAAATTTTAATAGTTTCGCAAAATGTAGACACATACAAAATTAACGACCAGCAGCCATCTAAGCAAAATTCACAATCGGTGAAGAAGTCTTATGTGTTCTGTGCTGACGTAAGCTGTCGCCAGCACACCAATCGGCAGAGATGTGGCACGAAGATCGGAAGCCGGCGCTGGATCGAGCGCGCCTACCGCGAGAGAGGCCAGAGACACACCTGCAAACAACACACCACCAACGCCTTCTCGGCAGCCTGTATTTCGGCCGCCGCCGCTGACTGGAGGGTCTGACTGACTCACTCTTTCTGTTTGGCGTCTGTCAGTTCACTCGCAGATCGGGATCAGGTCACATCTCATGTTATGACAGTGCATAGCGACTAGTTCAGTGCTTATATCGGGTCTATCAGTGAGACTACAGATTTTAATAGCAAGATTACCGATATTGTCTGCAAATGACTATTAAGGATGAGATAGTACCATGAACATGGACTCTATTCAAGTTAAGTAGGAGCTTCATGTAAATAAAGAATCGTATTAATCCACATGTGCCTTTGTATTGTAGAAAGAGGATACTGCCTACCCATAACAACATCAACTCCCCTGCTTCGTTGCGGTAGAAGACTCTACACTGTCGACGAGGATTCTACGATTTCCCCAAAAATATAGTGAAAAATAAAGTAAGTCCACAACTATACGGGGTGTTACAAAAAAGTATGGCCAAACTTTCAGGAAACATTCCTCACAGACAAATAAAGAAAAGATGTTATGTGGACGTGGGTGCGGAAACGCTTAATTTCCATGTTATAGCTCATTTTAGCTTCGTCAGTATGTACTGTACTTCCTCGATTCACCGCCAGTTGGCCCAATTGAAGGAACGTAATGTTGACTTCGGTGCTTGTGTTGACATGCGACTCATTGTTCTATAGTACCAGCATCAAGCACATCAGTACGTAGCATCAACAGGTTAGTGTTCATCACGAACGTGGTTTTGCAGTCAGTGCAATGTTTACAAATGCGGAGTTGGCAGATGCCCATTTGATGTATAGATTAGCACGGGGCAATAGCCGTGGCGCGGTACGTTTGTATCGAGACAGATTTCCAGAACGAAGGTGTACCGACAGGAAGACGTTCGAAGCAATTGATCGGCGTCTTAGGGAGCACGGAACATTCCAGCCTATGACTCGCGACTGGGGAAGACCTAGAACGACGAGGACACCTGCAATAGACGAGGCAATTCTTCGTGCAGTTGACGATAACCCTAATGTCAGCGTCAGAGAAGTTGCTGCTGTACAAGGTAACGTTGACCACGTCACTGTATGGAGAGTGCTACGGGAGAACCAGTTGTTTCCGTACCATGTACAGCGTGTGCAGGCACTGTCGGCAGCTGATTGGCCTCCACGGGTACACTTCTGCGAATGGTTCATCCAACAACGTGTCAATCCTCATTTCAGTGCAAATGTTCTCTTTACGGATGAGGCTTCATTCCAACGTGATCAAATTGTAAATTTTCACAATCAAAATGTGTGGGCTGACGAGAATCCGCACGCAATTGTGCAATCACGTCATCAACACAGATTTTCTGTGAACATTTGGACATTTGTTGCTGGTGTCTTGATTGGGCCCCATGTTCTTCCACCTACGCTCAATGGAGCACGTTATCATGATTTCATACGGGATACTCTACCTGCGCTGCTGGGACATGTACGACACAACATGTGGTTCATGCACGATGGAGCTCCTGCACATTTCAGTCGAAGTGTTCATACGCTTCTCAACAATAGATTCGGTGACCGATGGATTGGTAGAGGCGGACCAATTCCACGGCCTCCACTCTCTCCTGACCTCAACCCTCTTGACTTTCATTTATGGGGGCATTTGAAAGCTCTTGTCTACGCAACCCCGGTACCAAATGTAGAGATTCTTCGTGCTCGTATTGTGGACGGCTGTGATACAATACGCCATTCTCTAGGGCTGCATCAGCGCATCAGGGATTCCATGCGACGGAGGGTGGATGCATGTATCCTCGCTAACAGAGGACATTTTGAACATTTTCTGTAACAAAGTGTTTGAAGTCACGCTGGTACGTTCTGTTGCTGTGTGTTTCCATTCCATGATTAATGTGATTTGAAGAGAAGTAATAAAATGAGCTCTAACGTGGAAAGTAAGCGTTTCCGGACACATGTCCACATAAAATATTTTCTTTCTTTGTGTTTGAGGAATGTTTCCTGAAAGTTTGGCCGTACCTTTTTGTAACAAAAAAAATGGCTCTGAGCACTATGGGACTTAACTTCTGAGGTCATCAGTCCCCTAGAACTTAGAACTACTTAAACCTAACTAACCTAAGGACATCACACAACACCCAATCATCATGAGGCAGAGAAAATCCCTGACCCCGCCGGGAATCGAACCCGGGAACCCGGGCGCGGGAAGCGAGAACGCTACCGCACGACCACGAGCTGCGGACCTTTTTTTGTAACACCCTGTATAACATGTTCCTGGGGCACAATGGCCAAGCAAAATAGTAGCCTGCAGTTATAGTAAAGGACGCCTTAGGCGGCGTTTCTTAGACATACATACAGTTTTAAAGACGCTTTCCAAACAAGCCACTTATGAACTGAATAGTTAGGCAAACGCTAAACCAAAAGAACAGCAGACAACGGCAGTAGACACTCAAACAGGCATTGGGGAAGACTCATTGAGCAGCATGACAAAATAAACAGTTAATCAAAATTGAAAATGCCGACCGCGGTGGCTGTCCGGTTATGGCGCTGCAGTCTGGAACCGCGAGACTGCTACGGTCGCAGGTTCGAATCCTGCCTCGGGCATGGGTGTGTGTGATGTCCTTAGTTTAGTTAGGTTTAAGTAGTTCTAAGTTCTAGGGGACTTATGACCTAAGATGTTGAGTCCCATAGTGCTCAGAGCCATTTGAACCATTTTTTTGAAAATTGAAAATGAATGGGAAGTAGTATGGATTTAACAAACCCAGATGGCCAGTTGTCGTATCGAAATAGATCTCTTTTTACGGACGTACTGCAAAATACATTGATCCACCAGAACTTCATGACCATCTCCCTAACAGCAGGTATGTCCACAGTTGGTGCGGATAACAGCGGTGACGTATCCTGGCATGGAAGCAGCGAGGCCTTGCTAGGTCACTGGAGGGAGTTGGCACCACATCTGCAAACACACATATGTCACCTAATTCCTGTAAATTCTGGGGAGGGAGGTGATGAGCTCTGACATCACGATCAGTCATATCCCAGATGTGTTCGATCGGGTCAGATCTGGCGAGTGGGGGGACGAGCACATCAATTGGAACTCGCCACTAAGATCCTCGAATCTCTTCATCACACTCCTGGTCTTGTAACATGGCACATTATCTTGCTGAAAAATGCCACTGCCCTCAGGAAACATGATCGTCATGAAGGGGTGTACATGGTCTGCAACCAGTGTACAATACTCCTTGGTCGTCATGGTGCCTCGCACGAGTTCCACTGGACCCATGGATGCCCATGTGAATGTTCCCCAGAGCATAGTGGAGCAGCCACCAGCTTGTGTCCATCCCGCAGTGCAGGTGTCAAGGAGCTGTTCCCTTGAGGACGACGGATTCGCGCCCTCTCGTCGGCGTGATGAAGAAGGTATCGGGATTCAACAGACCATGCAGCGTTATGACACTGCACTAACGTCCTGTGCCGATAGTCACGTGCCACTTTCTGTCGTAGTTGGCCATGTCATGGTGTTAACATTGGCCCACGAATTGCTCGTCGGCCACGGAGGCACATCATTAAGACCGTTCGATGCACTGTGTGTTCTGACACACTTGTGGTCTGCCAAGCATTGGAGGCTGATGTTAGTTCCGCCACAGTTCATCGCCTGGCCTCTTTTACCAGCCTGCCCAGCCTAAGACGCCCAACCTCACGACGTCTGGTCGTGATTTGACCTTAGTTCCGCCAAGTGTTGAAGACATTCACCACAGCACACATCCCACGCACTACAGCTAGTGCACTTTCCGAAGTGCTCGTGCCGAGCGTCCGACCCATCACAATCTGCCCTCGGTCAAACACAGACATATCGTGCGCCTTCCCCATTCTACGCATGGACATTGCGTTCACTGATACTACATGCACCGTGTGTGTGTCTGACTAACAGGTCATTCCTGGCCAATAGACGCACCTATCGCCTTGACGGGTTTATATCGATAACAGGTCGACGGTCATAATGTCCTTGCTGATCAGTGTATCATTGGTGAGTGTACAGTGAGATCACTGACAACAAAGCATTAAGCACATATAGCACTGAAGCGCCAAAGAAACAGGTGTAGGCATGCGTATTCAAATACAGAGATATGTAAACAGGGAGAATAAAGCGCTGCGGTCAGCAAGGCCTATATAAGACAACTAGTGTCTGGCACAGTTGATAGATAGGTTACCGCTGCCACGATGGCAGGTTATCAAGACTGAAGTGAGTTTGAACGTGGTGTTATAGTCGGTGCACGAGCGATGGGACAGAGCATCTCGGAAATAGAGATGAAGTGGGCATTTTCCGGTACGATCGTTTCACTAGTGTACCGTGAAAATCAGGAATCCCCTAAAATAACAGACACAGCAAATAATGTTTTAAGAACAAGCTAATGTGATCCCAATTAGAATCTTAAGGCAAGTAACCACAATCACAGCTGAATGCCTTTAACGTCAAGAACTGCAATTATAAAAAAAAAAAAAAATTAACAAAGACACTGCAAAGCAGCAATGCAATAGTAAAGGTTAATTTAAAAAGACAGGCAACTGATCACCAAACAGGTGAGATAAAATGATGGTAAACTTGGTAGCATAATCATTTAAACCTGCTGTAACGCCAATAATGGCAATATATAAAAAATATTAGAAACATACAATAAAAACAAATACAATAATAAAACACAAGGGCCAGTCACAGACGGTGGACCAGGAATCGACCTCTGAGTAGGTCCCGCAAAAAAACAATTTCGCGAGCGAAAAGATAGGAAGCCAAGAGTTTCATTCACTTCGCAAGATGGTAACTCAGACTAGTGGCAGTCTAACGAGAGACTAATGATAATCTTGCTGAGGCTACCTGACGTCCCATAAATCAAATGCGAAGATGTAAAAATACTCCTAAGCCGGAACAAGCAGCCTGGACTCTGTCCGCAGAATACTGTGCTTAGAGCGCCCAGAAAGAGAAAGGGGCCGGCCGGAGTGGCCGTGAGATTCTAGGCGCTACAGTCTGGAGCCGAGCGACCGCTACGGTTGGAGGTTCGAATCCTGCCCCGGGCATGGATGTGTGTGATGTCCTTAGGTTGGTTAGGTTTAATTAGTTCTAAGTTCTAGGCGACTGATGACCTCAGAAGTTAAGACGCATAGTGCTCAGGAGCCATTTGAACGAGAAAGGAATCACTACCAACCAAGTAGAAGAATCGTCAACCAACCTACAATCAAGAAAGCTGTCAAAGCTAATCGCCTCACTGGACAGCAGCGGCAAGGTGAGGAAACGTACACTGCTGTTACATACACTAACCCCCACGACAGTAACTGGGGCGTTAGAGACCACGAGGCAGGAAAAATACCGCTGGTTGAACTTAACAGATAGTAACAAACTGAATGCAATAAATAGTAATTAGAAGTCCAGGAAAGCTAATCATATCCGTCTTTGCCAAGCACTCCACTCTCTGCTCTTCACCTCGGCAACATCACTAGCAGCAACACGAATCCAAGTCACTGGAGAATTGCAAGATCTCACAATGATGGACGTTTCCCTACTTGAATCCAAATGCACTCAACTTAAAGCTTGCAGGATCCGGTTTTGCGTCGAGATCGTGCACCCTCGTAACCACAGCCCTTCTATCCGGCAGTCCATGCGTGCCGCCAGCGGTCCCAGCGTGTTCTGGCAATGCGCGTACCTGTCTCCTCCCGGGTCCCCAAACAAACTGCCTGCAGACACGACCCGGAAGAACAACGACCTCGCCCCAAAGATAGGGCCACAGTTACTACATATCGATAACCGCCACTGCTGCCACTAGCGGACAGGTAACACTTGCGAAATCAACTGGCGCCAGTCAACACGAGAAGAAGACAAACAACCGCCACCATGTCAGCTAAACGATATGGTCTGGCCTCCAACAGAGGACGGAAACCTACAACAGCAGCAACGCGAGCCGCAGCACGACTGACGCAATACACTAGATAACATGTGAGGCAAGCAACTTATAGGTAATCTAAATGGCAGGTCTCTAACAAAATACGAAATGCCTCAAAAACACTGGCAAACATGAGACAAAAGAACAGCGCAGGTAATCTGCATACCAATACAACAGAAAGCGCGTCGTACGCACATCACAAGGCAGCCACTTGTCTCAGTAAATTGGCGAATGGATCAGAAATAGCCACAGTCGATATCAAAACACCAAAGAAGACCTTTGTGTCACAACACCCGACCGGAGTAATGACGTAAATATCAAATAGACATGGGAAACAGGATGCTGCAACAGACCACAAATGTTAGGCGACAGCCATGTTCAAAGTAGGCGTTGTGACGTCGCTAACACTGCCATGGTGAGGCTGCCGCCTTCCAGCAATGTTCGACCAACGTGGAGCGCCCACACTTCCCCAGTCAACACGCACCTCCAACTGCCACTGCTGCGGGCTGGTCAGCCCTACAGCCAGCTGAGAACGGGCTTGTCTCCCGTCCACTGCTATTGACTCGTGCACTCTTGCTGCGAAGAGTCCATTGGTCTCCCAGCAACGGGCCAGACTCATGACTACAGTAGAGACTATCAGTACTAGTCCTAAAGCCATTATTTCTTCTCCTGAGAGACGCTTGCCCACAGTTGTAATCGTTCGTTGATATCCTGGACTGGGACGGAGCTGACGTCTGACTTTCTACTGGCCGTAGATCTTGGGATCCTTCTAGCCACACAATTACCACAACATCACGCAAATTGTTCATAGAGACACGTGCTACGTGTGGAGGAGCATTGTCCTATTTAAAAATGGCACCACGAAACTGTTGCATGAGAGGTGACACATCACGACAAGGGATTTTTGGTAGTGCTGTGCCGTCAGCCTTCTGCCAGTTACTACTAGCTGTGACCTGAAGCCATATCGCTGGCTCTCCACACTATGACGACAAGAGTAACGCTGCTGTGTCTCTCGACGTTGGAATAATGCGCCGTACTCCCGAGGATGGTGCTCGGGGTATATCTACATCGATACTCTACAAATCATATTTAAGTGTCTGGCAGAGGGTTCATCGAACCACCTTCACAATTCTCTATTATTCCAATCTCGTATATCGCGCGGAGAGAACGAACACCTATGTTTTCTGTACGAACTCTGATTTCCCTTATTTTACCACGGTGATCGTTTCTCCCTATGTAGATCGGCGTCAACAAAATATTTCGCATTTGGAGGAGAATGTTAGTGATTGTAATTTCGTGAGAAGATTGTTCCGTGGTGAAAAACGCCTTTTTTTTAATGACGTCCTTCCCAAATCCTGTACTACTTCAGTGACACTCTCTCCCCTATTTCCCGATAATACAAAACGAGCTGCCCTTCTTTGAACTTCTTCTATGTACTCCGGAAATCCTATCTGGTAACTATCCCACCCCGCGTAGCAGTATTCTAAAAGAGGACGGACAAGCGTAGTGCAAGCAGCCTCCATAGTAGATCTGTTACATTTTCTAAAGTGTGCTATCAATAAAACGCAGTCTTTGGTTAGCCTTCCCCACAACATTTTTTACGTGTTCCTAACAACTAAAGTGTTCGTAATTGTAATACCTAGGTATTTAGTTGAAATTGCGGCTTTAGATTAGACTGATTTTGGTGTAACCGAAGTTTAACTAATTCCTTTTAGCACTCACGTGGATGACCTCGCACTTTTCTTTATTTGGGGTCAATTGCCAATTTTAGCACCATATAGATATCTTTTCTAAATCGTTTTTCAATTTGTTTTGATCTTCTCATGACTCTACTAGTCGACAAACGACGTTATCTGCAAACAATCTAAGACGGCAGCTCCGATTGTCTCCCAAATCGTTTTAGTAGATAAGGAACAGCAAAGGGCCTATAACACCACATTGGGGAACGCCAGAAATTGAAGCGCCGAAATTAGTTGCTACAAAATAAATAAAATCATAAGGACGCCTGTAGGCGTTTCATTTTCCACAATACTCCCTTTTGGTTGAGATGTGGTCGACCAGAACCTTGACTATGTGTATGGCCACCATCACGTTCCCGCGTAGTCAAACACTGAGCCACTGTCCTATCCAAACGCCCCACAAACCTAGATATTTCACGATTTGACCAGCCGACGAAACAGAGTCCCAAAATGAGATCTGTGAGTTGACTTAGAAATTCCTTGAACTTGGAGCGTTTGCCTTTCTCGAGTCAGTACTGTACTGGCGAAAGCAAAGTTGTGAGGCTGTGTCGTGAGTCGTGCTTGGGCAGTTCAGTGCATAGATCACTTTCCCGCGTAAGACAGGAGTCCCCCGTTCGAGTCTCCGGCCGGCACACAGCTTTAAATCTGCCAGCAAGTTTAAAATCAGCGCACTATCCGCTGCAGAGTGAAAATTCATTCTGGAAACAATGTCTAAGGTTGTGTCTAAGTCATGTCTCCACCTTATCACTTTTTCAGGCAGTGCAGGAGACCCGCCGTGAAGTCTGGAAACCAGAACTATAAGCACTGTCAAAGGCAAGGCTGTGATGGCAGGTCGCGATTTGTGCTCGGATATCTCAGTTGATGAAGCATTTTGTAGTGAGAGGAAAAGATGCCGGATTCGAGTCCTTTACTGGCACACACAGTTTCATTCTGCCACAAAGTTTCAAATCTGTGCACAAACCACAGCATAGCGAAAATTAGTTTTGGAAATACATATACACAATACATATACACTTTTACCTAAATTCTACGGTGGCTGTCGACTATGATACCTAAATTACCATAGAGCACTTGAATTGTAGCAGTTGCTTCGCCAAATAGATCAGTACAAAATATTAGGAAAGGTATTTGGCAAGGTCCGTTAGGAGTCTTTTTAGTGTTAAAAGCAGTGCAAATCTCTTACTCGCACTAGAAACTATTGGCGAGGAAGTGGCTCAGTTCGCCTGATAGCCGTGTCCCATCGACGAACAACCCAGGAACATACGGGAAAAATGTACTGGTAGAGTAAGTAGTCTCCGCCCCTCACCGCTACGGCGGCTCGGAGAGTACATCCGGCAAGCACATCCCATTCCCAAGGCTGGATTTTCTCGCAGGTGATCGACTGCTGGCAAGCAGATACTCACCTGCTTGAGTGTGGCAGCGATGAAGATGGTGAAGATGGTGATGCCGCTGTAGTATGTGGCCACCAGCCCAGCGTTCACAAACCACCTGCAAAAGCAACGCAGCCGCTCTCACTAACCAACTGCCACTGTGCACTGGCACCCACCGCAAAGCAAATCAGAGCTTACTGAATTAGATACTGCACTTACATGCGTACTATAGGGTGGGACAAATAATAGTGGCCCGGAGTACAGATTTCCAGGATAGTAAGAAACACAGCAAAGGAAAGAAAATACAGTGCTAACATAACTATAGCAGATGTTTGAAGTTACCACCATTCATCTCTTGCCAGTTTTACACCCTGGTCAACGAGTCGCTGAAGGCGGATAGATGCTGTACTACTGGAATTGCAGCAACTTCAGCCTAAACGTTCTGCTGCAGTTCTTGAAGGCTACTAGTGTTGTTGCGATACACCTTGGACTTGAGGGTTGCCCACACAAAGTGATATATCAGGTGAGAAGTGTGACCACCCAGGGCAGCGACCAGACTGACCTAACAACTCTGTCAGGCTTGAAGATTATGTAAATGTAATCCAAGGTTCGGCCGGATGTATGGGCAGTTGCTCCATCCTGCTGTAAGTAACTGTAGGTCTTTTCCTCCTCCGTTAATGCTGCCACAAGTGGTTTCAAAATGATGGATATGAAACGCTCCGAACCCCCGGGTCACTTTTATTTCCTCCATTCAGTATATCACGCCTCTTCTTTTTAAGTAGGGGATGTACGATGTCTGGCTAAAACATAACCGAACTTCTGTTTTGGCAGAAAAAGAGCGTGGGCCTCAAGGTCAATGGGCGTCACTGACATCTCCACTCTCCATTTCCCATTCACCTACCACTGCTGAGTTCAAAATGGTTCAAATGGCTCTGAGGACTATGGGACTTAACTGCTGAGGTCATCAGTCACCTAGAACTTAGAACTACTTAAACCTAACTAAGGACATCACACACATTCATGCCCGAGGCAGGATTCGAACCTGCGACCGCAGCAGCAGCGCGGTTCCGGACTGAAGCGCCTAGAACCGCTCGGCTACAGCGCTCAGTCTGGGTATGGCCTTCGTTTCTGTCATACCGTGTATCTGCAGCCCGTAGAAATAAAGTTGTTGTGTTGAAGGTGCAACGGATGAATGTGAAATTTTAGTGAAAATCGGAACATCCACCACACGGGCCTATTCTCTGTTGAAACAAGTCTACTGTGATGTCTCTTTCACACTCTCAAACTTTAGAGTGGTTCAAGCGATTCAAAGTGGGACGAGAAGAGATTAAAGTTGATTCACGGGTAGGGAGACCATCAACATCAACAACGGACGAAAACATTGAAAAATGATGGTTTGTTGAATTGGAGTAGGGGACCAAACACCGATGTCATCGGTCCCATTCGATTAGGGAAGGATGGGGAAGGAAGTCGGCCGTGCCCTTTCAAAGAAACCATTCCGGCATTTACCTGAAGCGATTTAGGGAAATCACGGAAAACCTACATCAGAATAGGCGGAAGTGGGATTGGACCGTCGTCCTCCCAAATGCGAGTCCAGTTTGCTAATCACTGCGCCACCTCGCTCGGTAAACATTGAAAAAGCGGAGTTTCAACTAGAAAAGACAGTAGCCTATATATTCGTGTGGTTGTCGATATTGTGAGAATCGACTGAGAACCATTTTCACATGAGGAAAGTTTATTCAAAGATGGTCTGAGCGAACCTGATGCCTGAACAAAACGACTCCAAATGAACTGTTGTGCTGTCACTGTGAAAACCGTCAAACAGTATCTTAAATTTTTTGAGAAAGTAATAAGATATGATGAATCCTGGTTTACCAATATGATCGGGGAAATAAGTGCCGATCAGTTCACAGGAAAAGCCCCAGTTCAACGAAACGGAAGAAGATTCGAATGTCAAAATCAAAATTCAAATCAATTTGATTGTATTTTTTGACAAATGTGGAAATGAAAACGACAGAAAATCGAACTATAAATGAGGAGTATCATCTTGATGTCGTATCTAAGCTCCGTGAACGAGTAAGGGGAGAGGGACCAGTGTTATGGAAAAACAACGGTCTGAGACCGATCAAGCCGTGAAAAATAAGGCTACAGAGATCGTGAAGATGCTTTCAAAAGACAGCTTCCAACTCTGCTTTTAAAAGGGGAAAATTCGATTGAGCGGTGTTAGTACCATAGAGGGGAGTGTTTTGAAAGGGATAGTGTAAATGGAGAAGTGAAAATAAAGACTGATATATTCCTAAATCGTTTACTTTTCAGCCAAACCTCGTGTTATAATTAACAGCGAAAACTGATGTAAGTGAAGGTATTCTACAATACATTGGTGTGCAAAACGTATGATGTGTCACTGTCGACTTACATAGCTCGACGAAACTTGGACCATACACAAAAAGAACTGCTAGAGAATAACACAGAAGGTAACTACCCGAAATACGCATTAAGACGAACAGGAATGACACTTTTATTCAAAGACAGTAATCGCACTGAAGTCACCACGATTTATGACGATCCTTTGAATATTATATCGTCTCAACATCTGCAACTAGCTGTTTGCCTTTCCATTTAGAAATTTTCAGAGGCACACGCAGTGACACAGAGAGAACATTTAAATAATAATAGCAAAATGTTAAAACTCTAGCTCCCTGTTCTCATATTTCATCTTTGTTGTTACCTTGAATAGGGTTCTGTTCCTTTCCTACTACAAATAAAAGCGAGTGCCTTTGATTTGTTAAAGAACAGCAATATTAAGAAAGAATAATACCGTGAGTATTGTTTGTTTTGCTTGTTAGAAGTGTGGTTCAAAGTAAACAGTAATGACGCCTCTGTGAGTTAGCTATTTTGTTCCACTGTAGTCAGAGACCATGTTCATTACTACAATTTCACTGGAGTAACAGTAAACTAAATTTAGTTAATGTAAAACTGGAAAAACAAAGATTCTAGCTAAAACCATATAAATTTTACACATTTATGTTTCATGCTGTTACTCAGAGTGTTTTTTGTTGCCTTAATTTGTTGTTTATTTATTCATTCAGGTAACTTCCGAATTATTTAAGATAGGAAAATTCAGTGAAATTTATTGTAAAATTGTGGGACAACGCTATTCTTGCTATGATAAAAAGCTCTCAATGGTCAACCATTTCGACAACAGTCATTTACTTTTCATTCAAAATTAATAATTTTGATTTTCATAGCGAAACAGTTAACAACGTTCTCTCACTGTTATTTGTGCCGCATTGTACTGATTACCTGAGAGTAAACCTTCTTTTGGCACATCTTTGCTAAATAAACACGTAATTTTTACTGATCTGCCTATTGACTTTTTAATGACAGGTACTGTTTAATAGGACTGACTACTGTTTAATTTTACAAATTACTTCATTTGATGTTGCTGGGTGTTATTCTGCATATTGTGGTACCTCTTTCTCGGTTTCGTCTTTGCCGTGTATGAGTGGACTGTTTGCATACTTTATTCAAAAGTTAAGTAAGCAGAGAGAACAGAAAGTTATTTGTAAGAATAACTTATCGCATACTTTTCCCCACTAATGAGTTATTCGCATCGTAAATCATTGCATTAAAATTTTCTGATACAATTAGCTCACGCTGTCACGGTCAATGTAGTCGCATAGCCGTCTCCACAAGGAGAAAGCATACACCATCTCTCATCATACAACACATATGACACTGCATGAAAAGCACACATTACACATATCCACACTCAGTAGATAAATTTATAGCGACGCTCTCATGCACCGTGTGGGTAAGAGCCGTTCTGTGCACAGAGAGAAAACCCTTTCAGATTAGGTGGGTACGCAGCGCCACGTTATCTCCCTGACAGTAACAACAAACGACTCTTTCTTTTTTTACTGTCAATCTACATTGTATTGTATAAGCTTCACCCACCTACCAGACGCTCTGCAGTCCTGTCTCACGGACGAGGCAAGGAAAGAGAGAAGTCGAAGGAAGGTTTCCGTTACAATAGCTACAAAGACCAGCAGTATACCAGCGATAGGTTCCAATCTACCGAGAAAAATTTGGTACGGTTTAAGTAGAAACCGAAAAGGTCACGCGGGCGCTAGGGCTACCTACAAGGATAGGGTATTATCGTCGGCAGCTCTAAATGTGACAAGCGGTCTAAGGCGCTGCAGTCATGGACTGTGTGGCTTGTTCCGGCGGAGGTTCGAGTCCTCCCTCGGGCATGGATGTGTGTTTTTGTTCTTAGGATAATTTAGGTTAAGTAGTGTGTACGCTTAGGGACTGATGACCTTAGCCGGCCTGAGTGGCCGTGTGGTTCTAGGCGCTACAGTCTGGAGCCGAGCGACCGCTACGGTCGCAGGTTCGAATCCTGCCTCGGGCATGGATGTGTGTGATGTACTTAGGTTAGTTAGGTTTAATTTGTTGGCGACTGATGACCTTAGAAGTTAAGTCGCATAGTACTCAGAGCCATTTTTTTGATGACCTTAGCAGTTAAGTCCCATAAGAGTTCCCACGCATTTTTCTAAATGTGACTACAAAGCCTTAGAGCAGACTAAGCATCACATCATACAACAGTGTTCCAAGAGAACATGGAGTGCTACTCTAGAAGCTAGAATAAAGCTGTTAACTGGATATCCACTAGCGATATACACTGAAGCGCTAAAGAAACTGGTATAGGCAAGCGTATTCAAATACAGAGATATGTAAACAGGCAGAATATCGAGCTGCAGTGGGGAATGCATATATAAGACAACAAATGTCCGGCGCAGTTGTTAGATCGGTTGCTGCTTCTACAGTGGCAGGTTATCAAGATTTAAATGAGTTTGAACGTGGCGTTACAGTCGGCGCACGAACGATGGCACGCAGCATCTCCGAGGTAACGATGAAGTGGGGACTTTCCCGTATGACCATTTCACGGGTGTACCGTGAATATCATGAATCCGGTAAAACATCAAATTTCCGACATCGCTGCGCCCGGGAAAAGATCCTGCAAGAACGGCAACAACGACGACTGTAGACAATAGTTAAACGTGACAGAAGTGCTACCCATCCGCAAATTGGTGCAGATTTCAATGCTTGGCCATCAACGTCAGTGAGCGAACCGTTCAACGAAACATTATCGATATGGGCTTTCGGAGCCCTTAATGACTGCACGACACAAAGCTTTACACCTCGCCTGGGCTCGTCAACAACGACATTGGACAGTTGATTGGAAACATTCTGCCTGGCCGGAGAGCCTAGTTTAAAATTGTATCGAGCGGATGGACGTGTACGGTTATGGATACAACTTCATCAATCCATGGACGCTGCAAGTCAGCAGGGGACTGTACAAGCTGGTGGAGGCTCTGTAATGGTGTGGGACGTGTGAAGTTGGAGTGATATGGGACCCATACTACGTCTGGATACGACTCCGATGGGGGACAAGTATGCATACATTCTGTTGTGTCTAGACAAGACAGCCTAGACACAATGAGAGGAAGCCGAAAGGCACACGCTAAGCCAAAGCAGGGTGCGTGAGGTCTGAAACAGGATACGTAATGAATGCTATAAAGAAAAGTATGTAGCTTCTGGAATATTTAACTTTAATCCATCCTTTTGGTACATCGGGAGATTGTGGCGATGCAAGTGAGACTCTTTAGATACATGCAATGTTACTAATGGCGCCTTGCTAGGTCGTAGCCATTGACTTAGCTGGAGGCTATTCTAACTATCTGCTCTGCAAATGAGCGAGGCTTCGTCAGTGTGCATCGCTAGCTACGTCGTCCGTACAACTGGGGCGAGTGCTAGTCCGTATCTCGAGACCTGCCTTGTGGTAGCGCTCGGTCTGCGATCACACAGTGGCGACACGCGGGTCCGACATGTAATAATGGACCGCGGCCGATTTAAAACTACCACCTAGCAAGTGTGGTGTCTGGCGGTGACACCACACATTCTGTCTGATCAAGTGCATCCATTCATGTTCATTGCGCATTCCGACGGACTTGGGCATTGCAGCAGGACAGTGCGACACCCCACACGTCCAGAATTGCTACAGAGTGGCTCAAGGAACACTTTTCTTATTTAAACAATTCCGCTGGCCTCCAAAATCCCCAGATATGAACATTACTGAGCATGTAAATTCCCTCCAGCACTACTTCAGATACTAGTGGAGTCCATGCCACGTCGTGTTGCAGCACCTCTACGTGGTCGCGGCAGTCTTACATGATATCAAGCAGGTGTACCAGTTTCTTTGCCTCTTCAGTGTATATTTGTGCGTGTTGGATGCTGATGTATTTGTAGAATTTGTGACTTGTAACTTTTTTGTGAAATACTGTAAACAGAGGCGCAGAAGTTGCTCGTGGGTTGTCTCACAAACGTTTTTTGTTTGTAATTTGTTAATATTTTTTTATTGTTTTTCAGGACTGTGAGGAACACCATGGAGAAATTGAGTCCGAAACATGGACCGATAGTGATAGAACGTCATTTTGAAAATCAGAGATCCATCATCCTGTCTTAGAGAGCGTAACGCCGGCACTTTAATCTGCGCAACTATCCCCATCAGGCCTCCATTCTCCACCTGGTAGGACGCTTTCGGCGTCATTATTTAGTCTGCGACTGCCTACGAACGAGTAGCCGACGTTCGGTTCGATCTCTTCAAAAATTTCAACGAGTGAGGGTAACGTTAATGACAGCGCTGAAAAGCGCAGCCGAAGATGTGCCGTTCAGCTTGGCCCGAACCAAAGGTCACTGCAAATAATTTCTACGACGGAGTAGAAATTGTTCGCGAACAAAGAGCAACTAGTGCAGAGAGGTAAACCCGCAGATGCGGAAGCTCGTCTCAGGTATACAGTTATTATCCATGACTTGACGACTGAACAAAGAACAGGTATACGTCAACAAACCAGCAACCATCGACCAGCTCGAAAACAATATACGGGCCAGGATTAGTGAGTAACAGCTAACAATTCTTCGCAGGCGTATGTACTATGAAGAGCCGCCCTTTACTATTCACAGCCTCACAAAAGACATAATTTTTCAAACTTAGTGTTTTCGCATTTTCCAAGAGTGTGCTTCGCATCTTTTTTTCTTTTTTTTTCTTGTTTGGTGCGGCCCACTACGAATTCCTCTCCTGTGCCAACCTTTTCATCTCAGGATAGCACTTGCAACGTACGTCCTCAGGTATTTGCTTGACGTATTCCAATCTCTGTCTTCCTCTACAGTTTTTGCCTTTTACATCACCCTCTAGTGCAATGGAAGCTATTCCCTGATGTCTAAACAGATGCCTTATCACCCTGTCACTTCTTCTTGGCAGTGTCTTCATATATTTCTTTTCTCTCCGATTCTGAGCAGAACCTCCTAATTCTTTACCTCATCAGTCTACCTAATCTTCAAAATTTCGCTGTAGCGCCACATCTCAAATGCTTAGATTATCTTCTGTTCCAGTTTTCCCACAGTCCACGTTTCGTTACCGTACAATGCTGTGCTCCAAACGTACATTGTCAGAAATTTCTTCCTTAAGTTAAGGTCTATGTTTGATTACTAATAGAATTCTATCACCCAGCAATGCCTTCTTTGCCAGTGCTAGTCTGCTTTTGATGTCCTCTTTGCTTCGTCCGTCATTGGATTTGCTGCCTAGGTAGCAGAATTCCTTAACTTCGTCTACTTCGTGACCACCATCAACCATCATGTTAAGTCTCTCACTGTTCTCATTTCTGCTATTTCTCATTACTTTCGTCTTTCTTCAATTTACTCTCAATCCATATTCTATACTCATCAGACTGTTCATTCCATTCAGTAGATCATGTAATACTTCTATACTTTCACTCAGAATAGCAATGTCATCAGCGAATCGTATCACTGATATCCTTTCACTTTGAATTATAATTCCACTCCTGAACCTTTCTTTTATTTCCATCATTGCTTCTTGAATGTACAGACTACATCCTCGTCTTACACCCTTCTTAATCGGAGCACTTTGTTCTTGGATGTCCAGCCTTATTATTCCCTCTTTACCCTTGTACAAGTTGTATATAACCCGTCTCTCCCTATAACTTACCCCAATTTTTCTCAGAATTTCGTACATCTTGCACCATTTAACATTGTCGAACGCTTTTTCCAGGTCGACAAATCCTTTGAAAGTGTCTTTATTTTTCTTTAATCTTGCTTCCATTATCAACTACAACGTGAGAAGTGCCTCTCTGGTGCATTTACCTTTCCTAAAGCCATGCCATGGACAGGAATAATTAAATGCATTTGCGAACAAAAATTTTATGCACTGTTCAAATCTATGCACGACTTCTGCACTTGCAGAGCTTAGTTTACTGTGAATAATAATAGGAGTATCTATTCCGTGTCTGAGATCACAGTGTGAAAGACAGACCTGCCACAAATCTTCTGGCTAGACTCACCTGGCTACTGGAGCGAGCGGCCGCAGGCGGTCTGGCCCTGACGTGAAGGCGGCAGCAGCCGTGGAAGGGTAGTCCAGAGAAGGGAGCTTCAGCCGCCGGCACAGCCGCTGTGAGCTCTCCACCTGCACAGCACCAGCCACAGTAGTCAAGCCGAGGCACACGAAGCAACGTGGCTGAGTGAGGCGCATACACAGTGTGGGTGAAACTAAAACTGGCACGGAAAAAGAAAATATGCGATGCACCTTAAGGTAGGCTACCCAACTCACACCACTCGCTTTAGGGTTCTATGATGTAAGATGGGTTGTCTATCTTAAGGTGCATCAGATATTTTCTTCTTCTGGGGCAGTTTTATCTTCAGACATTATACATAAGGCATACATTAATAACCGAAAAACTGCAGGGACGGATTCCTGACTGGAAAAAAATGGTCCTATGAACATTAGGCAGACGGTGGATACTGTGCATACAATGACAACAAATCATCCTGGAACACAGTTCAAGGCTGCATCGTATCCACGTCACAACAGATTTTCAAAGTGGTTCCCATGCAATGCAACACACATGGATGATACCAGTTCTGGCAAAGGTTGCTTCGTCAGTGAAGAGGACTGATGACAAAACTCCCATAATTGTGATGGTCTGGAGCAAAAACCACTGACAAAATCGTTTCCATAGAGGGAAATCTGCTGCTGATAATCATTGCACTCGTTGCAGGTGATAGGGTTGATAGCCGTTGTCATGCAGGATACACATAATCGTACTTTGGCTTACACCACGTTGGCTGGCCACTTGCCTGGGGCTTGTACGAGTGTTCGTCTCAATATCCTGTAGAATCTGGTCCTCCAAATCTGGTACACGCACAGTCTGCCACCTTCCTGCACGTCATTTGTCGGAAAGGACCCATGATCACACAAAACTCCCAAAAATGGCTTGAAGTGTTGCATGATGTGGTTGGTGTCTGTGAGGGTACCTTTTTTGGTATAGCTGTGTTGCCTGTCGACCGTTTCCAGCTGCTTGGCAGTATACAAACACGATGTCGGCTTGTTCCCGATATGAATACCGAACCATTCGAGTACTTACAAGCCGGCCCCTGTGACCGAGCGGTTCTAGGCGCTTCAATCCGGAACCGCGCTGCTGCTACAGTCGCAGGTTCGAATCCTGCCTCGGGCATGGATATTTGTGATGTCCTTAGGTTAGTTAGCTTTAAGTAGTTCTGAGTCTATGGGACTGATGAGCTCAGATGTTAAGTCCCATAGTGCTTACAGCCATTTTAACCATTTTTTTACTACTTACAATACGCTGCGTCTATCACACAGCCTGCAACACGCCAGGAACACACGGCACGTGTCAGAGGAACTGTCATTCGCCAGTGCCATCTACCGTGGTAACGATGCATTTCCGCACACATATTCGTAGGACCTATTTTCCTCCATTTTCAAACAGGAATATATCGCTGCATTATATGTGTTTTCTAACGTTCACCCTGTATAGTGAATGGTCAGAAAGCCTCGACCAATTTCTACAAAGTAAAGGATTCATCTACAAAATATGCATGTATGTTTACTTGTCAGTATATATATACATTTTCAGCACACTTCAGCGTAGCCTCCGTGTGTTTTGCAACATTGGACTCACTGAGAACAGCAGATCTGAACACATTATGAAGCATATCTCTCGAAATAGCCGACGCTGCATCTCGGAGTTGAGCTCTTAGATTCTGTACATCTCTTACTCTCGTTTTCTACACGATTATGTTTATGTACGCCACAGAGAAAAAAAATCCGAGAGTGTCAAATAAGATGAACGCGAAGGGTAAAGTCTTGCTCAACCTCTGCCTGACCATCTTTCCTGGCGAGTCTTCGATTTAGGAGCCGTTCTTGATCAGAATTATGGCCTGCTCTAATCTCTATCACCAATGGCTTCTTGTTGAAGTGTGGTTGCAGGAACGGCTCCAGCATATCATGGTAAACGTTTCCTGTAACTGTCTCTTCTGAAAAACTGAAAACTCCATAAACTGTAGTCTTTATGCAACCAAGTCACACAATTACTGTTGATCTGTGTCTTTCTCATTCAGTGCCATCGTAATTTGGCTTATTACCCAGTATACGGCAGTTACATTTGTAAACTTTTCCTCGTGTATGGAACGTGGTCGCGTCAGTAAATAAAATGTGATGCACGAGGTGTTCGTTGAGTGCAGTTCCTGTCAAATCGTGACACACAGCTTGGCGAGTTGAGTATTCTTCAGGATCAAATTTGCAAAGCACTTGAATGTGATAGGCTTCTTGCCTTAGCGTAAAGTGGGACACTTACACAATCGTTAATTTTGTTACGTCAATTTCCTTGTATAAATGACGAATTGATGCATTCGGACTTTTCTCGGTTGCTTCTCTGATCCACTGAACAGTCTCTTGTGGGATAGGAGGACTGTTATTCATAGGAGACGTTAACATTTCTTTGCAACTTATTGCCAATTAACTGAATTTTGGTTGGTGCTTGCCTGTGAAATTTCCGACTGAGTGTCTGCCGCATCTCCGAATAAGATAAACCGGACAATCGAGCACTACCAACACCCACGCGTTCTTGTCCCGAAAGCATTCTTCTTGAAATCCTAAAAAAATAGGCCCATGTTATCACAGAAAGGAATTATAATTATTTGCTCCTGAGCACTATGGGACTTGACATCTGACGTCATCAGTCCACTAGAACGTAGAACTACATAAACCTAACTTAAGGACATCACACACATCCATGCCCGAGGCAGGATTCGAACCTGCGACCGTAGCGGTCGCGCGCTTCCGGACTGAAGCGCCTAGAGCGGCTCGGCCACACCGGGCGGCTATAATTATTTATTATGGAAATAAACAAGGAGGTTAGACAAAAAAGTTATGAGATGTGGTGAAAGAGACCTGACAAGTTAGGAAGATGTAGGGAGAGGGACAAAGGAAAACAATGAAGAGCTTAAGAAGAGATGTCAAAATCTCAAATGAGGGACAAATATAATAGCTCCTGGCATTATAGAACGGGGAAATCATTTTAATACAGCGCTAACAGAAGAGAGAACTGAGTGTAAGGACATAGAACTGGATTTCCGTGGTAAATATAGACCCTAAACTACAGCAGAAGTTGGAAGATCTGTGCAAGAAACGGAAAATAAAACTGACCCAGAAAAGAAATCCCATGAATCTTAAGATAGGCAAGCCAACTCACAGCATCTGCAAGAGGAGTCGGCCCGTACTTCAGTAATTCTGCTATTACGTTTACTGCTCGGGGAGATTTTCATTGAGAACCTGTTGCACCACCTCCTCGCGTAGCCTCCTCGCGGCTACTCACCAGAATGTGGACGCAGTGCGTGCAGATGTAGCCCACCAGGGCGGTGCCCACGAGCCCCACGGCAAGCCCCGCGCTCCGGAAGGCCATCGGCATCGCAAGGATGCCCGAACCGAGACTGCACTTCAGTAGGTGCATCAGCGCGCCCATGTCCCTAGCAACAAAGGGTATCATTAGCATACGTACATCAACACCGAACATTGTGTACACTACTGGTTCAAAAATGGCTCTGAGCACTATGGGACTTAACTTCTATGGTCATCAGTCCCCTTGGACTTAGAACTACTTAAACCTAACTAACCTAAGGACATCACACAACACACAGCCATCACAAGGTAGAGAAAATCCCTGACCCCGCCGGGAATCGAACCCGGGAACCCGGGCGTGGGAAGCGAGAACGCTACCGCACGACCACGAGATGTGTACACTACTGGCCATTAAAATTGTTACATCACGAAGATGACGTGCTACAGACGCGAAATGGAACCGACAGGAAGAAGATGCTGTGATATGCAAAGGATTAGCTTTTCAGAGCATTCACACAAGTTTGGTGCCGGTTGCGAGACGTACAACGCGCTGACATGAGGAAAGTTTCCAACCGATTTCTCATACACAAACAGCAGTTGACTGGCGTTTCCTGGTGAAACATTGTTGTGATGCCTCGTGTAAGGAGGAGAAATGCGTCCAACACGTTTCCGACTTTGATAAAGGTCGGATTGTAGCCTATCGCAATTGCGGTTTATCGTATCGCAACATTGCTGCTTGCGTTGGTCGAGATCCAATGACTGTTAGCAGAATATGGAATCGGTGGGTTCAGGAGGGTAATACGGAACGCCGTGCTGGATCCCAACGGCCTCGTATCACTAGCAGTTGAGATGACAGGCATCTTATCCGCATGGCTGTAACCGATCGTGCAGCCACGTCTCGATTCCTGAGTCAACAGATGGGGACGTTTGCAAGACAACAACCATCTGCAAGAACAGTTCGACGACGTTTGCAGCAGCATGGACTATCAGTTCGGAGACCGTGGCTGCGGTTACCCTTGACGCTGCATCACAGACAGGAGCGCCTGCGATGGTGTACTCAGCGACGAACCTGGGTGCACGAATGGCAAAGCGTCATTTTTACGGATGAATCCACGTTCTGTTTACAGCATCATGATGGTCGCATCCGTGTCTGGCGACATCGCAGTGAACGCACATTGGAAGCGTGTATTCGTCATCGCCATACTGGCATATTACCCGGCGTAATGGTATAGGGTGCCATTGGTTACACGTCTCGGTCACCTCTTGTTCGCATTGACGGCGCTTTGAACAGTGGACATTACATTTCAGATGTGTTACGACCAGTGGCTCAAGCCCTCATTTGATCCCTGCGAAACCCTACATTCCAGCAGGATAATGCACGACCGCATGTTCCAGGTCCTGTACAGGCCTTTCTGGATACAGAAAATGTTCAACTGCTCCCCTGGCCAGCACATTCTCCAGATCTCTCACCAACTGAAAACATCTGGTCAATGGTGGCCGAGCAACTAGCTCGTCACAATACACCAGTCACTACTCTTGATGAACTGTGGTATAGTGCTGAAGCTGTATGGGCAGTTGTACCTGTGCACGCCATCCAAGCTCTGTTTGTCTCAAAGCCCAGGCGTATCAAGGCCGTTATTACGGCCAGATGTGGTTGTTCTGGATACTGATTTCTCAGGATCTATGCACCCAAATTGCGTAAAAATGTAATGACACGTCTGTTCTAGTATAATATATTTGTCCAATGAATACCCGTTTTTCATCTGCATTTTTTCCTTGGTGTAGCAATTTTAGTGACCAGTAGTGTAGTTTCACAAATACCACATGAAATATACAATACACAATCAATCTATAACATGCCTCTAGCTGTTCAAAGTGCATAAATGTGGCAAATAACTTATAAAACATTTACTCTGGATATTTCCCTTTGAAATACGTAGCCCTGGAGACTAACACTTACACAGTACTCCAAATGTTGATGAGAAACACTGAACATGTGACGTCACCAGATGTCGTACTTCCCCGCATGCCCAGTGGTTGGGCCTACCGATCAGACGCACCTGACCGGCCTAACCAAAGTCGGTGGTGCTCGGGGCCTACGTGAGCGACTTCAGCGCGTGGGGCTCAGGAATCGATCCTTGATTCTGGTAGGCAGAATTTTTTTCACTCCGTTGGGCAGTTACGTGATCACGTTGAGATATGATTTATTATTTTATTTACCTGTCTCGCGCTTTCCACAGCATTATTGCGAACTACAATATAAGAAACACCCTTTATATATCGCAAAAGTAAATGGGTATAAGTTTGCGAATAGGTTTGCTATCAGTAAAGACTCTACGTTTACTGTACTAATTAATGTCTGTAAACAAATAAGCAGGTGCTGACAGATGTGAAAATTACCGAACTATCAGATTAATAAGCCACGGCTGCAAAATACTAACACGACTTCTTTACAGACGAATGAAAAAACTGGTAGAAGCCAACCTCGGGGAAGATCAGTTTGGATTCCGTAGAAATGCTGGAACACGTGAGGCAATACTGACCCTACGACTTATCTTAGAGAATAAATTAAGGAAAGGCAAGCCTACGTTTCTAGCATTTGTTGACTTAGAGAAATCTTTTGACGACGTTAACTGGAATACTCTCTTTCAAATTCTGAAGGTGTCAGGGGTAAAATACAGGGAGCGAAAGGCTATTTACAATTTGTACAGGAACCAGATGGCAGTTATAAGAGTCGAGGGGCATGAAAGGGAAGCAGTGGTCGGGAAGGGAGTGAGACAGGTTGTAGCCTATCCCCAATGTTATTCAATCTGTATATTGAGCAAGAAGTAAAGGAAACAAAAGAAAAATTCGGAGTAGGTATTAAAATCCATGGAGAAGAATTAAAAACTTTGAGGTTCGCCGATGACATTGTAATTCTGTCAGAGACAGCAAAGGACCTGGAAGAGCAGTTGAACGGAATGGACAGTGTCTTGAAAGGAGGATATAAGATGAACATCAACAAAAGTAAAACGAGGATAATGGAATGTAGTCTAATTAAATCAGGTGATGCTGCAGGAATTAGAGTAGGAAATGAGACGCTTCAAGTAGCAAATGAGTTTTGCTATTTGGGGAGCAAAATAAGTCACGATGGTCGAAGTAGAGAGGATATAAAATGTAGACTGGCAATGGCATGGAAAGCGTTTCTGAAGAAGAGAAATTTGTTAACATCGAGAATAGATTTAAGTGTCAGGAAATCTTTTCTGAAACTATTTGTAAGGAGTGTAGCCATATATGGAAGTGAAACGTGGACGATAAATAGTTTAGACAAGAAGAGAATAGAAGCTTTCGAAATGTGGTGCTACAGAAGAATGCTGAAGATTAGATGGGTAGATCACATAACTAAAGAGGAGGTATTGAACAGAATTGTGGAGAAGAGAAATTTGTGGCACAACTTGACTAGAAGAAGGGATCGGTTGGTAGGACATATTCTGAAGCATCAAGGGATCACCAACTTAGTATTGGAGGACAGCGTGGGGGGTAAAAATCGTAGAGAGAGACCAAGAGATGAATACACTAAACAGATTCAGAAGGATGTAGGCTGTAGTAGGTACTGGGAGACGAAGAGGCTTGCACAGGATCACAGGATAGAGTAGCATGGAGAGCTGCATCAAACCAGTCTCTGGACTGAAGACCACACCAACAAACAAAAACCGAAGGGACACTAGAAAAAACATAAAATGGGTACAGCCATTACCTATTTACAGCAAAGACAATAATTTTGTAATTTCTATTTTTACAACAGATCACATTAACAAAAGGTGTTTGAAACTTGCACCGTTTGCTCGAATGCAAGTAATTTATCTTTCTGTCACCCCTTCACGTCCTACCCCAACCGCTGCCCTTGTGGCGAGGTACGTTAACTGGTGACGTCATACATGCACGAGTTCCCATCCATTTATGGAGTATTTCCCGACATTTGCGACCCGTGCGTCTTCCAATAAATTACCAGTATCAGCATCATCTACGTCTCTTCGGGGGCTTTTAAACGTTAGTTAGAATGTCCGTGTGTGTGCTTTTAATCGAGATCTACATGAATACTTGGCAGTTCACAGCTAAGTGCACAGAACTACTTTCACACTATTTCTCGATTGTTCCACTACCGAATAGCAAGTGGGAAAAATGGACACCTAAAACTTATTGTTTTTGAGCTGATTTCTCTTATTCTAGCACGATGGTCATTTTTCTCTATGTAGGTGGGAGTCAATAAAGTATTTTCGCATGCAGAGAAGAAATACATCTGTGTTGTAATAATTGCACCCAAAACTCACCTACCAGATCCGAGACCCTCTCTGCATTATTTTGTGATAATACGAAAGGAGCTGCCCTCTTTAAACTTTTTCAGTGTCGATACCCAGTTTTATCTGGTAAACATGGCACACTTCGCAGCAATCCTCCAGAAAATGAGGCTGTCTTATTAGTAGACCTGTTACTTCTTCTAAGTGCTCCACCAATAGAACAGTCTTCTGAGATTCTTCCACACAACGTTATCTTTGTGATGACTCCAATTTATGTTGTTTGTAATTATAATATTTGTATAATTTTGCATGCAACCTAAATTTAACGGATTTTTTTAGTACTCTTGTGGAAGACATACTTTTTCTTGTGCACGAGCAATTACCACTTATCGCTCCATGCAGATATCACGAGTAAATGACTTTGTTACTCGTATCGATGTTCCGACTACTAAGTTATGTGGTACACGACAGCATTATCTGCAAACAATCTAAAAGAGCTGCTCATATTGTCTCCTAAATCATTTATCTAGATCATGAACAGCAGATAGTCTGACACACTTCGCTGAGGAACACCAGAAATCACTTCTGTTGGATGCAATGTTCAAAAATCAAATGTGTGTGAATTCCTAAGGAACCACACTGCTTAGGTCATCGATCCCTAGACTTACACACTACTTAAACTTCCTTATGCTGACAACAACACACCCACCCATGCCCGAGGGAGGACCCGAACCTCCAGCGGGAGGGGCCGCGCAGTCCGTGACATGGCGCCTTAAACCGCGCGGGCACTCCGCGCGGCTTGGATGCAATGATTTCCTGTAAATTGTTATGAACTGTTAATATTTTTAAATAAAAATAGATATTGAGCTTAGACTTTTATGTCCAATTGCACCTTTCAGTAACTTTCCTCGGCAAGAGAACCATTTTAACGGGGAAAATCGGGACTGTTCGTACATATATTAAATGACCATCTTTCAGTGTCCAGTTTTGCAGAGCAACCGACACAATAAAGGACGAGATCAGCTAGACTATAGAAAAAGTATTTACCTTTTTAATGCCGCATGATCGTCTGGGAAAACTCAGTATTGTTTCAGCTGGAAATCTCTCCTCCACTAGATGAGAGCGTAAAACGTGCTGATCAATGGAAACACGTCATGTGGTCCGACGAGTCTACGGTTTCGTTATTTCCAACATCGGGCTGGGTTTACGACTGGAAGAAGCCAAAAGAAGCCTACAATGCTTATTGCTTGATTCCAACGGTTAAGCGTGGAGATGAAAGTGTGATGGTGTGGGCAGCTGGCCCCTAACATTACTCTCGAAGTCCGTGTTACAGCATACAATTATGTCAACATTTGAGGTGATCAGGCGCACCCCATGATTCAAATGTTGTTCCCCAACAGCGATGCGATATTTCAGGACGATAATGCACCAATTCACACAGCCAGGACAGTACTATCATGGTATGAGGAACTGGCCAGCACAGTCCCCGGACTTGAACATTATGGAACCCTTGTGGGAGGTATTGGAGCGCAGACTCCGGAGCAGATTTCCGCCTCCATAGTCACTTCAGGAGTTAGAAGAGGTTCTCATCGAAAAGTGGCATAACATTCAATTGGAGACTGCACAATCGTTAGATCCCAAGAAGAATCGCATCTGAGTTACCAGCAACCAGCAAACAGGGGTCGAACTCCCTATTAATAAACCATTCCCAAGTAAGTACAGGTTTTCACATTATTTTGCCTACCTTCTGTAGATGTCCTCTACTGTAAGCGTACCTATCCAGCTTGCGTTATCCGGAGTAATTCACTGACAGTTTAATTTTTTTGTTCACACGTGAAACGGAGACTCAGCTACAGACTTGAACCTAGCGAGTTCTTGATGCGCCTACCTGACCAACTGGGCTGTCGTTTCGGGTCGGAAGCGGTTCTTTCTGGTAAAGTTCGCTGACAGGGTACGCTTTCGGCTCACTGCTGAAAGTCCTAAAAATTCCCACGTCACTGAGTAATCGAAAGGCAGGCATGAGAAAGGGGTCACTTGGTCGCTTAGTGGCGGTGTCCTGGGTTACCAGGGGACAGTGAACTCGCTCTCTCGAGGTCCTGGCCTCGGTACAGGACACACACTTTTGGTTTCCAGCTTTCGGGCGAACCAGACGGCGGAACGGTAACCACCTAGTTCAAACGTGAACCATCTTTCTCTCTCCTTCGTAATTCCGTACTTCGCTACAGCCGTCCTCTGAAGGTATGTAAAAACGTACGTCAGCGAGAAGCTGCTGACGTCACAGCATAGAATTCTACGTATCTCTACAACTCGATCCGTGAATTGAAGAATCTGGCATGACGGATTTTTGCCTTGTAGAGAGGAACGTGGCTAATGAGATGCGGTATCGTTTTTACGTTACAGTCAGAGCTCACGAGATGCCATATGTTACGCAATTAAGCTTCGTATTTGGCATTTTTTATTTTTTATTATTATTTTTTTTACAGTATATGGCAAGAATATAACCTGTTTCAAAGCATCAGCACAGTGAGGATCTCATGAAAAAGTGTCGTTTTAGGCACTATTAAAATGACAAGAAACTACGTATAAGTTGTTAAAGGCTTCTCGCATTTGATGCTGTTATGTGAAAGCATACCGTGTCAGTACTATAGTACAACAGCGATCTATCAAAAGCGCATCCTTCTGCGTATAACTTGGTATAGTTACGTATTATAGAACGCCTTTTGTAGATGCAGCCGTAACACACCATTTACTATGTAACAGGGATACAGCAGCCTTGTCGAAGCCGCAGCGTGGTTGATAGCGTTGTATCTACATCTGTAGCTACATGGATACTCTCCAAATCACATTTAAGTACCTGTCAGTGGGTGCATCGAACCACCTTCACAATAATTCTCAATTATTCCAATCTCGCACAGCGCGCGGAAATAACGAACACCTATATCTTTCGGCGCGAGCTCTGTTTCCCTTATTTTATCATGGTGATAGTTTCTCCTTATGTAGATCGGCGTCAACAAAATATTTTCGCATTCGGAGGAGAAAGTTGGTGATTTAAATTTCGTGAGAAGATTCTGCCGCAACGAAAAACGCCTTTGGTTTAGTGATGTCCGCCTCAAATCATGTATCATTTCAGTGACGCTCTCTTCCCTATTTCTGTCCTTCTTTGAATTTTCTCGATGTACTCCGTCAATCGCATCTGATAACGATCGCACACCGCACAACAGCATTCTAAAAGAGGTAGGACAAGTGTAGTGTAGGCTGTCTCTTTAGTAGATCTGTTACATTTTCTAAGCGTCGTGCCAATAAAACGCAATCTTTGGTTAGCCTTCCCCACAACATTTTCTACGTGTTACTTCCAATTTAAGTTGTTAGAAATTGTAATTTCTAGGTATTTGGTTGAATTTCTGGTCCTTAGATGTAACTGATTCATCGTGTAACCGAAATTTAACGGACTATCACTCATGTGGATGACATCACACTTTTTGTTGTTCAGGGTCAGTTGCCAATTTTCGCACCATACAGTTATCTTTTCTAAATCGTTTTCCAGTTCGTTTTCATCTTCTGAAGACTATACTAGTCGATAAACGACAGCGACATCTACAAACAACCTAAGACGGCTGCTGAGATTGTCACGTATATCGTTTATATAGATGAGGAACAGCAAAGGGCCTATAACACTACCTTGGGGAACGGCAGAAATCACTCCTGTTGTACTTGATGACTTTCCTTCAATTATTACAAACTGTGACCTGTCCGTCAGGAAATCACGATCCAGTCACGTAACTGAAACGATACTCCATTGTTGTTGTTGTTGTGGTCTTCAGTCCTGAGACTGGTTTGATGCAGCTCTCCTTGCTACTCTATCCTGTGCAAGCTTCTTCATCTCCCAGTACCTACTGCAACCTACATCCTTCTGAATCTGCTTAGTGTATTCATCTCTTGGTCTTCCTCTTCGATTTTTACCCTCCACACTGCCCTCCAATACTAAATTGGTGATCCCTTGATGCCTCAGAACATGTCCTACCAACCGATCCCTTCTTCTGGTCAAGTTGTGCCACAAACTTCTCCCCAACCCTATTCAATACTTCCTCATTAGTTACGTGATCTACCCATCTAATCTTCAGCATTCTTCTGTAGCACCACATTTCGAAAGCTTCTATTCTCTTCTTGTCCAAACTATTTATCGTCCATGTTTCACTTCCATACATGGCTGCACTCCATAGAAATACTTACAGAAATGACTTCCTGACACTTAAATCTATACTCGATGTTAACAAATTTCTCTTCTTCAGAAACGCTTTCCTTGCCATTGCCAGTCTACATTTTATATCCTCTCTACTTCGACCATCATCAGTTACTTTGCTCCCCAAATAGCAAAACTCCTTTACTACTTTGTCTCATTTCCTAATTCCCTCAGCATCACCCAACTTAATTCGACTACATTCCATTATCCTCGTTTTGCTTTTGTTGATGTACTCCATAAGCACGCAATTTCACTTGGTAAGGTGTTGAAAACTTGCAAGGAAAAGGTAGTACGTTCCCATCTGGATGCTTCCCAACTTCATACACGTATTAAGGGCCATCAAGTCAGCCTGTCTTGCCTTTCTAAAATCTGAATTTGCATACATCTAAATTAACGTTATTTCGCTACCACATTACACTGTCATACAAAGTAGGCAATTGGATGCCATGCGTTAGTATCTGCATTATCGGGAATAGGCCGCATGCATATGATAATCCTGTTACTTTCACACTGGAGACGTTCGGAAACTTTTGGCCTGTGAGGAGGTCCAGCACTTAGAATAGCAGTGAATGATGAGAAGGAAGCGGTAACATACGGCCACAGGCGATTAAGTGTCCCGACCCACCCGTGGTTGGTGGCTTTCTGTTTTGATGTGAGTCTGAGGGGGGGGGGGGGGGGTAGAGCGACGGAAACTAGCGTTCTATAATGTCTGGGGAATTTTTCTTACGAATGCGTCATATTTTGGGCGGGAACGCGCGAGCTCGGTGCCACAGCTGAGCTATTATATGGAACGTTTTGGAGAATCAGTCGCTGAGCTGCCGCCAGAACAGCGCCACATGCAACACCCCAGTTACCAATTTCCGTTGGCGCCCATCGCCAGAGTCTTGGCGGGGGAGATAGGCCGCTCACATTCGAAGTCACCGTGGGGAATTGGCGGCAAGGAATGGTATTGGTGCCTAGGTTGACGGAATACGATAGTTCGAGTCTAGACAATTTGTTATGAGGCATATCTGGCGAAAGCTTAGTTTATCGGCGTCGACTGGCCGGGTTTTGGCACAGAGGAAGGGTCGCTCACTCGGTGCGGGCCGGAAGAATATTTGAGGCAGTTGGTTCCTGACCGCCGGTCTTACTGCTGAGTTACGACGGTCGTTCAATAAGTAATGACGCACATTCTTTTTCTCGGAACATGTTATTTGTTAAGAGTCAAAATTTGGTGGCGATATACATCAACACATCTTGTCCATGTACACTACTGACCATTAAAATCGCTACACCATGAAGAAATTCAGATGATAAACGGGTATTCATTCGACAAATATATTATACTTAAACTGACAAGTTATTACACTTTCACGCAATTTGGGTGCATAGATCCTGAGAAATCAGTACCCAGAACAACCACCTCTGGCCGTAATAACGCTCTTGATACGCCTCGTCATTGAGTCAAACAGAGCTTGGACGGCGTGTACAGGTACAGCTGCCCATGCAGCTTCATCACGATACCACAGTTCATCAAGAGTAGTGATTGGCGTTTGTGACGAGCCAGTTGCTCGGCCACCCTTCACCAGACGTTTCCAGTTGGTGAGAGATCTGGAGAATGTGCTGGCCATGGCAGCAGTCGAGGATTTTCTGTGTCCAGAAAGACCCGTACAGGACCTGCAACATGCAGTAGTCCATTATCCTGCTGAAATGTAGGGTTTCGCAGAGATCGAATGAAGGGTAGAGCTACGGGTCGTAACACATCTGAAATGTAACGTTGTAACACTCCGGTTTAATCTTACTGACTTATCCCGCTCGATCGGGATCTGATAGCAGCCCAAATAGATAATAATTAATGTGACCGTGTACCTAATGGGGCTGGCAATCGGATTGGACTGCTACAGAGTTGTTACATTCCATTTTGTCCTTCTAGAATGCTGTAATAATAAAATATTTGGTGGCAAGAAGAACAACAACACAGCTTCATTAATCAACGACCTATATTCATCACAAAAACACCAAAGTAAGGAGACAGCCACTGCCTTCGTCGTACAGAGTTAATAACGGCTAATCTCAGCACAGGCCCTTTCGTTATTCATTATCGTCACACGCAATTTCCATCATTGTAATCCAACACTGCAATCCAACACTGCGATCCAACACTGCAATCCAAATGATGCTGGCGCGGTAGACGCGTAATTACAATATCGGCACAAAAATGTCACTGAATCACACAAGTAATTATACTTTTTCACCTTCCCGAATATTCCTAATACAAAGGGGTTAAACCACGGCGATGGCCACTCCCTTTGTCAGTATGGTCTTGCATTCCAGCAACAGACCTCCACCCGGCTCGGCCCACAGCGCGTACCACACTCCACTGTCTCAACACTCGCTCTCGCTCTCGCAACCCGACACACACTATCGATTGTTTGTCCTGTCGACCTGTGCTGTCGCAAAACTTATAGTAAGGGCCTACGGACCCCTTACATCCCCGCCATCGAAAACTTCTTTGAAGCCACAGGCGTAAAAGAATCAGCTAGGGAATTAGACATCACTACATATGAACAAAACACTCAGTGCAAATAAGTAATGAAATTACAATCACCAAGAAAATCCTTGACTCCGGTAGTGGGCTGCCTCTACAATAATATTCAACAAAAGGTTATTACATCTCGAAAACATGGCATGTCCAAACCACAATAACACACAACATCAATCTAACTTACTTAACATAGCATGGTAAATATTTTTTTATAAACTTATCTTACCAAAAATTTCCAAAAACTCTTCACTTTCAAAGGTTTGTACGAGTCATTAACTACATATCTGTTATAACTTGCTATAGCAAAGACAAGAAAAGAAACTAGTTGAATGCCAGCTACCCCTTTGGTATGCCGTCCTTTCAGCGGGGTTTATGCCGTCCATACTACTACCACACTAACTTATAACTCCCTTCTCAACGCATATAAAAGTTAAGGAAGAAATTCACAACTTATTGCTACAGCAAAGACAAGAAAACAAAGTAGTTGAATGCCAGCTACCCCTTTGGTATGCCGTCCTTTCAGCGGGGTTCATGGCGTCCATACTACTATCACTCTAACCCATAACTCACTCGATCAACACACATAAAAGTTAAGGAAGAAATTCACAACTTATTCATTACAGATTCCATAAATTTAGATGCTACATTGTACCGCTAAGCATGTCTTACATAATTATTTGCAACACTACAACTAATGTGGTCACCCAATGAAAAATTTTAAACTACTGATCATTTCATTTTGCCAAACATTACTTCCATATGTGAATTGTTATCAAGAAAGCTTAGATGAGAGGTACAATATCTCCTGTTACATTCACACTAATTTAAATCCACTATATGAATATTTGTCATTCATTACTCAGTGCCAGAATTCTGCTTCTAAAGCTTGACCTATGTATAACCATAATTGACTCTGATAGCTAATTGGATACCTGAATTACTAATTATTCATTAGTTACACTTTGTTTTATCAGCATACTTCAGATAAACATGTATAACTACAAATAATTTGCAAACAGATGTTGCTCATGTGCTAAATGACATACTTCAATATTTCAAACATCTCATACTCCATACTCTTCATTACACATAACTTAACACTAACTTCAACTGCAAATACATATATATATCTTCAACCTATATCAATCCTCCATATACTTCAATACTTCAAACATCTCATACTCAATATACATCATTATTTCACATCATTTATTCGAACAACTATCTCCCCATGTATTTGTTTCTTTACGTGTTCATCTACTTACAAGCTAATACACTACTTCAATTTTCTTACCACAGATGACCTTTTCATGTCTCATAAAACAACTCTATAAGATTACATAAAATCTTGTTTGACCAATTAGCTTCCCACGACATTTTGTATACATTAGCTTTTTTATCTGGTTCTCATTTTATTACCTCTGGCACTATTCACTTTGTAATGTACTCACACTAAACTGAGCTTTCAACTTATTGATTCTTTGACACCTCACACACTACATCAACAGTAACTACTTATCCTTATTTTAAGTCAACTATAAATTTACTACATGGTTCCTGACTGAATTACTTGGATGACCACTACCAATCCTAACTACTACTCACTAACTTTCTTAACCTAAGGATAGAGAAAGATGGTAGAGGAGTGACACTTGAAATTAGAAATAAAGTCTCACCCAGCTGGGAGTGTACCAGTCGCCACTTGGTATACCAGCAAAAGAGTTGCTAGCTCCCTACACCTTAACTACTTCTCCATATATGAGTGAACTATAAATTTGCTACAAGATGCCTAACCATCATTTGTACAACCACTACCTATTCTAACTACTACACACTAACTTTCTTAACCTAAGGATAGAGAAAGATGGTAGAGGAGTAACACTTGAAATTAGAAATAAAGTCTCACCCAGCTGGGAGTGTACCAGTCGCCACTTGGTATACCAGCAAAAGAGTTGCTAGCTCCCTACACCTAACTTTCTTCAATTCGTACCTCTTGATCCCTTTGTCTATCACCTCTTCTCTCATAATTCCTGTCATTATCATCATCATCATCTCTCCCATGATTGTGGTGAAACTGTTGACCATTGCCATGGTTCCTGTACCTATGGCCACCACCTCTTCCTCTATAATTTGATGAACTACCAAAATGATTCCTTGGGTCATTGCTTCCCCCTCGGTTTTGATCATTAGCCTGATTGTGTTCCTGTGATCGAACAGATTCCAACTGTTCCAGTACTTCCATCAAGGCCTCCCTATCTTTAATTAGGCTCCCGCATACAGTTTCCTGCATTCTCCGGCTCATTCTTCTTTTTATTGCTGATATCATTACGTCATCACTCAGGGGTTGTTCCAAGGTCTCGTTCAATTCCCACAAATGTTCGGCAAACTCTCTCAACGTTCCTCTCCATGTATTAAGTGACTTGCGGTGGAGTAGGTCCTCAATTGCTGCACACTGATGACTTTTGACCAGTATTTCTTCAAGAATTCCTCTTCAGACTGATCATAACTAGTAGTCCCTTCCTTCTTCCTGACTCCCCAAGTGAAGGCCTCACCTTCCATTCTATCTATTGCAAATTGAATCTTGTCTGAGTCTTTAAGATGTGCTGGGAAAACTCCTTTTAACCACTTCATAAATATCATTGGGTAAACCCTCCTTTCGGTCTCAATTTCTGCCCTCTATTATTTTGGACGTACCGATTATCACTGCTCATCAAGGTAACGACTTTACCTTCCCCAACAGTTAAAGTGGCATTGCTAATTCGTTTATCAATTTCTTCTGTCTTGCTCTCCAATTGCTGCAATCCCTGTTGTAATTGCCTGACCTCCATTGCAACCCTCTTGTTATCCTCTTCTCGTTGCACGGCTATAGCATTTCTCAGATTGACAGCCAGTTGGTTTTGCCTATCTCCTATCCCCTTAACTGCATCATTGCATTGTTTCTGCATCTGCGTCACCTTGGCGATTCTTTCCCCCAATTCGGCTTTAGTTTCTTCAACATAGTCTTCTATCTTTTTTGTCAACTTTTCTTCCATCTTCTCCACGTCTCCCTGGACTTGGTCTACGCTCTTCTGTAGCTTCCTCTCTCTCTCATCGATGTCCATCTTCAGTCGTTCTTGTAACTCCTGCATTTCCTTCTTCAGATTACATTCCATCTTCATTTGCGATGTTTTGATCTCTTGTGCTATAGTTTCTTGTAAACCTTCCTTTAATGATTTGCGGAGTATTTCTTCCCTTTCTCTAGCTTCTTGTAAACCTTTCTCTAATGATGCGTTATTTTCTTGTAAACCTTTCTCTAATGATTCTCGGGATATTCTTCCCTCTTCCTTAGTTTCTTGTAAATCTTTCCTTAATGATGCGTTAGCCTCCTTTATCAAGTCTACCAACATCGACCACTTATCTGCATCCTCTGAAACTGACTTATTTCTCATCGTTTGTCCCGGTGTCTTGGGATAACTAGTTGAATGTGCTAATGGGCTATCTAATAACACTCCATAATCACTGATTTCCGAATCATCTCTGTCTTCCTGTATTATCCCTTTCCTTTCAACTACTGCCTCACAAACCTGCTTATCTTCAGTAGACATGTTTGTTTATTTTTAATGCACAGGCAAGGGATATAAAATAACTTCTAGCAACCCAAAACACTCCTAATTATCAGGAACCCAAACAAACAGTACCTGAAGTATTCTTCAATTAATCCCTAAATTGATACAATATGCAAGAGCATCGAACATAACAACTCTCAAAACCTAATCACTTCAAATATCAATTTTCACATACACAGCTTATGTAAAATGTTTTAAATAAGATAAATCATATCATTCATAAAATCTATACATATAAAATCCCCCAAAAACAATAAGCATATCTGTATAATTACCATTTAGACAGCGCAGTATGTATAAATAAGTATGTTATATTTCAGAGTATGTTTCGCGAACTTTTCGGAAATTATTGCAATTGGGCACTTTTCCTAACGCGCAATTCAGTTTATAAACGTTTATTTACCACGAAACTGCACACTGCCATATAATGTTATGTCAATCAGTCGTCTTCACTCACCAACCGACGTTACCACGAGTCGCGATGTTTTGACGTTTGAAGTGGGCGTGGCGCTGTACTGCCGCCGGAACGCGTGAAGGTCTCGCGGCTCGCTGTGGCGGGGCGTTGTAGTTCTCAGCCGGCTGCTCCGTGGCGCTGCAGGCGGGCGTAGTTTGTAGTTCGGCTGCTAGATGTCGGGACGGCGCTCGGTGTCTCGAAGTCGCGCGGCTTGCTGTGGCGGGCGTGTGAAATCACCTCGCAGATCGAAGCTCTTTGGCGCAACTGCTACATGTGTCTGCATGACGTCACTCAATAATTGCGTCGCCACAATACATTGTCGTCCGCATATCAGTTTATGGGTCCACATGAAGCTGTCCGAATTTTCACTATTTAAAAAGCAATTTCAGCCACAGTATTACTATTAAACACTTCTGTAAAGCTTTCGTGATGAATTCTTAGTTCGTTTTGTTATAGTAATGTTCACACGTGTCTTTCTTTAGTGTTCACTTTTCATAGTTTTTCGTGCGGATTTACGCGTTTGCACATTATAACACAGTTTATCGACATTGTTACCCTCATCTAATATGGCAAGAAAAAACAGTTTATCCACAATCGTAAGGTGCTATTATTTCGTATTGTTCAAAATGCACTGTTTCCTGTCGCGATTATAAAGTTTATGCTCTGTTCTGATTCAACATTGGAAAATATTTTCTTCGCATTAAATAAGATAAAATTACCTATTGTTCTTTGCGATTCGTCCGAAAATTGCACTTGTCCTTTCACGGTAAGCCAAGGGTGTAACACTCCGGTTTAATCTTACTGACTTATCACGCTCGATCGGGATCTGATAGCAGCCCAAATAGATAATAATTAATGTGACCGTATACCTAATGGGGCTGGCAATCGGATTGGACTGCTACAGAGTTGTTACATTCCATTTTGTACTTCTCGAATGCTGTAATAATAAAATATTTGGTGGCAAGAAGAACAACAACACAGCTTCATTAATCAACGACCTATATTCATCACAAAAACACCAAAGTAAGGAGACAGCCACTGCCTTCGTCGTACAGAGATAATAACGGCTAATCTCAGCACAGGCCCTTTCGTTATTCATTATCGTCACACGCAATTTCCATCATTGTAATCCAACACTGCAATCCAACACTGCAATCCAACACTGCAATCCAAATGATGCCGGCGTGGTAGACGCGTAATTACAATATCGGCACAAAAATGTCACTGAATCACACAAGTAATTATACTTTTTCACCTTCCCGAATATTCCTAATACAAAGGGGTTAAACCACGGCGATGGCCACTCCCTTTGTCAGTATGGTCTTGCATTCCAGCAACGGACCTCCACCCGGCTCGGCCCACAGCGCGTACCACACTCCACTGTCTCAACACTCGCTCTCGCTCTCGCAACCCGACACACACTATCGATTGTTTGTCCTGTCGACCTGTGCTGTCGCAAAACTTATAGTAAGGGCCTACGGACCCCTTACAACGTCCACTGTTCAAAGTGCCGTCAATGCGAACAAGAGGTGACCGAGACGTGTAACCAATGGCACCCCATACCATCACGCCGGTTGATACGCCAGTATGGCGATGACGAATACATGCTTCCAATGTGCGTTCACCGCGATGTCGCCAAACACGGATGCGGCCATCATGATGCTGTAAACAGAACCTGGATTCATCCGAAAAAATGACGTTTTGCCATTCGTGCAACCAGGTTCGTCGTTGAGTACACCATCGCAGGCGTTCCTGTCTGTGATGCAGCGTCAAGGGTAACCGCAGCCACGGTCTCCGAACTGATAGTCCATGCTGCTGCAAACATCGTCGAACTGTTCGTGCAGATGGTTGTTGTCTTGCAAACGTCCCCACCTGTTGACTCAGGGATCGAGACGTGGCTGCACGATGCGTTACAGCCATGCGGATAAGATGCCTGTCATCTCGACTGCTAGTGATACGAGGCCGTTGGGATTATGCCCGGCGTTCCGTATTACCCTCCTGAACCCACCGATTCCATATTCTGCTAACAGTCATTGGATCTCGGCCAACGCGAGCAGCAATGTCGCGATACGATAAACCGCAATCGCGATAGGCTTCAATCCGACCTTTATCAAAGTCGGGAACGTGACGGTACGCATTTCTCCTCCTTAGACGAGACATCACAACAACGTTTCACCAGGCAACGCCGGTCAACTGCTGTCTGCGTATGAGAAATTGGTTGGAAACTTTCCTCGTGTCAGCACTTTGTAGGTGTCGCCACCGTCTGCAACCTTGTGTGAATGCTCTGAAAAGCTAATCATTTGCATATCACAGCATCTTCTTCCTGTCGGTTAAATTTTGCGTCTGTAGCACGTTATCTTTGTGGTGTAGCAACTTTAATGGCCAGTAGTGTATTATTTTTTTACGTAGTCGCTTTGTGTAAGAGCATTTATTCCCTGCCGGTAAAAGCTGTTGTCCTGTATGGGTAGCCATGTCACTGCATGACTGACACTCTAGACATCTTGAAAGTGTGTTCCCCGTAGAGGGTCTTTAAGCGGCGCAAAGAGATGGAAGTCCGAGGGTGCCAGGTCTGGACTGTAGGGTGGATGAGGCAATGATGTCCAACCCAATTTGGCGCTGTGTTCCCGGTTCCTCAGGCTTGTTTGTGGGAGCGCATTACCGTGTTGGAACAAGATTTCTGCTGAATTCTTGTCCGATCGAACATGTCGGAAACGTTCTTGAGTGTATGCAGAGTCTTCAAGTATGCTTCTGAATTGATGTTTGACCCTCTTGGCAACACATCCACGAGAATGACGCCATAACAATCCCAGAAGACTGTCACCAGGACTTTTCCGGCAGAGGGGGTTGTCTTGAATTTCCTTTTTGTGGTGAATGAGTATGGTGCCACCCAATGGATTACCTTTTTGTTTCCGGCGCAAAGAGATGCACCCAGCTTTCGTTCTGCATAACGATACGTGGCAGAAAGGACTCTCCATCTGTCTGAAGGCGCTCCAACAATTCAGATGGATTAGCCTTTCTTCGAATCTTGTGGTCCGTTGTGAGCATTCTGGGAGCCCATCGTGAGCAGCTCTTTGAATATCCGAGAGTCTCGATTATTGCAGGCGCACTTCCCATGCTGACCGGCAACTGTAGGGCCAATTGTCGAATTGTGATGCGCCGGTCGGCACGAATAATGGCAGTCGCCCGATTCATCATGTCTGGAGCAGTGGCTCTGACAGTACGTCCCGAGCGTGGTTGATCATAGAGGCTCTGTTTGTGCATTTCCTGTGGCTGTAACATTCTTTATCCATCGCTCATCTTTACTCCTATCAAATGCAGCATCGCTACGCACTGCATACAAACGTTTATGGATGTTCACGACCGTTTCTTTTTCTGCACGCAAGAATTCAATTACAGTACGTTGCTTGTAACGTGAATCGTATGTAGACTCCATTTTGACGCTGTACTACGGTTCTGCCATCTGCCAGAACGGTTCGAAACTTCACCGGCGCACAGAACAAACATCAAATGGGAAGCACAACAAGGACGTTTGTCTGTGTATATTAATGGCTTCCTAAGAAAATGTGAGCATTACTTATTAAACGATCCTCGTATTTCATCGACAATTTGACTTGTGCGTCAACCCGGACAAACGGCATCAGGAGCCCCATCTCTATGCAGTGTAGCCGATCACGAGTATAAGCTGTAATCAGCACGCCGCCTTGCGCCGCACTGTCGGTAGTACACGCAGCTCCGTCCTGTATGGTTTCAGTTGATTTTTCAGCAGCCCAAAATTCGAACTATGGCCTCTCAGAAGTGGCATCCATGGAACCACTTTACCATTTTTGGTGATATCGTGCTACAGCATCCGGTTACCCAACTGTTTATCGATGTTGTAGATTTCATATCTGCTCTTTGCTCCCCCTTCTCGCGGTAAAGGAGCACAATAGATTCCATGCAGTGTCGTTTGTACTAGGTTTTTGCCAACACCTCTATCAAAATGGTTCAAATGGCTCTGAGCACTAGGCGACTTAACTTCTGAGATCATCAGTCGCCTAGAACTTACAACTAATTAAACCTAACTAATCTAAGGACATCACACACATCCATGCCCGAGGCAGGATTCGAACCTGCGACCGTAGCGGTCACGCGGTTCCAGACTGAAGCGCCTAGAACCGCACGTCCACACCGGCCGGCACACCTCTACCAAGTGGGTACCATTTACCTCTTTGATTTACGTTGATATACATGATACAAATTCATGACGAATTTCGTGTCCCATTTAAAGAAAACAAAAGTAACTAAATTTTTATGATAGCATTTATCGGTTAAACAATCACACTCAGCAGACTACTTTACCATGATCTATTTTGGAAGAGGAATTTCCATCAGCTACTTTAACAAATAAATTAAATGGAACGTGAAAGGCTAGCCACCCACATAGGATTTATATCAGGGCCATTAAGAAATTGCGTTAAACCCACTTGAGTGCGATGTTGTACCTTCGTGATTCTGCTCCATAACTTGCAGATCAGTTCAGGGTCCGCAATAGCAAACACATGACTAGTTACTAACCTTCTGTTTTCTAAAAGATGTTGTATGTTCCTTATTGGTTCAATAGACGTATTGCCGGCCGGGGTGGCCGAGCGGTTCTAGGCGCTACAGTCTGGAACCGCGCGACGGCTACGGTCGCAGGTTCTAATCCTGCCTCGGGCATGGATGTGTGTGATGTTCTTAGGTTAGTTAGGTTTAAGTAGTTCTAAGTTCTAGGGGACTGATGACCTCAGATGTTAAGTCCCATAGTGCTCAGAGCCATTTGAATAGAAGTATTACTTGCAGCAGTCGATGTTATTTACTATAAATAACATACTGCCTGCAATTCTACTTGTCTAGGTCAACAACTGTAATGTTTTTTTCAATAGCACGAAATCTGAACGTGACTGCTGGTCTGAGTCATAAAGTAAACACAAGTGCCTCATTGGAAGACACTGCAATTATGAAGCTTTGTGTGAAATACGTACACTTTTCTTTTAGTTTTATGGACTATCTCATGTTCGTATCTTGCTGGTAAATATCTTTTTCATTGAATGGAGAAGCTTCGAAAAATCTCCTCTTCCATCCTAACGGAATTACGAAACGAATCTCGATCTTGAACCGTATGTGAATTACGTTAATTCAATACAACATCGAGAATATGAATAGTATGCATTCGCAAAATGACATTAGTCACTGTACTTTAACTACGTCCGGCGATCAATAAGTAATGCAACACTTTTCTTATTTTAGAGAAGGTTCGTTCTATTTAAGATTCAAATACATCATATTATTTCACACGATTCTGGCTAAAGAATCGTCTTTTTCAATATGGTTTCCGTACAATGCGAAGGTCTTACGCTACCTTACAGGGAAGGCCTGTATGAACGTACGGTACCACTCTGATGTAAGAGTCAATGTCTTGTTGCATCTTCCTGTCATCCATTTGTGCAGCGAGGGGTTTGATTGTGACCTGTCTATCGCCTCGAATGAGAGTGTCCACACGTTCCAACACTGCAGAAGTCACAGCTGTGTGGGGCCGGCCGGTACGAGTAGATCGGACAGGTTTGTGCGACCTTGTTGCGATGACGACAGACGCCTCGCCCGGCGACTCACCGTGCTTTTGTTCACTGCCAGGCCTCCGCAGACGTTCTGCAAGCGCCTGTGAATATCTACGATGTTCTGCTTTTCCGCCAAAAGAAACTCAATGATAGCTCTCTGCTTGGGAAGCAGCTCCGTTTCAGACGCCATTTTAAAGGCTATGCATAGCGCCACCACCGTTCGGAATTTGATGGAACTATAGCGGCCGAACAAAGAATATCCGATAATTTCCCAAACGAAATTCTGCATTTTTTCCACCGAAACTCGCCTAGAAAATTTTGTGTTGCATTACTTATTGAGTGCTCCTCGCATGTTCAATTTAAAATTCAAATGTGTTAACAAAGAACATCTACTAGTAACTTCCTCAGATTATTGTACATAGTTGTGTAACGTGTTTCTGCCAGCTGTTCAGGCTGTTGACAAGTCCATAGTCTTCTTCACGATTTTCTCTGCTCTTCGTCGACTATGGCTAAGAACGTTAACGCAGCTATACTGATGCACCAAAGAAACGGGTACCTATATATGTATTCAAATACAGAGGTATGTAAACAGGCAGAATACAGCGCAGCGGTCGGCAACGCCTATATAAGACAACAAGTGTCTGACGCAGTAGCTACACCGGTTATTGCTGCTACAGTGGCAGGTTGTCACCATTGAAGTGAGTTTGAATGTGGTATTATAATCGTGCTACCCTTCCGCAAATTGCTGCAGATTTCAGTGCTGGGCCATCAATAAGCGCCAGGGTGCGAACCATTCAACCAAACATCATCGATATGAGCTTTCGGAGCCGAAGGCCCACTCGTGGACCCTTGATGACTGCACGACACAAAGCTTTACGTGTCATCTTTCCCCGTCAACATCGACATTGGACTGTTGGTGTCTGGAAACATGTTGCCTGGCCGGATGAGTCTCGCTTCTGATCGTATCGACTGGACGGACGTGTAAGGGTATAAGACAATCTCATGAATCCATGCACTATGCATGTCAGCAGGGGACTGTTCAAGTTGGTGGAGGCTCTGTAATGGTGTGCGACGTGTGCTGTTGGAGTGATATGTCTAGATTCGACTCTCACAGTTGATACTTACTTAAGCATCCTGACTGATCACATGTATCCATTGATGTCCATTGTGCATTCCGACAGACTTGGGAAATTCCAGCAGGTCAATGCGACACCCCATATGCCCAGAATTGCTACAGAATGGCTCCAGAATACTCTCCTGAGTTTCAACACTTACGCTGGCAACCAAATTCCCCAGATGTGAACAATTATTGAGCATATCTAGGACGCCTTTCAACGTGCTGTTCAGAAAAGAACTCCACCCTCTCGTACTCTTACATATTTATGAATAGCTCTGCAGCATTCATGTCAGTTCCATCCAACTCTACTTCAGACATTAGTCGAGTCCATGCCGCATCGTGTTGCGGCACTTCTGCGTGCTCGCGGTGGCCCTACGCCATATTATGTATGCGTACCAGTTTCTTTGGCTCTTCAGTGTATTTTACGCCTGTCCATTTTTGTGCGGAAAAAGTGTAAGTTACACCCCAGATGCAGTCAGGGACTGCCACTGGAGAGCGCTCAGGTCATAAATCACGATGTGGGGCATGTTGTCTTCCGTGAGATGTAGGCAAGTCGTTTCAGAGCCTGCAGCAATAACGACGCACATCACGTCTGGCACGCTTTGCGATAAGGAAAACGTCCCGTGTGAGGACGGCTTAACTCTGAGACAGGCTGACATGCCAGCAGTGTCGTACATGGGTTTACTGGTTTGGGTTTCACCACCCCTGAAAGTGAGCGTCATCAGTTATACCCGAACTCTCACTCGTTCACCCCTCAGCTCTACCTGACGATCCGTCGTCCAGCTCAGGCACAGTCCTGGGTGTTGGCTTCGAAAAATTACCCCCCAGCGTGTGGGGAATGGACTCTCAGAGTGGAGAAACGCCTTTAGCGGCCGCCAATTGGGGAAAGCGTGGAAGCTGTGCTGCTACCACTGATGGCGACCGTTTCGCCAGCGGTATAGCATCCGTCGTGGCACGATAGTTTTTACGGGAGGAGTACTTTGGGCTGGCCAGGCGTTCGTGCCACACAACACGTGTTTCCCAGCTTCTTAGCCCATCTCATTTCTGGAAAACTGTCCGCAGCTCGTGGTCGTGCGGTAGCGTTCTCGCTTCCCGCGCCCGGGTTCCCGGTTCGATTCCCGCCGGGGTCAGGGATTTTCTCTGCCTCGTGATGACTGGGTGTTGTGTGATGTCCATAGGTTAGTTAGATTTAAGTAGTTCTAAGGTCTAGGGGACTGATGACCATAGATGTTAAGTCCCATAGTGCTCAGAGCCATTTGAACCATTTTTTCTGTGAAACTTTTTCTTCACTACCTCCTTTCAATACACCCAAGCTAACGTTGGTGCCCCAAGTACCATGTAGAGGTATTTTCAAGAATTCGAGAGATAGCTCATCACCCCTCCACGCTGAGCCATGGTTCCCCAAATGCACAGATCATCAGGGTCGTAGAGGTCCCGCAGTGTGTTTGTTGCTCCTTTCTGGTTCATCAGGTATTGAGACACAAGTGCCTCCCACTAGTTCTCAGCTTTTACGCATGAATCTTTTGGTTTGGTCGCTAATCTGGTGATGTACGGAGAGACGTAGGTGAAATTACAATTCCAAGGTGTCTGACATCTTCTCTCATCTCAAAAGCTTCCTCAGCGAAAGCCCTTAAAACAGACAAGCATTCTATTGTGTGCAGCAGTGGTTCGTTCCTCGTGAAAGATTCGTGAGCCACTACTACAATTAACTGGTCTCGTAGCTCTGTATACAGGGTGGTCCATTGATAAAAAATGTCCAAATGTGTGTGTAATCTTATGGTACTTAACTGCTAAGGTCATCAGTCCCTAAGCTTACACACTACTTAACCTAAATTATCCTAAGGACAAACACACACACCCATGCCCGAGGGAGGACTCGAACCTCCGCCGGGACCAGCCGCACAGTCCATGACTGCAGCGCCCTATACCGCTCGGCTCATCCCGCGCGGCAGGTCCATTGATAATGACCGGGCCAACTATCTCATGAAACAAGCGTCAAACGAAAAAACTATAAAGAACGAAACTCGTCTAGCTTGAAGGGGGAAACCAGATGGCGCTATGGTTGGCCCGCTAGATAGCGCTTCCATAGGTCAAATGGATATCAACTGCGTTTTTAAAAATAGGAACCCCCACTTTTTATTACATATTCCTGTAGTACGTAAAGAAATATGAATGTTTTAGTTGGAGCACTTTTTTCGCTTTGTGATAGATGGCGCTGTAATAGTCGCAAACGTATAAGTATGCGGTATCACGTAACATTCCGCCAGTGCGGACGGCATTTGCTTCGTGATACATTACCCGTGTTAAATTGGACCGTTTACCAATTGCGGAAAAGGTCGATATCGTGTTGATGTATGGCTATTGTGATCAAAATGCCCAACGGACTTCCGCTATGTATGCTGCTCGGTATCCTGGACGACATCACCCAAGTATCCGGACCGTTCGCCGGATAGCTACGTTATTTCAGGAAACAGGAAGTGTTCAACCACATGTCAAACGTCAACCACTACCTGCAACAAATGATAATGCTCAAGTAGGTGTTTTAGCTGCTGTCGCGGCTAATCCGCACATCAGTAACAGACAAATTGCACGAGAATCGGGAATCTCCAAAACGTCGGTGTTGAGAATGCTACATCAACATCGATTGCACCCGTACAATATTTCTATGCACCAGGAATTGCATGGTGACGGCTCTGAACGTCGTGTACAGTTCTGCCACTGGGCACAAAAGAAATTACGGGAAGATGACAGATTTTTTGCACGCGCTGTATTTAGCGACGAAGCGTCATTCACCAACAGCGGTAACGTAAACCGGCATAATATGCACTATTGGGCAACGGAAAATCCACGATGCCTGAGACAAGTGGAACATCAGTGACCTTGGCGGGTTAATGTATGGTGAGGCATTATGGGAGGAAGAATAATTGGCCCCCATTTTATCGATGGAAATCGAAATGGTGCAATGTATGCTGATTTCCTACCTAATGTTCTACCGATGTTACTACAAGATGTTTCACTGCATGACAGAATGGCGATGTACTTCCAACATGATGGATGTCCCGCGCATAGCTCGCGTGCGGTTGAAGCGGTATTGAATAGCATATTTTATGACAGGTGGATTGGTCGTCGAAGAACCATACCACGGCCCGCACGTTCACCGGATCTGACGTCCCCGGATTTCTTTCTGTGGGGAAAGTTGAAGGATATTTGCTATCGTGATCCACCGACAACGCCTGACAACATGCGTCAGCGCATTGTCAATGCATGTGCGAACATTACGGAAGGCGAAATACTCGCTGTTGAGAGGAATGTCGTTACACGTATTGCCAATTGCATTGAGGTTGACGGACATCATTTTGAGCATTTATTACATTAATGTGATATTTTCAGGTAATTACGCTGTAACAGCATGCGTTCTCAGAAATGATAAGTTCACCAAGGTACATGTATGACATAGGAACAACCGAAATAAAATGTTCAAACGCAGTTACGTTCTGTTTTTTAATTTAAAGAACCTACCTGTTACCAACTGTTCGTCTAAAATTGTGAGCCATATGTTTGTGACCATTAGAGCGCCATCTATCACAAAGCTAAAAAAGTGGTCCAACTAAAACATTCATATTTCTTTACGTACTACACGAGTATGTAATAAAAAATGGGGGTTCCTATTCAAAAAAACACAGTTGATATCCGTTTGACCTATGGCAGCGCCATCTAGCGGCCCAACCATAGTGCCATCTAGTTTCCCCCTTCAAGCTAGACAAGTTTCGTTCTTTGTAGATTTTTCGTTTGAAGCTTATTTCGTGAGATATTTGTCCCGGTCACGATCAATGGACCACCCTGTATAGTCGACAGACATGTTAATGAATAGGTTGATGTTGTGTCTCTACACCCCAACAGTCCAGCCTGGGCAAACAGTGATGTATTCTTTAATTTCGGCATATACCATGAGTTTCCTTTAATTCTCTCTTTCAATTTCAAACCACCTGCCTTCCAGCACCCCCTCCCTCATCCTTGATACGGGCTAGTTACACGCCAGGTGCGGCCTGTACACTACTGATTTCGCACCAAATGATATTTTCTTCCCGTTTCCTCTGATGAAGAAATCTCGCGATAGATACGAGAATGACGACAAAGTGATTTCGAGGCTGAATGTTTCCTGAACAGCCCAAACACAAACTCCTACAACCAAGATCGCTGCCAAATGTTTGGAGAAATTGTCACATTAAACAGTGACAAGATAGAGGTTGGTTGGTTGGTTGTTTCGGGGAAGGAGACCAGACAGCGAGGTCATCGGTCTCATCGGATTAGGGAAGGACGGGGAAGGAAGTCGGCCGTGCCCTTTGAAATGAACCATCCCGGCATTTGCCTAGAGCGATTTAGGGAAATCACGGAAAACCTAAATCAGGATGGCCGGACGCGGGATTGAACCGTCGTCCTCCCGAATGCGAGTCCAGTGTCTAACCACTGCGCCAGACAAGATAGAGGACTAATACCATCATGAAATTTTTATCGTCACGTCTGGATTTTTTCTAGGTGATAATTAAAAATTAATGACCCGTTCATTATACATGTAGAAAAAGTACGGTATACATAGCATTGTAAACTCAAAAAAGCCGATGGGAGGGCATATCACCCGCAGACATAGAGGAGGAAACGATGCTGACTGTTGATGAAGTGGGTGAGAGACCGTAAAAAAGAATGGAGGAAAATTAGGGTTTAATACCTCGTCGACAGCTGGGTTATTAACGGTGGAGCACAAGCTCGGAATGTTTCGAGGATGCGAATGGTAATCGGCCATCTCGGCATTGGTGTGAGTGATTTGGGGAAATCACGGGAAAGCTACAGCTGGATGCCGGACGCGGCTTTGAACCGTGATCCTCCCGAACACGAGTCCAGTATGGTGGCCACTGCGCCACCTCGCTCGCTCGCTCGCTCTGTGTGAGACCCTCCACCTCCACGTGGATCCACACTCGGACACTGGTGGAGTCGAGTCCGCCACACTCTGACTTCACTGATAACGGGCGAGATGCAGCTTTAGGTTTCGTCTTCTGCACAGGTCATGCTTTCCATAGTAGCTGGGTACTGAGTGGCAAGTACAAAGTGTTTTGAGTTGGGTATAACTGTGGAAACACTCTGGACACAACTAACATTTCCTTGGTTTTTTTCTGTTGCAACTTTCATCTAAATACACGTGTCACCAATTCTTTGATAGACTACGTCGCCAAAGGCAAATACTCTTCCTTTTAAAACGACAGCAGTGTGAGTCTTGTTTTCAAAAAGCGTTGTACCGGTAACTGATAGCCTACTTCCCACTCTGATGTTCTTTCTTCGTGTTCTTCTCCTTATTTTTCGTCATCATCATCATCATCATCATCATCATCCAAGTATTAGGCCTTTTGAAGTGTTACAGACTCGTCGGAATTCTACTCCAGTCTTTTCGTTGGTCGACCCAGTGATCTTACACCGTTGGGGCGGTACTATAGCGTCGGTTCTGAGATCCTAGCTCAGCTCACTCGTTGAAGATATTTTCTCCAGTTGTTTTGGTGGCTCTGAACATAATGTGTGATGGATTCCGTTCAAAGCTCCTTCAACACGTCTTCGTTCGTTTTGTGATCCCATCTGGTGTAACCAGATGTTGGTCTAAATAACTTAATTTCGCAAGCTGTTAATCCGCATCTTTTGTTTTTCTTGTGCAAGATTCGCTGCTATCGCACAGCTTAGGTCTTGCTAAGGTCTTATAAAGGCGTAGTTTGGTGTCGTTCTGGACTACGGAAGATTTCATCAAATTATTAATGATTTCCGCTGTTTCTTAACACTTGTTGGCTTTTGCAGCTATGTTTCTGCCAGCAAGGATAGTTTATAGTCAAAATATCCGAATGTGTTCATTGTTTCCAGAATTTTATTTTTCAAAAAGAACTTACTTTTTACTGGGTGTTTTCCGCAGCAGGGCATGGTTTTGGTTTTTTGGATGTTAATGTTCATGCTGTATTTCTCACATATAATTGTGAACAGAACGCTGCTAGTCAAACCCCGAAGGTGCTGCAAGAGCTAAATCATCTACGAAAAGTAAAGCATCTAGCTTTGTGCTTCTGTTGGTTTGAATGAAGCCGTCTGGTATTTGTCTCAACTCTTGGATGATTTTATTCACATAAATAATAAAGAAGAATGGTGAAAAGCTGCATGCCTTTCGTACTCCTGCGTGTATTATGCCCGTGTCTGAAAATTTGTCCTCTTTCTTGACAGAGATTAATTTTTATTTTGTAAATATTGTACCACATATAAAAAAATATACAGGGAGGCAATAAGGACTTATGGTTTAGGGAACGGCAGTCGTGTGAAATATATAATTGTTTAAATGCTATATCCATTTCTATTGCGCCTTATCACTCTTTGTTTCATTCTCTTCGGTGAAGATAACAACGTGGATATGCGACTGTCTGGTAAGGCAAGGAGAGTGAGATGAGGACGGCATTGATACGAATAGTACTGCACCTGTTCCAGCTTTTCAGTGACGCAGCATCATCCTCATATGTGTCTACGGCCTACTGGAAATCAGTAAGTCAGTTTGTGTATCATCCTGAGTCGTCAAAAAGCGTCATCAACGTATAGATCAAGGTAACAGCATGAGAAGATAATTAAAGTTTATGACTAAAATTTAGATTTGCTCACCAAACAGTCATCTAATATTAAGTGAATTTGCAACTGCTGCTGTCGCCACGTGAATTACTTCCTTACGTGATGTATAGTCAGTAGTGAGCTCCCCAAGCAAAAGCATTTTTCCACGTATTTATTTACATAGAGGATCAATTGGCAATCTCTATGCCCAAGTAACTGATGTAGAAAGCTAAACTCGGGCCGAAGAGGCCATGAAGGCCTAACGGTACCGATCGGCCGCCGTGTCATCCTCAGACCACAGGGTGCGGAAATTGAGGGGGGGGAGGGGGGACACGGGGTCAGCACACCGCTCTCCTGGCCGTACGTCAGTTTACGAGACCGGACCAGCTACTTCGCAATAAAGTAGCTACCCAGTTTTGCCTCACAAGGGCGGAATGCAGCCCTCTTGCCAATAGCGCTCGGCAGACGCAGTGGTCACCCATCCTGTTGCTAGCCCAATCCAACAGCGCTCAACTCTGGAGATCTGGCTGGAACCGGTGTTACCACTGCGGCAAGGCTGTCGGCTATCTGATGTAAGGCCATCATACAATTCTTATTCAACCAATATTGAGGATATCCACCCCAGTTGCCAGATTTTGTCACAACATGTTTCAGGACAATATTATTCCATTTTCAAGTGCTAAAAAGAAGAAAACCAGATAAATCAATCCTTCTTATTCTGGCAGACATGTAAGGATTGCAGACTTACTGAGTTAAAACCTACATAAAAAGATTTATTATGCCGTTAAAAACGGCAATTCAAATGGCAGCGGCTTCCAGTTTGGAACACTACCTCGGGAACTTGTGATGTTTTATGTTTTATAATTTGTGTTGGAAATGCACTGTATAGTGTGGTTCAAAAAATGGCTCTGAGCACTATGGGACTTAGCATCTGAGGTCATCAGTGCCCTAGAACTTAGAACTACTCAAACCTAACTAACCTAAGGACATCACACACATCCATGCCCGAGGCAGGATTCGAACCTGCGACCGTAGCGGTCGCGCGGTTCGACACTGGAGCGCCTAGAACCGCTCGGCCACACCGGCCGGCCTTTTAAGTTGTGACGAGACCTGATGGCATAAAAAAAAATTGTTTAAGGGAGGTTATAACTCAGGAAGTCTGTGATTCTCCTATGTCTGTCGGTATAAGGATGCTTGTTTTATCTGCTTTCCTAGCTTTTAGCACCTGAAAATGGAATAATGCTGTCCGGAAACACGATGATAACTGGTCTGTATAACCTCAATATTGGCTACGCCAAGAGCGGTTTCTCAGCAGATCTTCCTACATCTCGCCACAGGTATCTGTCGTTGCAGCCATCCTGCGTAGAGCAGTAGCATCCGCCTACAGATTAACTGAACTTCCGACGTTAACAACCTCGTCACTTGTAACTAATTTAAACATTAACGACGTCTATTCCCAAAACTACTTTTACACCTGATGGTTGAGGTGTATCCGCTAGGAGTCGAACATCTGTTCGGACAATCCACAAGCTCGTTCGTTAATCACTAACCTACAGTGCAAAACTGTGTAGAAAACTTACTCGAAGTGATGGAACAAGCCGTCAGCTCTTGTATGAGATGCGATAATTTGCCCATTGGCTCCGTCAGTAATGTGTCTAAGCTGCAACAATTACACTGACGATAAAAAATCACAACATCAAATAAATACAGTATTTAATGTAGAGCAATGAAATTTCTGGAATCCATTTGTCTAGCTAAAGTATTTAAGAGATTAACATTGCAAGATCACAGGATAATATAAGGGGCAGGTAAGTCATTGGAAATGTGAAATTCAAGTACATTAATAACCGGTGTAATCACGAGAATGTTGAATGCAAGCATACATTGTGCTGTACAGGTGCCGGATATCAGTTTGTGGGATGGAGTTCCAAGTCTGTACCATTTGGTCGGTCAATACCACCCAGTGCTAATGCTGTTTGTGGATGACGCTAGAGTTGTCGTCCGATGATGTCACATGTGTGCTCCATTGGAGACAGATCTGGTGATCAACTAGGTCAAGGCAAAATGCCGATGCACTGTAGAGCGTGTTGAGTTGCAACAGCGGTATGTGGACGACCGTTATTCTGTTGGAAAATACCCTTTGTCATGATGTTGATAAATGGCACCACAACCCGGGGGGCATACAATTTTGCAGTCAGGGTGCATGGTATAACCAAGAGAGTGTTCCTGCTGTCATACGAAATCGCACCCTAGACCATGACTCCGAGTGAAGCTCCGGTGCGTCTAGCACAGAGATACGTTGGCTGTAGCCCCTTGACTGGTCTCCTTCTAACCAACACAGGCCGTCACTGGCACTGAGGCAAAACCAGCTTTCATCAGAAATCACATCAGACCTCTACCCTGCGCTTCAATGAGCTGTAGCTTGACACTACTGAAGCTGCAAATGGCGGTGGTTTGGGTTCAGTGTAATGCAAACTACAGGGCATCTGGCTCGGAACTGTCCTTGAAGAAACGGATTTGCAACAGTTCGTTGTGTGACGGTGGCCAAATGTTGCTCACAATGCTCCGGAGCTATGCGCCGAACACGATGGTCTTCCCTCTCGGTAGAGCCCCCTTGCCGTCCGGAGCCCAGTCTTCTTATGATCACCGCTGCCAGTCATAATGTACCGTGGCTACATGCCTACCAAGTCCAGAATGAGATTTTCACTCTGCAGCGGAGTGTGCGCTGATATGAAACTTCCTGGCAGGTGCCAGACCGAGACTCGAACTCAGGACCTTTGCCTTTCACCGGCAAGTGCTCTACCATCTACGAGTTCGAATCTCGGTCCGACACACAGTTTTAATCTGCAGGAAACATCCCCCAGGCTATGGCTAAGCCATGTCTCCACAATATCCTTTCTTTCAGAGGTGCTAGTTCTGCAAGCTTCACAGGAGAGCTTCTATAAAGTTTGGAAGGTAGGAGACGAGGTACTGGCAGAAGTAATGCTGTGGGGACGGGGCGTGAGTCGTGCTGGGTAGCTCAGATGGTAGAGCACTTGCCCGCGAAAGACAAAGGTCCCGAGTTCGAGTCTCGGTCCGGCACATAGTTTTAATCTGCCAGGAAGTTTCATATCAGCGCACACTTCGCTGCAGAGTAGCTCGATTATACAACGTCGCAAACTCTGTTAGGTGTTGACAACGGCGGATTTGTCACCTTAAAAGCATTCTTGACTAACACCAACTCACCATGTCCAATCTCAAAGCTAACAAATACTCACGACCATTACAGCATGTATATAAAGCAAATCTGATTTCCTTCCTCATAGTGGCACTGCTAGCACTACTCTTATGCGACTGACGTGAAATTCGGATAATCATTTTTCAGATGTAGAAACATACCTACCACCTTTCGTTTATGTGGCACAACTCCTTGGTGCTGCGATGTTTTTCCGTTACTGTATATTAGGATGTTTTACCGTTATAATTGAACCAACAGCAAAAACATACGAGTTCCACCCAAAGTCTATGTACCGACAATGGAAAAATTTAGATTAATGTCTGAAGCTGAGAAACAAACGTCTATTAATACGTTCGCTGAAACTCTAAGAATGATAGTGAAACTGATTATCTCGTGATCCACGTGTGGCTCTGTACCTAAGAGGAGATCACACCTACGATAGCACGGAGATCTCTTGCACTGACAATGAATTTCCCTTGGTAGGAGGAATGGCTTACCTCGCCGTCCCTTTCAGACGACAACATAGCAGTTACTTGCATTAGAAATAGTGGCTTTCATTTTGGAAACCTGACATTAATGGCTGCTAGGGTGGGATACTAAGCACATGACCCTGGATACTGACGTATAATTACGTCACAGCAAGACAATGACAAAACGAAGAGTGTGGATTACGAACCATAATTTCGGTGTTATTATTATTCTAGCATTTGTAGACTTAGAGAAAGCTTTTGACAATGTTGACTGGAATACTCTCTTTCAAATTCTGAAGATGGCAGGGGTAAAATACAGGGAGTGAAAGGCTATTTACAATTTGTACAGAAACCAGATGTCAGATATAAGAGTCGAGGGACATGAAAGGGAAGCAGTGGTTGGGAAGGGAGTGAGACAGGGTGTAGCCTCTCTCTGAAGTTATTCAATCTGTATATTGAGCAAGCAGTAAAGGAAACAAAAGAAAAATTCGGAATAGGTATTAAAATCCATGGAGAAGAAATAAAAACTTTAAGGTTCGCCGATGACATTGTAATTCTATCAGAGACAGCAAAGGACCTGGAAGAGCAGTTGAACGGAATGGACAGTGCCTTGAAAGGAGGATGTAAGATGAACATCAACAAAAGCAAAACGAGGATAATGGAATGTAGTCGAATCAAGTCGGGTGATGCTGAGGGAACTAGATTAGGAAATGATACACTTAAAGTAGTAAAGGAGTTTTGCTATTTGGAGAGCAAAATAACTGATGATGGTCGAAGTAGAGAGGATATAAATGCAGACTGGCAATGGCAAGGAAAGCGTTTCTGAAGAAGAAAAATTTGTTAACATCAAGTATAGATTTAAGTGTCAGGAAGTCGTTTCTGAAAGTATTTGTATGGAGTGTAGCCATATATGGAAGGGAAAAATGGACGATAAATAGTTTGGATAAGAAGAGAATAGAAGCTTTAGAAATGTGGTGCTACAGAAGAATACTGAAGATTATATGGGTAGATCACATAACTAATGAGGAGGTAATGAATAGTATTGGGGAGAAGAGGAGTTTGTGGCACAACTTGACTAGAAGAAGTGATCGGTTGGCAGGACATGTTCTGAGGCATCAAGGGATCACCCATTTAGTATTGGAGGGCAGCGTGGAGGGTAAAAATCGTAAGTGAGACCAAGAGATGAATACACTAAGCAGATTCAGAATGATGTAGGTTCCAGTAGGTACTGGGAGATGAAGAAGCTTGCACAGGATAGAGTGCCGGCCGGAGTGGCCGTGCGGTTCTAGGCGCTACAGTCTGGAGCGGAGCGACCGCTACGGTCGCAGGTTCGAATCCTGCCTCGGGCATGGATATGTGGGATGTCCTTAGGTTAGTTAGATTTAATTAGTTCTAAGTTCTAGGCGACTGATGACCTCAGAAGTTAAGTCGCATAGTGCTCAGAGCCATTTGAACCACAGGATAGAGTAGCGTGGAGAGCTACATCAAACCAGTCTCAGGACTGAAGACCACAACAACAACCACATTATTATTATTATTATTATTATTATTATTATTGTAAACCAAACAACGTACTGCCAGTTGTTTTTGTGAATGTGATTTACGTCATATCTGGTCACTGGACGCTGCTGGTATATTCGCATAAGAGATGCTAAGAAGCTCCTTGGCTCAAATCGTTTCATGGCTAAGTGGTATGTAACCAGCGCTAATAATCTAGTCACGTCCGCAACGACGAGGCGAATGCTTACCGTCATCTGCTAAGGGCTCTCAGAATTTGAGTTCATCTTACTCATTAACATAATACGTACCAATAGCTGCGAAATGAGCGCGACTGCGGGATAGGAAAACACGGGACATCGAAGGTAACAGCATTCTACTTAAAACTGAGTCTGGGCCTCCCGGTTGTGATTTATCTCGTTTTAAGTAACCTTAGAAGTCAGACCATTCGCAAATTGAGTCTCATATGTTAATATATGTCTTTTTATTTTATACCTGTTATACTTGTATGTTCAAAGATCCTCATACGTTAGAACATAATTATGAAATGACAGGCGCCAGAAAGAGAACCGCGAAGTTCATTTTTTTAAAGATAAAGCAATAGTATGCTAAAATATTACACTATTTAGGTTATTTATGTTTTAGGACAGCTTGTCCTTAGCATTGGAGTTAGCTACATGCAGGGTCAGCGTATTGACTTCAACATTCCTGCCGCCTTTCCCCTCCCCCTTTGCCTTACCTCCCCCTCCTCACTCCTCATTAGCCACAGCAAATCAAAAAATTCAAGATGGTGGGACGTGGGTCTAATCAAATTGTGCCTGTGAGAAATTTAAAACTGTGTCCACCTCCCCCACACTCCTCCATTATACACACTTTCAAATTATCCAAGATGGAGAACTAGTTCAGTTATGCTCCATGCCCCACTCCCTCCTCTTTTGAACCAGTCACACCGAATATTAAAAATGAAGCGGCCATTCATAAATCTCTGTTGGTCCGTCACGGTCAGGGGACATCAGCTGGGAAGTACTTTTCAGTGTTAATAAACTTTACCAACAGCCGTTTATTTTAAGGTATTTTATTTTATTTTATTCTGAAAGCAACCAGTTTAGGGAATTCATTTTGCCATCTTCAGGGCCCATACGCTTTTATCCAAATAATCGAACTTACCGTATAGCGCCATAAAACCAGTGGATACCGTGAATTCCAGACGTTATACAAACGCTTCATACGAAGACGTCACAAGAAAACTAGCGAACTAACGCCGTTGTGCTTTATATTGCAACACACCCCTCCCACTCCATTTTCCAGCCAGTCAGAGTGTAGTATTACAATGATGCCTAAAACTGATGCCAAGTTGCATTATTTCCGTGATATTTACGTATAACTGGGTAAAGACACAGAGCATGATGCACTGGCTCACCAGTGACATTGGAAAACTTCACTGGAAACCACATATCATTCACTATGGAATATTGGAATTAGTATACAACATACTATCTCCAAACAATTAAAAAACCAACATTTGTATATCCAATGTAACTAACGAATTAGTAATACGTAATTCTTGAACATCATTTTTAACTTGAATACTGTTCCACAAACCCTGAAAAATGCGAAATAAAATAAACTACTGATTTATGCCCCAGTTGATTACTGTCACCAACAGGTGTCTGCACTGATGAAAACGTTAAAAGTTCGATCTATGTACATTCTTAGTGTATGACACAGCAGAGGCTTGAATTAATTATTTTGTACATCTATGATGCTTGTCAACTTCCATAATATTCTTTCCAAGCCTGCAAAAATGCATTAACAATGCAAAAAAGAGCAATTTTTACATCAAATTTGTGCCAAAGATATGGTAGCGAACTTTAAAGTAAGTACCCCAATGTTATTTTCATGCCTAAATACCAAGCGATGTGGCGCAGTGGCTAGCACACTGGACTCTTATTCGGGAGGACGACAGTTCAATCCCGAACCGCCCATCGTGATTTAGGTTTTCCGTGATTTCCCTAAATCACTCTACATCTACATCTACATTGATACTCCGCAAGCCACCCAACGGTGTGTGGCGGAGGGCACTTTACGTGCCACTGTCATTACCTCCCTTCCCTGTTCCAGTCGCGTATGGTTCGCGGGAAGAACGACTGTCTGAAAGCCTCCGTGCGCGCTCTAATCTCTCTAATCTTACATTCGTGATCTCCTCGGGAAGTATAAGTAGGGGGAAGCAATATATTCGATACCTCATCCAGAAACGCACCCTCTCGAAACCTGGCGAGCAAGCTACACCGCGATGCAGAGCGTCTCTCTTGCAGAGTCTGCCACTTGAGTTTATTAAACATCTCCGTAACGCTATCACGGTTACCAAATAACCCAGTGACGAAACGCGCCGCTCTTCTTTGGATCTTCTCTATCTCCTCCGTCAACCCGACCTGGTACGGATCCCACACTGATGAGCAATACTCAAGTATAGGTCGAACGAGTGTTTTGTAAGCCACCTCCTTTGTTGATGGACTACATTTTCTAAGCACTCTCCCAATGAATCTCAACCTGGTACCCGCCTTACCAACAATTAATTTTATATGATCATTCCACTTCAAATCGTTCCGTACGCATACTCCCAGATATTTTACAGAAGTAACTGCTCCCAGTGTTTGTTCCGCTATCATATAATCATACAATAAAGGATCCTTCTTTCTATGTATTCGCAATACATTACATTTATCTATATTAAGGGTCAGTTGCCACTCCCTGCACCAAGTGCCTATCCGCTGCAGATCTTCCTGTATTTCGCTACAATTTTCTAATGCAGCAACTTCTCTGTATACTACAGCATCATCCGCGAAAAGCCGCATGGAACTTCCGACACTATCTACTAAGTCATTTATATATATTGTGAAAAGCAATGGTCCCATAACACTCCCCTGTGGCACGCCAGAGGTTACTTTAACGTCTGTAGACGTCTCTCCATTGATAACAACATGCTGTGTTCTGTTTGCTAAAAACTCTTCAATCCAGCCACACAGCTGGTCTGATATTCCGTAGGCTCTTATTTTGTTTATCAGGCGACAGTGCGGAACTGTATCGAACGCCTTCCGGAAGTCAAGAAAAATAGCATCTACCTGGGAGCCTGTATCTAATATTTTCTGGGTCTCATGTACAAATAAGGCGAGTTGGGTCTCACACGATCGCTGTTTCCGGAATCCATGTTGATTCCTACATAGTAGATTCTGGGTTTCCAGAAATGACATGATACGCGAGCAAAAAACATGTTCTACAATTCTACAAGAGATCGACGTAAGAGATATAGGTCTATAGTTTTGCGCATCTGCTCGACGACCCTTCTTGAAGACTGGGACTATCTGTGCTCTTTTCCAATCATTTGGAACCCTCCGTTCCTCTAGAGACTTGCGGTACACGGCTGTTAGAAGGGGGGCAAGTTCTTTCGCGTACTCTGTGTAGAATCGAATTGGTATCCCGTCAGGTCCAGTGGACTTTCCTCTATTGAGTGATTCCAGTTGCTTTTCTATTCCTTGGACACTTATTTCGATGTCAGCCATTTTTTGGTTTGTGCGAGGATTTAGAGAAGGAACTGCAGTGCGGTCTTCCTCTGTGAAACAGCTTTGGAAAAAGGTGTTTAGTATTTCAGCTTTACGCGTGTCATCCCCTGTTTCAATGCCATCATCATCCCGTAGTGTCTGGATATGCTGTTTCGAGCCACTTACTGATTTAACGTAAGACCAGAACTTCCTAGGATTTTCTGTCAAGTCGGTACATAGAATTTTACTTTCGAATTCAATGAACGCTTCACGCATAGCCCTCCTTACGCTAACTTTGACATCGTTTAGCTTCTGTTTGTCTGAGAGGTTTTGGCTGCGTTTAAACTTGGAGTGGAGCTCTCTTTGCTTTCGCAGTAGTTTCCTAACTTTGTTGTTGTACCACGGTGGGTTTTTCCCGTCCCTCACAGTTTTACTCGGCACGTACCTGTCTAAAACGCATTTTACGATTGCCTTGAACTTTTTCCATAAACACTCAACATTGTCAGTGTCGGAACAGAAATTTTCGTTTTGATCTGTTAGGTAGTCTGAAATCTGCCTTCTATTACTCTTGCTAAACAGATAAACCTTCCTCCCTTTTTTTATATTCCTATTGACTTCCATATTCAGGGACGCTGCAACGGCCTTATGATCACTGATTCCCTGTTCTGTACCTACAGATTCGAAAAGTTCGGGTCTGTTTGTTATCAGTAGGTCCAATATGTTATCTCCACGAGTCGGTTCTCTGTTTAATTGCTCGAGGTAATTTTCGGATAGTGCACTCAGTATAATGTCACTCGATGCTCTGTCCCTACCACCCGTCCTAAACATCTGAGTGTCCCAGTCTATATCTGGTAAATTGAAATCTCCACCTAAGACTATAACATGCTGAGAAAATTTATGTGAAATGTATTCCAAATTTTCTCTCAGTTGTTCTGCCACTAATGCTGCTGAGTCGGGAGGTCGGTAAAAGGAGCCAATTATTAACCTAGTTCGGTTGTTTAGTGTAACCTCCACCCATAATAATTCACAGGAACTATCCACTTCTACTTCACTACAGGATAAACTACTACTAACAGCGATGAACACTCCACCACCGGTTGCATGCAATCTATCCTTTCTAAACACCGTCTGTACCTTTGTAAAAATTTCGGCAGAATTTATCTCTGGCTTAAGCCAGCTTTCTGTACCTATGACGATTTCAGCTTCGGTGCTTTCTATCAGCGCTTGAAGTTCCGGTACTTTACCAACGCAGCTTCGACAGTTGACAATTACAATACCGATTGCTGCTTGGTCCCCGCATGTCCTGACTTTGCCCCGCACCCGTTGAGGCTGTTGCCCTTCCTGTACTTGCCCAAGGCCATCTAACCTAAAAAACCGCCCAGCCCACGCCACACAACCCCTGCTACCCGTGTAGCCGCTTGTTGCGTGTAGTGGACTCCTGACCTATCCAGCGGAACCCGAAACCCCACCACCCTATGGCGCAAGTCGAGGAATCTGCAGCCCACACGGTCGCAGAACCGTCTCAGCCTCTGATTCAGACCCTCCACTCGGCTCTGTACCAAAGGTCCGCAGTCAGTCCTGTCAACGATGCTGCAGATGGTGAGCTCTGCTTTCATCCCGCTAGCGAGACTGGCAGTCTTCACCAAATCAGATAGCCGCCGGAAGCCAGAGAGGATTTCCTCCGATCCATAGCGACACACATCATTGGTGCCGACATGAGCGACCACCTGCAGATGGGTGCACCCTGTACCCTTCATGGCATCCGGAAGGACCCTTTCCACATCTGGAATGACTCCCCCCGGTATGCACACGGAGTGCACATTGGTTTTCTTCCCCTCTCTTGCTGCCATTTCCCTAAGGGGCCCCATTACGCGCCTGACGTTGGAGCTCCCAACTACCAGTAAGCCCACCCTCTGCGACTGCCCGGATCTTGCAGACTGAGGGGCAACCTCTGGAACAGGACAAGCAGCCATGTCAGGCCGAAGATCAGTATCAGCCCAAGACAGAGCCTGAAACCGGTTCGTCAGACAAACTGGAGAGGCTTTCCGTTCAGCCCTCCAGAATGTCTTTCGCCCCCTGCCACACCTTGAAACGACCTCCCACTCTACCACAGGTGAGGGATCAGCCTCAATGCGGGCAGTATCCCGGGCAACCACAGTCGTAGTCCGATCAGGGGATGCGTGGGACGAGCTGGCCGTCCCCGACAAACCCCCATCCCGACCCCCACAGTGATGCCCATTGGCAACAGCCTCAAGCTGTGTGACCGAAGCCAACACTGCCTGAAGCTGGGAGCGAAGGGATGCCAACTCAGCCTGCATCCGAACACTCCAGGCAAATGCCGGGATGGTTCCTTTGAAAGGGCACGGCCGACTTCCTTCTCCGTCCTTCCCTAATCCGATGAGACCGATGACCTCGCTGTTTGGTCTCTTCCCCCAAACTAACCAACCAACCAACCAACCATCATGCCTAAATGCATGTGACCGGTAAACGAGAAGGTTCTTTATGGAATATGAGAATGAATATAAAAATATTCTCCACAAATAGTTAAAAGCAACGTTTTCTTATGCAATTTTAAACGAGAACAACTATAAAACATACCGGGTGATCAAAAAGTCAGTACAAATTTGAAAACTGAATAAATCACGGAATAATGTAAATAGAGAGGTACAAATTGACACACATGCTTGGAATGACGTGGGGTTTTATTAGAACCAAGAAAATACAAAAGTTCAAAAAATGTCCGACAGATGGCGCTTCATCTGAGGAGAATAGCAATAATTAGCATAACAAAGTAAGGCAAAGCAAAGATGATGTTCTTTACAGGAAATGCTCAATATGTCCACCACCATTCCTCAACAATAGCTGTAGTCGAGGAATAATGTTGTGAAGAGCACTGTAAAGCATGTCCGGAGTTATGGTGAGGCATTGGCGTCGGATGTTGTCTTTCAGCATCCCTATAGATGGCGGTCGATCACATTACTCTTACGACTTCAGGTAACCCCAAAGCCAATAATCGCACGGACTGAGGTCTGGGGACCTGGGAGGCCAAGCATGACGAAAGTGGCGGCTGAGCACACGATCATCACCAAACGACGCGCATCTGTCGGACATTTTGTGAACTTTTTTTTTTTTTTTGTTCTAATAAAACCACATGTTATTCCAAGCATGTGTGTCAATTTTTATCTCTCTATCTACATTATTCCGTGGTTTATTAAATTTTCAAATTTATACTGACTTTTTGATCACCCAGTATTTTAAATGAATCAAATGGGTTCTTGGTGAAACATAGTAAATTAACTAAACAAACACCGTTTTAGCCTTGTTTCACAATTATTATTAATGTTATTGCACAACGCGAAACATAGGTTGTGCCATAACATTTGTTTAGTTAATAAAACATATTCCCCAAAATAGTTCGAAACAAAGATTTGATTACGCAATTTACTTATGGAATTAGTAATATGTATTTGTCAAAGAAGAGTTTCACTTAAAATTTTCTTCTGTGAAACTTCAGAAATGAGAAATAAAATCATTTACTGCTTTAAGCTCCTGTTTCTTGTCTTGGCCAACAGATGGCCCCATTTTAAATTCTATCTGGATTCCACACTTGGTTTAACACGTAACACATATTCATATTAACTATATTTCACATCTTTGTCGCTTGTCAAATGTCACAGTATTCTAAAATGCCCACAAAAATACCTCAGCACTGCAAGAAAATATAGTGTTTATGTTAGAACACTGTCTAAATACGTAAACTGTACCAATCTGTCGATGTGTACTGCCATCGTCTCACTATTTCATCACCAATTTAGGGCAAAGGCACAGATTATGAATCACTATAAAAATACAATCATTGTCAGTTATTAAGAATGACTGAACAAACAGCCTCAGTCGGAACTACAGCTCTCTAAAAACCTGCAATCCTCTACACGAATATTTAATGAAAGTACCACCACACGAAGCGATTTTAGGACGGAAGAAGGTGTTTCATTACTATATATCAATTAAAATGCAGAACGATATGCTTTATTTATACATACTCATAATAAGACCAATGTCTGTGACTTATATGTGAAATCTCCAAAGACGAAGACAGTCTCCATATTTCGAAACTAAAATTAAAAAAAAAAAAATTATTTCTCGTCCATTGTATTACATGTAGCACTACACAAACTTTCGAAGCACAATGAAGCTTCAAATTAAATACTGCATCATCTAAATTTTCTGTTTTAATTATTAAAATGCACATAGCTTTGCATATTGCCATTACTGATACAATGCCTTAGGTTAAGCAGCACTCATTTACGACAGAAGCTCAGTAGGCATACCACACTTGTAAGCTCTACGGATCTTTACATTAAATAATTCCAGTTGTAAATTGTCTGTAGAGCTTATTAAAATACACGCAGCTTGCGTGCTTTTTTAGTGTGCAAGACTGCTACGAACGTTCGAGTAAAATAATATTGTATTTCATGTAAGATTTCGAACACTTTTCAAGCATAATGGCCCTTCAAGTAAAATATTTTGGCATATAGCTTGTATGTAGTCCCTATTAAAAACTGCAGATTACTTATTGTCACTACTTATTGTCACTACTTAACCAATTTAGAGGTTAGTAGACGATGGTAGTTCGATGTGAGCACCACCCATTAAATTCGTCTACATACGTAACAGTTGGTCACATATGAGACTATAGCACATCTAACTTACAGCTTAAACTGCATCAGTATTACTCTCACAGCTAAAACTCGCTAAAAGTTCGACATCCTCTGCAAGCCAATTAAATATTTCTGCATTTAAATTGTCTGTGTAATTTACATGTGAACCCTACATTGCATTGGAATTCCTAAACATGTATGGCGGTTGGATATACATCTCAAACTCTGTCCCCTCCTCTCTCTATCTGTCTCCTCCTCCTCCTCTTCCCCCCTCTCTCTCTCTGTCCACCTTCTCCTTCTCCTTCCCTTCTCTCTGTACATCACTACCTCTCTTTGTCTATCTGCTACTCCCCCTATCTACACTCATTTCCCACCTCTCTTTCCTCTTATCCCTCTCCCTGACTTTGAGCCTTCTTTATTGTTATTGAAAATAATAGCTTCATTGGTAAATGAAGTGCTTAAAATAAAGGCCAAGCTGGTTGACATCATTGACATACAGGGTATGAGATACAGCTGCTGTATCAGTAAGGATAGTACCTACAATAACACTATCTCCTATAGTTTTAATTTGCAAATGAGTAGGATCACAAAGTTGCGAATGACTCACATTCTGTAGTAGTAGTAGTAGTAGTAGTGGTAGTAGTAGTAGTAGAAGTAGTCTGCCTACTCTAATGTCAATAAGCTACAAAAACACCCGTTTTCTGTGAAACCAATGGGAAGGAAGACAATAAAACAGCCTAGTGTTGTGGGCACAACTCTCGTTTGAAATCGTTTGCAAGGATTACATATCGCTTGTGTCCATCAAAATGACCATTGGAGTGTCATATAGAAATCTGAAGTAAATCAGTCAGGAACTTTTCGTGATTTATGGTCACAATGTTTTTCTTTTATACATTGCTGTCCAAAAATTAAAGCAACAAACTGTTATTTCCCAGTATTGTGTCTCATTCGTGATACAATCGTTCAAACTGTCAACAGATGTACGTACGATCATGTTGTGCACGGAAAATGGCATTCCGATCAAAAGACAACTACGCAAAAGACGACATTAGGTCATCTATGAAACGGAGTAGTGTTTGCCGGCTAGTTACACATCCACAATCGCTGTGTACAGTCACGGGCGATGCAGTATGGTCCAAAAGTGGTTCAAATGGCTCTGAGCACTATGGGACTTAACATCTGTAGTCATCAGTCCCCTAGAACTTAGAACTACTTAAACCTAACTAACCTAAGGACATCACACGCATCCACGCCCGAGGCAGGATTCGAACCTGCGACCGTAGCGGTCACGCGGTTCCAGACTGAAGCGCCTAGAACCGCACGGCCACACCGGCCGGCGATGCAATATGGCACAGAGAAGACGCCTCCCAGATTTTTGCGGTGGAGGATCGTAGGAAGAATGAAACCAGGACAGTCACAACCTAATGTGGCCCCCTGGCTTCATGTTCATCATTTTGTGGGGATTTCTCGGGTGTGGCGACAGTTAATAGAGACAGATATTGTATCCCGAAGACCAGGGCAGGGCCAGTCACGTGTGACATAAGAAAGATGGCCGTAAAGGCAAGACGGTACCACCTTACTGTTGCACGTGGCAAACGGTGTGCAGAAGGCTTCGGCAGAGTGGCCTTTATTGTCGGAGATCTGCAGCATGTGTGCCTCCGACGCGTCTTCACAGAAGGGAACGTCTGCAGTGGAGTTGTCAACATGCCACCTGGACAGTTGGACGGTGGGCCACTGTTGTTTTCACACATGAGTCACGATTTTGGCCGCAGTGTGATTCTCGACGAACTCGCATCTGGAGGGAACTTGGAACACGATTTCTGGATCTGGACATTGTGGGAAGAGGCCAATATAGAGGAGGATCCTTAATAGTGTGGGCAGGGATTATGTTCACCACTCCAACACCTCTTCTTGAGACTGTACAGGTGAATCGGAAAGACTTAACTGCTGTCAGGTATCGTGGCGAGATCTTGGGACTTCATGTGCGGTTGTTACGAGGTGCTGTGGATCTGAACTTCGTATTGGCCTCCTCTCTCTCCCCATTTGAATCCACAGGGCAGGGAGACGGGTTGCATCACGTGAGCATCCATCAATTGCTCTCCAATACTTGCGAGCAGCTCTGCAGGAAGAATGGGCGTTACTGCCTCAACATGAGATTGATGACATAATTCACAGCATGCCCCATCGTTGTCAGACCTGTATTGCTGCCATAGGTGATCACACCCCATACTGAGCACGTTAACCAGTTGTCGGAATATGTGTGCAACTCCTATAAGTTGGAGAAAGCTAGGAACATTTATGTCTACGGTCATGCATGTTGCATTTTGTTTACGTTATGTATTTTCTGCATTGTTCTTACTTTACTATCGCGTGTCCACACAGTCCTGTCGCAAAATAATTGAAACTTGAAAAAATTCGGTTAATTGCTTTAATTTTGGCCACTACTGTATGTCACATACACTCCTGGAAATGGAAAAAAGAACACATTGACACCGGTGTGTCAGACCCACCATACTTGCTCGGGACACTGCGAGAGGGCTGTACAAGCAATGATCACACGCACGGCACAGCGGACACACCAGGAACCGCGGTGTTGGCCGTCGAATGGCGCTAGCTGCGCAGCATTTGTGCACCGCCGCCGTCAGTGTCAGCCAGTTTGCCGTGGCATACGGAGCTCCATCGCAGTCTTTAACACTGGTAGCATGCCGCGACAGCGTGGACGTGAACCGTATGTGCAGTTGACGGACTCTGAGCGAGGGCGTATAGTGGGCATGCGGGAGGCCGGGTGGACGTACCGCCGAATTGCTCAACACGTGGGGCGTGAGGTCTCCACAGTACATCGATGTTGTCGCCAGTGGTCGGCGGAAGGTGCACGTCCCCTTCGACCGGGACCGGACCGCAGCGACGCACGGATGCACGCCAAGACCGTAGGATACTACGCAGTGCCGTAGGGGACCGCACCGCCACTTCCCAGCAAATTAGGGACACTGTTGCTACTGGGGTATCGGCGAGGATCATTCGCAACCGTCTCCATGAAGCTGGGTTACGGTCCCGCACACCGTTAGGCCGTCTTCCGCTCACGCCCCAACATCGTGCAGCCCGCCTCCAGTGGTGTCGCGACAGGCATGAATGGAGGGACGAATGGAGACGTGTCGTCTTCAGCGATGAGAGTCGCTTCTGCCTTGGTGCCAATGATGGTCGTATGCGTGTTTGGCGCCGTGCAGGTGAGCGCCACAATCAGGACTACATAAGACCGAGGCACACAGGGCCAACACCCGGCATCATGGTGTGGGGAGCGATCTCCTACACTGGCCGTACACCACTGGTGATCGTCGAGGGGACACTGAATAGTGCACGGTACATCCAAACCGTCATCGAACCCATCGTTCTACCATTCCTAGACCGGCAAGGGAACTTGCTGTTCCAACAGGACAATGCACGTCCTCATGTATCCCGTGCCACCCAACGTGCTCTAGAAGGTGTAAGTCAACTACCCTGGCCAGCAAGATCTCCGGATCTGTCCCCCATTGAGCATGTTTGGGACTGGATGAAGCGTCGTCTCACGCGGTCTGCACGTCCAGCACGAACGCTGGTCCAACTGAGGCGCCAGGTGGAAATGGCATGGCAAGCCGTTCCACAGGACTACATCCAGCATCTCTACGACGATCGTCTCCATGGGAGAATAGCAGCCTGCATTGCTGCGAAAGGTGGATATACACTGTACTAGTGCCGACATTGTGCATGCTCTGTTGCCTGTGTCTATGTGCCTGTGGTTCTGTCAGTGTGATCATGTGATGTATCTCACCCCAGGAATGTGTCAATAAAGTTTCCCCTTCCTGGGACAATGAATTCACGGTGTTCTTATTTCAATTTCCAGGAGTGTATATACTTATATATATGTGGTATACTAAATAGTTTGTAGCCTATGTCTGTCTGAATGTTCATGATCTCTTTAGTGCCTGAATAAATTTCTAGATCAAAGATAAAAATAAAAAATCGTTGTGCCTTAGAGGTACCCAAAGCACGCAAGAGAATGCAGTACTTGTCGGAAGCGTTGGTAGCTTAATGAAGAATCAGCATCTACTGGCACTGGAATTTAAAAACAGTTATCATTCTGGTTATGAGCAGAGCACTGGTATGATGTAAATTCGCGATCCTCGGCATTAAGAGGTTAGAATATCGTGTACAAATTTGAAGTAAATCGGTCATGAACTTTCCCCATTAATTTAATCAACGCCCACTCATAGCCAATGTTCGTAATTCCTTTGTGTCTTAACTCATAGTGGACGTTGGCTCAAAAATGGTGTCTGCTCTTTCGGGACATCTCCGAGAAAGCAGACACCACATATAAAAATTTTATTTCATTATTTCCCGTAATTATTGACCGTACTTAAGAATTTAAAATGCTATCACATTGTAATCTACTGGTTAAGACGTACAGTATTATGTCAAACGCAAACAACCAGTCTTTATTCACTCAGTAGCACATATTGACATTCAACGAACTTCACACATACTTTCAAACCTTTACGAAACTTTTCCTCTGGCACCGCCGCCCACCCTCCCTCCCCCCTCCAACAAAGTGATCGAAGAAAAAAAATGTTTGTCACTAACTACATTTTCACCATTGATGCAGTGAAGCTTCAGCATCAGGTATGACGGTTTAATTCATTGCTTCTTTACTACCGACTCGATTCACAACACAGCTCGCAGACAGAATCCACAGATGCCAATGAATGTACTTCCGTATTATATTATCGTACGACACACAGTGCGGAAAATATAACGTCATAAAAATTTACGTAAGAGGAGAGAAAAACTTATGCTTAAAGTGGCGTGCAGTAAAACTTCAATATCACGCATGACGTTTTAATTCATTACTTATTTAACACAATCACTATTCGCAACACACTTTGCAGACAGTATGTACAGGTATCACCGAATGTACTTGCATAATTTACTGGTGAGCCATAACATTGCAACCACCTGCTTAATTGCTTGATTGTCCGCCTTTGGAACGAAATACATCACTGATTCTGCGTTTTAGGGATCTGACATTTTGTTGGTATTCGTGGAGGTATGTGGCACTAGATGTCTTCGCACGGATCATGTAATTCGCGCAAATAACGAGCCGTTGATTTGCGTACGCGTTGACGGCTCCCGATAGTGACCCTTATGGGTTTAGTAGGATTTAAGTCAAGCGAATTTGATCCCAGACACATCAACGTGAGTTCACTATAATGCTCCTCTAACCACTGTAGCATGATATGGCTCCAAGACACTTACAAATATACAGCTGAAACATGACATTGCCAACGGCGAAGATCTCAATAACGAAGGGATACAGATGATTCGCAGCTGTCAGCGTGTTCTCAATTACTACCACAGGTCCCGTGCAAGGGCAGTAGAATGTCTCCCATAGCATAATGCTTGTCCCACCAGCCTGCGTCAATGGCGCGCTGAGCGTTCCGAGCCGCCGATCACCTCGATGACGGCGTTTGTGGAGACGACCATCGACCTAGCGCAGCAAAAATGTGGTTCACTCGAAGAGCCGACACGTTTCCACTGATTGTCGCTCGAAACCCCCATGGTCCCGTGCCCACTGCAGTCATGACTGACGATGATGGGTCAACGTGTGAACACGTACGGGTGGTCTGCTGCGGAGCTCCGTGTTCAACAATGTACGATGAACGATGTGCTCCGAAACACTTGTATGTTCACCAGCATTGTTCTCTTTCGACAGAGATGATACAGAACATCATCTATCCTACTTTACAGAGCAGACAACCCTCCGAATGCTACGTTCTGTGAAGAGTCGTGGACGCCTAACCATTTAGCGCCTAGTGGTAGTTTCACTGTCCTACCACCTTTTTCCATAGATCCTCATGACATTAGCTCGTGAACATTCGACCAGCTTCGTCATTTCGAGATACTCGTTCACAGGCTCTGCCTAATAATAATATGCCTATTGTCAGAGTTCCTTATCTCAATGTACTTCCCATTTGCAGCCCATATCTTCGCTAGAGTGACCTCCCGTCCGTGTCTGATCCGCTTACATACTTCTGTTACCGTCTCACGTGCTGACAATTCCACCAGGCGGCATCCAACGACGTGATGCGCAGTGGTCATAACAGTTTTCGCTGGTTAGCGTCATAAAGATTGACAAAGACGAATAACTACCTTTTTCTTAAAATGGGGTGCAAATCATCCAGACAACATTCGCCCAGTGTTTCATAAAGGGAGCACGTAACGACTTCCAACAAACTTTAAATATAATGTCAAATCTTTCCTCAACATTTTATCGTTGACATGACTAAAGTCAAGTATTAACACATTTACTCATTTATAAGTCAATCAGACGTTAGAAGCTGTTTCATGCATTAGGGTTCAATTCCTTAAAGAATCGGGCGTTCACTACTTCATGTCTGGTTCGAGTCGTCTTGGATTTTCACTCTTAGTTAAGATTCAGCAATCAAATAATTACATTCAGATACAGGATAAAATATAAATTATCCTTCAACTCCTGATTGTTATGCACAAAATTTATATACGTTATAGCAGAATTCTCGCCAAAGTTCCATCCTGCTGCCGGTGTCAGAATGATGTTGAAAAGCTCATATTTATATAAGACAACGCATTAACAAGTGTCGTTGCACTGTAACTGTAAATCCTACTGGTTAACCAAAAACCACACAGCTCTTGTTGAGTACTTACGACACGGGCCTCTCAACTTGGCGGTGAGCGAATGGATCGTACTCTTCATCTCTCTTCTCCTTTTCCAATTTCTCCGTCACTGGAAGCCTGAAAAACAAGGTAACAATTCCATCAGCCCCACAGAAGAAAACATGCTTTCCGAGATCATAACTGGTCCTTACACGCAGCATTGTTCCCTACACTCTCCGCGAATCATGGCTTTCTCATATTTCAACGTAATGCTTGACACATCGATAATTGTATGACCCTTTTCTGTAATCAGTCGTATGACAGACTTAATGTTTCCCACTACTGTTTCCTCTACCAATTGCCTCTTCCCCTCAGAGCTGCATTTACACCCTACATCTTCAGTTCTTTGTAGGAGATATCAAAAATGGTTCAAATGGCTCTAAGCACTATGTGACTTAACATCTGAGATAATCAGTCCCCTAGACTTATAACTACTTAAATCTAACTAACCTAAGGACATCACACACATCCATGCCCGAGGCAGGATTCGAACCTGCGACCGTAGCAGCAGCGCGGTTCCGGATTGAAGCGCCTAGAACCGCTCGGAGGAGATACCCCATAAAAGTTATCCCCTACTGTTGTTTCCTTCATTTGTTCCTCTACTACCGTCAGAGTCTGCGAAGAATGTCTTAATTCATTTTATTTGTAATCTTAAGTTTCATCATCATTCTATAAAACCGTATCTCAAACGCCTTGATTCTTTTCTTTTCGTGTTTTTCGACGTTGTTTAAAATACCATGCTCCAGATGCACTTTGTCAGAAATACTGTTTCGTTAACTGAGTGTTTACTTTAATCCTCTAATGTATTTACTGAAACATATCAATGATTCAGGATTTTAGGTGATTTTGAATATCTCCGAAACTATTTCGGAACAGAAACTCGTACAGCGGTTAAGTATTGTTATTTCTAACGGTTATATAGAATTTTGTACCGATTAGTATTAGGCAAATGACTGCAAATACTGTTGTGTGATTTAAAGGAACCTGCAAAGCATACACGCTCGTGACTGGACATGCAATGTGCGAGTACAAAGACGGCAATTTTACAGCGTGGGAACACATCTATAACTGCGTGAGACACTAAGATGAATATTACAGTTTCGCAATCGTCGATATATAGCATTACGCCACACAAAGAATGGTCGATGGTACACGTGTGGTCCAGTTTATCGTGAACAGTGAATGTCGTGAGTGGAAGAATACAGTTCCTCCAGACGTGTGTGTCGCATTTTCACGGATGTTTTTCTATGTGAGTAACGTGCTTAATGCACCAAGTTACCAAGTTTAGCATTGCTATGTGGATAAAAATAAAGCGGATGGGAGAGAAACAATATCCCAATTGCATTTCCTACAAAAAAGAACTTTCTGAGTACTTGCACATTCTAAATTAGTTCAGACTCAAGTGAGGCGATAGTGGGCAGTGGATAGTGTATAGTAACTTGTAGCAGAAAGTGGGATACCGGACAATATGTAAACGAAGTTCATATTGATGTCTTCTGTAAAGAACAGTTGGAATCCCCGAAGACCATGTATTCCCGGAACTTTCCTCATATACTCCCGGTTAGCGTATTCTGTACGCATGCAAGGAGCATTTTGTACATGATGCGTTCATTTCAAGTCGGACACTGTCGGCAAAGGTGTACATCGACATTTGAGTCCTTTAGTGAGACAGCCATACACTAACTGGAAGAAAGCTCTAGAAGCTGCCTAAGTGTGTCGAAACCGCTGATACTTTTTTGAAGATAGCTTAAGGAAAGGAAAAATTTGCTGTGCATCAGGTGAACGTGGAAAGGGACATCAAGATTCCAACCAAAGTTTTTCTGACGACTGTGAAAACTGTGATGCTGTTTGGTCGGAAGAACTGGCTCTTCGCTGCAAACATGTGTATGGAAACTTAACTTCACTTGACGGAGAGTTGAATGATGGCAAATGTCGATCTCACCTCAGACTACAAATTGAACCTGGTGATTTATTTTTGCAAAGGCGTCTTCAGAATGGTCCTAAAAACTTATAGTACATCAGCGCTGGTACTAAAACCCAGATAATACGTGGTGATCTAAGAGACCAAACTGTCCGCAGAGTGAACAGTTGTTCGCCGTTCTTGCTGACGAAATTTCGGACACTGCAAGAACCGAGCAAGTATTTTTGTGTGCTTATTATGGAGATTTAGAATTAATACGGTTCGTTAAAACTGCTACAGACTTAATAGCGCATGGCTGTCGAACTTGATATTACCTAATTTGAGAGTAGATGGTTTTAACTGTGAGTACGTGGTTGATCAGTGGTACAACGGAGCTCCAGCAATGAGCGGTTATTTACAAAACGCGCAAGCTTAGCAAAGAACAGCCAGTGATTGTTTATATATATTATAGTGGAACTAAAGCGTCAGGTAAGGTGTACTATCGCTGTTTATGGTGCACCTTCACTGACCACTCTAGTGAAAGTGGATTATTGACTGCAGGTTTCCAAACGATATACAATAACTAGGGAATGAGCATTATGGACTGTAAAGGTATATTCTCGCTGCCAACAGGTAAGGAATGTGAACCATGTTTGAAACAATAAAACATATTTCGAAAGTTGTATTTTATGAGTTGCAGTTTGAAAATATAGTCATTCTATATAAAATTCATGTATTGTAACAAGGACGTGCATGATGGCATTTAGAGTTGCGCAATACATTTTTCTTTTCGCAAAAACATCCCAGTCTGACATTTATGCTGAAGAATCCCTGGCTGATTCCTGCCGGCGGAGACATTGCAAGTACCCTCATAGGAATAGTTTCCTCTGCTGGAACTCCATCCTCTGAGAATATTCTTAGAGGGAAAGAACTGAATTGGAACCTGTATCCAAATGTTGTCGCATTCGAAGTCCTGTATCGTATCATTTCTTCCGAAGTATTTGAAAATAATATTTTACCTAGCGTAAAGCCGACTAAATACACCATATCTTGTCCCGATTTGGTAGAAACCGTCAGCCGTTGCCTCGAAGACAACACCCAAGATCGCACTTGCGTCTCGTCTTCCTCGATTGAAGTCGGGAACTGCGACTCTCAGTGAACATACATTTTACACGGGGAAAAACGAGATTGTCTTTTTAATAGCACCTTTTGACTGGTCTAAATCAGGCAGCCAGTATTCACTATTGTTTGGGAACACATTCTTTCTATCATCAAAGTCTGTTCCTGTTGGTATGTTATCTTCCTCCACTGGAGATTTACTGTCATCATTATCCTGCAACGTTTCAGTCAATTTCTCACTGCTAACGCTCACTTGCCTAATTATACACTGAAGAGATAAAGAAAATGGTACACCTGCCTAATATCGTATAGGGTCCCCGCGAGGACGCAGAAGTGTCGCAACACGACGTGACATGTACTCGGCTAATGTCTGAAGTAGTGCTGGAGGGAAATGACAGCATGAGTCCTGCAGGGCTTCCCATAAATCCGTAAGAGTACCAGAGGGTGAAGATCTCTTCTTAACACCACGTTGCAAGACATCCCAGATAACCTCAATAATGTTCATGTCAGGGGAGTTTGGTGACCAACGATAGCCTTTAAACTCAGGAAAGTGTTCCTGGAGCCACACTGTAGCAATCCTGGACGTATGGGTTGTCGCATTGCCCTGCTGAAATTGCTCAAGTCCATCGGAATGCACAATCGACATGAATGGATGCAGGTAATCGGACAGGATGCTTATGTAGACTCGTATCCAGACGTATCATGGTTCCCATATCACTCCAATCGCATACGCCCCACACCATTACAGAGCCTCCGCCAGCTTGAACATTCCCCTGCTGACATGCAGGGTCCTTGGATTCATGAGGTTGTCTCCATACCCGTACACGTCCATCAGCTCGATACAATTTGAAACGAGACCCGACTGACCAGGCAAGATGTTTCCAGTCATCAACAGTCCAAATTCGGTGTTGGAGCGAGGCGAGGCGTAAAGCATTGTGTAGTGTAGTCATCAAGGGTACACGAGTGGGCCTTCGGTTCCGAAAGCCCATATCAATGATGTTTCGTTTAATGGTTCGCACGCTGACACTTTTTGATGCTCCAGAATTGAAATCTGTAGCAATTTGCGAATGGGTTGCACTTCTTCCACGTTGGACGATTCTCTTGGGTTGTCGTTGGTCCTATTCTTACAGGATCTATTTCCGGCCGCAGTGTTGTCGGAGATTTGATGTTTTACCGGATTCCTGATATTCACGGTACACTCGTGAAATGGTCGTACGGGAAAATCCCCACCTCATCTCTACCTCGGAGATGATGTGTCCCATCGCCCGTGCGCCTACTATAACACCACGTTCAAACTCGCTTAAATCTTGATGGTTCAAATGGCTCTGAGCACTTTGGGACTAAGCTTCTGAGGTCATCAGTCCCCTATAACTTAGAACTACTTAAATCTAAGTAACCTAAGGAAATCACACACATCCATGCTCGAGGCAGGATTCGAACATGCGACCGTAGCGTAAATCTTGATAACCTGCCAATTGTAGCAGCAGTATCCGATCTAAAAACTGCGCCAGACACTTGTTTTGTTATATAGGCGTTTCCGACCGCAGCGCCGTATTCTGCCCGTTTACATATCTCTGTATTTGAATGAGGAAGCCTATACCAGTTTCTTTGGCGCTTCAGTGTATTTTCGAGGTCGTCTTCAGAGTGAAATGTTCGCCAAAGTTTCAGGAGGTAAACTTGATGAATATCACAGTTGTTCGCCATAAATATAGTACTTTATCTTTCCTTCTTCAGTAAGGGGTTGTATTATCCCGAATTGACACGGCAAAAAAACCGAGAACGTTTTACACATCACTGCCGTCCCGAAAGACTTCGTTCCAACAGATTGTATTAATTTCGTTATTTCATTCACCTAGACGACTTCACATTTTTTCAGATACATGCAGTCGTTGCTGCCCACTTTCGTCCAGATTTTAGCGACTCAACTTTGCTGATATGTGACTCAAATGTTTCAGAAAAAAATGTTCAAATGTATGTGAAATCTTATGGGACTTAACTGCTAAGTCCCTAAGCTTACAAACTACTTAACCTAAATTATCCTAAGGACAAACACACACACACCCATGCCCGAGGGAGGACTCGAACCTCCGCCGGGACAAGCCGCACAGTCCATGCCTGCAGCGCCCCTGACCGCTCGGCTAATCCCGTGCGGCCTCAAATGTTTCTCTGTCCATGAAGGCACAATTATAATTGGTGTTTTCCTTTCTACCGTAAGATGTTCGTAGATCTTCACTGATTCAACCATAGACGTATTGCTGTATAACATGACAATAACTAACTGACAACAATTACATTCGTACGGAGCCTGGAACCATTGTTGGACGCACCGTTAGTAATCTGCTACTTGGCGCATCCACTAACAGGGTCCCTTCATTGTACAACTTTACCAGTGTTTATAGTAAGCTTTCAGTGGTCATTTTAGTGATGAAATACATTCATTGTGGAAGGCTTACATGTCCTGACCATCTACTTCCACTATAACTCACGCATTGCGGACGTCGTTCTTTAAACCAAACTTTAGCTGATTCGCTTTCTCAGCGGGCTGTCAACCATTGCACAGAGACAGGACTGGACACTGGAAAATTCTTTAGGAGTTCCGCTAAACGCTGTGAGGTTCTGAAACAATCTGTCTACGGATTATTGGCGCTGCCCCAGGCACCCAACACTTTCGGCAATGTAAGAAGCTTGTGGATTTACAAACATGATGCCATACTGTGCTTTAAAGAAATGTTTTTAGTCATAGTGCCGTCTCGTCGAAACCTAGAATTGTGTGATAACAAAGAAACTGCTACGTGGAGTAATTCAAAGCCTGTTCAGTATTTCTCTTCTATTGCAGGAAAAAAATCTATTCTTTCTCCCTTTATCTATTCAGGTAAACTCCATCGTGTTATTTGTGATGCTGTTGGAGCATTTCAATACATTATCAGAGAGACCCCTGTCTTAGAATAAATGTTACGGAATAGCAATGAAGAACTAAAAATCTGTTTACCGACGCCTCAAAACTCGCAACAGAACTGGATGTAACAAACACAGTACCGAAGTTTGTGTCGACAACGAAGTATTGAGACAATGGTCGTACTAACTACCCAGGCAAATACTTTAGACGAAACGCAGCCTTATTTTTCTTGCATCACGTCAGAAACCAACTCCACGACGGAGTTAGGCATCATCAAAATCTAATTATCGAGTGAGGTGGCGCAGTGGTTAGCACACTGGACTCAAATTCGGGCGGACGACGAGTCAAATCCCCGTCCGGTCATCCTAAATTGCTTCAGACAAACGCCGGGATGGTTCCTTTGAAAGGGCATGGCCCACTTCCTTCCCCACCTTTTCCTAATCCGAAAAGACCGATGACCTCACTGTTTGGTCTCCTCCCCCAACCAACCAACCAAAATCTCATTAAATCGTTTCAGAGAAATAATTCCGAGATAATGCTTTAAGGAAGATTTGAGTACAAGAGCAGAGAACGCTTTGTTAGCATCATAGACATGCATTCAAAAATTTTTATTCAATCTTAGAACTCTATTCCAAATTTTAGTCAACCTGCAACTTCCAGCATCAAAACCAGAAAAAAACTTTTGAAAAGCTACCTAAGGAGCCGTCCAAACCATAAAGAACTGAGTGGTCTTGCTTTCCTCTCTCTGCATCGCAGCGTTCCAGTTGATCCAGAGGAGGCGGTGAATCACTTTTCTATTTTCTCACATCAGATAAACACTTGCTATAGGTAACTTCTAGGAGCTATACTGCGTCTGATTGTTCGTGTAATATCGACAAATGTCATTTCTCCAACGAAATAGTGACAATTCAGTTCTTATAAAATTTAAACAGAAACTTCGCCCCCCTCCCCCACCACCTGCAAAATCCTATCGTACACAAATATATACAGGTATAGAAAGCATCACATTTGAAATCGCATGTATGCTATACTAAACTGATTTCATTTAGGAATTACATCAGATACCAGTTGTATATTTTCGATATAGTAACTGTTACGAACTTTAAACTTCATTTAGAAATTTTACAGTCTTCAATATAAAACTCCGTCCACCTATGGACCAGGTACAACATGTCATAATATAACTGATCCATGTCAGATTGCAGTGAAATAGATAGCTATACATTGTTTTGGGGTGGCCATGGACTGCAGGAAAGTGCCAACAAGCACAAAGCTACATCACTGTACTATATTCACGTAAAATGGAATGCCATTAAAATACTGTAGTTGTACTGTATTGTTTCCATATTTTGGTAGATAAACATGGTTCGAGCATTAATTGTTCAAGAAAACACTTGCGTCTCAGTGTTCCAAGCTAAACACATAAAAAAAAGTTTTGGATCAACCCGGTTCCCAGAACTCCTGAAGATAGACATTGATTGTGTATAATGTATCACAGACACAGTCCCTTTGACTGTTCAGAGATGTCAGTAAACCCGCCCACAGACGTAAACAACCATGCATGAGCAGCGCCGATTAGACGGAGCGGGTCCGACAACTCTAAAAGTTCCAGTCATTCCACCAGAAAGAAGGTACACGGCTCGTGTTGTCTGTAGTTCAACCACGCCTAGGCGGTCAATACCGTGGTTCGATCACGTCCGTATTGTTACTTTGTGCCTGGAAGGGCTCTCAACAAGGGATGTGTCCAGGCGTCTCGGAGTGAACCAAAGCGATGTTGTTCGGACAAGGAGGAGATACACAGGGACAGCAACTGTCGATGACATGACTCGCACAAGCCGCCCAAAGACTACTACTGCAGTGGATGACCGCTACCAATGGATTATGGCTCGAAGGAACGCCACCATGTTGAATAATGTTTTTCGTGCAGCCATAGGACGTCGCGTTACCACTCAAACTGTGTGCAATAGGCTGCATGATGCACAACTTCACTCCCGACGTCCATGGCGAGGTCCATCTTTGGAACCACGACACCATGCAGCGCGGTACAGATGGGTCCAACAGCATGCCGAATGGACCGCTCAGGATTGGAATCACGTTCTCTTCACCAATGAGTGTCGCATATGCCATAAACCAGATAGTCGGAGACGTGTTTGGAGGCAACCCAGTCAGGCTGAACGCCTTAGACACACTGTCCAGTGAGTGCAGCAAGGTGGAGGTCCCCTACTGTTTTGGGGTGGCATTATGTGGGGCCGACGTACGCCGCTGGTGGTCATGGAAGGCGCCGTAACGACTGTACGATACGTGAATGCCATCCTCCGTCCGATAGTGCACCCATATCGGCAGCATATTGGCGAGGCATTCGTTTTCATGGACGACAATTCGCACCCCCTTCGTGCACATCTTGTGAATGACTTCCTTCAGGATAGTGAAGTCGCTCGTCTAAAGTGGACAGCAAGTTCTCCACAAACCGTATCTAACATGCCTGGGATAAACTGAAAAGGGCTTTTTATGGACGACGTGACCCATCAACCACTCTGAGGGATCTAAGCCGATTCACCGTTGAGGATTGCGACAATCTGGATGAATTTCTGGATAGTATGCCACGACGAATACAGGCAGGAATCATTGCAAGAGGACGTGCTACCTGGTATTAGATGGACCGGTGTGTACAGCAATCTGGACCACCCACCTCTGAAGGTCTCGCTGTATGGTGGTACAACATGCAATACGTGGTTTTCACGAGCAATAAAAAGAGCAGAAATGATGTTTATGTTGATCTCTATTCCAATTTTCCGTACAGGTCCAGGAACTCTCGGAACCGAGGTAATGCAAAACTTTTTTTGGTGTGTTTATTATCCCACTGAGGTAAGGCCAAGTGTTCATGAATGATTTTCTTGGTATGATCTTGTCCTGCCTTCACACTGCATATTTGTACAGTGTGGTCAGAGACAGTCTGGAAAGTTTGTAAGGTTGTTGCAGGGATAATGTTTTCAAAAACCATTTTTAAGAAAAAAATTCGATATGTTACGCCGTTTCAGAGTTAATTAGCACTGGCGTTAGCCAATCAGACCATAGTGCGGGCAAAGTTAAGCAGCCCTCCAGATATGATACTACTGTCAGTTGTTATAGCGTACATGGTAGCGCACGAGACTGCTCAGCGGGTTCGATCCTTACTACCGCCTCTGTCCAGTTTTTGTATCGCTCTCTTGTTCGGTCTTGGGAAACTAGACACGTTTGACGAAACTGTGAGGCGGGACGCTTGGATTTGTGCTCGCAACGGTCTCATTGGCTAACTTCGATGCCGATTAACTCGGTAACTGCCCAATATGTCGAATTTTTTTCTCAAGAACTATTTATTAGCAAAATCTACAGTGCAACACCCTTAGAAGCTTTTCGGACATTTCTGACTACCCCGTATACGACGATGCAAGCCTGTCATTGTGTGATTCTTTTGTCTTTGCTGTGTGCACGCACCACTGTTGACAGCATGACCAAGTGGCATGCTGTGTGCTTTTCGTTAACATTAACCCACCACAGATACATGCCAATCATGAAATCTTTTTGTTACAGCTGTCCTGGACGATCAGTTATTTTAGTTAATAAGTGTGTATTAATCTATGCACATGTAGTGTGTGTGTGTGTGTGTTTATGAGAAAAATGTGAAAGTGTGTGCAGAAATAACAATAAAAAAATTTAAGCCTCATGCACTTTGAAAATCCTTTGTCTCAACTACCCGTGGTAGATAACTACTTACTGTTTAAGAATTTTACATATTATCTGTATTCCAGGGGGCAGTAGTTCACCAAGGAAGAAGGTGTCAGAATCGCTTTTAATGATTTATGAGTGCACAATACCGAACTATTCCTAGCGCTGAGGAAGAACACATTACATTGCTGACGAAGTCAGTTACTGAAGATACAGTTCCACCAAATTACTGCTGCTAGCCACGCACCTCCACAACCAAGGCTGCGAACGCTGTGCAATTGGCCCTTGAGTAGGAGACAGCCAGTTCGTACCCCGGTGATGGAAGGAATTTTCACGGGCAGTGGGAGGAGAGGTTGTGGCGTGAAGTTCCTCATCACCAGACTTTGCAGACGTGTCACAGATTAACTGCCAAATCTCTCCACAGTGCCTCGAGGAATAAGCCTATTTGAGAGGACAGTACCAGCACTGGGTTTAATCCTCTCCCTTTTCTTGATCCAAACAACACAAACATTACACCACAGTATACAGGGTGTTTCACTATTTGCATTACATGCTTAAAGTGGTTGTAGAGACGACTTAGTTCATAAAATATTGATAAGGAGCCGATGTCCGTTAATGTACCGTTTGGACGTAAAGTAAGTTTGATGCTCGTATTACTTTCAAATCACTCTCTTCAAGGTCTGCACGCAGCGTGGACACTGGCACAGATGCCTCCAGATGTCAGACACTCAGGTCGGTACCAAACGTTGTGTATAGATAGAGTATCAACCAGAACACTTATTTAGTTCGTGCTAAGCGCTGTCATCCAGTAGAGCATGTGTAAACGGTAAGTGAAAGTAAAACCAGACCTACGAAGCACAGGAAAAGCGTATCTGTGAATGCTAGCTTTGTAGATCTCGTGTGGTAAGTTGGTAGAGTGTAAGGTCGTCGTGCCAAACGTCCTGCGTTCAAATCCCACTGATGACAATTTGTTTCAAATGTTTACGCGTGAAATTCTTATATGAGAGAACATTTTCCTGACACGTAAAATCACATTTCAGCGTTTGTAGCACTGTTCTTTTGGCAGTCACTGTTCGCTTCGTTAGTTGAAAGCAGCAAACCAATAGAGTACATGTATATAGACAGGTGTGGTGTTCTGTCCAGCATGTGCGACAGAACATAAGCAACTCGTGATGTAGTAGCTAGTGCATTTGTAGTTTCACAGAATAAACATAAACAATCATAACAGAGGATAAAGCAACAATTGCATCACACATGCAGAAGTATTAATAGTCCCATAAAACATTTTCACTCATAATACCTTAAAAATTGTCGTCATTAGGGTGTGAACACAGAACGCTTGGTACGACGATATAACGCTCTACCAACTTCCACACGAAAGCTACACTCGTTAGTTATTCACAGTTATGTTTTTCCTTTGCTCCGTAAACGTGGTGTTACTTTTAATTAACGTTTACGCCCGTTCTGTTGGACGACAGCACAGAGTACGAAGTGAACCGGAGTTGTGGTTGATACTCCATCGACGTCTAATGTTTGGACTGATCTGAGTGTCTGACATGTGGAGATTTGGGTGTGATGTCTGACCTGTAAACTCTACAGGAGATGCTCCGGGTTCAACCATGTTGTTCGTTGTGCTAGGTTTATCTCCGACACATGCGATACATTCATATCGATAATGTTGATGGTAGTGATTGTAAAGTGTACTTATTACTGGCGTGTATGCGCTGGGTGTCGTATGAAATGAAGACTGTTGATTGGTTGTTTGCTTCTGTGGGCTCCCAGTCACGGACCCTCAAGTCCCCCTGTCGCATTTCAGTGGTATAAGAGAGTGCCTCATATTAGGGAAAGGCAGAACCCCCGTCTCCGATGCATTGAGGAAATGTCTGAGGAGCCTTTGGTAGGCCCCAGTCAAGACGAGAGAACCGATCCTCTGATGGTCTCAGTGGTCCTATCCAAGATACCGTCACCGTTTACAGACCTCAAGTAGAGGCAACAGGAAGATCTCAAGACGGTATTGGGCGGAAGCCGGAGCAGGCCGATGAACTAGGGGGTTACTCTACACGTTACGGTAGCAAAGTGCAATTCTGTCAATCAGAGAGCTGGTGACTTCTGTCTCTGAGTATTTTCACCATTCCATGTGTGAGGGCATCTTGGGTTCCAGAAAACAAGGTTTAAGACTGAGGAACAAGTAACATTGAAAGGAATGGACATTGATATCCAGAGGCTCATGGCACAGTGTGAGTAATGGAAGGTGGCTAATTTCAATAGCAAAACCAAACATGGATTGTTGCAACCGACAAGGTAGTATCAACCAATGAACAAGCCATTTATTGATCATTTAGGTCCCCTGCTACGAAAGAAGAGTGGAAATCGTTTTGTTTTTGTGGCTGTTGACACATTATTTAGATTCATTTGGTTGACATCTAATAAGGCGGTGACCATGGCTGCCAGTGTTCAGCATCTCGAGGAGATATTTGCTAGTTTCGGACACTCAAAGATTTTGGAGAGCGATAATGTTCCCGTTTTAACCTCAAGAGAATATAAGAGATTCTGTTTCAGTCGTGGTATCTCTCATATAACCACTACGCTATACTATCTGCAGCCGTCCTTTGCTGGAAACATTAAAGGAAACCTTGGCCTTCATGATCTCAAAAATGTTGGGATAAATCGATGAGCTTTCGTCTGCTTTCAATACTGCCAGCCATGAAGCAGGTATCACAATGCCCGCATAATTCATGCTTGCCTTTCCGCTCAGATCTCCTCAATCCAAAATGAAGCTGTTAAATGATGTACTTCTGCAACACACTGATGCAGTCGACGTTGAGGAAGTGGTAAATTGTGAGGAAGAACATCAGTCTTGCACACCAGAAAGAGAGACGAAGGTAAGATTTGGGGTAGTCGCGCCGTTACATTGCCGGTTGTTGATCATGTATATCTTAAGATCTTTTGGGAGGAAAGTAAGTGGGCGCAGGTAATGACAGGCAACATGTTGCTACAAAAATGGTTCAAATGGCTCTTAGCACTATGGGACTTAACGTCTGAGGTCATCAGTCCCCTAGAACTTAGAAATACCTAAACCTAACTATCCTAAGGCCATCACACGCATCCGTGCCCGAGGCAGGATTCGAACCTGCGACCGTAGCGCCTAGAACCGCTCGGTGACCACGGCCGGCTGTTGCTTCTGTTTCGCGGACTATGTGTAGTTGTAATGAGGTTGTTGACTGTCAGCCTCTTGCTCCAAGATTTGAATGCTACAAGAAAGATCAGAGGACAATTGAGTCAAATGAAATGTAGCAACGTTGAAAGCAGAATCGAGGTTATGATGAAGCAGGCAACTAGGGTTGCTTTCCGGGTTTCGGTTACGAATGGGTGGGGGGGTGAGGGTAAATCCATATCGGTATTCACGGGCAGAGTATGTCTTTCACGGGGCGTTGAGTTCCATGTTCCGGAATGGGAGGGCGTCTCTGGCTCTCTTGAGAAGTGCCAGCACATGGGCACCACATGAGAGAGTGCTCACAGGGCGGAAGTCATGAGTGGACGGTTGGTCACGGGAGACACTGTGGACGTTAGAGAGGGTCGTGTGGAAGAGCTGGTCGCTGTTCTACATACTGGCAGTGTTTGACAGAGAATCAACCGTAGGTGGTCGCATATTGTGGTTCCTCTTGCTGTGTGAGTAAGCCTGTGTTACTGAGACAGCCTGTCTGCTTCCCGTTGCTTATCGAATGGCTGGCTACACCCATACTGACGTCACTTTGAAAATGGCGAGCCTTCTTACGGCATGGTGTGTTTGGGGTTAGTTTGACATGGTAATATCGGGTAACTGATCAGGTGTGATAGTGATCCGTACTAAAGGGTACTTACATCGTTCAATCCTGGGCAAAAATTTTGTTTGGTAAGAGTTAGTAGGCACCACTGCTGAGCAGTTATTCCGCCTTTTAAAAATGGTGCTGTAATGATGTCCACTGATTAGTGCTTCATATCCTTAGTAAATTTAATTGTGCTGCACCGCTCACCCATGCACTGAATAAATGTGTTTTCGTTTAGTAAATGGTTTTGTTTCATTAAAAGGCAAAATGTTTGTCGTTGGTAAATTTAACTGTACAGCATCTATCACTGGTGTATTGAGTAACTGTTTTAGCTTCAAGTACTGGTCACGTTTTATTAAAAGGGGAAGTCTTTGCCATTAGCACATTTAAATGTGCAGCACCTCTTACCCAGCAATTCGTAAATATGGATCACGTTTATTTTAAGGCAATGAGTATTTAGTTGTGTCACTTCCTTTCTCAGAATGTCACAAGCTTAAAACTGATTGATCTGTCTCTGTTTGCCGGCCGTAGTGGCCGAACGGTTCTAGACGCTACAGTCTGGAGCTGCGCGACCGTTACGGTCGCAGGTTCGAATCCTGCCTCGGGCATGGATGTGTGTGATGTCCTTAGGTTAGTTAGGTTTAAGTAGTTCTAAGTTATAGGGGACTGATGACCTCAGAAGTTAAGTCCCATAGTGCTCAGAGTCATTTGAATCATTTGTTTCTGAAACACCGTATTTTGCTATTGTTACGCGCCCTGTTCTGTGGCGCGGCTGGCTTTGCATGCCCATTAGTGGGGCGGTGCATACCCGGTATTATGAATGTAGTTTATAAATTTATTTAAATAGATTCACTTTGTGAAAAGGTTCTTTGCTTATGAAATATTAATTGAATTGGTGATGATCCGTTTGTTTTTACGATTTCATAATGGTTTGTAATTTTTCTTGTGTTTTTAAAAGGTTTCTTAAGACCTTTATACATTTTTATATTTCCTAAAAATTGTTTTTGCTAAAAATTTCTTTGAATAATTTTCTTAATTGGCCCTTTTAAATAAATTCTGATCACAGGCTTCGTTTAAAATACTAGACTATTTAAAAAATGATTAAACCACAATACTGAGGTGTGAAATATATTGTTTCTTCGTCATTCATTTAAGATATATGAGTACATGTTAATGGTTTTATTTGTTAAGTGTATTTATTACTGGCGTTTACAGGCTTAATGTTCGTTGAAATACAGGTTAACTGTGTTTTACTTCTATGGGCTCAGTAGCCACCACTCCCTGACCCCCATGTCTTGTTATTACATTTCCGCATGCATATATACGCACAACGCACAGTCCAGAAGGCCTGGTGTGTGCTGAATAACTGTTGCTGCTGTCAGAACTCGTGCAAGGAGATGTTATGACGAAGGTACAGAATCTCTTACACAGCACTCTTCATATAGCCCCACATAAAAGGTTGAGAGGAATTAAATATGGCGACCCTGTTAGCCAAGCAGCAGGTGTACCTTGACCTACCCACCTTTCATTGTGTATAATTCAAATGTTCAAGGATGACATGTGCAAGATGTGGGTGTATTATGATGTTAGAATCATATGTTCTGATGGAGCGATAGTGATAGATCTTCCATTAAGGGGAGCTGGATCACCCTGTCCTGACAATGTTAAGTTTAGTGACTTGGTTTCCCTGTATTTCAGGAAACACTGTAGCCATTGACATGAAACGTTTACAGGACATTAAACTGTATGTTCTGAGTCTACTAAACTACAATAATTGCATTTCAGCCACTGCTTTCGGAAACAAAATTTTTTAATTACATGGTTAAAATTTTGTGTACTTTTTTGTACGTCATCCTAAATAATTTTAATTATACGTAACATTATGTTCTTCTTTTAGTTTTGTAGACTCAGGATATGTATGTTATTACTCCCTGAAAATTTTAATACTCTACTCGAAGTGGTTTGTGCGATATATGGAAAAATGCAACAGAAAATATAAATTTTCAGGAACGGCTTCTAAAGTTTCAAAAGCCTGTAACTCACATAATATATGCTTAATTTTTTTTATTTTTAGTCACTCAGAAGCAACATGCACCATACTGTATATCATCCTCTTAATCTTTTCCCAAGTTTTTTTTTCTTTTGTTCTTTATGAACTCCTTAGTGGCCAACTGTGTTGCATCTGCTTTATCACTGCGAACCTTGCCCATCCATTCAAGTTCTCTGAAGCAGTTTGCTCCATGATTAATTCCCATATGCTGCAGCACTTTCACCCTACCAATTTCGCCATCATTAAAAGCAATAACAGCATCACTGACCCCCACGTTAGTGCCTACATTCCAACAAAAAGATTTATTGAACGACTCATTGGGATTTTAGTCTGACTTCTTCAGTAATTCAGGATTTGCCAGTTCTCTGTAAATAGGTTTTATGATATCCATGACTGCTCCTGGGATGGAATGTTTATGGCTGTATGAACTATTTGCATACTGGGCATTGCAGTAATTGCTTCATGAATCAGGTCCGGAAGGGCTAAAGTGGTGTACTGGTTTTTCATCAGTTGAAAGTCTGTGGAAGAAGGCAGCCCATACTGCCTGCTTATTTCCAACAAATCCTCAGTATTATTTCTGACGGCCATCCCATAATACTGCAGTAGTTCATCAATCACTTTGTCTGTCAGCCTGTCTCTTATGGTTTTACCATTAGAAAGTTTCTTGTCTCTCAGGCTTTGTTTGAACATCCTCAATCTGGTGCTCATCCTCTCCTGAACATGACCTGGATAACACAGCAATCCACAGCCGTCTATCCGTTCTAACTCCCCTTAACTCCACCAGTCCCTCTTGCAAGAATGTCAAATACACTCCGGTAAATGGAAAAAAGAACACATTGACACCGGTGTGTCAGACCCACCATACTTGCTCCGGACACTGCGAGAGGGCTGTACAAGCAATGATCACACGCACGGCACAGCGGACACACCAGGAACCGCGGTGTTGGCCGTCGAATGGCGCTAGCTGCGCAGCATTTGAGCACCGCCGCCGTCAGTGTCAGCCAGTTTGCCGTGGCATACGGAGCTCCATCGCAGTCTTTAACACTGGTAGCATGCCGCGACAGCGTGGACGTGAACCGTATGTGCAGTTGACGGACTTTGAGCGAGGGCGTATAGTGGGCATGCGGGAGGCCGGGTGGACGTACCGCCGAATTGCTCAACACGTGGGGCGTGAGGTCTCCACAGTACATCGATGTTGTCGCCAGTGGTCGGCGGAAGGTGCACGTGCCCGTCGACCTGGGACCGCACCGCAGCGACGCACGGATGCACGCCAAGACCGTAGGATCCTACGCAGTGCCGTAGGGGACCGCACCGCCACTTCCCAGCAAATTAGGGACACTGTTGCTCATGGGGTATCGGCGAGGACCATTCGCAACCGTCTCCATGAAGCTGGGCTACGGTCCCGCACACCGTTAGGCCGTCTTCCGCTCACGCCCCAACATCGCGCAGCCCGCCTCCAGTGGTGTCGCGACAGGCGTGAATGGAGGGACGAATGGAGACGTATCGTCTTCAGCGATGAGAGTCGCTTCTGCCTTGGTGCCAATGATGGTCGTATGCGTGTTTGGCGCCGTGCAGGTGAGCGCCACAATCAGAACTGCATACGACCGAGGCACACAGGGCCAACACCCGGCATCATGGTGTGGGGAGCGATCTCCTACACTGGCCGTACACCACTGGTGATCGTCGAGGGGACACTGAATAGTGCACGGTACATCCAAACAGTCATCGAACCCATCGTTCTACCATTCCTAGACCGGCAAGGGAACTTGCTGTTCCAACAGGACAATGCACGTCCTCATGTATCCCGTGCCACCCAACGTGCTCTAGAAGATGTAAGTCAACTACCCTGGCCAGCAAGATCTCCGGATCTGTCCCCCATTGAGCATGTTTGGGACTGGATGAAGCGTCGTCTCACGCGGTCTGCACGTCAAGCACGAACGCTGGTCCAACTGAGGCGCCAGGTGGAAATGGCATGGCAAGCCGTTCCACAGGACTACATCCAGCATCTCTACGATCGTCTCCATGGGAGAATAGCAGCCTGCATTGCTGCGAAAGGTGGATATACACTGTACTAGTGCCGACATTGTGCATGCTCTGTTGCCTGTGTCTATGTGCCTGTGGTTCTGTCAGTGTGATCACGTGATGTATCTGACCCCAGGAATGTGTCAATAAAGTTTCCCCTTCCTGGGACAATGAATTCACGGTGTTCTTATTTCAATTTCCAGGAGTGTATCTGGGACCCATTAGGAGGCATGGAAGAACGTATGGCCCAATAAGATCGATGGTATCAGTTCATACATTGACTTGGAAGCTTTCCGGAAATCGATGTGAATGTGTGGAATGAGAATTTTTGTCACCTCAAGTGAGTCTGTTTTACAAATGCAAACCAGTCTTTCTTGTGAAATGAGCCTCATTCGTAAAAAACACGCAGCACTGTAATTTGGACATGTCAACACAGTGATGTAGAAACAATGTACAGTAATTTACACATAGCGGAAATCTGCCGAAGCCAACGCACGCACATTCACTTGGTGCTAGTGGTGGAGTCGCTTCTCAGCAGCAAACACCAAATGGTATCACGGACAGAGGCCATAGCGTGAGTCATGTCTCGAGCACACATCGTCTGGTTCTCTTCATTGTGACAAAGGACGTCCTGTGTAAAGTCGATATGCGGCGCGTTTTCTAAGCGTTTCTACACTACGTATGGCCGAAATAGGCAAAGCAACATAACATACACTACGTAATCAAAAGTATCCGGACACCACAAAAACCATACGTTTTTCTTATTAGGTGCATTGTGCTGCCACCTACTGCTAGGTACTCCACATCAGCAACCTCAGTAATCATTAAACATCATGAGAGAGCAGAATGGGGCACTCCGCAGAAGTCACACACTCCGAACGTGGTCAGATGCTTGGGTGTCACTTGTGTCGTACGTATGTACACGAGATTTCTACACTCCTAAACATCCCTAGGTCCACTGTTCCCCAGGTGATAGTGAAGTTAGTGAAGTGGAAACGTGAAGGGACACGTACAGCACAAAAACGCACAGGCCGACCTCGTCTGTTGACTGACAGAGACCGCTGACTGTTCAAAAGGTTCAAATGGCTCTGAGCACTATGGGACTTAACATCTACGGTCGTCAGTCCCCTAGAACTTAGAACTACTTAAACCTAACTAACCTAAGGACATCACACAACACCCAGCCATCACGAGGCAGAGAAAATCCCTGACCCCGCCGCCGCTGACTGTTGAAGAGGATCGTAATGTGTAATAGGCAGACATCTATCCAGACCATCACACAGGAGTTCCAAACTACATCAGGAGCAAATACTGACAGTTAGGCGGGAGGTGAGAAAACTTGCATTTCATGGCCGAGCGGCTGCTCATAAGCCACACATCACGCCGGTAAGTGCCAAACGACGCCTCGCTCGGTGTAAGGAGCGTAAACATTGGACGATTGAATAGTGGGTAAACGATGTATGGAGTGACGAATCACGGTACACAATGTGGTGATCCGATGGCTGTGGTCGTGTTTTTCATGGAGGGGGCTTGCACCCCTCGTTGTTTATCGTGGCACTATCACAGCACAGGCCTACACTGGTTTTAAGCACCTTCTATCTTCCCACTGTTGAAGAGCAATTCGGGGATGGCGATTGCATCTTAGAACGCGATCGAGCACCTGTTCATAATGCACGGCCTGTGGCGGAGTGATTGCACGATAATAACATCCCTGTAATGGACTGTTCTGCACAGAGTCCTATAGAACAGCTCTGGGATGTTTTGGAACGCCGACTTCATGCCAGGCCTCACCAACCGACATCGGTACCTCTCCTCAGTGCAGCAATCCGTGACGAATGGGCTGCCATTCCCCAAGAAACGTTCCAGCACCTGATTGAACGTATGCCTGCAAGAGTGGAAGCTGTTATCAATGCTAAGGGTAGGACAACACCATACTGAATTCCAGCATTACCGATGGAGCGCGCCACGAACTTGTCAATTATTTTCATCAAGGTGTCCGGATACTTTTGATCACATAATGTATTAACTACTAGAAGGAAATGAATGAATGTGTGGGAAGGTGTTGCCAGATGTTTCCCATAGAAAGCTGGTAGTCACATGGATTGCAGTTAGCGTGACTATGGCGCCCAGTGGGGCTGACCCCGCAACAGGAGACTGTTGAACGAATGAGAAAACGGTGTATGTCAATCGGTGAGCTGTTACAGTGCACAGTGGCGGTGTTGTTCACTACCGTTAGGTCCAGAGACAACATATGGATGACTTGACATGGGGAGGAAACATAAGGAAACTGGAAGAACGATGATGTCTGACGAGTGCAGTCCAGAAGTTTTGTATTGCTCGCAGTAGTGTTTAAAATGTAAGGGGAGTGTTCTGAAGCACAGGCGATGCTGCCCAGAGGAGAGGTGGTGGTCAACAACAGTCAACTACAACAGCAGATGACCGCTATATTGTACAACAGGCAAGAAGGGATGCACATCAGACAGTGGGTGGAATTTGCAGCCACATTTAAAAGGACGTAAGACACACAGTCTCACGCTCCACAGTGGCATGGTGACTGCATGGGGGTGGTCTCTTTCCTCGAGGGCCAGTATGCTGTGCTCCGTTTAGACCCAGATGTCAGCAACACGTTTTGAGATGATGCCAAGAGCATAGAAGTTGGATCAGCGAATGCTGCAGTCACGGGCTCTTGTCTGATGAGAGTAAACTCAGTGTGGGTAATGACTCTGAACGGACCGTATATGGCGAGAGGTGGGAACAAGTAACGCAACTAAGAACATTGGTGAATATGATCGTTTTGATGGTGCAGATGCTATGGTATGTGTAGGCACAATGTTGCATGAGCATACTGACCACCAGATCTTTGAGCACAGTACACTCTCCAGTCAATATGATTCTGGCACCTTCGCCAGTGCGTCTTTTCAGGGATGCATTCAGCGCTGGGCAAAGAGGGTAGAGGAGCTCTTCGAGTGAGAGGATATCTGGCAAATGGTCTGCCCTGAACGTTTCCCCCCCCCCCCCTTAAATCCCACTGACCCCATGTAGGATGAGTTGAGGAGATGTATCGCAGCATGCCCGCATTCACCATCAACCATTCAGCAGCTGCGAACGGCCCTGGTGGAGGAAAGAAGTGTCCTGCCACAAGAACTATGATACCAGCCTTGTGGCCAGCGTGGGAACACGTTGCAGAGCATGCATTGCCTTCTGTGGTGATCATACAGCCTATTAAGAACCATGTCATGCCTTTTGCAATACCCAGGAGACCATGATAAATCACGGTGACTTATGTGTAATTATTGTCTTTTGTTTGGTGGCACTGCATCATTTTCCTTCTGAGCTATACTGTAGCAGTTGTTTCTAGGTGTGGTCCAAATATCATCGAGCTGTATTGCTTAGCAGAGACACATTATGCGAAAGTTACTTTCCTTCTTAAGTTTGGTACGCAAGTGTAGTTGCGAATGGACCAGTTTACGACATTCGTCCCAGTCTGGCGAAATGGTATGTGACGGACTGATACGAAAACGCTATCGATATATGCGTGGTGCAGTTCTGTCGTTATGGCCAGACTCACCGCAAATCATTAGCCACTCTGTGTGCCCTTCTAACGTGTGTTCAGCCATCCTGTACTAAGTTGTGTCAGCTATTGTGGTAGTCAGCAATGACACAAACAAGGAAGGAGAAAAGTTGCGATGGCCGGTGGCAGGAATCCAAAATGATCTGTACATAACTGTTTTTCAACCTAGAAAGGAGAGAGATATAACTCAACTGCTTGTTATGATGTGACTGGATGTCCTTATGCAATTACTTTTACACACTATTACTATTCGCAGAATGCAGGCTAAGTGTCGTCCTCCTATTACTCAGTACTGACGCTCTAAAAGTCTGCGACCGAACTGGGCCTACCAGCGATGGGTGGCTGGTTAAGTCAGTGTTGATGGGGGCCGCTGAACTGGAGGTGTGGCGCTGCCAGCTTCTCCCATCGGCGTGTGGTTCACCGCCTTCCTGATGCCGTTTTATGGCACTGCGCTGGTTGGTGTGCAATCGATACTTTAGGACTGTACTGTCTCGGTCGTCCTTACTGCTCAGTGGTGAACTGACAAGCGAGCAGGATGCAGAACCACCTTATGACAGGGTACAAATGGCGGCGCCGTCTCCTCAGTGTATGAAGATACTGGGAAGTGGGAGAGCTGAAACTGATCTGGTCTACAAACTTATTTAAATGCAAACAAAATACTTTCGGAAATGGGTTCCTTAACAGAACTTCATCTGTTACATCTACAACCCTCGACACCTGTATAGGTATTGTGAACACCCTGCATATACAACCATTAGAGTCACCTACACCCAGAAATATACATTCAAGGCACGACATTCACACACCGTGAGCGAAAGAGCCATTGTGCATGGAGAGGGCAAATCGTCTGCGATTAGATGATTGGATGTATCCCTCGAGGCCTCTCTTACAAGAATACCTCATAACTCTTTCTTTCTTTTCAAGCAGCTTATTCGTCAGAGCTCAGTGAGGTACTTCACATACAACAACCCTACATGATAAAGTGTACAACACTGAAAGAATTCAGGGTTATGGTGATTTTAGTCTGGGCCAGACACAAGTCGAGACTCACGTGGAGGCAGTGCTGACGGAGTCGGCGGACCAACCGGACTGGAGAGAGGTCGTCCTGGGCAGCTCCAGCAAGGGCAACGGGCCCTGCTTCCGCGCTATGGCGTACTCCAGCGCTGGATTCCTCTCTCCCAGCATGGCGCTCTGGAACAGGACACCAGGGCTCATGTAACATAAAAATGTTTTCCGTACAGACTATCCATCCGTCTCTGACGTTTAAAATAGAGTTTTGTATTCTGGGACGAAAATCTGTAACCGATTGGCAACAGATATCTGACAGGAAATCAAAAATCCACAGATATTTCAACATAAAGTGAAACAGTGTCTCATCAGCAACTCCCTCTTGAATATTTGGACTCAGGAATGTAAATTCGGCGTAATTCATATTTTAATAATCAGACAGATCCTGATTTTTCCAGTACACAGAGTTATTCGGCTGCCCATACCTATGGACCTTACGCAACCCGCAATGCCGCCAAATAACACGCACAAGATTTTCATATGCTGTCGCTCAGTACGCGAACGCTATTAGTCCTACGCAAATTTTGTAGACAATTTGATGTTAAATTTTGTGGAGGGGTACGTTTTCGCTAGAGATATTAGTTCTCCATTATTCAAGAAAAACGTCCAAAATTAAGCTTCAAAGATGTTTTGTTGAATAACTACAAAACCATGAAATCCAGCGAAAACGTATTGCAGCACAGAACTTAACTATATAAAACTTCGTACAAAAAGATCCTGTTCATTTTTTCTGTAGGACTAATAGTTTGTGTGTAGCGAGAGAGAATATGAATATCTTGTGGGTAGGTTTCGAAGACATTGCCCGTTGCATAAAACACATAGGTAGGGGCGTCTGAATCACGCTGCATAGACAGCTAACAGTGGTCTGTGCAAAGTTAAAATTCTTTGTTTGCACTATTAGATAACTTCAGAAGCTGAGTGGTATAGGAGGAACAGCAACGAATATTTTTCAACGTCGGTAGCTCTTTTTCTCCTAATATACCTACATAAAGTAACCTAGAAATAATTATCATAATTATCAATTTATATAGAATAGTGCCAGTGATAATCTGTGGTTAGTAATCTCTGCAGAGGTCATCGTCAACGGATCCTTCACCCTGCTTGTGTACAACGTGATTCGCTCTAAATTGGAAATTTGTGGTAAGTTCTATGGGACCAAACTGCTCAGGTCATCGGTCCCTAGGCTTACACACTACATAATCTAAAACTAACTTACGCTAAGGACAACACACACACACACACACACACACACACACACACACACCCATGTTACTATTGACGAAATCCAATGTCTGACTGAATGAATTAATGAATAATACCACATCCAACATAAACCATTAAATCACCTGTAGTCTGTATAATACTTTTTTACTATAGAGTGTACCTCACACTTGTTGCCATGTGTATTAAGTATGATGACACTGATCTTGTCTTATTCTAAAATAGTTTTGTAAAAATTTTAATGCATTTATGACACTGCATCAGAGATATAAAGAGTGTTACAAAGATACGGGAGGTAGTCATAATGTATAAATTATCACCTAGAAAAAGTGAAGTTGTATAGTTAATGTTTTTCTTTCTTTGGAGGCCTAGCATACACCATTCTTAGTACAAACGAACCGACATAATTGTCAGTATCATCCTTGTGAAAATTCAATACAATTTTAACGGAATTACAATACAAATATCGAAGAAGACTTTCGTAAATAACGAATAACATAGCCTAATAGCGGTGTCTCTTTCTCTCTCTCACGCACACACCTTTTCTCTCTCTCTTTCCGTCTCTTTCTCTCTCTGTTCCTATCGCTCTCTTTCTCTCTATCTCACTCGTTACGGGAACACAGAGGAAACCGTTACCGGAATGCCAATTGTTTTACTTATTAATGAATAATTTATTTGCTAAATAAACTATCACTTTACTGTCTATTAAAGTATCATTCAATATGAATCATACAATTACACAGAATTTCCTCCCATTACTGTATCACGGTGCAGACCTCTCCTGAGCAAGAATTCTTTCCGATAACGACTGTGGCTCTTCCCACATTGTTACACCTGAGTTAGACGGTAACTTTCGGTCAGTTTTCCATCACTACTTTCTATACTGATTTCGATACGGACAGGGTTTCTGCAGTTTACTACAGCTGAAATTTAATAGTCACTGTGGTACATCTGTGATCAAAAATATCTTCCCGCAAAAACTAATCAGATATCTGAACCGTAGACAACAGTTCTTCGTGCTCAGATTTTTTTTAGGAGCTGTGTTTGTCCTGATTTCTCCTCTGACCACACTTTTTCATAGTAGCTGACTAGGGGCTACAAGCCGGTATGCGGAAATGTGGCCGGGCAGTAGCTTTTAGTCTCAAATAACTGGTAATTATGAAAACGTGAATAGAAGTAGGAAGATATCAAGAATGATTTCGTACTCCCCAAAAATACGAAGCAATTGAGAGGGACCAATAGAGAGCCTTCCGATATGCCAGCGTCGAGAATTCATTCATGCTAGATACAGAAACGGACAGAAAGCTGTATATGCCAGCCAATGTATGCAGTTACTGTCTGCTGACGCCTTAACGCTGTTGGTTTTCATCCCCACAAGGGTCCAAGGACAGAACAGTCCAGAACAGTCAGCAGTACCCCTTCTGCTGGCGAAAATTTCTAGTACTTAGTGGTAAGGGCCGACGGAAATTTTTCGTCAGAACGGCAGATGGTCTGTGTGGCGACCCGGTAGCACTCCCTTTTCTCCAAATCACTTCGCCACTACGGCACATTGCGACAGCATCAGCCCGGATATTTGTAGCTGGACGACTATCGGGTGGAGTGAGGGAACTGATAGAAATTTCACCTAGGACGTTCTCGGAGTAATGACTAACGTTTTAAAAGAATGTACACTGCCAATCGTTTTTAACTCCCTTATCCGGTAGAAGAGATGCTTGTGATCCACCTCGTGGAGAATGACAACAGCGTGCACAGGTCGGAATTAACTGCACAGGCAGACAGTTGTATCGGCATTGCAACGGCCTGCAAAGCCTCCTGAATTAAACCAAGCCGTGCAGGTTTGGGCACCGATGTTTTAAGACTGGGACTAGCGTCTGAAACATCTCGATGGATTCTCCAGCATTGTGTTTTTGCGATGTGGGAGAGCGCTAGGTGACGACAGCATTTTTCTTGGGTCCTCTTCTCACCCCTCCCTGGACAATAAGGCGAGTAAAATGACTACAGAGACTCCAGGTGACTTTGACTGAGCTTGAACGTTGGTGCACTCATGTAGATTCAATAACGTTGAACGCATGACATCTCGCAAGCAGGCTGCCTAGTTGCAAAGACGAGATACTGTGTCAGTAGTAACCTGTAGTTTCGTCAGAAAAACTCCTGCCTCGGTAGCTAAAATTATGCACTGCCAGTGATTTTCACCTCACTTGTGCACACACACAGCAACGCACACATACACTCACACACACACACACACACACACACACACACACACACACACACACACACACAAAATCGCAGTCCAGTATTTCACCAGTCATTAAAACGGGATAACTGCAGCCCAGTATTCTGCTGGCCATTAATATTTATCAGCTAGTCACTATTTAGCCACTGTCTTGGCCGTGTTTAAAAGGATTCCAATGATTTGTACATTAAAAGTTCAAAAGTATCCTAACAGTCTGAATTTTGTGCAAATGAACATCCTGTTCAAAAGTATTCAACCGAGCTGAATTTTATGCCATGTTCAGATGTATCTGAATAATGAAAATTGATAGTAGTTTGTTGACATTGATAAGTAGTTGAAAATGGATAGTTGAAAGCATATCAACCCCTACTTCTTCCCAGTATGAATGACTGTTACTACTTACTGTTCAGTATGCTACTTCACCTAGTTGTCATGTAGTCTCCACTATAGGACAGCATATGTTAGCATCATCGGCAGAACATGACAAACGTTTTGTATCGGAAGATAAAGTTAATATCCTAGCATGGCGGTCACTAAAATGTTTGTCTAATTTTGATTTCGATTTCAGTCGAACTAGGACGAGTTTTTCACAAATAATACAGACAGTTTAGACTGGGGAATGAAGTTGTTTACTTTGACAAATGGTTCAAATGGTTCTGAGCACTATGAGACTTAACATCTGAGGTCATCAGTCCCCTAGAACTTAGAACTACTTAAACCTAACTAACCTAAGGACATCACACACACCCATGCCCGAGGCAGGATCGAACCTGCGACGGTAGCAATCGCGCGGCTCCGGAGTGAAGCGCCTAGAACCGCTCTGCCACCGCGACCGGCTTTACTTTGACAAAAGAAACCAAAGTAGTCTCACTGACAAGTGCACTCTAAGATGTAACTTGGATAAGCGGTAGCGCCGTGGATATTTTGTAATGTTGCAGAACAAATCCTTATATATTATGATCAGTAATACAGAAACTTTTAGTTTCCTTGCGGTACAATGATCAAATTAAGCTTTTCGGCAAACGCTGCTTAGTAATGTCTCCGTAAGGTGAGGTTCAAGAGCCATGAAGTATTTTATAAAATGCATTTTAACTATCAGCTGTTTATTTGTCCCATTAGTCAGCCATCGGTTTCTTCTATCAACCATCATCCAGGACGTGGGGTACAGCAGATTAGTTTAAAACAACCCATATTCCTTTGAAGCTGAATAGTATCGAAATTATCGACTGGAATTCTACAAACAATCTGTCTTAGAGTACTGACAGTCATATCTTATGTCAAAGAGACAGACGTCATAGGAGTTGTCGATCTGTTTGACATAAGATATGACTGTCAGTACTCTAAGACAAATTGTTTGTACAATTCCACTCGATAATTTCGATACTCTTCAGCTTCAAAGAAATATGGGGTGTTTTTAACTAACCTGTTGCACCCTACATCTTGGATGATGGTTTGTAACCGAAACCGGTAGCTGACTAATGGGGCAAATAAACAGCTCATGGTAAAAATGCATTTTATGACATGTTGCTTGAACTGTAAGTTATATCAATATAGCCAATTTGTATCATGAGTCTTTTTTTTAATGTTACAGAAATTTTCGTTTATGAAATGTTTTTACTCAGAATTTTAGCTATTTTGATGAATAATTTTATTTTGGTGCAAAGATCGAATTTTTGTTCACAGTCAGAGATTTGGAAATATATTTGTATTTTATGATAAGCGATACGCGTGTTGTAACACGGCCACTAGTTCGAGGTGCTACCGAGCAGATGAGCTAGGAGCTGACCACCATTGTCACGTCAGATGCAGCAAGCCCACCAGAAGACTGGTTCATTGTGGGCCAGGCAATGGGCCAGCAATGAAATAACGACCACACAGCGCAAAGGCAAAATGACTACAGCAGGATAGTTACTATACCTCCAAGCTACAGGTTTGTTATGGTCTATGTGGTCGAAAGCAGCGCTTCAGCGACAATCATGTGCAGATGATCGAGGGAGCCTCTGAACATGCTGCCAATTTATACAAAATTCAAATAGTTCAGATACTTTTGAACGTGGTACCAATTAATGGAAAATTCAAGCCACTTGGATGCTTTTGAACATGGTGCAAAATTTAGATCATTTGAATTCTTTTGAAGATTTCCAAGATGCTGGCTTCATATTGATTGGCCTTTTTGTTTTAACTGCCAGTAGAATGCTGGACTGCGATTGGCTGACTTATTTAATTGGCTGTCTCATTTTAATGACTGGTAAAATTCTGAGGTATTATCGGGAGTTCTAAATGTGTGTTTTGTGTGTGTGTGTGTGTGTGTGTGTGTGTGTGTGAGTGATTCTGTAGATGCACATCTGAGATGGGATATTCCGATGTAACAGAATGTTGACTGACTGTGACACAGTATTTAAGAAACCCGCGCTTAGGACGTAGTGCTCTAAAGCCAATGGCCGAGAATTGACATCGCCACGGCTCATGATTGGTCAAGGTGGCTTGGAGTTACTGTAGCCACTCGAAAAATCTTATTGTCCAAATCTTCGTTGCTGTATTGGGGAAGGATGAGATGAGGGATTAAGAAATATGCTATCGTCCCCGAAACCTCTCTCAAACGGCCAAACGATAATTACGAAGAGTCCATGAAGCCCTTTCAGACAGTGTCCCAAGTTCGAAACATCGGTGCCCAAACCTGTTCGATTTCATTTAAGTGCCGTAGCAATGACGGTACCCCTGTGCATGGTGTAGTCGTCCTACATGAAGTCGATGCCAGGCTTCCATTCTTCCTGACAAGAAGATCGAACGGTTGACACTGAACATTCTTGTAAAACTTGAGTGATTCCTCCAAGAGCATCCGTTTCTGCACTTCCTCGTCCAACCTCAGATATCTGGGCTTGTGCTGTCCCTTTGTGGTCTGGTAATGAAGTGATCTGGAGAATAGGGACTGTTATCGATCTCCACAGAGGCAGCCTGCCAACCTCGCCTGAACATAAAAGATATTCGTCATACCACAGACTAACTCCCAGAAATTTCGGCCAGCTGGAACGTACTTGAGCCAGAATTCTGTGTTATCCCTTCTATCCCTTAAGGCTTGTTGTGATGGAAGCCAGCAACGTAAAGGCCTCAGCAGACCGTAACCACATTCACTGGCAGAACAACTTTCTGTCGTCTGCTACTGACATGAATTAGTTCTCGACGCTGGTATTACGAATCGTTGGTTGTCACACTGGATTCGTATTCGGGAGGACGACGGTTCAAACACGCGTCCAGCCATCCTGATTTAGGTTTTCAATGATTTCCCTAAATCGATCCAGACATATGCCGGGATAATTCCTTTGAAAGGGCACGGCCGATTTCCTTCCTCATCCTCGACACAACGCGAGCTTGTGCTCCGTCACTAAAGATCTCGATGTCAACGGGACGCTAAACCCAATCTTCCTGATTCTCTCCTTTTCGAGTTGCTCTCTACAGGGCCCTGTTAGTTGCTTCGTCTTTTTAGCGTGTACGAAAACATTCTTTGGGCTGTTCTTGATATCATTGCAGCCACGCCATCTTCTGACGCTTCAACTGCTTGAGCAAGAGAAGTTGCTGGCCGTCCTCATTCGCTCTTACTGACGTTGTCGCCCCAGGTTAGAACCCATAATAAAGTATGGTTTCCAGAGCCGACAGCATCTCACATGTAATACAGTGACAGAAGTGTGGGCAGCACGGTTTTAAGAAATCAGAGAGCGAAGAACCGCTGTCCGCATTTCCGATACCAAATTAGTTTAGCAACTACTAAATGTGAGCTATAGTAAAGTGTAGAAATCCTGTCCACTCTTGCACAGTTTCCCTAGTGCCGTACAATCAGTAAGTAACAGTGCACGGTCTAATTCATGTGTAAGATGGGTGGAAGTGACGCAGTGATTTCCGAAAATAATTCTTGCTCAGTAGAAGTTTGTACCGTGATACAGTAATGGGTGGAAATTTTTACGTGAATGTGTGGCCCATATTGAATGCACTTTAATAAGTCGTAAAGTCGTACTCTATATAGCGAATGATTTGTTCATCAGTAAAGACAAAAACTGGCATTCCGGTAACGGTTTTTTCTGTGTTAGTGAAGCGAGAGAGAATAGAGGAAAACACAACGATAGAGAGATAGACAGAGAGAAAGAGAAACTGCTGTTGCATCATGTTATTGTTTATTTCCAGAGCTGCATCCCATAGAGACGTCACCAACAATAGGCTTCGTAACGCTCCGCCATTGGACCATTGCCATCTCAGATTGTACGCAGACCTCTCTGCCTCCCTCTGTCTCTCTCTTTCTTTCTGTCTCGCGCTCTTTCTGTCTGTCTCTCTCTCTCTCTCTCTCTCTCTCTCTCTCTCTCTCTCTCTCTCTCCCCACCCTCTCTCTATTGAACCACACAGTTGTTTTACATCTATCAGAATACATTATTTCATAATCCATATTATTAAAGCCCACGTTCAGGATCTTGTTCAAAACTTAATGCTGACTTTTTATCATTCGAAAGGTATCTGAAGTAAGTGATCGTTCGACACGAAAATTAGTCTACTTTGCTTATTTTCATTCGGTTATATCCTATGCAGAAAGTACCCGTGGTCTAGGGGTAGCGTCTTTGATTCACTGCCTAAATTTTGATAAATAATCAGCATTGGCGGCCGAAGACTTCCGGCATAAGAAGTCAGCCTCATTCCGCCAACGACCTTATCAAAGAGGGCGGAGGAGCGGATAGAGGTTCAGGGCACTCTCTTGTCCTAGGAGTGGGAAATTGTCCCTACAGGCGGAAGAATCAGCAATGATCAACGACATGAGGATGCAGAAGGCAATGGAAAACACTGCATTAAAGACACGTAACGTGTATCCACAGGACATGTGGCCTGTATTTGAAGAAGTGTCATGATGATCTCTCCATTGGCAAAAGATTCCGGAATAGTCCCCCATTCGGATCTCCGGGAGGGGACTGCCAAGGGGGAGATTACCATGAGAAAAAGATTGAATAATCAACGAAAGGATAACGTTCTACGAGGCGGGGCGTGGAATGTCAGAAGCTTGAACGTGATAGGGAAACTAGAAAATCTGAAAAGGGAAATGCAAAGGCTCAATCTAGATATAGTAGGGGTCAGTGAAGTGAAGTGGAAGGAAGACAAGGATTTCTGGTCAGATGAGTATCGGGTAATATGAACAGCAGCAGAAAATGGTATAACAGGTGTAGGATTCGTTATGAATAGGAAGGTAGGGCAGAGGGTGTGTTACTGTGAACAGTTCAGTGACTGGGTTGTTCTAATCAGAATCGACAGCAGACCAACACCGACAACGATAGTTCAGGTACACATGCCGACGTCGCAAGCTGAAGATGAACAGATAGAGAAAGTGTATGAGGATATTGAAAGGGTAATGCAGTATGTAAAGGGGGACGAAAATCTAATAGTCATGGGCGACTGGAATGCAGTTGTAGGGGAAAGAGTAGAAGAAAAGGTTACAGGGGAATATGGGCTTGGGACAAGGAGTGAAAGAGGAGAAAGACTAATTGAGTTCTGTAACAAGTTTCAGCTAGTAATAGCGAATACCCTGTTCAAGAATCACAAGAGGAGGAGGTATACTTGGAAAAGGCCGGGAGATACGGGAAGATTTCAATTAGATTACATCATCGTCAGACAGAGATTCCGAAATCAGATACTGGATTGTAAGGCGTACCCAGGAGCGGATATAGACTCAGATCACAATATAGTAGTGATGAAGAGTAGGCTGAAGTTCAAGACATTAGTCAGGAGGAATCAATACGCAAAGAAGTGGGATGCGGAAATACTAAGGAATGACGAGATACGTTTGAAGTTCTCTAACGCTATAGATACAGCAATAAGGAATAGCGCAGTAGGCAGTACAGTTGAAGAGGAATGGACATCTCTAAAAAGGGTCATTACAGAAGTTGGGAAGGAAAACATAGGTACAAAGAAGGTAGCTCCGAAGAAACCATGGGTAACAGAAGAAATACTTCAGTTGATTGATGAAAGGAGGAAGTGCAAACATGTTCCGGGAAAATCAGGAACACAGAAATACAAGTCGCTGAGGAATGAAATAAATAGGAAGTGCAGGGAAGCTAAGACGAAATGGCTGCAGGAAAAATGTGAAGACATCGAAAAAGATATGATTGTCGGAAGGACAGACTCAGCATACAGGAAAGTCAAAACAACCTTTGGTGACATTAAAAGCAACGGTGGTAACATTAAGAGTGCAACGGGAATTCCACTGTTAAATGCAGAGGAGAGAGCAGATAGGTGGAAAGAATACATTGAAAGCCTCTATGAGGGTGAAGATTTGTCTGATGTGACAGAAGAAGAAACAGGAGTTGATTTAGAAGAGATAGGGGATCCAGTATTACAATCGGAATTTAAAAGAGCTTTGGAGGACTTACGGTCAAACAAGGCAGAAGGGATAGATAACATTCCATCAGAATTTCTAAAATCATTGGGGGAAGTGGCAACAAAACGACTATTCACGTTGGTGTGTAGAATATATGAGTCTGGCGATATACCATCTGACTTTCGGAAAAGCATCATCCACACAATTCCGAAGACGGCAAGAGCTGACAAGTGCGAGAATTATCGCACAATCAGCTTAACAGCTCACGCATCGAAGCTGCTTACGAGAATAATACACAGAAGAATGGAAAAGAAAATTGAGAATGCGCTAGGTGACGATCAGTTTGGCTTTATGAAAAGTAAAGGGACGAGAGAGGCAATTCTGACGTTACGGCTAACAATGGAAGCAAGGCTAAAGAAAAATCAAGACACTTTCATAGGATTTGTCGACCTGGAAGAAGCGTTCGACAATATAAAATGGTGCAAGCTGTTCGAGATTCTGAAAAAAGTAGGGGTAAGCTATAGGGAGAGACGGGTCATATACAATATGTACAACAACCAAGAGGGAATAATAAGAGTGGACGATCAAGAACGAAGTGCTCGTATAAAGAAGGGTATAAGACAAGGCTGTAGCCTTTCGCCCCTACTCTTCAATCTGTACATCGAAGAAACAATGATGGAAATAAAAGAAAGGTTCAGGAGTGGAATTAAAATACACGGTGAAAGGATATCAATGATACGATTTGCTGATGACATTGCTATCCTGAGTTAAAGTAAAGAAGAATTAAATGATCTGATGATAGTAACTATCTACTGAGCACCTGCAGGAAATTATAATCTATTCATAAATCATCTAGAAGCTCTTTTGGGTTATTAAAAAGGAATAAAGAAAGAAATTTTGATTGCTGGTGGCTTTAATACAGATTTTCTAATGAAATCTTCCAGTACACATTTACTGCAGTTAGTAATGTTGTCTTTCAATCTAACTCACACTGTAAACTTTTCAACTAGGATCACTAAATCCTCAAGGACAGACATTGATAACATTTTTATAGACAAATCAAAGGAACAAAATCATATCATAAAACCTGTAACAAATGGACTATCAGATCATGACATGCAGCTCCTTGTTTTTGATGCAAATTCTAAGCGGATTATCAAGATTGCTAAACAGGAGAGTAGTCAATCAACCAAAAATTGAGGGTTTTAGAAAACTGCTCAAAGATATGAACTGGAAGCGTGTTTATAGTGCTCATGACATGAATGAAAAATATAACACATTCATGAACAATGTCATTACCATGTTTGAAAACTATTTTCCTCTAAAAGTTACTCAAATTAAACAGAAATCTGTAATAAAACCATGGATTGCACAAGGAATAAAGATTTCCTGTAAGGCAAAATGGAAAATGTATTTTTCGGCCAAGAATAGCTCCAATGCCGACGATTTAGCTAAATACAAGGAATACTTTAAAATATTAAAAAAAGTAATTCAGACATCTAAACAAATGCACTACGAGAGAGGATAGCAATGTCAGGGAACAAAATAAAAACAATATGGGATATAGTGAAAGAGGAGACTGGTAGAACCAGAAAGGAACAGGAACAAATAGCATTAAGGATAGATGACACATTAGTAACCGATGGGCATAGTGTGGCAAATCTATTTAACAAGTACTTTATATCCATTACTGATAGAATGGGATTGTCAGGATCAGTAAAAAATGCCCTTGAATATCTGAAACTAGCCTTTACAAATAGCTTCAGGTACATGAATATGTCACTCAATTCACCAAAAGAAATAACTTCCGTAGTAAAATCTTTAAAAACAAAGCATTCTAGTGGTTACAATGAAATATTAACAAAGTTAATTAATGCATGTTCTTGTGAGTTTAGTGTAATTCCAAGTTACTTGTGTAGCCAATCTAATATAACTGGGACATTTCCTGACTGTCTATAATATGCAGATGTTAAGCCTCTATTCAAGAAAGGGGATAAAGAGATACCATCAAACTACAGACCGATTTCACTTTTGCCAGCATTCTCAAAAAGTTTAGAAAAGTAATGTACAGGCAGCTTCTCAACCATCTGACCACAAATAACATGTTATCAAGAAAACAGTTTGGATTTCTGAAGGGTTCTGATATCGAGAAGGCTATTTACACCTCAAATTACAAGCAGAAGGTATTTTCAGTGATTTGTTAAAGGCATTTGATCGTGTGAACCACAACATACTTTTAAATAAATTAGAATTCTATGGTGTTATGGACAGCGCTGCAAAACGGTTCACATCATACCTCGCTAACAGGAAACAAGGGGGGTCAGTGCAAGGGACTAGTAAATTAAGTCATCAGTCTTCATCAGAATGGGAAGAAATTACATGTGGTGTCCCACAAGGATCCATTTGAGGACCATTGCTTTTTCTTATGTACATTAATGATCTCTCATCAGCTACACTGCCAGAAGCAGAGTTCGTTTTGGTTGCAGATGACACAAGTATTGCAATAAATAGTATGTCGAGTGTAGCTATAGAAAGATCCGCTAATGATATTTTCATGGATAGTAATAAATGGTTTAAAGCCAAGTCACTGATATTAAACTTCGAAAAGACTCACTACATGCAATTCAGAACCTGTAAGAGGTTTCTGCCCAGCATATGCATAAAGTATGAAGAAGAGCAGATAGAAGAGGTTGACAGTCTTAAATTCCTTGGATTACAACTTGATAATAATTTCAGTTGGGAGGAGCACACCACAGAACTGCAGAAACGCCTTAACAAATTTGTATTTGCAATTCGAGTGTTAGCAGACATAGGCGACATAAAAATGAAAAAGCTTGCATACTTTGCCTACTTTCATTCCATAATGTCGTATGGTATAATATTTTGGGGTAACTCTTCAAGTCAAACAAAAGTTTTCAGAATCCAAAAGCGTGTAATACGTATTATTTGTGGAGTAAATTCACGGGCGTCCTGTAGAAACCTCTTCAAAGAACTGGGTATACTAACTACTGCCTCTCAGTACATTTACTCCTTAATGAAATTTGTCATAAGTAATATATCTCTTTTCCAACAAACAGCTCAGTTCATACATACAATACTAGGAACAAAAACGATCTGCACAAGGTCTTAAAAGCACTTACTTTAGTTCAAAAAGGGGTCCACTACTCAGGAACACTCATCTTCAAAAATTTGCCGGCAAACATAAAAAAATTAGTTATAAACAAAGATCAATTTAAAAGATGCCTGAAAGACTTACTAGTGGCCAACTCCTTCTACTCCATTGACGAATTTTTTGATAGAAACAAATGATGTATTGTATATACTCATACTATTAGTATTGTTATTACAGCTTTAAAAAATGATGTATTGTATATACTCATACTAATAGTATTGTTATTTCAGCTTAAAAAAACGATGTATTGTATATACTCATACTATTAGTATTGTTATGTCAGCTTAAAAAAATTATGTATTGTATGTACTCATAATATCAGTAATGTTATTTCAGCTTTAAAAAAAGTGACATGTTTCACATCCACGAGGATCTCCTCAGTACTGATCTATGGAACGAAAAACTAATCTAATTTAATCTGTTGCATGAAGCCGAGCCGGGGATAAACAATGTGAAAAATTTGCTGCAAAGTATACTTAATAGCTGAAAGTGTTACGTCAGTTCGTAGGAGAAAAGTGTTTGAGTAATTAGCTTATTTCGCGGAAAAACGTGTGTGATTAGTTATGAGATTTATGGCTGAAACAGTGTCGTCTTCATCAATCACTAATTTTCTTGGAGGAAACAACCGAGTCCAGCAACCATTTCTGAAAAGATGGAAGTGCAGGGAATTTTCATGGAGAAACATATACATAGCAGAGCGTAAATGAAAAGGCTCATGTGATCAGTGCTTGCTTGATTAATTAATGTGAAAATGTCAAACTATCATAACTGTTAACACGAAACTGGATTAGTCATTATTAGAGAAGCATATTACGTGCTAAAGGACAATAAAAACAAAGTCACTTGATTTGTACTTTTATTATTTCAAGGAGACATTTTCCATATTTTACACGCGAGGGTAGACACACGGTCTGAAACGCCTTGCCACGGTTCGCGCGGTTCCCCCCGTCGGAGGTTCGAGTCCTCCCTCGGGCATGGGTGTATGAGTTGCCCTTAGCGTAAGGTAGTTTAAGCTAGATTAAGTAGCGTGTAAGCCGATTACCTCATCAGTTTGGTCCCATAGGAACCAATCATAAATTTCCAAAATTTTTTGGAAGGGGACTGTGACGAAACTCTGCAAGTATATTGTTGTACGACAGATAGTTTAAGAGATATGACGTCATAAACACTGAAATTGTGAAGAAGTACTGAATGAGGCTTTATTCTTTACTACGAAGACACTTATGGTCGACTCAACTTAAGGAGATCCCTGAGCCGCGCTGGATTAGCCGAGCGGTCAGGGGCGCTGCAGTCATGGACTGTGCTGCTGGTCCCGGCGGAGGTTCGAGTCCTCCCTGGCGCATGGGTGTGTGTGTTTGTCCTTAGGATAATTTAGGTTAAGTAGTGTGTAAGCTTAGGGACTGATGACCTTAGCAGTTAAGTCCCATAGGATTTCACACACATTTGAACATTTTTTTTTTTTTTTTTTGAGATCCCTGACACCTAGCAGCGCTTTTGACAGCTTTAAACTGCGAACCGCAAACAGCTTTAAGGGGAAAACAACAGCCGTCTACATACAGAGGCGGACAAAAGTATTCAGACACAGGTCACATGCTTCTCTCACTCTCAATTTTGACTGATGCATACACGGAATGTGTATCTGCGCATGTGCCATAATGCAGGGAATATTTCGAACGACGTCGGCTATGCGAATGTCACTATACCCTTTACCTGGAACGATTAGTTCCGTGTTATCATTACAGGTACGTGTTTCGCGCGGCGCAAAAGTAATCAGACACTGCCCTGCTTGACAAGGTAACCGCGGTCTGAAGGCACAACTCGGCGGCAGCAAGCAGCCAGTGTACGTAAGGCAGCTGTTTCGTATTACAGGAAAGCACAGGACGAGTCCAAAAAGACCATCGTAGCACCATGTCCCGTAAAGGTAGAAAAACGACAGTGCAAGAGCGAAGGCTAATTATGCGGCTGCACGGTGAGGGAAAATTATGTGCAGAAATAGGCAATGTCGTCAACCGAAGCCGAAAAACTAGATTTAGTATCGTCCAGAAATAGAAAGAAGAAAAAAGTCTCGTCAATCGTCCAAGACCTGGATGTCCTCAGAAATTCAGGAATAGAGACAAGAGGAAGTTCGAACGGTGAAAAACGACTCGCGGGCAACGGTCGCTGCTATAGCGGCAGAACTGGCCGAAGGCGTTGGTACCGATGTTAGTGTTAGAACAGTGCGCAGATACCTGAACGGTGTTGGGTACAATTCCAGAGTGCCCAGGCGCAAACCGTTCGTCAGTAAGTGCAATGCAAAAATGCGGATGGTTTTTGCAGAAGAGTTTGTCGGCAAGGATGTGACCTTTTGGGACAAGATTCTGGGGAGTGATAATTTAAATTTACTTTGAACCACGTGGATGGCCGCAGTTTAGTGTGGCGTCAAGCAAACACAGAGTTGGAGCTCAAAAACATGCAAGCAACCATCAAACATGGAGGTGGCAGTGTGATGGTGTGGGGATGCAAGTCTTCCAGAGGTGGTGGTGAGCTTGTCTTTATTGAAGGCATCGTGGACAAATTTGTCTATCTCGATATACTCAAACAAAATCCGACGAAAAGTGCTGCGAAGTTGGGTCTTCGAGGTGACTTTTATTTCCAACAAGACAATGATCCTAAGCATACGGAAGAAATTGTCAAATTGTGGATCCTATTCAACAAGCGTCATCACCTCATTACCCCACCGCAGTGTTCGGACCTCAATCCTATCGTAAACATCTGGAATGACCTGAGAACGAGACTACACAAACGACAAGTGAGCATTTTAGCACATTTTCGTGTGTTGATAGAAGAAGAATGGATCAATATCGGTTCGGATATAACGAAATAGGTTGTTTACTCGATGCCACAAAAACCTAGGACTGTAACACAGAGAAAGGGATGCAAATACTGACTGCTGAGTGTCTGAATTCTTTCACCCATTGTATATTTAGATTTTCTTTCTTTTTTTCACATAAGGAGTGTTTAGTTACTTGTTGTTCTGCATGTGTCCGTATTGGCACATGAAGTCTACATTTGTAAAGAATAAAATATATCTTTTGAGTTAAAAACACATTTAAGGTTTACTTCTCTGATTACTCCCAATGTCTGAATACTTTTGTCCGACTCTGTAGCTATGACGCTGCGTTGCCACACAGAAGTTCCAAAAATCGCGCTGTAGACACGCGAAGCAGCGACTCCCAGTGAACAGCAACTCTACAGGATCTTTGTACTATTGTTTCACAGCTTCAAAAGTGTATTCACGAATTTATTTTTGATGTTACAATACAAACACAGTTTATATTTTTGTTTCCGTTTCTAATAGAAAATTAAAAAAAAAACAATGCACATGCAGTATCCAGTTTGTCAGCTGGTATAAAAATTTACTGAAAGTACATTAACAGAGCTTTACATGTTCACCTACATCACCCGTCTGTTTTAGCTTAGGGCGGCAAACAGCTGACGTCATAAGTTCCCAGTGCCTACATACGTAACGTGAGAAATGATTTAATTATTCACGTCTGTAAGCAGGATCGGGTTCAAAGGCTTTCACGGCTATGTGGAATGAAATTTCTTTCCTCAGACGAGCCATTGGGCATACAAGGCCTTCCGCTACACTTTCATGCTGCCATCTACATTTTCGTTTTAGTTGCTTTAGTTGCTGTGGCCGAGCTGTTCTAGGCGCTTCAGTCCCGAACCGCGCTGCTGCCACGGTCGCGGGTTCCAATCCTACCTCAGGCAAGGGTGTGTGTGATGTCCTTAGGTTAGTAAGGTTTAAGGAGTTCTAGGTCTAGGGAACTTACGACCTCAGATGTTAAGTCCCATAGTGCTCAGAGCCATTTGAACCATTCTATTAATGACGTTGAGGATAGATTCTGACCAACCAGGTTACAGCTTTTCACTGCCCGCTGACTAGTACGTGCCCTTCGCCTTTATTTACTTCGACGTCGACACGAGATGATTAATTCTACCCTCCTCCACCTGTATTTCTTCCCCTCGACACTATCAATGTAAGAAAGTGGATGCTTTCTCCACAGAATATCGATATTTCCTACATATCGATATGATGTTGCCATCTCTAGCCGGCAGACGGTATAACGTACGTAGTTTCTGGTTACCTTCTGATGGACTTACTCACTTCTATTGAGTGGGACACACGCGTGTGCCCTTCAGCGTGGACCTATTGATCGCTCTGGTTCACATGGCTCTGAGCACTATGGGACTTAACTTCTATGGTCATCATTCCCCTAGAACTTAGAACTACTTAAACCTAACTAACCTAAGGACATCACACACATCCATGCCCGAGGCAGGATTCGAACCTGTGACCGTAGCGGTCGCGCGGTTCCAGACTGTAGCGCCTAGAACCGCTCGGCTACCCCGAACAGCTATTGATCTCTCTCTTCTCCACACAGTGAAGAGAAAAAACATGGATATGACGAACATATTTTACTGTAAGTCGTGTGTTCCTTTCAACAACAGTGACGTAATCGAGAAAAATACTATGGATAGGCACTGTACATTATTCGCACAGACACGAAACAAAAAGAAGTTTCGCTGTTCGTCCGAAGGCTTTTACACAGCGCCGCCTTCCTGCAGAATCATATGAGCGATAAGATACAACGTGAGCTCAGAACAGCGCGTCGAAACCAGTTTTGAAATTACTTGTCCTTCCACTCGAGGTACTGTGTGTCACGAATTGCGCTTAAATACCTAACATACAACTTGTATCGAGGTATTTCAGTTACTGGTAACACAAAAAAGTGGAAAGCATACACATAAAACACATGTTCAGTTTTTATAGTCTATAGTTATTGTAACGGTCATAAATCTCTTGGAACATGTTAGCAAATACTTCTTTCGGAATACACTGATCAGACAGAGCATTATGACCATCTGTCGAATAGGCGGTATCTCTACCGGCGGCGACGTGTCGTGGCATGGAAGCAACGAAGCCTTGCTAGGTCGCTGGAGGGAGCCGGCACCACATCTGCACATACAAGTCACCTAATTCCCTTAGATTCCGGGGAAGGTAGCGATGAGCTCTGACGCCAATTTCAATCACATCCCAGACGTGTTCGATCGGGTTCAGATCTGGCGGGTTGGTGAGCCCGACTAAAACACGCCACCGTGTTCCTCGAACCTCTCCGTCACACTCCTGTATTTGCAACATGGCGCATTATCTTGTTGAAAAATGATCGTCATGAAAAGATGTATGTGCTCTGTAACCAGTGCACGATATTCTTTGGCCGTCATGGTGTCTTGCACGAACTCCACTGGACCCATTGATTCCCACGTGTATGTTTCCCAGAGGACAATGCAGCCGCCGCCATCTTAGCTCTGTCCCGCAGTACAGGTGTCAAGGAGCTGTTCCCCTGGAAGACGACGGATTCGCGCCCTCCCCTCGGCATGGAGAGGAAGTTATCGGGATTCGTCAGGCACTGCAACGCTCTGCCACTGTGTCAACTTGCGTTGTCGATGGTCACGTACCCATTTCAGTCGTAATTGCCGTTGTCGTGGTGTTAATATTGCCACATGCATGGGTCATCGACTGTGGGGGCCCATAGTTGGGAGTGTTTGGCACACTGTGTGTATAGACATACTTGTACTCTGCCCGGCATTAAAATCTGATGTTAGTTCCGACTCAGTTCGCCACCTGTCCCGTTTTACCCGTCTGGCCAGCCTACGACGTCCGACATCTGTTATGAGGTGTGGCCGCCCATCCCCACGACGTCTGAACGTGGTTTCACATTGGTTTCGCCACGTGTTGAAGACACCTAACACAGCACTCCTCGAACACCCGGCAAGTCGTGTAGTTACCGAAATGGTTGTGGCGAGTCTCCGAGCCATCACGATCTGCCCTCGGTCGAACTCAGATACTTCGCACGCCTTCCCCATTCTACAAACGAACAGCTTGCCCACTGATGCTACACGCACCGTATGTGTTCCTAGCAGTCATTAGATTAGATTAGATTAGTACTTGTTTCATAGATCATGAATACGATACTTCGTAATGATGTGGAAAGTGCCAGGTTAATAAAAGGTGTCTATACAAGCTATTACATTAGGCAAAATATTACATGACACTCAATATTTTTAATTTCTTTTTTTTTTTTTAGGTTGGGAAATTACCCACGTACTATATCCAAAAATTCATCTAATGAGTAGAAGGAGTTGCCATTAAGAAATTCTTTTAATTTCCTTTTAAATGCTATATGGCTATCTGTCAAACTTTTGATGCTATTAGATAAGTGACCAAAGACTTTTGTGGCAGCATAATTTACCCCCTTCTGAGTCAAAGTTAGATTTAACCTTGAGTAGTGAAGATCATCCTTTCTCCTAGTGTTGTAGCCATGTACATTGCTATTACTTTTGAATTCGGATTGTTAATAACAAATTTGATAAGTGAATATATATATTGTGAGGCTACAATGAAGATTTCTAGCTCTTTAAATAAGTGTCTGCAGGATGATCTTGGATGAGCTCCAGCAATTATTCTGATTACACGCTTTTGTGCAATGAACACTCTTTTACTCAATGATGAGTTACCCCAGAATACGATGCCATACGAAAGCAGAGAATGAAAATAGGCGTGGTAAGCTAATTTACTCAGATGTATATCGCCAAAATTAGCAGTGACCCTAATAGCATAAGTAGCTGAACTCAAACGTTTCAGCAGATCCTCAGTGTGCTTTTTCCAGTTCAACCCCTCATCAATGCATACACCTAGAAATTTTGAATATTCTACCTTAGCTACCGATTTCTGATCGAAGTCTATATTTATTAATGGGGTCATTCCATTTACTGTGTGGAACTGTATGTACTGTGTTTTGTCAAAGTTTAATGAGAGCCCATTTGTAGAGAAACACTTAATGATTTTCTGAAAAACATCGTTTACAATTTCATCAGTTAATTCTTGTCTGTCGGGTGTGATAGCTATACTTATATCATCGGCAAAAAGTACCAGCTTTGCATCTTCGTGAATATAGAATGGCAAGTCATTAATATATATTAAGAATAGCAGAGGACCCAAGACCGAACCTTGCGGCACCCCATTCTTAATTGTTCCCCAGTTTGAGAAATCACCAGTTTTTTGAATATTATGTGAACTGTTCATTTCAGCTTTCTGCACTCTTCCAGTTAGGTATGATCTAAACCATTTGAGCACTGTCCCATTCATACTATAGTACTTGAGCTTATCTAGAAGTATTCCATGATTTACACAAACAAAAGCCTTTGATAGATCACAAAAAGTCCCAACGGGTGACTTCCGGTTACTCAGAGCATTTAATATTTCATTAGTGAAAGTATATATAGCATTTTTCGTTGAAAAACCTTTCTGGAAACCAAACTGTCCCCCGCCAGGTCACGCTGCTATCGCCTGGACGGTTTTATATCGTTAGTAGGTTGATGGTAATAATGTTCTGGCTGTACAGTGTATATGGAAGTACTATTCTTACACACCTTTCTGCATACGACACATATGTGTTTTCTGTATGATTCCGTTGAAGTCGAGGTGAAGCCTCGAAGAAGTCTGCAGATGTCATACGCAGGGATTATGTCCGATGTTAGAGAACAGTTACGTGCTGTTTATTCTAAAAGTTGGGTTGGTACCGTAATCTTGTCTTACCGAAGACTAGACTTTCCAGTGGACAGGCAGGCGGAATCATATACAAAAGTGTTTGTTTAACTTTCGCATTGACACTTCTTACCTGACCACAATATTATTGCACTTCTTCTCCCGTGGCCGTTGTCAGATTCACGCGGTGATGTTAGAGTAAACAAGTACAGTGGTGACTAAGAGAAACGTATCACATTGCGGTTGCCTTCAGGACGGCTGTGTATATGGTAGCAACTGGTTCAACGTGTCCTAGTGAAATATTACGATAAAAGCTCACGGTAAGCCAATCGAAGTACCCTCCTCTCCAGGTGCAATAATGTTGTGATCGACTAATAGGTGGGTCCTAAACAACATAACTCAGTAAACGCATCATATGTTCACCAGAAAACCACAGTTGTCGCAGGTGGTATTTGGTAAGTATTCTTGCCCTGGTCTGAAATACTTCATCTTATCGGTTTTAAATGAGGTTCATTTGTTTGGCTTGCGAGGTTCCACTTGCCACCCAGTATTAAATGGTTGGCACTTAGTGAACTCACGGTGAGTTTTGAAGTCTCTGAAGTAAATTAGTTTAACGGGATGTCACAGTCCCATACTGACGTCACTCTCGAAATATCTTCTGTCACGTCCCTGGTAAATAAAAACAATCACTCTTTGGGAACAATCAACAGATTCCATGACAGCAGCAGTAGTGATAAGTGCAAGTCCAAAAGCGCCAAGAACTTACCAGTCCAAGTGGACCAAGACGTTACCAATTCATCAGCCTACTGGGACTCCGTCATCAAGGAGGGGAGGTGGAATAATAACTTTAACCAAGCCAGACACTGCAACCTTAGAGCTGCATGGAAATATAGTGTCGACGCTGCGAGACTACAGACAAATTCACAGTTTATGTATCAACGAGCGCCACTAGCATCGCAGACATCGACACAAAATGCTGGCAGCATGCCGACAGTCAGTCGTTCGTATCGACATTGGTACTAAAGGGCTATTTGGGAAGTAAATCTGATGAAGCTTTGCACAGATGTCTTGGGCAGCATCTTTAATATGCCCATCGAACGCGTCGCGTCGCTCTTTTCCATTTGGAGCGCACAGCAAGCACGTAACGATGCTTAGGAAACAGCGTCTCCCGCCAAGTATTAAGACCTGGTGAGAGATTTTGCCTGATTTCATGCAGCCCACATAACACAACTGTCATGCGGTTCCTTCTTCATAACACTTCGTGTCACACACTGCATGGGTAACGAAGATTCTCCTGCAGCCTTTTCGATGGTAAATGTGTGATGACCCACAACACAGCGCGTAATTGGCTCCCACTGAGTTTCATCTCTGCTTACATAAACCGCTGGATTTGAAAACAACATTCTGGCAGTCAATGAGCTGTAGACCAAAGCAGAGCATTGGTGGAAATCACAGGTGGCTGTCTTCTATGACGACAGTATTGGAATGTTGCCACAACGCTACAACAAATGTCTAAGTTGGAGCGGTAACATTATAGAAAAGTAGCTGGATGGTGTGGCTAACTGTTGGAGAAAAGCCATTTTTGATTTTCTCAGTGGTTTTCATCTTGCGACCAACCTGGTCTTACTTTTTGAATAAACCTCATATACGAACAGATGTATGAAACAGGCGAAATACCCTCAGACTTCAAGAAGAATATAATAATTCCAATCCCAAAGAAAGCAGGTGTTGACAGATGTGAAAATTACCGAACTATCAGCTTAATAAGTCACAGCTGCAAAATACTAACACGAATTCTTTACAGACGAATGGAAAAACTAGTAGAAGCCAACCTCGGGGAAGATCAGTTTGGATTCCGTAGAAACACTGGGACACGTGAGGCAATACTGACCTTACGACTTATCTTAGAAGAAAGATTAAGGAAAGGCAAACCTACGTTTCTAGCATTTGTAGACTTAGAGAAAGCTTTTGACAATGTTGACTGGAATACTCTCTTTCAAATTCTAAAGGTGGCAGGGGTAAAATACAGGGAGCGAAAGGCTATTTACAATTTGTACAGAAACCAGATGGCAGTTATAAGAGTCGAGGGACATGAAATGGAAGCAGTGGTTGGGAAGGGAGTAAGACAGGGTTGTAGCCTCTCCCCGATGTTGTTCAATCTGTATATTGAGCAAGCAGTAAAGGAAACAAAAGAAAAATTCGGAGTAGGTATTAAAATTCATGGAGAAGAAATAAAAACTTTGAGGTTCGCCGATGACATTGTAATTCTGTCAGAGACAGCAAAGGACTTGGAAGAGCAGTTGAATGGAATGGACAGTGTCTTGAAAGGAGGATATAAGATGAACATCAACAAAAGCAAAACAAGGATAATGGAATGTAGTCAAATTAAGTCGGGTGATGTTGAGGGAATTAGATTAGGAAATGAGGCACTTAAAGTAGTAAAGGAGTTTTGCTATTTGGGGAGCAAAATAACTGATGATGGTCGAAGTAGAGAGGATATAAAATGTAGGCTGGCAATGGCAAGGAAAGCGTTTCTGAAGAAGAGAAATTTGTTAACATCCAGTATAGATTTAAGTGTCAGGAAGTCATTTCTGAAAGTATTCGTATGGAGTGTAGCCATGTATGGAAGTGAAACATGGACGATAAATAGTTTGGACAAGAAGAGAATAGAAGCTTTCGAAATGTGGTGCTACAGAAGAATGCTGAAGATTAGATGGGTAGATCACATAACTAATGAGGAAGTATTGAATAGGATTGGGGAGAAGAGAAGTTTGTGGCACAACTTGACCAGAAGAAGGGATCGATTGGTAGGACATGTTCTGAGGCATCAAGGGATCACCAATTTAGTATTGGAGGGCAGCGTGGAGGGTAAAAATCGTAGAGGGAGACCAAGAGATGAATACACTAAGCAGATTCAGAAGGATGTAGGTTGCAGTAGGTACTGGGAGATGAAAAAGCTTGCACAGGATAGAGTAGCATGGAGAGCTGCATCAAACCAGTCTCAGGACTGAAGACCACAACAACAACAACAACGAACAGATTACAGCTCTGCAAGGAAAACTATGACGTTCTCTGTATCGACGAGGGGCATTTCGGAACTGTTAGTAGTGTTAGTGCTTGTGATTCTCAAGTGATTCATTTTCTTATATTCTGAGCCACAATGGTCAAGAGTGTTGTCGCATACAGATACAGTACTCGCTGAATGACAGGGAGTGGCGCTCAGTCCCATAGTTTAGTTACGTATCGCGCATTATAAAAAGAAAATGGTCTTCGAGAAAAAGCCGGCCGCGCTGGCCGTGCGGTTCTAGGAGCTTCCGTCCGGAACCGCGGGACTGCTACGGTCGCAGGTTCGAATCCTGCCTCTGGCATGGATGTGCATGATGTCCTTAGGTTAGTTAAGTTTAAGTAGTTCTAAGTTCAAGGGGACTGATGACCTAAAATATTAAGTCCCATAGTGCTCAGAGCCATTTGAACCATTCTGAACCATCTTCGAGAAAAACAAATAATGCTACTACAAAATATAAAATCCTTTCAGAATTTCGCTGTGGTGCCCAGAATTTCTACAGAAACGGGTGCAAACTGAACACAGAGAACAGCTGACATCCTCGAAACATAACTTCATTTGTAGCAGTCATTTTCCGAAAAATGGAACTTCTGTATTCTCCTTTGATGTAAAAAATAAGTGATTCCATCGAATTTACAGGTGACAGGCAAAATAATGTGAACATCTGTACTTATTTGGGAATGATTTATTAATAAGAGGTTGGACCCCCGTTTGCCTGTAATAAAGCTACGATTCTTCTTGGAATACTGGCCTATAATGATTGTGTAGTCCCAGTGGAATGTTATGCCACTCTTGTAGCAGAACCTCTTCTAACTCCTGTCGTGACGAGGGAGGCAGAAATCTGCTCCGCAGTCTGTGCTCCAATACCACACAAAAAAATGGTTCAAATGGCTCTGAGCACTATGGGACTTAACTTCTGAAGTCATCAGTCCCTTAGAACTTAGAACTACTTAAACCTAACTAACCTAAGGACATCACACACATCCAGGATTAGAACCTGCGACCGTTGCGGTCGCGCGGTTCCAGACTGTAGCGCCTAGAACCGCTCGGCCACCACGGCCGGCCCAATACCACACACAAGGGTTCCATAGTGTTCAAGTCCACGAACTGTCCTGGCTGGGGAAAACGCTGCAGTTCAGTTGCACGCTCCTCATACCACGATTGTACTGGCTTGGCTGAGTGAATGGGTGCATTATCGTCCTGAAATATGGCATCATTTTTGGGGAACAACAGTTGAATCATTGGGCGCACCTGATCACCTCAAATGTTCACATAATCGTTGGCTGTAACACGGCCTTTGAGAGTAATGATGCACAATAACATGATATGGCTGCCCAGATCATCACACTTCCACCTCCATATTTAACCGATGGAATCAAGCAATCAGGACTGTAGAGCTCTTTTGGTGTTCCCAGACGTAAACCGGACCCGATGTCGGAAATGACGAGAACATTAGCTAGTCGGACCATATGATATGTTTCCACTGATCATCCGTCCAGGATTTATGCTCCTGACACCATGTTTTACGCTTCTTTGCAGTGGTTGTCATCACTAATGGTTTCGGTATAGCAGCTTGTCCATGAATATTCGCTTTATGAAGTTCTCGGCGAATAGTATCGATCATTACGGGGTCTCGAAGATGGCTGTTGAGCTCTGCAGTCACTTTAGCTGTCGTATTTTGTGTTGTTTCGACACAATTCGTATTAGCATACGATGGTCTGTCATTTAGTTTCGATTTGTGCCCACTATTAACTTCGCACGATGATGTCTTTCATGTTTTGTGTTGGCTGTCATGACTGTTGAAATACTTGCTCATGAAACATTCAATAAGTTGGCTGTCTTCGTTACTGATGCTACAGCTAATCGGGCCCCCACAATTTGCCCTCTTTCGAACTCTGTTAGGTCCTTCATTGCACGTCGACCTCGGCCTCTGAATGCAAATACGAAGTGTGCACTACTCGTAAACAACCTGCGCCAATGCCTAGTCCGTACTGAACACGAACAGTACAACGCAACATGTGCCTTACCTCCGTTGTTGACCGCCAAACGCAACAGTCCCATTACTACCGCAGTTCACATTATTTTGCCTATCCCCTGTAATTACCAGGATGCATACGAGGGTACGTTAAAAAGATTTATTGCCTGAATGCACACTACGCATTAGCAGAGGTAACTGCTGTGTCGTCCGAACAAGACACACCCAGGGCAAAGGCACCACAGGCACAAGGATGCGAGGTGGCGCGAGTGCCTTAGAGACTCACCGACTGCACGACCTCCACAAGCGTCACGGGCAGCGTTGAGGGTGAAGATATCCAGTCGCGTATGGTTCGCGGGAAGAGCGACTGCCGGAAAGCCTCCGTGCGCGCACGAATCTCTCTAATTTTACATTCGTGATCTCCTCGGGAGGTATAAGTAGGGGGAAGCAATATATTCGATACCTCATCCAGAAACGCACCCTCTCGAAACCTGAAGAGCAAGCTACACCGCGAAGCAGAGCGCCTCTCTTGCAGAGTCTGCCACTTGAGTTTGCTAACCATCTCCGTAACCCTATCACGCTTACCAAATAACCCTGTGACCAAACGCGCCGCTCTTCCTCGGATCTTCTCTATCTCCTCAACCCGACCTGATACGCATCCCACACTGATGAGCAATCTCAAGTATAGGTCGAAAGAGTGGTTTGTAAGCCACCTGCTTTCCTGATGGACTACATTTTCTAAGGACTCTCCCAATGAATCTCAACCTGGCACCCGCCTTACCAACAATTAATTGTATATTATCATTCCACTTCAAATCGTTTCGTACGCATACTCCCAGATATTTTACAGAAGTAACTGCTACCAGTGTTTGTTCCGCTATCATGTAATCATACAATAAAGGATCCTTCTTTATATGTATTCGCAATACATTACATTTGTCTATGTTAAGGGTCAGTTGCCACTCCCTGCAGCAAGTGCCTATCCGCTGCAGATCTTCCTGCATTTCACTACAATTTTCTAATGCTGCAACTTCTCTGTATACTACAGCATCATCCGCGAAAAGCAGCATGGAACTTTCGACACTATCTACTAGGTCATTTATATTTATTGTGAAAAGCAATGGTCCCATAACACTCCCCTGTGGCACGCCAGACGTTACTTTAACGTCTGTAGACGTCTCTCCATTGAGAACAACATGCTGTGTTCTGTTTGCTAAAAACTCTTCAATCCAGCTCGGGGCCCAACTTCTTGAATTTCTCCAGCATCTCTTTTGATGGCTAAAAACTTAATACAAACCACAAGCCTACATCTCATTCACAGTCTTTTTTTTTTTATTCCTATCTCGATTCAAAAATAGTTTGCCGAATGTCAGGTCAAGAAACACGGACTTTTTCTGACAGTCGTATTAGAGGCCGGTGCTGAGGTACCTGTAAAGACGACGTAGCCTGCTGGTTGTTTGGTCCCCACAGGAGCACACAGTAGCGGCGGCAGTGCAGTGTTGACGCCTCCCTCGCGGACTGTCCTGTTCTGCTGTGGTACTCGTAACGTCCACCAGGCGAGGCGCAGTAATCGCCTCACAGCCAAGGTCTTTGTCACTCCCCCCCCCTCTCCCACGCTTCTCCCCCGCCTCCCCTCCCCGCAACCCACTACATTCGCATGCCAGCGACAATCAGTCGCCAATCGTCACCCCACTGCTGCTTACCTTCTGCTACAGGGCCGTAAATGCCACGCACGTGCAGCGAATTACACGTTTCAATAACTGATTCCCTCTACGTGACTGAAACTCTGTGACGGATGGGGCTCAAGTAGAACCAAGGAACAAATGATGAGTAGAAATGTCAAACCCTCACATTTGTTAGGAGAATCAAAAATCCGTGAACCTCTTTCTTTTACATAACTTATTTTTAACCAAAATATAGAACATATAATCTGTTACCACAGAATTATACAGCTCAGCACATCACTGCAAAAAACTATCAGACAAATTATAAGATAAATGGCTCATTAAGAATGTTGTAAGTGCCACACAAGGAAACTGACAGATTCTCACCGGCAATAAGAAAGATTTTCTTTCAAGTGTCAACCGGCCGATGGTGGCCGAGCGGTTCTAGGCGCTTCAGTCTGCAACCGCGCGACCGCTACGGTCGCAGGTTCGAATCCTGCCTCGGGCATGGATGTGTGTGATGTCCTTACGTTAGGTTTAAGTAAAGTTGTAGGGGACTGATGACATAAGATGTTAAGTCCCATAGTGCTCAGAGCCATTTGAACCTTTCAAGCGTCATTAAGACAGAGGCGCTAACGTTTTATTTGTGGTAACACTAGTACAGAAATACTGTGGTAATATTTTAACTACAAAATTGTTAAGGCGTTCGTGGCCACTTATTGACAAACTGCTTATTGGCTTCTGTCTCGGGTTCTTCGGCCGACGTTCATGTGATTTTTTTTTTTTTTTTTTTTTTTTTTTTTTTTTTTTTTTTTTTTTTTTAGATGGAGATGGGTCCCGGTAGACAGGCGATGTCAAACCTTGACAAGGTTATAAGGTCCAGAGATATAACACTAGCAACAAAGATCCGTATTGTGAGGGCTATGGTCTTTCCAGTTGTGATGTATGGATGTGAGACCTGGACCATTAGAAAGGCTGAACGGCGAAGAATTGACTCCTTCGAATTGTGGTGTTGGAGGAAACTTCTTAGAGTTCCATGGACGGTAAAGAGAACCAACAGATCAATATTGGAGCAAATTAAACCAGATTTCTCCCTAGAAGGTCTAATCTTAAAACAAAAGCTGACCTACTTTGGACACACAAAGCGAAGGCATGCCTCGCTGGAAAAAACATTAATGCTGGGGAAGATTGAAGGAACTAGAAGAAGAGGACGTCAGAGGATGAGATGGATCGATGGCATCACAGAAGCAATGTGTTCCAACCTGGAAGGTCTACGGGAGAAAGTGCAAGACAGGAAAAAGTGGCGTGATTTGGTTCATGGGGTCACGAAGAGCCGGAACCGACTAAACGAATAGAGAGAGAGGGAGCCCCTCTACGCCCGCACCAACGTGGTGACCAAACCAAAAGTTCTACTGTCACCTCCGTCAATATGTTAGTTATCTAGTAAGTGGATCACAGGATGCTGGGCTGTGATGTTATCCGTGCGTCTGGGTAAGACTACGCAATCACACGATCCATCAGGTGATAGATAGTGGACGAAACGCGAGTGAGGGTAGCGATTTCAAGAGCAGAGGGAAAAAAGTGCCAAGGCTCGTGCAATGGGAGAAAACCTCTGCGACAGTGGGATGGGTAGTAAGATCAGTAGTGGCTTACTAGGTGCGATAGTCCATGCAAGGTTGGATTTGTAGTATGGGTATCATGCATCATTACCGTGGCAAGCGATGGCGATGTATCCCAGTTACTGCAGCCGCTACATTCCTGGAACAATCAAGATCGTTATACAGTAGTGGGAGATCGGCCATAGATCATCTCACTGTGTGGGGGATGTGTGGAGCTTGTCTGCATGCAGTGTACGGTACGGCTTCCCTGCGTGGTGCCAGTTATTCGGCAGTGTATTCCAGCTGGATATCCAGTAATGGCGTCTGATTAACAGGGGCTCACCTGTACCGTTGTGTTTGCGTGTGCTTGGCCATAGATGTTAGGTCCTTACAAGTATGTCTTTTGGACTTTTATGTATCCATCTATGGTTGTGGTCGTAGTTCCCCAGATTCAGAGTAAACGGGTTCTGCGAATGTCTGGAGTTTCTGTATAGTCTTGTGGTGAGTTTGTGGATTACCTCCGTGAGAGCCTCAAGTCGGTATTCCCGGTGAATGTCCGCGATGAGTGTGTATCGTGGAGCATTGCTTATGATTTTGAGTACTTTGTTTTGTATGAGTTGCAGACGGCGCAGGTGTGTAGGCGCAGCGTATCCCCAGACGGGAGCTGCGTACGTCATCAGGGGTCGAATAAGTGTCAGCAGCCGAGGTCGCGGCCGCACACCATTTGTACCTGACGCGCCAACGTCCGAGGGCTTCTCCGCGGTCATTTCCGGTGCGGTTCTCCTCTTGCTACCTGCGACGGTCGTTCGCTGCAGTACGCTGGAGAAGCTGTTCACTTGTTTTTGTATTTCTACAGCTTCTCTGAACAATCGTGTGTGATAGTGCTTCTCTACAGCCAGAACTTCCGTTGAGGGCTTGTTTTGGGGAAGGAGACCAAACAGCGAGGTCATCGGTCTCATCGTATTAGGGAAGTACGGGGAAGGAAATCGGCCGTGCCCTGTCAAAAGAACCATCCCGGCATTTGGCTGCAGCGATTTAGGGAAATCACGGAAAACCTAAATCAGGATGGCCGGACGCGGGATTGAACCGTCGCCCTCCCGAATGCGAGTCCAGTGTGCTAACCACTGCCCCACCTCGCTCGGTAGAACTTCCGTGTCGGCGAATTTTATTACGTGGTCGGTCTCACTCAGTGCGTGCTCTGCCACGGACGATTTCTCCACCTGCCCCAAATTGCAATGTCGCTTATGTTCTTTGATCCTGGTGTTGATTGATCGTCCAGTCATTCCGATATAAACTTTTCCGCATGTGCATGGTATACGGTATATTCCCGACATTGCAAGTGGGTTCCTTTTCTACTTTGCCGATCTAAGACGCTCTTTGATCTTCCTTGTTGGTTTGAAAATGGTCTTTACGCCATGTTTGCGCAATATACGGCCGATTCTGTCCGTCACTCTGGCAATGTATGGCAGAAAGGCCGTAGCCGACATTTCTTTTTCTGATTCCTTACTTCGCCGAATGTTTGGCTCTGTTACACTCCTAACATAATTTGTGGAACCGATGTGCTCCAGAGCGTCACTGAGTGGCACTTTCGTAAACAAAGAAACGACATCAGAGCTGACCAGGATGTCGTTTGGTGCAACTTTCAGTTTCTTCGGCCAATAGGCAGTTTGTCAATATTTTAACTACTGCAAAAGTAATCAATAAACATTATTTCTCATATATTTTAATTTTTTTACAAGAGATTAACAAAAAATAAATTCAAGAAAAGAAATCTTTCACTACTGGCAACTGTTCCTTGCAAATCTTCATTCTGAGGATCAGATGTCCCCGTACTGTTGAGGAGGAAATGGCAACATCGTGAACAGGTCTTTCTGTTTTGCAACTGATAAACATGGCTGGCCTTTTGGTTGAAGTACGGCATGGAATACATCAGTCTTGGTTTTCCTCTTTTCTATACATTCACATTTCTTCATTCTTCTGTTTCAGAACGAGTGTTTTTAATCTATGTGAGATGGAAGAATATGAGACACTCTGATCATACTGCACTTGGAGATCTTACACACCTGCTTTGTCAACAACGTTCCAGCAACATCTTCAAAATCTAATAAGTTTCTTGTATGCATTATATGGAACGGGCTCATAGCTTTAGCTGACTCAACGATCTTGCATAAATTTTGCGGAACAACGGCCTCTCTTAACTTTCTTCTATATGAGCCATCTAGTAATGAATGTCTGAAGCGTTTTCTTCATGATTGGCATTTGCAACAGGTCTACGTTTGCGTTATAGTTCTTCGAGACGCTCCTGTGCTGGGATATGACATCAGTACCTCTTTATCTACTTTATTGAACATATAAATCTGTATATTTGTTTATGGGGGTGTTGATACCAGGAGATATGCCTGGAGTGCTGTATCAGGATAGTCTTATAACTGAAGACCACAGCAACAAAAACTTAGTTACACTTAACTGCAAAACGTCTGTGTGTTGTTACCACTAATATTGTCAGTTAAATAATTAAACATCGAGCACACAACAGCACCGATAAAATGGCGCCTAAATGTTTGACATTTCCAGTCCTCAAATGTGCCAGTATTCAGTGACTTACCAACATCGAAGTTGTTATTGATGCAGCACAAACAAGGTAAGAATACAAACAGAGGAAAATATCTGCCGTCACGTGGTTTACGAAACCATCGTCTTCCACTGTTTACTTCAGGTATGAAATGAAATTGGTAGTCACTATGTAGCATGTTATCTCAGTCGGAACGTCATCGAAAGAAGCAGAAGTAATTTCAGGCAGGCCCTAGGAAAGTGTTTTACGACGCCCGCTGCTCAAGTCGTACATAATTATTTAACTGACAATATTAGTGGTGACCACACACAGACGTCTGACGGTTATCCGTAACTAAGTTTTTGTGGTTGTGGTCTCCAATTATGACACTGCCCTGATACAGCACTCCAGGTAACTCTCCTTGTACCAACAGCCTCCTAAACAAGTATACAGATGTTCAGTAAGCCAGATAAAGAGGCACTGATGTCATAGCCCAGCACAGGAGCGCCTCGAAGAACTATAACGAAGGTGTAAAAGAACAGTAGACCAAGCAATGTCAGACACACACGTAGTAGAATAGTTTATGATGGAAGGGAACTCCACGGTATACCTCTACTGTTAGGAAACTTCTAAAAGAGACACAGACCGCGGGATAGTAGGTATAAAGCAAAGCATAGCGCTGTCGGTAGAGACATGCTGAATGAAAATCAACGCGGCAATGCATGAAACCTTCAAAAGCTAACGTATCAGAAAATTATCAAAAGATCTCTCACAAAATTCAAAGAAATTTTCGTCCTTTGTAAAGGGTGTTAGCGGATGAGAAAAGAACTCGAATTGATGGCAACGAAGAAAAAGCAGAAACGCTGAGCTTCATCTTCAAATGCTCCTTTACAAAGAAAAACCCAAGAATGTTGCCCCAATTTAATTCTCGCACCACTCCAAATATGAATAAAAACAGATATTAGTGTCAGTAGTGTTGAGAAACAGATGAAATCTATAAAACTGAATGCAGTTCCAGGGGCCGCTGAAATTCCTATCATCTTCTATACCGAATTTATGACTGAGTTGGTGCCTTTATTAACCATAATATCCCGTAGTTGACTCGATCAAAAAACTATGCCCAGTAGTTGCAAGAAGGCACAGGTCCCACTAGCCTACAAGAAGGACAGGAGAAATGATCCACAAATTACCGTCCAATATTCTTGAAATGAACTTATTGAACAATCTTAGGACATACCGCTTCTAGTTATTATTATTATGTACCTTTTCTGCAGCTTAAAAATTGTGTCCGTGTTTTGCGTCTTCTATCCCCAGCAAAGAATCCTAAAACTAAGAACTGGGTGTGTGTAGGAATACTATGTCCCCACAAGACATTGGCTGTTACAAACTGATGATAAAACCCTAAGAGAATAACATGCTGACCACTTTCCGTTTGTCTGTATCTTTGTGTGTTCATTCCATGTTAACTGGCAGTCAATATTCATTCCAGAAAACTTTGTGTTTGTTACACAATCTATAGATTTGTCATCTATACTCTACAAGACAGCGTTGCTTTTCCTCTTCATGCTGAAGTTCATGCTTTTTCCTAATGTTCAGTGTTAATTTCTTACGTTCTGCCCAACGTAAGCATCCGTGAGAGTATCATTTGCTTTCCCTAATGGAAGCTCGGATGTTTCATCAGTGATTATGATGTAGCTGTCTCTTTCTTCTTGACTTGTACTAGCTGTAAAATCATATATTAAGAACGAAATTGGATTCAATACACTATGCTGATCAACACCTTTGTTTATATGTTTGTTGTCTGACAGTAGTTCTGTTAAAAACCTATCGTCATCAGATGTGTGAACTACCTTTACGTTTTGCACCATGTTTCCCAGGCAAGAGTAGGACAACTTGGTCGCTATTGCTCATTCACGTAGCGCTTTTAGTTTGTTTATCAGACTTTATGGTCAACAGTGACAAAACCTTGGACAAGTCTAAGCATATGCCTGTATCACAGCCATCCTTCTCAAGAGCTTCAAATACCACTTTTGTTAAACTCTGCAAAATCCGATATAGTATAATACTTCTCCCACTTCGGAAGTCAAACTGTGCGTACTTAAAATGGGTGTATTTATTGATGTAACTCATTAGTCTGCCCTTCATGATAGATACCATATTATTGGGATTGAAGACATTAGTGAAAGTAACCTGTAGTTTTAAATTCTTTTTGCATTATCTTTCTTTTAGGGACACAACTCGTGCATGCTCTAGGAACTCTAGTAAAACACCTTAACTGAAGGACTTATTTATTACGTTTGTTAATGGGTCTTGTTTGTTAATGTGTCTTGTTTGCTGTATATCCATCCCTTCAGTACAGAAATTGCAACCTCATCGATACCTGCTGTCTTCTTACCTTTTTATTGTTTTCCTGACTTCAGTCTCTGTTGTAGAAAACAATATCATTGTGCGTATTACTTGTCGCCGTAATGGGACCGTGACTGTCTGGAACAAATTACTTATTTCTGTTTTCTACTGCCACTTAGTTTCATTTGGCTTTATGTTTAATTAAACATATTGCAAACGTGTTTCGATCACGTTCTGCTCTTCTTCAGACTTTTACACTTAATTTCTTACTTAAATATAAAATGTGTAAGACTAAATTAACGGTGTATTTTTCGTTTATTGTTTTCTATTGGTGTAGCTGCTGGGTGTTGGAGAGAGGTGTGTCAGCGGTTGACCAGAAGTTGACGTCCAGTGGTGTCTTCTAGTCAACCACTGCCCCCACCTCCCTCCAAATACACTACAAGCTACACCAGCAACGACAAGTAAACAAAAGATTTTATTTTCAAGTAACAAATTTCTGTATATATAAACGCCTGAAGATGAGCAGTGCTCGAAACGCGTAACAATACGCTAAATTAACCATAAAAACAAATAAAAGTAACTGGTAGCACAAAATACAAGCAAGTAACCTTTATGCTATTTGTGTAATTCATTGTGGGCGTTACGTGAGTTTTAGGAAGATTTTGCTGCAACTTCTTCACAAACAGATAAAAAGTTGTTTACAAAATTCCTCAATTCCTGAGGATTCTTTATTATTATACTACCATCCTTGAATTGTACCTTGTTATCTTTGTGACTAGTTTTTCCCTGTTTTTGTTTTATAACATCACACACTACGTTGGTATTATTGTCTTTTCACTTAATGACCTTTTTTGCGGTGAGCAGTATCGTCCCTACAGTTTTTATGCCTGTGACAGTAATCTGTGAACTGTGGATTAGTGTACCGTTTCTGCAAAGAACTCAGAAATTTAAGTGTCTGGGAGGTCATACTAATACCCGCAGATATCCATTTATTTTTCTTACCTGCTACTGTAGAGATGGCAACTATCGGAAATGTTTCCTCAAAAATTAATTTAAACCATGTGTAGAATCCAGATAACAGAGAATCTATATTTTTTCCATATAGACTTCATCTCAAATTTGAAATGGAAATACCCTGGAAAAAGTATGTATTTTACGTTCCAAAAATATCAGAAGATCCTTTAATTGACCTACAGTTTTGCTGGCTTTACGTATCCCGTCTATAGCTTTGTTATCTGTCAGTAATGATCAGAAAGACAAAGATTTGTTATAAATACTTCACAATTTTATCTGTCAGTCTCTCTAAGTGCATGGTCTAAAACTGATTCTGGACCTTTTGAGACCCTAGTGGCAGTGTTTTACCATTTGTGAGACGCCGTAAGCGCTCAAAATGTTTACGAAATTGTTACTAATTTCACTTCAACACCTGCGGCAATATTTTTGTCTGCACACGTTTGTTTTGGGTACTAAGACTCTGTCCAGGAGTTCAGTGAATTTGATAAAGAAAGTGTCCACATTGGCACTAGGTGAGCGTAACGCACATACAGTATTTGACATCTTAGAAGTTTCTTTGTTTGTTCCACAGCTGGAAATTCAAAATGTTTATTCACACTGGTTGTCATCAGATCATCTCTAGCTTTATTTGCCAGCTCTGATATAAATACACGAACTCTCAACCTTTAAAGCAACTCTACAGCAACAACTTGTACATTCATATAAAGGAAGCATTTTATGCTGCAGTGCATTATCTCTAAACTACTGTTGTTCCTGGAGCCACTCTGTAGCAATTCTGGACGTGTGGTGTGTCGCATTGTCCTGCTGGAATAGTCCGTCGGAATGTGCAATGGACATGAACGGATGCAGGTAATCACACAGGATGCTTACGTACGTGTCACCTGTCAAAGTCGTATCTAAACGTTTGAGGACTCCCATATAACTCCAGCTGCACACTCCCCATACCATCACAGAGCCTCCACCAGCGTGAAAAGTCCTCTGCTGAAATGCAGGGTCATCGATTCATTAGACTGTCTGAATGCCCTTACAGGTCCATCCACTCGATACAATACTAAACGTTCCTCGTCCGACTAAGGAACATGTTCCCAGTCGTCAACAGTCCAATGTCGGTGTTGACGGGCCCAAGCGTGGCATGAAGCTTTGTGTCGTGCAGTCATCAATAGTACACGAGTTGGCCTTCGCCTGAAAAAGTCCATATCTATAATGTTTCGTTAAATGGCTGCATGCTGACACTTGTTGATGGCCCAACATTGAAATCTGCGGCAACCTGCGGAATGGTTGGTTGTACTTCTGTCCCGTTGAACGATTCTCTTAAGTCGTCGTTGGTGCGGTTCTGAATCTTTTTCCGGCCTCATCGATGTCGGAGAGTTGATGTTTAACGGGTTCCTGATATTCGCGGTTCTCTTGTGAAATGGTCGTAAGGGAAAATCCTCACTTCATCGCTATTTCGGAGATGCTGTGTCCCGTCGCTCGTGCGTCGACTGTAACACCATGTTCGAACTCACGTAAATCTTGATAACTTGCCATTATAGCAGCAGTAACCGAGCTAACAACTGCACGAAACATTTGTTGTTTTATATAGGCGTTGCCAACCGCAGTGTCATATTCTGCCTGTTTACATAGATCTGTATTTTAATATACATGCCTACACCAGTTTCTTTGGCGCATCAGTGTATATTGGTTTGCGCATCTTAAGGAAGATATCATTAAATTTTGCACAGAAATGCCTTTTAGATACTTCCGTCCTCATTAATCAGATGGAAGGCTTTGGATTTAGCGGATGCCTTTAGAAGTAGTTCTATGTTAGAAGGGGCTAGGACCAGACAGACTTTTCTCAAAGATTTTATGATAGACAGCAATATCTTTGGTTCTGAGCATTAGGCTGCAAGTAAATATCATCATTGGTAGATGATGGCAGTGGCTTTCAGTTTGCAGCTGTACGTCTGGAACGGTGGATGTACCGGCTTGCGATGTTCCAAGTTTTAATGGTCTGAGCTGACAACGCACGCATCCAGCCTGGTTTTAAGTTTTCAGGAGACCTAATGCCATTAAGGTTTTTTAAGGTAGGTTATAGCTCCGGACGTCTGTAATCCTTGTATGTCTGCCAGTATAAGGAGGATTGTTTGTATCTGGTTTCCTTGTTTTTAGCACTTGAAAGTGGGATAATGTTGTCCCGAAACATGTAGTAACAATCATATAGATTGAGAACTGGACTGAATATCCTTAATATTGCTTGTATAATGGTTGTATAAAGGCTTCAAATCAGCTATCCAGCTTAAAATACGTTTATAATTCAGTTTCAGACACATCTGAGTCATACAGAGCAGGACTTTTCCGTATCAATTCTGCTGTATGCATTTTTATTATTATTTTTGGATTACTGTTGCTTCTTCCGAAATTATGGTTTGTCAAATTAAATAGATCAATATTAAATTGTGGATAATAAAGGAACAACTTTTCCTACGCATTTAGTGTAGAGCGTGACGAAGATTAGGTCATGCCCTAGGACTCTTCAGACTTCTGAATGGTTATTATTTTCTTCATCACAAGTAATGACATCCCTGTCATTAAGTTCTGTATTTAAACAGCAGTTTAATAGTGTTACCGTTCCTTGATTTTACCCTATAAACGCACATTAGGAAACACATTTACACTGTCATTGTAGTTTATTTTCTTGTCCATCTCATCATTAACTGTCTTACACTAAGTCTTCTCCTGAGCAGTTCTTCTGGTTACTTAAAATTTTAGAGACGTCATACAGTAATATTTCCCTGCAATGACTGTGAAAGCTTCACCGTTTTACCTTTTGTGTTTCGATTAGCATTTACCTATCAGATATTTGGTATTTTGCTGTCTGTGCAGTCATATTTGTTTTAATAAATTAGGCGTGGCTTTATTGTATCCAATTATAAGTGTATAATGTCATTTGTTTTTGGAAGTAGTTGTGAAGGAGAAACAAGAATAATTTTCATCATATAGTCTTGTTGCCTCTTACAGATTTTCATTGCTATTAAAACTGTAGATTTCGCTGTTTTGTGTGAGGTGTGTATTTAGCAAGGCAGCCACGTATTCTTCATGGGGTGTCCGTAAAATCGTCATACACCAACATTCTAGTGACTTCTGGTGCCAAGGACGATGGCAAACATCTCCTGCATTCCTCGAGCCCTTTAAAGATGCTTCTAGTACAAAAACGTTTCAGGACATGAGGTACTGAGGGACATTTAAGCCCAGCCCACTGCTACGTCTGCTCCTTGGACTCGGAGAGCTGTGATCTCTGAAGTGATACAGGACACAGCCCACGTTCGCCGCACAAGAAGATGTACGACGTCTAGTCAATGTTGGCAATCGCCAACAGTGGTTTATAGGTGCACAGGTGAAATCCAGAGAACTTTTGGGACGGAAGACGACCGCCGATTAAATGGGAAGAAGTAAATGGTTGGACGAGCAATAACAGCCACCACAATTGGCGGAATGAGACATTACTTCTGACTAGTGGCATAGAAATGAACGGAAAATGCTCACCCAGGAGATGTAAGAAAAGGTAGACCAAACGGTTAAAATGGATTTCACACACAGAGCGAGGAGGTTATTAGCTTTGTCATGTCACTATGGCTGATCTGAGATGCCTATATGCTTCATCACACACTCATAGTCATTCACCAATTAGCTTGCTTTCTTCCTCTAGAGACATTCACCTCATGCCGAGCAGCTGAAGATACGCAGCCTCATAGCTTCACGGCGTTCCTGGTGATTGTGGTAATGCAAGAAAAAGAGTCTAACGGGCTGCAAGACGATGAAAAAACGATCGGTTTTCCCCGGGTCCGAACATCTCACCAAACTACCGAACGAATATTAGTGATGTACCATACAACTGGATTCAGATAGCCACGCCAAATATCTATTGTAAAATTTACCTCTCACCCAAGCCAAACTCCCTGAGGTGGAGTGTTAATACGATATCATGGTTTGCAATAAATGTAGATGAGCTAGTGGACAGCTTCGAAAGCTCTGTGAGACTGTCCACACACGAAGCTGTTGTCTATAGATAGATCGCTATGCCAGGATACTGTAGTGCTATGAGAGACTGGAAACTGACACTCAACCTAATAACATCCACGAGGATCTTCTCAGCATGGATCCTTGGAACGAAAAACTAATCTAATCTAAGCGAATAGCTAATAAATAAGCTCAGAGATCTGTTACCGTTCGTTTATGCTATTGGTGAAAATTCACTAGAAACAGTGACAACTGTAGAACACCTACGACTCACCTCCAGAGCTAGCCACGTAAAACAAACCGTAGGTAAAGGCGATGCCACGGTGGGATTCATCGCAAGAAATCTTAAATGTGGTTCACTCAGGAGAGACATGGCTTACAACGTACAGTTCCACAGATTCTTGAATACTGGTCTTTATCAGGATCTGCGTTGCTGTATAACTTCGTAGCGTTTTTCCGTAAGTTTAATAAACACAACAGATACACATCGCAGAGACTTTACTAATCAATAATTTCACTATACACGACAGCCCGCCAGCGCCGAGATAACTTTCAGATTCCACGAGTGTAGAAATCACATGGTTCTGACGCGAATAACTCGTCGAGTCATGTTCTGAACGCATTTCCATGCGGAAAGGAAGTTCCTTGAAGGGTGTTCAGTAGAGAGTGGAAAAGGTGAAAATATGAGGGCGCAAGATCTGGTGAATAACATTGGTGCAAAATTACTTCCCAATGCAACTCCTGTATAGTGTTTCTTGTCAGTCTAGCAGGATGTGGGCGGACCTTATCGTGGAGCCGCACCACTTCACCCAGTCTTCCTGGTCGTAGTTCTTGGATTGCGTCTGCAAGACGTCTCAGCTGTTGACAATAAATATCAGCAGTGATGCTTACATCTCGGGGAAGCAATTCGTAATACATCATACCGTCGCTGTTCCACCAGGTGCGTAACGTTATCTTTTGTCTTTTGTTGCTGCTTTATTTGGGCTCACCATTCTTTTCCTTCTGTTAGGGCCGGCCGTTGTGGCCGAGCGGTTCTAGGCGCTACAGTCTGAAACCGCACGACAGCTACCGTCGCAGGTTCGAATCCTGCCTCGGGCATGGATGTGTGTGATGTCCTTAGGTTAGTTAGGTTTAGGTAGTTCTAGGGGACTGGTGACCTCAGAAATTAAGTCCGATAGTGCTCAGAGCCATTTGAATTATGTGAACGTTCTGTTTGCATAAACACAACATCTCTCATCACCAGTAAAGATGCAATAAAGGGATGGTTGGTGTCGTTCAAAAGCATGTTCATAAAGAGAAAGCAGAGATGAACCGGGTGGTTATAATTAAACTTTCCCTGATTAACACATTATAACACGGTAACCAATGACCGTACGAGTACCGAACTTGGCAGCATTAGTATCCAGAACATGGGGTGCATGATTTCCGTGCGTCACAGCGCCACCGACCAGTTCCAACTATGGCCACCAGGTGCCGTGATCAGTCGTCGTGATTCATAGACTCACACACCTGACCAGTCACAGTGCACTTGTTGACGTGTCAACATGAGTTTGGGCAAAAAGGGCAGGGCATTATTGGTAAAGCTCCATTATCAAAACAACAGTAATGCTGCAGCTGCACTTCGACAATATCGCCTGCTGAAAGGATTACGGGAGGGTCCTCTTTCTCCAACTGCTGTGCGGAGCATGATGGAGACATTCGAATCAACTGGAGAACTTGACGTCGCTCTGAGAAGAGGCTGACGACCGGTTGCACCAAAGGTGGTTAATGAAATCGCTGTTGCTACGACAGACAACGCTGTGCACATTTCCCGATCGTCAGGCTGTGCGCGTGCTGCGTCACGACAGTTGAACATCCCGTGGTCCAATGTACGGAAGGTGCTTCGAACCATTATCAAATGGTATCCACACAAGATCCATATCATAAATCAGCTTCCACCATAGGATGCACAACGACGTGTTGACTTGGCTCTCCAGTTTCTCGCAAGGTTCGAGGTTGACTTGGGCTGTCCCTGGACCTTCCTATAGACAGACGAAGCTCATTTTCATCTGACGAGTCAGGTGAACACAAGAATGGCCGAGTGTTGGGACCTTCATCTCCAGTCCTGTGCATGAAGTTCAACTACATGGTGAACGTGTCACCGTATGGTGTGGCTTCACGGCTACGTTCATCATTGGCCCATTCTTTTTTGAACAGGTTGGCGTTCAAGCACCAAAGACGTGCATTGTGACGGGCCAGGATTACTGCGATTTGGTTGGCCAACATGTCATGCCCGCCCTACAGATGCTTTGAACTCAACAGCTTGCATGCGAGATGGCGCCCCACCGCACATCGCTCGAGAAGTTCACCTGCTTCTCCGAAACACATTTTAAAACGATCGAATTATCAGCCGGACGTTTCCAAATGACTGGCCCGCGCGATCACCTGATCTCTTTTTTTATTTTTGGTTGTGCCTCTACCAGAAGGAAAGGGTTTCCTTGGGGAACATTCACACATGTGCTGATCTGAAGCACAGCTTATCAAGAGAGGTAGCCAGCACACCTAGGAACAGACTTCGTTCTCCTGTGCAGAATGCAACCCTGCGATTTCAGACTCCTCTGGACGTTGATTGGCGCCATATTGAGCCCATTTTGCAGCAGTGATGCTCCTGGTATGTAATGGCATGATGTACCGTAGCAGCACGTTCAAAATGTTTCAATTGAATTGATTCTGCATTATTTCTCTTCCCCACGTCCTTGACATTAATGCTACCAAGTTTGGTACTCGTCTGGTAATTAGTTTCCGTGTTATAATGTGTTAAATAGGGAAAGTTTAACCATAACCACTCGACACGTTGGCCACCAGCTGGTTTTTGTTATTTTGTCTTAGAGCCTGCGAAACCCACAGACCCAGTTTTTCAATCTTCCTTATTGTATGCAAACTTCACACGATGGTGTAATGATCACCGTTCATGACATTTGCCCAGTTCTCGAGTAGAGTGACGTGGATCATTGTGGATTAGTGCGTTTAAACGATGTTCATCAAACCCCGAAGATCTTCCTCAACATGAAGAACGCTAACCTGAAAACGAACCTCGTTAAAACGAGAAAACCATTTCCTTGCCGTGCTCTGTCCAGTGGCATTATCCCCATACGCTGCTTCCGCCTCTGCCACCCCCCCCCCTCCCTACCCCACTTTAACTTAAACAGGAGAATATGTCAGAAATGTTCCAGTTTCTCCACATGGCACTCCATTTTCTAGCGTCCACATGTCCAATCACTATATCCAAACGACAAAATGACAAATAGCAACAGTGAACAATAAATAAAAAATGAAAATCGATAAACAAACCCGTAGCAACCGGAATACGAACATGAGAAACAAAAACGCTACGATCTTATCCACGAACCTAATTTATTACTTACCGACAAACCCGGTTCATGGTTTATGACTATTTGCAGGTTGCCTTTCACCGACAAGTAAAATTTGGTTTTTGATATTTCATACATTTACTGATCGAATTTAAATGTGTAAAGTGCTGTGATAACATACTCATTAAGTTATATAATCTTAAGGCACACGTTTAACATGGTAAGCTAATTATTATAACTGGAAAAATCTGTATGCGTCTTCAGGGAGTACAGATCACGGTGAGCAAATACTCACAGTAAACTGATTAGATGGGGCCCCTCTACGCCCGCACCAACGTGGTGACCAAACCAAAAGTTCTACTGTCACCTCCGTAAACATGTTAGTTATCTAGTAAGTGGATTACAGGATGCTGGGCTGTGATGTTGTCCGTGCGTCTGGGTAAGGCTACGCGTTAACACGGTCCATCAGGTGATAGATAGTGGACGAAACGCGAGTGAGGGTAGCGATTTGAAGAGCAGAGGGAAAAAAGTGCCATGGCTCGTGCCGTGGGAAAAAAACCTCTGCGACAGTGGGATGGATAGTAAGAGCAGTAGTGGCTTACTAGCTGCGATAGTTCATGCAAGGTTGGATTTGTTAGTATAGGTATCATGCATCATTACCATGACAAACGATGGCGATGTGTCCCAGTTGCTGCTGCTGCTGCATTCCTGGAACAATCAAGATCGTTATACAGTAGTGGGAGATCGGCCATAGATCATCTCACTGTGTGGGGGATGTGTGGAGCTTGTCTGCATGCAGTGTACGGTACAGCTTCCCTGTGTGGTGCCAGTTATTCGGAAGGGTATTCCAGCTGGATATCCAGTAATGGCGTCTGATTAACAGGGGCTCGCCTGTGCCGTTATGTTTGCGTATGCTTGGCCATAGATGTTATGTCCTTACAAGTATGTCTTTTGGTCTTTTATGTTTCCATCTATGGTTGTGGTCGTAGTTCCCCAGATTCAGAATAAACGGATTCTGCGAATTTCTGGAATTTCTGTATAGTCTTGTGGTGAGTTTGTGGATTACCTCCGTGAGAGTCTCAAGTCGGTATTCCCGGTGGTCCGCGATGCGTGTGCATCGTGGAGCATTGCTTATGATTTTGAGTACTTTGTTTTGTATGAGCTGCAGACGGCGCAGGCGTGTAGGCGCAGCGTATCCCCAGACAGGAGCTGCGTACGTCATCAGGGGTCGGATAAGTGTCATGTACATGGACCTCGACACCCTTCTGTTTAGTGTGCTACGCCTGTTGAGCATAGGATAGAGCTGTTTGAGCCTCGCGCTAGCTCGGTTGGTCATGTGTTGTATGTGGTCCCCCCAGAGTAATTTCCGGTCCAGCCAGACACCGAGGTATTTTTCGGTCTTCTAGTGAACAGAACGGCTTCGCACTTGTCAACGTTTACTCTAATACGCCATTTCTCCAACCAAGGCTCGGCCACTCTGAGTGCAGTCTGTATGCGTGACGTAATGTTTGATGGTTTCCAATCTTGCACAAGGATGGCTGTGTCATCCGCGTAGATTGCCATCATTGTGTTGTGTGTGGTTGGGAGATCGTTTATGTAGAGGTTAAACAGTAGGGGCCCTAGGATGCCTCCCTGGGGTACTCCCGCTTGTATACCGTGTTGTGTTGATTGTTTTCCCTGCACGTCAGTGTTGAAACTCCTGTCATTATGACCACTGCGTACCTCGTCGTTGGATGCCGCCTGCTGGCGTTACGTGGACGTAACGCGGTAACAAAAGTGTGTAAGTAGAGCAGACACGGACGGGAAGTCACCCTAGCGAAGATATGGGCTGTAAATGGGGAAATCCATTGACATAAGCGACTTTCACAAAGGGCAGACTATTATCACGCAGAGCCTGTGAACGAGTGTCCCGAAAACAGCGAAGCTGGTCCAATGGTCCCGTGCTAATGTCGTGAGCATCTACGGAAAGAGGTGTGATGATGATGATGATGATGATGATGATGATGATGTTTCGTGTGTGGGGCGCTTACTGCGTGTTTATCAGCGCCCGTACAAATTCCCAAACTTTGCTCAGTCCAATCTCGCCACGTTCATGAATTATGATGAAATTATGAGGACAACCTCGAGGCAGGTGAAAATCCCCGACCCCGCCGGGAAGCGAACCCGGGACCCCGTGCTCGGGAAGCGAGAAGGGGACCGCGAGACCACGAGCTGCGGACAAACAGGTATGAGGACAGTGAAACTACTACTTCGCGCTAAATCGTTGGACGTCCACGACTCTTCACAGAACGTGGGGCTCGGAAGCTTGTCTGCTCTGTAAAGTAGGATAGATGGTGATCTGTGGCATCTCTGCCGAAAGAGCACAATGCTGGTGCACGCACAAGTGTTTCGGGGCACCATGTTCATTGTATATTGTTAAACATGGAGCTCCGCAGCAGTCCACGCCTACGTATTCACATGCTGACCCAACGACGTCGTCAATTACGACTGCAATGGGCACGGGACCATCGAGATTCGGCCGTCGATCAATGGAAACGTGTCGGCTCTCCGGACGAATCACATTTTTGCTACACTAGGTCGATGGTCGTCTCCACAAACGCCGTCATAGAGGTGAACGGCGGCTCGAAACGCGCAGCGCGCCATAGACTCAGGCTGGTGGGAGCAGTATTATACTAAGGGACACATTCTGCTGCATGGGACCTGTGTTAGTTATCAAACACACTTGCATCCCTTCATGCTTGATGTTTTCCCCGACTGCGATGCCATCTCCCAGCAATACACCTGTCCGTGTATCGGAGCCAGAGCTGTGTTACAGTGGTTTGAGGAGCATTATAGTGAACTCACGCTGATGTCTCGGTAACAAAATTCGACTATTGTACATCCTATGTAACCCATCTGTGTCGCTTATCGGGCGCCATCACGACGTACGCATACCAGGGGCTCGTTATTTACGCGAGTTACATGATCTGTGGGTAGACATCTAACGCCACATACCTCCACAAACATACTAATAAACTTTCGGATCCCTGATACGCTGAACCAGTGATGTATTTCGTTCCAAAGACTGACAAACAAGCTATTAAGTAGGTGGTCATAATCTTTGGCTCGTCAGTGTATTTTCATCTAGTATTTTAGAATTAGAGCACTTAGCAACTTCCCAAAAACGTAAAACTTAATTTCAAACCTTTGTGCACCTATTCTTGCTGACGCCTCGCACAAAATGATGAAAGGAATAAAGTTTTTAACTTACTTCGTTGTCGCTTTTCATGCAGTAAATCTTTAACATCAGGCATGACGTTTTAATTTATTATTTCTTTGCTGCTAACTCTATTCGCAACTCAGTTTACAGACGGTATTCGAATATAACACTGAACGCAACTGCAAAGTTATATTAGTTTACGACATGTAGTTTAGGAGATATGACATCATAAACATTGAGTTGCGTGAAAACCTAGTTTTCGCTTGAAACGGAGAGCAAATTACCCAAACGGTATTCATCCAATCTTTGATAACCAGAGCACTTTGTTAATTCCAACAAACTTAAAAAATAATTTCAAACCTTTTCTAATGTTCAGCTCGTTTATATACTTAATGTCCTGTATTTAATACATTAAGTCATATGTAGAGTAATCAGCCATTTGAAGCTGATTTATAGACAGGAATCTGATTCTTTAAAGAATCAGGAGTTCACTGATGGATTAATAAGAGAAATATACAGGATCTAAGGAAGAGCCGCCCGTTTCATGACGTGATCGTTTAGTCCGACAACATGTCACTTGAAATTTCCTCGCAGATTAAAACTTTGTGCTGGACCGAGACTCGAACTCCGGTCCTTCCCTTCGCAGAAGAGCTTCTGTGAAGCCTGGAAGGTAGGGGACGTGGTACTGATAGAATTGAAGCTGTGAGGACGGGTCGTGAGTCGTGCTTGGGTAGCTCACTCGCTAGAGTACTTGCCTGCGAAAGGCAAAGATCCCGATTTCGAGTCTCGGTCCGGCACGTAGTTATAATCTGCCAGTAAGTAACTTACCAACGCACACTCCGCTGCAGAGGAAAAATCTCATTCTGGGAAAATGTTACTTCTTCGCCCTACAGGAGTCTGACATTCAGTTATCACTAGAGTGACTATTAGTACAAGAGAGTATTGCTAAAGAACTCAAGCTGTGCACACTTTCTAATTTGTGCTGAAGTTAAATTCTCTAGGGCGTAACGTACATGTAATCATTCTCCCTTTTAGCAGTGCATTCATGAATATCATACTCATTCACTAGAAATAACTGATTATCTTAATATAATAAAGCCCATCGCAGAATACATTCACTGTCGACATTTTGTAAGTGTTCACATTTCATTTTTACATCTTTTCGAGTTACAGCTCCGCACCACACTCTAATGACGTAAGTGAATCTTGTCCTAAGATGTTTTGTAGATTTATGTCTTTAACAATTAACAATATACGTTGAGTATCAGACGTCCTTGTTCCAAAATTCGACAGGTCCTTTTGAAAAAATGAGGTATCCTTGAGTCACAACATAATAGCGGCAGAGAATTTCTCTAATAAAAATAAGATGTGACATACAAACTGTAAAATGGCAGCATGTAGCGTTTTAAAGAAACATACACAGAAGAAACTAAACTATAGTAATTGTGACTAAGACATATAATCATAGGAACACATTTTTTGCGGGTAACAAGACAATGTTCTGCAAAGTCAAAAATTTGTGAAGCTCCCCTAGAAATACCATCGAATTTATATAAATTGATGTTTCAGAGAAATTGATTTTCGTCATTTCGGAAAGGTGTGTGAGATGAATTACTTCTGCCGTCTGCTTTGCGTTTTCTTCTGGTCAATCTTCTGGTCAATCTAATTTAAAATTCTGTTACTAAATGAATTTGCTACAGGTATACTATCATATAATGATGTAAACACTTACCTCAACAATAGCAATATAATCTTCCAAAACTGCTTTCAATACGTCTACTTAAAAATACTGCATACTGATTTCATTTTATTGTCTGTGCTGTCGATGTCAAACACAATTTTTATATCTCTGATATTTTACAAATTCTCTTAAAGTGTAACACCTTTGTTGGTGTTAAGACAGTACTTACACCTCACCACTCTTTACGGTTTTAATGTCATTTTCATTTATTTCATCCTCAAAACAATCTGAAGTTTGCAGTGAATCTAGATTTTTAATAATTTCCAAGAAGGACAATTATTATATTTATGGGAAATATATATTTTCAGTAAAGAAGCTTCTTAAAAAGCCAGTATAGTTTTGTGCTGATACTAGGAACTTTACACACCTAATCTGATCCATAGTATTTTGAATGTTTAGTAAGTGTTTTGTAACTGTTTTATTAATGGTCACTTACCGTTTTCTTTGATGCATTGTAAACAATGCGTTCGACAAAATGATGTATTTTTACGATTGTGTATGTTGTTCTGACAGCCTGTTCACGACATGACAGACAAATATGAATCTGATTGCTGCTAGTTGTATTAGCGCCCTGTCAAACAAAATACTATCATGCTGCAAAAACTGAATAGGCCAAAACGCTGATGTTGCACTGTAGGTGTCTAGTAGCGAGTCAGGTCATTAATCTATTAAATGACCTTACAGAAATGCATTAATATTTTACTTTGCTTATCAGTAAGATCAATCGTCAATAATTTGATCTAGATGAGAATATAACGGATTCATGGCCACTTCCATTAGTATTTTGTGTCTCTAAACTTAAACATTGTTTACACGGAGAAATTACAAGAGACTCAGTCCATCTCGTATATGTTTCAAGGAAACTAGTTAGTTTCAATTCTTTTAATACTTTTTATCCAAATTATTTCAAAATATAATGTGCTCACGCCCATGTTTGTAACGGGAATTATCGGACACCCCGCATAGTCGAACATGAGATTATCCGTTAGAAGGAATGATTTTGCGAATATCGTCGTTAATTTAATATTAAGGGTTCTGTTTTAAGCAGAGCGCAAGTAGTATACTTCAAACCGTTTGTCGCAATCACTGGAGCAGCGCTAATATAAGATATCTCTGCCACCATAGGGAGCCCACCGATATGTATATCTTCATTTGACTTACATCAGCTTCGAGCTAGAATTGGTCACGGCATCACAAGACCGCAGCACTGTAAATTGTGAAACAAAAATGTTCCATCCACTATCAAGCTCCTTGGTGGAAAGAACTATATTTCATATTGAATATACTTCATGTAAATGAAAGACCCCACAGTTAATACTTTCGATGTATGTGAATTTCTTTAACAGTCTCTAGAATTATTACGTGTGTGCTGGTGCAATGTACGCCGAGCATTCTGATTGCAATTCATTTTCCATGTTTCCATTTAGCTGCTGACAGATTTTCTCATATCATCTAATGATTGATTTTGGACAATTTGGTAAGTCTGAAAGCATGAAACAGACCCTATTAAACTTCGTAGCAAATATATTGCAAATATATTTATGAAATGAAATGCACACTTGCTATAAATAAATTCCAGAAATTTGACATGACGGTGTATATTATTTCTTAACTCTCCCACTCTGTCTATTTCTCTCTCTCTCTCTCGCTCTTTTTCCTCAGTTTGGTAAGTATAGAAATGTTTTTAATTCTGTTACAGATTATAAGCGTTTGTTAAGTCTGAATTATAAATTTTATGTTGAAATTATTGTTTTCTCTAGCGTACCAGTTTGCATGTTATTTTGTGGTGTGTTCGCTTCATTGTCACGTATAAAATATTTCCATGACTTTCCCGTCTTCATGGCACCATGTACAAAATGCAGGACACTAGGACACAAAATCCAAATTGTCATTCAGGGCCGCGCGGGATTAGCCGAGCGGTCAGGGGCGCTACAGTCATGGACTGTGCGGCTGGTCCCGGCGGAGGTTCGAGTCCTCCCTCGGCCGTGGGAGTGTGTGTTTGTCCATAGGATAATTTAGGTTAAGTAGTGTGTAAGCTTAGGGACTGATGACCGTAGTACTTAAGTCCCAGAAGACTTCACACGCATTTTTATTTTATTTATTTTTTTCATTCAGGCTCCAAGTTAACACTAGTGAAAGGCAATCAGTTAGGTTTGCAATACAACTTGTAATCAAGTACGTTTCACGCCATTTAAATGTTTTAAGCTGATAGTATTACAAGATTAATAGTGAATATCTTGAGCACAACCTACAGGGTGTTTCAAAAATGACCGGTATATTTGAAACGGCAATAAAAACTAAACGAGCAGCGATAGAATTACACCGTTTGTTGCAATATGCTTGGGACAACAGTACATTTTCAGGCGGACAAACTTTCGAAATTACAGTAGTTACAATTTTCAACAACAGATGGCGCTGCAAGTGATGTGAAAGATATAGAAGACAACGCAGTCTGTGGGTGCGCCATTCTGTACGTCGTCTTTCTGCTGTAAGTGTGTGCTGTTCACAACGTGCAAGTGTGCTGTAGACAACATGGTTTATTCCTTAGAACAGAGGATTTTTCTGGTGTTGGAATTCCACCGCCTAGAACACAGTGTTGTTGCAACAAGACGAAGTTTTCAACGGAGGTTTAATGTAACCAAAGGACCGAAAAGCGATACAATAAAGGATCTGTTTGAAAAATTTCAACGGACTGGGAACGTGACGGATAAACGTGCTGGAAAGGTAGGGCGATTGCGTACGGCAACCACAGAGGGCAACGCGCAGCTAGTGCAGCAGGTGATCCAACAGCGGCCTCGGGTTTCCGTTCGCCGTATTGCAGCCGCTGTCCAAATGACGCCAACGTCCACGTATCGTCTCATGCGCCAGAGTTTACACCTCTATCCATACAAAATTCAAACGTGGCAACCCCTCAGCGCCGCTACCATTGCTGCACGAGAGACATTCGCTAACGATATAGTGCACAGGATTGATGACGGCGATATGCATGTGGGCAGCATTTGGTTTACTGACGAAGCTTATTTTTACCTGGATGGCTTCGTCAATAAACAGAACTGGCGCATATGGGGAACCGAAAAGCCCCATGTTGCAGTCCCATCATCCCTGCATCCTCAAAAAGTACTGGTCTGGGCCGCCATTTCTTCCAAAGGAATCATTGGCCCATTTTTCAGATCCGAAACGATTACTGCATCACGCTATCTGGACATTCTTCGTGAATTTGTGGCGGTACAAACTGCCTTAGACGACACTGCGAACACCTCGTGGTTTATGCAAGATGGTGCCCGGCCACATCGCACGGCCGACGTCTTTAATTTCCTGAATGAATATTTCGATGATCGTGTGATTGGTTTGGGCTATCCGAAACATACAGGAGGCGGCGTGGATTGGCCTCCCTATTCGCCAGACATGAACCCCTGTGACTTCTTTCTGTGGGGACACTTGAAAGACCAGGTGTACCGCCAGAATCCAGAAACAATTGAGCAGCTGAAGCAGTACATCTCATCTGCATGTGAAGCCATTCCGCCAGACACGTTGTCAAACGTTTCGGGTAATTTCATTCAGAGACTACGCCATATTATTGCTACGCATGGTGGATATGTGGAAAATATCGTACTATAGAGTTTCCCAGACCGCAGCGCCATTTGTTGTTGAAAATTGTAACTACTGTAATTTCGAAAGTTTGTCTGCCTGAAAATGTACTGTTGTCCCAAGCATATTGCAAGAAACGGTGTATTTCTATCTCTGCTCGTTTAGTTTTTATTGCCGTTTCAAATATACCGGTCATTTTTGAAATACCCCTGCTAAATAGCAATACATGGGCGCTATTCGGAAAGTAATGTCCGATAGGTCGCGAAATTGAAACGACAGTGAGGGTTCGATGAAGCTTTGCACAGATGTGCAGTGGGCAGTGCCTCTATATCTAAGTCGGAGCGGTGACAGTGTAGAAAAGTAGCTGGAAGGTGTAGCTAACTATTGTAAACAAAACATACTTTTTATTTTCACTGTGGTTTTCATTTCGCCACCGATCGAACTTACTTTCAAATAATGGGATGCTCACATAATATAGTATTAGTGACGTCGATTGCAGCATAGATATCTATACAGAAATCGTATACGTTAGTGTGATCAGTTGTAGAGTATTATGCAGTAGACGTAACAACGTACATAGAATTGAGAGATGGTCTAATAGGATCGTAACCTGTCGGTATAGCCCAAACGGAAGTGTAAGAGAAATGTTGGGGTAGTTTAAATGGAAATTCTTGCCATGACTCCACGCGAAAGCCTGTAGGGTAGTTTTAAAGAACCGGCATTCAAAAAAGACTGTGTGACATTTTATTGCCACCACCGAATATCTTACGTAGTGGTCATGGGAATAAGGTAAAAAACATAGGACGCGTGCAGTGATGTATAAGCAGTCAAATTTCCCTTTCGATGTACGCGAATGGTATGGGACATAGAACACTGGTATTATACTGATATGAAGTACGCTTCGTCATGTACTGTACAGTTTCTTGCAGAGTATACGTATAGATGTAGATACAAGGAAGTTATCGAAATATTCTAAACTCCTGACTGGAACTTTCATCTGTTGTAGAGAAAACAGACCTTATCAGACAAGGGTCGGCTGCTTTGCAAAGTCAACAGGGCACCGAAATAACAGTAATGAATGTCTTGAGTAATGTCGTTGCAAAGTTCATATTTGCGATGCTACGAGAGTGGAATGCACCAGAAGCATTGTACCGTATTAAAAAAAAGTCATAGACTCCTTTTACAACAAATGCGTTCCCTAATATTTTACATCACAAAAGCGAGAATCCATATTTTCTCCAGAAGGAGAAAGCACAAGCTTCGTTGTGCTGCATTTTATCTTTATAAGTTTTATATTCGCTATGTAGAGTTTCAACCAGCGCAGATGATTTTTCAAGACGTGTTTATTTGATAAATATTTTGTCATGCACTCATGTAGCATTATTAATACAATTTTTCAAAAAGTAGTGAAGCTATACATATAATATTGGAACCTTAAAGGTGACGGACTGAGGGCAGACATGTGCACTTGAACCAAATGGCAAAAAAATTACATAGATCAAATTACATATATCACAAGTTCACAAAAGGACACAAGTCAGGTGAAAGGTAACATGAATTATCGTTTTTACCACTCATCAAGTCCACGGAATAGTGATACACTACTGTTTGTAAAAAGTCAAACTCTTAGAAGAAATGGTCTGCCATACCACGATAATAGGACGTGTACAACAGTGGAACCATAATAAGTCATTTAAGTGGCAGAGAGGTGGCGTGCAAGCAGACCCAACAGAGCCCTCTTTTTTGTGACCGGACAGTCAGTGCGGAGCCGTCATTCGAAGTGGAAAAGTGTAACCAAGTGTCATACTTCGCCTACATCACACGGTTGAATGTTGGTATGTGAGTGTGTTCGAGAGGAACAGAATGTTTTGTGTCCAGGAAGCGTCTCTCTCGTTTTGATACATTGCGGAACCAGTGAACAGATGACGGCCATACAAAGCTTCGACAGGGTACTGGTAGACAACAATGTGACCACAGCGCGAGATGACCGCAAACTTGACTGCTTGCCCGTAATGGTCAGACCAGCATCGTCCACTAAATTGGCGCAACGTTGGAGCACTGCCACTGGTGTGGACATGTCTGCGTCGATGGTTCGAGGTATGAGGTATGGACTGGTGACATGTACGCCATTGCTTCAGCTTCCGCTGACACAAAGGGCTGCAATGGCAGGATAACATCGACATGGCATGTTAAGTGCCAAAATGTAGTGTTTTCGCACGAGTCCCGCTTCAAGTTGTCATACAGTGATGGCTGGAAACGCGACTGACTCCATCGTGGTGAACGAAATCAGGCACAAACGCCAAGTGTGATGGTTTGGGGCGCCATTGGCTATAACACGCGAGCTCGCCTCCTACGTCTGGAGGGAAATCTGAACAGCTATTGCTGCATCATGGAGGTTTTACAGTCCGAGGCGCTGCCTCTCCTGCAGTCCATTCCACAAGCCATATTTCGGCAGGACAACACCCAGCCGCATATGGCAATGACTGTGGAAGTCTTCTTCGAAGAACGGCGGGTATCATAGTTTCCCTGGCCTGCCCGTTCACCTTATATGTTGCCCATTGAACATGTCTGGGATGTGATCAGTCCGCAGCTTGTTCATTCAGGTCCTCCTGCAGCCACAGTTGATAATCTGTGGATGCACCGTTAAACCACGTGACAGAGTATTCTTCAGCAGCATACTGAGGTGTTCTATGATTCCATGACACTACATCTGGCATCTCTGATTGGAGCACGGGGTGTCAGTACTTTGCACTGTATTTCCACATCCACAGTACCTGTACCTGTCTGTAATACTAATCATTTGTATAGTGTAATGTACCTAATTAATGGAATAAATTTCACTGCGATCACATCTCTTGGCCCCGGGGTTTCAGTTTCTCCAAACAGTAGTGCACACTGATTCAGTTGGCTGTTTCATGATGATTTGCGTATAATGGGAAACTATGAAGACACGAATTCACAAAGATCACATGGTGGTGTATGCTTGGTGATGCGATAGTATGTCCATTTTGACCCTGGTAGTGTCGGACAGCCTTTGCCAGATATCGAGGTCCTTGAGAGAGCTTCCCCACTACTCGAGGCCATAGTTCTCGATGATTTCGGTGACGCTGGAGATGGTGCCGGTGACCAGTGCCAGAAAGGACAGGGCGACCAGAAGGGCGTTCTTGAGCAGCTTCCAGCGCATCCAGCCGAGCGCCCCCGGCTCCTGCCACAGCACCACCGACTCGATGACCGCCGGGTACAGCAGGCCCAGAGTCGAGAAGCACACCGCCCCCACCAGGGAGATGGCCGGACCCAGGTTCGGCACTGCCACCGCCAGTGCCACTGCAAACACAAACACACACTCAGAACTTCCCTGTATTATCGCCGCTACTACATCAAAGTAGTTTTACTTCAAGAGGAAAGGCTCATTCCCGATCGTGGTCTAGACTCTAGAATAATTTCCTTATGTATATGTTTCCAAAAACACCATACATGAGCCGGCGGTGGTGGCCGAGCGGTTCTAAGCGCTACAGTCTGGAACCGCGCGACCACTACGGTCGCAGGTTCGAATCCTGCCTCGGGCATGGACGTGTATGCTGTCCTTAGGTTAGTTGGGTTTAAGTAGTTCTAAGTTCTAGCGGACTGATGACCACAGCAGTTAAGTCCCATAGTGCTCAGAGCCATTTGAACCATTTTTGAACCATACATGACTGATTCAGTAGCGTATTGTCTGCGACGTTATAAGGTACCTCTAACGAAACCAAATTTCTCTGCAGTGGACTTTTATTTGTTGGCTTCAGGCGTAAAGGTATAGCTTTTGCGATCCTATAAAAATACTGTCCCCGTTTTATTAATAATGTTTAGTAGTAATGTCAATATACCCATATAGTATTTTCTCTGCTGTAAGAGAGCCGATTTCTGGCTGCCAGAGCTAAACAGACGAGTGACGAATAAAAGATGCTCACTGTTGCCATCACACTGCTGGCTGGTGTGTTGGGTTTTGTGCATAAACACACGAATAGAACATTTAAGTCAATGTGTGAAACAAATTCTGAACTGCAGGAAGACAGTAATTAATGACGAGTAAACTGTGAACTGTGCACTCGGCTTTTGTGTGTGGATGAATGAAGATAATTCTTGCGTGTTCAATGGACGCACATCAGTGGGTCACTAGAGAAACAATGCATCGGTATGATATTAGTTTTGGACATTTCGAGAAGTTTGTTTTGATGTGAATAAACTTGATCTCTATCATATTTATCACTAACTCAAACTGTTTCATGCATCCCATTGTATCGTTATAGCGCGCAGAATAGCGGTTTCAGGGTGGGAGGTCTTGCTGTTCGTTTCCTGTTTTTACTAGGAACATGGGGTGAAAAGTTTTGGTTTAGGCAGACCAACGACTATTTGCATAGCTACTCTAACACCTGTCTTACAGTAGCTATCTTACAGTGTAGTAAACAATGTTTGAGCTACGAACCAGAACTACGGGCCAGGAAAATTGTGCAAATCGATTAATTCCTTTTGCAAAAGATTTTAATGGGCTGAAATTAATGCTCAGCTAATGGCACCATTTGTATGTGCACCGTTCGGATTTTACGTGCAAAAGCAATCACACTCATTAGAATTTTACATACAAAAACCAGACTGATGATGTCGTCCACCGGTGCACTAGACCTTTATCTAAGATACGTTTTAACTGTTTGAAACAGACTTCCTTCGTTTGGATTATACGAGCAAAAATCACATTTTTCTGGGAGGTTTCAGAAGCGTGCTACTTCATTACTTAAAATTGTATGAATATGTTCACACTGTGCACGAAGGTGGATACATGAATGAAATAAACACGAAATTTTTTAATCCAATAACCTTTACCCGCTGTCGTGATGGTTTAAAGTCGAGCTAATTGTAACACGTAAAATTCGTTCTTACACGAACTGAATGCCCGAAAACGGTTTAAAATGAATCAAATAAAAAAAATACATTCTAACGATCACATTGAAAGCTCGCTCTCAAAAATCTAGCTTCATTCGCATTTTACGTGCCAAAACACGTTTTTTGGATGTTTCTCTTCGCACGCACCTTCTGTGCTTCAGACTTGTGCAAATCGGTTCGAATTTTTTACGGTAGATAAATACAAGTAATTAATGTTCACTTTGTTGTTTTGTGAAAGCTTTACCCAATGCCACTATATAAACAAGATTATTCGAAATACAATAAAAAAACTATACCCGATAATTCGTCGCCCGTCAACAAAAATCTACATCGGTTAACATGCTATGGAGGTCTAACGTAAAAAATATGAAGAGTAAAAATTTGTACCAGAATGAAAAATGCTCCTAACGCAGTACAAAAAATGCGAATATGTCCTGAGCAGAGTTGGGGATGTAAAAGGAGGGAACTAGCTTTCCGACTCATCTGGCCGCCTCAGAGACGTTTGAAGCAAAACATGTTGACACATTCGCGCTTTTTTAGAAGTTAACCTGCTTTCCCCACGCAGTGAGTTCTCTTAGATACATCCTCTGTTACATATATGGCGAGGGGTGTAATATCGAATAGATGGAAGTTTATGTGCTTCTAGAGAGTGTAATTCATCTGCAATTGGAAGTATCCGGGAATGCGGGGTGTAAATAATAAGAAGTATCCCGGAGTGGAGATACATACATCCTAAATCTTAACGACACATCGTGTCATATTGCATGACATGCCAAATGCCACGTTGGATGAGATGATGGCATGTGTCATGTTATACGACATGACGTCATATATCATGTTAGTTTACTTGATACTACGCATTATGTTACATGACATGGGTACTAATACTAACAGGTAAGAAAGCTCAATTGCAGTGCGGGGTAGCCATACGGTCTAGGACGCTCTGCCACGGTTCGTACGGCTCCCTCCGTCAGGGTTTCGAGTCCTCCCTCGAGCATGGGTGTGTGTCTTCTCCCTACCTTAAGTTAGTTTAAGTTCGATTAAGTAATGTGTAAGCTTAGGGACGTATGACCTCAGCAGTTCGGTCCCATAGTCCTTACCACAAATTTCCCATTTTCCAAAAGCTCAACTATGTCAAGATGTTTTGATTTAAATGTCTTTGAGGCTGACAGGAAAGTAGAAAATCTAGTTCCCTTCTTTTACACCCCTGAATCTGCCAAGGACATTGCCCCTTTTTTTGAACTATGAGAGGAACGTTTTTCATTATGGTAAACGAATATACTCCATAAACGTGGGAGTGCCGTGTACTTCAAATTGTTGTGCATACTCTGAACAGCAATCCCATGACATCAACTTCATGATGACACTTGTACCAGGCCGGCCGCGGTGGCCGAGCGGTTCTAGGCGTTTCAGTCCGGAACCGCGAGACTGCTACGGTCGCAGGTTCGAATCCTGCCTCGGGCATGGATGTGTGTGATGTCCTTAGGTTAGTTAGGTATAAGTAGTTCTGAGTTCTAGGGGACTGATGACCCCAGATGTTAAGTGCCATAGTGCTCGGAGCCATTTAAACCATTTTTTTGAACTTGTACCAGTACAGAACTCATACCATACGTGCAACAAATGTGTAAGTATGAAGTGGGTGTCTAGGTATGCGGGACTGATGTCTCTGTGTAAATGTCGTATCCAATGTTTTCATCTACCAGGAAAATTATGTCATAAACATAAAGAACCAATATATTATTTTGTAATAGTTATGTTTTATTATTTCTTCGGAGATATCGGAGATATCGACGCTGCCAACCCAAAAATCCACATCACACTTGAAACCGAAACAGGCATGCACTGGAATAATTCTGAAGTAGTGCTGGAGGGAACTGAAACCATGAATTCTGAAGGGCTGTCCATAAATACGTAAGAATACAACGGGATGGAGATCTCTTCTGAACAGCACGTTACAAGGCATCCCAGATATGCCCAATAATGTTCATATACGAGGAGTTTGGTGACCAGCGGAACTGTTTAAACTCAGAAGAGTGTCTCTGGAGCCACTTTGTAGCAATTCTGGACGTGTTTGGTGTCGCATTGTCCTGCTGCAAATTGCACAAGTCCTTCGGAATGTACAATGGGGATGAATGGAAATAGGTGGTCAGACAGGATAATTACGTACGTATCACTTGTCAGATTCGGATCTAGAAGTATCAGGGGTCCCATCCCACTCCAGCTGCACAGACCCCACGCTATTACAGAGTCTCCAACAGCTTGAAGAGCCCCCCGCTGACATGCAGGATACATGGATTCATGAGGTTTTCTCCATACGCGTAAGCATCCATCCACTAGATACAATTTGGAACGAGATTCGTCCGACCAGGCAAACTGTTACCAGTCATCAACAGTCCAATGTCGGTGTTGACGGACCCAGTCGAGGACTAAAGTTTTGTGTCGTGCAGTCATCAAGGGTACACGAATGGGCCTTCAGCTCGGAAAGCCCATATCGATGATGTTTCGTTGAATGGTTCGCACGCTGACATTTGTCGATGGCCCAGCATTGAAATCGGCAGCAATTTGCGGAAGGGTTGCCATTCTGTTACGTCGAATGATTGTCTTCAGTCGCCGTTGGTTCCGTTCTTGAGGGATCTTTTTGCGGTCGCAGCGATGTCAGAGATGTGATGTTTTGTAAAAAAATGTAAATTTGTGGTAAGATTTTATGGGACCAAACAGCTTAGGTCATAGCTTACACACTACTTAATCTAACTTAAACTAACTTACGCTGTGGACAAGATACACACCCATACCTGAGGGAGGACTCGAACCTTCGACGGGGAAAACCGCGCGGACCGTGACAAGACGCCGCAGACCGCGGGCTACCCCGCGCAGCTTTGATGTTTTATCAGATTTCTGATAGTCACGGTACACTCGTGAAGCGATGGTACGGGAAAATCACCACTTCATCGCTACCTCGGAGATGCTGTGTCCCATCGCTCGGGCGCCGACTGTATGGTATGGCTCTAAGCACTTTGGGACTTAACATCCGATGTCATCAGTCCCCTAGGCTTAGAACTACTTAAACCTAACTAACCTAAGGACATCACACACATCCACGCCCGAGGCAGCACTCGAACCTGCGACCGTAGCAGCAGTGCAGTTCCGGACGGAAGCGTCCAGAACCTCTCGGCCACAGCGGCCGGCACGCCGACTGTAACACCACCTTCAAACTCACTTAAATTTTGATAATTTGCCGTTGTAGCAGCTGAAAGGGATCCAACAACTGCGACAGACAGTTGTTGTCTTATATAGGCGTTGCCGACAACATCGCCGTATTTTGCCTGTTTACATATCTCTGTATTTGAATACGCATGCTTATGCCAGTTTCTTTGGCGCTTCAGTGGAGTATCCCAGATATGACACAAAACTGAGAGTTAATTTGGAGATAAACGTTCAAAGGAAGTGCTAGACTGGGTAGAAAAACGATCAAAAGCCAACTACTCTTGCTGTAGTCTTTGTTTGTGTGTGTGTGTGTGTGTGTGTGTGTGTGTGTGTGAATGTATGAACTTGCGATGTTTGTTACTAAAGATAAGAAGTACATTATTTTAGCACCTTCGTCTTCACAGGAGGGGGGATGGGGGAAGAGTCTTCTGCCCCATGACAAGAACATCGCAGCTATCTCAAAGTATTTACAAAATACTGTCGCGCGAGGAATTACAGTGAAAGAAAGTATTTGTGGCTATGCCTGAACCTCTACCTTTACTAAATAATTCTGTTATGGTAGATGACACACTATCCAACTAATGAAGGCCCTTCAAAGACAAACCAACTAATAATTAATGTAAAAGTTCACAATAGGTAAAATACTTTAGTTCTGACGATCAATTACAAACGATGCCATAAAACATTTTATATTTTCAGGTCTGGATATATTAACTGAAAACAGAGCATACATGAAGAATGAAAGTAACTCACCAAGAATTTTAAAAACCAAGTACGGCAACATCAAGAAACAAAATACTTTAAATATCTCGGTCAAAATATTAACACAAAAAATGAAGAATCTGCAGTTAAAATCATAACTCAAAAAAACTGAAAAAGCGTGCGTGAAAGTGAGATACGTGTGTAATAAAATATGTTTTCAAAGGGTGTTAAACTGAGGCATTATAATACAGATGTAAAATCAGAAATCCTCTGCGGATAGAAAACATCACTTCTATCTGCGCGCAACATGACATTAGGAGGTTTAAAAAGAAAGAAAGGAAAAACTTGCGAAAAAATTAGACCCAGTCAAGAACAAAGATGGGCACTGTGTTTTGAGATCGAACACAAAAATATATTCATTCTGCCCTAAAATAAGAGATCATGTCAGGAAAATACATTTAGAGAGAATGAAGGAAGACAGATTAACATTCTTGCCAACCAGAGAAGCAGATAAAGAAAGGATGAAGGGGCAAGAGAAAAAAGACTCAGAAGAAATGAAGACTGCATAGGAGAGCTTACTCGACAGTGGCAAATTCAGACTAGATTTCAATTGATTCAAACATTTTCAGAAACATAAACAGAACAACAACTGGAATCCAACAGTCAGATCAGAGGAAAAGAACTCATCTTGAGAAAATGAAAGTTCTGGACAAGGATGAAGGAAAAGGGAAATATGTAGTTATGTTAACGTGGTCCTAAGTTGGCCTGAAACGAAATAGAAAAAAAATAAAGCACTAATGATGTCACAAATGTGCCGAAATGTATGACCAAGAAAATTAACAGCCAGATTCAATTCTACAATCTGATAAGGGAGGAGAAGACTAATGAACACGTAAGGATAAAGACAGCATTTGATGATTATGACCTTAAACTGAATAGAAATGGGTTTATCATAAAGACGAAAGGAACGTCTGAAGAAGAACTAAATGAAAAGATGGTTGGTAAGTCTGGTAGATTTCTGTGAGAGACTGGCCGTCCAATTGTGATCACTGCAAAGGAAGTTATTGACCGAACCCGTGAGGTGGTAATGCAAGATCGCTGATAAAAATTCTTGAGGTTTCTGAGATTGTAGTCATCTCAAGTGAGTGCCCTGAGAACAGGAGGTGGGTGTCACACGATTGCACACAATCGGTGAGTAGCGCATCCGGCACTACATTAATCGCAATCCGCAAGACTTTTTGAGCAGATTTGTGACTGTTGATGAAATCTGGATCCATCATTACACACCAGTGTCAAATTGGCACTCAAAACAATGGATAAAGGTACTGAATCTGAACCGAAGGAGACACAGACCACTCTGTCAGCTGGTAACGTGATTGCGACTGTTTCTTGGATTCCAAGCTGATAATCCTCATACGGTACTCGGAAAAAGACCAGTACCACACCTGGAGCCTATTACGCTTCATTTTTGGATTGTCTGGAACTTGCGATAGCTGAAAAAAGACCAAGCCTGGCACCCAAAAAACTGATCTTTCACCAGGAAAATGCAGCATCCGACACAACAGCGATAATAATGGCAAGAGTGCATTAATTGCTCTTTGAAATGGTTCTTCGTCAATCCCATTAACCAACTTTGCCCCAAGTGACTTTCTCCTGCTCCTTAGTTTGAAACTTCGACTTGTTGGGAAGATGGTTGAAATGGCTCTGAGCACTATGCGACTTAACTTCTGAGGTCATCAGTCGCCTAGAACTTAGAACTAATTAAACCTAACTAACCTAAGGACATTACACACATCCATGCCCGAGGCAGCATTCGAACCTGCACCGTAGCGGTCGCTCGGTTCCAGACTGTAGCGCCTAGAACCGCACGGCCACTACGGCCGGCCTGTTGGGAAGAAATTCTCATCAAAAGAGGAAGTGATAGCTGCAGTCAACGAGTATTTTGCAGAGTTTTACAGAACCTCTTTCTCCAATGGGATGAAAAAGCTGGAGGATCCCTGCACCAAGCGTATATCATTCAAAAGAGACTGGTCGAGAAGTAAGGTGAGCTGTTTACGAAACAACTGCATTGTTGATGATAAGGAGGGACACAGGTGACACGTACTTCCAGACGTAGAGCTCGAGTCTGTAATACAGCGCAGAGAAGCCAGGAGAACTACGAGGGTCATTCAGTAAGTAATGCCCCACACTCTTTTTTCTCAGAACATATATGTTGTTAAGAGTAAGAATTTGATGACAATATACACGTACATCAACATGTCTTGTCCGTGTCCTATTTTTCTACGTAGTCTCCATCACGTTTTATGGTCGTACGCCAACGTTGTGGAAGAGCATGTATTGCCAGCTGGTAAAAGTTCTTGTACTATAAGAGTAGTCGTGTTTTTTCTGCACGACTGACACTCTCGTCGTCTTCAAAGTGTGTTCCCCGTAGAGAATCTTTAAGCGGCCCAAAGAGATGGAAGTCCGAGGGTTCCATTTCTGAACTGCAGGGTGGATGAGGCAATGATGTCCTACCTAATTTGTCGATGTGTCCCCGGGTTCTCAGACTTGTGTATGGGCATGCATTATTGTGCTGGAGCAAGATTTATACTGGATTCTTGTCCGATCCAACACGTCGGAAAAGGATTTTCAGTTTATTCACAATCTTCAGGTATCCCTGTGAATTGATGGTTGACCCTCTCAGCATGACATTCAGGAGAACAACGCCATCACAGTTCCAGGAGACTGTCACCATGACTTTTCTGGGACAGGGGTTGTCTTGAATTTCTTCTTTTGCGATGAATGAGGATGGTGGCACTCCGTGGACTGCCTTTTGTTTCCGGTGGACCCAGCTTTCGTCTCGCGTAACAATCAGTAACAAAAAGACCTCACCGTCGGTCTCAGGACGCTCCAACAATTCAGACGAAATGACCTTTCTTTGAATCTTGTGCTCCGCTGTGAGCATTCGTTGATCCCATCGTGAATGCCTCTTTGAATACCCGAAGGTCTCGATCATTGCAGACGCACATCCAATGCTGACTGACAACTGTAGAGCGAATTGTCGAGTTGTGATGCGCCGATCGGCACGAATAATATCATCCGCATGATTGTGCATGTCTGGAGCAGTGGTTGTGAATGCCGTCCCGAGCGTGACTGATCATGGAGCTCTGTTTCTGCATTTCCTGAAACTGTAACTTTCTTTACCCATCGCCCAACTGTACTCCTATGAACTGCAGCATCTGACGCTGTACTACGGCTCTGCCATCTGCCATCTGCCAGAACGGTTGGAAAATATTCCTGCGCACAGAGCAAATATCAAACGTTAAGCGCCGAGAAAGACGTTTGTCCATGTATATTAACATCTTTTTAAAAAAATTTGGAGCATTACTTATTGAACGACACTCGTATCTGTCCAGGAGGGAGCGTAACATGGCTGGCGTTCACTACGCAAGGTTCACAATGGCGGCGCGTGCGACTGACCTGTGCCGAGCACCAGCGCAACCCTGAGGATCCTCTCCCCCACGTTGTGGTAGACGGGGTCTATGCGGGCCGCCAGCGGCTTCCAGGCGATGTCCACCACGATGTAGAGCTGCAGGCCGTACGACAAAAAGCTACTGGCCGCCACCGCCAGTTTCACCACCTGCGCCAGGCTGCAACAACACAAGACTCTCTGCAGTATTCCAAACAGTTTCTTAATGTTACTTTAAACTTAATCCCTCAAGTGAGTGTCTGTGCGGTGTGATCAGAAAAGTTGGTTGGCTGACAGGTAGATTTGGGGGAGGGGACCAAACAGCGAGATCATCGGTCTCATCGGATTAGGGAAGGATGAGGAAGGAAGTCGGCCGTGCCCTTTCAAAGGAACCATCCCGGCATTTGTGTAGAGCGATTTAGGGAAACCACAGGAAACCTAAACCAGAAAAACTCTGAAAACCTTTAATGGGTGTTGCAAGGTAGGCTGTACTGAGAAATAATTGTTAAGAAAAAATTCGATGCCTTGCGTCGTTTCCGAGTTAATTAGGAATGAAGTTGGGTGCGCAAATTCTAGCGGTCCGCCAAACACAATTATCGTCAGGTTCTTCTCGTAGCGTAGATGATAGCGCACGAAGAACCGGCTTGGCGACACCGTCTCTGGCGCGCAACTTGAATTTGCGTGCGCAACGATATGACTGGCTAACTTCAATGCTAATTCACTCGAGAACAGCGCAACGTGCCGATTTTTTTTCTTAACAGTTATCTCTCAGCACAACCTACCCTGCAATTCCCTTACCAGCATTTCAGGCTGTTTGTGACCACCCTGTATAATTCACAGGAAGCTAAAAAAGTTCAATTTTTATTTGCTCGATTCAGAAGCCGTAAGCTGTACAAAACTTTGCATTACATAAATTTCCTGACAGATGAAAACTGTGTGCCGGATCGGGATTCGAACCTGCGATTTTTGTCTTTTGCCGACAAGTGCTCTACCAACTGAGCTACCCAAGCACTTCTCATACACTGTCCTCATAGCTGTAATTAGAAAATGTTAAAGTAGGTGTGCCTCAGGGATCTGTACTGGGGCCCTTCCTGTTTCTGATAATGATCAATGACTTCCCCTCGTTTATTAGATCCACCACTGTATTGTATGCAGATGATACGACTTTTCTCCATAGCAGTAACAATCTTAATGATCTTAAAACCTGTGCCGAAAATACACTCACTCATGCAGCATATTGGTTCAGAGCAAATGGTTTCCTGCTAAATGAAAATAAAACTCAGCAGATAATCTTCACTCTAAGAGACAAGCCACTATCAGATGACCCTAGTTCTGTTAAATTCCTGGGAGTTTATTTAGAAGAAAAGTTATCCTGGGGCCAACATGTAAACTATATTAGTAGTAAACTATCTAGAGTAATTTATTTATTAGGACAACTCAGAAATTGTGTACCTGAAACATACATCACATCATCTTATTTTGCATTTTTCCAGAGTATAATATCCTATGGCATTATCTTGTGGGGTAACTGTAGTCATATACATGACATCCTATTATTGCAGAAGAAAGCCATTAGGATAATTACAAATTCTTCACATAAGGCTCACTGCAAACCCTTATTTACTAAACAAAAAATTATGACTGTAATAAACCTCTATATATACAATGTCTTAATCTTTACGAAGAGGAACCTACAAGATGTGAAACGTAGAGAAAATGTACATTGTTACAACAAAAGAAGCATCAAACACATATACACGCCTTACCACAGACTATCAAAATCAATACATAGCTATGAAGTCACAGGGCACAAGCTACTTAATAAGCTGCCACATGCCATACAGGATCTTCCTGAACATACATTCAAAGAAAGACTGCATGAATCGTTTATTGCCCACCCGTTCTATGATATCAATGAATTCTTCAACTGTAAAATGCAGTAATCCAACAGATGACCCACTGTACATTTATTGTAATATAAGCTAAAAATTTCAGTAGTCAATACCTTATCACACTGTATTATAAATTGTAACTTCATTTGACGTTGTCAATTGCTGTAATGGCCTAAAGACAATAAAATCTTTATTATTATTATTATTACTGCAGAAGCTCATCTTCTGCCTTCCAAACTTCTCCTGCATGTTTTGCGTGACTAGCACTCTAGGAAGAACAGAGTGTTACTTTTGCAAAGTGCTTGGATAGTTCAGTTGGTAGTACAACTGCCCATCAAACGTAAGGTTCGTGGGTTCGAGTCCCGATCTGGCACACAGTCAAAATCTGCCAGGAAGTTTCAAATCAGCACAGACTCCGCTGAAGATCGAAAATATATAATACAGTAAAGAGCAAATGAAACTGGCACACCTGCCTAATATCGTATAGGGCCCTCACGAACACGCACAAGTGCCCAACACGACGTGGCACGGACTCAACCAATGTCTAAAGTAGTGCTGGAGGGAACTGACACCATGAATCCTTCAGGGCTGTCCATAAATCCGTAAGACTACGTGGGGGTGGATATCTCTCCTGAGCAACACGTTGCAAGGCATCCCAGATATGCTCAGTAATGTTCATTGTCTGGGGAGATTGGTGGCCAGCGGAAGTGTTTAAACTCAGAATTGTCTTTCTGGAGACATTCTGGAGCAATTCTGGACGTCTGGAGTGTCGCATTGTCCTGCTGGATTTGCCCAAGTCCGTCGGAATGCGCAACGGACACGTATGGACGCAGGTGATCAGACAGGATTCTTACGTACGTGCCACCTGTCAGAGTTGTACCTAGTCGTATCAGGGGTCGCATATCAATCCAACTGTACACACCCGACACAATTACAGAGCTTCCACCAGCTTGAACAGTCGCCTGCTGATATGCAGCGACCATGGATTCATGAGGGTTTCTCCACACCCGTACACGTCCATCCGCTCGACACAATTTGGAACGAGACTTGTCCCACCAGGCAACATGTTTCCAGCCATCAACAGTCCAATTTCGGTGTTGACGGGCCCAGGCGATGCGTGAAGCTTTGTGTTGTGCAGTTATCAAGGCTACACGAAAGGGCCTTCGGCTCCAAAAACCTACATCGATGATGTTTTGTTGAATGGTTTGCAAGCTAACACTTGTTGATGTCCCAGCATTGAACTAGGCAGCAATTTGCAGATTGGTTGCACTTCAGTCACGTTGAACGATTCTCTTCAGTCGTCGTTGGTACTGTTCTTGCAAGATCTTTTTCCTGCCGCAGCGATGTCGGAGATTTGATGTTTTACCAGATTCCTTATATTGAACATACATTCGTGAAATGGTCGTTACGGGAAAATGCCCTCTTCATCGCTACCTCTGAGAAACTGTGCCCCATCGCTCGTGCGCCGATTATAAAACCACGTTCAAACTCACTTAGCCGCGCGGGATTAGCCGAGCGGTCTAGTGCGCTGCAGTCATGGACTGTGCGGCTGATCCCGCCGGAGGTTCGAGTCCTCCCTCGGGCATGGCTGTGTGTGTTTGTCCTTAGGATAATTTAAGCTAAATAATGTGTAAGCTTAGAGACTGATGACCTTAGCAGTTTAGTCCCATAAGATTTCACACACATTTGAACATTTTTCAAACTCACTTAAATCTTCATAACCAACCATTGTAGTAGTAGTAACCGATCTAATAATTGCGCCAGACACTTGTTGTATTGTATAGACGTTGCCGACCGCAGTGCTGTATTCTGTTTGTTTACATATCTCTATATTCCGCGATGTTCCAAGACGACCTCAGCTTTTTTTCAACCGATATTGCCCGAGAAAAAAAAGTATTGCATTGCTTATCGAACTCTCCTCGTACTTACGGTTCCGCCAGTTTCGTAAACTACTTTATTTTGTTGTATATTTCTGTCTAGCTACGGGCGTAGGCAATTACATAGATGAATGTTGTAATCTGCAATAGTTTTCTGCTATTGTAAAGTAATAGAATGTAGATACTTAGATTTTTAATTTGTTAAATTTTTAGATTTGAAGATCATCTGACAACATGATCTAATATTGATGAATACTGATCATATAGAAATTAATGTGTAACTGAGACATATTTCAAATGTCAACTTAACTGCTGATTCCCTCGTGCCGAATATATCAGCAACAGAGCTTGTTCAATGCGGATTCGGTCATTCTTAAATCCTATATCGATTTGAGACAGGATTTAGAAAACATTCCGTTATTGTGTCTTGAGGTAGTAGGTGTACGTGATTAGGATTATATACAGATACGCTAGTGTAGTGATTACTGTACAAGACCTACAAAATTGTAATCTATTCATTATGTGGTACCACTTGAAATGTGCCTGGTTCATACTGCAGGTTCCAGTTAATACGGTATGAAAACATGGGGGCTAGCGAAGAGCCTGCCAGTTATTTCTAAACGATAAAACAAACGTAATAGAAATTGAATTCTGGCTGAAAGCCGCCCAGACTGCACAGCAGGTGAGACTCACATGTCATGGACGGGCAGGTTGAGGGTGATGCTGCCCATGGTGTCCTCCCCGTACTTGTAGTAGCCGAAGAAGCCCACCACGCAGTACAGGGTGCACACGAGCACCATGGCCGTGTTCACCACCCCGGGACATCCGGAGAAGTGTGTGGGATTCCGCATGTTGTTCTCCACGGGCATCACCTGAAGAAGGAACAGAAAATCCGTCACTATCTCTAGAGACAGATAGTACTTAATCATGTTGCTTATGGAAATGTTTCATTGAGATATAAACAACATTTTGAAGTACTATACGTCACTCGTGTTTCCCAGTTATATATTTGTCAAATCCGAGGGTTACGAATATGTCGCTAACATAGTCACTTTTTATTATTTTTCCATGTCACCACCTTCGCACTCTATTCCGACTACAAGTGCTGTACGTCTCCTACCCCCGGTGTGTCCCCAGATAGTTTGGTTCAAATTCCTCCCTACAGTCCGGAATTATGCTTTACGTGTTACCTCTTACGTCAGCTCACTAGCCACACATCAGTCACTCTACATCACACGTCATAAGAATTGTAACCGGACTATCAACACTGAATACTGCTGAATCGTCAAAAAATACTCATCGTTTTGGATTATTTGACGTCACCCCCTTTCCCACAAAACCAAGCACTTGGGCTAAAAAGTCATCGAATTTGTCACCGTTCTGTCTAGGAACACCGAAAACCGTCTATTCGCCACAAAAATAGTTCGTTTAGGATTATATTTACTTGTCATCTAATACTCATCCCTACCGCATTCGTAGCAGAACTAGGAATCAAGTCGTATGTGTTCCGAATTAGGCTGAAATTTCTCCAGGCCTTCCGAAGATAAGCTTAGAGGTCATCTTCAGTCCTCCTCAACCCTATTTTATTCTCTTTTATAGGACTGCAATTTCTTTTCTTTTCTTTCCAGTTAGCAAGAGATATGGGAACAAAGTTTGCAAAAATTGCTATGACACACTACAAGCTACATAGAATATAGTGGTTTCCAAAATTGCCACCATATTGGTAACGTAGCCTCACGAGTCCCCCCCCCCCCTTGTCTCACCACATACTATATACCACTTTACTGTAAATTGATGTCTATCCACATGTTTTTTGTTTTAGAACTATAGTTCCACTGTAGATGTGGACGATCTTTGTCGTATCGCAAAGCAAACCCGACGGACTTCCTGCACAACCTCAGTAGAAGGACAGACTTGTGTGTGTGTGTGTGTGTGTGTGTGTGTGTGTGTGTGTGTGAACTCAAACGGTGACAACTACTAACTACTACCCGTAACTAGCTTGCAGCTTCAGTGTTGATTAATGATACATGACTCATTATTTGCATACTCCTAGAACATCTAAGGGTGGGGCTTGAAGATGAGAAACAGCAGGGAACCTCCACCTTGTTACACTCGCTGGACAGTGTGTCTAAGGCGTTCAGCCTGACCGGGTTGCCTCCAAATACGCCTCCGCCGACTGTCTCGTTGAAGGCATATGCGACACTCATCGGTGAATAGAACGTGGTGCCAAACCTGAGCGGTCCATTCGGCATGTTGTTGGGCTCGTCTGTACCGCGCTGCATGGTGTCATGGTTTCAAAGGTGGACCTCGCCATGGACGTCGGTAGTGAAGTTGGGCATCATGCAGCCTATTACGCACAGTTTGAGTCTTAACACGACGTACTGTGGCTGCACGAAAAGGTTTATTCAACATGGTGGAGTTGCTGTCAGGATTCCTCCGAGTCATAATCCGTGGGTAGCGGTCATCCACTGCAGTAATAGCCCTTGTGTGGCCTGAGCGAGGCATGTCATTGACAGTTCCCGTCTCCCTGTATCTCCTCCATGTCCGAACAACATAGCTTTGGTTCACTCCGAGACGCCTGGGAAGTTCTCTTGTTGAGAGCCATTCCTTGCACAAAGTAACAATGCGGCCACGATGGAACAGCGGTGTTGACAACCTAGGCATGGTTGAACTACAGACAACACGAACCGTGTACCTCCTTCCTGGTGAAATGACTGGAAATGGTCGGCTGTCGGACCCTCTGTCAAATAGGCGCTGCTCATGCACGGTTGTTTACATCTTTGGGCGGTTTTAGTGACATCGATGAACAGTCAAAGAGACTGTGTCTGTGATACAATATCCACAGTCAACTTCTGTCTTCAGGAGTTCTAGGAATCGGGGTGATGCAAAACTTTTTTTGATGTGTGCAGTTGCATCGTAATCCAAGTAGTCTTCCTTTTTGTCAGACAGTGTAGTAGAAAAACGTCTCGGAAGCAGACCTGCAGGGGGCCAAATCCTTTCTGCGAATCGAATGCTTCAGAAAATTCAAAAGAAGAGTAAACACAGCCATGTGGAATCAGTCAATGAATTGGAAAGAAAGATTTTACGTCATCAGTCCAAACATGAAAATTTTCTAACAAAGTGACTTCCCTGCACACAAATGCATCTTTTGCGAGAGCCCCCGAGAGCTAAAACCACTGCCAGTGAAACTGATTACATATTTTGTGAACAGTGTCATATTATCTACAGCTGAGACGCACTTAACGGTAGTTTCGCCACTCGCGATACATTTAAATTAAGAACTACCTATTGAGCAGTAGTTTAAATCCGATCATATACCTGCTGTCACATAACATTGTTTGGCAGACTGTATCGAAGGCTCTCCAAAAGTCAAAATACACTGCATCAGTCTCCCTCCGCTATCTGTAGCCTCTTAGATCAGTAAAACGAGCAGAGCGATGTCAGATTCTCATGAGCGGTGATTGTGAAATCCGTGTTAATTTCTATTGAAGAATTGTTCCCTCTCCAAATGTGACATCATGAGACCAAATTATTAGTTTCATAATTCCGCAACAAATTAAAGTTGACGAGTTAGGCCAGTAGATGTTTGTGTCTGTTATGTCACAGTTTTTAAGGGCTTTGAATGACTTACATATTTTTCCCACCAAGTCGTAGCCCAGCGATCTGCTACAGATTGTTGTTAGAAGAGGGTACATATTTGAACCTAAAACACTAAAGCGGGAAAGTTTCACATTTTTACTAAACCATAATAAATTTTACCACTCCATATTTTATTCAAGTGAAGACTTAAATTCTAGTTGATGCACTAGTCAACTGTAGTTATAAGCTCTTTAGTGGTATATCATACAAATTTATTACAAAAAGTCCTGTTTTACACTCTATGCTGACAGTACCAGATTTGCTGGAACCGCAGACTGATACGAACTGCAGTCGTAAATTTTACTAGGGTTTAGGAATCTAGGGTTAATACAACATCTAATAATTAGCTATTAGGTACAGAGACTGATCTCAAACATAAGTCAATGAAATTTAATAGGCGTAAATAAACTGATCAGCCAGAAAATTACGGCCATCTACCTAATAGCCGGTACATCCACATTTGGCACAGATTATAGTGCATGGAAGCAATTAGACCTTGGTACGTTGCTAGAGGGAATTTGCACCACATCTGCACACACGTCAACTAATTGCCGTAAATTCCATGGACGAGGGTTATGAGCTCTGCCACCACGTTCAATCACATCCCAGATGTGATCGATCGGGTTTAGATCTGGTGAGCTGGGGAGTGGGGGGTGGGAGGGGGGGGGGGGGGGGAGGCAGCACCTTAACTGTAACTCGCCACTGTGTTCCTCGAACCATTCCCTCACACTTATGGCCTTCTAACGTGGTTCACTGTCTTGTTGAAAAATGACACTGCCATCAGGAAACATGATGGTCATGTAGGGATGTATGTGATCTGCAAACAGTCTGCCGGCCGTGGTGGCCGAGCGGTTCTAGGCACTTCAGTCGGGAACCGCGTGACTGCTACGGTCGCAGATTCGATCCTGCCTCGGGCATGGATGTGTGTGACGTCGTTAGGTTAGTTAGGTTTAAGTAGTTCTAAGTTCTAGGGAACTGATGACCTCAGATTTTAAGTACCTCAGCGCTCAGATCCATTTGAACCATTTTTTTGCAACCAGTCTACGATACTCCATGGCCGTCATGGTGCCTTGCACGAGCTCCACAGGACCCATGTATGCCCACGTGAATGTTCCCCAGAGCATAATGGGGCCACCGCCAGATTGTCTCCGTCCTCCGGCTTGTCTCAGACATCCGACCTCTGTAATGAGGAGTGGCCGCCCAACCGCACGTCTGGATGTGGTTGCGCCTTGGTTTCACCACATGCTGAAGACACTCACCACTGCACTGTACCCGACAGGTCGTACAGTTTTCGGAAATATTCTTACCGAGCCTCCGGCAGATTACAGTCTGTCCTCAGTCAAACTCAGATAGATCGCGCCTTTCCCACTCTACGAACAGCCCGCTCACTGATACTACATGCACTTTGCGTGTGTCTATCAGTCATACATCCCCAGGTGACGCTGCTATCGCTTGGACGGGTTTATACACTACCGGCCATTACAATCGCTACACCAAGAAGAAATGCAGATGATAAACGGGTACTCATTGGACAAATATATTATATTAGAACTGACATGTCAGTACATTTTCACGCAATTTGGGTGCATAGATCCTGAGAAATCAGTACTCAGAACAACCACCTCTGGCCTTGATACGCCTGAGCATTGAGTCAAACAGAGCTTGGATGGCGTGTACAGGTACAGCTGCCCATGCAGCTTCAACACGATACCACGGTTCATCAAGAGTAGTGACTGGCGTATTGTGACGAGCCAGTTCCTCGGCCATCATTGACCAGACGTTTTCAATTGGTGAGAGATCTGGAGAATGTCCTGGCCAGGGCAGCAGACGAACATTTTCCATTATGGCGATGACGAATACACGCTTCCAATGTGCCTTCACCGCGAAGTCGCCAGACACGGATGCGACCATCATGATACTGTAAACAGTCCTGGATTCATCCGGAAAAATGATGTTTTGCCATTCGTGCACCCAGGTTCGTCGTTGAGTAAACCATCGCAGGCGCTCCTGTCTGTGATGCAGCGTCAAGGGTAATCGCAGCCATGGTCTCCGAGCTGATAGTCCATGCTGCTGCAAACGTCCTCGAACTGTTCGTGCAGATGCTTATTGTCTTGCAAACGTCCCCATCTGTTGACTCAGGGATCGAGACGTGGCTGCACGATCTGTTACAGTCATGCGGGTAAGATGCCTGTCATCTCGACTGATAGTGATTCGAGGCCGTTGGGATCCAGCACGGCGTTCCGTATTACCCTCCTGAACCCACCGATTCCATATTTTGTTAACAGTCATTGGATCTCGACCAACGGGAGTAGCAATGTAGCGATACGATAAACCGAAATCCTTACACGAGGCATCACAACAACGTTTCACCAGGCAACGCCGGTCAACTGCTGTTTGTGTATGACATATTGGTTGCAAACTTTCCTCATATCAGCACGTTGTAGGTGTCGCCATCGGCGCAACTTGATGTGAATGCTCTGAAAAGCTAATCATTTGCATATCACAGCATCTTCTTCCTGTCGTTCAAATTTCACGTCTGCACCACGTCATCTTGGTGGTGTAGCAATTTTAATGGCCAGTACTGTATGGATAGTAGGTCGGTTGTCACAGCCTTCTGGCTGACCAGTGTATACGAAAATTGTATTTAAACGTTTGACTACGCAGTCAATGATAGTCGTTAAAACCCTTCGCAGTTTTCAAGTGTGCATGAGTAGAGATCATGCAGAGGAAGGTGTCCCCGGCGCAGAAACACATTATTTCCCGAACGCTGAGACTGCCGAACGCCTGCCGACCTGCGCATTTCGGGCGTTCTCGAACAGTGAGGTGGCAAAAGTTATGAGATAATGATATGCATATGTCCAGATGGCGGTAGTATCGCGTACAGAAGGTATAAAGGGCACTGCATTGGCGGAGCTGACATGTGTGTTCATGATTCACGTGAAAAGGTGTCCGGCGTGATTAACGCAGCACGACGGGAATTAACAGACATTTAACGCGTAATGGTAGTTGGAGTTAGACGCTTGGAGAGTTCTATTTCGTAAATAGCTAGGGCATTCAATATTGCGAGATCTACAGTGTCAAAAGTGTGCCGAGAATATAAAATTACACGCATCATCTCTCAGCAAGGACAACGCAGTGGCCGACAGCCTTCACTTAGCGACCGACAGCAGTGGCTTTTATGTTGAGTTGTCGGTGCTAACAGAGAAGCAACACTGCGTGAAATAACCGCTTAAATCAATGTGGGACGTACGACGAACGTATTCGTTTGGACAGTACGGAGAAATGTGGCGTTAATGGACTATAGCAGCAGATAACCGAAGCGAGAGTCTTTGGTAACAGCGCAGCATCGCCTGCGGTGCTTCTCCTGGGCTCGTGACCCTATCGTTTGGACCGTAGATGAGTGGAAAACTGTGGCCTGGTCAGATGAGTCCCAGTTTCAATTGGTAAGAGCTGATGTTAGAGCTCGAATACGGAGCAGACCGCACGAAGCCATGGACCTAAGTTAACAGCAAGGCATTGTGCAAGCTTGTGGTTCCTCCATAATAGTGTGAGCTGTGGATACATGGAATGGACTGGGCCCCTTGTCTATGTAGGCCTACTTAGAAACCATTTGCATCCATTCATGCACTGGGGTATTCCCAAACAACGATGAAATATTTAGGGATGACAATGCGCCATATCACCTGGCCATGACTGTTCACATTGTTTTGAAGAACATTCTGGACAATTTGAGCCAATGATTTGGGTCAGTAGATATTCGGAACTTCACCCATTTTTTCACGACATCTATATACCGTGCCGTAGTGCGAAGGGTCGATTTGACGTCTTCTGCTGGGAGTTCAAATGGACGTTCAAAGATCTTGATCGTGTGGAGTCCCATGATCGACGTCCACAGTATCCACATTGCCATCAACGTGGCAGAAGCGGAGGCTCTGTTTTTTCCGAAGGATCCGTTCACATGTTGCATCGTTGATGATCTTGAAACAGGCTATAGTGCTCACAGTGGATAAATGCATACTGACAATGTAGGCCGCCGGGATTTTCACCTCTTCCCGTAAAAATCTTTCGACTTAGAGTGCTTCTAGTCGTGTGAATTCGATTTGAAACGTAACTTTGAGCGTATATTTGCTGTTGTTGATTCGCCAATCTGATCAGTATGCTTAAGCCAGGGCACGTGAAACGGCCGAGAATTGAGTAAACAGCAGGAGAGCTCACTCCGCGACGGGGACACAAACATAACGTCGCACTGCTGCCCTGCTAAAGACGCAACTGCCCATTAAGCTATTCGGCTATTCGAGCATGACTGACAAGATCCAAACTTCCATTTGTCGTGAACCGTGTGTCTACATTCCGCAATCGTACATTCATTATGTATAGGGTGACAATTATTGAGCAATATGAAAAAACGTAAATTATTTACAAACTACGGCATGCACACAGTTCATTCAACATGTGAACGTCACTACAGATATTATGATTTAGGTTACGATATTTTCGATATGCCTGGTATCATTGGCGATGATGTGGAGCAGACGAATAGCGAAATTCTGCATGACCCGCTGAAATGGGGGAACATCGATACTGTTGATGACCTCCTGAATGCCTGTTTTCAGCTCAGAAATGGTTTGTGGGTTATTGCTGTACACCTTGTGTTTTATATAGCCTCACAATAAGGAATCGCATGTGTTCATATCCGGAGAATATGGTGGCCAATCCAGGCCCATGCCAATGACCTCTGGGTACCACAGAGCCAGAATGCGGTCCCCAGAGTGCTCTTCGAGGACATCAAACACTCTTCTGCTTTTACGGGGTCGAGCTCCGTCTTACATGAACCAAGTCATATCGAGATCAGGGTCACTTTGGATAATGAGGGTGAAATCATCTTCCAAAACCTTCACGAACCGTTTGGTAGGCACTGTGCCAACAAGGGATATCCAGCCGATTATTCCCTGACTGGGCATTGCACACCACACAGTCATCCGCTGAGGGTGAAGAGACTTTTCGATAGCAAAATGCAGATTCTTAGTCCCCCAAATGCGCCAATTTTGCTTATTGACGAATCCATCCAAATGAAAGTGGGGTTCGTTGCTAAACCAAACCATACACGCACATAATAATTACCATCACGGCCCGGAGCCAACCGTCCAGTTTGAACTTCCTAACTCAAACCGTTCGCTAGTCATGACGATTTTATTTCATGTAGTTCAATAATTGTCTCCGTATATATTCCTGTGCAAGGGAGTCATTTTAATTGAAAGTCACTTGCCCGGTATCGGTGGATAAACACACTCCTGGAAATGGAAAAAAGAACACATTGACACCGGTTTGTCAGACCCACCATACTTGCTCCGGACACTGCGAGAGGGCTGTACAAGCAATGATCACACGCACGGCACAGCGGACACACCAGGAACCGCGGTGTTGGCCGTCGAATGGCGCTAGCTGCGCAGCATTTGTGCACCGCCGCCGTCAGTGTCAGCCAGTTTGCCGTGGCATACGGAGCTCCATCGCAGTCTTTAACACTGGTAGCATGCCGCGACAGCGTGGACGTGAACCGTATGTGCAGTTGACGGACTTTGAGCGAGGGCGTATAGTGGACATGCGGGAGGCCGGGTGGACGTACCGCCGAATTGCTCAACACGTGGGGCATGAGGTCTCCACAGTACATCGATGTTGTCGCCAGTGGTCGGCGGAAGGTGCACGTGCCCGTCGACCTGGGACCGGACCGCAGCGACGCACGGATGCACGCCAAGACCGTAGGATCCTACGCAGTGCCGTAGGGGACCGCACCGCCACTTCCCAGCAAATTAGGGACACTGTTGCTCCTGGGGTATCGGCGAGGACCATTCGCAACCGTCTCCATGAAGCTGGGCTACGGTCCCACACACCGTTAGGCCGTCTTCCGCTCACGCCCCAACATCGTGCAGCCCGCCTCCAGTGGTGTCGCGACAGGCGTGAATGGAGGGACGAATGGAGACGTGTCGTCTTCAGCGATGAGAGTCGCTTCTGCCTTGGTGCCAATGATGGTCGTATGCGTGTTTGGCGCCGTGCAGGTGAGCGCCACAATCAGGACTGCATACGACCGAGGCACACAGGGCCAACACCCAGCATCATGGTGTGGGGAGCGATCTCCTACACTGGCCGTACACCACTGGTGATCGTCGAGGGGACACTGAATAGTGCACGGTACATCCAAACCGTCATCGAACCCATCGTTCTACCATTCCTAGACCGGCAAGGGAACTTGCTGTTCCAACAGGACAATGCACGTCCGCATGTATCCCGTGCCACCCAACGTGCTCTAGAAGGTGTAAGTCAACTACTCTGGCCAGCAAGATCTCCGGATCTGTCCCCCATTGAGTATGTTTGGGACTGGATGAAGCGTCGTCTCACGCGGTCTGCACGTCCAGCACGAACGCTGGTCCAACTGAGGCGCCAGGTGGAAATGGCATGGCAAGCCGTTCCACAGGACTACATCCAGCATCTCTACGATCGTCTCCATGGGAGAATAGCAGCCTGCATTGCTGCGAAAGGTGGATATACACTGTACTAGTGCCGACATTGTGCATGCTCTGTTGCCTGTGTCTATGTGCCTGTGGTTCTGTCAGTGTGATCATGTGATGTATCTGACCCCAGGAATGTGTCAATAAAGTTTCCCCTTCCTGGGACAATGAATTCACGGTGTTCTTATTTCAATTTCCAGGAGTGTATGATTTTGTAGCGCCTATGTTGGTCAGGATACAAAGTTCTTTCAGACATATGTGCATGCATGTCCGATAGAAGTTCATATCTTTCTTCTGAAGTACTCAGACACTGTGGTATCATTTTTATCCACCGACAGCAGTCATTCATGTCCAAAGAAACTTTGGACATGAATAATGCATACATATATAATGCACGAATGCGGATTGTAGACACATTGTTGACGACAAACGCAACTGGGGTCTGGCTGTGAGTCGTGCACGGATATCCTAATGGTGAGGCGAAATCCTGGTTCGATCCCGGTCTGGCACCAATTTTCACTGTCATAATTCCGTTTACAGCTGATGCTTTCCATATTCGCAAATGCGAATACATTTCACGTCTTTCTTAGTAGCTGCAGTCACCGCAGTGCCTGCTCCTTCGGATATGCATACATGCATGCATACATGCATGCATGCATGCATGCATCGTACTTCTGAACAACACAGGCACTGCAATATCGCAAAAAACGTAAACGACGCGGGCGAGAAAAGTGAATTTTATGAAGAACTAGAAAGAACAGTGGGAAGCATTGGTATCAGTAACATTAACATCATTTTGGGAAATGTATATGCCAAATTGAGACAGGAAGACGTGTGATGACGATGATGATGTTTGGTTCGTGGGGCGCTCGTCTGCGCGGTCATCAGCGACCGTACAAGGTACCAATTTTTACACTGTCCAAGTTAGCCACTGTAACGAATTACGATGATGATGAAATGATGAGGACAATACAGACACCCAGTCCTCGGGCAGAGAAAATCCCCCAACCCTGCCGGGAATCGAACCCGGGACCCCGTGATCCAGACCAGAGATAGCAACGCAAGCCACTTCTTTTTTTTTTCATTTTCTTCAGTATTGTTCGTTGTATTTTTGTCTGGGCGGACGTCACAAGACATCCGTTCAAGTTGATCGTTGATTCTTTTACTCACTTTTTTTATTACATAGGGCGAGCAGCCCTCTGACCGAACACGCTGAGCTACCGTGCTGGCTACCACTAGACCAAGAGCTGCGGACGGGAAGACATGTGCAGGCAAACTATCGGTAAAGATGGTATACTGCATCTGATGAGTTTGGCGCTAAGCCATAAACGTCTGTTGAGCTCAGTGACCTTCCCCTACAAAAGGATACACACAAGGACTTCCCTCAGGTGGTCATACGATATATCAGACCGATCGTATGTTTATAAATGAAAGGTAGAAGAAATATATGATACGTCTAACAGAGGAGCTGATGCGGACACCCATCAGTCAAAAAAATGGCTCTAAGCAGTATGGGACTTAACATCTGAGGTCATCAGTCCCCTAGACTTAGAACTGCTTAAACCTAACTAACCTAAGGACATCACACACATCCATGCCTGAGGCAGGATTCGAACCTGCGACCGCAGCAGCAGCGCGGTTCGGGACTGAAGCGTCTAGAACAGCTCGGCCACAGCTGCCGGTTACTCAGAAATCAACCAATTACAAATATAGGTGTGCTATTTCAGGAAGAAGAAGAACATGATCAACAGATAGTTTGACAAGAAGCTTAAGAATCCAGAGTTGTATTATTAGTATAGTGTCAGAGTGCATAACACATATGAAGTCCTGTCACCGAACCCAGTGACGAAAGATCAGTGGGAAGATATAAAAACTACTGTAACTGAAGCAGTAAACGAGATTCTAAAACAACAACCAAGAATAAATAGTTCAATGATACATGCGAAGCATCTGAATAGACCAAGAAGACACTAACACAAATACACGCGTTGGACAGAAATTGTGGGGAAAATCCGGACTCACTCAGTAACATAAAAAGAGAAACGAATGATTCTGAGGTTAGAGAAAAGAAAACTAATGGTTGGTTGGTTGATTTGGGGGAGGGGACCAAACAGTGAGATCATCGGTCCCATCAGATTAGGCAAGGACGAGGAAGGAATTCGACCTAGCCCTTCCTAAGGAACCATCCCGGCATTTGCCTAAAGTGATTTAGGGAAATCACGGAAAACCTAAATCAGGATGGCCGGACGCGGGTTCGAACAGTCGTCCTCCCAAATGCGAATCCACTGTGCTGACCTCGTTCTGTGGAAATTCATGACCAAGGTTATTGATGAAATTGGGAGGATAAACACAATATTTGACAGTAGGTAAATATTTCACGTGATGAAGCATGTGAGAAATAGTCAAAGAATTAAGCCGCTACTTCTAAAAATATGCTGTAAAAAAAGAAAGAATTTGGAGCAGCTACTCAACGCTGAAGATCCTGAGAATTTTTTACTAAAAGGAAGAATTTCAGACGTGGTACAGAAAGGAAAAATTGAAATGACTCAACATGACGTACAAAGAGAATAATAACGAGCCAGGAAAAGATATAATAACGGCAGAAATATTGAAAGCAGGAGAGGAAACATTTCAGAAAGAGATGTAAACTTTCGTAAGTCAGTTATGGATAAAGGAGGAATTACCCAAAGAGTGGAAGTAATCTACCACTATCCCATTGCTCAAAACGAACAGTAACAGGAATTGTGGCATCTACAGAAGTAGATCTCTGCTAAGTGTACCGCACAAGGTTCTACCGTTAACAATTTTTGAAAATCTGCGGCCATTTGCTGAAGATATTGTTGCAGAGTAACAGGCTCATTTTCGGGCAGCAAGTTCAACTGGGGATCAAATTTCAAGCATGAGACAAATTTGGGAGAATCGGTTTCTGGTAACATTTGTAGATTTCTCGAAGGCTTATGATAGTATACACAGATTAAGTACGTGCAACATCCTGAGGGAGACCTGCGGTCCAAGGAAGTTAATTAATTTGGTGAAGGAGTGTACAGCTGCGATAAAAGCCGAGATGAAATACCAGGGGAGCTGTCCAAAGAATTCACCATCTCCTCATGATGGTTTTTCAGGTGATGATATTTCACTACAGGTTTTTAATTTGTCCCAGGAGAGAGCAATTCGCGAAATGAAAAGAGAAGGTAGTGAGGTGAAGCAAAATACGTAGAAGAACACAGTTATTGGGATATACACACGACAGCGCAGCCATAGCGGAAACTGTAGTGTACTTAGTAAACAACGCCAGTAAAATTGCACTTTGAATTAATGAGGAGAAGACTGTAATGATAGAATTATTCGGAGAAACCCTTAATAACGCTCCATTACAGGTAGCAGTATAGTACATAGACAGAAGGGGAAGTTTTAAATACTTTAGCATCTGGTTCAACTGGTCTAATAACTTAAAACAAGTAATTACGCAACGTATAGTAAATGTATCTAAAACTTAAATCAGTGTGAAGCAGATAATTGCAACACAAATTATGTCAATTAATAACAGACTTAAACCTTATAATGCAGTGATAGTACCAGTACTGTTATTTGGGACAGAAAGCGTAAGCACTCCAGAAATATGAAGAGAACGTGTTGATCTTTTAACAGAAAATCGTCAGAAAGGTCTTTGAACCAATTAGTGAAGATAATACTTGGATACGTAAAAAAGACCAAGGACTGTACAAATTGACGGGACATCGAGCAGAGAATGAAAGCTAGCGCAATAATCCTGGTTGGGCGGTTTGTTAGGATATACTTTCTAGGTCAAAGTTGTGCTTACGTGAAAGCGTGATGGTTTCCGTCCAACTGGAAGATCAAGGACAGTAGCTGGCTGTTCATGAGAACTGGGTCCAGAGTGCACCACATCGCTATCCATGGGAAGAACATTGTGAAGTTAGCGCATGATCTTCAGAGTCCGTGGACTGATGTGTGAGTATGTGTATTTGCTCTACACAAATGGCACAGTGCGCTAGCGATGCCATAGCACCATAACTCGTCAAAACATATTTGTACACATGATGCTATCAGAATTTCAACATGTTACTCTTGTGTAGAAATTGTGTCCATGGCGAATTCATACAAAGTTGAATAAGTCTGCAAAGTAACTGGTGCATGATGTATGTTTACCCATCTGGAAGGCCAATTCCCTATAGGATACCTAGGGATTGTTGGGCACACCGAGGGCTGCTCAGTGATGATGTTAGATACATCATCTCTTACGCAAATCGATTCAAATTGATAGTATTCTACATGCCCAAATCCCTGAATGGAAAATGTCTAGTCTGGGAGGAGGTTAGAAGGAAGAGTTTCTGATGCTGTCTCTGGCCACATATGTCCAGAGACTAAGATACCTGAATGAGAGTACTCACCGCGCCGACGCCTTCCATTGCGTAGATGGTGGTGGTGAGGAAGACTGGTAGGGCAGTGATGGATGAGGGCAGCAGGCGGCGGTCTTCTAACGGCGGCAGGTCGACGAACATGTAGTACAAGGTGACCGCGAAGCCCGTCACGATGCACAGGTTGGCCATCATCGAGAAGGGCACCAGCGTCTTGAGGTGCCGCAGTTGGCCCTTGGCCAGCACCAAGGGAGCCAGCATGGCCGTGTAGATCCGCACGTCGAAGCGTGTCGCGTCAGACGTCGAGTGGTAGTCTCCAACCTGAGGAGGGAAACTAGTCTCACTACACACACAGGCTGAACAAACACTCGCGCACACTGACTTAACAGCGCTATTGTCTGTACAACAGCAACGCGGAAATGCTTGTAACGAAATTTAGTCTGGTGTTTATATCGGAGAAAATGGACGTGAAGGATTGACATTGTATCTGATCAAAAGTGTCCGGATACCCCAATGTAATGTGGAACTGACCACTAGATGTCACGAGAGGCGGACCTGTCAGTATATAAGGAGGCGGGGAGTGTTGTGTTGATAGTAGAGAAGCAGTAATAGCACAACAGATCGTTCAGGACAAGTCAGTGACTTTGGAAGTGTACTAGTCTTGAGTAAGAAATCCATCCGGGCCATTTCAGCCCTTCCACAGCTGCACAAGTAGACTGTCGGTGATGTGACTGATAAGTGGAAATCCAAAGGAATAACAAGAGCTGAACCAAGACCAAGGAGACCTCAGGTACAGACGGAGAGGGACCGTCGACCAATGCCGAAGGCGGGTGTAAAATGGCATGAAATCAGCAGAAGAAATCACTCGTGAGTTCCAAAGTGCTACCAACAGTCCATCTAGTACGATGAATGTGGGTATGGCGTTAAAAAATGGGGCACAATAGTCGAGCAGTTGCGCAACCCAAAGATTTCTGAAGTCACTGCAAAGTAGAGCAAAAAAGGTGTTGTAAAGAGTGACGTTACTGGACAGTGAAAGACTGCGAACGACTGATTTGGAGTGATGAATCACGCTGTACCCTGTGGCAATCCGTTGAAACAATTTGGGTTTGGTAAATGCTTTGAGAACGTAACCTGTCATCATGTGTGATACCAAGAGTGAGGTATGAAGGACATGGCTTTTGGCTATGTGGGTGTATTTATGGTGAAGGTATGGTTCCCCTGTCACGCTTAAGAAAGCACCAAATGTGGAAGGAAACCTACACATTTTATAGTATCATGCACTGTGTTGTAGACGAATAGTTCGAGAACGATGATAGTTTGTATCAGTATGACATAAAGCAGTATCTGTGAGGCAATGGTTAGTGGGAAACAACATTTCTGAAACGGACTGACCTGCCCAGAGTTCCCACCTGAACCCAGTGGGACAATTTTGAGAAGAGGTATAACGTCGATTTCGCACCAGACTCAACTGTGGCATCACTAACTTCTCTGATTTATGCTGTTGAGGAAGAATGGGCTGCGATTGCTCCACAGATATTCAGATACCCCTTTGAAAGTGTTTTCAGCAGGGTTCAAGCCGTCATAAGGGAGAAGGATCCACAAATGTCCACTAATGGGCATTTGGATAGTTTTGACTAGCAGTGTACCTTCACTGAAGACGGCTACAGTAGCGATGGTCAGGTAGAGCAGCAGGTGGAATGTAGGGTTAGGACACTCGACGTGGATAGTGTGATTCCTGATGCGATATATTTGTTGACATTTGTCACTTTTAGTCTTCACGGTACGACACCTGGCTCCTTAACGTGAATGAGAAATTACATTTGGTCTTGTACAAAATCCTTCCAACTACGTGATACTTATAAAGAAGTGAATCCACTTTTAAAATCATATTTTTTGAGTATCGACACAGGTGTCGGACGATGCGCTATCCTACTCCATGCTTTTGAGTTCATCGTCATTTGTTACTTCCCACTCCCTAGTTCCAGCTCTTCCCCACAGTAGAGAAACACCAAAAACAACCCTCTCCTAATATCAGCAAATAAAAGAAAGACATGCCTGCATCTAGAACAGCACACCGCAAGCATTGTAATACAACACTCTACTCGGTGAATACTCTGGACCGTGTTGTTGGGCCGAATTGAATCTAGGTACTTCTTGTCCACATGTTTACAGTGTTCCCAAACCACCGTTTTTTGGATATCCCTTTTCAGCTGGAAACATGTACGCGCAGAAATTTCGTCTCAGTCATTTTTGTACTGCTGTTGCGCAAGGAATGCCGGCCGCGGTGGTCTCACGGTTCTAGGCGCTCGGTACGGAACCGTGCGACTGCTACGGTCGCAGGTTCGAATCCTGCCTCGGGCATGGATGTGTGTGATGTCCTTAGGTTAGTTAGGTTTAAGTAGTTCTAAGTTCTAGGGGACTGATGACCACAGATGTTAAGTCCCATAGTGCTCAGAGCCATTTTTTGCGCAAGGAATCTCTTTCTGATGTCGGAGGACGCGAAAGTCATCGCCATGAATCAACAGGATTTCGATTCTGTATCGTTCGTGAGCCATCTCATCAGTTTTACTATGAGGAGTTCTCATGCTTGGAGCACAGGGTGAGAATACATTTGTCTCCTCCTATCTGTTTTAGAGCTCCCTCTTACTCCATCTACCTCTTTCACTCCACCCCCCTTCCCCACCTATCTGCTTTCCCCCACCACCAATATCAGTCCACTTCTAAGGCTTTCTTGGGTCTATTTGCGTTCTCATTTGGTGCCTTTGTGTGTCTCTTCCTATCTTTCTGTTTTTTTGAGTTTCTTGCTTTTCTCCCTCAATCCCTCTCATCTTTTCTTTCCCCCCTACTTCTCACCAATTTTCTTTCTGTTTATACCCTCACTGTACCTTTATCTCTCAATCTGAGCAAGTGTGTGTGTGTGTGTGTGTGTGTGTGTGTGTGTGTGTGTGTGTTTGTGTTCGTGTGTGTGTTAGAGAGAGAAAAAGAGAGAGGGAGAGATCCCATTCACATACGTGATTTTTGAAGAAAACACAATATCATCGGTTCATAACCAGAGGTAGTAAGTATTGCTTTATCACATACAGATCGATCGAAACTCTTTGTCTCACTGAAATGTGAAGGCGTGAGAGCAAAAATGGATCAAGTACAAAAAATTGATAATCGGTGTAACAAGATATTTGGGTTCAAATATCAATAATTCTTCAGAGTAATTGCGAACGCCATGCTTAGGGCAATATTCAATCTACAGGTCTTAGTAGTTCCTTGATGTTCTGAGACAATAGCGCGTCCGGACTGAGGTATTGCTAATCACGTCATGTTAAAAAGCACATTACAGAAACTTTGTAGGGAAACCACACATGCAATTAAATGCGTATCGCCACATTTGATTTTCGGAACGTTTTGCTTTTCCCTAAACTATCTGCATGTACAACATACTACGAAAGAAATATTTAGGTATACAATGTTGGGCGGTCTAAGGCGCTGCAGCCATGGACTGTGCGGCTGGTCCCGGCAGCGGTTGGAGTCCTCCCTGGGGCATGGGTGTGTGTGTTTGTCGTTAGGATAATATAGGTTAAGTAGTGTGTCAGCTTAGGGACTGATGACCTTAGCAGTTAAGTCCCATAAGATTTCACACACATTTGAACATTTGAACATACAATGTTGGCATTTATTGCGTCATTCAATCCACCGCCTTACGTATGATGAAACAGAAGGAGGTACAGATTCTTAAGAAATAGCCATCTGTGTCAGAACACATTGAAAATGTACGAATTTAGCCACAAACGTATCACTCTTTACTCATATGTGTATTCTGAACAGACTCAAAACGTTAACATGGCTCTGACCGTGCTAAAACCAGTCAATGATGCAGAAATTCAGATGAATGACTGACCACAAATTTATGATATTGAGCCATTCATTTTTACCGGATAATACTGACTTCGGTCTAATAGATGAAACTCCAAGTAAGATGCATTCTAGCTATGGCAGGGAGGACTGATTCATTACTGTAAAATCCGCAAAACGCAAACCCCCAAAATCTGAAGTCAGTATAATGGAAAGAGAAAACTTTATAAATGAAAAATCATTAGAACAGCAGATTACAAACAGGAAACAAACTGTTGGTGATCATGGAGTACACTGGTTAAAAATTCGATGGATAAGGTACTAAAAGGCATGTCTTTTAAAATGCGGTTCAAACTCACTCTAAGTGGTTTGGTGGAATTCAATGTGATACATTTATGAAGATGAAAAAAGGAAATACACTAAACTCAATAGTCAGTGTTGGTCAGTAACAGCTATCCAAGTTACAAAGCAAAAGACGGAGGACATGATCGATTCACTAAACTTCGTTTTATCACTACACCATGCATAGTACAACAGTCTTCTAATTGCAGAGACTGCTACAAGAAGAAGATCGTAAAACGTCTATCAAGATATTCATGAAGACAATGATTCAGTAAGTCGGTATGAAATCGTGTTTACTTGAAGAATAAGGAGATGAAGAACAAGAACAAGAAGCAATATTATCTGAACTGGCTTGTAGGTTTGCAGTTTGGATAATTAATTAGAAGTAAAAGTAATTTATTAGGATATATAAAAAAGGGAAAGAACCAGAGATGTAGGTCTAATTATACTTGAAGTCAGAAGTCAAATTTTTTCAGTGCACTAGTGAACCATGTCCAGTAACTTGTGATATAAATTGTAAAATCAAGTTTTATATTAACGAAAAGCTGTGTCCTGGGTCAGCATGTGTATATTCTTTTTCACTGTAAAAAATTAATGCAATGTTACTTATAATCCGTCTTGATTGCAAAATGTTTATTCATATGACCGGTTTCGGTTCTTCTAGAACCATCTTCAGATCTGTAACGATAATGATACTATTATTGTTACAGATCTGAAGATGGTTCTAGAAGAACCGAAACCGGTCATATGAATAAACATTTTGCAATCAAGTCGGATTATAAGCAACATTGTAAAATTACTGATTGCGACTATCCTGTCAGACATTATGTCTGTTTTTGCAAAAATTAATGCATAATTCTTCATCTGCAATTAAATATATTACTTTAACTTCGTACCAGTTTTTATCGAAAGAGTAAAATAATGACGACAGGAACCTGTGACTTTGATCAAAGTTCTTCATACTAACAGCACAGAGGTTACAGTGCAGAATTCTTGCCACCTTAGAGATCAATGTCGCCGATGTTTTCTACTGATCTTCAAATGTAGGTTCCCTGTTTGACTGAATGGGAACTGTTGAAAGGCGTGACGTGATCCAACCACTACCGTAGTACCGCACAGTGTCATGTAGAGCTGCTCTAAATATTACGTCCGCTGCACCTGTAATACGTCTGTGGGTGAAATGGCAGCAAGACACAATTGTTCTTCAGTGCAAGCGGCAGCTGACCTGCTTGAGTGTGGCGGCGATGAAGATGATGTAGATGGTGATGCTGCTGTAGTAGGTGGCGAACAGGCCGGCGCTCACGAACCAGCTGCGGAAGAGGAGAGCACCAGTCAGTCTCTGTACAATTCCTCCACTTTGCTGTCCGTCTACAGATAATCCGTGTTGAAAACAAACATTTTAGAACAAATGCGCTATAAACGTTCCCTGTCCGCCGTTTATTACAGACCTGGTCAGCGAATGCTGTTAACTAACGACAAGTTAACTTCGTTGCATTCTCGTGGTTTATATTTTCGCCACTAATTATGAGGTCTAACGTGCCAGTAAGATCACAAAAAAGATTCATTCTCTCAGAAAATTTGATAAATGAAACCCAACCACATACATACTATCCACTCAGAAATTCATCTATGCAAAAGAAACTGTTGAGAAGAAATTATTTCAGTTTATTTTTAAGACGTTAATTGTCTGACAGCATCTCTAATTCAAAAGAGGAGTAGTATTTATGAGAGACGTCCGCCGTACAACGGCGCTGAACTGTATATAGCTTTTATAAGCTCTCGGCACGAGTGATGGAAGCCACCTCCTATGAGCGTTAAACATGGTCTAAAGGGTCCCATTAATTAACACCCATATGGCGTCCCAGATACCACATCTGGCATAGATCCCAATGTTGACATCAGTTGCGACACAGCTGATGTAGGCGGCCTTTGGATACTTCGTTAGTAACATTCTCTTAAAGATACGATACGATGCTCTCAACCTCTACACCACTTATCAACGTTCGTGCACGCACGGCATCTCTTTATATCAACACCATGCTCAAGATGAGGACCCATCGTCGACATAGTTTCACTGGTTTCCTCATTGACGAATTGGTGCCTCTGCTCCGCCTGTCCCCTACTGCATAGGCCCACATTGCGCCTGCGTTCTCACACATCAAAATATTCTGCCTCGGTTATAGCTCTGTGCACACAAATATCCCCCGCACCAGGGCGCTTAAGACGTGTGATGTGTACGGCCTGCTGATAAGGAATCATACTGGGGATGTGCTTGAGAAACGCCACTCAGGAATCCCGTGGGCTCAGACGTGGCAAGTGATTCACCAAATATATTTCGGGATAGAGACAAGAGCCATCTGGTATTTCATGGTTAAAAAGAAATTTCGTATAAGACGTAGACTGCACGACATTGCTCTAGCTGAATCCTTAGTGTATATGAGGTGTCATGCGACCAACATGGATGAACATTGCCTGCTGTGCGGTTGTGTGCCCTCTAATGTGGAAGATACTTACTTCCTAAAAATGACGTTGCACACGATAGAGCCCAGAACACTCCTTTGCCCGACTAATGCCCACTTTCTCCAATCAAAGACATATGTGATGAATTGCATCAAAGGATGTTCTATGTACTATACTTTTCGAGACGTTCTCAAAAATGTGCCCGACTTTTGGACGTTCCTATAGAAAAGACATGTTGAACGGCAGTTCTCTTCCGGATATCGTTGTCAAACTTTTTTGCACACTCAATCAGATGCGACCATCTTGATGCTGTAAACAGAACTTGGATTCATCCGAAAAAATGACGTTTTGCCATTCGTGCACCCAGGTTCGTCGTTGAGTACACCATCGCAGGCGCTCCTGTCTGCGATGCAGCGTCAAGGATAACCGCAGCCACGGTCTCCGAGCTGATAGTTCATGCTGCTACAAACGTCGTCGAACTGTTCGTGCAGATGGTTGTTGTCTTGCAAGCGTCCCCATGTCCCCATCTGTTGACTCAGGGATCGAGACGTGGCTGCACGATCCGTTACAGCCATGCGGATAAGATGCCTGTCGTCTCGACTGCTAGTGATACGTGGCCGTTGGGATCCAGCACAGCGTTCCCTATTACCCTCCTGAACCCACCGATTCCATATTCTGCTAACAGTCATGGGATCTCGACCAACGCGAGCAGCAATGTAGCGATACGATAAACCGCAATCCGATAGGCTACAATCCGACCTTTATCAAAGTCGGAAACGTGATGGTACGCATTTCTCCTCCTTACGCGAGGCATCACAACAACGTTTGACCAGGCAACGCCGGTCATCTGCTGTTTGTGTATGAGAAATCGGTTGCGAACTTTCCTCATGTCAGCAGGTTGTAGGTGTCGCCACAGACGCCAACCGTGTTGAATGCTCTGAAAAGCTAATTATTTGCATATCACAGCATCTCCTTCTTGTCGTTTAAATTTCGCGTCTGTAGCACGTCATCTTCGTGGTGTAGCAATCTTAATGGCCAGTAGTGTAGCTGCGGTTGTGTTGTGAAGGAGTACGATGCAGTGTTCCTTTGGACATGGTTGCATGTGCGATGCGCAAGAGGCCGACGTTCTTGACAACGATCAACACTGTTGACAGTCCTCGGACGATTCAACTCTTCTCCAAAAACATTGTGAGGCTGTAATCCCACTGAACGCGATCTGATTCTTTAAGAACGCAGTGCGACCGTAGTTTTTGCTCTGGTATACAGATTGGAACAACTGAGGGCCGTTCAGAGCCATTCGATGACATTTAAAAGTGTTCCCCGAAGCAGGAAAGAATGTCTATACTTTTTCATTCCTCTTTCATGCCTCCTGCAGCTTGATCACAGAGAAGTACCACATTAACATGTGCGCGAATAACACAGCAAAGGGTCCTCGAAGACAACCCAGTTAGGTAATACCCTTGGCGCCACCCACGTGATTTTTGAGCAGGTTGAAAGTAGGCTGTTTAGGTTTTCTTATTGGTAACGCCACGTAGCGCTGTGTATGATAATCACTGGCTGTGCTGTGTGCAGTCTGTGGCTAGTTTGCATTGTTGTCTGCCATTGTAGTGTTGGGCAGCTGGATGTTAACAACGCGTAGCGTTGCGCAGTTGCAGGTGAGCCGCCAGCAGTGGTGGCTGTGGGGAAGTGAGATGGCGGATTTTTGAGATCGGGTGATCTGGACGTGTGTCCATCAGAAACAGTACATTTGTAAGAATGGATGTCATGAACTGCTATATATATTATGACTTCTGGACACTAGTAAGGTAAATACATTGTTTGATCTCTATCAAAATCTTTCATTTGCTAACTATGCCTATCAGTAGTTAGTGCCATCAGTAGTTTAAATCTTTTATTTAGCTGGCAGTAGTGGCGCTCGCTGTATTGCAGTAGTTGGAGTAACGAAGATTTTTGTGAGGTAAATGATTTGTGAAAGGTATAAGTTAATGTTAGTCAGGGCCATTCTTTTGTAGGGATTATTGAAAGTCAGATTCCGTTGCGTTAAAAATATTGTGTGTCAGTTTAAACACAGTCATAATTTTTCTAAGGGGACGTTTCATGTTAAAAATGCGCGTGTGAGACACTTCGAAATCCATTCACCTGAGTAGTGCCGCAACCCCACGAAAGGGCTGTCGAAGGGGTCGTCTGGCCTCAGGCGCTATAACACCCGCAAGGCTGCCACCTTCCACGAAAAAAAGAAGTTATTTATAGTAACTTACAGAAGATAGGTCACGTCTGTGGGAGGAACGTGTAATATCAGCTGGTGCTCCTAAGCCCCAGGTGGAGGGATAAGTATTGTTCCCAAACATTTTAAATCATCCTGCTGTGCTGTTATTACGACATAAGCACAACACGGATATCTTAAATTAGATGAAGGGAATAAACGAAAAACAAGAAAAGTAAATACTGCTTGAAAAACTTCATTTCGAGCATTCTCCATCACTACCATTTACCAGACGTCTACACAGTAGCAGGACAGTTTTAAAATCTGATTTTCGCAAAGCAAGATATCAGCGAGAAGTTATAACAACTTAAAGTGATACAGAAAAACAGATTAATAGTGCTAAAACATGTCTCCATGCAGTAAAATAATTGGCTGCCAATGGCATCAGGTTTGCTTCAGGTAAAAGATGAGCTTCCCAGTATAATCCATTTTATCAGATGCTTCACGGCTTTCCATCGATTTCTAAGCGTATAAGTTCGTAATGTATAACACTTTATAACAAACTCTCAGATATAACGGTTTCAGATTGTTGCATTTCATCAGAGGATTAAACTTATGATCAGAAATGCCTTTAATACGTAATTCCTTACATAAAACAATTGTTGTAGTCCAAGACTGATGTATGTCATTTTCTCAGGAATAATGCCGCCATATAATGGATCCATGTCGAAAGTTACTACTGTAATATATAGTCTGACTTTTGAAACTGCTCAATAAAATTCACAATTTAGTAAGAATCCAGTAGAGAAGAATGTTTTAGCTTCTGAAACATGAGCTGTATCAAAATTGACAAATATCCTTGAACCTCAGTTCACGAAAATAGCGTTTCGGCATCCTGATTGTGTCAATAGGGCACGATTTCTACATCAACGGGAAACAAAGTACTCCTTAACGCCGAGGGAAAAATTGTTCAACAAACGATACAGCCAACTGCTGTTTATTGGAAATGGGGCACACGTTTGCAATTTTTTCTGATAGAGTAACCAATCGGCAGTTATATGAATCTAAGAGCATGAAACGGACGAAATGGTTGAAAAGGAAGTGAACAGGTTGAAGCCTGTCCCCGAAGTTATTCAGTCTGTACACTGAACAAGCCGTAAAAGAAATAAAAGAAAAAATTAGGGTAGGAATTAAAGTTCAGGGAGGAGAATTAAAAACTGAAGTTCGCCGATGACATTGCAATTCTGTCAGAGACGGCAGCTGAACGGAATGGACAGCGTCTTGAAAGAAGGATATAAGATGAAAGTCAACAAAAGCAAAACGACGATAATGAGATGTAATCGAATAAAATAAGGTGATGCTAAGGGAATCAGCTTAGGAAATGAGACATTTAATGTACTAGACGAGTTTTGTTATTTGGGGCCGGGCGGTGTGGATGAGCGGTTCTAGGCGCTACAGTCTGGAACTGCGCGACCGCTAAGGTCGCAGGTTCGAATCCTGCCTCGGCATGAATGTGTGTGATGTCCTTAGGTTAGTTAGGTTTAAATAGTTCTAAGTTCTAGGGAACTGATGACCTCAGATGTTGAGTCCCATAGTGCTCAGAGCCATTTGATTTGTTATTTGGGTAGCAAAATACCTGATAATGATCGATGTAGAGTGGTTATAAAATGTAGACTGGCAATGGCAGGAAAAGCGTTTCTGTAGAAGAGACATTTGTTAACATCGAATATAGGTTTAAGTGTAAGGAAGTCTTTCTGAAAGTATTTGCTTGGAGTGTAGCCACGTATGGAAGTGAGACACGGACGATAGACAAGAAGAGACAAGATGTAGACAAGAAGAGAATAGAAGCTTTTGAAATGGGTGCTACAGAAGAATGTTGAAGATTAGATGGGTCAATCACGTAACTAACTTGGAGGCACTGAACGGAATTGAGGGGATAAGAAATTTGTGGTACAACTTGACCAAAAGAAGGGATCGGTTGATAGGACACATTCTGAGGCACCAAGGGATCACTAACTTAGTATTGGAGGAAAGTTTGGGGGGAGATAAAGAGATGAATACAGTAAGCAGATTCAGAAAGATGCAGGTTGCAGTAGTTACTCGGAGGTGAAGAGGCTTGCACAGGATACAGTAGCATGAAGACCACAAAAAAAAAAAAAAAATACGCGGTGAAAACATCCACAAAGGTTGAATACTGTCAGACCTGTGTTTCGTGGTGTTACACTTTTGATTTCTATCACAAATATAGAGAAATTAAGGAACTGGATATTATATTAATCATTCGTGATGGTGTCCCTATTAAAGGTATCTGAAATAAAAAACAAACTCTTATTTGGTTTGGAGTAATTAAGAATATAAATTCTTAGTGAATAGAATTTAGCTACGTTTCAACTTACACTGCCTGATAAAAAAATATTAAACTCCCAGAAGACATTGCTCAATGTCAAGGTAACAGCTACACACCATCGATGGATATGTAAGCGTTTAGAGTTACACTTATCTGTGACAGGTAGAACAGCCACCAGTGTGAATCAATGTTGTTAACAGGCCTGGTGGGGAGTAAACGGGCGTGATCAGTGTCAGATGTTGAATGGTCATCGTGAAATCACGGAGATGCCACGTACTCGTATGAGTCAGCGTTATCAGCACCTGACAGGATTTGAAAATATTCACATCGCTGGGCTCCGTTTGGTCAGCTGGTGCATTCGATCAATTCCCACATTAATGGGGCATTGGGACGTGCTGGAGGTCCGGTGTTGGACTGCATGGGGACGTGAGGGCAGACACACTCTACGTCAACTCTTCGTCAAGGTCTTTGTAGACCACTCCTGACCACCACAAGGGAGGATCGCTATGTTGTAGATCAAGCACTTCGCAACCCCTTCACGTTTTCGCTGAGCCGTGTCAGCTTTTACCAAAGTTGTGCGTGGTTATGCTCTTCGACTGTTACCCAGCAATAGCTTCTTTGGTGGCGCCCGAGAAGACGTACACAGCGACTTCCAAGACTTTTACTGACGTTCCAGGCTGGCGTGGTGGAGTTTTGCCAGGCAGTCAAGAAGGAAGGGTGCAGCCAACAACAAGAGCGCGGACTCCACTCTGAATGGATGAAGCTGGGTGGGCGCCTCCAGAGCAGATCGTGGCCGGTTGCACGATGGCATCTGCGCATATGCGAGCATACCGACAGGAGGCGAAGGGAACAGCTATAGACGGAGCGAAGGGATCGTCAGGTCGCGGGCCACTGCCAAAGAAAGATTGGTGTACCAGTTGTTACTCGGGACAGCCCCTGTTCAGTCAAAATGAACTAAACTTCGCCGGTCTGTGTGGCAGAGCGGTTCTAGGCGCTTCAGTCTGGAAAAGCGCGACCGCTACGGTCGCATTTTCGAATCCTGCCTCGGGCATGGATGTTTGTGATGTCCTTAGGTTAGTTCGGTTTAAGTAGTTCTAAGTTCTAGGGGACTGATGACCTCAGATGTTAAGTCCCATGGTGCTCAGAGCCATTTGAACAATTTGAACTAAACTTGGTGAGCACGTTTCAGAACATTGACTGTTTCTGAGCTCTTGTGCCGGCAGCAGACTTAAACACACAATTCACTGTATTTAGTGTTTTCTACCGGACTCCTCTCTCCAACGAATGACAGTTTCTTTTTTTCCTTGTTGCTTATTACTGGTTAAGACAGACTTGAAAAGACTTCATTATTTATTTGTTTCATGTTAATCTGTTTGTTGTTGTTGTGATCTTCAGTCCAGAGACTGGTTTGATACAGCTCTCCATGCTAGTCTATCCTGTGCACGCCTCTTCGTCTCCGAGTAACTACTGCAACCTACATCCTTCTCAATCTGCTAACTGCATTCATATCTTGGTCTGCGTCTACGATTTTTAACCCCCCCCCCCCCTCCCCCATGCTTCCCTCCATCACTAAATTGGTGATCCCGTGATGCAACTGGACGTGTCCTACCAACAGATCCCTTCTTCTAGTCAAGTTGTGCCACAAATTCCTCTTCTCCCCTATTTTATTCAGTACCTCATTAGTTACGTGACCTACATATCTAATCATCAGCATTCTTCTGTGGCACCACATCTCAAAATCTTTTATTCTTTTCTTGTCTATCCTGTTTATCGTCAATGTTTCACTTCCATACACGGCTTCACTCAATACAAATACTTTCAGAAACGACTTCCTGACACTTAAACCTATATTCGATGTAAACTAATTACTTTTCTCCTTAAATGCTTTTCTTGCCTTCGCCATTCTACATTTTATATCCTTCCCGTTAAACTATTTACGCCCATTAATTTGTTTTTGTCATTGGTTTTTGTCAAGTTTTTTGCCTTAGGTTTAAACTTGTCATTTATTACTTTGAGTACCAGGCTGGATGAAGAGAAAATATTTGAGTGACACTGCTGGTCTAATCTTGCTCACTGAGTATGTCCTGTTTTAAGATTTTTATTATGTGAATATTGTAAGTCGTCCTAATGGATTCTGTAACTTTCCTTGATTTTTTTAATTGGGCTCCCGTTAACAGTACTGCTTCTTGCATGTTTCAACTCAGCTTTATTATACTTGCGTTATATTTACCAGGACTTGGTTCAAATGGTTCAAATGGCTCTGAGCACTAAGGGACTTAACTCCTGAGGTCATCAGTCCCCTAGAACTTAGAACTACTTAAACCTAACTAACCTAAGGACATCACACACATCCATGCCCGAGGCAGGATTCGAACCTGCGACCGTAGCGGTCGCGCGGTTCCAGACTGTAGCGCAGAAACGCTCGGCCATCCCGGCCGGCTACCAGGACTTGATTTATTTTTATTTTTAATTTAATTTTTTTTCTTGGGTGGGGGGGGGGGGTCATCAGGGGCTTGATGTAGTCCGCCACAGATTCCTCTCCTGTGACAAACTATCAATCTAAGTCCTCAATTTTTTGCTAGATGTGTCGCAATTTGTGTCTTCCTCTGTTGCTTGCACCCTCCACAACTCCCTCTAGTACCATGAAAGTTATTCCCTAACGTCTTAAAACCTGTCCCATCATCTTGTCCCTTCTTCTTGTGAGTGTTTTCCACATACTCCTTACCTCGCCGATTCTGCGGAGAACCTCCTCATCCCTTATCTTAAGAATCAACCTAATTTTCAACATTCTTCTGTATCACCACATCTCAAATGCTTAGATTTTCTTCTGCTCCCGTTTTCTCACAGTCCATGCCTCATGCCTCAATGCTGTGCTACAATTATACTTTCTCAGAAATTCTTCCTCAAGTTAAGGCTAATGTTTGATTGCTAACAAACTTCTCTTGGTCAGGAATGGCTTTTTTCCCAGTTATAGTCTGCTTTTTATGTCCTCTTTGCTCCGTCCTTTATGTGTTATTTCGCTCCCTAGGTAGCAGATTCCTTAATTTCGTCTTCTTCGTCATCACTAACCCCGATGTTAAATTCCTCACTGTTCTCATGTCTGCTGCTTCTCATCACTTTCGTCTTTCTTCAGTAAACTCTTACTCCAAATTCTGTACACATTATACTACTTATTCCGTCCAACAGACCTCGTAATCCTTCTTCGCTTTCACTGACGATGCCAATGTCATTACCGAATCTTATCATTGATATTCTTTCACTTCGAATTTTAATTCCACTTTTGAACCATCATTTTATTTCGCCATTGCTTCTTTGATGTGTAGACTGAACAATAGGAGCGAACGACTACAAACCTATCTTACACCTTTTTTAATCTTGCAATTTGTTCTTCATCTTCCACTCTTGTTGTTCCCCTTTACTTCTTGTTCAAAATGTGTGTGAATTGCTGTGGGACCAAACTGCTTAGGCCATAGGTTCTTAGACTTACACACTACTTAAACTAACTTATTCTAGGAACAACACACACACCCATGCCCAAGTGAGGACTCGAACCTCCGGCGGGAGGCACCACGCAGTCCGTGAAGGATGCCTCAAACCGCGCGGCCATTCCGCGCGGCTTTTGCTTCTTGTACAACTTGTTTATTACCCGTGTCTCCCTATAACTTACCCCAATTTTTCTCAGAATTTCGAACACCTTGCACCATTTTACATAGTCGAACTCTTCTTCCAGGTCGACAAATCCTGTGAACATGTCTTGACCTTTCTTTAGTCCTGTTTCCATTACCCACCGTAACGTCAGAATGGCCTCTCTGGTACCTTTACCTTTCCTAACCCAAAGCTGATCGTCATCGAACAGGTCCTTAGTTTCCTTTTCCATTCTCCTATAGATTGTTCTTGTCAGCAACTTGGACGCATGAGCTGTTATTGTGATGGTGCGATAAACCTCGCATTTGTCAGCTCTTGCAGTCTTCGGAAGTGCGTGGATGATATTTTTCAGAAAGTATGATGCTGCATTGCCAGTCTCATATATTCTAAACATCAACGATAATAATTGTTTTCATGCTATTTCCCCCAATGATCTTAGAAATTCCGATGGAACGTTATCCATCCCTTCTGCCTTATTTGATTTTAAGTCTCTCAGAGCTCTACTAAATTCTGATTCTAATACTTGATGACTTTTCTCTTCCCTATTCTTCTTCGATCATGTCATCAGATGAGGTCTCCTCCGCTTGAAAACTCACAATGTACACTATTCTCTTATCTATCCGATGTCTCCTCTACATTTAACACTGGATTTCACATTGCACTCTTGATGTCACCGCTCTAATTTTAAATTTCATTGAAAATTGTTTTGACTTTTCTGTGTGCTCAATCAGTCCTTCCTATAATCACCTTTTTTATCGATTTCTTTACATTTTTCATGTAGCCATGTCGCCTTAGATTCCCTGCAGTTCCTGTTTATTTCATTCCGAAGTGACTTGTATTTCCGTATTCCTGAATTTCCCTGAACATTTTTATACTTCCTTCCTTCGACAATCAACTGAAGTATTTCTTCTGTTACCCACGGTTCCTTCGTAGTTAACTTCGTTGTACCTACGTTTTTCTCTCCAACTTGTGTGATTGCCCTTTTTAGAGAAATCTATTTCTCTTCAATTGAACTGCCTACTGAATTATTCATTATTGCAGTAGCTATACCCTTAGAGAAGTTCAAGGGTGTCTCTTCATTCTTTAGTACTTTTGTATCTCATTTCTTTACCTATTGATTCTTCCTGACTAACTTCTTAAACTTCAGCCTACTCTTCATCACTACTACATTGTGATCTGAGTCTACATCTGCTCCTGGGTTCGCCTTACAATCCAGTATCTGATTTCGGAATTTCTGCCAGACCCAGATGTAATCTAACTGAAATCTTCCTGTCTCTGCCGGCCTTTTGTAAGTGCACGTCCTCCTGTTGTGATTGTTGAACAGAGTATTAGCTATTACTATTTGAAATCACTCAATCAGCCTTTTTCCTCTCTCATTCCTCGTCCCAAACCATATTCTTCTGTAACATTTTCTTCTACTCCTTGCACTACAACTGCATTCCAGTCCCTCATGACTATTAGATTTTCGTACTCCTTTACGTACTGAATTACCCGTTCAGTATCCTCGTATACTTATTCTATGCTTGCGATGTCGGCATATATACCTGAACTATTGTTTTCAGTGAGAGTTTGCTATCGATTCTGATGAGAACAACCCTGTCATTGAACTGTTCCCAGTAACGCACTCTCATACATACGTACATACATACATTAATCCTTGCTCCTTAGATCATGGATACAACATTTCTTAATGATGTGGAACCTGTCACTTTAACATAATTTTTCTTTGCACAAAAAAGTAATTTTTTTTTTTTTTTTTTTTTTTTTTTTTTTACAGTTACTACTTCATATCTAAGAATTCACCTACTGACTAGAATGAGTTGTCATTCAGAAATACTTTTAATTGCTTTTAAATGTTGGTTGGCTATCTGTCAGACTTTTAATACTATTTGGCAAATGACCAAAGATACTTGTGGCAGCGTAAATCACCCCTTTCTGTGCCAAAGTGAAATTTATTACAGAATAGCGAAGATCATCCATTCTTCTAGTGTTGTAGCTTTGCACCTCGCTGTTATTTTTGAAGTGGGATGGGTTATTAATGACAAAATTCACAAGTGAATATATGTATTGCGAAGATACTATGAATATCGCGAGTTCCTTAAATAAATGTCTGCAAGGTGATATTGGGCTGGCTTCAGTTATTAATCTGATTACACGCTTTTGTGCAATGTCCTATTCATAACGAATCCTAGCTCCGTTAAACCGTTTTCTGCTGATGCTGATATTACTCTAGTCGTCTTATCAGCTTTCCTTGTCTTCTTTCCTTTTCACGTCACTGACGCTTACATCTAGATTGAGACTTTGCGTTTCCCTTTTCAGATTTTCAAACTTCCAAACCACATTCAAACTTCTGACATTCCACGCCCCGACACGTAGAATGTTACCCTGTCGCTAGTAATTCAATCTTTTTCTCACGGTCACCTCCTCCTTGGCAGTCCATTCCCAGATATCCGTATGGGGGAGTAGTCCGGAATCTTTGGCCAATGGAGAGATCACCAGGACACTTTTTAAATTACAGACCACATGTACTATGGACACACGTCATGTGTCTTTAATGCATTGTGTTCTGCATCCTCATGTCGTTGATCAGAGTTGATTCTTCAACATTTTGTGGACGCTTTCCCACCCCATTGGCTTCCGGGCCCTCTTTGGCAGGGCTGTTGGCAGAATGAGGCTGACCTCTTTTGCCGGAAGTCTTCGGCCCCCACTGCTGATGAATTTTATTCAAAATTTAAGCAGCTGAGGCATTCGAACGCGGAACCGAGGTCGTTTTGATTACCAAAAACACACGCTATCCCTAAACAAACGGGTTGATTTGTCATTGCGGAGTAAATAACTGTTGCCATAGGATGCAACCACTGTTATTTTAAATTATTCTTATGTGTGGCGTTTGTACACCACTGCCCATTAAAATTGCTACACTACGAAGATGATGTGCTACAGACGTGGAATTTAACCGGCAGGAAGAAGATGCTGTGATATGCAAATGATAAGCTTTTCATAGCATTCACACAAGGTTGGAGCCGGTGGCACACATACGACGTGCTGACATGAGGAAAGTTTCCAACCGATTTCTCATACACAGACAGCAGTTGATGTGCGTTGCCTGGTGACACGTTGTGATGCCTCGTGTAAGGAGGAGAAATGCGTACCATAACGTTTTCGACATTGATAAAGGTCGGATTGTAGCCTATCGCGATTGCGGTTTATCGTATCGCGATATAGCTGCTCGCGTTGGTCGAGATCCAATGAGTGTTAGCAGAATATGGAATCGGTGGGTTCAGGAGAGTAATACGGAACGCCGTGCTGGATCCCAACGGCCTCGTATCACTATCAGTCGAGATGACAGGCACCTTATCCGTATGCCTGTAACGGATCGTGCAGCCACGTCCCGATCCCTGAGTCAACAGATGGGGACGTTTCCAAGACAACAACCATCTGCACGAAAAGTTCGATGTTGTTTGCAGCAGCATGGACTATCAGCTCGGAGATTACCCTGGACGCTGCATCACAGACAGGGGCGCCTGCGATGGTGTACTCAACGACGAACCTGGATGCACGAATAGCAAAACGTCATTTTTTCGGATGAATGCAGGTTCTGTTTACAGCATCATGATGGTAGCATCCGTGTTTGGTGACATCGCGGTGAACGCAAATTGGAAGCGTGTTTTCGTCATCGCCATACTGGGGTATCAACCAGCGTGATTGTATGGGGTGCCATTGGTTATACGTCTCGGTCACCTCTTGTTCGCATTGACGACACTTTGAACAGTGGACGTTACATTTCAGATGTGTTACGACCAGTGGCTCTACCCCTTATTCGATCCCAGCGAAATCCTACATTTCAACAGGATAATGCACGACCGTGTGTTGCAGGTGCCGTACGGGCCTTTCTGGATACAGAAAATGTTCGACTGCTGCCCTGGCCAGCACATTCTCCAAATCTCTCACCAACTGAAAACGTCTGGTCAATGGTGGCCGAGCAACTGGATCGTTACAATACGCCAGTCACTACTTTTGATGAGATGTGGTATCGTGTTGAAGCTGCATGGGCAGCTATACCTGTACACGCCATCAAAGCTCTGTTTGACTCAATGCCCAGGCGTATCAAGGCCGTTATTACGGCTAGTGGTGGTTGTCCTGGGTACTGATTTCTCAGGATCTATGCACCCAAAATGCGTGAAAACGTAATCACTTCTCAGTTCTAGTATAATATATTTCTCCAATGAATACCCGATATCATCTGCATTTCTTCTTGGCGTAGCGATTTTAATGGCCAGTAGTGCAACATCGGCGCTCTGGTGATACTCTGGTATGGAGTGAACTGCCACATGCGGTTCGAATGTGACGTATTTTTGGTGACAGCTGAGGTGTAGCTCTTGCCCAGTTTGACACTGCCTGGCTAGCTCAAGCCCTGGGGCACCGCAGCAGTAGGCGTGACTGTGCGGTGCCCGAGCGTCGAGGACACGCATCCGGGAGGACGACGGTTCGTACCCGCGTCCAGCCATCTAGATCTAGGTTTTACGTAATTTCCCAAATTCGCTCCAGGTAAATCCCAGAATGTTTGCTCTTAAGGGTCAAGGCCTTCCCCATCCTTGGCACAATCCGGACACGTGGTTTGTCTCTAATGACCTCGATATCGACGGGACGTTAAACCAAATATTCCTTCCTTGCTTCAGAACAGCCGAACGGGGCACACTGCGTAAACGTAAATATTAAAACACTGTGTAAGCAGCAACTGTGCAGGGCTCTGGTCTGCGCACTAGGCAGTAGGCTGTTGATAAAATATTTCTACATTGTTATGTTTCCCAGTAAATATTACCGACGATACCTTTAATTCCATGTCGATATGTCGACATCTAGTGCCAAAATTTTTATCTTATATTGTATTTCTTTCGCGATTTCCGGCAAATATTTGAAACTGTTCTTTTGAAATTGTAGTAGAACATAATTTTACTTTCACTGTGTGTAGAGGTCTTGCTACTTTTTGGGGTCCCATCACGTCCAGTCATTCTCTTTGTATGTGTGAAGCAAGTATAGGTGGCAGAAAGAAGAAGTCCGATTGCACTGGAGGGTGGCAATGTGAATGGAATAACAAGATTTCCGACGTGAAGAACTAGCACACCAGTTGCGTTAAGAAAACAATTTTTAACGCAAATAGTGCGCTATTTCTTCACATCGGCGTTCTTCAAAAACAGTATCTGAAACTGACGCACGAAAATGTAAACGACAAGACTGTTCTCTGCGGCGATCGCGTAAGTGGGACGTAATCTGCGCGTTTACAGAAATGTAAAATCAGGGAAATCTACATGGAGTGTTCCGGGCAAATCCGATATGTGACGAAACTGAACGACTGACCCATCGGACAACTTTTATTGTGCGACTCACACGCAGTTACCATTGTTAGCAAAGTGGTTATAGCCAAGCATGAACGCGCATCGTTTCCCTTTGTGCCGGCCAGAGTGGCCATGCGGTTGTAGGTGCTACAATCTGGAACCGCGTGACCGCTACGGTCGCAGGTTCGAATCCTGCCTCGGGCATGGATGTGTGTGATGTCCTTAGGTTAGTTATGTTTAAGTAGTTCTAAGTTCTAGGGGACTTATGACCACAGTAGTTGAGTCCCATTGTGCTCAGACCTATTTGGCCCATTTCTTTCGTTTCTCTTTCAGTTCTTGCTCTAAGGGAGATAAATAGGCTGCTAGCTTGTTGAGTTACAGACTATCTAATAATGAATCAATACTTCAATATGCAGCTCTAAAACCGGTACTGTATTTACAAGGTGCAGCCGATATTTTTATAGGCCCGTGCTTCGATAGCTTTCTCTTATATATACCGACATATCGATATAGCGGTACTTTCCCTCGATATGTCGATGGCGGTTGATAATAACATTTTCTTGAATACCAATATATCGAATTCCCGCTATTTTTAAAAATGTCATCAGTCCTACTAGTCTGACAGCAGCTTAGATGAGGGGATGCTAACTACTGGATTATGGAACCAGTCGGTGCCGGCGGCATACCTGGCTACCGGCGCGAGGGACCGCAGCCGCTCCGGCCCCGAGGTGAAGGCGGCGGACGCCGTGGTCGGGTAGTCCATCGAGGGCACCTTCAGCCGCCGGCACAGCCGCTGCGAGCAGTCCACCTGCACACCAACGCGCTGAGTTACGACAACAGTATTTCCTACCTCTATTGTAGTTTCTGACAAGGGCAATGGTGGGAAATTCGTTTCTAGAGAACATCATTTTGTTAACACCGAACACATATTTAACTATTCAGAAGTCTTTTCTGAATGTATTTGTCTGGATTGTAGCTTTGGATGGAAACGAAATATGGGCTATATATAATTTAGACAAGAAGGGAATAGAAATATGGAAATATTGTATTACAGAAGAACCCTGAACATTAGATGGGTAGATTGTATAACTAATGAAACAGTTGGGGAGAAAATAAATTTGTGGCATAGCTTGATTAAAAGAACTGATCAGTTCACAGGACACAAAGCATTGGAAAGAAGTGGGTGTGGGGGGAGGAGTAAAAATAGTACAGACAGACCAAAAGATATACAGAACGCAGGTTCAAACGGATGTGGGTTGCAGTAGTTTCTCGGAGATGAAGAGGCTCGCATAGAGTAGCGTAGAGAGCTGCATCAAACCAGTCTTTCGTCTGTGGACCACAACAACAATGACGGCAATTGGTTCAAATGCCTCTGAGCACTATGGGACTTAACTGCTGCAGTCATCAGTCTCTTAGAACTCAGAAATTAGAACTACTTAAGCCTAACTAACCTAAGGACATCACACACATCCATGCCCGAGGCAGGATTCGAACCTGCGACCGTAGCGGTCGCGCGGTTCCAGACTGTAGCGTCTAGAACCGCTCGGCCACCCCGGCCGGCAATGAGGGGACTGCATCGGTACACAACAGCAATGTAGTTTAATTCCTTAAGTACCATAGTGCTTAGAGCCATTTGAACAATTTATTTCAATCCCACGCACTTCAGGTCGACTGTAGGCTGGCGTCAGTAGAAATGGAGCTCTTCAGTTGATTTATAAAATATTAAAGTAATAAAATACTTACAACTACGGCTGATGAAACAACTTTTCGGGTATGGTTACAGTGGGCGCAGAATTTCATACGAAGCGTGCCTGAAACGTTTGTTTTACAATATGGCGCGGTACCATACCCAAAAAACCGTCATGTTAACAGGCTATGGCGACGAGAGCCTTCTAAGATGTTGTTTCCACACTGAATATTGAAAGAAAGCCGTTTTGACAAGGTTTGACTGGAAAACACATTGCTTATTAGTGATAACAGGGTGTCAAATTGGAAAGGTATCTTAAGTTCAGAGAGAAGAACTTGTTTGTAGTGGTATCGGTAGCGTCAGGTAGCGTCGACCCCATCGGAAGGTACGGGAGCAGGCTTTGTAATAGCACAGTAAATGCTATACTACAATACACGTTTAAAATACACACACACACATACATACATACAAAAACATACACGGTAATATATAATTTTCTTTCCTTTCATCTATCAAATTCTAATCAAGTAATCACGGGCATTTCATACACATAGCAGCTTCTCGTGCAAACGTTGAGGGACCAAGGGACGTCGTCCAGTCGCCGTGTCATCTCCTGCATTGCGGACTGGGTATAGAGGGCTACGAAAGTGCTTGTGTAAATGTTTTCCTTTTCTTTGTGAGTACAGTTGTAGTTGCAAAGGCCGGCCGAGCGGTTCTAGGCGCTACAGTCTTGAACCACGCGACCGCTACGGTCGCAGGTTCGAATCCTGCCGCGGGCGTGGATGTGTGTGATGTCCTTAGGTTAGTTATGTTTAACTAGTTCTAAGTTCTAGGGGACTGATGACCTCAGAAGTTAAGTCCCATGGTGCTCAGAGCTATTTGAACCATTTGTAGTTGGTAAGTTTATTATTTTGGGGATGCATGTTATGTAAAGTTGAACAGTAACGAAATAGACTTCGTAGTGAGAGAAACAAAAGTATGAAAACATTTTTATAATGTCTGTGAGAGAACTACACCGGTTAGGCAATGACTTTGCTTATTGTAAAAGTGTTGAGGAATAGTACTGGCTGGCAATTCAGTGATGTGAAAACGTGACATCTGCAAGAATAGCACGGACTGTCGTAACCGCAGTGGCAATATATCAACAAAGGAAAAAGAAATTCATTGCCCTGTGTGACGAGTTGCAAAAGTGCCACAGAGTTTCCACTAAAAACTTGATGGCCACGGAAACAGTCCAGCTAAATTCATCTTGTTGTAAAGTGCAGCGTCCCAACCAGTATTTTGAAACTTCTTTCGACATACAATCATTCACGAAAATCTTTCAGCCACTGCAGTAATATAGCAGATTTTATCAGGTCCACAGTAGATTTCATTGTAGTAGCTGTGTTGCCTATGAGTGTTAAGCAGTGTGGACTGAATTCATGTGTGCATGAATGCATCATTGTTATCATTGTTTGCCATGTTATTATATTTTACCATATTGTTATCCTTTCTGGTAGGCAAATGTATCGGGACTGTAGCTTCCGTCAATTTCCAGTTTACTATGTCAACAAGAACAGACATTACTCTTATTTTTTTAAAATTCTGATTTTAAAAAGTCTTCAAACACGGAAAAGTAAGATTCCATAACTCTATGTTTGCAGTATTTTCCTGGCATCATGGCGTTGGCTTGCCCGATACGTTCAAGATCTCAATATCTGTTTAAGCAGGAGACGTTACACCTTGTCGGGTTGGCTGTTCCGACCCCATCATCCCAAACGTGCGAGTTGGAGCAGGGACATATTCAAAAATGTCCCCAAGTACACTCATGCTCATAAATTCAGGATAACTGCGGAATGTGGTGCCACACAACGTAGCACTACACAAAACTGGCGCTAATAGCATAGGCGTATAGGCAACACACACGACACAGACCTGTAAGTCCACGGCATTGGTGATAAGTTGAGAAAACCGTACCGAAACAAATGTGCTACAAAACGCCACTGTTTCCTGCGCGTGTACCCCGACATCAATACGGGATATGATCACCATGCACACGTACACAGGCCGCACAACGGGTTGGCATACTCTGGATCAGGTGGTCGAGCGGCGGCTGGGGTATAGCCTCCCATTCCTGCACCAGTGTCTGTCGGAGCTCCTGAAGTATCCCAGGGGTTTGAAGACGTGCAGCGATACGTCTACCACGAGCATCCCAGACGTGCTCGATGGGGTTTAGGTCTGGAGAACAGGTAGGCCACTCCATTCGCCTGATACCTTCTGTTTCAAGGTGCTCCTCCACGATGACAGCTCGGTCTGGCTGTAGGTTATCATCCATCAGGAGGAAGGTGGGACCCACTGCACACCTGAAAAGGCGGACATACTGGTGCAAAATGACGTCCCTATACTCCTTACCTGTTACAGTTCCTCTGTCAAAGACATGCAGTGATATACGTGCACCAATCATAATCCCACCCCCACCATCAAACCATGACCTCCACACAGGTCCCTTTCAAGGACATTAAGGGGTTGGTATCTGGTTCCCTGTTCTCGCCAGATGAAAACCCGGCGAGAATCACTATTCAGTCTATACCTGTACTCGTCTGTGAACATAACCTGGGACCACTGTCCCAATGACCATGTACTGTGTTTTTTTCACCAGGCTTTACGGGCTCCCCTGTGACCAGGGGTCAGTGGAATTCACCTTGCAGGTCTCCGGGCGAATAAACCATGTCTTTTCAGTAGTCTGTAGACTGTGTGTCTGGAGACAACTGTTTCAGTGGCTGCGGTAAGGTCCCGAGCGAGGCTACCTGCAGTACTCTGTGGCCGTCTGCGGGCGCTGATGGTGAGACATCGGTCTTCTTGTGGTGTCGTACACAGTGGACGTTCCGTACTGTAGCGCCTGGACACGTTTCCTGTCTGCTGGAATCGTTGGCATAATCTTGAGATCACACTTTGTGGCACACGGATGGCCCGTGCTACGACCTGCTGTGCTTGACCAGCCTCCAGTCGCCCTAGTATTCTACCCCTCACATCGTCATCAATATGTGTTCTTTGAGCCATTTTCAACATATAGTCACCATCAGCACGTCTGAAAACGTCTGCACACTTACTTGCTGCACCGTACTCTGACATGTACCAACACACCTCTGCGTATGTGGATTGCTGCCAGCGCCATCGTGCGACTAATGCAGGTCAATCAAAGGCGCCGCATGGTCATTCCCCGAGGTAATTTAAACCCGCAAACCGCCCACCAGAGCGTTGCTTCACCATGTATCAGCATTATCTTTAATTTATGAGCCTGAGTGCAGATTCAAATACTACAATAGAACAGGGTAGAGCGATGCTCCAGACCCACGTCCAGGAAGCAGGATAGGTATCAAGTCCTCGGTCTTCGGCGACGGTGCAGTATCGAGATCCCGGCCATGGCCGTAAACCACACAAAATAACGGTCTCACTGGCCAGGCTACTGAATGCCGACACACCCGTACCTCATTGCCACACAATCCCCTCCTAACAGTTAGACTTCCTCCAGCATCTGTCTGTACCCCTACAATTTGTATTACAGTCATAGTCACTGTGCAGTAGTTGCTGTCTCGTTACAACTTCCTTAACAGCAGTTGTATACCATACATCTACATCATCCACATCCTTAATTCTCAAGCCGCCTTGCGGTGTGTGGGGTAATTTATGCACCACTGTCGCTTTCCCAATTCTTTTTCCACCCGTGAATGGCTCGTGGGAACATACATTGTGTTAGAGCATTATGAATTATCTCGAAGAAAACGGTCTATTGACACACAGTCAACACACATGGTTCTCTTGAAATACAACTAGCTCTTTACTCGCACGAAGTGTTGAGTTCTATCGACAAGGGATTTCAAATGGATTCCGTATTTCTGGATTTCCGGAAGGCTTTTGACACTGTACCATACAAGCAGCCTCTAGTGAAATTGCGTGCTTACTCAATATCGTCTCAGTTACGTGATTTCCTGTCAGAGAGGTCACAGTTAATAGTAATTGACGGAAAGTCGTCGAGGAAAACAGAAGCGATTTCTTGTGTTCCCCCAGGTAGTGTTATAGGGCCTTTGCTGTTCCTTATCTATGTAAACGATTTGGGAGACAATCGGAGCAGCCGTCTTAGGTTGTTTGCAGATGATGCTGTCGTTTGTCGACTAGTAAAGTCATCATAAGATCAAAACAATTTAGGAAAGATATCAGCATGGTCCTAAAATTGGCAGTTATCTTAACTAATGAAAAGAATCCGTTAAGTTTCGCTTACACTATAAATCAGTCAAATCTAAAGGCCGTAAATTCAACTAAATAACCAGGAATTACAATTACGAACCACTTAAATTGGAAGAAACGCATAGAAAATGTTGTGCGGAAGGCTAACCGAAGACTGCATTTTATTAGCAGGACACTTAGAAATTGTAACAGATCTACTAAGGAGACTGCATACACAACGCTTCTCCGTTCTCTTTTAGAATACTGCTGCGCGGTGTGGCATCTTTGCCTGATAGGACTGACGGAGTACATCGAAAAAGTTAAAAGAAGGGCAGCAAGTTTTGTATTATCTCGAAATAGGGGAGAGAGTGTAACTGACATGATACAGGGTTTAGGATGGACATCATTAAAAGTCAGGCGTTTTTTCTTGCGGAGAAATCTTCTCACGAAATTCCAATCACCAACTTTCTCCTCTCCCATTGGAGACAACACGGTGTGGAGTGTAGACTCCTGATGAAAGCTAGCCCCACGTGTTAGTAACAAGCATTCCACAGTAGCCGCGCCAAGGAAATCAAATACACTGTTGGCAGTGGTGGCGCCTGAGGATGGCGGTAATGCGCCGCCGAAACAAGTCGTGTGGCAGAATAAAGACATTCTCAAGATACAGTTATTGTGGTAGTTTTTCTTATATATTTCATCAGCTGAAGTGCCTCGTCCACGCAATAACATGGGCATTCTTTCCTTATTGGACCGAGTGAGATATCATACAATAAAGGGGACATGAACATCCAAAGTCGTCTCCCAGGTACGATTTTCACGCTGCTACTTACCAGAATGTGGACGCAGTGTGTGCAGATGTAGCCCACCAGGGCGGTGCCCACGAGCCCCACGGCCAGCCCCGCGCTCCGGAAGGCCATCGGCATCGCCAGGATGCCCGTGCCGAGGCTGCACTTGAGCAGGTGCATCAGCGCACCCAAGTCCCTGTCACCAAAGGTAATCATTCACTGGGGCGTAATAATAATATAACAACAGTTATTTGGCTAAAATTTACAGACGCGCGAAATTTGGCACGGACTTCAATGCGAGATGCCTTTAATAGGTTCCACAACGAAACATTGTCTCGAAATATGGTAGAAAATCCGAAGAAATTCTGGTCGTATGTAAAGTACACAAGAGACAAGACGCAGTCAATACCTTCGCTGCGCAGTGCCGATGGTACTGTTACCGACGACTGTGCCGCTAAAGCGGAGTTACTGAACGCAGTTTTCCGAAATTCCTTCACCAGGGAATACGAATGGAATATTCCAGAATCTGAAACACGAACAGCTGCTAGCATGAGTTTCTTAGGGGTTGCGAAGCAACTCAAATCGCTTGATAAGTGCAAGTCTTCAGGTCCAGATTGTATACCGATTAGGTTCCTTTCAGATTACGCTGATACAATAGCTCCCTACTTAGCAATCATATACAACCGCTCGCTCACCGATAGATCTGTACCACAGATTAGAAAATTGCGCAGGTCGCACCAGTGTTTAAGAAGGGTAGTAGGAGTAATCCATCGAACTACAGACCTATATCATTGACGTCGGTTTGCAGTAGGGTTTTGGAGCATATACTATATTCAAACATTATGAATCACCTCGAAGGGAACGATCTATTGATATGTAATCAGCATGGTTTCAGAAAACATCGTTCTTGTGCAACACAGCTAGCTCTTTATTCGCACGAAGTAATGGCCGCTATCGACAGGGGATCTCTAGTTGATTCCGTATTTCTAGATTTCCGGAAAGCTTTTGACACCGTTCCTCACAAGCGACTTCTAACCAAGCTGCGGACCTATGGGGTATTGTCTCAGTTGCGCGACTGGATTCGTGATTTCCTGTCAGGAAGGTCGCAGTTCGTAGTAACAGACGGCAAATCATCGAGTAAAACTGAAGTGATATCAGGTGTTCCCCAGGGAAGCGTCCTGGGACCTCTGCTGTTCCTGATCTATATAAATGACTTGGGTGACAATCTGAGCAGTTCTCTTAGGTTGTTCGCAGATGATGCTGTAATTTACCGTCTAGTAAGGTCATCCGAAGACCAGTATCAGTTGCAAAGCGATTTAGAAAAGTTTGCTGTATGGTGTGGCAGGTGGCAGTTGACGCTAAATAACGAAAAGTGTGAGGTGATCCTCATGAGTTCCAAAAGAAATCCGTTGGAATTCGATTTCTCGATAAATAGTACAATTCTCAAGGCTGTCAATTCAACTAAGTACCTGGGTGTTAAAATTACGAACAACTTCAGTTGGAAAGACCACATAGACAATATTGTGGGGAAGGCGAGCCAAAGGTTACGTTTCATTGGCAGGACACTTAGAAGATGCAACAAGTCTACTAAAGAGACAGCTTACTCTACACTCGTTCGTCCTCTGTTAGAATATTGCTGCGCGGTGTGGGATCCCTACCAGGTGGGATTGACGGAGGACATCGAAAGGGTGCAAAAAAGGGCAGCTCGTTTTGTATTATCACGTAATAGGGGAGAGAGTGTGGCAGATATGATACGCTAGTTGGGATGGAAGTCATTAAAGCAAAGACGTTTTTCGTCGCAGCGAGATCTATTTACGAAATTTCAGTCACCAACATTCTCTTCCGAATGCGAAAATATTTTGTTGAGCCCAACCTATATAGGTAGGAATGATTATCAAAATAAAATAAGAGAAATCAGGGCTCGAACAGAAAGGTTTAGGTGTTCGTTTTTCCCGCGCGATTTTCGGGAGTGGAATGGTAGAGAGATAGTATGATTGTGGTTCGATGAACCCTCTGCCAAGCACTTAAATGTGAATTGCAGAGTAATCATGTAGATGTAGATACATTAGGAACTATTTGTGTAGCGGAGACGCAGTTACTGTAATTTTGAATGGAAACAAGTCTCCAAAGACACTATATTCGAGATAAAGCAGCATTAGGCTAATAGGAAAATAGTATCGTGATGAGTGTAGCTGCGTCTCACCGTAAGCACTTGTCCATAACGTGACATCTCGACTGAAGTACACACTCCAGCGTCACTGCCAGCACAGATGGTCCCGCATGATCAACTAAGTGACCAGAGGAAGATTTTACATGTGCAACGCAAGCCCCCTCCAAAACTCAACAAATACAATATAAACTTCGAGAGAGATAGAGGTTGATTCAGCTGCCCCTACTGATGTCGTTTTGTGCAACCTGCAATGACATACCTGGCCTTCGAAGCAACGAGCGAAGTTTTGAAATTCTCTCGCTCGCTACGCGTAAACGATTAGTCATACAGAAAAAATGAAAAGGACCTTTTTGTAGGAAATTTAGTGCAGCTTGATTTTGTACTGAGGTACGTTTTCGCTAGAGGCCGTAGTTCTGTAGTTATTTAAGAAAACTTATAAAAATGACGGTCAAACGCACCCACACTTCCAGTCTCAGCACCCACCGGACAGGATTTCTATTGAAACTTCCTGGCAGATTAAAACTGTGGGCCGGACCGAGACTCGAACTCGGACCTTTGCCTTCCGCTGGCAAGTGCTCAACCGACTGAGCTAGCCAATCACGACTCACGCCCCGTCCTCCCAGCTCTAATTCCGCCAGACCCTCGTCTCCTACCTTCCAGACGTCACAGAAACTCTCCTGCGAATCTTGCAGAATTAGCACTCTTGGAAGAAACGATATTACGGAGACATGGCTTAGCCACAGTCTGGGGGATGTTTCTAGAATGAAATTTTCACTCTACAGCGGAGTGTGCGCTGATATGAAACTTCCTGGCAGATTAAAACTGTGTGCCGGACCGATACTCGAACTCTGGGACATTTGCTTTTGAAGTTTGGAAGGTAGGAGACGAGGTACTGGCGGAATTAAAGCTGTGAGGAAGGGGCGTGAGTCGTGCTCGGGTAGCTCAGTTGGTAGAGCACTTGACCGCGAAAGGCAAAGGTCTCGAGTTCGAGTCTCAGTCCGGCACACACTTTTAATCTGCCAGGAAATTTCATATCAGCGCACACTCCGCTGTAGAGTGAAAATTTCATTCTACCATTTCTATTACTTTGTTTATGGCACTCCCTGCAAACACTGTACAAAAATTTGCGACCGTACGAATTATTTCCCACGTTCGAACTTTTGTGGTCTTTATTAACTGTTCCTATTAGACTAGTGGCTTACTTAAGCGCTTATAAATGTAATATTGGGGTTTGTGTGGATTTTATTTAACAATTTTGTGAATTTCAACACCATACAATAAAGAGTTACACCGATTTATTCATCAGGTCCTCTGATTACGAAACCACTTTCTTTGTAAGAGTTAAGTTTGAATCGAATTGTCAACGTGATTACTTTTAGCATAACGTATACAAAAGTCATTTGTCTTTTATTATCCTCAGGCGCACGTTTAAATTAATAACGTTAACGAAATGCTGGTGGCGTTATAGCCAAATCAACAGAGATAAAAAAAAGCTCGAATATAAGTCATACTTCGAGTAGTAATGTTTTTCTTGAATAATTCAACGAAAACTTATCCCACTACAGAATTGAACTACATTTCATTTCCTACAAAAAGCCTTTTTAGTTTCTTCTGTGGGACAAATAGTATGCGCGTAGAGAGCGAGAGAATATCAAATCTCACGCGTCGTTTTCGAAGACAAGAATAGCATTGCTGGTTACATAAAACATCTGCAGGGACAGCTTAATGACCCTGTATACTCGTCATTGCATTCATCTACACAACTGGCCATTAAAATTGATACACCACGAAGATGACGTGCTACAGATGTGAAATTTAACCGACAGGAAGAAGATGCTGTGATATGCAAATGATAAATGATAGCTTTTCAGAGCATTCACACAAGGTTGGCGCCGGTGGCGACACCTACAACGTGCTGACATGAGGAAAGTTTTCAACTGATTTCTCATACACAAACAGCAGTTGACCGGCGTTGCCTGGTGAAACGTTGTTGTGATGCCTCGTGCAAGGAGGAGAAATGCGTACCATCACGTTTCCGACTTTGATAAAGGTCGGATTGTAGCCTATCGCGATTGCGCTTTATCGTATGACGACATAGCTGTTCACGTTGGTCGAGATCTATTGACTGTTAGCAGAATATGGAATCGGTGGGTTCAGGAGGGTAATACGGATCGCCGTGCTGGATCCCAACGGCCTCATATCACTAGCAGTCGAGATGACAGGCATCTTATCCGCATGGTTGTAACGAATCGTGCAGCTACGTCTCGATCCCTGAGTCAACAGATGGGGACGTTTGCAAGACAACAACCATCTGCACGAACAGTTCAAATGGTTCAAATGGCTCTGAGCACTATGGGACTTAACTTCTGTGGTCATCAGTCCCCTAGAACTTAAAACTACTTAAACCTAACTAACCTAAGGACATCACACACATCCATGCCCGAGGCAGGATTCGAATCTGCGACCGTAGCAGTCGCGCGGCTCCGGACTGAGCGGCTTAACCGCGAGACCACCGCGGCCGGCCACGAACAGTTCGACGACGTTTGCAGCAGCATGGACTATCAGCTCGGAGACCATGGCTGCGGTTACCCTTGACGCTGCATCACAGACAGGAGCGCCTGCGATGGTGTACTCAACGACGAACCTTGGTGCACGAATGGCAAAACGTCATTTTTTCGGATGAATCCAGGTTCTATTTCCAGCATCATGATTGTCGCATCCGTGTTTGGGGACATCGCGGCGAACACACATTGGAAGCGTGTATTCGCCATCTCCATACTAGCGTATCTACCGGTGTGATGGTACGGGGTGCCATTGTTTACACGTCTCGGTCGCCTCTTGTTCGCATTGACGGCACTTTGAACAGTGGACGTTACATTTCAGATGTGTTACAACCCGTGGCTCTACCCCTCATTCGATCCCTGCGAAACCCTACATTTCAGCAGGTAATGCAAGACCGCATGTTGCAGGTCCTGTACGGGCCTTTCTGGATACAGAAAATGTTCGACTGCTGCCCTGGCCAGCACATTCTCCAGATCTCTCATCAATTGAAAACGTCTGGTCAATGGTGGCCGAGGAACTGGCTCGTCACAATACACCAGTCACTACTCTTGATGAACTGTGGTATCGTGTTGAAGCTGCGTGGGCAGCTGTACCTGTACACGCCATCCAAGCTCTGACTCAATGCCCAGGCGTATCAAGGCCATTATGACGGCCAGAGGTGGTTGTTCTGGGTACTAATTTCTCAGGATCTATGCACCCAAATTGCGTGAAAATGTAATCACATTTCAGTTCTAGCATAATATATTTGTCCAATGAATACCCGTTAATCATCTTCATTTCTTCTTGGTGTAGCAATTTTAATGGCTAGAAATGTATGTTCCTGGCTGGCGTCTTACACCATTTATTTCAGTTGCCACCTCTTCTTCTATTCCTAGAGCACCTTTGGACGCAATACGTGAACCAGCAAATCGTATTCTACCATCTTATCGCGAGCCCAGGTACCCTGCTGTGCCATCAAGCCTGTATCCCAAATTCCAAACATTTGTATTCCTATCCGATGCTCTCCGCATAGAACGTCAGTTGACACACCCCAATTTAGAACTCTGTCCCCACACATACCCTTCTTACCACCAATAGTCGATAACGCCTCCTGCTAACATTATCACAGGGCATCCTTTCGTTTTTACCTCTCCTCGTCTTCACTCCCCCCAGATCGTACTCTGATACTCTGGTGATTCTTCGATTTCAAGCAAGTCACAATTTTCATACACCATAACTATCGTCATATCAGTGAAACACCGACATTATTATCTCTGTGTTTTAACTTCTAGTTGAGAGATTCTTAAGAGATCCTCAGATTCTCTTAACACGAACGCGTGATATATACATATGTTCTTTGAAGACAAAAATTATTATCTTTGTATTAGCAGTTGGTTTTGTACATGGGTGAGGCCTCTTTCAACCTCTCCTCGTGGCTGGATTCCAATGTTCTGTGGAAAAAAAGAATCGTAAAGCCGTTATTTCGCGGCCTTGGCTTATTCACCCACTTCATGTAGCGTTCCGACTATTTTGCATCGAGTTTCAAGACACACAAACTGTCAATACTTGCCACATTACGAAGCATAATTGCGGGTACCCTCCTCCACTTCTTAGCAGTCACGAAACTGTATTTATTTCGCTCCATAACTTTTCACGACTTTTTCGACATCCTTGAGGACGACCTCATTGAGGATCTGAGCATGGAACACTGGAATGTAAGTTTCCTGATAAATAATCATCAAGTGTAGCTTACTCACAGTTAATCGAAGTCCTCGTGCTGTTCTTAGTGCCATTCACGCATTGTTTCAACTGCAAATTTACGATCTCTGAACAAAGTATTCACCAAACTGCCTGCATACTCAGCTCAATGTCGCAGTCCACGTTTTATTGACTTTTAATCACTGCCTTCCTACAGTTGGTTTCAATCCAGTTCAAATGTTATTTTCAGCATTCTATCACCCTACAATGAAGTAACGCCACCTGTGCAGGTATGGCTTCCTGAGGGCTATTGTTCTTGGTGATGCTTGGCACCAATAGCTATGAAGTTACGTTATGCGCCTTTCTATGTATATATTTAATTAATGCGTAAGTGAAAAACGGATGAAATTATTTACTTTTTCCACATCTGTAAGGACTATGTCACTGTTGTGTGCAAATTACATGAGGTAAGTTCATATTTTACAAAGAATTGTAACCAATTCTATCCATCCAATTGTTGGACTCTGTTGTTACCTTGACTACGAACAATATTTGTAGATCCCTTCGAGTTCAGTTAAGTGCTTTTATTTGCACCAACAGCGTGCGTTATTTCTGCGTTCACGACAGGAAAATATTCCGTTTGTGTTAAAATGGACATTTCACCTACGAAGTGGGTAAAAGTAATTGTTCTTCATGGACACATTTTATGACTGTGAACGATTTTGCCTCTGATGTTGGTGTTAGAAAATCTAGTGCTGCAAGCCTTATTAAGGAATATAGTGATACTTCCTCATTTTCTCCAAAGAGAAATGGCACACGTGGACGAAAAAGAAATGCCACCTGTAGAATTGACAAAATTCTAATTAGAAACATTAGATTTGATACTCGCAAGACAAGTCAGGACCTTCAGAAAGATTTATTGGTTACTGGGGTTGAAATTAGGTCTTCAGCAGCACGCTGCAGGCTGTGTGATTGTGGGCGGATGGCTTGAGAGCCAATAAAGAAGTAGTCGTTAACAGCTGACATGAAGAAAGAACGGTTGGCGTGGGCCAGAAAATATAAATCATGGTCCTCCTATGACTGCAAACGTGTAATTTTCAGTGACGAGTAATATTTTACTGTTCAAGCATACAGAGCAAGGGTTGTTGGGCGAAGCACCCGTGAGGCAGTGAGAGTTGAGCATCAAGAACAGACTGTAAAATACTCTCCCAAAACTATATTTTTGGGTTTCTTCATTGCAACTGGCCCTGGAGCACTAGTTCCAGTTGATAGCATGAAGGATTCAACCAAATACATGGAAATCCTGAGGCATTGGATTGTGCCATTCCTACACCCCTTTGCAGATTGTGGAGGAAGATTTCACCATGATCTTGCCCCATGTCACAACTCTAATGCAGTCAAGAAGTTCATGAAAGAAAACAACATTCATGTGATTCAATGACGTTGTAAATCACCAGACTTAAACACCATCGAGAATTTGTGGATTACTGTGGGAAGATGAGTTGGTAAAATGGACTATTCAGCAAAAGAACGCATGTTAGTAAATGCAATGAAAGTGCAGATTCACGCAGACGAGGTACGAAACATTTACTCTAATCTTGTCAACTTTATGTCGTAACATGTTCAGGATCTCATCAGAGCAGAAGGACGACACATTATTTATCAATATTCATTAAGCTAGTACATGCATTATATATATAGTAATAAATGTGCACAGTTGAAGTGTAATCCTCTTGCCCCAACTACTTCGCACATTACTGTAGTATTTGTGGGTGGAAAATAAGAACATCAGTTAGTATCAAATAATTCTCATGTACTTTTGCTTTGGTGAGATGTCGCACATCCTCTAGCATGACCTCCCTATAGGTCTACATGACGCACGTAGTGTCTAATCTAATGTAATTTGGTCTACTCCCTACGCAGCTTTTCCGTTGGCGCATAGCAGACGTCTCCCGGCAGCATTGTGACGCCGGGCAGAAGTTCAGTGATCGGACCCTGCAGACCACGGTAGCACCGCTGCCTGACTTAGTGTACTTACGATACGGGCCTCTCCACTTGGCGGTGGGCGAACGGGTCGTATTCTTCATCCTGCTTCTCCTTCTCCTTCTCGAACTTCTCCGAGATGGGTAACCTGAAATGAAACACGCCAGAAACAAAGCTTGTCGTACCACAATTAAACAGTGTGATCGTTAGGAAAACATACATGTCTACCTCAATAAGTCAACCTCATGGCGTAACCAGTGGTACATATTCACTTTTTCTAAAAAGACTTAGGAAATAATTATGGGAGTAGTTATGGGAGTATTCCACTTCAGACACCTCTGACACAACAGTTCAGTATCATTAAGTTTGATGCTACATACGAGTATCTTGGACTAACATTCGATTAAAAACTAATCGGAATCACTACATGGTAATCACTCAAGAGAAAACCCTCTACAGAGAAAAGCTACTGACACTGTTAACAATTTGTATCTAGGCGTCTAATGAGGTGTAAGGTGACGCTGCCGCGAAGGAGGTCAGAATCGTGACGCCCAGCCTTGACATTACGCAGTTTTCAGGAAAACATTTCAAACGCACACGCAGTCAGAATCTACCCTAAAAAAATTCAGTAACAGGCATAAAGGGCGTCAATAAAACCACCCCATTTCTTGGGGTGTTTATTTACATAAATTTCGCAGTTGAAAAAGACAGTGCGATGTGCAACTGGATGATGTTCTTGACAATCGTTGACATTGCTTCCGCCCCCCGTCCCAAACGATTCAGCCATTCTATAATGATATTGTGAGGCAGCAAACTCACTGAAGCTGATTACACCCCTTTCGAGTGTAGCGCGACCGCAATTTTTTCTTTGGTATTTAGGGTGGAACTAATAGGGATCGGCGATATTTGAACGTAATCCGAGGCAGAGGCAGCAAAGGTTTATCTTTTTAGCCCTCCTATTTTGCGCCCTTCTGTGTCGTGATAATGGGGGGCGGGGGGGGGGGGGGAGGGAGGGAGCGTTGTAACATTGACACAAACGTGAATAAAATTGCAAAGGGCTTCACTGAGACCCCAGTTCAACAGCATTCTCGGCGCCACCCACTCACCTTTATTGGGCTTTGTGTTAGCATAAGAGCCAACACCGTGCTACGAGTGGAGGCCGAAGTGCATGCAGGCTGGCGTGAGGAGGGAAGAACTATACTGACGCGAGGTCTGGAACTTGACAAGGAATGAGAATACAGAAAGCGGACGTAATTAGTTTGATACTTAACTTTAATCCATTAATGATGAACGTCGCTCTTGACGGTACATGATTCACAATATTATCTGTTCAGAATACATTCTTGAAGATAGTACTTATAGTAACTGAATATGGCGCCTTGCTAGGTCGTAGCAAATGACGTAGCTGAAGGCTATGCTAAACTGTCGTCTCTGCAAATGAGAGCGTATGTAGACAGTGAACCATCGCTAGCAAAGTCGGCTGTACAACTGGGGCGAGTGCTAGGGAGTCTCTCTAGACTAGACCTGCCGTGTGGCGGCGCTCGGTCTGCAATCACCGATAGTGGCGACACGCGGGTCTGACCGCGGACCGCGGCCGATTTAAAGGCTACCACCTAGCAAGTGTGGTGTCTGGCGGTGACACCACATTGGGCACTTTAAAAATTTACCCCTGCAGACACAGCCCTTCACCGACTGTCAGGCGCCTGCAGGCAGGCAACCCATTCAACGCAGCTTAGATTCCACATGGCTGCAAGTAGGTGCTAGAGCAGCAGTGTAGTGCTACTCAGGTGTAACATGTCGAAGAGGACGCGTCCTTATAGGCAACCTAGGAATCGGTCAAGGGCCTTCTCTGTACAGGTACATATTTGAAACGCTCAACGAAGGTGTGCGGCTGCACATACTAAGCTGTAAACGCTAGTATTAACGGTAGTTCATCGACTCAGTCATTCAGATACTGTTGTTCCACGACGGTCCTGCTAGTGCTTACAGAGTCTTTGATTAATAGTGAGACAGATCCTGTGGTTTCCTTTATCCTGATATTTAAGGGTTGCATTTCAGTACACTTAAACTCAGAAGACTGAAATTGCAATTGTGAACAACCGTATCATCAAAACCACGTCTGAGTACTCTATATATTCAATGTAGTGTGAACCTTTGCACTGTTCAGTATGAAATAACCGTAGGTTTTTCGTTAGTTTTTAGTTATCTGGAAGAAGGTTTCAGTATACTGATTACATCCCTATTACGATATGGCTTGGTGTAAAAAGACAGAGCAAACAGTTTCTTTTGCACCAGCTGCATATCGAACTCCTGTTTTCATTGCGTGGTGAGGTTCTTGACATAAATTATGAAATTTTAACAAATGTGAAGTCGATTGGCCACGAGAGTTCACGTGCCTAAACAAATGCAGCCATCTACGAGGGTAATCCCAAAAGTAAGGTCTCCTGTTTTTTTATAAGTACAAAGACCTGTTTACTTCTACAATGGTTTACATCAGTTTACAGCTTCAACATTTAGCTATTTTTCGACATAATCACCATTTCTGTCGATGCATTTTTGTAGATGCTGTGGCAGTTTTCGTATGCCCATGTCATACCAGCCTGCCGCCATGCTGTTCAGAAAGTTATGAACCTCTTCTTTCACCTCGTCGTCGGAGCTGAATCGCTTTCCGGCCAAATGTTCTTTTAATTTAGGGAACAGGTGATAATCACTGGGCGTCAAGTCTGGACTATAGGTTGGATGGGTGATTATGTTCAACTGAAACTGTTGCAGGGGAGCAACGGTTTGCCGAGCGATGTGTGGACGAGCGTTGTCATGGAAAATGTGTATGCCCTTGCTCAACATTCCTCTTCTCCGGTTCAGAATAGCCCGTTTGAGTTTTTTCAGTCTCACAGTGCCCGTCAGCGTTAATTGCGGTCCCAGTGCATGCTTTGCTCAACCTTCAACACTGTCTCCTCAGAAATTGACGGTCTACCGCCCCTTCGTTCGTCGTGAATTTCCGTCGGACAAGCTGTAAACTCTCTACACCACTTACGAACATTTTTGACATCCATGCACGACTCACGATACACTTCCGTCAATTGGCGGTGGATTTCAATCGGCGCAGTGCCCTTTGCTTTCAAAAACCGAATAACTGCGCGCAATTCGCACTTGGCGATAACATCCAACGGGAGCTTCATTCTCAACGGCTGCCAAGCCAAGACTCAGCGCCTTAGCACGGCGTCCGCAAGTTTACACAGAGCGCGTGAAGCTCTCTTCATAACAGCGAGACCAACTGCCACACAGAGTTCTGTACTTATAAAATACTAGCAGACCTTACTTTTGGGACTACCCTCGTAATACATAAAAACTAATATTTGTTTGTTCATCTTCTACTCGTTCCTATTCTATTCTTGTAATTGTGATGAAAATTTGATAACTTGTGCTCACGCCATAAAATATCTTTGTGTAAGTAAGAATCTTCTGCCATCCATAGTGTTGTATGAACAGGGGGTGAGTAGAAGCGTAACTTAGGAACGCATGGAGCAACTTCAGTCAAATTTTGTATATGTAGTACTACTTATTCCTATAATAATATTGTTGAAGTAATACATACCAAACAAGACTATCAGTGGGTGTGAACATGAGAAGACCTGAAATGTAAAACTATACAATAACGAATGAAATTAGTATCGTACCCATAGTTTTGGGGGTTTCTAGACTTATTGGTGACAGTCTCAATGACGTTTCATCTTTCAGTTGGCGGTAGGGTTCTGGGATGCAAACACAGTTACACGTCAGCATATGTCTGTGTGGCCTGACGGTGTTTCTAGCAAAAGTGACAGACGCTTCACTTGCTGTCGGGAAAAAATTACTGTGACAGTAGGAAATCACCGGCATCCCTATGGCTGAGGGTTTAGGACGAAAAGGAGTGGCTTAAAAGTACAACTCAGGGATACCCGAAGCATTTTCGACAAAATTTCGTAGATACATGACTCATTATTTGCATAAGAATACTGCGCTAGTAAGAGATTCCTAGAACATCTGAGGGTGGGGCTTGAAGATGAGAAACAGCATGGAACCGTCACCTTGTTGCACTCGCTGTACAGTGTGTCTAAAGCGCCTGACAGGGTTGTCTCCAAACACGTCTCTGACGATTGTCTGGTTGAAGGCATATGCGACACTCATCGGTGAAGAGAACGTGATGCCAATCCTGAGCGGTCCATTCGGTATGTTGTTTGGCCCGTCTGCACCGCGCTGCATGGTGTTGTGGTGCCAAAGATGGACCTCGACATGGACGTTGGGAGAGAAGTTGCGCGTCATGCAGCCAATTGCGCACAGTTTGAGTCTTAACACGACGTCCTGTGGCTGCACGAAAAGGATTATTCAACATGGTGGTGTTGGTGTCAGGATTCCTCCTAGTCATAATCCGTAGGTAGCTGTCATCCACTGGAGTAACAGCCCTTAGGCGGCCTGAGCGAGGCATCGACAGTTCCTGTCGCTCTGTATCTCCTCCATGTCCGAACAACATCGCTTTAGTTCACTCCGAGACGGCTGGGCACTTTCCTTGTTGAGAGCCCTTCCTGGCACAAAGTAACGATGCAGACGCGGTCGAGCCACGGTATTGACCGTCTAGGCATGGTTGAAATACAGACAACACGAGCCGTGTACCTCCTTCCTGGTGGAATGACTGGAACTGATCGGCTGTCGGACTTCCTCCATGTAACAGGCGCTGTTCATGGATGGTTGTTTACATTTTGGGCGGCTTTTGTGACTACTCTAAACAGTCAAAGGGACTATGTCTGTTATACAATATCCACAGTCAACGTCTATCTTGAGGAGTTCTGGGAACCGAGATCATGCAAAACCTTTTTTTAATGTGTGTATGTTAAATGTATGTGAGCTATGTAAATGTGTGAAATATACGTGACAAACGTGTACCCAGGCGAACCCGCGGGAAAAGAGGTGGTGCCTCACAGAAATAGAGCATTTCGGGAAACAGCTTCTCCATCGCACAGACTGCAATGGGCAGTTGCAGCACTAACGTTGAGCAGCAGTATCTGAATTCACCAGGCGATACACCACCATTACTTTGTAAGCTTTCAACCTGAGTTGGCCTACAGCCCTGTGAGGCGATGCTGCTGACACACAATTCTGAAGTGCCGGATAGCGCCAACGCCATATGACTGAGTCCAAGACAGCGGTCATGGCATATGAGGTGATATGATGGCAGCCTGCCTCCGTGGGAGTGGTTTCCGCACGACGTTGGACCCAGCACGTGCATCGTAGATACAACGAACCTCCTTCAATTTGTAATTTACGTTATATATTACACCATCTATTCTTTATCATTAGTTCATTTCGTTGTTGTATTCCGCAAGATCTCGGTGTATTTCGAATTACCACATAACACCATTTGTAATTCGAAAAGCTTTGCTTCATATTACACTGGAATGTACGAGGGCAGTTCAATAAGTAATGCAACACATTTTTTTTCTCGGCCAATTTTGGTTGAAAAAACCGGAAATTTCTTGTAGAATATTTTCAAACATTCCCGCTTCGTCTCGTATAGTTTCATTGACTTCCGACAGGTGGCAGCGCTGTACGGAGCTGTTAAAATGGCGTCTGTAACGGATGTGCGTTGCAAACAATGGGCAGTGATCGAGTTTCTTTTGGCGGAAAACCAGGGCATCTCAGATATTCATAGGCGCTTGCAGAATGTCTACGGTGATCTGGCAGTGGACAAAAGCACGGTGAGTCGTTGGGCAAAGCGTGTGTCATCATCGCCGCAAGGTCAAGCAAGACTGTCTGATCTCCCGCGTGCGGGCCGGCCGTGCACAGCTGTGACTCCTGCAATGGCGGAGCGTGCGAACACACTCGTTCGAGATGATCGACGGATCACCATCAAACAACTCAGTGCTCAACTTGACATCTCTGTTGGTAGTGCTGTCACAATTGTTCACCAGTTGGGATATTCAAAGGTTTGTTCCCGCTGGGTCCCTCGTTGTCTAACCGAACACCATAAAGAGCAAAGGAGAACCATCTGTGCGGAATTGCTTGCTCGTCATGTGGCTGAGGGTGACAATTTCTTGTCAAAGATTGTTACAGGCGATGAAACATGGGTTCATCACTTCGAACCTGAAACAAAACGGCAATCAATGGAGTGGCGCCACACCCACTCCCCTACCAAGAAAAAGTTTAAAGCCATACCCTCAGCCGGTAAAGTCATGGTTACAGTCTTCTGGGACGCTGAAGGGGTTATTCTGTTCGATGTCCTTCCCCATGGTCAAACGATCAACTCTGAAGTGTATTGTGCTACTCTTCAGAAATTGAAGAAACGACTTCAGCGTGTTCGTAGGCACAAAAATCTGAACGAACTTCTCCTTCTTCATGACAACGCAAGACCTCACACAAGTCTTGGCACCCGAGAGGAGCTCACAAAACTTCAGTGGACTGTTCTTCCTCATGCACCCTACAGCCCCGATCTCGCACCGTCGGATTTCCATATGTTTGGCCCAATGAAAGACGCAATCCGTGGGAGGCACTACGCGGATGATGAAGAAGTTATTGATGCAGTACGACGTTGGCTCCGACATCGACCAGTGGAATGGTACCGTGCAGGCATACAGGCCCTCATTTCAAGGTGGCGTAAGGCCATAGCATTGAATGGACATTACGTTGAAAAATAGTGTTGTGTAGCTAAAAGATTGGGGAATAACCTGGTGTATTTCAATGCTGAATAAAACAACCCCCGTTTCAGAAAAAAAATGTGTTGCATTACTTATTGAACTGCCCTCGTACCAGTGGCACCTTGGAATAGTATCACTAGAAGATAGGATTTGATCCCCAAACTGGTTGGTGTAAAACAGGAAATAAATGGAATAAAAACAGCCACGAGTTGCGGAAGGTAGTAGTGAAAAGCTCTTGACGTAGGTTTCAACTCATACGAAAGGGCCTTCTTCAGAAGTCTTATTACATTTTACATGCTGATCATGATGTTCCACCACTAAGCTTGGTCATAACTAAAATTGACGATCGTAAAAACAGTCGTCTGGCTTTTACGATCGTCAGTTTTAGTTATGATTGAGCCTAGTGGTGGCACATTACGATCAACATGTAAAACGCAATAAGGCTTGTAAACAAAGCCCATTTATATTAGTTGAAACCTAGGTCAAGCTTCTGGCTACTACCTTCTGCAACTCGTGGTTGTTTTTATGACATTTATTATATTTACACAGTTGCTGCTGCAGCCTTGCTTAAGAGTAAAACAGAAAAGCTGTGAAATATAGACAACAGTATCTTTTTGCATAAATAATTGTCCTCTTCATACTGGTTTCCCAGGCACCGTGTTGCTGCAGCGCCAGCGAGAGACTCACGTGGAGGCGGTGCTGGCCGAGTCTGGGGGCCAACCTGGACCTCTGGACCGATCCAGCGGGGGCAGCTCCAGCAGGGGCAGAGGGCCAGGCTTGCGTGCTGGAGCCTCGTCCAGCTCCAGGCTCTGCTGACGCAGCATCTCGTCCTGCAATACCAAAACGTGACGTTTGAGCCGTGGTAAAAACGGCTGTTTTGAAGAACGCGCCGCAGCGCGTAGTGTGAAGCAGTCGCCCTCCGTTTCTGGCGTTGGTGCCGCTGTGGCAATCGCAGCTTTGGTGTCTCCCTCTGGTGGGAAAGGGTAAAGTTTGCCCGTTCACGTGCATTTAAAGGGCGCTATGAGCTAGCAAGGGGGCTGCTTGTGTCAGTCTGAGTCAGTCTGCGACTCAGTGCAGTGGATCGACAGAGTCAGTCAGAAGGCAAACACTCGCATGTTAGTCATTCGGCTCTAAGTCTCAGTCACTGTTGGGTTGTGGACTGAGTCGGGTTCGTCGTTACTCCGTTGTTGGACGAGTTGGCAGTCAGCAGCGAGTGATCGCCCGGTCGGGGCTTAGTTCCTGCATTTGAATCTGCGCGTTAGGCCGCCAGTCTGCTCGAGTTTGCTCAGGCAATGGTCATTGGCGGTTGGATCGATCAGTTGGTCGGTCGCGCACTGAGACACAAGATGACTTGTCCATCTTGAGCGTCGGTGCATGTGAGATAGCCACGTGAGTCCAGTGGGCCGCGGCGTATAGTGAGGGGTAGTCATGTTTGTCGGATTTGGTGTGTTAACGAATTTATTGCTTGGCGTGTAATGGCCTAGTACATGAAATATGTTTTGATCTTTGAAAACTTTGATATTATTGCCTATGATCTTGAGAGGCGGTATCTGTGTACTGTAGAGCATCTTAACTATTGTTTGGACAACCTTGTAGAATTTTATGTAAGATTGCATTTCATGGGCTTTTATTTAAATGATCATTTTAGTATATAAAGTTGCCACCCTTTCACCGTCAGACTTTTCTTAGAAGTTAAAATCAAGTTGCACCTACGGTGGCAAGGTTAATATTTTAATTGTTAGTGTTTTGTACCATTTCCATTTCCATCCCTCCTACGGGGGGAGGGGGGGGGGCTGCATAGTTTGTGTGCTTGTGTAAATTGTTAAAACTCTTAGTTTAAAGTAATCTGGTGTGTTGCAGATTAGCACCAGTGTAGTCTTTCAGAGGCTGTTGTGAGCGGTCGTAACTACGGCTGTGTCAAAAGGTAGCGGCAAGGTTCTCAGCCCGAAAGCTCATATAGTCAACTTTCTGCCTCTGAATAAATTGTAACTTGATATTTAGAGGGTGCTTTCTGATTATAATTTTAAATGTGTTTCTTTTAAAAAATGCTTTTAGGCACTATTAAAGTGAGTAAAATTCCCATTTGTTAAAAGGAATTTGGTTATGATTTCATCAGTTACTCCCTAGCAACTACTTCCATGCTTACATAGTGTGATTAAATGTGTTAATGTTCTTGATGAATCGCTAGTAAATAAAATAAAGTCTTAAGAATATTCTTTGAAAATAAATCACGGTTCAAAGTTATTGTCCAACATGTCTCCCAACACTGGAAACATGACATAATAAGCACCTAATGTAAGACAGGACAGAAATGTGCCACGTGTGTCGTCACCCTTAGTATAGGGGGGATGGCGTGAGAATGGGGGTGACCTGCAAAAGTAGGTATAAATCTGGTTAACCAGGAGCAATTTCACCCAATTTGGCCCACATATGATGTACCATCTCGATAGTAGCACCTTGGCGATAAGCACTACTCGCATTCATAAGTGTGGACCGAGGGAGAGAGGTGCATGAGATTTTAAGGCAATCATTCGTATTCGTATTAAACCCATAGATTTCTATGTCACTGGAGTGATTGGTGATGATGTTTCACTCCTTAGTGATACCCGATAAATACTAAGAAATTTTTCAAATTGCTGTATACCTATGCATATACGCAGTTTTGTTTATACTGGCGGACATTTCAAAGGATATAGAAAAATATACAACACACAAAAAGAAGTGAAAAGTTATGTAGCATTTTTCACACAAACCAGTGCTTATGGAGCAATCAATGCTTTTATGAAGCCCACAAACAACAAACTGGAAGAACAGAAAACTAAGTCATACAAACATCGAGTTGAAAATGTAACGGGGCTGGGGCACAGCACGGTATCTTGGATGGATAGTCATCGTCAGATTTAAAAGTAGCATCTGGTGTGCCTCAGTGATGTGTGTTGGAGCCCTTAATGTTCATATTGTATATTAATGACCGTGCAGACAATATTAATAGTGAAATCAGGCTTTTTGCAGATAATGCAGTTATCTACAATGAAGCACTATCTGAAAGAAGCTGCATAAAGTTTTGATAAGATTCTATTGTGGTACAGAGATCGGCAGCTTACTGCATATGTTCAGAAATGTAAAATTTTGCACTTCACAAAAGGAGAAAACATTGAAACA